>NC_064617.1:402718667-405118667 GCF_023898315.1 Schistocerca nitens
CACTTTCTCATTTAAAATGTCAATGCAACACCACACACGATCACTGCAACAATCCCGTGCCATGAGTTCACTGCCATCCATCGTCCTCAATATAGTCCCAACTTGTTCCCCATCCCATTTTCATGTTTCCAAAACTTAAAGAACATGTCTGAGGATTTCAAGTAGAGAGTGCTACAATAGTGTAGGCAGAGGTGAATCTGTGGCTCCATCAACAAAGTCAAAGGTTCAACAAACTGGTCTCTCGTTGGGAGGAATGAGTTTGTCGCCGGGGTGACTAAGTTGAGAAATAAATATGTAGACACGAAGAATAAAGATGTAGAATGTTAATAAATTTTGTTTCATTTAAAAATCTTTAAGGGTTTCCACATAAATAATTTGTAGGCATTACATTTCCATATGACTCTTAGAATCATATGAAAATTCATTCAGAATGTCATGAAAATCATCGAAGGAAGTGTCTCATGCTCAGTGTTGAACAATATAACAAACACAGTTTCCCGAGTTCTTTCATGAGCCGCACTGAAGGGTTACTGGCAGGATAATTCTAAATGAAAGCAGGTTTTATTTGCTTTCCTTGTAGCATTTCTTTCCATTTCTGGGACTGAAACTGGAGGCCATTGTTGGAAATTACTTCCATACATGAGGTGAGTTGTTTTTAACGTCCCCTTGACAATCAGGTCATTAGAGATAGAGCAATAGCTTGGGTTACGAAGTATGGAAAAGGAATTCAGCTGCGTTCTGTAAACGGAACCTTGCCAGCATTCATCTGGAGTGATGTAAGGCGGTATACCTACTCTTGCTCTTTCCTGCCACTTAAAAAATAAAAAAATTGCCATGAGAACTTAGAATGCAGTACTGTTTTGTACAGAATATTTTATCTGTGTTTTACTCTATGTTTTCAGCCCCACTGTTTAGTGAAGAATATAGTGTCATGGTACTAACAATGCTAGTTGCTTGTTGTGCATTTAATCCAGGCATGATCATTTCTGGAACAGAACATACCGGTAAGTAAGTGAAGGGCCCGATTCCCATTTGCCAGAAGTTTCAACAATAAGCAAGTCTGCTTCCTGTTGTTGACTCGTACCAGGCATGGGGAAACAAAAATATGATGTAGGAGCAACTTTATGTCAGGCTGTCACGTTGAAAGCGACTACCTGTGCATATTCCGTAGCGTCCGGTTGTGCACGTTTGAAACCACCGCTGACCTGAGGAGAAGTAAAGTTGTTTCCCCAACGCCGCCAACATACTAGTGTATGTGGAAATAATACTGTAGTGCAGGTGAAGCCAACTTTTTGTACCTACGCCCCACCGGATCCACGGTAGTAATGATTTACAAAGTAGGGAAGCAACTTAATAAAATTTATGAAGCCGAGTTAAGCAAGTTAAACCATATAACAATAATTATTTACGAAATGCTTTATGTCAAAATATTATAAATACCTAATGAATGCCTCTGTAGCCTACGACCACCGAGGTAGCTGGTACTCCCACTGGTGGGCGGTAGGAAAAAGGTTGTTTACCATTGCTGGGGAGTAACTGAATAGGTTTGCAGTGAGAACCGGTTAAGCCAGTAATATTCCATAGCGTAATAGCAGCGTTGTGGCTCTGTATTGTCCTGTGAAATTCCTCGAGTCACGATAATGCAGTGGGATACTACTGAGGACAGGAAACTCGCTCGCCAAGATAGTAAAATAAACAGCAATACATGGAACACCTCTTGTTCCACAGTTTCTCGGAATCACCTTACAGAATCTGAGCTCACCAGAACATTGTTTCAGGTCACTAGATAACAGGAGTCCATTTGTTACGAAAACTTCATTGAAGTGTCTCGGGTATGGCCTGTCATCAGCAGATCAGAGACAAACTCAATACAAAATATCGTGTCAAGTACTGTACTATTGTAATATCGGTGTAAAGTAAACAATTGACACGATACTTTCTATCAAGTTTCTTTGTGGTATTCTGATGATAAACCAGACGAAACGCTCATTGAAGTTTTTGTAACTAATGAATTACTGTAATGTGTCGACCTGATGCAGTGTTAAGAGAAGACTAAGTTCTCCCGTACGACTTTGAGGAGTCCACAGAGGTGAAATTCGTAGAAGTCTCTGGGGACAGTTGTGTTTAATAACAGACTGCTGACGTTCTCTTATCTGCACAGATTCTCACCTTTCTTCAAATTTCAGCCGTACGTGCGCGGCGAGGATTATTTTCAATGGTTACCGAAGCCTCTTTGGGTTTAAGATGAGTGGGGTCCGTGTAGTGGATAGTAAAGTAAAAACTCGATACTTGCTACATTTTACTGTGAACTTCCGTATTTCATTCAAGTTAAAAAATGTCGCCATCGATTATGCACATTTTGTAGCTGATACACACAGATGCTTCGCTGCTGATCGGAACACTTGTCTACTCGAAATTTTAATATTGCGCCGCTGGGAGACCAGGTACTAAGGTACTGTACGGCACAATAATCATATTAATTTAATTGACTCAACATTTAGTTAATTAACTTTGGCCAAGTTAATGGAGCACCAAGCAGTGAGGATAACTCAGCCCAGTCCAAGAACATTTTTCCAGAATCGAAAAAAAAATAGCTAACAGCTGAGAACAGTCCACAATGTCACAGGAAACATGCATGCTCGTGGGCAACGCAACGTCCGGCGTATGACTACGCCACAATTACTCAAGATAACACGTAGTGTCACATGCAAAACACGTTCTACAACCTTCACTGCGAAACGTCATATCGCTTCGGAATATGACTTAGGTATAACGATACTCAGAAGGAAACATAGAACTAAAATGTGGTCCACTTTACACGACAATAGCACCATCGTACGGATATGTCAGCGAAGCTGTTACGTAATTATTGTATTATTTTCTGTAGACAACAGTTCCGCAAGTATATTTTTTCTCCATGTCTTTGTCTGTTTTCAAATCCCATCCCCATTCTAATGAGCTCTTTCTTGTTCAAATTTGCTAAACTGTCCTGTTGCAATCTGGCATCTTCACCGCTCATCTAGTAGCGCGCAAAAATTTAAAAATAGAATATTGTGTTGTGCGTAAGGTCGCAGCGTTTTCCCATCAGTTTGATAAACATAACGGATAGACATAAGAGAGACTTTAGTCGTCAATAATATATTCTCTTTCACTATTTGCAGTAGTCTATCAACGCTGACGTACCTTTTCGATTACGTGACTGTAGAAATCACGTGGTTTTGAGACGAAGAACTCGTCGAGTCATATTTGGAGCGCATTTTCAGCCGGAAAGGAAGTTCCTTGAAGGTTGTTCGAAGAGAGCGGCAAAGGTGAAGATCTGAAGGGCCGGTGGGGGAATGACTTCCCAACCCAACTCTGTGTATAGCGGTTTTTTGTCTAGCAGAATTCTGACGGGCGCCACAGTGGAGTAGCATCACTATACGCAGTCTTACTGGTCGTTGTTCATGGACTGTGTCTACAAGAAGTCTCAGTAGTTCACAATAAATGCCAGCAGTGATGGCTACACCTCGGGGAAGCAATTCCTCTTACACCACACTGTCGATGTTCCACCAGATGCAAATCGTTATCTTTTGTGGATGCGCGCACGTCTTCGTACGGGCGGCTACTGTTTTGTTTGGGCTCTACCATTCCTTTCCTTTACTTAAGTTGGCAGAGAGATATCATTCCACGTCATCTGTAACGATACAGGATAGGAATGATCTTGACATTCACGAGTTAACTGATCGAGCAGGCAGACGTTCGTGATTTTGGCTTAGATTTCTGAACCTTCCCCATTGCATGCAAATGTCGAAAGATGGTGGAATGATCACAGTTTACGCATTTGCCAGTTCTCGAGTTCTGTGACGTGGATCATTGTGGATTTAAACGATCTTTCAGTTCTTCCTGACCTGAAGCGTCACTAAAGTCAAAACGATCTCCTCAAAACGACAAAACCTTTTCTTGTCGTGCTCTATCCAATGGAATTATCCAAATACACGGCGCAAACGTTTCTGGCTGCCTCCTCTGCCGTCGCCCCTCCATTGGGTTCAGAAGAATATGTCGGAAATGTTTCGATTTCTCCACTTGGCACTCCATTTTCTAGCGTCCACAGCTCCACTCGCTGTCTCCATATGACAATATGTAAACTCACATAACAACAGTGAACGACGAATTAAAACGACAGTCGATAAATAAACGCGTAGCAACCGGACTACCAACATGTAAAACGAAAACGCTACGAACTTATCGACCAACCTAATAGAATGGACTGTGTAACTGTTCTTTCAAAAAAAAAAAAAATTACGTCGTTAGCCGCGCGGGATTAGCCTATCGGCCTAAGGTGCTGCAGTCATGGACTGTGCGGCTGGTCCCGGCGGAGGTTCGAGTCCTCCCTCGGGCATCGGTGTGTGTGTTTGTCCTTAGGATAATTTAGGTTAAGTACTGTGTAAGCTTAGGAACTGACGACCTTAGAAGTTAAGTCCAATAAGATTTCCCACACATTTGAACTTTTTTTTTTTCACGTCGTCAGAGGTAACATCTTCATCAAAAAATAATGATTAAGAAGATCCGTAGATAATGACTGTTTATCCCCTATATTTATTAGGGGGCGATCAAGACGTTTCCGTTTGAGGGCGTTGCTGCAACGTATGCGCAACCGAGCGCGACTTCAACGCGGCTGTATAAGCACCTAGAAACTGAAACGTCTGGGAAAACATCGCAAATGTCGTAAGGCAGAAGTTAGGCCAACTCAAGTGGGGGACGCTCTAGCACCCGCCGTATAGTTCCGATCTCGCCACATGCGATCATCGTGCCTTCGGTCCCTTAAAACAGCTTTGAAGTGTCGACAATTCCTGTCCGATAGGGATGGGCAGCAAGCAGTTACGGGCTTCTTCACGCAGCAGGACATGTTGTTTTACGAAGTGAGTATCGTCAAGCGGGTACTTCAGTGGAGTGATTGCCTCAAACATCACGACGGTTTTGCCTGATAGACGCACCGACTCTGTACTGTGCGGCCTTCAAACAGAAACTTTGTGATCACGCCTTATTGATAATATTAGATGTACGTTTCGTTCCAATAGATGTGTAACGAGGAGCTCCTCCAGAATGCAGGTCATGTCAGAAAAACAAGAACACACAATAAATATTTACAAAGCAAATTAAATATGCTAATGTACCTTCTACAGATCCCAAGTGTTATTATCCCTCTGGATGTGGAATAAATCAAAAATATCTTAAACATATTTTTTTAATAAATGTAATAAATCACCTGTCACAAAACATGCAAATGTTCAACGCACTGATAATTCTTAGGGTATCGTAGCCATCCATCATCAGTTAATAGAAAAATCATTTTACGAGACTTACTTAACGATGATCGCATTACTGCATTGAATTTGTACAGAAGTTAGATTGTATTACTAAAGTAAATCTTGGAGAGACGGCGCACATTTTCAAAATTATTCACAAAAAATCCCATGATGCACTTAAGTCAAAATAATTTATTATACAAGTAAACAAATCAGTTTTCCTTAAAATATAATTTTTTGAGAGTTTTGCATAGACGCTTTCGTCATGATATTTGACCATTAAGGAAACCTTACACTGCGACATCTATCCCTTAGGCTAAGGATGAGATGCCGCGCCCTTATGGGTGACATGCCGCATGATGATATTTGTTGAAATTTATAATTTTTTCAACAAATGTATGGATAAATGCTAGTTTATGATAAAAATAATAGAGGAATAGAAATAAACACTGAAGAATTGGCAAACAAACCCTTTACTTTTGTTAATTTTTTATCTCGATCATTAGCTATTATTCCTATTTTCCCTGCCACAGTCAACACAATAAGTATCAAAGATTGTATTGTTCAATTTTCATGTACCCGAAGCTTACAAGCCAAGCAGCATAACCAGTCACATTTTTTAGTGGTTTCACAATACAATTCTTTGCACTCCTTACAAGACATGCTTTTTTATATAGGCCTAGGTCTATGTTTGTCGTAATTCAGATTGCCGGGATCTACATCTACATCTACATCTACATCTTCATCTGCATCTTCATCTACATCTACATTTACATGGATACTCTGCAAATCACATTTAAGTGCCTGGCAGAGGGTCCACAATTCTCTATTACTCCAACCTCGTATAGCGCGCGGAAAGAATGAACACCTTTCCGCACGAGCTCTGACTTCCTTTATTTTATCGTGGTGATCGTTTCTCCCTATGTAGGTCGGTGTCAAAAAAATATTTTAACATTCCGAGGAGAAAGTTGGTTTTGGAATTTCGTGAGAAGATTCCGTCACATCGAAAAACGGCTTTCTTTTAATGATGTCCAGTCCAAATCTTGTATCATTTCAGTGACGCTGTCTCCCATATTTCGCGATAATACAAAACGTGCTGCCCTTCTTTGAACTTTTTCGACGTACTCCGTCAGTCCTAACTGGTAAGGGTCCCACACTGCGCAGCAGTACACTGAAAGATGATGGACAAGCGTAGTGTAGGCAGTCTCCTTAGTAGATCTGCCAATAAAACGCAGTCTTTGGTTAACCTTCCCCACAACATTTTCTATGTGTTCCTTCCAATTTTAGTTGTTCGTAATTGTAATTCCTAGGCGTTTAGTTGAATTTACGGCCTTTATATTTGACTGATTTATCGTGTAACCGAAGTTTAACGGATTCCTTTTAGCACTCATGTGGGTGACTTCACACTTTTCCTTGTTTAGGATCAAATTCCAATTTTCACACCATTAAGATATCTTTTATTGGCCGTTTTGCAATTTTTTGGTCTTCTGATGATTTTATTAGTCGATTGAGGACAGCATCATCTGCAAACAACCTAAGGCGGCTGCTCAGATTATCTCCTAAATCGTTTATATGGATAAGGAACAGCAAATGGCCTATAACACTACCTTGGGGAACGCCAGAAATCACTTCTGTTTTACACCATGACTTTCCGTCAATTACTACGAACTCTAACCTCTCTGACAGGAAGTCACAAATCCAGTCACAAAACTGAGACGATATTCCATAGGCACGCACTTTCACTATAAGCCGCTTGTGTTGTACAGTGTGAAAAGTCTTCTGGAAATCCAGAAATACGGGATCGATCTGAAATCCCTTGTCAATAGCACTCAACACTTCATGCGAATAAAGAGCTAGTTGTGTTTCACAAGAACGATGTTTTCTAAACCCATGTTAATTCATAATGTTCGAACACAATGTATGTTCCAGAATCCTGCTGCATATCGACGTTAATGATATTGGGCTATAATTAAGTGGATTACACCTACTACCTTTCTTGAATAATGGTGTGACCTGTGCAACTTTCCCGTCTTTGGGTACGGATCTTTAGTCGAGCGAACGGTTGTATATGATTGTCAAATATGGAGCTAATACATCAGCATACTCTGAAAGGAACCTAATTGGTGTACAGTCTGGACCAGAAGACTTGCTTTTATTAAGTGATTAAGTTGCTTCACTACTCCGAGGATATTTACTTCTACGTTACTCACTTTGGCAGCTGTTCTCGATTCGAATTCTGGAATATTTACTTCGTCTTCTTTTGTGAAGGCATTTCGGAAGGCTGTGTTTAGTAACTCTGCTTGGCGGCACTGCCTTCGATAGTATCTCCATTGCTATCGCGCAGACAAGGCATTGATTGTTTCTTGCAGCTCACATACTTCACTTACGACCAGAATCTCTTTGGATTTTCAGCCAGGTTTCGAGACAAAGTTTCGTTGTGGAAACTGTTATAAGCATCTCGCATTGAAGTCCTCGCTAAATTTCGAGCTTCTGTAAAAGATCGCCAGTCGTGAGGATTTTGCGTCTGTTTAAACTGGGCATGTTTGGTTCAGATGGCTCTGAGTACTATGGGACTTAACATCTGAGGTCATCAGTCCCCTAGAACTTAGAACCACTTAAACCTAACTAACATAAGGACAGCCGGCCGGAGTGGCCGAGCGGTTCTAGGCGCTTCAGTCTGGAACCGCGCGACCGCTACGGTCGCATGTTCGGATCCTGCCTCGGGCATGGATGTGTGTGATGTCCTTAGGTTGGTTAGGTTTAAGTATTTCTAAGTTCTAGGGGACTGATGACCTCAGACGTTAAGTCCCGTAGTGCTCAGAGCCATTTGAACCTAGCCTAAGGACATCACACATATCCGTGCCCGAGGCAGGATTCGAGCCTGCGACCGTAGCAGTCGCGTGGTTCCAGACTGAAGCGCCTACAACCTTAAGCTTAAACATCTTTACCTCCTTTTCAAGCAGTTCATAAAAATTATTTGCAGCTGCTCTAGTGAGCCCTGTTGCCCTTGCCATTGACAAGCCCTCAGCCTTTCTAATAGACAGATCAGGGTGACTGTGGATAAAGCTTGTAAGCAGATCGTATCCTGCCATCTCTTTATCAGTATGTTCAGTTTTTAAGGCGACCGCAAACTCATATGTCATTCTTCTCACTGCTGTCTGGTCCACACAAAATCCAGCATCACCAAGTTTCTTGATGTGTCTGACAAGCCTCCCTTCATTTTGTGGTCCAAGACTACCTACAATACCAAAAAAGGGTTAGTGTACTGTTGTAGGTAAAAAACAAGTGGTTATTGGTGTAAGCTTGACGATGAATAGCCTGATAATAATTTATAAACATAATTAAACAGTTGCTAGTTTTACAGTAATATATTGTAATGGTTCTTTATCTACGTGACCATTACGGCACTCCAACCCAAGTTCTCGATACCAGTAATATCGTACTACTTTTCTGCTAAGTAACAGACATATTTTTGTGACAATATTCACATTTGGTTTTATTGATGTATAGGTACTCCGATGTATCGATATATTACAGTGATATTCTTCTTGTGTGTACCGCATGCGGCAACTCTCCCGGACTTACCCTACCTGAATTATTTGCCATTATTATTAACATACGCTCATCAACCGGTTCTTCTAAGCAGAAATTTGTAAACGGAATAGAAGAAATTGGCCAGAGATCGTTCAGGCCCCTTTTAAACTGAGCTTTATTAGTAGTTAAAGTTTTTATCGCTGCTGGCAAGTTACTGGAAAAGAGTGTTTCCGAATAATGGACACCTTTATTGACCAACTAAGTAACTTTAAATACATGGAAAGACTGTTATTATTTCTAGTATTGATTGGTTTGAGAAAAGGTATATTTTTAACGGCAAATTTCACTAAAATATATTGAAAAATAGTATTCCTAGTTCCTCAAGCAGGCTTCTGCAGGATGTTCATGAGCTCACACCACAATTTCTTTTTTAAGTTTTAAGTCTGACTGGTTGGGTGTGGCCCGCCACGCATTCCTTTTTTCTGTCGATCTTTTCATCTCAGAGTGGTAGTTGCAACACACTTTCTCATTTTTTTCTGGATGTATTCCAATCTCTGTCTTATTTAAACTTTTTACCGTCTACGGCCCTACCTAGTAGCAAGGGAGTTATTCACTGGTGTGTTAACCGATGTTCCATCATGCTTTCCTTCTTCTTCTCAGTGTTTTAGATACATTCCAGTCCTCGTCGAGTGTGCGAAGAGCCTCCTCATTCCTTACCCTACCAGTCCACATAATTTTCAACATTCTTGTGTAGCATCACGACTCAAATACCTGCTTCTTTTCTGTTATATTTTTCCTACACTCCATATTTCACTACTATACAATGCTGTGCTCCTAAAATACAGCCTCAGAAATTTCCTCTTCAAATTAAGCCATATGTTTCATACTAGGACTTTTCTCTTGGCCAGGAATGGCCTTTTTGCTAGTGCTAGTCTGTTTTTATGCCATCCTTGCTGCTTCCCTCATGGTTAACTTTGCTGCCTACGTTCTTAATTTCTTAACTTCATCTACTTCGTAGCTCCCGATTCTAATGTTAAGTTTCTTGTTGTTCTCACTTCTCCTACTTCACATTACTTTCGTCTTTCTTCGATTTAGTCTCAGTCCATATTCTATACTCAGGAGATTGTTCATTCCATTCAACAGATTCTGTAATTCTTCTTCACCTTCACTCAGGATAGCAATGTTATCTGCACTGACATGTGAGATAATTATCGTACAGTCAGCTTAACAGCTCATTCATCCATGTTGGTGACAAGAACAATTTACAGAAGAATGGAAAAGAAAATTGAGGATCTGTTAGATGACGATGAGTTTGGCTTTAGAAAGGTGAATTCACCAGAGAGGCAAGTCTGGCGTTGCGGTTGATAATGGAAGCAAGATTAAGGAAAAATCAAGACTCATTTATAGGATTTGTCAACCTAGAAAAAGCTTTCCACAGTGTCAACTGGTGCAAGATCTTATGTATAAGAGCCAAGAGCGAATAATAGAAGTGGAAGACCAAGAACGAAGTACTCAGATTAAAAAGGGTTTAAGACAGGGGCGTAGTCTTGCGCCGCTACTGTTCAGACTATACATCTAGCAAGCAATGACGGAAATAAAAGAAAGATTCAAAAGTGGAATTAAAATTCAAGGTGAAAGGAAATCAACGAAAAGATTTGTTGATGACATTGCTATCCTCAGTGAGAAAGGAGAAGAATTACAGGATCTGCTGAATGGAATCAACGCTCTAACAAGTAGAGATAATGGACTGAGAGTAAATCTAAGAGAGACAGAAGTAATGAAAAACAGCAGAGATGTGAACAACTTAACATCAGAATTGGTGATCAAAAAGTAGATGAAGTTAGTGAATGCTGCTGTCTAGACAGCAAATTAAGCCATGGCAGATGAAGCAAGGACGACATAAAAAGCAGATTAGCACTGGAAAAAAGGGCATTTCTGACCAAGAGAAATTTACTAGTATCAAACATATACCTTAATTAAAGGAAGAAATTTCTGAGAATGTATGTTTGAAACACTATATTATACGGTAGTGAAACATGCACAGTGGGAAAACTGAAGATGTGATGCTATAGAAGAACGGTGAAAATTAGGTAGGTAAGGAATGGGGAGGTTCTTTGGAGAACCGCCAAGCAAAGGAATATAAGTACAAGAAAAAGAGACAGAATGGTAGGAAAAAATGGTTCAAATGGCTCTGAGAACTATGGGACTTAACAGCTATGGTCATCAGTCCCCTAGAACTTAGAACTACTTAAACCTAACTAACCTAAGGACAACACACAACACCCAGTCATCACGAGGCAGAGAAAATCCCTGACCCCGCCGGGAATCGAACCCGGGACCCCGTGCTCAGGAAGCGAGAACGCTACCGTGAGACAGAATGGTAGGACACCTGATAAGACTTTATGGATTAACTTCCATGGCGCTAAAGGGAGCTGTAGAGGGTAAAAACAGCACAGGTAAACGGAGATTGGAATACATCCAGCAAATAATTGAGAACGTAAGTTGCATGTGTACGCTGTTCAGAAATGGTTCAAATGGCTCTGAGCACTATGGGACTTAACTTCTGAGGTCATCTATCCCCTAGAACTTAGAACTACTTAAACCTAACTAACCTAAGAACATCACACACATCCATGCCCGAGGCAGGATTCGAACCTGCGACCGTAGCGGTCGCGCGGTTCCAGACTGTAGTGTACGCTGTGATGAAGAAGTTGGCACTGGAGAGGAATTCGTGACAGGCTGTATCAAACCAGTCAGAAGAGCGATGACTCAAAAAATAAAAATGTGATGATACATAAGAACGTAGACGATTAGACGGGTAAAAGTCATGGTGAGGAACTGAATTGAATCGTGAAGGATATACAGGGTGTTACAAAAAGGTACGGCCAAACTTTCAGGAAACATTCCTCACACACAAATAAAGAAAAGATGTTATGTGGACATGTGTCCGGAAACGCTTAATTTCCATGTTAGAGATCATTTAGTTTCGTCAGTATGTACTGTATTTCCTCGATTCACCGCCATGATTTCATACGGGGTACTCTCTACCTGTGCTGCTAGAACATGTGCCTTTACAAGTACGACACAACATGTGGTTCATGCACGATGGAGCTCCTGCACATTTCAGTCGAAGTGTTCGTACGCTTCTCACAACAGATTCGGTGACCGATGGATTGGTAGAGGCGGACCAATTCCGTGGCCTCCATGCTCTCCTGACCTCAACCCTCTTGACTTTCATTTATGGGGGCATTTGAAAGCTCTTGTCTACGCAACCCCGGTACCAAATGTAGAGATTCTTCGTGCTCGTATTGTGGACGGCTGTGATACAATACGCCATTCTCCAGGGCTGCATCAGCGCATCAGGGATTCCATGCGACGGAGGGTGGATGCATGTATCCTCGCTAACGGAGGACATTTTGAACATTTCCTGTAACAAAGTGTTTGAAGTCACGCTGGTACGTTCTGTTGCTGTGTGTTTCCATTCCATGATTAATGTGATTTGAAGAGAAGTAATAAAATGAGCTCTAACATGGAAAGTAAGCGTTTCCAGACACATGTCCACATAATATATTTTCTTTCTTTGTGTGTGAGGAATGTTTCCTGAAAGTTTGGCCTAACCTTTTTGTAACACCATGTATATTCATGGTAAAACTTGACGAAAAGGAGAGACAAATCCTGGGGCACCAGAGAATGTTAAATTAAGTCATGGAGGGAAGTTCTGGGGGTGAAAGTTATAGACGAAGATTAAGACTTGACTACAGTAGCCAAGTGGATGTATGCTTGTAGGCTGCAGCAGTAACGCAGAGACTTGCACAGAATAAACTAGGCTGGAGGGCTACATCAAATCAGTCTTCAGCTTGAAGACTACAACATCCTTAAACAGGAAGGGAAGAAAATGAAAAACGGAGGAACAAAGAATCACTAGAAGGGCTAGAGAGACAGATGTCAAGATGTTGATTTAGTTTTTCTATTTTCAAAATGGCTCTGAGCACTATGGGACTCAACTGCTGAGGTTATTAGTCTTTCTATTTTCACTTACTGGTATCTTATGGTATCATATTTATCAACAACTTTTCGTTTATGAGGGAAATCTTCATTGTGTAGAAGCGTGTTATAAAGGTAATACCTGATGTCAGCTACAGAAGCATTTTTAGGCAGCTTCTCAATCAGTTGGAAACATTGACTACAACCCAAGATACATTTACACGCACACACATTTGGGATTCCTCCATTTATTTATTTTATATGTTTGTAAAACAGTTGACACTTTCACTTCATAGCGATTGGTCGCAATTATTTCCGCGGAACATGAATACAGCTAATTAAAAGGGCGCCCTGAAAAGGAATGTCTCAGAATATTTCACGCGAAAAATTTTACAGCTTTCTAAATAAAGCAAATGTTATTAACATTCTACACCTTCATGTCTTCATGTTTGCAGCCTCTGCCGCTAGAGAGTTCTGAACTGTGGAGTGTAACATGTCGGTAAGTAACGTAACTACGTCGGTGCCTGAGAAACAGCCTGCTATAATCGAGCTTCGAATTCGAAGAATTCGACCACGCTTGGAGCAACCTCTCCTTCATGATGACAATGCCAGAATGCATACGAGCTCTGCGGTATCTGCAACGATCCGACGCCTTGGGTTCACTATAGTCGATCACCCTCCATACAGTCCCGACTTGCCCCGATACGATTTTCATCGGCTCGCAAACCTTAAGGACCCCTTCGATTGTGATGAAGCTGTGTAAACAGAGGTGAACTTGTGCCTCCGCTAACAAAATCAAACATCCTAGGCTGAATGTATCAAGTAATTCGTCTCCCTTTGGGGAAAGTGCGTTCGTCACTATGTTGAAAAATCAATATGTAGACATGAAGAATAATGATGCAGTGTGTTAATAACGTTTATTTTACTTAAAAAGCCGTAAGAGTTCTCGTATAAAATATTCTGAGGCATTACTTTTCAATACGCCCTCATAACTAAGACAGTTATTTATCTTATCGCTTTTTATACTCTATCTGTTTTCTTGCAAACGTTACACATTGTTACAGCCACGTATGACATTGGACTTTAGTTAGATATGTGGAAAGAGTTAGTATTTAGCCGATAGGTCATTTCGAGGAAACTGATATGGTTCTCTACGCACATAAGAAACAAAGACTAATTCGATAGTTGCTTGTTAGTTCACAGAGAGCAACGGACGCGACGAAGACATGCGTGACTGATAAACCTATCTAAAATGTCCAGTGACAAGGTTCACTATCACAACTTTAATGCTCAAATGCTCATTGTTGCGTGTTCGACGTAAAATGTCCACAGGAAAGGTGTAGACCATTACGACGACTTTTCAACGGTTATCACCGTACCTTATTGAGGATTTCGACATGAGAGAATCTTGGTACTGAACGACTGGCTGTAGTGTCCTTTGACTTCGTTACCTCACTCACGTATATTGCTCTGAGAATTTTTTTAATACACTAGTGACAATGCGTAATGTGTTTACAAATTTATTGATCCAACTAGTTGCTGGTAATGACTGTTGACAATAAAGTTAAATAACCTCTTGTATCTTTACCGTCAGATATTAGTTGAAGAATGGAAAACGTTAAACTTGTAAGTGCTATTTTTTAACAAAGCGCATTTTACAACTACATCTACATGGTTACTCTGTAATTCACACTTAAGTGCCTGGCAGAGGGTTCATCGAACCGTTTTCATACTGCCGGCCGGAGTGGCCGAGCGGTTCTAGGCGCTACAGTCTGGAACCGCGCGACCGCTACGGTCGCAGGTTCGAATCCTGCCTCGGGCATGGATGTGTGTGATATCGTTAGGTTAGTTAGATTTAAGTAGATCTAAGTTCTAGGGGACTGATGACATCAGAAGTTAAGTCCCATAGTGCTCTGAGCCATTTGAACCATTTTTTCGTTTTCATACTACTTCTCTACCATTCCACTCTCTAATGGCGCGTGGGAAAAAGGAACACCTAAATCTTTCCGTTCGAGCTCTGATTTCTCTTATTTTATTAAGATGATCGTTTCTCCTTACGTAGGTGGGTGTCAACAAAATATTTTCAGAGCTGTTGCATTCTTGGTATTCTGTTGGATGTCCCTAGACGTATTCCAAGTATCAAGTCATAGAAAAATGTTTCTAGCACTCGTTGCTAGATGCCGCACGGACATTGTGCCAAGCAGTGCTTCTTAATTAAGTTCCAAATGCCATGCGTCAGAGTGTGCTCCATTAACCTAGGATGGTTTGAAGCGATAACACACAAATTTTTGGTGAGTGGGCACATGTTTTTGAGCTGTGACAGTGTCTTTACAGTCATAGAGGAAAGAAGAAATATAAGCAAGGCCTTTGTTCCGCTAGGTTTACACAAGCCTGTACAGCCAGCTAAAGTTACAAACCAATGCATTGTAATTCCAATGCATACTACTGACTACTTTGTTTTTAAAGATTCCGGTGAAGCGTTTTGTCAACGCAGGCGTTTCAAATGCGTATGATCAAAATGTCTCATACTCATCCATCTCAAAGAGCTGTGTAAAAGTTCTTACTCTGAAGCTGAAGAACTGAAAAATACCAAAGCATTCAAAAGCGGGAAGACCATGGTAGACGCATGCCATGCCGTTGACGATGTTGCCATTATTTTTTCTTTGCCAGCGGTACAGGAATTTTTACAATACACTTTGCAACATCTGATTCCAACAATTTAGTTGTATAAGAAACGTAAGTCAATACTGAGAGATACTTTTCCTGGAGATGCATTGTGTTGTCTTGTAAAACAATTAAAGGAAAAGTTTTATCGACTACAGTTCTACTAGTTAAAATATTACTGCTGTATTTCTGTATTTGAACTATCACAAATAAAACGTAATGCCTCTGTACTAATGGCATTTGTAACAAAACGTTTCCTGGTGGCACTTAGAACCAGACAGTTTCCTCTCATGGCTCTTAATTACCTGTTTTCTCATTTGTTTCATTACTTTTTGCAGTGATGCGGCGGGCTCCATAAATAATCCATGGTATCTGAATATTTTCTCAATTTGTTTGGATAGAAATGAGTTATTTACAAAAATATATGCATATGTTTGGTTCTCCTGACAAATGTGAGCTCTGGCACTTGGAACATTTTCCATTTCCGCTCTTCAGTTGTCTACAGCCCAGCCCTTTTCGGAACTGCTTCTGGCAACATCAGTTGTACATATACAGTGATGCGCATCGTTTTTGTTCACGAATGCTGAACTTTTACGGCAGTCTTCTAGGACTGCTGTGCGCATAAAACATCCATTGTGCCTGGCTGTACGGTAAGTTGCGTCCAAATTCGGTTTAAAGCCCAAGCGATACAAGCCGCCGGCTGAGGCACCAAGCTGAGGAGATCACCAAAAGCGCCACAAATGAAGATTTTTATACAAGACGTATCACAATTAGTAGCGCCCCATGGGGCGCCGAGTTGAGAGAGGCGGCAAAGTGTAAGATTTGTGTACAGTGAGTATAATAATTTGTTGCGAAAACTGGCTAAATACCGTCGGACTCCAAGATGAATGTAATAATTCCAATGAAAAGAGGTGCTGGCAAGTGTATATATAACCCAGCTACCACTGTAATAAATCATGGTTGCAGAATATCAACCCCAATTATTTACAGGGAAATGGAAAAACTGGTAGAAGTCGACTTCGGTGAAGGTCAGTTTGTTGCGGAGAAACGTAGGAAAGCACAAGGCTACACTGAGCCTACAACTTATCTCAGAAGATAGGCTAAGGAAAGGCAAACCTAGATTTATAGCTTTTTTAGGTCTGGATAAAGCTTTTGATTTTGTCGACTAGAGGACAATCTTCGAAATTCTGAAGGTAGCAGGGGTAGAGTGTAGGGAGCAAAAGCCACACACATCTTGTTCAGGAACTAGACATTAGTTATAACAGTCGAGGACTAAGAGGGTGAGGCGGTGGTTGAGGGGGTGCGGGGCAGGGTTGTGGCCGGTTCCCAATACTACGCGGTCTTTGCACTGGGCAGGCGGTAAAGGAAACTTAGGAAAAATTTGGAGAAAGAATTAAAGTTCAGGGAGAAGAGGTAGCGACTTTAAGGTTTGCCGATGACCCTGCGATTCTGTCAGAGACGGCTAGGAACTTCGGAGAGCAGTGTCTTGAAAGGAGGCTCTAAAACGAACATGGAATGTCGCAGGATTAAATCGGGTAATGCTGAGTGAGCTGAATAGGGAATTGGGAGACTAAAAGTCGTGGATGAGGTTTGCTATTGCACAGTAAAATAACTGATTATGGTTGAAGTAGAGAGGATGTAAAATGTAAACTGGCGATGGCTGGAGGGACGTTGAAGAAGAGTAGTTTGTTAGTACTGAATATGAATTTGTTGAGAGATGGTCTTTTCTGAAGGCGTTCGTCTTCCTTGTATGGAAGTGAAATGTGGATGATGGACAGTTCAGACAGAGGGAGAATTGAAGCTTTGAAATGTGTATCTGCAGAAAAATGCCGAAGATTAGGTGGGTAGATCGTGCAACAAGTGAGCAGGTACTAAACTGAACTGTGAGAAAGAAGACCTGAGGCATAACTTGACTGGGGAAAGGGATCGGTTGATAGGACACATTCTGAGACAAGGGATCGCCATTTTAATGTTAAAGGGAAGCGTGGGTGTTAAAAATCATAGGGGGAGACCTGTAAATTAATACAGTAAATAAGGTCTAAAAAATGTAGGCTGTAGCAGTTATTCGGAGAAGAAGAAGCTTGATGTAGCGTGGAGAGCTACATCAAACCAAACTGCACATAACAACGACAACAGTGAAAACTGGCATGGGAGAAAGTGTTAGAATGGTTGGCATTTGGAACAGCTCCTGTAAAGAAACTGTTTATATTCTTACGTGTGTGTGAATTCCTAAGGGACCAAACTGCTGAGGTCATCGGTCCATAGACTTACACACTACTTAGACTAACCTACGCTAAGGACAAAACACACACACACACACACACACACACACACACACACACACACACACACACATGTCCGAGGGAGGACTCGAGCCTCCGGCGGGAAGGGCCGCGCAATCCGTGACATGACGCCTTAAACAGAGAGGCCACACCACACGGTTGGGCGGTTATTACGTACTGTGCTGGAGTATATATCTGGGTTACTACATACACAAGTCCTGTAAATTTTAATTTGCTGCTAATGTTCATGTGATAGTGTGTTGCCATTGACTGACTTTAAGTCTGGGGCAAAGATGGTTAGAAGGCCTTTAACTCAACTGTAGGGGCGACTTCCATGAATAAACTGAAACATTTTCCTTACAGACACGACGTGCATCCCATTTTCATTTGCAAGATAATCACCTGATTTACATTTCTCGCCTACCACAAGACCGTATATTATTCTTAAATTTTGTGTTCTTGTTAATTAATGTGATATCAAGTTTAAGTATCTACCCTTGGTATGTCAGTGCGATTAGTATTCGAGATTCTAGCGGCGAACGAACTGTGACCATGATTTCAACAGTACTGAGCTTTTACGGGTGAGTCACAGGTTTGGAACCACCTTTCTAATAATAAAAACAGGCTGATAAATTTAAATAATTTAAAGTAGCATTAGACGAGATCGGGCTACATTACCAACATGGTGACCGTTTCGGAAGCCTATATCTGCGATGCAACTCGCAATTTTCTGATGAGAATGGGTTTCTGTGACGAATGAAACAGGCAGAGAATTACACGAGAGAAACTGTGATGTCTTTGTTTCATCTTTCATTTAAGCATAGATTTATTACTTCTGCAGTTACGTTGCATTTTGTATAGAACAAGGCAACTGCTCGAGACAACACAAAAAGGGTACAGGATGTACTTGTCATGTCCAGCAAGTTGTAAGGTTGTTGTTATACGCTTCATTCATTTCTCAATAACCATAACACATTCCGAAATGCGGGCACAACCACCAATAATCCGCTCCCTGAGGTCTACAACGTTTCGTCCTCACAGGTAGAAATTCGGGGATCGTGGGGGCCGCTTCACTGTATCTTTACTACCAATGTATCTCCGAGGAAACTGGATGTCTAAGTATTCCCGACAGCTAGCCAATAATGAGGTGATGCATCATCAAAGAGATGGACCACATAGAGGCAAAACCGTGATCAAAGTAAAGTAAACTGAACCATCCTCGCCTTATTTTTGGAAGTCGAAGGAAAGGGGTGCGGTACGTAACTGTGGGTAAGAAGATTAGGAAGTGCAACTGGAAGTGTGTGAAATCTTACGGGACTTAACTGCTAAGGTCATCAGTCCCTAAGCTTACACACTACTTAACCTAAATTATCCTAAGGACAAACACACACACCCATGCCCGAGGGAGGACTCGAACCTCCGCCGGGACCAGCCGCACGGTCCATGGCTGCAGCACCCAAGACCGCTCGGCTAATCCCGCGCGGCAGGAAATTGCAAAAAAAAAAAAAAAAAAAAAAAAAAAAAGATGGCTCTGAGCACTATGGGACTTAACTTCTAAAGTCATCAGTCCCCTAGAACTTAGAACTACTTAAACCTAACGAACCTAAGGACAGCACACACATCCATGCCCGAGGCAGGATTCGAACCTGCGACCGTAGCGGTTGCGCGGATCCAGACTGTAGCGCCTAGAACCGCTCGGCCACACCAGCCGGCAGGAAATCGCAAGTGTTAGCTTTTAGCGGATACAGGGTGGTCAGTCAGGAAAACTTGTAATGGTGTTGCAGGGTAGATTGCGCTGAGAAGTAACTGTTCTGAAAAAATACGATACGTTACGCTAGTGACTGTGTCGCCAAATGTGCAGGTAGTTGGTTTGATTTCCTAAAACCGAACAAGAAAGCGACACAAAAGTTGGACATTGGACGGTAGAGCCAAGGCTGAGAAGTTCTGTGTGCTGTCATCTATGCTATGATGACAGGTGACTCTTATTGTATGTGGTGACCCGCTTGAATTTGCGCGCGTAACGGTCTCATTGACTAACTTCAACGACGATTAGCTCGGAAACGGCGCAACGTATGAATTTTTTTCATGACAATTACTTCTCATCACAAGCTACCATGCAACACCCTTACGAGCTTTTTATACTGTTTCTGACCATCCTATATAGCCAGGAGCAATATAGCCTCTGAGTAGAGCCCACTAACACTTTGTGTACATCGTCGCTTGACAGTGTCAGTAGCTTTCATTTAAATACCGTGACCCCAGACGGTCAGCAGCGGAGCATTTCAAAGTAAAAGAAACAGTCTGCAAAACTTAGTTTAGGATTCTTATTCATGTGTTTTAGTACACCATTTTCAACAGAAAACTTTTGGAGAATGACAAAGGTTTCAGAGACAAACGTTCTCCTGAAAGATTTCGTTGATTTCAGTTGTATGTATCATTAATTTCAGACTCAAAACAAAAACTGTGTTACGCTGAGCTAGGAAACACCACACCACTCCGCAGAGCAGGTATATTACGACCTAAGTCACCCAAGCATTCGAATATGCAAAGAAGTTTTTCACTGGTGATAGGTTTATTAATGTTATAGTCAGTACGTTACCTTGTCTTTCTCGTGAATTAGATATTACGCTTACATCCTCATATACAGCCAAGATTCGTTGCGGACCACCACCTCCCTCTCTCTACGCTTGCTTTTTCCTTATTTACGATGTATGTACAAAATAAGCATGAAAACACTGACTTTACCTTGCAGTAGGTTTTTATGACGAAAAGTGCGCTATATATGAGAAAGTGCGGTTCAATAATGGGCGAAAGTAAACATTAGGCTACGCTGTAGGTAATTCTGTGACAACAACCAAGATTTCAAGGGGGGGGGGGGGGGGGGGGGGATCGTCCAGTATCACACTTTAGCCTCAACACTATCCATCTGCTTTCGAATTCAAAGGTTCGGTATCAAATTAATTTACACTTTGCACATTTTACTTTATTTACGCGTTTATCTGAAGCTATAATCTAAATGTGTAACCACTCGTTGTCGGTCAAAGCTTGGAAAAATGATTATCGTTATATTAAAGCACAACGAGATTGCCTCAAAGAGTAATTTCCACATTATGCTTTGTATATAAAGGGCTCGTCTTGAAATTTAACATTATAATTTAAAACGTTTCTGTTAGTACTCCATATTTTCTAATGCAAAAGCTTATTTCATTTAAATTTTCCAGAAAGCAACAAAACAATATTATTGAAGTAATGCCTATTGCAGCTGCCAAAAAACAAAATGATGAAAAGGACCTAATCAATCACACCTCCTATCTAGCAACTAAATTTCAGTCACAGAAAAAACTTACGATTTCCTAACGTTTCGGAAATATTACAAAGTATGATGAAAGCCTTTGTCAGGCTTCTCCATCATCATAAAGTTATCAGAATATCATATGGCTTAAGGTAGTTGCCATGGAGAACTGATGAAACCGGCTTTATTACACAAGTAAACAAATGTACCACTTTATTAAAACACGCCACTGTTACAGAACATACGTAGAAATGATGACATCAATCTTAAATCTCTTTTCGAGACACATGCCTGCAGTTGTGCTCTTAGAACACGGCAAGCACGATTCTGAAAAGAAACTCTGCAACTGTGTAGCTTACAAAACCATACACGAATTCAAAACTACCGCCGATTGACTGCCCGAAACATGGCAACTATTAGTCCGACGTGGTACTGCAGGGAGCCCTAAATAACGTGCTATATAGCCTCTCCATGTATTCTCTACCTCCTTGGGCAAGATCGTGCTGAAAGAAAGTTGCTGTCTTCAAACAGAACCACGGCAGCTCTTCTTTGTCTAACAGCTGCAGAATAGAGTAGTACTGTTAGTGTATCCTGAATGAAGAAGGGCCCGAAAATACGAGAATCTCATATTCCAGGCCAAAACATCACTTGTGATACGCCAACTATCGTAGATGGATGTATCCAGTCAGGATTCAATCAGGTCAGCATCTGTGATTTATTTATTTACCTCTCCATGCAGTGAGCATCAAACGTAAACAGCACGTCAGGGAGAGGAAGCAACTGCTTTCGTCCAGATTGCTTGTCACCCATTCTGCGAACTGAATTCGATTATCTGGATCGATCTCGGTGATACGTAACATTTGTGTTTCATGAGGGTGCCATGCATGTGTGGGCCAAATTCTCATTATTCGTTTACGGCTGACCGTAGTTTCCTGCAAGATATAGCGAGCACTGCCGTCGGGACTCCCAGTGAACAATGCCAGAACAGCGATTGATGCTGCGACATCTGCAGGCGTTCTCGATCGTCCTGCGTTCGCTTTGTCTCCGACACGTCCATTTCCATGGAATATCGTGAACGGTTCTCCTCTGCACTGTCGGTAAAGCTTAGTCTGGGTAAGAGTTGGCTGAAATCCTCTGCGTTAACACGGGTACTCCTCCCTCCTGAAATCATGACGATCTCAATACAGAACATACGTAGAAGTAATTCACCATCAGCTTCCACTCACCTGTAAGGTATACACGTCAGACGTAACCGGATAACAAATAAAGCTGTCCCCAGTTCTTTGTCTGTTTAAAATGTAATATTTGATAATTAGGAACGGCATTACACAGCTATGTCACAGGATCAGGTAACAGGATTGGAGAACGAAGGTTCTACAACGCTCCAACAAATTAGTAACAAAGACACACAAATGAGTCAAAAAGGTTTACTCATCTTTGTGACTTGTCGAATAATGAAGTCTGTAACTCTGCATGTACTATGACACGAAAAAGGCCCTCAATGGCTAAGTGCAAATAATCGCAGGTAAGCTTCACAGTGCATATCGTATGCAATTTACAAGTCTATTCACTTCTAAAAGTTCACTAAACGACGTTCCCTGTCTACGTCAGCCCTGGACGATGATCTATAACCAACTCGACGAGAGCTTCTCTTCTATCTTCAGAGAGGCTTCGGTCCGTTGTCGTCTGGTCATTGGCGGATTGTAGTCGGCCGGCAATTGGCCGAGGCGAAGTCGGGACACCTTCATCCTCCTCACCGCCACCGGTGGTGTTGGTGGAACTCGCGCAGGTGGCGAATTTATACGGAATTGGCACCAACTCGCATCTTGGCGCCTGCGATGCTTTTTCCCTGACTGTGTCTTGTTCGGACGACATAGCAACTTTAAATTTCTGTTCATCCATATATTTTTGTTTCAGAAGGCTGATTCCATATTTGTGGACCACCCACTACTCATGCAAACTCGGGGGGAAGGATAGGTAGATAAAGTGGTCTGGAAAATGCAGAATAATCAAAATTTCTGAGTGTGTGCATTGATGAGAAGTTGAACTGCAAGAAACTTATTGGTCTGCTGAACTGTTTCAGTTCAGCTACTTATGCTATTAGAGTTATTGAAAATTTTGGTGATAAACATATCAGTAAGTTAGCCTACTATGCCTATTTTCATTCACTGCTTTCATATGGCAACATAGTTTGGGGTAATTCGTCATTAAGAGAAAAAGTGTTCAATGTAAAAATTATTCGTAATTGTATATTTAATGGTCAAAACTGTTCCGTGAATGGTCAATGGTGAATAAACTGAAACTGCACAAAAGTGTGTAATCAGAATAATAGCTGGAGCCCACCCAACATCATCTTGCAGACATTTGTTTACGGAACTGGGATATCCACAGTACCTTACAATACGTATATTCACTTACGAATGTTATTATTAACAACCCGTCCCAATTGAAAAATAATAGCCAAGTACATAACTACAACACTAGAAGAAAGAATATCTTCACCATTTGGGTATACATTCCTAAAATTCGCTGTCAGTATTAATTCTGTTAACTTGGTATCTCTACATATTATTTCCATGGTGAAATTTTGATTTGAACTTCTCTTCAGCTACTTCTTCTAAACAATTAGCCTCATTTTGATGTATTCTTCTCGCCACAAACTGACAGTCTCCCAGTGGGATGTCCCTCAGTTTTCCACGCCATTCCTTTTCTGTCCCCCTGTTGCCAAAAGTGTGTGTTATTTCCTTCCCATGGTCTACTTCTTTGCTCCTGTCTTCACTTCTATTCCTTTCATTTCAGTAGTTTTCCCTCCCTTTATTATTATCCTGTTAATAATTTCTATAATATCTTGACTCTCCCCTTCTATATCTATCCTAATAATAATTTTAAGACCAGCCCCCCTCCCTAGTTCTGTTTATGATTGTATTCTCTTTGTCTATCCCTTTGTCTTTCATTTCTCTCACACACGCCATGCATGATTTGTCTACGTATCTTAGAAAAGAAGCATCTGGCCCATATAGTAATCCCCAATAAACTTTATTTGGCAATCTCCTCCTTAGGGCATCAATATGGATTAATTACTGAAGTGACTTATCTAAACACACTTACGTTTTTCAATGTTGCTCACAAAAGTCCTTCATTCTACCACTACCTTCCCTGAAATTAGGTCTGTTTAAGAATTCACTTTTTATTCTTGTTTATGTAGTTTCTGACCGAAAGTTAATTAGAAAAAATTTTTCGGCCAATAAATTCATATCTGTATTAAAATTTTGGTTGACCCAAGATAATACTTACTCATCCAAAAATGTTTTTACAAATTTAATTTTTAAACATTCAGACATTGGTGATACAGAATTGTGTTTACATTAAAAGATGAAGTTGACTGGGTGTACTTTGTTTTCTTCTAAAAATATTTCATATTTTCGTTTCCCCATACATTACCACAGCCATTTCCTAAACTCTTAGTAACAAAATCTTCTTGTAGAATATAGAATTTACTATTAACGTCTGATACGTTGCTTTGACATGTATCAACACACTGTTTAAATTTGCTAATTTTCTATCAACAGACTCTTTACTTCTAATTAACTCCTGTTCAGACATTTGCCTTTTATTTTTAATCATGCCATACAGTACCTAAACGCTACTACCATTTGTCTCTGTTTCAACAAGTATGTCACTTTTACTTTACTTTCTTTGTTTTCTACTGCCATAATATGAGTGTCAGTCAGCTGGTATTCAGTATTCACAAAACTTATGAAACTGCCTACTTCCTCCTTTAAGTCATCAATCTACAGGATTGTGTTATTTAACTGTCTTTTTGCTTCTCGTCAGTTTTTGCTTCTCCCACTAAGTAACTTGTTTTGCTTTTCAACATTTTCTCGAAAGCATTGGAAGTTTTTCCCTACGTTCTGAAAATTTTTGCCTATGTGCTTGTCCTGTTTGTCCAACTTCTCCTCTAAGAATTTTTAAAGCTTTTCAAATAAGTCACTGCTCTTATCTAAAACTTCTCGGAAGTTGATTCATCGAAAATGGGAGCACTACTTGAGACACCTACAGCTCCTGCTTTGTGGCTTTCATCATGTAAATTTTCATTCTTCACTAAAATCTTCAAATCATCACTGTCCTGTTCTGAATGCACATTGTAGTCTACTACTATTCCCAACCAACAACTTCGTGAGATGCTTTCATTTTCAGTAAGTTCCGAAAAACCTATACAATAAGTTTTTCACATGACCTAAATGCAATACACTGAGTGAAATAAATAAAACTGATTTTGAAGAGTACTTACTTCTACATCTACATGTCTACATCTACAGGGATACTCTGCGAATCACATTTAATTTCCTGGCAGTAGGTTCATCGAACCACCTGCACAACTCTCTATTTTTCCAATCTCGTATAGTCTGCAGAGAGAACAACACTTATGTTTTTCTGTGAGAGGACTGATTTCCCTTATTTTATCATGGTAATCGTTTCTCCCTATGTAGGTCGGCGTCAACAAAATATTTTTGAAGAAGAGAAAGTTGGTGATTGGAATTTCATGAGAAGATTCCTCTGCAGCGAAAAATGCCTTTGTTTTAATGATGTCCATCCCATATCCTGTATCATTTCAGTGACACTCTCTCCCCTATTTCTCGAAAATACAAAATGTGCTGCCCTACTTCAAACGTTTTCGCTGTATTCCATCAATCCTATCTGGTAAGGATCCCACACCGTGCAGCAGTTTTCTAAAAGAGGAAGGAAAAATGTAGTATAAGCAGTCCCTTAAGTAGATCTGTTACATTTTCTAAGTGTCCTGCCAATAAAACGCAGTCTTTGGTTAGCCTTCACCATAACATTTTCTGTGTGTCGTTTCCAATTTAAGTATTTGTAATTGTAATTCCTAGGTATTTAGTTGAATTTATGGCCTTTAGATTTGAATGATTTATCGTGTAATCCAAGTTTAATGGATTCCTTTTAGCATTCATATAGGTGACCTCACACTTTTCGTTATTTAGGGTAAATTGCCAATATTCGCACCACTCAGGTATCTTTTCTAAATCGTTTTGCAATTTCTTTTGATCTTCTGATGACTTTACTAGTCGATAAATGACAGCATCATCTGCAAACAACCTCCGATGGCTGCTCAGATTGTCTCCCAAATCGTTTATATAGACAGGGAACATCAAAGGGCCTATAACACTACCTTGGGGAATGCCAGAAATCACTGCTGTTCATCTCGATGACTTCCCGTGAATGACTACAAACTGTGACCTCTCAGACAGGAAATCAAGAATCCTGTCAGATAACTGAGGCAATATTCTATACGCACACAATTTCACTACAAGCCGCTTGTGTGGTACAGTGTCAAAAGCCTTATGTTGTTTGTTGCTAAGTCCTCAATGTTGTTCATCACATATCTGATTTTGGTTCCAAAATTTCAGTTTCTGTCGTCTTGCCTTGGCTTCAGCATTTCATCCCACTGAATTAATTCGTGACTGTCAGTTCTCATTTTCTGATTTCATTTCCTTAGATTTTTAACTTAAAACAACATTAGGACGTAGCCCAACATTACCTCATATCCCAGCTCGTTCTACCATATTCTTACATTTTCATTTGCTTGTGGATGACATTTAAATATTCCATTCACTTTGCTACGTGATGTGCTCAATGAAACAAAACAATCTATGTGAGTGGTGTTACTCAGTAATGAGTAATACTTAACTAGAGACCTTGTAGCAATTTGAGCTGGGACCCAATCCCATTCTGTTTGTTATTGCCTCCTTACATGGTGTTTTTTTATGATTTGTTACCTATAATTAATGTTAGTGAGAGATGTGCAATAGGATTAACCGTCATTATGTAATTCTGAGTATAAGACCAGACAGAATTTTGATAAATTACATTGGTCAGAATAATTTCTTCATTAATTTGAATCATTTCAAGTAACTACTATTGCGAAAGCTCAACTCAGTTAACTAACAGTAATGATTTCCTATTCTAGTCACATTGTTGACATGGAAACAGATATAATTACTATATTACCAATAAAGTTATGAAAACAACCCATAGAATTCCTTAAAATCTTCGTGTAGCTTATTTCCAAAACATGGTAGGAACACCAGCACTTAATAGTTGCCAGATAATGCATGGTATTGTTTATTTACCTATTTTTGCAGTTTTTGTCTTCAAGAAACTTATTTCAATTGAAACTCTTACTGTAGCATGACGTTCAGACAAAAAACAATTTCTCTGTCTTATTCGATTAATTTGAGTTGTAAAATTCTAATTGTAAATAACCGAAAATATGTATTTCACAATGTGAAACTTTGGTTGGCATTTTTGCAAAGTTATATAAGCACAGGGCCTGAAGGAACTTTTAAGTCAGTATGTTGCGAGATTTCGTGTGTGGAACCCATGTCAATCAAAACAGCAGTAATATAATGGTGCAATGATGAATAGTGGATAAGAAGACACAGAGTGAAGAAGGACAATTAACAATGATTGCTGGTTTTACATCTACATTGACACTCCGCAAGCCACCCAACGGTGTGTGGCGGAGGCACTTTACGTGCCGCTGTCATTACCTCTCTTTCCTGTTCCAGTCGCGTAAGCTTCGCGGGAGGAACGACTGCCAGAAAGCCTCCGTGCGCGTTCGAATCTCCCTAATTTTACATTCGTGATCTCCTCGGGAGGTATAAGTAGGGGGAAGCAATATATTCGATACCTCATCCAGAAACGCACCCTCTCGAAACCTGGACAGCAAGCTACACCGCTATGCAGAGCGCCTCTCTTGAAGAGTATGCCACTTGAGTTTGCTAAACATCTCCGTAACGCTGTCACGCTTACCAAATAACCCTGTGACGAAACGCGCCGCTCTTCTTTGGATCTTCTCTGTCTCCTCCGTCAACCCGATCTGGTACGGATCCCACACTGATGAGCAATACTCAAGTATAGGTCGAACGAGTGTTTTGTAAGCCACCTGCTTTGTTGATGGACTACATTTTCTAAGGTCTCTCCCAATGAATCTCAACCTGGCACCCACCTTACCAACAATTAATTTTACATGAC
Source organism: Schistocerca nitens (assembly GCF_023898315.1). Taxonomy (NCBI): domain Eukaryota; kingdom Metazoa; phylum Arthropoda; class Insecta; order Orthoptera; family Acrididae; genus Schistocerca; species Schistocerca nitens. The sequence continues at coordinate 402,746,762 of NC_064617.1, forward strand.
CATTCCACTTCAAATCGTTCCGTGCGCATATTCCCAGATATTTTACAGAAATAACTGCTACCAGTGTTTGTTCCGCTATCACATAATCATACAATAAAGGATCCTTCCTTCCATGTATTCACAATAATTTGTCTATGTTAAAGGTCAGTTGCCACTCCCTGCAGCAAGTGCCTATCCGCTGCAGATCTTCCTGCATTTCGCTGCAATTTTCTAATGCTGCAACATCTCTGTATACTACAACATCATCCGCGAAAAGCCACATGGAACTTCCGACACTATCTTCTAGGTCATTTATATATATATTTTGAAAAGCAATGGTCCCATAACGATCCCCTGTGGCACGCCAGAGGTTACCTTAATGTCTGTAGACGTCTCCCCATTGAAAACAACATGCTGTGTTCTGTTTGCTAACAACTCTTCAATCCAGCCGCACAGCTGGTCTGATATTCCGTAGGCTCTTACTTTGTTTATCAGGCGACAGTGCGGAACTGTATCGAACGCCTTCTACATCTAAATCTACATCCATACTCCGCAAGCCACCTGACGGTGTGTGGCGGAGGGTACCCTGAGTACCTTTTTCGGTTCTCCCTTCTATTCCAGTCTCGTATTGTTCGTGGAAAGAAGGATTGTCGGTATGCTTCTGTGTGGGCTCTAATCTCTCTGATTTTATCCTCATGGTCTCTTCGCGAGATATACGTAGGAGGGAGCAATATACTGCTTGACTCTTCGGTAAAGGTATGTTCTCGAAACTTTAACAAAACCCCATATCGAGCTACTGAGCGTCTCTCCTGCAGAGTCTTCCACTGGAGTTTATCTATCATCTCCGTAACGCTTTCGCGATTACTAAATGATCCTGTAACGAAGCGCGCTGCTCTACGTTGGATCTTCTCTATCTCTTCTATCAACCCTATCTGGTACGGATCCCACACTGCTGAGCAGTATTCAAGCAGTGGGCGAACAAGCGTACTGTAATCTACTTCCTTTGTTTTCGGATTGCATTTCCTTAGGATTCTTCCAATGAATCTCAGTCTGGCATCTGCTTTACCGACGATCAACTATATGATCATTCCATTTTAAATCACTCCTAATGCTTACTCCCAGATAATTTATGGAATTAACTGCTTCCGGTTGCTAACCTGATATTTTGTAGCTAAATGATAAGGGATCTATCTTTCTATGTATGCGCAGCACATTACACTTGTCTACATTGAGATTGAATTGCCATTCCTTGCACCATGCGTCAATTCGCTGCAGATCCTCCTGCATTTCAGTACAATTTTCCATTGTTGCAACCTCTCGATACACCACAGCATCATCTGCAAAAAGCCTCAGTGAACTTCCGATGTCATCCACCAGGTCATTTATGTATATTGTGAATAGCAACGGTCCTATGACACTCCCCTGCGGCACACCTGAAATCACTCTTACTTCGGAAGACTTCTCTCCAATGAGAATGACATGCTGCGTTCTGTTATCTAGGAACTCCTCAATCCAACCCCACAATTGGTCTGATAGTCCATATGCTCTTACTTTGTTCATTAAACGACTGTGGGGAACTGTATCGAACGCCTTGCGGAAGTCAAGAAACACGGCATCTACCTGTGAACCCGTGTCTATGGCCCTCTGAGTCTCGTGGACGAATAGCGCGAGCTGGGTTTCACACGACCGTCTTTTTCGAAACCCATGCTGATTCCTACAGAGTAGATTTCTAGTCTCCAGAAAAGTCATTATACTCGAACATAATACGTGTTCCTTACCGCAGTCAAGGAAAATGGCATCTACCTGGGAGCCTGAATCTAATATTTTCTGGGTCATATGAACAAATAAAGCGATAGCTATTTCCCGAATCCATGTTGATTCCTACAGAATAGATTCTGGGTTTCCAGAATTGACATGATACGCGAGCAAAAAACATGTTCTAAAATTCTACAACAGATCGATGTCAGAGATATAGGCCTATAGTTTTGCGCACCTACTCGACGACCCTTCTTGAAGACTGGAACCACCTGTGCTCTTTTCCAATCATTTGGAACCTTCTGTTCCTTTAAAGACTTGCGGTGCACGCCTGTTAGAAGGGGGGCAAGTTATTTCGCGTACTCTGTGTAGAACCGAATTGGTATTCCGTCAGGTCCAGTGGACTTTCCTCTGTTGAATGATTTCAGTTGCTTTTCAATTCCTTGAACACTTATTTCGATGTCAGCCATTTTTTCGTTCATGCGAGGATTTAGAGAAGGAACTGCATTGCGGTCTTCCTCTGTGAAACAACTTTGGAAAAAGGTGTTTAGTATTTTAGCTTTGGATATGCTATTTCGATCCACTTACTGAGTTAATGTAAGACCAGAACTTCCTAGGATTTTCTGTCAAGTCGGTACATAGAACTTTACTTTCGAATTCACTGAACGCTTCACGCATAGCCCTCCTTACGCTAACTTTGACATCGTTTAGCTTCTGTCTGTCTCAGAGGTTTCGGCTGCGTTTAACTTTACAGTGAAGCTCTCTTTGCTTTCGCAGTAGTTTCCTAATTTTGTTGTTGTGGGTTTTTCCCGTCCCTCACAGTTTTACTCGGCACGTACCTGTCTAAAACGCATTTTACGATTGCCTTGAACTTTTTCCATAAACACTCAACATTGTCAGTGTCGGAACAGAAATTTTCGTTTTGATCTGTTAGGTAGTCTGAAATCTGCCTCCTATTACTCTTGCTAAACAGATAAACCTTCCTCCCTTTTTTATATTCCTATTTACTTCCATATTCAGGGATGCTGCAACGGCCTTATGATCACTGATTCCCTGTTCTACGCTTACAGAGTCGAACAGTTCGGGTCTGTTTGTTATCAGTAGGTCCAAGATGTTATCTCCACGAGTCGGTTCTCTGTTTAATTGCTTGAGGTAATTTTCGGATAGTGCACTCAGTATAATGTCACTCGATGCTCTGTCCCTACCACCCGTCCTAAACATCTGATTGTCCCAATCTATATCTGGTAAATTGAAATCTCCACCTAAGACTATAACATGCTGAGGAAATTTATGTGAAATGTATTCCAGATTTTCTCTCAGTTGTTCTGCCACTAATGCTGCTGAGTCGGGAGGTCGGTAAAAGGAGCCAATTATTAACCTAGCTCGATTGTTGAGTATAGCCTCCACCCATAATAATTCACAGGAACTATCCACTTCTATTTAACTACAGAATAAACTACTACTAACAGCGACAAACACGCCACACCCGGTTGCCTGCAATTTATCCTTTCTAAACACCGTCTGTGCGTTTGTAAAAATTTCGGCAGAATTTATCTCTGGCTTCAGCCAGCTTCCGTACCTATAACGATTTCAGCTTCGGTGCTTTCTATCAGCGCTTGAAGTTCCGGTACTTTACCAACGCAGCTTCGACAGTTTACAATTACAATACCTATTGCTGCTTGGTCCCCGCAAGTCCTGACTTTGCGCCGCACCCTTTGAGGCTGTTGCTCGAGGCCATCTAACCTAAAAAACCGCCCAGTCCACGCCACACAACCCCAGCTACCCGTGTAGCCGTCTGCTGTGTGTAGTGGACTCCTGACCTATCCAGCGGAACCCAAAACCCCACTACCCTATTGCGCAAGTCGAGGAATCTGCAGCCCACATGGTCGCAGAACCGTCTCAGCCTCTGATTCAGACCCTCCACTCGGCTCTGTACGAAAGGTCCGCAGTCAGTCCTGTCGACGATGCTGCAGATGGTGAGCTCTGCTTTCATCCTGCTAGCGAGACTGGCAGTCTTCACCAAATCAGATAGCCGCCGGAAGCCAGAGAGGATTTCCTCCGATCCATAGCGACACACATCACTGGTGCCGACATGAGAGACCACCTGCAGATGGGTTCACCTTGTACCCTTCATGGCATCCGGAAGGACCCTTTACACATCTGGAATGACTCCCTCGGTATGCACACGGAGTGCACATTGGTTTTCTTCCCCTCCCTTGCAGCCATATCCCTAAGGGGTCCCATTACGCTCCTGACGTTTGAGCTCCCGACTACCAGTAAGCCCACCCTCTGCGACCGCCCGGATCTTGCAGACTGAGGGGCAACCTCTGGAACAGAACAAGCAGCCATGTCCGTCCGATGATCAGTATCAGCCGGAGACAGAGCCTGAAACCGGTTCGTCAGACAAACTGGAGAGGCCTTCCGTTCAGCCCTCCAGAATGTCTTTCCCCCCCTGCCACACCTTGAGACGACCTCCCACTCTACCACACGTGAGGGGTCAGCCTCAATCTAGTCAGCATCCTGGGCAGCCACAGCCGTAGTTCGATAGGGGGATGCATGGGACGAGCTGGCCGTCCCCGACAAATGGCTCAAATGGCTCTGAGCACTATGGGACTTAACATCTGTGGTTATCAGTCCCCTAGAACTTAGAACTACTTAAACCTAACCAACCTAAGGACATCACACACATCCATGCCCGAGGCAGGATTCGAACCTGCGACCGTAGCAGTCGCGCGGCTCCGGACTGAGCGCCTAGAACCGCGAGACCACCGCGGCCGGCTCGTCCCCGACAAACCCCCGTCCACACCCCCACAGTGATGCCCATTGGCAACAGCCTCAAGCTGTGTGACCGATGCCAACACTGCCTGAAGCTGGGAGCGAAGGGATGCCAGCTCAGCCAGCATCCGAACACAGCAGTCGCAGTCCCTATCGATGCTAAATACTGTTGTGCAAAGAATGTCTGAATTGATCTACAGAGAGCACAAACAATTTGACACAAAATTTAAACGGTTATTAAAATACAAGACTGCCTAGTAAATGCAGTAATGATGATACTTGCGCACTGCTGACACACTGCTCGGCAGCTGAAGGCTAACTGTACTGTCAGTAACGTACAAAGACTATTTGAAAGAAATAAACAAATGACAGACGACTACGCGACACAGACATTAAAATGCAAATCTGCCCCTGCTAAATACGAAACTACACAATGATTTGGCGGATTTAACTAACCAAGTACGCTAAGAACACTCAAACAAATTTTCAACTTGACTACAACACTGATATGAACGCTAAATAAGCCACTTGCTGCTACTTGCGCACTGCTGACACACTGCTCGGCAGCTGAAGGCTAACTGTACTGTCAGTAACGTGCAAAGACTATTTGAAAGAAATAAACAAATGACAGACCACTACGCGACACAGACATTAAAATGCAAATCTGCCCCTGCTAAATACGAAACTACACAATGATTTGGCGGATTTAACTAACCAAGTGCGCTAAGAACACTCAAACAAATTTTCAACTTGACTACAACACTGATATGAACGCTAAATAAGCCACTTGCTGCTACCTTCGCACTGCTGACACACTGCTCGGCCGCAGAAGGCTAACTGTAATACTGTAAAGGTTAACTGTAATATAAATGTGGCACACGCATCTTTCATCAGAGTGACACTGTTGTGGGATGGTAAGGTCATACTGCACAGTGACTATTGTTGAATAATTAGAAGGAGCAGTAAGTGCATACTGGTAAAGGAGACTTAACTAAGTACTTAAGACATGGACTGGCAGTAACTAATTCAGAGTAGGCGTGACATTTATGGAAGTAATACCTCTGAAACTGAATATGTGTTTCCAGAGTGAAATTTCCACTCTGCAGTGCAGTGTGCACTGGTATGAAACTTCCTGGCAGATTAAAACTATGTGCTGTTCAAGACTCAAACTTGGGACCTTTGCCTTTCGCGGGCAAGTGCTCTACCGACTGAGCTACCCAAGCACGACTCACACCCCGTCCTCATAGCTTTACTTACGCTAGTACCTCGCCTACTACCTTTCAACCTTCACAGAAGCTCTCCTGCGATGCCGCAGTACTAGCACTCCTCGAAGAAAGGGAAATTTCGGAGACATGGCTTGCCACAGCCTTGGGGACGTTTCCTGTATGAAATTTTCACTCTGCAATGGAGTGTACGCTGGTATGAAACTTCCTGGTAGATTAAAACTGTGTGCCAGACCATGACTTGAAGTCGGGGGTTTTGCCTTTCGCGGAGAGCTTTCGTGTACTGTCACAGCCTCTGCAGCAAGGTTATTTAAAAGGGAGGTTGGGCCCGAAGCTAAATCGGCTGTGATTGGCTGGCGCAGTGACGTCACTGTAGGAGCAAAGCGAGGCATCGGCTAGCGCAGCAAGCGACTCTTACTAAGGACAAGCAACTGCTTATAACAGCAATACGTTCTCAGAAACTTATTTAAAACAGTTGATTTACCTGTTTAGATGTTTTCAGTGGAAGAAGAGTGCCACTGTCTTGATTTCCGCTTTTGTGCTGCTGCTGCTTTCTGCATTTTATGCTTCGTATTGAGGAACCGCATACGAATGAAAAGTCGTGTTCTGACATACAGTTTTATAACTTGTGAAGAAAATTCTGGATATTTAGTTTGGACAGCAGTGCATATTGTTTTCACTACATTTGCTTTCCTTGGAAATACTATCCAATCCATTAAATTCATTAAAAATTAGTTCAAACTGAGACACCTTGTGTAGCCACTCATCTGTTGGAACTGTGAGCCCACCGCGAGATATGGCTTTAATCCAGCCATAATTTTCATTTGTTGGAGGACTTAAAATATCAGCAGACGGCGTTTCCAGTGTCTTGTCGCAGTTCTTTGCACGATATGCAATGTAGCCAGCCAGGTAACGGAATCCTTCTGCAGAGCAGTCACATCCCTCTTTGACAGCAGATTCTTCTGGTGCAGGTTGAAGAGGAAAGTTAATATCTAGTAGCTCTTTTTCACCATCTATCATTTGCAGTTAAGGAACTACCAGACGACTGACTGGATGTAATACATTCAGTGGCATCAATATTTAACTATACGGTGAAATCCTTCAATACTCTCTTACGTCACACACAGCTCATGCAGAAAAATTACCCTGTGATTAAGACAGGAATTTTCGTCATTCTTGTTTTTAATTACAATAGTACTTTAGCTAAAAACGATAACGTGTTACGGTTTTCATCTAGTCGTCTAAGGAGCGTTTTGTGAGAGATTTGCAGTGTATTATTTCATTCTGCTTAAAAATTAAATGACTTTAGAATCTCATTTGCTCGTGTCTATTTACGTGTGAACTGCAGCTGGCCACGTCACTGCAGGCTAGCTGTACCCTCAGACCGGCCAGTGCTGTCCAAGTTAAATGCACCGGTAAAGCTGTTGTCCCGTATTATCGCTAAGTTTATGTGCACGTAAATCACAGCACAAACGTACTCTTATCATCGTACTTGACAGTACTCGAGACAGCTTGGCTGCAGTCCCACGTGAAATGGAAATCCAATGAGATTCCAGCAAACGAGGAAGAATACATAGTGCAATGTTTACATCAGGTTTATTCTTATGATGAACGAATTATAGGCGATAATGTTAAACAAAACTGTTATTTAATGGGAAACGTAAGAGAATGCAATGTCAGAAGAAGGCATCATGGTTCTTACGAAGAACCCGAGGAGAGTTGCAGACAGGCTAGTGTTTTTTATACAGTTCCTGATGACGAAGGCAGACATTTTCAAGTCCGCAAAAAAAACCTTTCTGGAAATACACAAAAATAACCAGGCGAAGAGTAGAGACCTTGGAAAAAGCAGAAAAGTGTGGTGATGTTACCTACATTGAACGTAGGCGAAATAAGAACAAAGATAGTAAATATACAGCTGCTGATGTAAAACACATTGTTGAACACATCAAAAGTTTACCCAAGGACGAAAGCCATTACACAAGGGCTAAAAGCTCCCTTCTATTTTGAAGCCAAGATTTAAATTACAGCTGAATGTATGAGGCTTCTGTTATGCTTTATCCAAACACAAACGTTAGATATTTGTACTACAAGTATTGAAAGAATACTTTCCCAAACTGACCTTTCACCGCACAAGGAAAGATACCTGTAACACAAGTGATCTGCTTAAAAGTAAAATATTTAATGACTCAACCAATAGAGCTGTACGTCACACTTTACTAGAATTTCATCATAGACGCGCTGAAAAAGTTAGAGAAGAGATGAAGCGTGATCATGTATATTCTACCACTCCTACAAGTGATACGAGGGTAATTCCAAAAGTAGGGTCTCCTATTTTTTTTAATAAGTACATAGACCTGTTTATTTCTACAGTGGCTTACACCAGTTTACAGTGCGAACATTTAGCTATTATTCGACGTAATCACCATTTCTGTCGATGCATTTTTTTAGACGCTCTGGCAGTTATTGTATGTCAATGTCATACCAGCTCGGCGCCATGCTGTTAAGAAAGTTATGAACCTCTTCTTTCACGTCGTCATCGGAGCTGAATCGCTTTCCGGCCAAATGTTCTTTTAACCTAGGGAACAGGTGAGAGTCACTGGGCGCCATGTCAGGACTATAGGGTGGGTGGGTGATTATGCTCCACTGAAACTGTTGCAGGAGAGCAACGGTTTGCCGAGCGATGTGTGGGTGAGCATGTGAATGTGTACGGCCTTGCTCAACATTCCTCTTCTCCGGTTCTGAATTGCCCATTTGACTTTTTTCAGAGTCTCATAGTACCCACTAGCGTTAATTGTGGTCCCAGCAATTCATCTCCAACGACAAGGTGAAAGAAGAGGTTCATAACTTTCTGAACAGTATGGCGGCGAGCTGGTGTGACATGGGCATAAAAAAACTGCCACACCGTCTTCAAAAATGCATTGACAGAAATGGTGGTTATGTCGAAAAATAGCTAAATGTTCAAGCTGTAAACTGATGTAAACCATTGTAGAAATAAACAGGTCTATGTACTCATAAAAAATAGGAGACCTTACTTTTGGGATTACCCTCGTACATGCACAGTAGACACAGATTTACAACAGGTTCTCTCTTTGCCAAAATTGTCACACTGCCAAATGTATTACTTACAACAACTTTCTTGTTGCAGTTTGGAATTGCATATGGCAAATAATAATAAAGGTTTGCTGTCGAGTAAAAAACTTTTTAGTAAAAAAGTTAATAGTGTGGTATGACAACAGCTGCGGTCGAAACAAAAATCAAATGGTATTGTTCCTATGGATATATTTGGTCTGTAATGATTTCTTTGATGAAGTTCACCACTGCTATGTCGTCTATGGCCACTCATAGAGGTAAAGATGGATAAATGGGCTCCCACTTTTTTTTTTGATATAACACCTTTTATTTTTAGTATAATCACCTGAAATTAACATAAAGCATTTCTCTAGTATGTCCTGCAAATAGTTACGACATGTTTTGGTTCAACTTTTTAATAGTTAAAACAAAATTTTATTTTTCCTGATAGTCTGCATTTTGCTGCGTCAAGAATTTGTGCTGGTAATATGGGCCCCAAGGTAGTTCGAAATAAAAAGAAAGAAAAATTTGAAAAAATAATTTTATTTAATTTTTGTGTATAGTGAAAGAAAGATTCACTCTGAACATTGTTAATTAGTCTACTGGTGGGATGATTTTCACAGCCTATACCTAGTCTATTCACACTAGTCACACACATAAGCATCTTTTTACACGTTACGAGTGATCCTCTTTCAGCTGCAGATAATGCACCAACTTGCCTTTTTCCCCTCAGGCCGATGACACGAGAAATTTTTCTTTGAACGACCTGACTCGTCTGCCGGCTGGGGTGGTCGAGCGGTTCTAGGCGCTACAGTCTGGAACCGCGCGACTGCTACGGTCGCAGGTTCGAATCCTGCCTCAGGCATGGATGTGTGTGATGTCCTTAGGTTAGTTAGGTTTAAGAAGTTCTAAGTTCTAGGGGACTGATGACCTCAGCAGTTAAGTCCCATAGTGATCAGAGCCATTTTTTGACTCGTCTACATTAAAAACTCTGCCTGCAGTATATTTGTAGTTACTGAACGCAGCTTCAAGTAAACTGAAGAAACTGTCGACAGCTTGTTTATTAAACTCATTAGCACGTGAAATCGAAGTTCCGGATGACTTCAAAACAGACAGAATATTTTTGTGCCGTGACATAAAATGGTCAAACCAAGTTCGACCAGAAACTTTGCCCTTTACAGATGGATGATGGATTTTATTTCTTGTTCAAAGCTGGTAGACCATGCGCCTGACGTCATTTCTGGTAAGGCTGTAAAATTTGGATTCCATAACGAGAAGATATTTAACCAGTTCGTTCTCAAGTCCCCGTGGTAAAACCGGTGGACGGCCCAGTTTAATATTAACTATTTCTTCGACCAGTTTATCGATTCGTGAAAGCCTCTGGAGCGTAGAACGAGGGACAGAGTACACTTTAACCGCTTTTTTCAACACCATTTTTTTTCTCTTTAATAGCTACAATAGCATTTCACATATTTGCTTTGTCCCACGATTGCCGTTTCGATTTTTTTGGCGGTACAAGATGTCTTCGAGGCTTCTGAAACATAAAGAGTAGCAATATTTGTAAATGGTCCCATAAAAGCTGATTGATTTTACGGGGCCCATAATACCAGCAGCAAAAGGGGCCCATATATCCACCCTCGACATCTTGGGAAAAACAATTTTGCCTACGGTTAGTATGGTTCGCAACCGACGTTAATTAATGTAAAACGGCATCCCAACAATACGTACCTTACCTTAGTTTTAGTAATAACATCTTAGAAATTTTATTTTTATTCAAAGAAACACTAACCTTTCAAACTTTTGATGACAGTGAAAAAATTCACAGCGCAACTACTCACAAACCATGACAGCTACTACGTCTGCACACTCTACAGTGAAGTTTGGCAACTAGTTCTAGTAGCTCATGTGCTCTCCGCTAGAATTCATGGTCTGTACTTCCAAATATGTAGGGGGCCCATAATACCAGCAGGGGCCCATTTTTCCACCTTTGCCTGTACTTAACCTATGACCGAGTCTTTGCTCTAATTGAAAAAAGAAAAAGAGTAGAAAATATGAAGTTCCTTTGGATCTTGTGAGAGTTTTGTGTAATGCCAATAGCAAAACTCCTTTTCTAACCACCATGATGAACGATGACGATTTTTATGAATTCTCCAAAGTAGCTAAAGAACACCTCATCACAAAAAAATTAGAAATTTCCAAGGCCATTTGGCTCAAAGTTTCCAAAACCAACCAAGGAAAAGTTTTTTAAAAAAAATATTCGGTGAAGTTGAAACGCGGATGAAAACGAATGCATTCAAAACGATGTGAACATGGAAACCATAAAAGGCTTAGATCTACCCCAGCTTGAACTAACAGCCAGATTGAAAACTGAGAAGAAGGATGACTTAAAAAAGATGATACCTTATCTCAAACAAGAAAACAAACCGTTTCACCAAAATCTGACTGAGTAAACACAACAGCTGTTTATAGACTGTAAAATTGTAATATTTTATTTATCAGATAGTGGACAATTAATACAAAAAAATGGCTCTGAGCACTATGGGACTTAACATCTCAGGTCATCAGTCCCCTAGAACTTAGAACTACTTAAACCTAACTAACCTAAGGACATCACACCCATCCCTGCCCGAAGCAGGATTCAAACCTGCGACCGTAGCAGTCTCACGGTTCCAGACTGAAGCACCTAGAACCGCATGGCCACCATGGCCGGCACAATTAATACAAAATGTAGCTTTTTAAACGTTGTAAAACACATTTATTTTGAAATAAAACTTGTAAGAACATAGTACCGAGTTGATTTTCTCTTTGTTCATAATATGATGGCAACTGTAAATGAAATTACCAGATGCGGAAATATGTCTGAAACTATAATAGATCAAGTATTTATAAACAAGGACAAGTGTGAATATAACACTGAAGTAATTGACACTGGTTTCTCGGATCACAAGGGTATCAAATGGAGTTTAAATGTCACATCTTACAAGGAACCTGTTATCAATAACAATTACAGAGAAAGGAGATTTATAAATGATGACAGCATAAGAATTTTTAATTACATTCTGGAAAATAACAACTGGGGTAGTGAATCAAGTGGTGATGTCAACAGAAAGTTTGACTCATTCCTTGAAAGCTACAAACACTGCTTCGATGTTGCCTTTCCTATAAAAAGAGTCAAAACTAAACATAAAACCAAAACATGGGTTACACAGGGGATTAGAAAGTCATCAGACACTCTCAGAAAGTTAAATAAATCAGCCAGGAAGAATGTAGTACTGAAAGCACATGTGAAATGTTCTAGAAGCCTGTACAAGAAAGTAATAATTGCAGCTAAGAAGCTTGATAATGATACCTATATTGAGAAAGGTAACAACAAAATGAAGTCAACTTGGGAGGTAATAAATAAAAATATAGGTAGACACAAAAGAAAAGATAACAGCTTTGTCATTAAAAGTGGGAGTAAAACTGTTAAGGACCCACTTCAGATTGCCAACATATTTAATGAACATTTCACAAATGTAGCCATAAATTTAATTAAAACTAAATGCAATTCCAATAGCAAGGTAAAAATCCCCATGAATGACATGACAATGTTCCTTTATCCAGTAACTGATTCAGAGGTACTAAATGCTATAAATAAGTTAAAAAGTAAAATGTCATGTGGGTGTGATGGGATTCCTGACAAAGTCATTAAGCAAAGTGCAAGAAACATAGCCTCGCATCTCACTGAAATTATAAATGAATCTTTTAAGACAGGGGTGTTTCCATCAAAACTTAAAATGTCTACTATAAAGCCACTTTACAAGAATGGTGATAAATATGATGTTAGTAACTTTAGGCCTTTATCAATGTTGTCAGGTTTCTCAAAAATAATAGAAAGGATAATGTATCAGAGACTATACAAATTTCTTATTAAGAATAGAATATTGGTTAATGTGCAAAATGGTTTCCGTAAAAATAAATCAACTGAAACAGCTATCTTCAATTTTTTGCAACTTTTTCTAAATTCCATAAACAGAAAGGAATTAAATTGTGGATTGTTTTTTGACTTATCAAAGGTCTTTGATGTCATTGACCATAAGTTACTGCTTAGGAAGTTATATGCCTATGGGATATGTGGAGTTGCCCACAAATTGTTTGAATCATATCTGTCAGACAGGTATCAGAAGGTGGAGATAAGCCAGGCAGATAGGACATATTCATCAAGATTCGAGAGAGTTTTGTATGGAGTACCCCAGGGATCTGTATTAGGGCCATTACTGTTTTCAATATTTATCAGTGACCTACCAAGTCAACTATCTGAAGCAGAGGCAGTACTGTTTGCTGATGATACAAGTTTGTTTGTTAAAGCAAATAGTGAAGCTGACTTACAGGAAAAAGTCACATTAGCAACAGACGAAGCAGACAGATGGTTTAATGAAAACAGACTCATTGTGAATGCCAAAAAAACAATGTGGATCAACTTCAGACATTTTACAAATAAAATAAAAACTAACCTTACAGTAGAACTGGGTAAGTGTAAGATTGAACAAGCATCATACACTAAATTCTTGGGAGTATGGTTTGATGAACACTTAAGATGGGAAAAGCATGTAATATCATTGAACAAAAAATTAAGTCAAACATGTTACATACTTAGAATGCTTAAAAGCTCGTGTAATATTAAAACAGTGTTATGTGTTTATTTCTCATTCATGCACAGTTTATTAAGATACGGCGTACAGTTTTGGGGGAACATCAGTCTAACAAAACACTCATTTAGACTACAAAAGAAGGCAGTCAGAATAATAAAAGGTATAAGATATAGAGACTCTTGTAGGCAAGCTTTCAAAGAATTAAAAATCATGACACTACCATCTTTATACATATATGAAAGCATATGTTTCTTAAATGAACACGAGGAATTTTCTACATTAAACAGAGAATTTCACAACTACGAAACAAGGAATAGGAATGATTTCCACAGAGAAATTCATAAAACAGCTATGTATCACAAAAGTGTACTATACCAACCCAAAATCCTCTACAGTGCTCTCCCCAAAGAACTAAAAATAATACCAAAACTGTACATATTTAAAAGAGAATTAAAAAACACGTTATTGAGCAATAGTTTTTACAGTATTGAAGAGTTTATGAATCGTTGACAATAAAAGCGCAGTTAATATTTCCCTGACATAATAAATATGTGTAATTGCTCACATTTAAATACTTGCTGTTTCTATGAAAGTGTGAAACAGTGTTAATGTAAGAATGTAAATAATCTTTGATGTGAGAATCACTAACTTTTTTTTTTGTATGTTGTTATCCTACTTGTATATTTTTATGTTAATGTTCTAAAAGTTCTATTAAAATTGTAATGTCTAAGTGACAAGTAAATTCAATTACAAATTTTTATGTATATGTATTTTAAATTGTAATGTTTATTGACAAGTCCTATATCAATTCGATGATGTACTACAAGGACGCTAATAAATTGAATTGAATTGAATTGAACTAGTGTTTGCTAATACAGCACTTCTGTAGGCCTAACTGACTTTTCATAATAATATAGTTATTATAGAAAAACTGTAAACAGTAGTTTCCAGATTTTTACAATAGCAAATATATTATTATTATCCTTCCCACATCCCTTTATTTACAGATATAAGTGATAGACTTAGCCCAGATTTTATGTTAGAGAAGTTGGCACATACCCCTGTTTTTTTATCAACATTTTTGTTGTTGTTGTTAAATGTTTTATAGTAACTTTACTCTAAAAATGTTTGTAGATTAACTGTCTTCATTTGTTTAGGCTATAAAAAATAAGTATATCAAAAAGGAATGCTTTCTGGAAGTTTTTGCGATTTCCTCAAAACAGCAGTTGTGGCATTTGCCACAGATTTTATGATCAGTCGACATTTTATTTCACAATGGGACACAGGTCTTCCATCATGGAAGGCAGAAAAACAGTGAGCCCCACCTCTCATAACCTGATTCCTTATATACATTTCATGACAATTGGAAGATTATTGACAGCACTGATACAAGTTATAATTAAAAATCATTGCATCTTGTTGATGTAACATAGGCCTACAGTTGGAAATGTTACAATTAATACCATTTGATTAATACAAAGGAATTAACATCAAATATGCAATAGAAACAGTGGTTTTTATAATTTTGTTAGTTAAACAATTAATAAATTAGGTACAAGGTACCTACCATATTTAGGTACATGGTGTAACAGACCTTTCTATCAGTATTACCAGAAGTTGTGACATTTAAACAAAAAGTAGGTTCTAGTTGTCTGTTTATAGTTTCTGATTGACAGTAACTCATAAAGTTTGTTGATTATTCTGAGAATTAGTTAATATTGTCAAATATGCAGATCATACAAACAAATAGTAAAATTTTGTCTGAGATAATTTGGCTAACAATCAGAGACAAGCACCCAGCAAAAACACAATTTCATGATCTGCTAATTACAAGTGGAGGTCAGAATTTCAGATGTTTCCACCAATTACTCTATAATTATACTGTTAACTGAAATCTGAGTGATTACATGCCATAATTGAACTAAGAGTTGTGGTGCCAAACCTTCCGTTTTGCTAACAAAACATTTAAGTCACCACCTAAACTGCATGATTCATTTCCCCCCCTCCACATATCTAGGGGTCAGGACTGAGAATTCAAATCTGTTTCATTGCAAGACTTGGTGCATTGCTGGTTCAAGATCATATATGTTACGATAGCATTCACAAAGTGGGGTTATTGATACCATGCTGCCATTTATTTACACTATAATAATACTGTTAATTAATCTGGATGATTACTTGGTCTAACTGAACTGCTACAGTAGCAGACAATGTGCTGGGCAGACCCAAAATCAGTAATCAGCAATGTGCCTGCCAGCCAATTACTCCCCTCCCCCCCCCCCCCCCCCCCGCCCAAACACTCTCCATGGTCACTTCTGCCAGAGGGAGAACTTTGATGGCCACTTTTTCCACATTCTGCGGATGCAGAACTGTCACTCAAGCAGTTCCCTCCACCTTGATCAGGCAACATGTACCAGCTGAGCCTTTGGCAACTCATCCTGTGCAACACTATATGGCTTGTGTCACCGTCTGCTACATTTCACCCAAGTATGCATGAATAGCAGGATTATGATCCTGCATCCAGTGTCAGTCTTTTGTCGCAACTGGTTTGACGACGGGAGTACTACTGCATTTTATGCCTCACCTTCCTAAGACGCCCCCCCCCCCCCACCACCCCATCCCCCCCCATGTGATTCCACTGACTGCAGCTATTCAGAGCCTGATTCTGGACACCTGGTTCACCCCCTGGTATCAGCTCCTGGAATACTGTTTGCAGTGTGGTGTAAATGATGCAGTATGTGTGCCAGGAATACCAGGCAGGTTTATTACCATTCCACCTCTGGCCATTTCTGTGCCTGAAACTCCTGTGCTAGCAGGATAAAGCGGATTAGGTTGTGAAAAGTGGCCAAAATATGTTGCTGTCAGTTTCACTCAACATACAAACTTTATTCATCAACAGACAATATTACAATGATGCAAAACACTCAAAACTTTAATCGACCTCCTTTGATTAACCTTAGATCACCTGAAGGCCAAACTCAAAATCCAAACCACAAGGCCTAAGCAAGAAATTAAATACAAGGTTCTTCTGGAGGTTTCACCCAAGAATATTTTCTAAATCTTCAATCTAAACAGGGCTGAAGGCCTTAGCACTTTAATTTTAATGGAACTTGGCTGGAGGCCGCATATTAGGCAATAAGAAGAGTTTCAATCAATAGGCAGAAGGCCTTATCTTAAAACAAAAGCTTAACAATCTTATGCCTCAAGGGCAAGACAAAAACATTAATTTAAGAGACATTAAAACTTGGCTGAAGGCCGCATATTAGGCAATAAGAAGAGTCTCAAAAAGGCAGAAGGCCTTATCTCAAAACAAAAACTATCTTATGCCTTAAGGGCAAGACAAGGACATTAATTTAAGAGACGTTAAAACCCATCTGAAGGCCACTCATCAACCAAATAACTAAAATCCAAATAGAAAAATTACCACATAACACACAAGAGACGGGGCTCAGAAGTTTCCAAGGGTCGGCTGGGGTTGTAACACTAACGCCTGATTAGGTGAAACACGCAGCCTATCCAACAACTTCTTAATCTGGAGGCACCCCAACCAACAGACAGCTGACAGACCAATGAACAAGGTCAGTTCCACTCCACGCAACCACAAGATTTCGACTCACAGAATATTAGCGCCCACAATGACCAACAACACTCCAGCCGTTGAACTACATGCCGCGCCGGCCGTCAACGACCAGGGCAGGTAACCGGAACGTCAACGGCCACAAGGCAGAAGATACCCCTGGTCAACTTCAATATCAGGGAATAAATTAACTGCACAGGAAGATGGCTGGAATGTTAGCCAACTAGAAAACACACACGTTTTTGCTCGCAGGAATGTCCCAAAAGCGACAACCAGGATCAAACAAAGAAATGTAAACAGCTGAGGCTCAATAATAAGTTACGTGAGGACTCAATTCTGATATCAAAGATCAGTGGGCAACGAACTTCATAGCACTCGCAAGCAGCACCTCACACTCCAACCGTGCGTGCATGCTGCCAGCGGTTCTGACCCGACTCCGCATGACAGGGGACTTCCTTGCTGTTCCATGCCAACCGACCAACTGCCTAGGCCTGGAACCAAATATATGCTGATGAGATGACTGACCGAATGACCAACCGAATGACCAACCAACGGTCGTCCCACTCTAATCTCCCTCCGTCAGACAGTTCATGTGTGTTGCCAGCGGTCGGCGAGCACTGGCTGTCAGCGCCTTGCTAGTGCTCCGTCCTCGACTTCACTGCTGCTGCGTCCCAACTGCACTGCTGGTCCATCTCCAGCTCAACTGACTTCCTTCGGATGGACGACGTCCTGAGACGCTGGCTCAGACCCAACCATGCGGAGGGAACACAACCAACATCTCTGCACAGGAAGGAACCGACCCAAAATACACACCACTGAGGAGGTGACCGACTGAACTGCCAACCAACAGTCGTCCCTTCTGGTACTAGCTGTGCGGACCTCCTTGGGGCTCCGTCCCCGACTGTACTGCTGCTGCGCTCTGGCTGCACTGCTGATCTGCCTCCAACTGACTGCCAGACACAACAACCCGGAAATACTATCAGTCGCTCCAGAGATGATACGACAGTGGACTTATCAATACGCACTGCTGCTGCCACTCACGAGCAAGTAAGGCAGGAAGTTAGTGACGCCAGTAAATGGAATAAGTAAACGAGGTGGCAGTACTGTAATAGAAGATGACAATAAATGGCATGAACATGAGCCGTGTATGGCTCAGTGCATGTTTACTGCCAAGTGTGCCACTGAAGTGGGTTTTCCCACATTGCCAGATTACGCTGAATGAATGGCTGTAAGCCATTCCAGTCTGCCCTGTTCAAAGAATTAACTATGAGCGAGAGTCCTCCATGATTAAGAGTTGGTAAGTCATTAAATTTCCCTGCAGTTGTTAGCTTTTAGGAATAATATCTCTAAACCATCTCAAATGGGTCTTCCAGCACAACTCATTATTGATAGTTATCTTTCTTAGTTATCGCTTAACTATAGGCAAGTATCCCCTTAGGAGCATAGAAGAAACATCACTGGTGATTCCCTCTAAACAAAAGTGATGAGTCTCATTACCAAAAGATGCTAGTTTTTCTGTTTTATTATTTTGTTTAGCACACTCCATGTTGTCACAAAATCAGTTCCCATTAGGGCAGCTGGACGCATATGTCTTGCACGTGCATCTGCACCTTCCCTTCTCCACTCGCTTCCACACCCCTCCATTCATGCCATCCCTCTGTGCACATCACTGCTCCCCTCCTGCACCCCTCCACACATACCCTCCCTTCATGCTCACCAGCGCTCCCCTTCTGCACCTTTCCCTGCACCCCTCCATGCATGCTATACCTCTGCAAACACAACCAAGCCCCTCTGTGCCCCACCCGCAGCTAACAGCCACACTCCCAGACAAGCCACAGTTTTACCATGTGGTGTACTGAACCCTACAGCAATACATGGTGGAGATAATACTGTTTGGTCCATACCGTGTGTTTCCCACCTAACTTCTTCTCTGCAATATTGCTTGCCAGCACCACCCCACATACTGTGACATGCTGCCCACACTGTTAAGTCACAATGTTGCAGCCACACATTCCCTCTCCTACAGTGCTCTCAAGCAAACAGCAGCCCCCACCCTACCTCTCCCACCCTAGCACCTACAAGCACTTTGGAGATGTAAGAACTTCGCACGGAACTGTCAGCACAACAAAACTGCTTGACTCAGCTGACCAACTAAGCAGTGTGCCCAGCACAAGCCAACTCTGCAGAACCTCACCCTGGTCATGCAGCTGTTCTTTTGCCCTCCTTCAACTTGTGAGACCCACGCCTGTGGTTTGCTTCCATCAAGGCAGTTTTTGCAGAGTGCTCTATTATGAATGATACAATAAAATTCAGGATGGCTGTTGGCTACCTCAACCCAACCACTGCCGCCCAAGTCTAGGCCACTATTTCATACCCACCACCTTCCATCAGCTACACTAAATTAAAAGAATGCATCATATCCAGCTTCACTCTGTTTGAGCAGCAACAGGCATGTAATTTATCATCCGAGCAGTGTGTTGACATGTATCTGGCCCTGTTGCTAGATCACATCTGAGCAGTCACTGAACCACACATCAATCCCCAAAGACCTGCTCCTAAATTGCTGGCTCTTGCACAGCCCCTGTACAGGATGCTCTGGCCTTGTATGTCCATTTATCATTAGGAGATGCAGCGGTCTTGGCTGATAAACTGTTCAAAACCCAGAAATCCTTCGCCATCACAACTTCAGCATGGAATGCCAGCTATCACACTATGGCCCCAGCCAGCTATTCACCCACTCATCCTACCCACCCCAAGTCTCCATGTGTGTGATGTCACTCGCACCACCTGCTGCTAATGACCCACCCACAGCATGCAGGCTCCTGACCTCTACCATATTCCAAAGCGCCTGACGTTCTAGGTGGCAGCACATAACCAGCTGCGTTGAATGCCTATGCCTCAAGCACCCGCTGCCAGTTGCTAACCACCCTCACTTATGAGATGCTGGCCCAGGTGAAAAAAGATGTCCTCACTGGCATTTTTCTAACCACCCCCGTGCCAACAACTGCAGACCTCCATGCTCCTGGTCCCCAAAGCTCAGCAGCCATGAGGAGCAGGTGTGCCTGGTTGCTACACCACTTCATACCACTAATTCATATGGGATCATGCCAGTCTCCCTGATCACTACCTCATCAACATCATCTCCAATTTATCCACTTTGCCCCCACGAACTACTCCTAAATCCCATCCCTACCTCTCCTTTCCTCATCAGTGCCACCAACAATTGAGCCACCCTATGGGGTGCATACCAGCTCGCTCAATGTAGGCTTTCAGCATGAACTCTTGTGGACCTTCAGGGTTATGGACATTACTGGCCTCTTCCTGGGCCCTGACTTCCTCTCCCTCAGTATTCTGGCCTGCACTTGGTGTTGTGATGTGAGGACAAGACCTTCTCCATTTTTCTGAATGGGGCCACAACAGCTGTCTCCATACACAGTCTCAAGCTGGCCTAAGTCCTAAAGTGCATTCCAGCCAATGAGAACAGCACCAGCAAGGTGGAGTTGACTCTACCTACCACAGGCCTTAGTCACAGCACCATCAACACTGCCCTCAATACAACACAGGCCAACACCATACCCCACACTGTTCCCAATGTGCCACTGGCTGATGCCAACCCCCAACACCATGTCCAACATACCATCAGCTGAAGGTGCCACTGACCCACTACCAACTGACTACATGACTGACACACCCACCGGTGCCTGGGACCTAATGCTGCCATCGCACTACCCTTTTTATTACCTCCTGGGGCAGTGACGTTGTTTCACATGCTCCCAACACCATGCACAGGAGCTACTTATTCCCCTTCTCTCACCAGAAACCACAGCATGGGCATAAGAACGGTAGCAATATCCTGTGCATGTCCCCCAACAAGCTTCCTCAGTCAGCTCCAAACACCCCCTCTGCACAGTTGGCACTAGTGTTTTCCCCTCAAAAGGGGGAAACTGTGTAGCGACGCCTTCCATTGCCTCCACATGTAGCAGTAAATGACAGACTGTACCTATCACCACATCCCCCCAACACACCTCAATGGTCACTTCCGTCAGAGTTAGAGCTTAGGTGGACATGGTTCCCAGAGCTGCACATGCTGAACCATTGCTCAAGCAGTCTTCTTTCATTTCGATGAAGTAGCACCTCCTGGTCATGCTCTTGGCATCTCATTCCACACAATGCCACATGGCTTGCGTTGTTGTCTGCCACGTTTCACCAGAGTATGTGTGAAAAGCAGGATACTTACCCTGCATTTAGTGTCAGTGTTTTGTCATGGCTTGAGTAACAAGAGGAGGGGCTGTACAAAGCCTGATACCAGATGCTTAGTTCATCCCCTGCACCTGGAACACTGCATGCAGTATGGTGTAAATAGTGCAGTGTGTACCAGGAGAACCAGGCAGATTTATTGTCATTCCATTGCTGGCTGTTTTAGCACCTGTTTACTGCCAAGTGCACCACTGAAGCAGGTTTTCCCATGCCAAGAGACAATGCTGAACAAAAGGTTGTAAGCCGTTCCTGTCAGCCCTGCTCAAAGACTTCACCATGAGTGAGAACCTTCCTTGATTAAGTAGTAGTAAGTCATTAAATTTCATGGTAGCTTTTAAGAATAATATCTCCAAACCAACTGTCATGGCCCTTCCTGCATGCCCTGTTATTTATTGTCATCTTTCTTAATTGGCACACTGCTATAGACACATATGTGAATTAAGAGCAGTGAAGGGAACCTAAACCATTCCTTCAAGACCATGTAGACAAGATTCATTGCTCACCTGCTTCATGACATGGCAAACACCCTATTTCCATCCACAAAGCTTTGGATGACTGTATTCATGTCATGATACACACTGAGTTCATAAAATTGCTGCTCAAACCATTGTACACTGGTCCCTTGTGGTGTTACAACAAGGAGGCAGCACAGTCAGGATCTTATAACATGGCAAAATGAGAAAGATCTATATGAAGCATGTCAGTCCAATGTTTTCTATACTTCTGCAAGATACCATGCTGACACTGCAAGCCTGATCACACCTGGATATACCTGTACAGACATCAACTGCAGTTACCAATCCCATCCATCAGCCAACTTCTGAAGCGTCTTAACAAATCTCTGTTTGCAATGCGAATTTTGTCAGACATAGGGGATATAAAAATGAAAAAGCTGGCATACTATGCTTACTTTCATTCCATAATGTCATATGGGATTATTTTTTATTCATCAAGCCAAGCTAAAGTTTTCCGGGCACAAAAATGTGCAGTGAGAGTTATATGTGGTGTGAACTCAAGAACATCCTGCAGAAGCCTGTTTAGGGAACTAGGGATACTAACTACTGCTTCCCAATATATTTATTCCTTAATGAAATTTGTCATTAAAAATATATCACTTTTTCAAACCAACAGCTCAATTCATGGAATCAATACTAGAAATAAGAATAATCTTCACAAGGATTTAAAGTCACTTAGTCTTGTACAAAAAGGTGTGCATTATTCAGGAACCCACATTTTCAATAACTTGCCAGCAGCCATAAAAAGCTTAACAACCAATGAAATTCAGTTTAAGAGAAGCCTAAAGGATTTATTGGTGGCCAACTCCTTCTACTCCATTGATGAATTTCTTAGTAAAACCAACTAATTTGTATATAAGTACAACATAACTTCTGCACAATTTCAGTGCAGTAATGTGTTCATTGAAAATTTGTGTGTGTGTGTGTGTTAGTATAATCTAACTTATGCACCATTTCAGTGCAGTAATGTGTTCATTGTAAATAAGTATTACAGTAGTTGTATTACCTTATAAATAAATAAAAAACTTTTTTATCTTATATTTAGTGCATTAGTATTTGTAAAATGACTCTTAGTGTTCATTAAAAAATGACGATCATTCCACTTGGGACCTGTGGAGTGGTACATTAGCTTATTTGTTTTAGTTGTAAATATTTGTCATGTATTGTTGTTTTTCTGACATGTTCCACATCCTGGAGGACCTCCTCACTACGGATCAATTGGAATGAAAGTAAATCTAATCTAATCTAAAACAGGCATTCCATCAATGCGGCTAGCAGTTGTACTGTTGCCACAGCCAGCAGCCCACAAAGAGCCAAACAGGAAATGGAGTTTCAATTTCCTTACTTTCCAGATGCTCCACACTATATGGAGGGGGTAGGATCAGGGAATGTGGGGATGCTACAATGTGTGTTACCTCTAGTACAATTGGTACCTTTGAAGTTACCCTTGTGTTGGTTTATCTGTATTTGTTTATGGACAATTATTTGTATAGCTAAAAATGAAAGGTAGTTCTGTATGCTTCAGTTCTGTGTACATTATTTAATGTGGAGTGTAAGCATTGCCCACATAGTAAATGATTTGTCTGGTGTGTGTGATTCTGATGAGAAAATTCTCAATTATTAGGTGATTTACTTCTTTGTTGTGCTTTGTTCATTTAGTTCTTCGTCTATGACAAGTGTTTAGTGGGAAATATGAATTGTTATGCTGAGTAACATATTGCTTATGCTATGCAGTTATTGGTATATTATGTAATATAATGGTAAATTGATGAGCTAATATCTATGTTATGTTTCACATTTTGATAGGAATTGAAAAGAACATTTTGTGTCTGCTTTGTGGTTTCAGATATTTAATTTCGATCTAATGTTGAGGATTTAGTTTGTGTAAACCAACAGAGTAACATACACAATTTGTATGTTATGTTCTGGGAGTGCACAGAGCTCGGGCCACTGTAACACTATTTCTAGTTTCATTTTCTGTGCTACAACTTTCTTTCTCTATTCTGTCAATCTATTGAAGCTATATCATACTGTAAATTGCTATCCATTTTCTATTAGAGTGCAGTCATGGGTTAACATGTTTACATGTTTCATTGTTGATGTATGATGAGGAATATGGTGATGAGGTTATAGTCAGGGATTGATTGTCATGAAATGTAGTGTGATAGTATTCACTGAGTCATGTGGAACATCTTTACAGATAAGTATAAGTAATTTTGTTAGAGTAATTAAAAGTACAGTCATAGTCAATGAGAACAAGATATGTAATGTCATATCTGTAAATATGTTGGTCTTGTGAATGAGAAAGAGTAGTTATGCTTGACATAAATGGTTATTTTTGTAATGATTGCATGTACATGTGATAAAGATTTAATGATAATTAATTGAATAATTACTGAAGTAACAATGAAAACTATCAATTATTGATAAAATTATTTAATTAGATAGAAAAAAAATCTACTCACGAAGTGGCAACAGAGCACATGAAAGATGGTTGTAATTGGCAAGCTTTTGGAGCCAAGGGTCAGGGGAGATTTACCATACGGATTGACAATAAAAGGGTCATTCCTTCTCATTCTGTACAGTGAGTCTCCCCTGACCTGTGGTTCTGGGTGACTTCCCTGAAATTTACCCCTTTTCATGGACCTCTCCAGTCCTTTTCCTTCGCCCCTCTTCCTTCCCCTTCAACCATTTTGCCTGAAGAAGGAGTTACTGGCTCCAAAAGCTTGCCAACCATCTTTTATGTGTGTGTCATACTGCCACTGAATAATTATTGAGGATAATATGTCATGTTGCTATCTATAAAGAGTACAGTTTAGGTCGAAAGTAGAAACAATGATTTTTTTCATAGCTGCAGTTTAGCAGCTGCAGAATATTTCAGTATTTCAACAAAAATAAAAAGTGAGTCATCAGTGCACAAGAAAACCTTTATTTTATTAACGACGTGGCAATCTGATGTGACATGTCACCTAGGACAGGAATTGTAAAGTATTTTTTCCAGTGACACCATCTTTATTAAGTAAAGAAGAACTGGTGTGCTTACTAGTTTTAACCTTATGTAGTTTTGGCCCAAAGTAATTTTATTTGGTTATTTCTATCCAGTATGTACTAATGTCTTTTATGTAAGACAGATTTTTTATTTTGTTATGATGTCTTCTTGGTGCAGCCATACTACTACTTATTTTTGATGTGTAACTGTCACATGCCAACTTGCTAAAATGCCTACCAAGGTTTATTAGCTCCCACACACTAGGTTTTACTTAGCATCTAGATAAACTACAGGTGTGGATCCACACACCAAGTCAACTTGGAAACATGTGCTCGGCCCCCTGCATGCATTCAGATCACTGTCATCTGCTCCTTGCTATCGTAGCCCGGCTGCTGCTCATTTGTGTTTGCTGCCAATACATGGCCAGTAGCCAGCCTCATCTCCACGATATTGATCAGTTCAATGTAACACTGCTGTTCTAGTGGCCCATGGCGCCACTACAAATTGATAATGAAATGTGAACATGAAACTTCCTGGCAGATTAAAACTGTGTGCCCGACCGAGACTCGAACTCGGGACCTTTGCCTTTCGTGGGCAAGTGCTCTACCAACTGAGCTACCGAACCACGACTCATGCCCGGTACTCACAGCTTTACTTCTGCCAGTATCTTGTCTCCTACCTTCCAAACTTTACAGAAGCTCTCCTGCGAACCTTGCAGAACTAGCACTCCTGAAAGAAAGGATATAGCGGAGACATGGCTTAGCCACAGCCTGGGGGATGTTTCAAGAATGAGATTTTCACTCTGCAGCGGAGTGTGCGCTGATATGAAACTTGTCCATGAAAGGCAAAGGTCCCGAGTTTGAGTCTCGGTTGGGCACACAGTTTTAATCTGCCAGGAAGTTTCATATCAGCGCACACTCCGCTGCAGAGTGAAAATCTCATTCTGGAAATGTGAACAGTTTACCTTTCTTTGTTTGGCTTCCTTTACATAGTAATAATGTTATTTTTTATGTCTGTTTAAATGTTTTTGTTAATAAATTTATGTGGTTTCATAAGATTTAATTCATACTTGAAGTTCAACTGTTGAAGACTTTATTACAGTTTAAATGTACACCTAGTGCTCCCACTTCATATAGAGGTGTGGTGTTTGCCCCTCATGTCACCTGTATGTTGGTTGACTTTTGGTGCACATACTAAGTATGATTTGTGATTTGTCAGTTCATTGTTTGCTACTCATTACTCATATCACATATTTTTAGTAATGTCACTCTATTTTGTTGGTTCTGTGGCCAAGGTGTGTTGTGGGTCTCAAGCTTACATGGTTTCAACAACCCATTCAATTTTTGTACATTTGCTTTTAAGAGACCTGCTTTATGTATGTAGTTTTGGCCAATCATTTGTAGGACACTACCACCAAATTCTCATTTTGAGAATGGATTACCAATTATTTCAGTGTATTTCACTTCTGAAGCTGACAGTTTAAACTGTTGAAACCGGTAAAGTGAACCAAATAAAGGTTTTCTTGTGCAGCTGATGGCTGCCTTTTTGTCTTTGTGGAAACCAGAAACAGTTCTGATAGACAAGAATGTTATAGTTTATGAAGTACTTAAGAAAGGAATGAGGCACTAGCATCACTGGAATGAAGTCCAAGCATTACATTTTGTATAGGAGAAAATTATACAAAACCCGTAATGATTTATTTGATTCGTTGTATCTTTCATTATGTTGTCGCATATTTATTATTGTTTGTATTCCTTTCAGATTTAATACACATTTCCAACACATTATCCAAAACTGTTTGGAATGATTACCTTTCCTATAAATAACAAAACTGTCTATACTCTTTCATTCTCAAGTTTACAGTAATATGGAATTTTACGTATATATATTTCCATTCTATTAAGACAGTAATTTCTGATTCAGAAAAATAATAACTTTCTCGTGTAATGTAGTTTTTGTATGACATACTCAAAATTACTGAATAGCAAGTTCTACAAGAACTTTGCATAATTTTCTCAAACTATGAATAGTAATATATTATTAATGGAGACATGCACAGAAAAACAGGCTAACCCTCATACATAAAAACTTGTAGATGAGTGCTGCTATCTGTCGCTGGGTATGGGAACTATCAAAATTGACTCTGATCTAACTCCTAAATATCACATTATGATGTAGTTCAACCAGAGAATTTCTTGTGTTGTGCTAGATATGATTTCTTTAATGTCAAAAATGGGCTAACATTCCACTACACCCCACCTTGCCTCCAGTGGAAAGATGCTGAAGCACTGAGCAGCCAACACTGTGTCAAATGATAAACAGACAACAATTAATTAACCAAAATTTGAAATGGGTTGGGGGCAGAGGTAGATTGTATTGGATTAAACAAAAGTGTAAACACAAAATATAAGCCTTGTGTAATAGTATGTAATGTAATCATGTTATGAACCTAGTTTATAGTTTTAAAGCGTTCAGCTGCCACATTCTGTAAGAATACAGATAGTAAACATGATGGAAGTGGAAATAGGAAACATTGATTGAAGGATGAAAATCAATGGAAATTATCAAAAGAGGAAGCATAAATCATATAATTGGCACAAAGAAGTTGAGAAGAAGATGCAAAACAGTGGTAAAAAGTACATTAATTATAATGGTGTAGAGACAAGGGTAAAATAACTAGGTACAAAGATGAACAATATATGAAACTCGGCAGAAGATTTTATTAAGTAAGATTAAATGTTTGAAAATTATAGATCATCCTTTTAAGTTTTTCTTTAAATATACTTGTGGTAGTGTTGAGAATTTTGATACTGTTGATGTTAGAAAAAACAAAACAAGTACCAGGTAGGCCCTCCATTACTGATGTGACATTTCCCCTCAAATACGATGGCCCAAGACATAGAAAACTGCCAAGCTAAAGGATTTACAGCAATTACTAAATACATTCCCCCAGTTCACCATGATCATTATAGGAACCATAAACCTAGCCCACTTTCTGAGTACTGTACATTAATGATGATGCATTGCTTGATATCAGTAACAACAACCTTCAAAATTCTTACATATTTGGATGCATGAATAAGAATCATATCTAGTGGGGGTACACTGATGATTCAGAGAGGAGAAGACAGTTCTACTTTAAAAAAAAAAAAAAAACCAGACTGTGGCTTAGCCATGCCTCTGCAATATCCTTTCTTACAGGAGTGTTAGTTTTGCAAGTTTCCCAGGAGAGCTTCTGTGAAATTTGGAAGGTAGGAGACAAGGTACTGGCAGAAGTAAAGCTGTGAGGACAGGTTGTGAGTCAGGCTTGGGTAGCTCAGATGGTAGAGCACTTGCCCACAAAAGGCAAAGGTCCTAAGTTTGAATCTCAGTCTGGCACATGGTTTAATCTGCCATGAAGTTTCATATCAGTGCACACTCCACTACAGAGTGAAAATGTCATTCTGTATTAAGCCTAATATAAATTGTTAAGGCTAGTAAAACATGCTACCTTACAGTTAATGGTAATTTGTAGTTGTGGATGTTTGATAATGTACAAAACAAATCTTCACATAATACTGTATTGTTTTGCTGTATTAATTATTATTTTTCATGTTACATTGCTGTATACAGGACATGACAGATCAGAAACATCAACTGGTCCATTCTGTATGAAGAATACAGCTGTAACCATGTACATCATAATTGGATACCTGCCGCAGTTGTGGCCGTTGGTGTGCCACATTCAAATGCTCTGCCATTGGCATCTACTTGTGCTAGCCACCAGAGGCCACACATGAGTTGTGCACATGTCATGGCACCCACTGCACCATCTACCAGAGCTCTTCCCTGTACGGAGTGTTTGGAAATTCCCATTACTAACTTCTAGGACTTGGAGAGGGGACTGAATAGACAATATTATGAATCTGAACCCATTCCAGTAATGTATCATTTCCATGCTACAGCCATTTGAAAACATGTTTGCTAGGTAGATATGCAACAGGATAGTTATGGTGGTGGATATTTACATCAGATCAGCTGCTGTCATTTGATGTCTGTCCTACCTCTTTGGCCTGGTTCAAGCATCATTCATTTATCTGAGAATATTAGACCAACGTGGTTGAATACACGTTCGCAGCATACAGCAACATGATCCTTCTGTATGTTGAAGGTGATGGTAATCGAAGAACTGTGCATCACTGTGATCAAGATCATTATCCATGATATCCTACTCCATTGCATACACTCTTTGCAACAATTACGCAATGGCTTCGAGAAAGGGGTAACATCACTGTCAGCAGGCGTGACTGTGGCACGTCTGAATTATAAGACACTGTACTGTAAACAACAGTGTTTGTGACTACTGCTTAACTTTCCTTTGCATTTCTTTGGTTATTAAGGAGTGGAATTGTGGAACAAGTATGTACTGGGTCACACCTAATAAGTTATTTGTAAAAGTGATCCCGTTATGAACATCTTTTCAGATAGTTGAATGGAAATGGTACATTTCCAGACATGGGGTGCCAATTCAAAATATTATCTTCCCAGTCGTCTGTACAGGACCTAGAAGTTTGTAATGTGAATTTTCAAACATCCTGCATTGGAACAGTGTGATAGGTGCTCGTCTTCCAATGTCTTCTTCTGTCGACGGCACTGTTTCTATGCGAGTGTGTACTTGATTGTGGACTAGTAAACTTTTGTTTTTTTTGTGGCCACACTATTACTTGTGTCTTACATTGTGACACAATTGGTGAAGAATATGGTGTTCATTTTCCTATGGCCAGTCTGTTGGTTGTTCCGCCAGTTGTTCTGCCCAAGAAGACAGTGCACAAATCTCTCCTTGAGTAGCAAAAGGTTCTTACAATTGCTATCACAAACTTGTTGTCCACATCGACTATGAAGGCTCCCATTCCATCAGGTGCCCATAGCCGTTTTACACTTACAACAATGCATCCAAAGACTGGGAGGCATATGAGAAGCAGCTTTGGCAACACTTCCTCACCTTTGGCATCGATGATGCAAACATGTATAATGCTTTGTTCCTTTCTTGGATTTCTCCTCTGGTCTCCCAGTTCTTGTGCCAGTTATCACCACTCCAGGAACTTGCTTCACTTTTGCTCAATGAAATATGCAGACTGTTGTCAAATTATCACTGTAAAGACATGCATGCCATTGTGGTGTGAGTGTAGTCTATTATTGTCTTAAACAGCCCCACCAGGCTTCGGTGACTGAACTTCATAGCCTGAGTTGCAGATGTCAGTTTGTTACTGATACCCATCATAATTCATAAGCTGTTTTTATGGTTCAAGATGCCATCATTCGGTTGGCTCCCAACCAGGTATTGTATCATTATGCATTACACTGTGAAAAATCTCTCTTTGGTTATAGTGTTAAATATTGCCTAGTTGTCTCATGGTGCTGGCGATCTGATTCAGGCTTGGTGTGACATTGCCATAGTGGCTCCTGCTCCTCATTGTTCAGGGTCGGGAGGATGACATGGTGGTAGTACAAACATGGCATGCCAGATTGACTGGACAGCAACATGCCAAATATCAACAACCACAGCAGCAGCAATGATCACTGCTCCCATATTGTCCATATCATTTCTTGCAACGTGACTGGGTTGCATGCCCTAGACTCTGAGTGACCTGCAGTAACTGTAGAAAACAAGGCTATATAGCATCTGTGTGTCACTTCCAGCCTTCTGCAGATATGGTCATGGATGTTAATTGTATGTCTCCAGTGCTTAGGCATACTAACAAACTGTTAATAGAAATGTGTGTGATAAAGTGCTCTGGCTATAAATGGACAGCGGTCCTCCTGTGACATTGCTGAACTCACAAACTTAGTGGAGTTAGGATCTCTGGCACTGTCTCCTATTACTCAATAATTGGTGAGTCACAACAAGCAGCATATTCCAATTTTGGAGCAATTTATGTCTCTCACTAAACATAAATCAGTGGTTTGTTCCTTGTCTTAGATGTAGAGGTGCAATGTACAGTGGTAAGGTTCCCTATAATGACTGCTCCAGGATCACAGTTGCTGTTACCGCTGACCAGTTTTGTGACATGTTGTTCACCTTGTTCAGCATTCACTCTGGCCAAGGCTTCTGATCCTTCACATAACTGTCACTGTATTTAATGTGTGAGAGTGTTGTTCTCTTAGTTACAGATGGGCTGTTGTCCAGGGATGTGATCCTAGCTGCCCTTTGGTGGGATATGCCTCCACTCCTACATCAGCGACATGTGGGGGATGGGGGTTGGTGGGTGGGGGGAGGTGGTCTTGTATGCAAATTCACTGGCCTGTCAGCATGTGTATTGGCCCAGCATGAACAATGACATTATGTATCTTGTCATGACTTGCTCTCAGTATACTACACAACAGATGGTGTCAAGGGTATTGTTCTCTCTGTCACCCGTACCACAGTGTCCATAGGAATGCATCCACGTTGATTCTGCAGGATCCTTCCTCACTTCTTACTGCTTATTGGTTGTCAATACCTTCTCTAAATTTCCTTCGATGTCAGCTGTGGCTATAGTTCAGGCCCCTTCCAAACTATTTTCTACTGAAGGATTTCTGTATACACTTGTGATGGAGAACAGTCTCCTTTTTGTGTATCAGACCTTCATTAATTTCTAGACACATCAAGGCATTCACCATAAGACTGCTCCCCCTTCCCACTCCTAATCTAATGGCAAGGTGGAATTCAAAGTTCAAATCAAGAAGTACGCCATGGACTCTTCCACAGATGATGCCTTGATACATTTCTTGCATTCTTACAGGTTTATGCTGGTGGATATTATTATCTGGCTGAGATGTTCTGTCATCACTAACCCTGCACCCACTTCAACTGCTCCTGCTGCCCCATCAATGTCCACTAGTGTGGCCCTCACTGTGATTCGTTCCTGTCTCCAAGGTCTGGGAATGAGTGTTTGGTCAACAACTGAAATGGATTCTGGCCACAGTCTACAGCTGCTATGGCCACCATCTCAGTATGGAGCTCACTAGTGAGAGGCTGGTAGTGCACCATCATGATTGGCTGTATCTTGGCAACACAGTGAGGGCTGTGGGAATGCTGTCTCAGCATCTGTCCAGGTCTCACGGGGAATTCCTGCTGTGGTGGCAGGCCCACCCTTCTTGTGTATGTCACTGCATTCTGCCTGTCCTCTAGGGTCTGGCACCATGATGCCTGCTGCTGGCCTTTTCTGTGAAGCTCAACTACTGCTTGGGCTGTTGCCCTCAGGTCCCTTGATGCTGGTCTCCCTGGTGCACCTGCACAAGCAGCTGGCACCTTTGCTGTGAGAACAGTTCCACTAGATTGAGGTTCCGGATGTTGAGATGTTTCCTGCATCCTCATCACTCATCTTCTTTTCTGGTACTTTGTGGAGGAAGTGGTGATCATATGTGTCCACAGCCACACCATTCCTCCCCATTTTCACTAGTTCTGGTCAGGAATCTCATTACACCACCACCTTCATCTCCTGCAATGCCCACTGCAGGCAACAAGGATGTGCCAAAGGTCATTCTGAAACCAAATTGGAGGAGTGCTGTTTTTCCAAGATGATAGGGATGATGTAACACTGTGCATCATATTTTGATATATGCCATGTGCGTGGGTGCCGATGCACTACATTTAAACACTCTGTCATTGGTATATGTGTGGGGCGACCACCAGAGGCCATCGGCAACTTGTGCACATGGTACAGCATTGTCACACTGTCTACTGGAGCTCTTCCTGATGTAAGTACAGTATGGCAAGTGCTCATCCTCAGATGTGTTCTGCTACTGAATGTACTGTTTACAAGTTTATGTGTACTTAAATATGGATTAATAAACTCTTGCTCTTTGTGGCCACATTATTACAAGTGTCTTACACGATGACAAACATCTACTTGAATATAATGTGCAGTTATGGCATATATCCACTTGTAAATTGTCAAACCAGACTATCGAAACAATCTTCTTCAATAACAGATAATAGAGCATCAGGTGTTAACAGAAAAAATGCCATACACTTATCCAAAATCTAGGTCTATCAGATAACCACTGTCCATTATTAGAAGGCTTTTGACACTGTTGAACACAGAATCCCATTACATAGATTAGAAACATTAGCACTAAGAGGTGTGGCAGATAAGTTGTTTGAGTCTTTGCTAGGAAACTGTGGCAGATAAGTGGTTTGAGTCTTAGCTAGGAAACTGATTACAATGAGTAGAAATTTTGCATACTTCAAAAACATTACTAGTGAAATACTTATCAGACTCAAAATACAGTAACATAGGAGTACCCCATAACCGACATGTGAAGATGTCCTGGGAAGTATCAGACACCAAAAAAATGGCAATCCCAGAATTCCAGCTGAGATACTAAAATATGTTTGTTTCACCTAATGCAGGTAACATGTAAAACTGAGACCATATCAGCAGAATGGAAAGAATCATTAATAATCGTGATATATAAAAAAGGACACAAGGATGACTTAAGAAACAATAGAGCAAAACCACCAGTAAACACAGCCTATAATAATTATCCTGTTTATTGTTAAACGCTTCAAACCATACACAGAAAATTGAACAGAGGCCTATCAAAATGGCTTTTTCAGAAATAAATACAATGTATCTGTAATGAAAACATTAATGAAAAAGTATGGGAATGTAAATAAAAATATATTACTTGCTCATCCATTTTGTGAAAGCATATGGTGCCATTCATAGGCAAATGCTGTGGAAAGCAACGATAGACTTGGGATTTCCAATTGAACTTATAAATCTTTGTAATATGTGCAGGTTTTTGCTAAACAAAATTAAATCTAGGAAAGAGCTATGAGATAACTGAAACTTGTACCTGCTGGGATCCTTCAAAGAAATGAAGTTAAGGTTTTAATATATGCAGCTGATATAGTTCACATTGGAATAAGTGAGGCAGAGACTAGCCAGTTATTTGTGGAGCTTGTGAAAGAAGCATCTGAGCTTGGCTTAAAGGTAAACAATCAGAAAACAAAATATATGATAGTTCAAAGATGTAGAGATGAACTAGAAAACCAATTGCATCTAATTATTGGCAAAATATTTTGAACATATTGAACAGTTTAAATTTCTAGGCATTATGAGAGATGACAAGTAGAAGTGGAAATGAAACTGCAAAATAGTAATAAGTAATGACAAGTACAAGCGAAAATGAGACTGCAAAATACTAACAGAGCCTTCTACTCTATACAAAACCTTCTAGGGTATAAACTATTGATAAGGAAAACTAAAGTGGAGATACATAACACAATCATCAGACCAGTCTTGACATATGGAGCAGAAACATGTTCAACAAAAGGGAAAAAGGCTAATGGAAAATATTTATAAACAAAGGTTGTAGTCAGATCTTTGGTCCATACTATAGTAATGAATTACAAAGCTGAAAGAGAAGACTTAATACAGACATTTGCATACAATTATAACAAGCAAAATTCCAAAAGACTTTACTAGTTAGGTCATCTGATGAGAAGGAAAGAAGATCAAGTGTTTTCAAAAATACTTATGGAGAAATCATTTGGTAAGCGATCATGGGGGAGACATAGGTTGGTTGATTGGTTTTTGGTTTAAAGGACTAATATGCAACAAGATGGACAGGAAATAGCACAAGATAGAAGCAACATGTGGGATTGGCACAGGAGCCTTGAGATGAAAAAATACCCCAGGGGAGTGTATTGGGCCTGATCCTCTTCATGATTTAAATTAATGATTCTCTGCAAAGTGTCAAAATTGGGAAAAATACTGTTTAAAGATGACACCACCATACTGTTCACAGATGAAAAATCAACACAGCTGACAAAAAGGAAATGACGCTCTCAAAGATGTCCACAAATAGTAATAGGACAATAAAAATACCACTAAATTTAATGAAGACAAATTGCACGAACTTCCAATTGATTAAAAAACACAATGTTGCTAGTAGACTAAAAGTTAATGATGCTGTATTAGA
This sequence comes from Schistocerca nitens, assembly GCF_023898315.1. NCBI lineage: Eukaryota > Metazoa > Arthropoda > Insecta > Orthoptera > Acrididae > Schistocerca > Schistocerca nitens. The sequence continues at coordinate 402,781,483 of NC_064617.1, forward strand.
ATGTGTAAATAAGATCAAATTCTTGGGTATGAATGTAGACTGCCACTTGAAATGTGCAAAATATGTGAAGGTTTTGGCAAATATAATATATACAGCTTGTTATGCTCTTCAAATCCTTGCTCCAGTTTACATTTCATACCTCAAAGCGATATATTTTGGATATATACATTCAGTCTTTAGTTATGGGGTCATGTTTTGGAGAATAACTGCTGGCAATTTACAGACTGTATTCAAAGTACAGAAAAGGGATGTACAAATAATGACAAACAGTAGGGCTTAATGCATTGGGTTATTCAAAATACTAAAAATTCTGACTGTCCCATGTGAATATGTTGTTGCTGTGGTCATCAGTCTGAAGACTGATTTGATCCAGCTCTCCATGCTGCTCTATCCTGTGCAGGCCTATTCATCTCTGAGTAACTACTGCAACCTATGTACTTCTGAGTCTGCTTTTTGTATTTTTCTCTTGGCCTCCCACTATGATTTTTACCCCCAACACTTCCCTCCAGTATTCAGTTGGTGAGCCCTTGATATTGCAGAAGGTGTCCTACCAACTGATTCCTTCTTCTCATCAGGTTGTGCCGCAAATTTCTTTTCTCCCCAATTCTATTCAGTATATTGTCTTTAGTTAGTGTTGAGAGATGAAATAGTGAAGGTAGCAGAGGATCAAGTAGGTAAAAAGACGAGAGATAGTAGAAATCCTAGGGTAACAGAAGAAATAATGAATTTAATTGATGAAAGGAGGAAATATAAAAGTGCAGTAAATGAAGCAGGAAAAATAGAATACAAACATCTCAAAAATGAGATCAACAAGAAGTGCAAAATGTCTAAGCAGGGAGCAAGGACAAACGTAAGCATGCAGAAATATGGGAACACGTGAGGCAATACTGACCCTACGAGTTATTTTAGAAGCTAGATTAAGAAAAGGCAAACCTATGTTTCTAGCATTTGTAGACTTAGAGAAAGCTTTTGACAATGTTGACTGGAATATTCTCTTTCAAATTCTGAAGGTGGCAGGGGTAAAATACAGGAAGCAAAAGGATATTAACATTTTTACAGAAACCAGATGGCAGTTATAAGATTCAAGGGGTATGAAAGGGAAGCTATGGTTGAGAAGGGATTGAGAAAGGTTTTTAGCCTACCTCAGATGTTATTCAGTCTGTATATTGAGCAAGATGTAAAGGAAACAAAAGAAAAATTTGGAGTAGGAATTAAAATCCATGGAGAAGAAATAAAAACTTTGAGGTTTCCTGATGACATTGTTATTCTATCAGAGACAGCAAAGGACCTGGAAGAGCAGTTGAATGGAATGGACAGTGTCTTGAAAGGAGGATATAAGATGAACATCAACAATAGCAAAACAAGGATAATGGAATGTAGTTGAATTAAATTGGGTGATGCTGAGGGAATTAGACTATGAAATGAGACACTTAAAGTAGTAGATGGGTTTTGCTATTTTGGGAGCAGACTGAGTGATGATGCTCAAAGTAGAGAGGATATAGAATGTAGAGTCGCAATGGCAAGGAAAGCGTTTTCAAAGAAGAGAAATTTGTTAACATCGAGTATAAATTTAAGTGTCATTTCTGAAATTATTTGTGTGGAGTGTAGCCATGTATGGAAGTGAAACATGGAGGATAAATAGTTTGGACAAGAAGAGAATAGAAGCTTTCAAAATGTGGTGCTACACAAGAATGCTGAAAATTAGATGGGTAGATCACATAACTAATGAGGAGGTGCTGAATAGAATTGGGGAGAAGAGAAATTTGTGGCACAACTTGACTAGAAGAAGGGACCGGTTGATAGGACATGTTCTGTGGCATCAAGGGATCAATTTAGTACTGGAGGGCAGTGTGGAATGTAAAAATCATAGAGGGAGACCAAGAGATGAATACACTAAGCAGATTCAGAAGGATGTTGGATGCAGTAGGTACTGGGAGATGAAGAAGCTTGCACAAGATAGAATAGCATGGAGAGCTGCATCAAACCAGTCTCTGGGTTGAAGACCACAACAACAACAACACTACTCTTGAAGCTTTTGAAATGAATCAATTATTAAGAAGAGTGAAAATCCACTGGTGATGTGTGGGAGGATAAGATTATGCCCTCGCCTTTTGCGTACTTGCTCCTCTGCTGCCTTCACTATTTCATCTCTCAAAGCTACCCATTCTTCTCCTACTGTATTCCTTCCCCAGTTCTTGTCAATTCCTATCTCTTTGCAGGTTCTTCAGTTGTAATCTACAGTTCATAACCAATAAATTATGGTCAGAATCCACATCTGTCCCAGGAAATTTTTAAAATTTAAAATCTTGTTCCAAAATCTGTCTTACAATTAGATAATCAACCTGACATTTTAGTGTCTCCAGGTCTCTTCCAACCATTCAACCTCCTTTCATGATTTTATACCAAGTGTTTGCTATGGTTAAATTATGCTCTGTGCAAAATTCTACCAGGGAGTTTCCTCTTTTATTCCTTTTCCCCAGTCCATAGTCACCTACTACTTTTCCTTTTCTTCCTTTGCCTACTATTGAATTCTAATCCTGCATGACTATTAAATTTTCATCTCCCTTAACTGTCTGAATAATTTCTTTTATCTCATCATACAATTCCTTGAATCTCTTCATCATATGTGGAGCTAGTTGGCACATAAGCTTTGTGGTTGTCTTGGCTACAATAATGGATTTGCTATGCTTTTCATAGTAGCTCATCTGCATCCTATTTTGTATTCATTATTAAACCTACTCCTCCACAACCCCTATTTGATTTTTGCATTTATAACTCTATATTCACCAGACCAGAGATCCTGTTCCTCCTGCCACCTAACTTTACTAACTCCCAATGTATCTAACCTTAACCTATCTATTTCCCTTTCTAAATTTTGTAACCTGCCTGCCCGAATAAGGGATCTGACATATTATGCTCCAATCTGTAGAATGCCAGTTTTGATTTTCCTGATAATAAATTTCTGCTGAGTATTCCCCACCTGCAGATCTAAATGGGGACTTGTTTTACCTCTGGAATATTTTACCCAAAGGGATGTCATCATCATTTAACCATACAGTAGAGATGCATGCCCTCAGGAAAAATTATGGCTGTAGTTTCTCCTTGCATTCAGCCATTCACAGTACCAGCACAGCAAGGCTGTTTTGATTGATGTTACAAGGCATATACATTTCATAATATAATGTACATTAGAAAAACTGTATGCTATGAACAGCTCAATACATGAGCATGGAAGCAGAATGAGTGTCTGTTTTCTTCTGCACAGGAAAAACAAGTCTGAAACATAAAACAATGTGTTATATCATTAACTGAAACTGTACAACAAACTGTTGCAGGAATTTAAAGGTGTCAATTGTCCCAGCGGATTTAGTCAAAGGCTTAAAAACATTTATTAAATAACAGATATCAGACTGTAAATGAACATTTAAAATAGCCCTTGTCAACCAAATAATTATCCTAAACTATAGTATGCAACTTTATTTCTATGAACATGTATTGTGTAACAATATGTGATGTAACTATTAAAGCTAAGTGACTAACCTTAAGAACTATAAAAAATTTAAGAAGTTATGATGTTATTTAATAAGAGGTATTGTTATGTATGAGTACATATCAACCACTGGAAACATCCATACAATGAACATTGTACCATAGATGACTAAATAAGTCAACTAATCAAATTCAGTAGATGATAATCTTTAACTTGGTTTTCAAAGTTGTTAGTTCTATCAAATAATGTAGCTTTAGCATTGAAACCTATGCACATTGATATTTTAAATGTTAGAAATCAAACGAATTATGCACTTCAACAGCAATTTGCACATTTGAAAAGCATTTATTAAGAATCAATTCTTTATGTAAATTTATATAAAAATTCTTATTACAAATCAAATAGTATCACTAATTTTCTTCATTATTGTAAAACTTACCCTCATAGTTAAATATTTGTGAATATGTGTTTTTTCACTACAGCTTTACAAAAGCGTAAATGTTTACAATACTTCTGACTGGAATGGAAAATGCAAAGCAAATTAATTAATAAAGTTATTTCCTCATTTGAAAATTATTTTACCCTAAAGGCAACTCACATCAAACAGAAGTTTAAAAATAAACCAGGGATTACACAAGGAATAAAGATATCATGTGGGACCAGAAAGAGACTGTGTATACTATCTATGAACAGTTCTGATGTTAGCATTGTAATGCATTACAAAGAATACTGCAAAATACTGAAGTAAATAATCCAGAAATTTAAACAGCTTTATGATGGGAAAAAGATAATTACAGCAGCAACAAAATAAAATCTATTTGGGGTATAGTGAAGCCAGAGACATGGGAGGCCAAAAGTGAAAAGAATCAGATAAAAGACAAAGTAAGGATAAATGGGAGATGGGTAACAAGTGCATGTAGTGTTGCAAACCTCTTAAACAAGTACTTTGTTTCGGTTACTGACAGCTTGGGGTTATTTCTTTCAATAAACAGTGCAATGGAATATCTGAGACCAGCCTTTACCAATAACTTCAGTAAAATGGAAATGACACCCATGTCTGCAAAAGAAGTAGCAGCCATCATAAAATCCTTAAAATCAAAGTATTCTGTAGGTTATGATAACATATTAATAAAGTTAATCAAACAATACCCATGTTAGTTCAGTTCTATTTGAGGTTATTTGTGAATCAATCTCCTATCAGTGGAATATTTTCAGACTGGTCAAAATATGCTGAAGTTAAGCGTCTTTACAAGAAGGGGGATAAAGAGATACGACCAAACTATGACCAATTTCATTGTTTCCAGCTTTTTCAAAAATATTTGAAAGGGTTGTGTTCAAGTGTTTTCTTAAGCATCTGACTGCAAATAATAAATTGTCAAAGTCACAGTTTAGGTTCCTTAAGGGTTCAGATATAAGAAGGCTATTTACATGTACAGTTAAATGTACTAAATTCATTACGGTACTAAATTCATTAGTTAGAAATTAGAGGCTACTGGCATTTTCTGTGACCTGTCGAAAGCCTTTGTGTGAATCTCAGCATTTTCTTATGAATATTAGAATATTATGGTGTCACCGGCAGCACTGTGAAATTGTTCAAGTCAAAGTTCCAACTTGCAATTTTCCATTGGAACCTAAAACAAATTAGTTTAACTTTATCATATTCAGCCACCCTTCATGATAAGTTATAAGATAATAAAAAAAAACCTGCATATACAAAGACAATGCTTTTATGACACTGTGATAAGTGATATATACAGATGACTCTAAAGAATGAGAAATTTTCGGAACAAGTTCTGGCAACATTGTGAGGTAGGTTGCACCAAATGACATATACAATGCTGCTCGCACTGTCTTGCCATTTACTAAATGTGAAGCAATGGAATGGTGTGCAGCATGCCTCTGTGGTAAAAGCCTATTACAAGAATTGAAGTGATGAGGCCATGCATTGAGAATTTTGGCATCATTTCAACATCAGGTGGCATGGTCATGTTCCCTCAGTGCCTACAATATTGAGGCAGTATGAACTGTTCTTGTAAGAAGCATACAGTGCACTGTTTGATATCACATAAAGTCTCTACAATTGCATTGTGTGAGTGCTCAACGAACAGTGAAAATGGATATAAAGTTCCATCCGTACAAACTGCAGATTGTTTAGCAACTTCAAGCTGACTCTCTGCTACTATGTAGGCAATATGCTCAGTGCATGTTAGCAAAAGTGCATGATGATGACAGTTTCATTAACAACCTGTGGATACCAGGCAAAGCTCACTTCCACCTAAGTGGGAAGATGGCGTCAGTTGCGGAAGTATTGAACATAGAAGTTCGCGAAAATAGTGTTATACAGCGTCAGTCTTACAAATAGTGCACGAAACCTGTTAAAAGTGGCTTCGTCTGTGTCCAGTGTAACCATAAATTTCATTTTCGTTGCGGAAAGGTTGATCCTTCCCTGAGAAGCGACGATAGTTGTGCGACTATGTGGAACTGTGGAGATTGTAAACAAAAGGCTGCATCCCTTAATGATCAAGAAACGTGTACGTGTGATGCAGCAAGGAAGACCGACAGTATCAAAAAGGAAAACCTATCATATATTACAATTATTGGACTCTTACAGGACGAATTAAAAAACTGTACGAGAAATATGAATTAAATCCACACAAGTCGAAGCAATGGCGTGGTAAAACAAAAACCAAAGATGTGAAAATTGGTGTGCTTCATCCTCCGAAAATGATCTGTTGTTAATTATTGCTGAGCTACGAGAGGACACAAAAATTCTGAGTGATGAAAACAGAAGACTCAAGCTTAAATGGGAAGCGAGTGGTCATCAGGTATGTCTTAATATCCCCAAACCTATGGAAGGATTGCCAGAAAGTGAAGCTACGATTAAAACGGCTCACAACAGGTCTAGCAGTAGATGGGTAACTGTAAAATCGAAGGGGAGCGCTTACATACATATTAACAATAAACATAGGCAGGACTTTGTGTTACCATTAAATAACAAATATAATTCGCTTCAAAACACAGATGACATAGAAACTTAATCAGCACACTCATCTCATAAGGTGGTGCAGGACTCTTAAAACTTAGCGAACAGCCAAGTAAGATATAAGAAAAAACGTAAAATCAAGGTTTATTCAGACAGTTACGCCAGAGGATTAGCAGCTATGTTAACGGAAAGCGGACCTCGTGTGATTAACGAGTTTGAAATAGAAGGTACCGTTAAATCAGGAGCTGGTTTACGAGATGTTTCAACATCCTCGCGGACAGAGACTTTGTAGTGGTAATGGCCGGGGCAAACGACGTCAGCAGAAATGAAAGGAAGATTGCTACTTCGACACTGAAGAAGACTCTCGGAATGTTAACCCACACCAACGTGATTATTGTTAATGTGCCACATCGACACGATTTGCCCCAGTGGTCATGTGTGAATAAGGAAGTGGAGCAGACAAACAAGGAGTACAAAGCTATCTGTAAGCACTTTAAGAATGTTTCCTTAATTAACACCAGAAGTTGTAGCAGAGAATGGCATACCAAGCATGGTCAACATTTCAGTTATCTAGGTAAACGTGTTTTAAGTGATACAATTATCGGAATAGTATTGGATAAGCTAGAGAAGGAAAAAAGACCAGTAATGTGTTTGGATTATGTTTTAACTGAGATGACAAAAAACTTGTATGCATAGACCAGGTTGGGTGTTCTAGTAACATAAGGACACAAACTGGTCAACTTTCATCCAATAACAGTAGGTCATGTCAACTAAGAGAATATGCAATAAAGGAAATGCCTAAAGCAGAGTTTAAAATATGCTACCTCAATATTCAGGACATGGCAGATAAAAACTTAATTGTCAACGAATTTTCAAATGAAAACGTGATAGATATTCTATGTTTAATTGAACATTGGTGTAAAGAGGATGAGCTTGGGTACAAAGTATTGGATGATTACACACTACTTAGTTGCTATTGCAGAAAACAGCACTTACGTGGTGGGGTAGCAATATATGCAAAAACACCTCTTGCACCAAACTGTGGCAGGATAGATCTCAATACCCTTTGTGATGAAATGCATTTTGAAATGTCAGGTCTAGTAATTGAGAGCCTTAAGCTAATGGTAGTAGTAGTGTACAGGCCTCCTAGTGGTGACCCCCACATCTTTCTGGAGAAACTTGAGGAACTCTTAATGTACATATGTATACCGAAATGGAAAAAATACAATGTTGTCATTGGAGGGGATATCAATTCAAGATTTGATGTCCTGCAGGACAGAAAACTGTGACAGAGCTCAAAAATGTGCTTCGACAGTTTAACCTGTACTATGTTAACTGCAAACCTACCAGAGGCTCATCCTGTCTAAACAATATATTTACAAATATTAAGAGAACTTGTATGTCTACTGATGTAATTAGTTTCCCTTTCTCAGATCATGATGCAGTATATCTTATTCTTAATATTGTAACTTCAGACTGCACCAAACCAGAATCTAAAACTGTGATTACTAGACCAGTGAGCAGAGAGAGGATTGATAGGTTTAGACGTACCCTCACTTATTTCAGTTGGGACACATGTTTTATTAGGCTTCAACACTGTTCAGCTGATATTGTATTCACAAAGTTTTTCTCCATCTTTTTAAATGTATTTGAAAATAACATCCCTCTGAAAAAATGTACAGTGAATATTGGTTGTAATTAGGCTACGAGAAAAGGAAAACGAAGGAATGGTATACTCCACAGTTAGGGCAACTGAAAAATACTGTTATGCTGTATTTTAGTCTGTACAAAACCAGTAAATCAGAACTGTGTAAAGACCTGTATGCTAAGGCTAAATGCAAGTATAGGAAGGCAATAAATGAAGCAAAGAAACTGCATAACATAGTAAACATTAAAAAATCTAACAATAAATGCAAGAAGGCCTGGAGTGTAATAAACTCCACTGCACACACTAAACACAAAGAGGAAATTGCCATTACCCCAGAAGAATTTAATAAATATTGCATTCAGTCCATTGAAGAAATTAGTAGTTCGATAATCAAACCAACTGAAAATGCACCTAGTATTATGGACAGCTGCTTTGAAAATCTTCCCCCAAGCACCTTCACTTTCACAGAAGTGAGCCCAAATAATATCCTAAAAGTAGTGAAAAATTTCAAACCTTCAGTTAGTGTTGATTACTATGATATGTCATGTAATTTGTTGAAAGATGTTATAGAATGTGTGATTTATCCTTTAACATTTTGTGTTAACAAATGCCTAGTTGAAAGTAAGTTCCCCAACATACTAAAAATTTCTAGAGTTGGCCCATATACAAAAAAGGGGAAAAGAACTGTCCCGCTAGTTACAGACCTATATCCATAACCCCAGGTTTTTCAAAAATTTTAGAAACGATTATGTATGAGCAAGTTAGTGCCTACTTGGGTAAACTAAATATAATTAGTGATAAACAGTTTGGATTTAGGAAAGGTAAATCCACAACGGATGCAATGGACTCCCTTGTAAAATTTGTCCTAGATGTGTTCGAGGCTAGGGACTATGCCCAGGCTACATTTTGTGACCTGAGCAGAGCCTTTGACTGTGTAGAGCATGACACTGTGCTGAATAAGCTAGTTTACTATGGTTTTGATGACAACAGTATAAATATGCTCAGGTCTTTTCTAGAGAACCGTCAAAAAGTTGTGTGCATTGGTAGGGAGAAATCAAATTTGGTTAATGTTGGGTACGGAGTTCCTCAAGGGCCGGTGCTTGGACCTTTACTGTTTATACTAATGATTAATGATCTGCCCTTATTCATAAATTCTCATACAATATTGTATGCTGATGACACAACTTTTCTACATAAAAGCTCTGATCTAGGTACACTGAAAACACTGACCGAAAATACCCTTGCTCAGTCCTCATTATGGTTCAAAGCTAATGGATTCTTGCTAAATGAAAACAAAACCCAGACACTTTACTTTAGCCTCAAAGAGATTCCTAACTACCAGGAATTAGAAACAGTTAAACTTTTAGGTGTTACTATTGACAATAAATTGACGTGGGAACCACACATTAAAAATATATTGGCTAGGCTTTCAAGAGTTATTTATCTAATTAGAAATTTAAAAAGACATGTTCCCAATGAATATGTGAGATCAGCATAGTTTGCCTTCTTCCAAAGCATCTTCTCTTATGGAATTTTACTGTGGGGTAGTAGCTGTCATGTAAATGACATTTTACTTTTAGAGAAGAAAGTAATAAGAATAATAACGGATTCTGATAAAACAGAACATTGTAAACCTCTGTTTATTAAATTGCAGTGTCTTACAGTAGTAAACTTATTCATCTACAATGTTTTAATGTACATTAGAAACAATGTGTCTAATTTTGTGTTGAGAAGTGATATTCATAGCCATAATACTAGAAACAGAACATCTGTAGATGTACCATATCATAGATTATCAAAATCGCATAACTCTTACCTAGTTCTTGGACTAAGAATGTTTAATAGACAGAGTGCTGACTTTAAATAACTGCCTGTAAATATCTTTAAAGCTAAATTATACAAGCTACTAGTCAACAATCCGTTTTACACCATTGATGAATTCTTTGAAGATGAAAATACTGTATTCTAATGTGTACCTATTTTATGTAAACCAATTTACATCGATATAGTAGTTTATGTAGAAATATATGCTCTTGACTTTGTCTATTGCTGTAATCAGCTGAACGACAGTAAAATTATTATTATTATTATTATTATTATTATTATTATTATTATTATTAGTGGCTTTGTCAGCAGACAGAATTTTTGGTGTTCTTGGCAAAATCCACAACAGCTACACGAGAGTCCATTGCACAGCTACAAGGTTACTCTGTGGTTCACCATAGATGTAGATATCATTGAGTGGTGTTATAGGCCCCTACTTTTGTAAATATGGTGATTGCGCAGAACCACTGTAATGTCTGTCTGCTATGTTGCCGTGATGGAAAGTTTTGTAGTGCAAGAACTTCCCCTTTTTTCTGGTTTCAGTATGATGGAGCAATGCCACATACAACATGGATATTGATTGGAACTGTGTGATGACTGTTTGATGACCATGTCATTTCAAGGCACTGTGACACTGCATGGTGCTGAAGGTCACATGACCTGACAGTGTTTGATTTTTTCTTGTGGAGCCGCTTTTAACAGTGCAGTTTACCACACTCATCCTGCTACTACCAAAGAGCTTAAAGCAAGAATGTGAGAGGAAATATCCAGGATTCATATTGAAATGTAATGTCAAGCCATGCGTAATGTTCCTATCAGGCAGCACTGAGGCGGAGCTCATCTATCAGATGTGATATTCAAGAAATAAAAATGCTCAATTATGGTATACTATGTACTATACACTGACATAAATAAAAATGTGTAAAGTAATTGTGCTCATACATTAATCTCCATTCCAAAATTTCCCATTCTTTCGAGTTGTTGTGGTCTTCAATCCGAAGACTTTTTTGATGCAGCTCTCCCTGCTACTGTACCCTGTGCAAGTCTCTTTATCTCCTAATAACTGCTGCAACTTTCATCCTTTTGAATCTGCTTACTATATTCATCTCTTGGTCTCTGTCTATGATTGTTACACCCTCCTGCCCCCCCCCCCCCCTCCCCACCCCACACTTCAGTCCAGTACTAAATTGGTGTTCCCTTGGTATCGCAGAATGTGTCGTGTTGACCAGTCCCTTCTTCTTTTCAATTTGTGCAGCAAATTTATTTTCTCTCCAGTTCTATACAGTACCTCTTCATTAGTTATGTGGTCCATCCATCTAACCTTCAGCATTCTTCTTAGTACCACATTTCAAAAGCTTCTATTCTCTTCTTGCCTAAACTGTTTGTCATCCATGCTTCACTTCCACACATTGCCACACTCCACACAAATACTTTTAGTAAAGACTTCCAGACACTTACATCAATATTTGTTGTTAAAAAATGTCACTTTTTCAGAAACTTTGAACTTTATATTTCTTCATGTTGGACCTTAATTCCTTCTCCAAACTTTTCTTTGGTTTTTCTTATTGCTTGCTAATTGTCACAGAATGAATAATATTTGGGACATGCTACAACCTTGTCTCACTTCCTTCTCAATCACTGCTTTCCTTTAATGCCCCTTCACTCTTGTAACTGCCATCTGGTTTCTGTAGAAATTGTAAATAGCCTTTCACTTTCTATATTTTAGCCACCTCATATTCAGAATTTTCAAGAGACTATTATATTCAACAACATCTAAAGCTTTCTCTAAGTCTACAGATGATGCTATGAACAAAGATTTGCCTTTCCTTAAGCTATCTCCTAAGAGAAGTTGCAGGGTCTGTATTGCCTTGCATGTTCCCACATTTCAATGGAATCCAAAGTGATTTTCCCCAGGGTCAGCTCCTACCAATTTTTCTGTTGCAGGGTCTGTATTGCCTTGCATGTTCCCACATTTCAATGGAATCCAAAGTGATCTTCCCCATGGTCAGCTCCTACCAATTTTTCTGTTATTCATTAAAGAATTTGTGTTAGTATTTTGCAACCATGACTTATTATACTGATCATACAGTAACAATCACACATATCAGCTCCCGCTTTCTTTGGAACTGGAATAATTATATTCTTCTTGAAGTCTGTAGGTATTTCACCTGTCTCATACATCTCACACACCAGATGGAAGAGTTTCATGACAGCTTGTTCTCCCAATGCTACCAGTAGGTCTGATGGAATGTCATCTACTCCTAGGCCCTTGTTTCAACTTGTCTTTCAGTGTTCTGCTAAATTTTTCTCATAGTGCCATATCTTATCTTCTCATCTTCAACTACACCCACTTCAATTTCTGTAACATTGCCCTCAAGTACATCTTCCTAGTTTAGACCCTCCACATATGCCTTTCACCTTCCAACTTTTCCTTCCTGGTTTTCAAGCTGAGCTCTTGATATTCATACAGTGACTTCTCTTTTCTCCAAAGGCCTTTTTAATTTTCTGTGCTTGGTATCTATCTTTCCCTTGGCGATACATGCTCCTAAATCCTTACATTTGTCCCCTGCCATTCCTGCTTAACAGTTTGGACTTCCTGTCAATCTCATTTTTTAGATGTTTGCATTCCCTTTCACTTGCTTCATTTACTGTGTTTTTATATTTTTTCCTTTCATCAGTTAAATTCATTATCTCCTGTGGTATCCTAGGATTTCTACTTGGCATTGCCAATTTTACCTATCTGACCCTCTGCTGCTATCACTATTTCAGCTCTTAAAGGTCTCTTCCTTTCCCCTGTCCTTGTCAATTGTTGTCTAATGCTCCCTCTGAAATCCTCATCAATGTTTATCTTAAGTTATCCAGATCCCATTTCCTTAATTGCCTACTGTTTAGCAATTTCTTCCATTTTTATCTACAGGCCACAACCATTAAATTGTGGCCAGAGTCCATATCTGCCCATGGAAAAGTCTTTAAATTTAAAATATAGTTCTGAAATCTCTGTCTTACCATTATATTAGTCTGAAACCTTCTACTGTCCCAAGGTCTCTTCCACATGCACAGCCTTCTTTCATGATTCTTAGAGCAAGTGTCAGCAATGATGAAAGCATGCTCTTTGCAAAATTTTACCAGGAAGCTTCCCTTTTCATTCCTTTCTCCCAGTCCATATTCACCTACTACTTCCCCTTGTCTTCCTTTTTCTACTACTGAATTCCAGTCTGTCAACACTGTTAAATTTTCGTCTATGTTAACTATATGAATAATTTTTTTTTATCCGATGATGCATTTCTTCAATATCTTCATCATCTGCAGAGCTAGTTGGTACATAAACTTCTACTAGTGTGGTGGATGTGGACTTCATTTCCAATGTGTTCACCATGCTGTTCATAGCAGCTTACCCACATACCTGTTTTGTTATTCATTGTTAAACCCACTTCTGCATTACCACTATTTGATTCTGTATTTGTAATCCTGTATTCACCTGGACAGAGGTCCTATTCCTCCTACCATTAAACTTAATTATTCCCACTATACCTAACTTTCCTTTTTCAAATTCTCAAACCTGCCTACTCAACTTCTTATCTTTTTTTATCATGATGACAACATCCTCCTGAGCAGTCCCTGCTCAGAGCTCTGAATGGGGAACTGTTTTATCTCCAGAATATTTTACCCAAGGGGATAGCATCGTCACTTAACCATACAATAGATATGGATGCCTCAGGAAAAATTATGGCTGTTGTTTTCTCTTGCTTTCAGCTGTTCACAGTACCAGCACAGCAAGGTGATTTTGGTTTATGTTAGAGGGCCAGACCAATCAATTATCCAGACTGCTGCAGCTGCAAATTATTGAAAAGACTGTACCCTTCTTCAAGAACCCCATGTTTCTCTGGCCTCTCTACAGATGCCCCTTTGTTGTGGTTGCACCACACAATGGTATGGGTATCTGTAGCATTGTGACACACAGGCCTCCCCAGCAACAGAAAGGTCCTTGGTTCGCATATATATAAAATATGTCTGCTTGTGTCTGTATATGTGCGGATGGATATGTGTGTGTGTGTGCGAGTGTATACCTGTCCCTTTTCCCCCCAAGGTAAGTCTTTCCGCTCCCGGAATTGGAATGACTTCTTACCCTCTCCCTTAAAACACACATCCTTTCGTCTTTCCCTCTCCTTCCCTCTTTCCTGATGAAGCAACTGTGGGTTGTGAAAGCTTGAAATTTCTGTGTGTGTTTGTGTTTGTTATTGCCTCTATCAACGTACCAACGCTTTCGCTTGGTAAGTTACAGAATCTTTGTTTTTAGATATATTTTTCCCACATGGAATGTTTCCCTATATATATATATATATATATATATATATATATATATATATATATATATATATATATATATATATAAAGGAAAGTGCTGGCAGGTCGACAGACACACAAACAAACACAGTTCTAGATATATTTTTCCTACGTGGAATGGAATGTTTCCCTCTATTATATATATATATATATATATATATATATATATATATATATATATATATATATATATATATATATATATAAATGCATATAACATATTTCATATTATGTTAGGGATTGTGCCCTGGGGTCACATAAGCTGGAAAGTGTGCAAGTCAGCTATCATGTTCAGCTTCTAATATTCTGTACTAAGAAATTCATTTCTTGCTACCTTGTATTTTGGATGCTAGACTTGCTTTACAGAATTCAACATTCATTTTGATGAGAAGGAAAAATCTAGAAACTGTGCCCATTCTTTTGGTGATCAGGTCAAACTAAGGATTTGTGCCATTCATTTGGTGATGAGGAAGAACCAAGATTACTTAAGGATTTTGTGGGAACACATTTGCATGGTTTAGCTATAATTGATTACTGTAAACTGTTTTTGAATTGCTAATCCCATTTCCTTAGAGAAAGACTCAAAGAGTTTTGTTTATTGTTCTCAGTTACTATTTTTAGACTTGGCTCAGCTGCAGGTTGAAGTATGCCTTCTTCAACTGATCACATGTTACTGCAGCAACCATCTGCAAGGAAACAACTAATGGTGGCTTACTTACCTAGCGAAACTTGAAGCTAATATGGAAACTGTTCAATGATCTGTTAAGATGCTGCTACTACGCTTTCCTGCTTTTGACCAAAAAGTGAACTCCTCGTCCAACTATGTATTAAGACTGGAACAACATTATTTTTATCTCAGGCCATGTATCAGATAATTTTTAGTGAAAAACTTGTCTAATTGCTAATTCAGGGCTAGATGTCTTTAAGGTACTCGAGATTTATGTCCTGAAACTGACCAATTGACTCTTTCCTATTCAGAAATTAACAATCACCTAGCAGTGTGGCTACAGTTGCCTGAGACTGCAGTCGTGTGTGTGAGCTGCATTTGGGTGAGTGTGTGTGTACGTCTGTTGTCTATTTTTGATGATGGCCTTACTGGCAGATGGTGAGTAGCAACTTTCCTTTTCATAAAATTGTTATATTCCAGCCTGGATTTTCCATTGCTTGATCAATGACTTAGAATCTCATTTTGAGTCTGTGATGAAGCAATCTTAGATAATTTTAATTCCCCTCTTGTTTTGCCATCTGCCTCCTTAAATTCATTTTGTTACTTTTAACTTTTTACCATTAGCATACTTGATGATAATGCGCAATTTCATAAAAGAGAAAGGTTGGCCCTCAGTTTTAAAGAATATAACACCAGATATAATTTTGTGCTTAGTTTTATGTATGTAATTGATTTTCTTATTCATTTTAACTATTCCTAGTTAGTATCTTTTGTTGTAGGATGAAATCAGTAATAGTTTCGTAACTTAAATTCTATTGCTGACATATAAACAAATATACATTCTGTAATAATTATAAACAATTGGAAGATGAAATACTAGTGATTTTAAAGTATCTATTCCACTCTCTTCGAAAATATGTTCGCAAAGCCAGCCCCTAATTAATTCCAAAGTAATTAACAGTTTTGTCAAAAGTATTGTTTGCATACTGTAACTATATTTGTTAATTTCGTGATTTAAACAAATAATTCGGCCTAACCCTTGCAGTAGAAGAAACTGTTAAAAAGAATCACTTTTTCGATGTATTTATTTAATTAAATGAGTTAATTTTTTATCACTTTTTACGTAATGTGGGGTCACAGCCATAATATATTTTTTAAATATGTCTAATAGTGTATTTTAATTTGACAGTATGCCATATTAGGCTACTTATAACACTTAAAACACTTGATAATGGCACTTTGAAGCCGAAATCATCATTGTATAAGTGTAAATGTAACACTGTAAGTAAACAACAGCCTAATGGCAGTACTGACTTTAAAGAAGTAAAGTAAATTTTAATTATAATTTCTGTAAATTAAACTTTGAACAATGTGTAGTTCCAGCACCTATTATTGTGATGATATATAAGGGCCCAATTTTGGGTCACAAGTCAGTCAGTCCACAGCCAAGTTTCAGATGAGAAACCTGTGTTGATTATAACTACAACAAAGCTTCAACTTAACTGTGGTACAAGTGTTAAACAATTAGGCCATGTGTAAAAACAATTACAGTGTCTGCTCCATATGTACCTGATTATTCTTCAAGAACTGTGAACTTTTTGGTTAGGTTTTACTGCTAGTAGATGTTCAACAGGAAATTATTGTAGCAGTATGCATGCGGAGGTTTGTCTGAAAACTAATAATAATGAGGCTTATCGAAAGTTAAACGATAGTGCACTGGCCATATAACTGTGTATTATTAGGGGGTTGTGAAAAGTGAAATTAAAGTACTACGAAATGCAACTGTGCACCTGTTGGCTACATTATTTACAGTAGTCAGTGTTGGTATCCACAACCCATTTTTCAGCCAATGTAGCAATACAGTATGTCAACACCGAGGACAACAAATGAAGAAAATAAAGCAGGCGGAACTGCTACAAGTCATAAGTACACATTACTGTAGCCAGGCATAAATGTTTCTGATTTCTTAATAAACCAAATGAAGGTTATAAATATTGAACTGATCAATCATAGGGATTAAATTTAGAGAGTAGATTTTAAATGTGAAAAGTCATATGCAGATGCAGCTTCTCTAATACTATTTATTCTAATAGTGAACTTTCCATACAGTAAATTAAAGAAATGCCAACTTTGTTTGGCTAACTTAGCTTTAAAAGGTGGTCTGTCATTAATTTTGGCACATGAACAGATACAGTTATCAGTTGATGTGTTACAGTGCAATGATGCTGTCATCCTTACAATGCAGGAGCAGCTGCCTGGGCCAGGTGAACAGTGCAGTCGTATGAGGGCATCACAGGGCATGGAAATACCGTGGTAGAATCAACACTCTGTAAATAAGTTCCTGAATGTAAAATTAAAGGCTTGTGTACCCCATAGAGTTAACCAAAAGGAAGGAAATAATTTTTTTGAAACACAAAATGCAATTATTGAATTAGGTCAAGGCACAAAATAGAAAAGTGCAACAAGAAGCATCTCAGGCAATGTAATCAGACACTCACACATACAAAAAACATTAATAATAAAAATTCAAGTGGTGTTCACAATGAAAATGCACAAGTCAATAAACTTCCATGGACAAAACATAAGATGAATGAAATTGTTTTATCTGTAACACTTTACTTAACAAAGTGCCATTAGTCTTCCAAATTGATACTGACTTGTTGATTTTTGCAATTAACCCACAGGTGTATAAACAACTAGAATCACTGAAATTGTCAGAATTTTTGAGTTCATTACCATATCTAGTTACAGTGACCAGCAGGTTCTAGGTAAAGACCAATTTATTGTGGGCATTGCATGCAAGCAATATACATAGGTAAAATTGATATTTGTTAGTTCACAGAAAGCAACAGATTTGCTGGGCCTTGATCCCTTCATTGCTCTAGGCTTCACAAATGAAAAAGATGTGAATCAGATCTTTGGATCAACATGCAAACACATATTTGGTCTCTTAACTGTCAATGGAAAAGTTACAACATCTATTGGAAGAACATGATAACATTTTTTCAGAAGCAAGAAGTAGTATTAAAATTTGCTAGAAACACACTTAATGCTGAAGCACAAAATATTTCTTTTGCACAGAAGGATGAAGTCAAATAGGAACTTGACTGCCTAGAACAATATGATATCATAGAATCCACAGCCAGTAGCAAACAGGCACACTAATGATAGTAGTACAGAAACCATATGATACATTACATATCTGTAGGGACCTTAAAGAGGCCATCAATGTACAATCCATTATTTATTCTTACCCAATTCCAAAACCAGAAAAATTGATGTCTAAATCAGCAGCTGATTTGTACTTTGTAAAAGTTGATTTCAAGGTGGCTTATTTACAAACCCCATTTGATGAAGAAACACAGAGATTCACAACTACAAATACTCTGTTTTGCTATAACGATACAAGAGATCATCATCTGGGACTACGAGTGCACTGAGCTTGTTCCAGTGATACAATTAACTTGGATACAGTTAATTTTGAAAGCTCTGAATGTTGTGAACCACCTTGATGACACCACTGTCTGTGAAAAAAACTCCATAAGAAGCATTACATAACTTGGAATCTGTCTTAAAAATTGTGCAAGTGGCAAATTTAAAATTAATGAAGGCATGTACATATTCCTCCAGCGTGAGGTACAATACTTGGGTCACATTTTGTCTGCACATGGGTTAAGGTTTATACTGCATCACATAGAAGCAATTAAAAACCTCCCACCTCCCAAAGCTATCAAGCAGTTGGGTGCTGTATTAGGATAAATAAATTGTTACTGACAGTTCATCTCACATGCAGCATCCATAAGTGAATCACTTCACAAATAATTATGCAAAGGCTCATAATATCCCTGGAACATGAATGCTCCAGTTCATTCAATAAAGTGAATCAATGTTTCAAAAATTGGAAAATCCAGGATGGAATGCAACAATACCAGAGAAGGAAAGTTGCTACTCACCATATAGTGGAGATGCTGAGTCGCGATAGGTACAATAAAAAGAATCACACAATTAAAGCTTTCAACCATTAAGGCATTTGGCAACAGTACACACACACACACACACACACACACACACACACACACACACACACACACACACACACACACACAAACACACATAAACTTAACTTGCACACACGTGTGCAGTCTCAGAGAGCTGAGACCACACTGCCAGTGTGTGCAAGTTGCATTTATGTGTGTGTGTGTGTGTGTGTGTGTGTGTGTGCTACTGTTGACAAAGGCCTTAATAGCCGAAAGCTTTAATTGTGTGAATCTTTTTATTGTGCCTATCACGACTCGGCATCTCCGCTATATGGTGAGTAGCAACTTTCCTTCTCTGGTATTGTGAATCAGTGTTTGTTAGGCACCAACTGTCTTGTGACATACAATCCATACAAAATTCTTACAGATATAGTGGACTTCAGAATATGACATCAGCACCATTTTGTCACATCCACAACATGATTTTCAGTGTCCAATAGCATTCACATCAAAACCAGTTACAGTTGCTGAGAGAAGCTCCAGTCAGGTAGAAAAGGAGGCACTTGTGATTATTTTTGTGGTGAAAAAGTTTCATGAACTATCTTAAGTTTTAAGTTCATTCTCCTCATGGATCACAAGCATTTGGTGACTATCTTCAGATCAAATAATACTGTTTCTTCGTGAATAGCTCAGTTACTGTAGCACTAGTTTCTACCACTGTGTTATTATGACTATGAAATAATTTTTGGATCAACACCTGAACATGCAAACACAGATTTGATCTCTTAACTGTCAATAGACAGGACAAAATTTGTGATTCTTTGGCAGATGTTCATCTTTCATTAGGTTTAACTAATCAAGACACTGTGAAAAACCTCCCATTGAGGTTCAAATTTAACTGAAAAGTTTGTGCCAAAGGATTCAGTTTCATCAAAGATTAGAGGTTGCATTGAGATGGAGTGGCTGTTAAATAGGAAGCTGATAAATCAGCCTGAAATTAAGTCATATTAGTAAATAAGATGTATACTCACAGCTTATGAAGGTGTCATACTGGTACATTCAGAATCAGGAAAGATACAAGTGGTTATTTCCGAGGTACTTAAATCCAAAGTACTTCATCAATGCCACAGGGGCACAAAGCATGGCCAACACACTGCCAGAGAGCTTTGCCACTGGAAAAATATAGATAAGAACATAGAAGAAATGCTGGATAAATTGCTCTTATATAAAAATAACCAGTCAGCTCCACCTTGAAAATATTTTTTGTGGCCACATGCATTATCTCTGGTTATGTCTTCACATTGATTTTGCAGGACCATTTTTGGGAGGCTACTGTTTTGTCATTGCTGATGCCTTTTCCAAATTTCCATTTGTGTTTCAAATGTTACCAATCAGTTCAATGAACACAATTCAGGCTTTGTCAAGGATTTTCTCCATTGAAGAGTTGCTGAAAGCACATGTCATGGACAATGATACTAAGTTATAATCTCAGGAGTCCAAACTTTTTTCTTAAAGTAATGATTTCATGCAAATCAAACTACATCATTTTGTCTTAAGGCTAATGGACTTGCAGCAAGGTTTTTTTTCGAACTTTCAAGTCACATTGCAAAGCTCATTCAGCAGTGCAGTAGAAACCATGCTTTATTGATTCCTCTCTCTCACACAGAGTAACTCCACATGATGCCAATCCTCAAGCTGAAAACCTACATGGCAGACCATGTCACACATTAATACTGATTTTAAAGTCACCCATGCATCCACAGAAAAAGTGCCAACATCTGTGTGACAACAAATTTTTAAAATAAATGATCCATTATGATGTACAAGCATGAAATAAATATTTGGTATCAGGAACAGTCACACAGCTGCTCAGCACTTATATGTTTATTCTAAATACTCAACATGGTGTTACATCAAGCCATAATAATCACATTAGGCTGCAATATGCTCATGCACATTCAGGCAGTAGGCAGATGTCAAAGGCTGTACTCTTTCTCAGAATAAGGAGACCTGTATACAACCAGCTGCCTCTGGGATCTACAGATGCAGCTGTAAACCAACCCCAACTGCACCTGTAACAGCAGGACCCAGCTGCAGCCTACAAGCAATGACCAGATGCAAATAGATTCACATGATGGCAAGTGAAGAAGCATGAAGTTAATTAAGTCAGTTTCATCAACTACAGTCTCCCTCTTCCCAAGGGTGGGATGCTGTGTATGCAGTGACAGCATCAGAAGGGGCCACCAACCAGACACTTCGCACCTGGTACATCAAAGTTCTTAGCAGTTACCACCTATATGGCAGTGTATAATACAGAACTAATTTCTGCTTCCACCACAAACCCTTCAAAATGTCAGACTATTTGCTGCTAATGCTGTCAGCCTCCAAAGGGATGCTGAACCCTAGAACTCTTTTCTGCTTTTTCCAGAGAGATCACAGATGTCATTTTATTCTGGCAATACAGGTGAAATCTAAACAAACCACCATACTTGACCAGTTACAGCTGCAGATATGGTTGCATCAAGTCTACAGTTCCAGCTGACACTGATCATCTTGAATATTCTGTGGTAGGAGGTTCGCTTCCTGCTACCTTGGATGTTGGGCACTGAAGTGGTCTATGACATTTTATAGGCAGTAAAATTAAAGTTCAGGTTGACAATGAAAGGAAAGTTTGTTGAAATGAACATAAATCTTTAAGTCTCCTTCTGCAGCACTTAATTATGCAACACAAGAAATAGTTCACAATTATTCTCTGTCTTTGAAGTGAGTGAAATACGTAAGTCTGGCAAACTTTCATCCATGGCTAACTGAATCACAATCACTAGAGTCATAACACTGTTTACTAGGAACTTATTGTCTGTAACTACACAAATACTGTGTCATTCCAAAATACCAAAGTCCCGGATGTCTGTGCTGTGGAGGCCAAGTCTTGTCATAGCTCAAGGATGACCATAGATGGGTATATATAGTGTCAGATGTGAGGATCCCAAAAAGGTAGACTGGTGGTGTCAGACAACAGTCTGTAGAATGATTCCTGGAAAGCTTCTGGTTGAGGAGCCATGCCAGTGCTAGGTGTAAATTACCTGAGAGATTACACTTGGAGAAATGGCTTGCCATAGGCACATGCTGTCCTAAATACTTTTGAGGCACCAGGATAATAATGAGATCTATTTTCTGGCAAGTGATCCAATATAAATGAGTTGGTCTGTGCAGACTGCAGCTCTTGGACTGATGCCATTGCTGCCTGCTGTTGATGCATGTGCTCAGAACTGTAGTGGTGGTGTTTGCTGATGTAAAACCTGCAGCACAGGCCACCTGTGGTGCAGTGCTGTTATGCTGGAGGGCGATGTGCACTGACATGGTATCCCTCCCCCCTTAGAAGACAGTTGATTATACATCTCAGCATTCCAGAAGATGGTGCTATTGCCAGTCTCCTGTGGAACTGGAGAACCTTGGAGGCTGCTGTTTATATCTGTGCAAGTGGGTGCTTGACCAGCTGGATAGCTGTTGTTGTAAGATCACAATGTGACACACTGTAATGCAGATTAACTATCACTATTATATTTTCCACACAAATTTTAAGATCTTGTTCTTATTTGAGTATTCATGCATTCCCCAAAAAATAACTGATTCTTTAGTTGTGCTAGCACATCATCTGCACATACGCAATCCACCCACAGGCTGATTGTTTACGCCCTGTGTTCTGGAAATTTGCATAGACGGGAGATATGGTATCTGATTATTTTATTTGTATCTCCTTTCCATTAGTAAACCACTTACTTGACACATAGTATCTGGCTTTTTGGGATAGTACGATTTCCCTTTAAGGCCCCCCCCCCCACCCCCCTGCTGTCTCTTCTTTAAAATAGCCACTCATCAAATCTTTACATATTTTTTTTTTTTTATAGATTTTCATATTACCAGTGTAACATACTTTGTTTAGTCTGGATCCAGTTGATTTTGAGTCATTGTTGTATTGTCATTTAATGGTTTATTAATCTGATTGGAGAATGAATGTTGAGTTCCATGTTCTGGGCTACTTAATTCTTACGATTTAGTCACATGAGTAAAAATTTTTCTGTTTGAAACACATTATAAGCTATTTTTTTGTTTTATTGGGTATTTTATGATGTATTACTATTTTGTAATTCATTATTATACACAAGTCACCTGATGATATGGTTTTCAGTATCATGAAACTGGTTTTGATCAGATAATAAAAAGATTAAATACACTGAAGCAGCTTTTTAATTCCCAAGACAAATTTTTTATATTTCTAACTGAGAAGTCAAATAACAATTTTTATAGATGTAGTTTTAAAAATGGTTTAGGAGTCCTTTATAATGAATTATTAAAAGAAAAACTTGCTCTTACTATTTCAATCGTTAGGGGATGAATTTTCAAAAATGCTGAAACATGTATTTTCGTTTTCAAATACCAATTTTCATAGTTCTAGCTTCAAAATTGCAATAAGAGCCCATATTTCATTGCTTTAGGGGTGGAATTTGGGAAAAGTCCTTCTTAAATGATGCCTACAGTACAAGATCAACTCCAATTTCACATTTCAAATTTCTATCCATAGTGGTTTGAGTTGGAAGATGAAGAGTCAGTCAGTCAGGACATTTCCTTTTATATATAGAAATGAGTAATGGCATGAGATGGTAGTAATACTAGTCACACTATCTAATATCAGCAATTCCCTCAGGCTTTGGCTGAGGAGTGTGGTGTGCCATAGTGCAGTGCCAAGAACAGATTTCTGATTACAGTTTCCTCCATTCTCCAGCAGCCTCTAAGAAATGTAAGGTTCACCATCTTGTTCACCTTTATAAGCTTATCTCAAATGCATTTTATCTGAAAATGATTAGGTGAATAATTTTTAAGATAAAAAGTCTGTATGATATGTCCGAAACATCGTGACGCAAATTAAAATCTATGTATGCTTTGGTGATTAGTTTTATAATTTAGACCATAGCTTATATCACATCATATACAGTTGAAGGGTGACATGTGTTTCTTTGTTTGACCATTAATCAATTTATTGTACTGCACTAGATAATTTTTTTTTGTTCCATAGGTCCAAAGTGTGGAGATCTTCAGGGATGTGTAACATGTTATAAAACAAGAGCAAATAATGCATATTAACACGTGAAGAGGTAAACTAAAGTTCCTTCCAAAGGTGACACGAAGAGTGTAAAAGGAAAAGATTCGAAGTGTCAAATATGGCATTTGTCAGGAGAATGATAAAACAATATACCTCTGCTTGCAGATAACTGATTTGTACCCAAAATTGATAAGGTGTTCTGACACCACAGGATTATGCTGCTCACCACATCACCATGAAAAGTAATGAGTGGCCTACCAGTGAGTGGCCTTCATGTGGTATACAAGGAAGCTGGGTCATTCTAGAGTCAGTGGGACAGTTATTACAGTTGATTCTTGCAAAGAGGAAAACAGTGATCAGCCCCTGTTGTTAATGCTTTTTATTTACAGATGCAGGACTGTTACCAGTTTCAAAATATGGAGTGTAACAGCCAAATTCTGTAGCTGGACTAAGCCAAAATGAAGTGTTATCTTCCAAATGATCTGTCACCCTGATGCTATTTATGATAACTTTTATCTTAATATATATTTTTTTATGGTCACCTTTCTCAAAGTTTCTTGATATAGTTGGTCTGTTATGTAATACCACAAAATATTACCAAGAGACTTCACCTTCTTTAGAGGGTTGAGGGCTCTAAGAGAGCCCTGAACTATGCAGGTTACTTAAGAACATTAACATCTTTCAATAACTGTTCTATATTTTGTATCCAGTCTCTTTCACTGCGCCTTCCAAGACACAACCATACTGTGATGCCAAAGTATAAGTGACCCCACATTAGCAGGCAGAGTGTCTTGATCATTGCCATCACATCTTGCTGATGTCTTGGGCTCATTCTTCTCTCACCTCATCTGCTCATACCTCAAACCACAGCGCACTGTGTGAAGTTCTCTACTTAATTACTATGTAAACAATGTTTGTACTTGCATATCTTTCATTGACCTGAGAGGAAGAGATGTAAAAAGCTGTTACAAATGGACAACATGTCACATCACAAGTGACAGGTTCACCTCGAGACAGTTGTTTAGGTTTATATTACATTTGGTGTTGTTTACATTATTTGTTGGCTGTTTCTTTCCCACTGACTAATGTAACCAACAACAAATGTAATATAAACATGAAGATGAGCCTTTCAGTTCAAGACTAGTAGCAGGACCACTTTTGTAATTAAATAGCATTATTAACAGTAGGTGGTTGCTATTTTCTTCTTTGCACAAGTCAGCAGAGCTATGATCTCAAAAATTTCAGTTTTAGACAAAATAGCAGGAACAACATTTTTGTTCCAAGTGCCATTAACACTGAGGCACTATATTTTATATGTGATGATGCAAATACAAAATTATAGCATTAGGTTTTAACTGGTATAGCTGTAGTGAACAAAAGCTACTTCTCATATCTTTTAACTCTTAAAACCCCAGAGGGAAGCACAGCTTGGCACAAAGACCTTGTGCTTCTACTAATGCATGTTTGAAAGACACTCTCCATGATTTGGCACCTGGATCGAGTCTAGAGGCATGGAACAGAGTTCCTACCAAGAACACAACGACCCTGAAAATGTGTTTTGTAAAAAATATGATGCTTGAAAGTTTTCCATTTCCACTCATTGTATGTACACTCATTTGAAGTTCATTACAAAAATTACAAAAAAAAAAAAAGTCATACGTATAATATGTAAAAGAGGTCTCCTCTTTTTTCCAGACTCAGAATACTTACAATTATAAATTTATACATCTATGTGTCTGTACTCTATATTAAAAATAATATTTCAGAATTTATTGCCAGAAGGGAAATACACGAACACAACACCAGGGCTAATGGTAATTTAGACATACCGCGCCACAGATTAGCGAGAACAGGAAATTCCCACAAAGTTAACCCACTCAAAATGTTCAATAAACTGCCAGTTCATGTTCGGTCTATGGATAGAAATTCTTTTAAAATTAAGTGGTACAGCTGGCTGTCAGATCATCCATTCTATGACATTAAAGAATACTTTGAGATGCCTGAGGAGAATATAAGCATTTAAAAGTTGTCTGTAGTTAAACATATTATTTTGTGCTGTGGTTAATCGTGTGTAATTACAAAGTTTAAACTATAAACAATAAAATACCATATTATATTAGATTATAAGATAGCTTGTTGCGTTAACTTTTAAAAGTTATCCTTTGTAATTTGGTACACTGCCATGCTTCTAATGTATTCTATAGTGTATTGACAGAAGTTTATTTTATTATTCTGTATGTACTAGTACATCTTGTATGACGAAGCCAATATCATTGTAAAATGATCTACAGTGGATAAAATTCTTGATTCTTGATTACTTTTGCATTTGGTTTTGCTGAGCTGTGCAGGCCCTGGCTTATGCGTTGGTTTAAACCTTGACTGTTACTCTGCGTCTGGTTTCTCATGGTTACAGCAGTTATGCCATGGTTCTTCCTCTTTCTACATGTGGCAGCAGCAGTGTGTATTGATATTCACACCTTGTACTATCTTTGGTCTGGTGCTGATAGTTTCCAGCTAGCCGGTGTGCGGCAGTCAGTCAGTTGATGTGGATCAACCAGGAAATCTCTGCGCGGCGCAGTGGGCCGGGCCCGCTGGCAGTCTCTACCCAGTGCTGGGGTGTGTGGGAGCTGTTCCAATTGCCATGAACTTCGTGGCTCACCAACCCACGACATCAAAGTTGAGTGGTGATTTAATTACCAAAGCCAGTCTGTTCACATTGTGCCGTTGGTTTTCATGGTTGGCTGTTGGGGGTATTTCCGTGAGCAACAGTAAGTGTTCAAGTTGGCGAAAGTTTGGCCACCATCTGGTGGAGTTTAACTGTGTTTTGGTTATTTGAAGTCCAAGTGCAGCAGAGGAATTTTCTGCCTTGTGGCTGTTAGCATTCTCGTTACCTACACTGGCCTCTGACATAAAATTCAGGCAGTGTCCTTTCCTTACCACATTGTCGCTGTCCAATATGTGTGTATAGTTTTGACAGCTTAAGCATATTTGGTTGTGGGTGGCTACACAGTTTACGTTTTGGGTATGGACTTCCTTGTGTATTGGATGGGTGGAAAGCAAGTCACCTTGTCAGTGGGTCCGTTGACTGTCTTTTGGTTGGGTTGCTGATGGATCGGATATGGCTGGGCCAACTACCTGTCTCCCCTAAGCGAACATTAACATTTCAAGTGCAGTCTGACCCCCAGAAACTTCTGAGCATTGCTGGCTGTACTGCCTTTTCTTATTGGTGTTTGTGGATTTTAATGGCTCACAGTCGATGGTTTGAATTTGAATTTTTTAGCTGGGTTTTAAATAATGGGCCTTCAGCTGTTTTAAAATTGAAAGTTCCTTACTTGTCAAGTCTTGCATTGTTTGGGCCTTCAGCCTCATTTAAAAACAATTTTTTCTGGATAAAACTTTGGGCCTTCTGCGTTTTGAAAATTTATTGTTATGTTTTTCAATCATGGGCCTTCAGCCATCTTAAAATTTAAATTCCTTACTTGTTAAATCCTACATTGTTTTGGCTTTCTGCCTTGTAAAAATTTATTAGTTGTGTTTTGAATCATGGGCCTTCAGCCGTTTTAAAAGTAAAATTCCTTATTTTTAAGTCTTAGATGTTTGGGCAACAAAATAAAGTTATATGTGTTCGAGTGTAACTGACAGTCGCTCATTTTTGTCATTTTTGGCCCCTTTCACAATTCCAACTATCTGTTCTGTCCTGCGGATTTAACCAGGCATTTCAATTGCCATTTCCATTTTGTGTTATTTACACAATAAATTCAGTTGGTTGAATGCCCTTTGGCAGGGATGGCTTCTGAGGTGTGGCACTGTGCTGTGGCACCACTTGTACAAAAAAGAAAGAGAAATCTAAGTGAATTGCATATAAAACATTATTTAGGAGTATGTATTTTCTGATTTGAAGATGCGGGTTTCGCTGTGTGCCCTCTCATGGTAGTTTTATGAAGCTTGGAGCCAACTGCAGAATGGCACCATCTGACCTCATAAGCACTGTGTTAAAGGCTCAGCTGTCGGTTTCTACACTCCTTATTCTGGAACTGGAGCAACAGCTGGTCTGGCTCAGAGCTCATGTTCCTTCCACCAGAGAGCAGTAAAGTGCAGAACCTATAGAAGCAAGCTCTGCCATCTGGTGATCATGTTAGAATACATCAGGGTGCAAACTTCCTGAAATCCAGTCATACATTCTTTTTGCAAGTTAATGCTAATGCATTTGTAAACGGAAATTAATGCTTAATTAAATTGGTTATAGAAATAATGCACTTAAATATCATTATAAATATAATTTTGCCCTTAGATTTTGGAACTAAGAGGCATTATTTCAATACTGGTGTATTTCACAACAGCAGAGCTGTTGGTACTGAACAAAAAATCTAACATATTCACCACCTGTTGAGCATCTGCTTTTCAAACAATCATGTACCACAGTATTTCTGTTTCTACTTGTTACTTTCATGTAATACAGTTCTTTACAAACACGTTGTCATTATTGTGAGATCAGGTAATTGACCGTATATAGCTGTGTGCAAAATGTAAGTGAAAATTCAGTTGACTGTGAAAATAGCAAACATGAACAAAATAAGTGAGTTATTAAAAATGCCATTTAGTGACAGGACTCTTAGTGAAAAAATTCAGATAAAAACGCTAGGTAGGCCACTCCTGAATCTAAATCTACAGCACCACATGAAAAACCAATGCCGTAAATTCAATCCATAAATCTGCCAAAAGAACAAACGGATTAGTGGCTGTGAAGAGAGCAACACTGTTTTTTTTTTTTTTTCATTTATTTTCCTCATGTGTTATTTGGGGGACGTGTTCATTGGTGTAAGACCGGAATAACTGATATTGTGCATATACGGTCTATGATGAAAGTACATGAAATGTCATAGTGACAAATGAATAATGTGCTTAGTCTTTCATTTCTAGGCAAAGCCAACATTCAGCAGACATTAGATTCACAATACAGACAAACAACTGACAGCCACAACAAACGTGTAGAAAAGAATAGATATATATTGAATTTAATTGTAAATTGTATTGGGTTCTGTGGTGCTTTGGAGCTGGCTCTCAGGGGCCACAAAGAATCTGATGCCTCTGAAAATAATGGAGTATTTGTGAACTAATTTAGTTCAGTGTGGAAATGGATAAAGATCTTCAAGTTCATCTCAGTGAAGCATCAGTGTTCGAAGACATTTCGAAGATTGTTCAGAACGAACTACTACAATGTATGTTGGAAGTGTGTCATGATGAAGTTTGGAAAGAAATAAAACATGCCGCTTATGTTGCAATAATCACAAATGAGACCACAGATGTGACTTGCAAATTTCAGTTGGTTATGGTTTTGTGTTATGTTATTCAGAGCAAACCTGTTGAAAGATTTTGGAACTTCGTTAATCCAGACAATCAGAATGCTCATACTATAGCTGAGAGTATTCTGAAAGAAACTGAACCATTAATTGGCGAAGAACAAGCAAAACTAACAGCTCAGAGCTATGATGGTGGAAACGTTATGAGTGACAAGTCGAATACGGTTCACAAATTAACTAAAGACAAATACCAAAATGTGAACTATATCAGTTGTTATTGTGTCTATGGCAGCCTCTGTAAATCGCAAAGCCTGCCTCTTTCTTACACATCTTCCAGGTATTTCTTCTTTCTTTTCCAACTCACCATAGAGATCAAAAGTGTTGTGTAGCATTGTTCAATAAAGCTTGCCCTGTGCTTGTGTCTCGAGATGGAATTACCATTAACGAATAGAAAAAGATGTTATTGAAAACATATAAGATCTTATTACTGTTACTGAAGTCACTGAAACAATTGAGAGCATAAAACTGTCTTCTACTAGTGAAAAAGATGGTTCATACAAACAAAGACTGCAAGGTAACAAATTCATTTTCTTGTTATCATTTTTCTATATGATAATGTCTCATGCAAACATACTTTTTAATCAGCTTCAAAAGAAGGTAGCCAAACCGACCAAAGCAAAACAAGATGCCTAGAATTTTGAAGCGGTAATGCAAAATATCAGAGATGATATTGACTCCATCCGTGATGAGATTAGTTTCATAAATGTCGAAACAATGCCTGCCAAGAAGCCTTGGATTCTTGATGAGCATAAATGAGAGATGCCTTGGAAGTACACCATGCAATCCTTTCTTAAATAAAATTAAGTTTTCATTTCACTGGCCACCTCATTGCAGCCAACTTACTTGATGTAAATCAGTTTGACAAATGTATCAAAAATTTTTCAAATACCTTGAAATTACAAACACATATACATTTCTGGGAAAAAAGAAAGTTGAAGGGTGAGCTTCAAGTCTCCTATGCTAGGCTGGAGTTGAGAGCAGTTTCTGGCACAGTACTGTTTCTTTCGCTGATTCTATAGGATGAGCTTTGTGACACATTCGAAGAGACTATTAAAGTTTTGAAATTGCTATCTGGACTGCAAAAGGTGAGCGGTGCTTTTCAATGCTCAAGAGAATTAAAATATTCCTATGAAACTCCGTGAAAGAAGACAACTGAGTGCCTTAGGAATGCTATCCTGTGAAAAGTCATTAATGTGTAAAACTGAAGATTTCAGTTCAAGAGTGATGGATTTATTTGTCAACAAGAAGGAGTGATGAATGTATTTCTAATACCATTCCAACTAATTATTGTGAAGCTGTCTTCCAAAAGTCATGGAGTTGCTGCTTTTGGTGAGTACAATGCTTTTAGTTTCAAATGTTGGTAATTTGATTAAATTTGCTTTGCAAAATCCAGATTACAAGTTTGAATAATTTATGCTTGCTCTGTTATTTGTGGTACTGGTACTCATGTTGTAGTGGACACTTTTCTGGAAGTCAGCCTCGAACGTAAAACAAACAAGGAGTTTTGGATGTTGAGGGTAGAAGAATGGACAGGAGCAACAACCCATGCCTCCCTCTCACAGGACTTGCAGCCTACTTTTGTATTCTGTGCTACTGAGAAGGCAGAACCGACATAATAATGGACATATGGATTGCTGATTCCATCTGGTGTTGTGGGAGTCATATTCGAACTCTTGTGACAGAGCAATTGCTATCTCCACTCTTTTCAAAATAAGGAAAGGAAACAACCAGCAAGTACAACTCAAACAAAAGCAGAGCACACAAATCATTTGGTAACTGCTAGAGTGCAGTTGTTAGCTGAGGTTGGCATTGTCATTAATTTGGTAGTTCAGGCTCGATCTCCACTGGTATCTTATGCAATGGTACATCAAAACACTCCCTACTTACTGCTGCCACATAAAAGTGTCCACACATACCATGCGAGCAGTGAAGAACTGTGCTGTTGGCATGTGAGTGCTTGCGTGCATTTTTGCGTGCGATAGAGATTTTCAGAGATAGTGTTACATTTTATATCTTGTGCTGACATGCGCAAAAGATACCTGAAGCTACACCCCCTTCCCCCCACCCACTCTCTCTACCTTATACAAACCCTTGCTATCTCATGTTCTCCAGAATATATCAGTCTCTTACTGTGCATAAGAAGGAAGCTGTTGTAATAGGTGTTGATTTCCATTTCCCTAAATGCTTTGTTTGATGTAATGTCCTATGAAATATATGAATTATTGACAAAATTCCGTAATACGTTTGATGCTACCAAACTAAGTTTTTTTTGGTACTGCCAATGGAATGCCTCAGCGGCCGCCACTGCCTTTTGGGTATATTTGTTATTTTCATAAACTTTATCAGCATATTGAAACAACATCTCTAATTTAATTTTGTACTCAGGTTTACTTAGAGCTCTATTCTATTAGAGGTCAATCAGTAGAAATGTTAAATAATATTGGAGAAAAATGACAATCTTGTTTCAGACCTTACTTCCTGTGTATAGTGTCTGTTAAATTTTATTTTAATGTTGATATTTTTGTAAATATTTTAATGCAACCTGTCTAGTGCTCTGGAAAGCATCTTACTGGTATTACATTATTCGATAACTGTGTTTTTGTAACACAGTGACATGTATGTAAATCTTGATGGTTAGCAGCAGCAGTCAGTTAGTGTAGAAATTATGTTTAGATAATCTGTAATTTTTTCCACCATAAGAGGTAACAGACAGTTTTATTTGAACTCAACTAGGTTCTTTTTCTAGATTCCATTGAATATGTAGACAACTAACATAGCCACCTTCATCACATGCTGATAAAAAATGTGAATCTCATTGTAAAACACAAACATTGTGGTTATCAACAGAAGAAATTAATTGTAATGCTTAGCAGTTTTTATGTCACCAGTATATCTGAATGATGGTTCCATCACATTAAAAAAAAAACTCATCTAATAAATTTGGTGATATATTCTGCATATGCTCCTTGGAATACTGTCTAAGAATTTTATTGGTTACTTTACTCTTAGCTTATCAAACACCTTCAAGTAATGATTGAGCAGAGGTGTTTCATTTTTAGGAAACAGTAAATAGGAATGATTATATACCTTCCCCAGTAATGTTCATTCCATCTAGCATATTGATTCAAGATGTTTCTACAAACTTTATCTCTAGTCACACACAGAATATAATAATTGTGTGCATGTTCAAGTGAAACTCTACACTAAACAAGCATATGAGCCACCCTAAATTTCTTTACAGCTATTCAATGAAATCCTCCTCTGAGGATGATACTGTTAAATATTTGGTGGTAGTTTTTTTGTGACCATAAATCAATTACATGGTTTTCTTTTGTTTCTCCTAAGGCACTGCCTCTACATTTATTATTAACTGCACCAATAAAACCTGTTTAGTTTAAATGAAGTTTTTATTATATCCAATAAAGGGTAGGATAGAGCATTTTGATCAATAAATAAATATAAAGTCATTGGTGAATATTTATCAGCATTTTCTTGTACCAGGCAAACTCCAATATTTTTGACAGGCACCATAGTTGGTAGCATCTTCCAGCGTTTCAGGTAACCTCTCATTCAACGATTCAGGCAGGAATGATGTTACAATGGCAGCTGAGGCAAGAAGTAGTCCAAGAACCCCATAGAGGCATCGAGGGTCTATTGCAGTACCCTGTGGAAAGAAAAAACAGGTTGGAACACCCACTGCATAATACATAAAAGTGATAGAGTTATTAGATTTATCAAGTTTTTACCATTTCATGCAATGCATGTGGTAGTCTGTCAGGCTTTGTATGACCCACTGTATCCAGCTCTTACTTTACATCTACTTATATGCTCTGTGGGTCACTACAGAGGTTCGGGTCCTCCGTCGGGCATGGGTGTGTGTGTTTGTTCTTAGGATAATTTAGGTTAAGTAGTGTGTAAGCTTAGGGACTGATGACCTTAAGAGTTAAGTCCCATAAGATCTCACACACATTTGAACATTTTTTTCACTACAGAGTGTCTGGAGGATGCCACTTTTGCAGCTGTTTATACAGGGTGTTACAAAAAGGTACGGTCAAACTTTCAGGAAACATTCCTCACACACAAATAAAGAAAAGATGTTCTGTGGACATGAGTCCGGAAACGCTTACTTTCCATGTTAGAGCTCGTTTTATTACTTCTCTTCAAATCACATTAATCATGGAATGGAAACACACAGCAACAGAATGTACCAGAGTGACTTCAAACACTTTGTTACAGGAAATGTTCAAAATGTCCTCCGTTAGTGAGGATACACGCATCCACCCTCCGTCGCATGGAATCCCTGACGCGCTGATGCAGCCCTGGAGAATGGCGTGTTGTATCACAGCCGTCCACAATACGAGCACAAAGAGTCTCTACATTTGGTACCGGGGTTGTGTAGACAAGAGCTTTCAAATGCCCCCATAAATGAAAGTCAAGAGGGTTGAGGTCAGGTGAGCGTGGAGGCCATGGAATTGGTCCGCCTCTACAAATCCATCGGTCACGGAATCTGTTGTTGAGAAGCATACGAACACTTCGACTGAAATGTGCAGGAGCTCCATTGTGCATGAACCACATGTTGTGTCGTACTTGTAAAGGCACATGTTCTAGCAGCACAGGTAGAGTATCCCGTCTTCCCCAGTCGCGAGTCATAGGCTGGAATGTTCCGTGTTCCCTAAGACGCCGATCAATTGCTTCGAACGTGTTTCTGTCAGGACACTTTCGTTCTGGAAATCTGTCTCGATACAAAAGTACCGCGCCACGGCTATTGCCACGTGCTAATCCATACATCAAATGGGCATCTGCCAACTCCGCATTTGTAAACATTGCACTGACTACAAAACCACGTTCGTGATGAACACTAACCTGTTGATGCTACGTACTGATGTGCTTGATGCTATAGTTCAATTCTTTTATCTTGGCGGCTCGCACATGCCCGCCCAGACGCGGGAGATTGCTGCGTTGCCAGTTGCAAACGACGCACGAGCCAATAGAAGCAGCGCCATAGTGTAGTATAGTTCGCAAACTTACGTTTAGGAGGGAGCGCGCAGTTCATGAAGTAAAGCCACAATGGCTTCATTAACCCTTTCACTGATACAGAGACATGCTCCCCGCATTCCGCACAGTGCGCGATTTTGTCGCTGCACTGCTCGCCTGTGCAGACACATCGTGTTCCGACTGCTTTGACAGTCTTAACATTCGATTCCACAAAAACTATTTTGCCCAAAAATTAGATTTTTACACATCTTCTTGACCGATACCTTCCCCCCATAAATGACTTAATTTCGGTTCGACGTTCAGCGCAGTTATTGTGCAGCATTAAATGTAGTAAACCTTTGTACGAAATTTTGAAGAGTTTGCAGAGGTAAAAGTCTATAGCATATACTTTCCGTATGGTCAATTATAGTTGCCACAATGTTGAGAATGAAATGTGGACAAGACAGCTAAATTTCATATAAAATTTAGTGTATAACAATATCTCATTTAATTTAAGTACCAGATAGGTGCCGTATGTAATATTGAGAAATATTCCGTCTTTCCCGACTGTAACAAAAGTTTTATTTACACTGAGCGCGTTTGGCTTTATTTTAAATAAAGAGACAAAGCACTAGAAATTTAAAAAAAATTGCATTCAAACGAATATAATTCGTGAAGTAACGCACTTCGATATTGTTTTTAAATAATGGAAATATTACACTCTGCACAAGGTTTGAACTCATAACCTTTCACGTAGAAGCCCACCACCTTAACCGTTACGCTATCGCAAATCGTCTGACTTCAGAGCCCCATGAAGACTCTAACACGTCACGCAATATACTGACAAACACTGTTGGTATGACTATGAATTACTCACGCTTTGTCGTAGTACAATAGGAAATAAACAATTACCGCTGTTCTTTATTGCGAAAAAGCGGTTCGTGTGATTGATACAAACACCTTTCCTTGCCATCGCCTGAATTAGGAGTCTTATTTCTTGTTTGGTTTAATTAATTAATAGAATATGAAGCAATTGGTATAAAGAATGCTTTTTCCAAACTTTCTATAAAAGAAAGTCTGCTATCAAGACATTGCTTTTGTTCTATTACTTTATTTATGACTGAACGTTTCTAAAACTGAAGACACTCGTCCATGCTCTGCACTGCAGTTGAGATCTGGCAACGTCGTTCTCTGTTCATTGGCAGACTGTGTTTTGTGACGTCAGATGCGCAGAACGAACCTAAAGTCGGCCGCCAACATAAATGACGCGCACTTTAGTACTGTAGAGCAAGGAGTCGCATGTCAACACAAGCACCGAAGTCAACATTACCTTCCTTCAATTGGGCCAACTGGCGCTGAATCGAGGAAGTACAGTACATACTGACGAAACTAAAATGAGCTCTAACATGGAAATTAAGCGTTTCCGGACTCATGTCCACATAACATCTTTTCTTTATTTGTGTGTGAGGAATGTTTCCTGAAAGTTTGGCCGTTCCTTTTTGTAACACCCTGTATACAGAGGTGACAAAATTCATGGGATAGAGATAAACACGTACACAGATGGCGGTAGAGTCATGTACACGAGATACAAAAGGGCAGTGCATTGGCGGAGCAGTCATTTGCGCAAAGGTGATTTCACAGAAAAGATTTCCGACTGGGTTATGGCCGCATGATGGAAATTAACAGACTATGAATTCGGAATAGCAGCTGGGGCTATACACACGGGGCATTCCATTTCGGAAATCGTTAGGGAATTCATTATTCCGCTATTCACAGTGCCAAGAGTTTATCGAGAATACGACATTTCAGCATAACCCCTCACTGCAGAAAATGCAGAGGCTGACGTCCTCCACTTAACGACTGAGAGCAGTAGCGTTTGCGTAGAGTTGTCAGTCCTAGCAGATAATAAACACTGCGTGGAATAACCGCAGAAAACAATGTGGGACGTACTACAACTGTACCCTTTAGAACAGTGTGGCGAAATCTGGCGTTATGGGCTATGGTAGCACACGACAAATGCGAGGGCCTTGGCTAACAGCATGACATTGCCTGCAGTGCCTCTTCTGGGCTTATGGCCATGTAGGAGGGACTCTAGACAACTGCAAAACCTTGGCTTAGTCAGATGAATCCTGATTGCAGTTGGTAAGAGCTGATGGCAGTGTTCGAATGTGGCGCAGATCCCACGAAGCCATGGAACGAAGTTGTCAACAGTTCGCTGTGTAAGGTTCCATAATGGAGTGGATTATGTTTTCGTGGAATGGACTGAGTTCTCATGGTGCTCAGCTACTTGGAGACCATTTGCAACCATTCATGAACGTCATGTTCCCAAACGACGGTGGAATTTTTATGACTGACTCTGCAAGTCACTGGACCACAATTGTTCGCGATTGATTTGAAAAATATTCTGGACAATTCCAGTGAATCGTTTGGCCACCCAGATCGTCCAAAGTGAATCCCATAGAACATTTATTTGGCATAATCTAGAGGTCAGTTCATGCACAATCCTGCACCGCCAACACTTTCGCAATTATGGATGACTACAGAGGCAGCACAACTCAACATTTCTGCGGTGGACTTCCAACGACGAGTTGAGTCCATGCCACTTCGAGTCGCTGCACTACCTAGTGCAAAAGGAGGTCCGACACGATATTACTTAGTATCCCATGTCTTCTGTCACCTCAGTGTCAAGTCTTCATTAATAACAGCTTTTGTCAATTTATTAATTGCTGCTCGTGCAAGATGTGTCTGGTTAGCATTATATTGTGTGCAGGATGCCTAGTCATTGTCGATACATTTTAGGGTTTTGGAAAAAAAAATTATTCCACATTTTTCGTTACTATATTCAGTCACATACATAAACCTTTTGGGACTATGTCACACATAAAACCATGACTTCATCGGACTCTGTTATTTCAGGTAATCTGCTGACAAAACTAGTCACAAACGCCGCGATGGCGAGCCAGTAGGAAGCTTGGGAGGAATGTAACGCGCTGGTGGCTGGCCTATTCTTTGAGCGTAAGACCCAGGCTAGTCGCTCTTACATCCTTTAGCATTTTTCCACGGTGGATGGCGTGGGAAGCCTATCTCTGGCACTGCTGTTCTTGATCAGCTATCAGCTGATTCAAATATTAACTTTCTCCTCTCTTTGCCTATTCATCTAGCCATTATGCTCACCTAGACTGGCAAGTGGACTCACAGTGTGCTCTGGGCAAGCTCCTGTTTACTCAGAGTTTTTTCATAATGTAACAAAATTCAGTTTGTTTAACACGTTTACTGGAAACTGCCTTCCAAAAACCTCATCCTGACTACTTCTTACCCCTCGCCCCACTACACACTTGTACAATTTGGTGACAGTGAAGTGGGATGTCCCACCATCTGGTCCTAGAGCAGGAGATGAAATCGTGGTTGCTGTCGAGTGCTGTTTGGGCGGTGAGAAAATATCCCGCCCAAATTCATTCAGCAAGCTGGTGATGTTACCTTGTATCGAGCTGGGTGCTGTAGCTGTGTCTAGCTGTCCTGTAGTCTCTTATTATATCAGCGCATCCCACCGCCGTGGTGAGGCAAGAGTGTAGCCAAGAGCACTGCAGTAGCCCGCTAGTCAAAGCTATCATGCTGTGAGCCCACGCCAGTACCGTGGCCTCACCAGCGCCCACCTGTGATAGGCGTGGACCGTTCCTGCTGGACTTCGCGTCACAAGGTGCAATCATCAATGCCGACAGTTATTGTTCCACACTGTCACGTCTGAGGGTTGCCAACAGGTGAAGGCTCCGAGGGATTATCGATGTGGACAATGTGATTCAGCTTCACACTGCGAGACCACATGTGGCAATCAGAACCGCCGAAGAGCTCTGGGCATTTCACTGGGAGATTTTGGACCACAGCTATGCAGTCCAGATCACTCCCCAAGTGATTTCCACGCTTTTGGACCGCTGAAGAAGTTCCTGGTAGGACGGCGATTCACTAGTAAAGATGAAGCCAAGACAGCAGTCCGACAGTGGTTCCATAGTCAGCCAGATGAATTCTGCTGCAGGAGCATCTCAAATTTAGTGCTACAATGCGACAAATGTGTGAATCATCTGGAGGACTATGTGGAAAAATAGTCTAAGGTACGGAGAACAGGATGCATATTTATCATTGCCTGTATATACTGGGTGTTCAAAAACTCTCTCAGCAGTGCCGTGTGATTGTTAGCGGCGCGTGCAGTATGATTGTTCGCCTCCCTGGGATACATTCCTTCAAGTGGACTCTCCCAACACTCCACTGTTTCGTTTATCCCACCCAGCGTCGTAGTATCGTTGGTGTGTGTCGTTACGTGTTGAAGTGAACGTTCAAGTTTAGTTCCTTTGTTCGTTTGTTTCGTTTTTGCCACTGTTAAAATGCTAACCATTGAAGAACGCGTGTTTTTAGTCGAACAAATGTTCAGAGCTGGCGGTAAATACAGAGTTTCAGGTCGTCAAACATTTAATTCAGTTTTCCCGGAGACAACACTCCCACATAGCGATACTGTGTGAGATTTGATTAACAAATTTCGAGGTACGGGTTCAGTGACAGATGCACCGAGAAGTGGTCGTCCTAGCGTTTTGTTTGAGGATAAACTACTCGATATTTCCGATAAAATGTCCATGAGTCCGAACAAGTCATTAAGAAAGCTCGCCCAGGAAATCGGTGTTAGTGTCGGAACGGCCCACACAGCTGTACGGAAAAAATTGGAACTTTTCCCATACAAAGTGACAGTTGTGCAAGAATCGAAAAATACTGATCATGACAAGAGACTGCATTATTGTCAATGGTTCAAAAATTTCGTTTGACAAAATGGAAGGGATATTCTTAATGAAACGTTTTTCACTGATGAGGAATGGTTTCATTTATCCGGGTACATGAACTCGCAAAATTCTCGTATGTGGACTACTGCAAATCCACTGTGTATTCAAGAGGAACCACTTCATTCTGTGAAAATAGGAGTTTGGATTGCAATTTGTAGACGTCGGATTGTGGGTTCCATATTTTTCAACGAAGTAATAAACGCACAACGACACTGCAGTGATATTCTGTACCCATTCATAGGAGAACTTGTGTTAAGTGAACTACTGAACGGTTATTTTCACCAAGATGGGGCAACCGCGCATACAGCTCGCGTTTCAATGTCACTGCTTGCTGATGTTTTTGGTGATTGCACGATTTCACAAGGACTTTGGCCTACACGATCGCCTGACCTAACACCACCTGACAGCGAAAGCAACTGTCTATAAAAACCGTCCAAAATCCATCGATGAATTGAAAACTGCAATACCCACTTTCACTGCTTTTTTTACAGAAGAAATGTTACAGCTTGTGTTTGAAAACATGATTAGACGAATTGAACTGTGTATTCGACAACAGGGGGGACACTTTCAACATTTAATGTGAAAATTTGTAGATAAAAATGAATATTCAATAAATTAATAACTTGTATTTCACTGAGTTTCATTTCGGTATATTCACTGCGGCGCAAAACGCGCGGATAACAATCATATGGCACTGCGGAGAGACTTTTTGAACACCCCGTACCTTAGGCTAATAAAAAATAGGGGCATAGACTTTCTGATTTTCCCTCGTATTTAAAAACGTAAATCACCTCATGCAAATGGCCATGTCCGTATAAACACTCATATCCAGAAAGAAACAACTCCTTGAACGACTAGAGATAGGATGTTCATATTAACATGACATATACTTTAATACGTTCTGCGGAAATGATAAGCATTTGAACCATGCCGGCCATCGGGTTCAAGGACAACGTCGATATCGTGGCACAAAGCCACCTACCAGTAAAAGTTGCCCGCAGCTCTAGTTAAACTGTAAACCAAAGGTTATGGATCAGTGTGATTTGAACAAATATGCAGGATGCCTCCCCGATGTATGCGCAAACCTTACCGTCAGATCAGTGAGTTTCAAAAAGGGCGCGTTATTGGTATGAGAGAATGAGATGCATCCATCCAGGAACCTGCTATTCATTTGGGATGAAGTATCTCGGCAGTGCAACTGTGGTGCGCAGAATGATTCACGGAAGGCCTCTGATCACAACGAGATGGGTCAGGTCGCATCATCCAGACTACCCCATCAGAGGATCGAAACCTCTTCAGAATGGCATTGCGCCCTCCTCGGCTCTGGAACAACAGTGGAACAGTGTAACACATTGGACACCATTTTGGGTGGCAGTCCGACGCCGTTTATTACGGCATGGGTTACGTGCACAATGTCCACTTCTCTGCATACCTTTGAGGACTGTGCAGAAACTGCTAGACGGTAATCGTGTGTGGAACGATGTCACTGGGGACGGAAATAGCATCAGGTGTCCGCAGCTCGTGGTCGTGCGGTAGCGTTCTCGCTTCTCGCGCCCGGGTTCCGGGGTTCGATTCCCGGCGGGGTCAGGGATTTTCTCTACCTCGTGATGACTGGGTATTGTGTAATGTCCTAAGGTTAGTTAGGTTCAAGTAGTTCTAAGTTCGAGGGGACTGATGACCATAGTTGTAAAGTCCCATAGTGTTCAGAGCCATTTGAACCATTTTTTGGCATCAGGTAGTGTTTTCAGATGAATTCAGTTTCTGTTTATTTGAAAATGATGACCGCATTTTGTTTCGTCGCAGACAAGGGGAGCGGCATCACCATGACTAAATTCGCACAAGACATACACTAACAACTCAAGGCCTTATGGTGTGGGGTGCTATTGGGTACAACCACAAATCACAGTTGGTGCATTTCCAGGGCACTGTGATCAATGTGATCTACGTGAATGACGTTCTGCGACTCGTAGCCATACCATTTCTGCACAACACCCCTGACGCCATTTTTCAGCAAATCAATGCATGACCACATGTTGCCGCTCAAACACGTGCCTTCTTGGTGTTACAGGATGTCAGCCTTTTGCCCTGGCCCATCAGTTGTGTTGCCAATCGAAAATGTGTGGAATATGGTGAAATGATAGGTGCAGTGCTGTGACCCAATGAAAACTACCACAGATGAACTTTGTAACCAGGTGAATCCAGCATGGATGTCTATATCACAGGTTGACATTCTCGCCTTATTTGCATCGGTGCCATCACACATGGAACAAGTTACCAGGTCCCATGGCGGACCCTGTGTTAACTAGGCAACAGGACAAATGGTGAACTCAGGTGACTGAAATGCTAATTATTTCTGCAGAACATATTAATGTACATGCCTGTGAATATGAACGTCCTATCTCATTCGTTCAACGTGATTTGTTTTCTCTGAACATGAGTGTATATCGCTCACAGATACTTACTACATCACATAAAACACAGTACACAGAAGCACACCTGTTTACGTAAGTTGGACATATTCTAAACAGTGAAAATCAGCTTTAAACGGCCGTTTAGTAGCGGTTCCAAATTCAATGAAACCGACAGCAACCGGGACAGCAGTGTGCTGATCATGTGCCCCTCAATACCGCATCCGACTACACCACTGGCAAAGGGTGACACGGCAGTCGGTGCCTTTTACTAATGGTTTTTGTACGAGGTGCATTCAAGTTCTAAGGCCTCTGATTTTTTTTCTCAGGACTGAAAAGAGATAGAAATATGCGCATTGTTTTAAAATGAGGCCGGGTTCATTGTCAATACGTCCCAGAGATGGCAGCACCGTACGGCAGATGGAATTTTACCGCCAGCGGCGAGAATGAGAACTGTTTTAAATACTTAAAATGGCGACGTTTTCCTTACTTGAACAGCATGCAATCATTCGTTTTCTGAATTTGCGTGCTGTGAAACCAACTGAAATTCATCGACAGTCGAAGGAGACATGTGGTGATGGAGTTATGGATGTGTCGAAAGTGCGTTCGTGGGTGCGACAGTTTAATGAAGGCAGAACATCGTGTGACAACAAACTGAAATAACCTCGGGCTCGCACAAGCCGGTCTGACGACATGATCGAGAAAGTGGAGGGAATTGTTTTGGGGGATTGCTGAATGACTGTTGAACAGATCGCCTCCAGAGTTGGCATTTCTGTGGGTTCTGTGCACACAATCCTGCATGACGACCTAAAAATGCGAAAAGTGTCATCCAGGTGGGTGTAATGGATGAGACGTGGATGCCATTTTTCAATCCAGAAACAAAGTGCCAGTCAGCTCAATGGAAGCAAACAGATTCACCGCCACCAAAAAAATTTCAGGTAACCACCAGTGCTGAAAAAATGATGGTGTCCATATTCTGGGACAGCGAGGGCGTAATCCTTACCCATTGCGTTCCAAAGGGCAC
Organism: Schistocerca nitens; assembly: GCF_023898315.1. Classification (NCBI taxonomy): domain Eukaryota; kingdom Metazoa; phylum Arthropoda; class Insecta; order Orthoptera; family Acrididae; genus Schistocerca; species Schistocerca nitens. Next base: position 402,824,106 of record NC_064617.1, read on the forward strand.
TACGGTAACATGTGCATCCTACGAAAATGTTTTGAAGAACAAATTCCTTCCTGCACTGCAACAAAAACGTCCGGGAAGGGCTGCGCGTGTGCTGTTTCACCAAGACAATGCACCCGCACATCGAGCTAATGCTACGCAACAGTTTCTTCGTGATAACAACTTTGAAGTGATTCCTCATGCTCCCTACTCACCTGACCTGGCTCCTAGTGACTTTTGGCTTTTCCCAACAATGGAAGACACTCTCTGTGGCCGCACATTCACCAGCCATGCTGCTATTTTCTCAGCGATTTTCCAGTTGTCAAAACAGACTCCTAAAGAAGCCTTCGCCGCTGCCATGGAATCATGGCGTCAGCGTTGTGAGAAATGTGTACGTCTGTAGGGCGATTACGTCGAGAAGCACCGCCAGTTTCATCGATTTCGGGTGAGTAGTTAATTAGAAAAAAAATCGGAGGCCTTAGAACTTGAATGCACCTCGTATCTTACCATATGATATAAAAACACTTCAAATAATCTTTGTAGCTGTGGGAGACTTACACTGAGGTGACAAAGATCATGGGATAGCGATATGCATATATACAGCTGACGATAGTATCGCGTACACGAGGCACAAAAGGGCAGTGCATTGGCGGAGTGGTCATTCGTACTCAGGTGATTCATGTGAAAAGGTTCCCGATGGGAATCAACAGAATTTGATCACGAAATTGTAGTTGAAGACATTATATTTGGGAAAGCGTTAGGGAATTCAGTATTCTTAGATCCACAGTACTAAGTATGTACCGAGAATACCAAATTTCAGGCATTGCCTCTGACGACGGACAGCACTGCGGCCGACGGCCTTCACTTAACGACTGAGAGCAGTGTGGCGTTTGCAAAGAGCTGTCAGTGCTAACAGACGAGAAATACTGTCTGAAAAAACCACAGAAATCTATGTGGCACGTACGACGAACATATACGTTAGACAGTGCGACATATCTGACGTTAATGGGCTATGGCAGCAGACGGCCGACGCGTGTGTCCCTGCTAACAGCATGACTCGCCTGCAGAGCCTCTCCTGGGCTCGTGACCATACCGGTTGAACCCTAGATGAGTGAAAAACCGTGGGCTTTTCAGACGTGTCCCGATTTCAGTTTGTGAGAGCTGTTGGTAAACCAGAGTGTGGTGGTCCCAGCGGAGGTTCGAGTCGTCCCTCGGGCATGGGTGTGTGTGTTTGTCCATAGGATACTTTAGGTTGAGTAGTGTGTAAGCTTAGGGTTGATGACCTTAGCAGTTAAGTCCCATAAGATTTCACACACATTTGAACATTTTGAACCAGAGTATGGCACAGACCCCTCACAGCCATGGAGCGACGATGTCAACAAGACACTGTGCAAGCAGGTGGTTACTCCATGATGGCGTCGGCTGTATTTACGTGGAATTAACTGCGTCCTCTGGTCCAGCTGAACCGATCATCGACTGGAAATGGTTACGCTCGGCTACTTCGAGACAATTTTCAGCCATTCATGGACTTCATGTTCCCAAACAAAGATGGAATTTTTTATGGATAGCAATGCGCCATGTCACCAGGCCACAATTGTTCGCGATTGGTTTGAAAAGCATAATAGAGAGGTCAGTTCGTGTAAAATATCCTGCAGCGGCAACGCTTTCGCTGTTATAGACGGCTGTAGAGCCATCATGGCTCAGCATTTCTGCACAGTATTCCCATTCACTTGTTGAGTCCATGCTGCAATACACCGGCCTAAAGGAGGTCCGACATGATGTTGAGAGTTATCCATGATCTTTTTCACCACAACGTACACGCAAGACATTAAATGTGCGATTGTTCCTTAGCAACTATCGATCAGTCTATACCTTATCGTAAAGATAGAAAAATAGCTAACAATAGGTTACTTTGCATGCATATCCAAGGAATTCATGTGCACAATAATTACCAAGTAAACAATATACGGAGCGATTCCTATTACTGCTGCGACAAAAGCCCACTCTATAGCTGAACCAATCTGTCTAATACACGTAGGATGGATCTCCATACTCTGCAGTACGTTTGTGAAGAGGGACATTACGCAGAAGAACTTGAGGAACGCAGCTGCGGTTGTCACAACCCAGTGAGGCCCAGATACTGGAACAGAGAAAAATGTTTAGTCACATTTAATATATTTTGAGTGAATTCGGTGACTTCTAATTAGATCTTACTGACAGTAGTGAGAATACATCTGCCATTAGCAGAGACTGAACGTCTTCCTGTCGACAACAGAAGTTTTACCACATTTTAGCATATTACAAACTAATAACATGAACTCCATTGCGTTGTGACGCAATAATGTAAACGTCTCGGCTGGTGAAGCTGCATCTTCAAATTAAGAAAAATCGTTAGTGGTTATCAGTAACGAGTTTTATGTTGTAAATGAGTAGAAATGGTTCAAATGGCTCTGAGCACTATGGGACTTAACATCTGAGGTCATCAGTCCCCTAGAACTCAAAACTACTTAAACGTAACTATCCTAAGGACATTACACACATCCATGCCCGAGGCAGGATTCGAACCTGCGACCGTAGCGGTCGCACGGTTCCAGACTGAAGCGCCTAGAACCGCACGGCCAGTAAGACTGCAGATTGTAGTAATCGGGACCAAAGAAGTTAAGAAAGCTTCAAGAAACGGAAGTGGCAGTGGACTAATAAACAAAAAGAAAAAAAGTTAGAATGGTCGCTGATAGAAGACAGTTGTTGGCAACTTGTCTTCTAAATAATAATAATAATAATAATAATAAAAACAGCCGTCCGTTACTGCTCTGAAACAGCAGAACGCACTGGTCCAAGACCTGCAACTTCAGATTTCTTGAGCGACAGCGGTATGATTTAACTTGTCACTAAGTTCCAGGGTCAACTTCTTGAATTCTACTGAGAAAAACGTTTGTTTACTCACAGCTGTTATAAACTGCTCAGGTGACCAAGAATACGCGGCTTACTTGTGTTCGCCTTATGTTACCACAGATGATTATTCCGATCCCTATAACATTTCATTCCTGGCCACACCCATGGGTTCATCCTCTTGGCTATGGTGGACGACAGAGAGAGTCTTCGGTACCCGATGGAAGTGTGGAGTGGACTTTGTACAGCCCAGGTATGATTGGTCATGTTTTCCATAATCCGCCGCATTTAAAAAACACGTATATGGAAAATGACAGAGTTCCGATATACGAATTAGATTAAGGATTTCTTCATGAGTTACAAAAAATATACAAGCGACGGGTTTCAGCATTGTTAATGGTTTGATAGAAGATGGTTAACAGCTATTAAATAATAGCTATTAGCTGAATCAAGTACACTATTCCGCAAAAATTAAGGACGAGACAAAGTAACAGAATGTATTAGCAAATCGGTGGAAATGAATGAAAGTCCGGGAGCATATTGCCAGAGGTCTACTAGTCTTGCGCAGGAAGCTGAACGTCACATGGCTTGGTGTCAACGTGCCAATAGAGCCAAATGGTTGGCTCCACAACTAGAGAAGTAACGGGAAAAGAAGTGTGTTGTCAACTAGCTAGCATTTATGGCGCACTATTGTAATGTTCATTACAGTATGGCCTGTAGATAACATTTGGTTGAATTCACACGGGGAAGAGTCATCGAGAAACTGGACGAAGGACGAAGTATGATGACTGTAACCCAGGAGTCTGGTATGGCTCACAGCATTGTTTAACGAGCATCGGGAGCATTCCGAACCACAGGCACTGCTGCCCAAGGGGGAGGTGGCGGTCGGCCACAGGCAACTACAGCAGTAGATAACCGTAACATTGTGTAACAAGCTAGATAGGTGGTTGCAGCTGCAACAGCATTTAACTGAAATACGAGGCACGCAGTATCACTCTCCGCAGTGGCACGGGACTGCATGGGAGGTGGTGGGGGGAGGGGGAGGGGGAGGGAGGGGAGGTGGGGATGGGGCGGGGGGCAGGAAGACTCATAAAACATTTATACTTTAAATTAAAAGAGGCTGTCTTACCTGTTATAACGACGATAATAAATATGGATATCAAGGTTGCTGCCAATAGTGAGAATGCTTCTGTAAACCTGCGCCCAAATTTGTTGCCCAAGAAATGTGCTGCTAGATTTCCTGGTAAGTCGCCAGCTCCCTGCGCCATGAACGCCAAAAATGGGTTTCCACCAAGGTTCCCAATGTTGAACATCATGCTGCACGTAGTCAGAACGCAGACACTCCTGCGGACAAAGAAAATGCGACGTTATTCTTCTGTTAAGGCTGAAACGTGCAGCGGCTCCAGGGATCCGACTTCTCAGAGTAATTCACATTGATATATGAAGATCGTTGCCTATACATGTGGTATCGATAGCTACGATGCCACGGCGTAGGTGCAAGTTCATAGGTTGGCACTGCGACACCGACACCGATGACAGCGCCCTCTAGCAGGCGCTGTGCAGGTCTACGAGGTCCGCTGCACATTATCAAGAGCAGACGGCTCGGAAACATCGCTTCAACCTCAGAGCGTGTTGGCTTGCTATTGAGACTATGTACTACTTACGACGGGTCTAAGGCTTCGCACCTCGCTGCAAAGTTATGTAACCATTTATTAACTTGTTTTTGCCGATAGTACACATCTATAATTCACACTGCAGTACCGAGAGATTTTCACCTCTTCCTTCTCCTACTCGCTTTCATCATTCGGCCAACCTTTCAGTTTTCAGGAGCAGACCCACGCGCCGCCTTCCTGACGGGATACAAAAATAGACACTGCGTTATCATTCGAGAGTAAATGTCTAATTTTTTGGAGGGTAGTTTTTGTATAGACCACTAACCAACATAAAAACACAATATGTCTTCAGAAGATGCTCTATGGGGGAAAAGTATTCTTCGTACTTCGTGATGCAAAATGACGGGAATAGAAGCAAGAGTCAGCAGCGGAATTAAAATTCCGCGCGAAAGAAAATCAGTGATCCGCTGTTGGCATTACTATCTTGAGTGAAAGTGAAGATGAACCGCAGGACTGTTAAGTGGAATGAACTGTCTAATGAGTATACACTATGGACTGAGAATAAACCGAAGAAAGACGCAAGGAATGAGGAACAGCAGAAATGGTGTTAGTGATACACCTAACATCAAAATTGGTGAGAGCGAAACTCACAAATTGAGGGCATTCTGCTACTGTGGAAGCGAAACCCGTGTCGGATGAAACAAGGAGGATATGAAAAGAGCAAGGAGGACATAAGAAGCAGACTAGCACAGCCTAAGCGGGCATTTCTGACCAAACGGCGTCTACTGCTCTGTCTGGTCACGTTTATGTGGCCACCTGTCAGAAGTCTAAGTGACAAACTTTTGCAGTGCGAGCCGCTGCGAGATGGGCAGGAAGAGTGCCAGTGAGGTTCTGGAAGGTACCGACAGGATTCTGGAGTTATACTTAGTTCAGTACCAGTGCCACCTGGCGCTAAGTTTCTCTGTTGAGGATCCGTGGCACCAACAGCCAGATTGAAGTGGTCTCACAGATTCTCGATTGAGTTTAAATCCGGGGAGTTTGGTGGCCAAGGGAGTACAGTAAACTCAGTCTGATGCATTCGAACTACACACGCACACTGCGGGTTGTGTGATACATTGCATTGTCCTGCAGGTAGATGCCATCGTACCGAGGAAAAACAAACAGCATGCAGCGGTGTACACGGTCCCGCATGGGAGATGTATACTTGTGTTGATCCATTACATCTTCTAGAATGACGAGATCACACACGATATGCCAGGAAAAAATTCATCAGATCGAAGACCCTTCTTATGATTGTTGCAGGAAGTTTGCTTTCACACTTTTGACCCCGTACAAGCCAACGGCCATCTGTCGGATGGTGCATGAAAGGCGATTAATCTGAAAAGGCCATCTGTCACCGATTAGTGGAGGCCCAGCTCTGTACTGGTGTGCATATTCCAGTCTTCGTGGCCGATGAACAGCAGTCAGAATGGGTGCATGAACAAGGCGCCTGCTGCAGAGGCCCATATGCACCAATGTTCGCTGAACGGTCGTTGAGGAGACACTGATAGCTCCGTGCTGATTTGGAGTACACATCTCTGTAAGCGTCGTTCACCCCTGTCATGTATAGTTCATGGTGCATCAAAGTTGCCTTGGCGCCAGTTGTGGATAGCGCCATTTTGCCATGCACAGCGTAGTTTAACCGTGGCGGCAAGCGTAATTTAACCGTGGCGGCAAGTGAACGATTTAGAAACATAGCCGTTTCGGAAACGCTTCCACCCTTGGCCCGAAAGTCAATGATCATGCCCTTTCGCACGCCATATATATCGCTCCGTTTTCGCATTACCCAACAATCGCATCCCACCAACAAGTTTTATATATCCTCCACTGCTAGTGCTGGCATCAGTGGCTTTTGCACATTGACGCAGAACATACGCGGTGGTCATATTAATGTGTATGGACCGTGTACTTTGAAGGTGGTCCGAACAAACCTCTGTGATTTGCAGAGTACTCATGAACATGCAGGTATAGATCATACCGGCGGTTCGCATAGGCACTGGGCTGTAATTCAGTGACTTCAGAACGAGCGACGACAAAGCGTCAAGACACCAGTTTGGCAAGAAGAATATGCACAGGTTCTTGTAAGGCAGGCTATACTACGAGAACATCGCAGGATTGTTCGGCGCGCTCTGATGAAAACACAGATGATAACAGCTAAAACCTGGGGAGAATTTAGAAGGTAGAGTGTCACCACGAACTGTCGGGAGCAAATTTATGGAAACTGGATTGAAATCACGGGTTGCCATCCATCGTTTACCGTTGACACCACACCTGAGGCAACAGAAACTGACGCGACGTAGAGCCAGAGTCAGTTGGGATCTAGAGTAGCTTTCTGCGGTGTTTCTGTGGAACCATGTGCGACGGTATTAAATAAAACAGGACTGAATTGTTCGAGGGGAGGCTGACTGATCTCCAGTATGTGGCAAGAACGGTGCATGTCGTACCCTTCACATACAAGGTGCCAAATGACGTACCCCTGCAGGATAACACAAGAGTCCACAGTGCAGTTCACACCATAAAGTCTCTGAAGAGTGTACAGATCGTTGACTGTCTGGTTTACCCATAGAACATGACTACGATGCGAAGGGAGAAAATATGCTATGATACCAGACTTCAGACAACAACTATCACGAACTGACGGAGCATGTGTTTCAGGCATGGCGAGTAATTCATCTAGATGACCTTCGAAGGCTGTTTGATTCCACATCACAAAGACTACAAGAGTGTATTCATGCCCATGGAGGGCGTACCACACATTGGTGTTGGTGATGAGCGTCAGTCACGACAAGAATGAAAATTTAATCTTTTAATAGCCTTTATTTGACGAAAAAATTCACAATGTTTCATAAATATCGGACTAATGTTTGATGGTGTAGCGCTTCCTATTTAGGTCAGCGTACAAGGTGTCCCATTTATCTTGACCACCGCAAAGAGCTTTTCGTCCAGAAACAAAATAAAAAATGTATCAAGAGGATTTTGTTTGGATACCAGGGGAACGTAAATCAGTATGGACTGAGTTTCTGCAAATCGAAGGGGACCAGGTTCGGTTCCCTGTCAATCAGGGATTTTTATCTGCCCCTTATCACTTCTTTCACCACTAGCAACGTCTGTTGATATGAAAAATGCCGAGCTGCACCGTGGTTCTGACTCCACGTTGAAATGTAGGAACTAAAGCACGGTGGTGTTTCAACAAATCTCCTGATTGATGACAAGTTTACTTCTTACTGATGTCTTTTTTAAAATGGAACACTATGTTTTGTATTCGGTAATCCTCCTCTTATCTACAACATCTGATCGAAAAGAAATTAGAAACGCCACTCATATATGGAGAATGGAATTTAGCATATCAGTCATTGCGATCGTACAATGAAGTCTTTCACGACTGAATGACTTGGATGCTGGTGAGTCTTTTATGTTGTATGATCGTGGTCCATGACATATTTTTGAACTTGGGATTAATTTAACGGAAAAGAAATGCCATGAAACTTCGTGATATATGGGAACTTGCACCGCAGGATCGGCAGCTAAGTTTTATCCCTGGCAAGGACCATCTCTGACATTCACCTTTTAAGTCCAGCCGCACCTCCTTTTTCACAGTATTTACATTGGTTGCTCTCAGATGTGCGACCCGTCAGTCAGCAAGATTCAGCAGAACCTCTAAAGGTGTCCAGCGTAACTCTGGACGAAATGTTAGGAAAGGAAAAGTTTCGTGGGCCACGACCTTACAAGGAATGTTCATCAGCAGCCAAGTGCGCCCATATCGATGGCAAGGATGGGCTCCGGTCTCCCCTACCTATCGTTGTTGTTATTGGTGTGGTCTTCAGTCCTGAGACTGGTTTGTTGCAGCTCTCCATGCTACTCTATCCTGTGCAAGCTTCTTCATCTCCCAGTACGTACTGCAGCCTACATCCTTCTGAATCTGCTTAGTGTATTTATCTCTTGGTCTCCCTCTACGATTTTTACCCTCCACGCTGCCCTCCAATACTAAATTGGTAATCCCTTGATGCCTCAGAACATGTCCTACCAATCGATCCCTTCTTCTAGTCAAGTTGTGCCACAAACTCCTCTTCTCCCCAATCCTATCAGTACCTCCTCATTAGTTATGTGATCTAACCATCTAATTTTCTGCATTCTTCTGTAGCACCACATTTCGAATGCTTCTATTCTCTTCTCGTCCAAAATATTTATTGTCCATGTTTCACTTTCATATATGGCTACACTCCATACAAATACTTTCAGAAACGACTTCTTGACACTTAAATCTATACTCGATGTTAACAAATTTCTCTTCTTCAGAAACGCTTTCCTTGCCATTGCCAGTCTATATTTTATATCCTCTCTACTTCGACCATTATCAGTTATTTTGCTCCCCAAATAGCAAAACTCCTTTACTACTTTAAGTGTCTCATCTCCCAATCTAATTCCCTCAGCGTCACCTGACTTAGTTCGACTACATTCCATTATCCTCGTTTTGCTTTTGTTGATGTTCATCTTATATACTCCTTTGAAGACACTGTTCATTTCGTTCAACTGCTCTTCCAAGTCCTTTGCTGTCTCTGACAGAATTACAATGTCATCGGCGAACCTCAAAGTTTTTATTTCTTCTCCATGGATTTTAATACCTACTCCGAACTTTTCTTTTGTTTCCTTTGCTACTTGCTCAATATACAGATTGAATAACATCGGGGATAGGCTACAACCCTGTCTCACTCCCTTCCCAACCACTGCTTCCCTTTCATACCCCTCGACTCTTATAACTGCAATCTGGTTTCTGTACAAATTGTAAATAGCCTTTTTCTCCCTGTATTTTACCCCTGCCACCTTCAGAATTATATATATATATATATATATATATATATATATATATATATATATATATATATATGTATATGTGTGTGTGTGTGTGTGTGTGTGTGTGTGTGTGTGTGTGTGTGTATGTATTCAGGTGTTGTTATTTCAAGAAAATGATTTAAAAGTCAGTATTACCCAGGTTTTTAACATGGTCGGATCTAAAAAATTTTCTACTTTCAACTCACCATTCGTCTTCCAAAATATTAAATATACACCATACCCCAGGTCTAGCCCTACACCCCCTACAAACTTTCTTTTGGGTGCCCTTGCCAGCAGCTAAGTCAGTGCAGTAATGTCTTCTTACTTACATTACGGGCACATGTAGTACAATAAGGTAGGTCTCAAAGCAGAGGTTATGTACAGCAGGTGCAGTCATTGATTAAAAACTTCTTCATTGTTTTTGTGTTATTGTGTTTTAAGGTAGGGCGTAACGCTTCTCTGAGGGAGGGAATCAACAGAGGGCGATATGCTGACAAGAACCTATCTTCCGGTTGGATATTTTTTCGTATTGCCGTGACGCTTCAGGAAACGGGAAATTCCAGCGCAAGGCAACGCAGTCATCGTATAATTCGCTCAGACGAAGCCACCGACATTACTGTTCTCGCTGTCGCTCCAATGAATCCACGCGTGAGCACACGACAGCTTGGATAAAAGACTGGCACTCCTAAAACCAATGTACATCCAACTGAAAAACGACAGCAGCTCCAGCCGTGTCATGTATACTTACAGCAAGAACGGCATAAAGTGTACATGATAGGATGGAACCGGTGTCGTATTTCAGTGTCATGTACGCTGGTGTTAGGAGTGCCAGTCTCTTGTTCAATGTGTTCACGTGTGGATTCACTGGAACGGAAACGAGAACAGTAACTTCGGCAACCTCGTCTGTGCGAGTTCGACAAAGATCGCGTCGCCTCGGGTTGAAACTTTTCTTTTCCTGAAGCGTCACAAGGCGAGAAAACAGTGGTCGGGAAGGTGGGTTCTTCGGACGTCGAGGTCTGCGTTAAAGTTGTTAAAAGGTTGAGAATATTTTTACAATTTATTACTCGATAAGTTGAAGTGAAGAAGCCCACTACTTTTACACATGGTTCGAAAGAAAGAAATCTAGAGATGGTGAGTTGGATGAACCAAAAGGCCGTGTAAATTACGCCCTCCCTCTGAACTGTTGAAGTGTTTACTTCTGCCAATAAAACAGTGTCGTCACTAAGTATAATACCAGAAAGAACAAAACAAATGGAGTATGACTGACGACGACATGTAGGGGATGGTTGCTATTGACGGGCCAACTAAAAAAATCCCCAGATATTGGAATAAATATTTTATTTTTAGCGTAACTTCAGCATTATCTTTTACATTTCACTGTAGAAGACACAGGAGTGAGAAATATTCCCAATTAATGAAATATTTGAGAAATTAAAAGGTGTATCATCGGCCCAGTCAAGGGAACTAGTTTCCTTCATCGGGTCAGGCAGTTTCCGTGAGAAGGCTACAGTGTAATAGTTGTTAAATATTACACACATCTAAATAAGTGTCAATGCATTTAATATGTTTTATTTTTAGCAGGTTTTTGTTGGCATCTGAAACCGAATAACAAATTACATGTACTCCAATCCAAGAGGGCTACTAATAGAAATGTCGTCCACGAAGGAAAAGTAAACCTAATACATCTGACTTCTTATCAAAACGCTTACAAGCTATTAAAACGTCTGTAATAAAAATCATTACTTATATTACTGTATTTTTTTCCTGGAGGCTTACTTAGGCATAAGGTTACACGGAATTCGTGGTGGTTCATTGAAGGCAGCTCGCACGGTGTTGCTTAAGAGTACCTAGTCTCCATCTTCAGCACATAACTTTAGATTGTGAATATTATGTAATGGTGTGAGTTGCTTGTACTTTCCAATGATAGCTGCAGACATTTAATCACTATTACCATATCACTACGACGTTTCAATCATGGTTACTAGTCAGTTAGAAGACCATAGTGTCAACCTTGTCTTTTTTCACTGCTGTAGTTTTTTCGTTTGACGCTTATTTCGTGAGTTATTTGGCCCGGTCATTATCAGTGGACCAACCTGTACGCAGATTTCTGTGCGATGTGTTTGGCATCTCATGAGGGATGATGTATTCCACTTAAAATGTCTACAAAGCCAAAATTGCAAAAGTGGACATAATAAAGATAATTACATGTAAATGACGAAAATATTATTTATTGAAATGAAAATTGTAGACACGTAGGGCCTATTATGAGGCAGTGACGTGAGTATTAGAAATTTATTGACATGTTGCGCATCAAAACGAAATTTGCAATAAGTATCTAAATAATCAAAGGTAGATTCCGCACGCAATACCGTGGTCGGTAGATGCGCAGACGCCAGGTCACGCCTGACGAGAGCAGCAGCGGTGAGGGGTAAGGGGCAGGTGCTGTAGCGGAAACGCGAAGCGCTGGAGGGAAAGTGCCATTCAAAACTGAAGCCTACGCTCACATTTTGTTTGTAAATATTAAGTTTGTGTCCCCTCCACGCCCACACTTGCACGGTGACCATTCAAAAGATCTGTCACCTCTGCCTTTGGTAGTGTCTAAAAAGAATTCCGCCGAAAATACTGCGATTTATTTTCGCCTGGCTTGCTAACCTTTTGTAACTTCCAGAGAAGCGTCATAAGTGGTGAATTATGAGTAAAACCTACTCATTTCTCTGGCTGCCATGTTAAAATTTGCTTCTTTTTCCGAGACACAGAGGAATTTACTCGGTCTCACCTCACTTACATGTTATGCAGAAACAATTACGAGAAAATTCTGAAACAATGGTTTATTAAGTTTGTCAAGTGAAGAAGCCAGTTGCTTGTGAAAAAGCACGTCCTCGGTACAAAAAAATGTGTAACGTCTTCACTTATGAGCATTTCTCGTTTCGTCAGCTATCGATGGCCCTTAAAAATTACATTCTCTCATCGAAAAGTGTGTAGCTAGTGTAATAACACGGTAGGTAATGGAGTTTTGCATAACAACGATATGGAAAAATACTCTCCTCTTTGCGTGCTATCATTTGCCAAAATCTCATTTCGATATCTGAAACCGTTTATGAAATTTTTGAGGAATGTTGTGGATATTTCACTCTGGCCTCATCATTGACGTGGCGCGATCTCAAATAAGTGTGCTACGTCAGGTAAATGTTCTTGAATTCGGTGATAGATAGGCACCTCTACCCAAGTCTAAAGAAAAAATCAGTATGTTAGCTAAATTTCATATGCAGCAACAAATTATGTAATAAGCCCCAAAGCAAAGGCACAGGGCTTCTGCTTTTCATCGAAAACTTTTACGAATTTCTCACAGTGTCTTGATTCCACGTGAACATCATAATAACTATGACGATTGTCATGAAACTGACATATAAAACTGTATGCAATAAGTTTTTCGCCGAATAATTTCTGTAGTTTCTGTAAAACTGTTTGAGAAAGATTGCTGGGACTGCACCTCGATTCTGTCATCGCCGACAGGCCGAAACATTCATCGGCTTCCCCTTCCCAACAAACGAATGAACTCACCCAGCCCTTTGGTGACTGCGCGTCTGCCGCCGTATCCAACTCTAATTTCAGGATCTGACTTTCCCCTCTCTTTGTTATTCTGGAGTTATTTGCGGACTAATTTGATGATGTTACGAGAATTTTGGCATGAGTATCTCCGACAATCAAAGGATTACAGTTAACAACACTTGTGGGCTAAGTTAATTTTAATAAGTGTGCTTATAACCTAACTGATTGTGTGTAAATTGAGATAATTTGGTATTAAAAGTGTTTATCGAGTGCTTGAAGCTAATATAAAATTCTGTATTACTGTCAAATTATTAATTACCTGCCGAAAACCAGAATGAGTGTGTTCTTGAACAAACTTCTGTTTGTGACCAAGCTCAGCACACTCATGTTGGCAGTGTGGCGTTTGCTCATGCTGCTGAGCACTTCATAGGTGTCATCTGGAACAGGTCTCTTGTTGGTTTCGGCAATTTTGCGTATCACAGAAAACGCTTTTTTTGTGTGTCCCTTGTTAAGCAGCCATCTGGGTGACTCAGGAAGGAAACTGTAATAGTTGTGAAAGTAACAAGTAAATAAAGTGAACAGAAGTTTTCATGGATTTTTATTATGCATAAACATTAGCTTTTTGTCTCTGTTGCCATTAAAGCAGTAGTATGTTACTTAAATGTCTTCAAAATTGAAAATCATAAATTTCTTGACAGGTAAAATTTATTTAACATCATACAATATATAGTCTTGATGCAGAAAATATGACAGTTTCAATATATTCTTGGCAAATATTTAGCGACGCCAGATGATTACAGCCGAGGCATCATGAGCTTCAAATACACGTATACTCCGAAAACTCTTCTGAGGTCCATGGCAGAAGGTATTTCCCGTTCTAGCAGCTGTTAAAGATTATTCCCATTGCATTCACGTATGAATGATTGCTTGAACGCCTCTGCGCGTGCCGTAGCCAGCCTAATCTTATCTCCGCAGTTTCTACGGGAGCGATCCGTAGGGAGCTGTAGTATAATTCTAGATTTCTCTTTTAAAGCTGGTTCCTGAAATTTTGTGAGCAAGTTTCCACTGAATAGTTTGCGTCTGTCTTCTACTGTCTATCACTTAAGTTTCTTCAGCTCTTTCGTGACGTTGTCCTACGAGTTAAAAAAAAAAACTGGTGCTCATTTGTTCTATTCTTCTTTATATGTTCAGTATCCATTGTTAGACGTGTTTCGTGGAGGTTCCACAGACGTGAGCAGCATTTTAGGATGGGTCACATCAGTATTTTATAAGCAAACTATTGGTTGCATCTTCCCAGTAACCTTTCACTGAACCGAAATCCGTCACCTGCGTTACCTACAATTGAACCTAAGAGATATTTCGGTTTCATATCCCTACGGATGGTTATACTTGTCTGAGTCGACTGATTCCAATAGTGACTCACTGATAATACAGCCGTAAGACACTACGTTGGTGCACGAGTTCACATTTCTGAACATTTAAAGCAAGTTGCTTTGTAATCTTATCAAGATCTGACTTAAGATTTTTCCAGCACTTCTCAGACAGTACTTCATTATCGACAACTGCATCATCGGCGAAAAGTGGGCGAGGCTCAACTAGGAGAAACTGAGAATACTAGGGGGATGGAGGGTGGATGGGGGGAGGGGGTACATCAGGAGGCACCAATGATTCGTGCCACCTGAGTTCAGTGGCTTTCCTTGGTTCATACAGGCGGCTCTGGCTGATGTGGTGGAGACAGATAGCCTCGCCCGTAGCGTGGAAGCAGAGCAAACGTTTTACAGCGTCGTTCCCAGAAACGACTGCGATTCTTTCTTTTGGAGTAGAGAGGAAGGTCTGAGGCTCAGACGGTTCTGCGATGGTACCGGATGGAAATTTCTAGACCTTCGCTACTGGGTGGATAACTTTAGTGTTCCCCTTAATAGACGAGGCGTGCGTTACACGCTACTATCAGAGTAACGGAGTACATGTGACGTGCACATGTGGGCTTTTAAGGATAGAGAAATCCTGCCACAGGCCCGATGAGATGCCTTATCAGTCCAGAGGAACATTTGTCAGAGCAGCAAATCTGGAATACAAAATCTTAATATTCTATAATTTAACTGCTGGAGTGTCTATGGAAAAATAGTGGAACTAATCTCGCTTATTAACGGCAACTATGGCCAAATAGTATTAGGAATAGAAAGACAGCTGAAGCCAGATGTGAACAGCAATGAAGCTCTGAATTCCTATTGGAATATACATCGCAAAGATAATTTGAAAGCTGGTTGTAGAGGCGTTTCTCAGCCACAAAATATGCAATAATATCTAGTTAAGGTAGTATGGATCGAGAATGTGAAATAATTTTGATGAATATGTTAGAGGTGCATCAAACATGGTCAGCGGATGTTTTTACAGACCACCTGTTTCAGCAACAGTAGTGGCGGAATAGTTCAGAGGAGCCGGCCGCGGTGGTCTCGCGGTTCTAGGCGCTCAGTCCGGAACCGCGCGACTGCTACGGTCGCAGGTTCGAATACTGCCTCGGGCATGGATGTGTGTGATGCCCTTAGGTTAGTTAGGTTTAAGTAGTTCTAAGTTCTAGGGGACTGATGACCACAGATGTTAAGTCCCATAGTGCTCAGAGCCATTTGAACCAGTTCAGAGGAAACTTGGAGACTATTTCACGTAAATTTCCTGGTCATGTTATAGTTTTAGGTGGAGATTTTAACTTACCAGTAATAGACAGGAAGACCCAACTTATTAGGATGGGTAGTAATGACAAAGAATCATTTGAATTTGTTCTAAGCTCTTTATACGAAAATTAGTTTGAGTTGTTAATCGGAGAATGAACTCACAAAGAGAACATCTTCGGCCTGCTGATAACAAACAGATCCGAACTTTCCGACTCAGCGTAGAACAGGTATTCAGTGATCAAAAGGCCGTTACAGCATCACTGAATACTGCAGTAAATAGGCATACAAAGAAATGTAGGAATATCTTTCTTCTTGGCAAGAGCTACAAGACACGATTTTAGATTATCTAATGGGGCAGCACGACGACATCTGCGTTTCTAAAAACGTTGAGTATCAATGGACAAAGTTCAAGAGCGTTGTACTACACGGACTAGACTGGTATTTGCCTAGTAAGTTGCGACGTGACGGGTGTAAAAGACCCGCCGTGGTTCGACAGCCATGTCAGAAAACTGCTACAAAAGGAAAGAGAGCTTCACTGCAAATTTAAAGGCAGCCCAAGTCCCACAGACAAACAAAAGTTAAAAGAAGCCAAAATTAGCGTTCACCGCATGCGAGAGTAAAATTCTGTCTACCGACATGAATGAAAATCCTAAGAAGTTTTATTCTTGCGTTAAATCAATAAATGAATCTAAGCCATCTTTCCAGACACTCTGTGATCTTAAATGCGCTGAAACGGAGACGACATAGAAAAGGCCACAATTCCAAACGTCTTTTTCCACAAGTGTTTCAGAGAGGACGATCGCACTATAGTTCCTCCTTTAAATCGTCGTACGAACGACAAAATGGCTGATACTGAAATAAAAGACCATGTGATAGGAATCAGACTGAAATCACTCCGCAGAGGGAAGGGAACTAGACCTGATGGGATACCAATACGATTCTGGACAGAGTATGTGAGTATTGAAAGAACATAGCCCTCTTCTAGGAGCAGTGTATCGTAGGTCATTGGAGGAAAAAGCACAGGTCATCCCTGTTTTCAAGAAAGTTGTCGAACAGACGCAAGAAACTATAGGCCTATACCTGTGACGTCGGTCAGTTGTAGAATTTTGGAACTTGTTTTATGCTCGCGTAGTATGATATTTCTGCAAGTCGAAAATCTCGTCTGTAGGAACCATCATGAATTCCGAAAACAACGATATTCTGAAAGCCAGCTCGCTCTGTTCGCCCACGAGATCCAGAAAGCAGTAGATAGAGGCGCCCATGAAGACGATGTATTACTTGACTGCCATGAGGCGTTCGACACAGTTCCTCACTGTCGCCTAGTAAAATTACGAATACATAGACAGATGCACCCTTTATTATGTGATTACACGATTGCAGAACAATCACCGGAGGCAGTTATTTCCACATAACATCTAGGAGTATGCGTACGGAACGATTTGGAATGGAATGATCACATAAAATTAACTGCGGTAAACAAATACTAGACTGAGAATTATTGAAAGAATCCGCAGAAAATGTAATCCATCAGGAAGAGAAGTAGCTTACAAAACACTCGTTCTACCAGTACTTGAATATTGGTCATCAGTGTGGGATCCGTACCAGATAGGACATAAATGAAACAGAGAAGATCCCCAGAAGAGCAGCATGTTTCGATAGAAGTTCGTTTAATAAGGACGAAAGCATCACAGAGATAATCGACTTATTCCAGTGGCAGACGCTGCAGGAGAGGCATTCTGAATCATGCCGAAGTTTGTCGGCAAAGTTTCGAGAGCGTACGTTACTGGAAGAGTCAACAAACATATTTCTTCCCCTTATGTATGTCTCGCGAAAAGGCCTTGAAGATGAAGTTGGAGAGGATTCGAACCCACACAGAGGATTGCAGGAAATCGTTTTTCCGCGCACAACTCGCGACTGGAACTTGAAAGGGGAAAATGACTGTGGTACATGTATGTCAGTGGTACATATACTACCCTCTGCCACACATACCGAAGGGTGGCGTGCGGAGTATGGATGTAGATGCAGATGAAGATGCATTGTCTGCGATGTCATTCCTAAAGGACGTTATTAGTAAGGGTCCCAACACATTTCCCTGGGGCACACCTGAGGCTACTTATACTTCTGTCGACGACTCTCCATTTACGAAAACATGCTACACCCTTCCACCATCCTGAACCCAGTCACAAATTTTCATTGATGCTCCATAAGATTATACTTTAGATAATAAGCATAGGTGAGACACTGTGTCAAATGATTTTCGGAAGCCAAGAAATACTGCATTAAGCTGACTTCCTTGAATGATAGGTTTCAGGTTGTTATGTGAGAAAAGCGCTAGTAGGATTCTCATGGCCGATGTTTCCGGAATCTGCGCTTGTTGGGATGATTCTTAGTCATGGAGCAGTAGAGCAGGACTGAACAAATGTTTGATACTAGGGATATTCGGAAAGTAAGCTCCGATCGGTCAAGAAATGGAAACCACTGTGAAAATCTAATAAAGTTTTGCACATATGTATTCGACAGTGTCTTTAGTATCCCTGTCGGTTGCATCACTTCGCTCTTTTCAGTTCTGAGCGCACGGTGAGCACATAAAGATGCGTAGAAAATAGTGTCTCCCTCCAAGTATGAGGTCCTGGTGAGAGATTTCGCCTGATGTTATGCAGCCCACATTACAGAACTGTAATACGGTTCCTACTTCGTGACAATTCTCGGTAGCAATCTGCAGGGACAATAAAAATGCTCCTGAAGCGTTTTCGGTGGGAAGTGTTTGATCACCCGCACTACAGCCGGTAATTGGCTCCCTCTGTGTTTCATCTATGTTCACATTAACTAATGGCTATGAAGACAACATTTTCGCGCAGACAACGAGCTATAGATGAGCGTAGAGAATTGGCGGGAAGCACAGGCGGGTGCTTTCTATGACGAGGCTATTGGAAAGTTGGTATAACGGTGCGACAGATGTCCTAGCTGGAGCGGCGACTATCTAGAGAAGTAACGGGAACATGGAACCAACTTTCGCAAATAAAACATTTCTGATTTTCGATGTTGTTTCCATTTCGCGACTGATCGGAACTTCCTTTCTGGACAAGCCTTGTATTACAGCAATTTATAGAAACTGTGAGAGTGTAACTGGTGCCAGTTACAACAGTGTATCTTCAACCCACTTGAGTACAACATGGATGCATAATTTCGAAGAGACAGATTCAGTCTCGTGAAAGAAGTCTCTGGCTGAAATTCGAAACATATGTTCTCCTGAGAACAGTTTTTATGTTACAGTTATGGTCGAAAGCAGTCATCGCTGGTCTATTCAAAAATCATACACGGACGCTACAGCTACAATGAGGAGGATTCTAACAAAGAGGCATGAAATTCAGATCTGTCTATGTAAGATAGAACTTTTAGAGAAATTATATACTCACAATACTGTCTTGCGTTATCGAACGAGTATTGCTTGATGTTAACAACGGCTCTGATTTTTTTTAAACTGTTAGTGTGAGAAGAAATCGATTTCTAACTAACAACTTCGTAAGAACTTCGCTGAATAATAAAAAAAAATCTTTGCTACCTTCAACACCCAGCATTAAGTGTGATTTGCTGCGTCGTATCAAAAGAAACTTGTTTTGTAGTGAGGGGAGTTGCAAGAACTGTAACATCGGCTCGTTAAGTTATTAGCACACGTAACCAAACTAATTTCTACCCTTACAACATAGTAATCAATGGAAGTCATTCGTCCTTTCACACAATTATGGCATTTCATAGCCTCTGAGGTATTCTGATTTGATTACTCGCAGTATTTTCTATTGGTGCATCTCAAAAGGAAATCAAATAACTGAGAAGAAGAACTTAATTACAACCCTGCAGACAAAGTTTTCACGGTGCAGGCCACCACCACCTGGAGGTTACTTAGACTACTTTATTCTTAACTAAAAGAATATTTCTCACTTATACGAGGGTCTTTTCGAAAGTTCAAAATGGTTCAAATGGCTCTAAGCACTATGGGATTTAACATCTGAGGTCATCAGTCCCCTAGACATAGAACTAATTAAACCTAACTAACCTAAGGACATCACACACATCCATGCCCGAGGCTGGATTTGGCCATAGCAGCAGCGCGGTTCCAGACTGAAGCGCCTAGAACCTCTCGGCCACAATGACCGGCATTTCAGAAAGTAATGCCTCCTGTTTTTTGGGTGACTTTGGATGTCCACACCAGATCTCGTTGGTGTAGTTGTTTTGCTTGAACCTTCCGCTTTCATATGCAGGTGGTTCCATTGTTCTGCGGTTGTTGGTGCCAGTACATGAGTGTTCCAAAATGGAGTATGATATGAGCGCGCGTATAAAACAATGATGTCTGATTCAGTTCCTCACTGCTCAAGAAATTTCGCCGACTGAAATCCATCGACGCTTGCTAAAGGTGTATCCAGACGATACAATAGACGTGAGCAATGTGAGGCGATGGGCACCGCATTTTCAAGGTGTGCATAACAAGCCACAGCCCGGTCGACTCTGCACAGTTGTCATCCCTCGCAATGACGAGCGTCTTGATCAACCCTCATACCTGCTGATCGGTGGATACCGACCAGACAATTGTGTGAAAAGCTGAATTTCGGTTGTAATGCCTTGGAAACAATGTTGGAACATCTTGATCATCGCAAAGTCTGTGCGCGTTGGGTCCCGCGGATGCTTTCAGGAGAACAAAAAATTCATCGATTGGAAATTGGTTGGGATCTGCTGGAGCAATATGGAGCTGAAGGTGACAATTTTATGAATAGCATTGTCACCAAAGATGAAACTTGTGGTCACCACTAAGAGCCGGAATCCAAAAGACAGTCCATCGAATGACGACATGCGAATTCTCCGTCAAAGAAGAAATTCAAAACACAGCCGTCTGCAGGCAAAGTGATATGTTCAGTCTTCTGGGATAGCTATGGTGTGGTTCTTTTGGATGTTCTGGGGCCTGGAGAAACTGTCAATTCAACACGCTACAAGGTGATACTGACTAAGCTAAAAGCCCGAATTTTCAGGGTAAGGCCAGAGAAAAACACCCTTCCACCTGCAACATGATAACTCAGACCCCACACCAGTTTTGCGACCACACAGCTCATTGTAAAATTCAGCTGGGCTATCTTACCACATCCACCGTCATTTCCGATTTAGCGCCTTCAAACTTGCATCTCTTTGGGCCTCCGAATGGTGGACTACATGGTGAACATTTTCAAGACTCGAATGCCGTTGTCAAAGCTGTAGGGAAGTGGTTGGCTCAGCTGGTTCCGATTTACACGAGGGCGGCATGTAGGCTCTGATTCGTTGTCGGAAAAAGTTCATAACGAATGATGGTGACTATGTGGAAAAATGACAGTCTGTAGCTGAAATACTGCTCTATTTAGTTGCGCTGTTGTGATTTATGTATCTCCTGTAGTTTCCATGAATAAAAATAGGAGGCATTACTTTCAGAACGACCCTCGTATCTTCACTGTCAGTCTAACTAATGGTCTGCATGCCGTGTCGAACCATCACCTCAGAATAAAAACAGATTGTTCTGGAGAAGGATGCTGAAGGACAAAGTTTACCGACTGGCGCCTGAATGACCAATGGAGTGAGTGGGTGTGGAATCACATGCTGATCGCAAGCCAAGTGCAGAGTGGCGTTCACGAGGCATTCGCTCTCTCATCTCTCGGCGCTCGGCGCAGCTTGACGTGTGCCCTTCCCTGCCCAATGATTTGAGACTTCGTTCCGTCGCTGATGGACACCCACCACGACAAAACAAAACCGGCTGGTGATTCACCAACTCCAGAGCGCGACAGGCTGTACTCCGTACTGGACAATATAGTCAGCTGTGGCACCTTTTGTCCCATTTCTAAGTGCCTCGCATGCTTACAATTCCTGACAACCACTCTGGCACCCGCATGTGACAAGAGGCTCTCGGAATGTGTATGCTGAATTGGAACGCTTCTATGCAATGTCATCTGCAAGATGAGATTTAGTTCTAACACCCAGTTGTATGTTAATGATACAATACGTGAACGTAATTCTGTCGCTGATCGTGTTATTCTGCATCGATTGGAGAATTAAAGCTCCCTTGCACCACAATGTATTAAAAGAAATTCTCCTATTTACATCAATCGTAGTTTCTGACCGATCATGCATGTTCCACATTAATACTTGATTCTAATACTTCTACGTGACGATAAAGGATGACAGCCAAAAACAGTTGCAGGATAAAAATTTATTAAAATTCTTGACCAAGGTTTCGGTACATATAAATATACCTTCATCAGAAGTAAAAAATCTAAAATTACATCATGCAATGGAGATTAATAAAATAATTGTGCCAAAGGCGTCGTCAATTGTTTTATTAATCTCCACTGTATGATGTAATTTTAGATTTTTTACTTCTGATGAAGGTATATTTATATGTACCGAAACCTTGGTCAAGAGTTTTAATAAATTTTTATCCTGCAACTGTTTTTGGCTGTCCTCCTTTATCGTGAAGAATTTCAAAAGTTGCTGTTGCAGCCATGTTTAAAAACTTCTTCGTGAAATACATACTATAAACGGAAAAGCTACTATTTACATACAAATCGAGAACAACTTACCTTTGGCAGGTGAAGAGAAGAAAACATGGAACTGATGACGCCAACATAAAAGTTACCCAGTTTCCAGATGCCCAAGCGATGAGGGGACTCACCATTGAACCCACACTCATCATTAAAGCGAACTGGAAGTTGATATTCGACCGGTACATGATGTCCGTCAGCTCAAGCCCTGCAATTTTGAAGTGGTGTCACATCATTGGAAAGACGCACTAATTTTGAATTTACAGCTATCGGTTGGCCGCCGTAACACGTTGTGAAAGCCGTACGAAATTTCATCGAAACGTCAGCCATCATCAGGAGACACATAGATTTATTTCCCAGGAAGTGAGCGATATGCAGCTCATACATGCAATGGAAAAGCGCACAACGACGCTGTGTCGATCTGTTCTCCCTGCGACGCCAACCACATCACAGTACTTCAGCATTTGTAGCTTTTGACACTCTGCATGAGGAAATCCTCCCATGCTGCTATGTATTACTTTTATTGTTCAACTAAAACTGCTGCGAAAAAAACCTGAGACAGAACCAAGGGATACAGAATGCACGTTCGAACGTGAATAGTGCAGTGGAAATTGCTGATGTCAGCAGAAAGGACCTTGGGCGAATGAAACAGGTTTGTTTCCAAACAGGACACACAGAGCATATCGTTGACATTTGTACTGCTATGCAGACATTACCAGCATAGTGTATTGCTGATGCAAAGATAAATGGGAGTAAGAAACCAGACGAAATGCAGTTACTATACTTGTGTGCAAAAATTAAGATGAAGGTAACTTTCGTATGACGTGTCGCTGCCAACTAACAGAGCTCGACGAAACTTGCACCATACGTAGAAAGAACTGCTACGTTATAGTACAGAAATTAACTGGGAGAAACACACAATGAGACCAACAGAAGTGACGCTTTAATTCAAAGACAATAATTATACTGAAGTCATCGTGATTTGTGATGGTACCATGGTTATTACAAAAGGCGGGACGTGGATCTCAACAGGATGTGTGATCACCAAGGACGGCAGCATATGCTCTGAACGTAGTAGGGCGTCGCATTGCTGCACCTGGGTGCATTAAAGTGGAAACAGGAAGTGCACGAAGACCACTGTCGAACATCATCGTTTTGGTGGCCCAGGTGTTACGTTGTGGGGAGGTAAAGGGTGGGGCAGATAAAAGTGGCCCAGAGAGCAGAGTTCCAGGATACAAAGAAAGACAGCAGAGAAATGGAAATAAAGTACTAACTTGACTATATCAGACGTTGAAGGCGACCACCGTTCCCATTTTGGCACTTTTGAGCCTTGGTCACCGAACTGCTTACCTCGGATCGAAGCTGAACTGCTGGAATTGTAGCAGTCTCATGCGAAGTGTTCGGCTGCAGTTCTTGAAGACTATGAGGGCTGTTGGATACGACTTAGGTTTGAGAGCTCCCCACACAAAGTAATTGCACACTGACAGACGAGGTGACCTGAGTGGTCAGCTAGAGTCGCGATTAGACTGCAGGTTCCAAATGGAGTATCCGTCCGCGTGATCGACGTGATCTGCCGGTCTTTTACGACTGCCATCGGCTTGATTTTGTCGGACTCTGAAGCATTTTCTGCTGAACTGCAGCCACATTTTCTGGTGTGCGCGCATGTTTCGGAATATTTATGACTTGTTCAAAACAGATCCTATCTGACGCCATTTTCGGAGTAAGCGTTGCATGGCACTCATTGCCGGCACTTTGACAGCAAACAACTGACCACACCGTTTCCACGACTTTGTTTTCAAGTAACTTTCCACAATGAACACCCGCTACTCCAGTGTGAGGACCATTGTCTCCTTTGCACAGCTCCACTCACACTGACACAACCCGTACTACGCTCTGAACTGGTGTGGATCTCGTGGCGGGCGTACACGTGTTGTGCACGTCACCGTGTGCGGTTATATGTACAGGGTGTTCCATTGATAATGACCGGGCCAAATATCTCACGAAATAAGCATCAAACGAAAAAACTACAAAGAACGAAATCCGTCTAGCTTGAAGGGGGAAACCAGATGACGCTATGATTGGCCCACTAGATGGCGCTGCCATAGGTCAAACGGATATCAACTGCGTTTTTTAAAATAGGAACCCCCATTTTTTTGTTACATATTCGTGCAGTTCGTAAAGAAATATGAATGTTTTAGTTGGACCACATTTTTCGCTTTGTGATAGATGGCGGTGTAATAGTCACAAACGTATAAGTACGTGGTATCACGTAACATTCTGCCAGTGCGGACGGTATTTGCTTCGCTATACATTACCCGTGTTAAAACGGACCGTTTACCAATTGCGGAAAAGGTCGATATCGTGTTGATGTATGGGTATTGTGATCAAAATGCCCAACGGGCGTATGCTATGTATGCTGGTCGGTTTCCTGGACGACATCATCCAAGTGTCCGGACCGTTCGCCGGATAGTTTCGTTATTTAAGAAAACAGGAAGTGTTCAGCCACATATGAAACGTCAACCACGACCTGCAACAAATGATGATGCCCAAGTAGGTGCTTTAGCTGCTGTCGCGGCTAATCCGCACATCAGTAGCAGACAAATTGCGCGAGAATGGGGAATCTCAAAAACGTCCGTGTTGAGAATGCTACATCAACATCGATTGCACACGTACCATATTTCTGTGCCCCAGGAATTGTATGACGACGACTTTGAACGTTGTGTACAGTTCTGCCACTGGGCACAAGGGAAATTACGGGACGATGACAGATTTTTTGCACGTGTTTTTTTTTAGCGACGAAGCGTCATTCACCAACAGCGGTAACGTAAACCGGCATAATATGCACTACTGGGGAACAAAAAATCCACGATGGCTGCGACAAGAACATCAGCGACCTTGCGGGTTAATGTATGGTGCGGCATTATGGGAGGAAGTATAACAGGCCTCCATTTCATCGATGGCAATCTAAATGGTGCAATGTATACTAATTTCCTACGTAATGTTCTACCGATGTTACTACAAGATGTTTCACTGCATGACAGAATGGCGATGTACTTCCAACAAGATGGATGTCCGGCACATAGCTCGCGTGCGGTTGAAGCGGTACTGAATAGCATATTTCATGACAGGTGGATTGGTCGTCGAAGCACCATACCATGGCCCGCACGTTCACCGGATTTCTTTCTGTGGGGAAAGTTGAAGGATATTTGCTATCGTGATCCACCGACAACGCCTGACACCATGCGTTAGCGCATTGTGAATGCGTGTGCGAACATTACGGAAGGCGAACTACTCGCTGTTGAGAGGAATGTCATTACACGTATTGCTAAATGCATTGAGGTTGACGGACATCATTTTGGGCATTTATTGCATTAATGTGGTATTTATAGGTAATCACGATGTAACAGCATGCGTTCTCAGAAATGATAAGTTCACAAAGGTACATGTATCACATTGGAACAACCGAAATAAAATGTTCAAACGTGCCTACTTTCTGTATTTCAATTTAAAAAACCTACCTGTTACCAACTGTTCGCCTAAAATTGTGAGCCATATGTTTGTGACTATTACAGCGGCATCTATCACAAAGCGAAAAAAGTGGTTCAACTAAAACTTTCATATTTCCTTACGGACTACACGAATATCTAATAAAAGTGGGGGGTTCCTATTAAAAAAAAAAAAACGCAGTTGATATCCGTTTGACCTATGGCAGCGCCATCTAGCGGGGCAAGCATAGCGCCATCTGGTTTCCCTCTTCAAGCTAGACAAGTTTCGTTCTTTGTAGTTTTTTCGCTTGACACTTATTACGTGAGATATTTGTCCCGGTCACGATCAATGGACCACTTGTCCGGACCACTTTTATTTGCCCCACCCTGTGTAACGTTGCAAGAGCTTGCTGCCTTCCAGATCTCTGAACCGGTCAATGTTCCTGTGACACTGTGCTCCTTTCCCGTAAGCGTCTTTTCACGATGCTCGACGGCATCTAACTGCGCAAGTGGAGGAGCTCTCGAGACGAGAGGGCATTCAGCGAATGGACTGACCTGTCCTTCCCCCGGCTTCAGTCTCATTAAGTACCTGTGTGAAGAAGTACTGCAGAACGCCACATGCACCAATGACTATCCAGCAAATGTCAAACACGCTGGTGAGGAATGGAACGCTCTACGACAAGAACTCCTAGCCAACTTTATGGCGAGATTGAGAGCATGTTTCGGTGCACACACTGGCGTCAGTGGTGATCACACACTTTATTAAGAACCACCTCTTGCCATTTTTTATGTCGAGTAGACCTTCTTAAACCGCTGTTTTTCGATGTAATTATTGCCTTTCAATGAAAGTGCCATTACTGTTCGTCTCATTGCATATTTCTTTCAGTTTGCTTCCATACTAAATTCTAGTAGTTCTTTCTATGTATGCTGTAAATTTCATCGAACTATGTCACTTGAGACTCACACATCACGTGACTGTTACTTTCGTCCTTAAATTTTATACTCCTGTGTATTTAACGAGCCACCGTAGACCAAGAGTTCCTTATACCAAAACTTTAGAAAATATACGTGAACAGCAGTGAACGACTAACCGAAATAGTAGATTATATTGCGCAGGTGATCGCCAACCTGTCATGTCTACCAGTATTGTAGCTGCTCCAAAGAAATCATTTTGATAAATGCAGAACTAAACAAAGAAGAGGCGTTACTACTGACAGCCAGATTCTGCAGGTGAAGCTATAAAATTCTACAAACGTACCCCAGGTTGATAATGTCGAAGTACTAAAACGAAGCAGTTATCGTAATGGAGATCATATACAGTATTTTAACTCAGTACACGTGACCGTGAGCGAAACAAGTTCTCCGTTCGTGGAAAAAGATAAATACCGTTGCAAAACAATGTGCAATACTGCCCCTGATAAATGTCTGGAATACCTTGAGCAACTGTTTCCCAACACACGCTGATTATCTTTAAAAAGCCTGTTGGCGGTAGTGGGGTAGTGGTGACAAGAATAGCATTACAAGATTAAAAGCTAGGAAAAAAAATTCTGTATGCGCTGTTCTGTTCCCCCCCCCCCCCCCCCGCCCCCCGCCCCCCAACGCCGGAGGTTCGAGTCCTGCCTCGGGCATGTGTGTGTGTATGTTTTTAGCATAAGTCAGTTTAAGTTAGTTTAAGTAGTGTGTAAGCCTAGGGACAGATGACCTCAGTAGTTTGGGCCCTTAGGAATTCACACACATTTGAACATTTTTTTCTTCTGTTCCGCGCCGTAGATTTTTCGTGAAAGCTTTGGGATCAAATCAATGTCTTTCGTGTCAATATGTAATTTAATAATTTATCACTTTATGCAATGGTCAACAGCTAAGATAGATAAATCTCAAGTTTATCGCTCTACTCTGGTGCCGCTATGTTGCCATCTATGTATCATGACTGTTCACTGTGACATCTTCCAACGACGCCCTCAGACGATCTGTATATTTTTGCCCCCGGTTGCTGTAGGTTCCACGGACCTGTCACGTAATCGCCTTGCTAATTTTTCTTCATTTCCTTTTCGACACTGCCGTAGCTCTCATATTCGCTCGACACTGGTCTTTTTGTGTCTTTTAGGTTACTTTCCTCGCGAGCTTTCCCGTGATTCCGAGGGTATTTGCGAGTAACGTGAGACATCTTTCATTGGTTTTTACTTTTCAATTTAATACTGATTTTTCAATTTGGGTCCTAGCAGTGCTCCACAATGACACCCGAATCAATGTTTCAGCGAAACGTGTTTACACGCTACATCGACGAAGCTAATACGAAAGAATCATGCGTATGAGCCTGTGCTGGTATGATGACGTCACAGTCAAAACAAATACTACGTGACAAGTACATACAGACATGATCTATTCGTTTTGGGCTGAACCACTGCGCGCTATTAGTTTCCCAGTTATTAGTGATTCAAATCAGACCTAGCTTTCAAAAAGTGGTTTACGGTAGAAGACTGCAGCACCATTCCCCCTTTCAATTATCGAACAAACGCAAAGATGGCTCACATAGTGTTTAGTGTATCTGGGATTGTAAAACAGTTAGGATACTTAGACGCCATGAAGGCATCTGGCCCAGACGGTACCCCGTAAGATTTTACGTTGACTATGCTACAAATATAGCACCATTATTATCCATCATCTATCAGAGATCATTGGAGCAGCGGAAAGTTCCACGGGACTGGAAGAAGGCCCAGGTCATAGCAATCTATAAAAAGGGTAGAATATCAGATGCACATATTTACCAGCCAATTTGTTGTGTTCAGACATAATGACCTTCCTAGACTATGAGAAGCTCATCTGCAGGAACCAGCTCCGGTTTCAGGAGACAGTGGTCATGCGAGACACAGCTGGCCCTCTTTGTGCATGATACACAACAGGCTCTAGATACCGGCTCCCAGGTTGATGCCGTATTCCTCGACTTTCGAACGGTGTTAGACTCAGTTCTGCACTGTCGCTTGCTCCAAAAAGTGCGCGCCTACCGTCTATCCGATGACATATGCGGTTGGATAGAAAGTTTTCTGACAGACATGGAGCAGTATGCCGTCCTGAACGGGGAGACTTCAACAGAAACAAGCGTAACTTGAGGTGTGCCCCAGGACAGCGTAATAGGTCCGCTGCTTTTTACGATTTATGTAAACAAGCTGGCTGATGGTATTGACAGCGGCATTGGATTGTTTGACGATGATGCTGAAGTCTACAGGAAAGTAGTATCACACGAAGGTTGTGAACAAATCAATGAGGATTTGCAGAAAATAAATGCTTGGTGTAATGGCTGGCCGTTATCTTTCAATATTAGTAAGTATAAACTACTGCGCATAACAAAGGGAAAATCCCCATTAATGTACGAGTACAAAATAAATGCCCACACTTTGGAAGCGGTAACAGCCGTCAAGAATCATAGTGTGACTATTCGAAATGATCTCAAATGGAACGATCAGATTGTACAAGTAACGTGTAAGGCGAATTCTAGATTGCGGTTTATTGGTAGAATCCTGGAGCGATGCAGTTCTTCAACAAAGAAAATTGCTTGCAGTACTTTAGTTCGTTCAGTCTTAGAGAATTGTTCGTCTGTGTGGAACCCTTACCAGTTGGGTCTGATTCAAGAGACTGAGAAGGTCCAAAGAAGAGCGGCAAGATTCGTGACTGGTTCATTTAGCCATCGCGAGAGCGTTACAAATCTCATAGAAATTTTGAAGTGGCACACTCTTGTAGATAGACGGCGCGCTATGCGGAAGGGGCTGCTAACTAAATTCCAAAATCCAATCTTCGCCGAGGATGTAGAGCATATATTATTAACACCAACTTTCATATCGTGCAATGATCACCATTCAAAGATAAGGGAAATTAGAGCTCGTACTGAGGCTTCAGACAGTCGTCTTTCCCTTGCGAGATCCGCTAGTGGAACAGAGGGGGCACGAATAGTGCCTTCCGCCACGCACCGCTTGGTGGCTGGCGGTTTTATATGTGTAGATGTAGATGTATTTTCCGACACAAGAAAGTTAGACAAGAGGATAGACGTTTTCACGTCAAACAAATTATCACAAACGCAGAACATCCATGTGTATCAAAGATTTGACTAACACGATTATTAATCTATTGCCATCGAAAAACATTGTTCACCTCCAACACTCAGTGAAATACTGAATGTATATACAAGTTCAGGTATATTTGCCAGTATACGCTGGCAACATACATACCAGGCTGGAAGATGCCGTAGTAAAGGGTTCATTGTGTCCATAATGTGGCCAATTTTACTGGTCAAATGTTTAAGCGGAGCGCAAAACAAGACTCCCTGGAAATTACACAATGGATCTTTGTTCGAATTTTCGTAGCCAAACGAAGAGTCGGAAATGGGCAAACAAACGAAAAGTGGGAATGGGTAAATAGGGTGTAAAATTGACCAGCCTGAGATCTAGTTCTGCAAAAAAGATTTAATTGCTTGAGAGTAACCAGGCTAATTAAGAAACTTAATTAGTGATTTGAGGGAAAATTGAAATATTTCATGGAACAGGTGCTGCTAATATGTAAATGAAGTCTCAAAACGTTTATCTCTTCAAGGTGCAGCTATTTTGCGCACTGGTCTAGAAATTGCGGAATTCTTTTTTTCACGTCGAAAAAATAAAGTAAATATCAAATTGCCGAATAAACTGACAGTTGTCTGCTTTCTGCTGATCTATAGAGGCCCCTCATAAACAACATGAGAAGGCTGCAAGGATGTTGTAGGGTGCATTTTGCTGAGAAATAATTTTTGAGAAAAAAATTCGATACGTGGCGCCGTTTCCGATTTAATTAGCACTGATGTTAGGTAGTCAGGCGCAAATTCAAGAGGCCGACCAGAGGCCATGCCGCACCACGTGTTCTTCGTTTTGTTTCCTAAAACCGAACGAGAGAACGATAGGACGGTAGTAACGATCGAACGCGAGTCATGGACCGAGCAGTCTCGTACGCTGTCATCTACACTATGAGAAAAACACACCAGTTGTATGTGTCGGGTTGCTTGAAATTGCGGCCGCAACGGCCAGATACGCTAAATTCAGCGCTAATTAACTGGGAAACAGCGTAACTTATCGAATTTTTTCCTTCAGAGTAATTCCTCTTCACAACCTACCCTGCAACATCCCTGCAAGCTTTTCACACTGTTTCTGACCACCCTGTATACTTTTAATAATAATAGAATACCGACCGACATTTAAATATATTACAGTTCATGCATTCTGAGCAGCTTAAAAATAAAATAAAATTAAGAAAAATGTCAAATGTTTTGTGCAATGATATATCTAACATTAAAAAATAAAATAGTAAGGGAAACAGTCGGTGCAACCTATTTATTGTACATTATTCATAGGTGCGTTTAATGTTTCACTAATCTATTTCATTTCTTACTTTTAGATAATCATTTCACAAAAAATATACTGTCTTTTTTTTATTTTTAAAAATTTAATTTTACCTTTGAGGCAAGCTGTCCGTCAACTGACACGGTCGGCAGTTAACGTAACGTTTGTCTGTGAATCGTCTTAAATTTATTAAGTTTGTTATCGTATTATAACATTTTAATGTACTGTTTTTTTCTGAGAGGAAACTGGGGACCAGTCAAGCATTTGCCTAACTGGGCGTGGAAAAATGCGTGAAAACCACATTCAGGTTGGCCAGCGTCCCAGACCAACGGTCATTTGTCAGCCAAGCCAGGTGATTTCGTTCTCTGTTTGGCTCATATCTCCGCCTTCCAAGCTAGCGCGGTGCCTGTTAAGCTGTGCGAGCAGCAGAGTGGTGAATATATTCTGTACAGTAGTAATAACATTAGAAAAAAGGCTAAGATATCGGAAATAATACATTTTTGGTACCATTCAGGATATCTTCTTTGGAGTAGTAATAACATTATAAAAGCGCTAAGATATCGGAAATTAGACATTTCCGGTGCCAGACTGACTGAAGGGGACCGGTTAATCGTGATAAATAGAGATTCGCGCGTTTATGACAGAAATCACACAGTTAGTATTTGGTGAGCTCTCTAGCGACATTCTAGCGAAATGTGACCAGAATATTCCGTGAATTAATCCGTCGCTGTGTAATGTCAGTCACTTGATCGAAAACTTCCGTGTAAATAGCTCATTGATTAAGTCGAAGAGGGAATAGAGGATGTTAGGAGGCACATGCACGCCACAAGAAGAACAACTGGGAGTTTAGAAGCATAGCTCTTCTCTAGTTCAGTCCATGAGTGCAACTGTAAGCGCATTAGAGCTAGTACGGAATAACACCTTCCACTACGAAGAGCGTAGTTATTTCAGAATTGTGCAACGTGTTTCCCTGCAGCAGTTTCAAGAGTCTGGAAGACTTGTATAGTCGACTTTCACCATTTACTACGTCCTTAGTTTCCTTAAGCCGTAACTTTCGAGGTGACTTTTCTGTAACGTACCCCACAAGGTATAGTTTAAACTGATACTTATGGAATAAATCATTTGAAATGTTTCATTTAAGTTATATAACATTCAGTTTTATAATTATTTCAGTGTTGTTTAAATACACCATCTTGAATTTATTGCACTAAGTAAAGGCTGCAGTATCACATAATTTCGTGCGGTTTTTGAAATAGTGCACATGGACAAATTTTTAGAGAACTGCATTTACATTATGAAAAGTTGTAGTATCTCTGTAGCAGGTAAATTCTCACATAGAACTAAATTCTAGAGATAAAAGACGCACATAGAAATTTCACTTGCTTTACAAAAATGAAGTTTGTAAATGTGGTGTCACCGCCAGACACCACACTTGCTAGGTGGTAGCCTTTAAATCGGCCGCGGTCCGCTAGTATACGTCGGACCCGCGTGTCGCCACTGTCAGTGATTGCAGACCGAGCGCCATCACAGGGCAGGTCTAGAGAGACGTCCTGGCACTCGCCCCAGTCGTACAGCCGACTTTGCTAGCGAAGCTACACTGACCAATACGCTCTCATTTGCCGAGAGCCTTCAGCTACGTCATTTGCTACGACCTAGCAAGGCGCCATTACCAGTTTACATTCAGTGTAATAATGTCTAAACAAGAGCGATGTTCTCCAATTGTGGATTAAAGTTAAGTATTCCAAGAACTACGTTCTTTTCTTTATAGGATAATTACTTTACCTTGTTCCAGACCACACGCCAATCTGCGTGAGCTTCACGCATGCCTTTCGGCTACCTCCGAGTGGCTTGGCTGTCTTGCTGCGCGCTCCCCCCCTAAACGTAAGCTTGCGAACTATACTATGACGCTGCTTCTCTTGGCGCGTGCGTCGTGTGCAACTGGCAACGCAGCAATCTCCCGCGTCTGGGCGGGCACGCGCGAGCCGCCAAGATAACAGAATTGAACTATAGTGCCTATAACACGACTTTTTTTTAAGAAGATATAGATTATTACGTGAAATCCCGAATTTCTTTTTCGTCGATTACTTGCAAGCAAGGGACCAACAAGGAGAATGGCTGCAGTGTGTGATACCTACATCACTTTAGAGATCGTTTCAACAAGTCGATCCACCGCAGGGGATCGAACGTTTTATGAGCGATGGATTAGTCGAGAAATTCCAGTAGCTTGGCCTTCCCGCTCACCTAAACTTAATCCCTTAGGTTTGTGGCTGAGCGACATTTAAAAGTATTGGCGTATTCCCCAACTTCCAATAACGTACACGTTATACAGGAGCGTGTATCGATACAAGTGAGAAAATCAGAGGCTAGCCAAGTGTGTTCGCACGAATTCGTGACTCTTTATGAAGAAGGGCTGAACGGTGTTTGAGAAAGAGTTTGGTTAATCACTCAGTAAATCTTTTAGTGTTGAAAGACACATGGCTATCAAAGGACTGGATGGTCCATATCTCATCAAGTATGTTTTTCCAGACATATCTTCAAAGATTTCGGGTTTTGACGGGTATTACTACCAGTAAGAATAGGGGACACGTGTGATGTAGAGCGAGGTGGCGCACTGGTTAGCACACTGGACTCAAATTCCGGAGGACGTCGGTTCAAACTCGCGTGCGGCCAGCCTGATTTAGGTTTTCCGTGATTTCTCTAAATCACTTCACGCAAATGCCGGGATGGTTCCTTTGAAAGAGCACGGCCGACTTCCTTCCGTATCCTTCCCCAATCCGGTGGGACCGATGACCTCGCTGTTCGGTCCCCTCCCTCAGATCAACCAACCAACCAACGTGATGTTAGAATTTCCAGTCTCACGAAGATTTTCAACTCTTCTCGTTTCTTCGACCATGTGGTGTCCTCCAGATGTTTCCATCTGATTGACGCCATCCTGCTGAGTACCCGAGAAGAGTTCAAAATATGAGGCACTTGTTTATGTACGTTGTTACTTCGATTGAAATAGAACGAACTGTGTTTACTTACAGATAAATAGATGTTATTCTAGGTTATCAAATGTATAATTATGGAAATTGGGTTTTGCCTTGAGCAAACACGATTCTCTTCGTTAGCACCATTCATTTTCCCGTGAAGTTTCACCATTTTCTTTCCTTACATTAAAGAGCTGTTCTGTCATTCGCAGTTTTAGCTGATGTTTTGCTCTAGTTTGTCATCTGCGATTTTCGCTGATTCCACGTTGTCGTGGCTGCACATAAACGGCACTCGATCGCACGCACAGTGTCACTGTTTACGAGATACGAACCCATTCCAAAGTACGGTGGGATTCCGCAGAATGGAAACATAAAAAACTGCAGGTGACGAGCCGGAGCAAAATATGAGCTGTACTGCAAACGACAGACATCTACTCAAACAAAATGTGAATCTAAGAAAATAAGATGAGCCCACTGACGATGATGAAGCTTCACTGAAATATGTATAGGAGTTAAAGAAGAAATTTATATTTGCTTAAGCCAGAAACCTATATTCATGATTACATATTTCAACGCAACCACGGACAAGAGTTTCAGCTACAAGATGAACAAGCTTCTAGAGCAAATCACTAATGGAACACATTACGAATCTTTGTGTACCTTCGTTAGGTCTTGAGATGCATGCTGAGTAGACTAATATAAAATATATTTCACAAATCTTACCGACGGCTGTAGTTGCTTCTGTTGTCGAACTATCCGCGGCAGTTGCAAGTACAGACAGCAGAATGAATAATGGATAAATATTTGCTGCGGGTACACTCAATGTTCGGCAGACAGCAATCAGGGAAAGAGACACGAAATACTGCATACGGCGACCAAACCTGTAAGTAAAATTTAAGCCATAAAGTTTTGAATGGATCTCCCTCCTTTCGTTATGCTATTGATTTGTGTAAGTTAAAACTAAAATACTGAAATAAAATAACTTCTAAGGAAAACACTGGGACCTAAAAGTAATAGTAATGATGAATACAAATAAAGATCACAGAGCTCCTTTTGAAAATTGAGAAGGTAACCGATGTAATGAGGGAAAGAAGACTACAGTCTTATGAACACATATACCGAAAGATATGAAGCAAGCAGATCTTCAACTTAGGAAATAGCTACAAATACAAAACTACACTCCTGGAAATTGAAATAAGAACACCGTGAATTCATTGTCCCAGGAAGGGGAAACTTTATTGACACATTCCTGGGGTCAGATACATCACATGATCACACTGACAGAACCACAGGCACATAGACACAGGCAACAGAGCATGCACAATGTCGGCACTAGTACAGTGTATATCCACCTTTCGCAGCAATGCAGGCTGCTATTCTCCCATGGAGACGCTCGTAGAGATGCTGGATGTAGTCCTGTGGAACGGCTTGCCATGCCATTTCCACCTGGCGCCTCAGTTGGACCAGCGTTCGTGCTGGACGTGCAGACAGCGTGAGACGACGCTTCATCCAGTCCCAAACATGCTCAATGGGGGACAGATCCGGAGATCTTGCTGGCCAGGGTAGTTGACTTACACCTTCTAGAGCACGTTGGGTGGCACGGGATACATGCGGACGTACATTGTCCTGTTGGAACAGCAAGTTCCCTTGCCGGTCTAGGAATGGTAGAACGATGGGTTCGATGACGGTTTGGATGTACCGTGCACTATTCAGTGTCCCCTCGACGATCACCAGTGGTGTACGGCCAGTGTAGGAGATCGCTCCCCACACCATGATGCCGGGTGTTGGCCCTGTGTGCCTCGGTCGTATGCAGTCCTGATTGTGGCGCTCACCTGCACGGCGCCAAACACGCATACGACCATCATTGGCACCAAGGCAGAAGCGACTCTCATTGCTGAAGACGACACGTCTCCATTCGTCCCTCCATTCACGCCTGTCGCGACACCACTGGAGGCGGGCTGCACGATGTTGGGGCGTGAGCGGAAGACGGCCTAACGGTGTGCGGGACCGTAGCCCAGCTTCATGGAGACGGTTGCGAATGGTCCTCGCCGATACCCCAGGAGCAACAGTGTCCCTAATTTGCTGGGAAGTGGCGGTGCGGTCCCCTACGGCACTGCGTAGGATCCTACGGTCTTGGCGTGCATCCGTGCGTCGCTGCGGTCCGGTCCCAGGTCGACGGGCACGTGCACCTTCCGCCGACCACTGGCGCCAACATCGATGTACTGTGGAGACCTCACGCCCCACGTGTTGAGCAGTTCGGCGGTACGTCCACCCGGCCTCCCGCATGCCCACTATACGCCCTCGCTCAAAGTCCGTCAACTGCACATACGGTTCACGTCCACGCTGTCGCGGCATGCTACCAGTGTTAAAGACTGCGATGGAGCTCCGTATGCCACGGCAAACTGGCTGACACTGACGGCGGCGGTGCACAAATGCTGCGCAGCTAGCGCCATTCGACGGCCAACACCGCGGTTCCTGGTGTGTCCGCTGTGCCGTGCGTGTGATCATTGCTTGTACAGCCCTCTCGCAGTGTCCGGAGCAAGTATGGTGGGTCTGACACACCGGTGTCAATGTGTTCTTTTTTCCATTTCCAGGAGTGTATATGTTTCACTGAAATTGACAAAGATATGAAATTGTAACGGACTCAAGAGAGAAGGAGCACAAAAGGAGGACCTCACGAAAGAAAGACGTCAGGAATTGGAATTGGACACAGGAAGAAAACGAACGACTCTCTCGAACGATGGAAGAAGTCTGGGAGCAAGGAAAATTAAACACAAAGGAGCATAGACAATGTTTATTTACGCTTACTACGGAATAGGTTATTTGGAGAAATAAATAAGTCAACAAATATAAATTAATATATAATTTTGTAGACAGCAGATAATTACGACAAGTTGAAAAGCGTTTCGGATTACGCTTAATGAAGAGAGACCGTAACATAATATCTTTCGAACCTCGGAGCAAAGCGATGTCAAGTGATATCGCATGGATGTAAAGAGAGCTTGAATGGGGCCATATGAAGTTAACAGCAGAGTAATTTCCGAGTAATAATTTTCCGATGTGCTCTGTCAATCCGATGTGGTAATGACCCCAAATCGCTCACCAGTACTGCTGAAAAGGACTGAGAAGTGTAGTGTGTGCAGTTTCCATAGTAGGTTTGTTGCATCTCCTAAACTGTCTACCAACAAAACGCAGTCTTTGGTTCCCCTTCCTCAAACATTTCCTTTGTGATAGTTCCAGTTGTTTGTAACTGTAATCCCAACGCATATAGCGGAATTTGCAACTTTTAAATTTACCGAAATTTAACGGAATTCTTTTAGCACTCAAGTAGGAGACCTCATACTTTTTATTGTCAGTTTTCACATCTTTCAGATATATTGTATAAATCATTTCGCAATTCATTTCGATCTTCTGATGATTTTACTTTACGGTATGCGTACGGAACGATTTGAAGTGGAATGATCACATAAAATTAATTGTTGGTAAGGCGGGTGCCAGGTTGAAATTCATTGGGAGAGTCCTTAGAAAATGTAGTCCATCAACAAAGGAGGTGGCTTACAAAACACTCGTTCGACCTATACTTGAGTAATGCTCATCAGTGTAGGATCCGTACCAGGTCGGGTTGACGGAGGAGATAGAGAAGATCCAAAGAGGAGCGGCGCGTTTCGTCACAGGGTTATTAGGTAAGCGTGATAGCGCTACGAAGATGTTTAGCAAACTCAAGTGGCAAACTCTGCAAGAGAGGCGCTCTGCATCGCGGTGTAGCTTGCTGTCCAGGTTTCGAGAGAGTGCGTTTCTGGATGAGGTATCGAATATATTGCTTCCCTCTACTTATACCTCCCGAGGAGATCACGAATGTAAAGTTAGAGAGATTCGAGCGCGCACGCAGGCTTTCCGGCAGTCGTTCTTCCCGCGAACCATAAGCGACTGGAACAGGAAAGGGAGGTAATGACAGTGGCACTTAAAGTGCCCTCCGCCACACACCGTTATGTGGCTTGCGGAGTATAAATGTAGATGTAGATGCAAACGACAGCGTCGTGTGCAAACAGTTTGTGAAAGCATCTCAAATTGTCTCGAATGAAAAACAGCCCACAGTTGCAGTAAATTATGTTTGTATGAAACCTTGACCATGATTTCTGCTATAATAATATAGACTTCTTCAGAAGTCCTAAAAATGATCAAAAACATCTAGACAAATGATACAATCTACACATGAACTTCAAAATTGACTAATTGCCTGATAAACGGTGCGATGTAGTTCACTGTGGTGAGCGCCACCTATGGTGCGCGGGGTGCGGCACACTTGACAAACGTGCGCCCAGTATAACAGAGGTAGTGGCGGAGGACATACGGTGCCGTATGTAATTTTACTTATGTTCGAAACAGGCTTATGTCTGTTGAAGTTATTTTATTGATCTTGACGCAGCCGCTGGGATAAGATATTTTTCATTTATTAGCTTATATGTAAGTAATGTGTTATCGCTTACCTAGTTTTGAAGTTTATGTGCAGATTGTATTACAGGTGTAGATGTTGTTTTGATCATTTTTAGGACTTCTGAAGAAGGCTGTATTTTTATAGCAGAAACCATGGTCAAGGTTTAAAATAAACATAATTTAGTGCAACTGTGGACTGTTCTTCATTCGAGACAATTTCGTAACGGTTGCTGTTGCCGCTGCCATGATGAAAATAATGCATATCAAATTGTCATATTGTACACTGGGGAACCCCACATCTCACTTCGATTTAACTAGGTGACTTCCCGTCAATCGACTTTCTGACAGGGAATCACTTATCCAGTCGCACAACTGAGGCGATATTCCATACGCACGCAAATTGACTAGCTGCTGGGTCAAAAACCCACTGGAAATGTAGAAATATGGAGTCAGCTGGAGATATCTTGTCGATAGCACTCCTTACTTCGTGTGGATGATGAGCCAGCGGTGTTTCATAAGGACAATACTGTCTAAAGTCCGTACTGATAATTTCGCAAGCTATTCTTTTCTTTCATGATGTTGGAATACAGTATATTTTCCAGAATCCTATTGCTTAACACGCTTAACAGATTTTTTGTTGACGAACATAATAAAATATTATACGTTTGTGCAGAACAAGTAAGAGGCGACGTTCACTGACTTGAACAAAATATACTAGTCTTTAGATAGAAAACTACAGACTTCAGCGTGGATAATAAAAAATGACCATTGAAACCAACAGTTTTAACTCAAAAACATGAGGCAACATGATTTGGATTTAGGGTGTCATTGACGACGAAGTCAGAGACGGTGCACAAGATCGGTTCGGAAAGAATGGGGAAAAGAAGTCGACCACGTCCTTTGCAAAGGAACAAACGCTGGATTTACTTTCAGCGATTTTAAGCAAATCGCGGAAAAACGAAACCTGAATGGTTGGACATGGTTCTGAACCAGTATCCTATAGAATACGAGCCCAGTATTTTAACCTTTGTGCCACATCACGAAGTCTTAGCAACTGAAAGCGGTCGGGTTAGGGGGCAGGAGATGCCATTGCGTTCAAGATCGCAGCCGGACAATGGGAAGCTCTTTCATCGATTACATGCAACTACTTTCTCGAATGAGTAATCACGGAACGAAAAAGAAAAAAAAAACAAAATAAATACAAATGAAAAAGTACCTGGGATAAGGGAGTGGAAAGGTCAGAGAAACTCTATTACTTGGCATATGTAGATGATGTGGCACCACTTACTAACGAACTAGAAACAGCAGAGAAAAGCATTTTGAAGACTTTAGTATAACAGAATCACCACGTTATAAACCTCATATGAAAAGAGTTCATGACGAACATAGATGGTTCCTTCACCATGTAACTGGAAGCATATACACTGAAGATCCAAAGAAACTGCTATAACTGCCTAATATCGCGTAGGGTCACCGCGCGCACGCAGAAGTGCCGCAGCACAACGTGGCATGAACTCAACTAATGTCTGAAGTAGTCCTGGGGGAACTGACACCATGAATACTGCAGGGCAGTCCATAAATCCGTAAGAGTACAAGGGGGTGGAGATGTCTTCTGAACAGCACGTTGCAAGGATCCCAGATATGCTCAATAACGTTCACGTCTGGGGAGTTTGGTGACCAGCGGAAGTCTTTAAGCTCAGAACAGTGTTCCTGGAGCCACGCTGTAGTAACTCTGGACGTTTGGGGTGTCGCATTGTCCTGCTGGAATCGGCCAAGTCTGTCGGAATGCACAATGGACATTAATGGATGCAGGCGAACAGACAGATGTTTACGTACACGCGACCAGTCAGAGTCGTATCTAGACGTATGAGGGTCCTGTATCACTCCAACTACACAACTCCCACACCATTACAGAGCCTCCGCCAGCTTGAACAGTCTCCTGCTGACATACAGGTTCCATGGATTGATGAGGCTGTCTCCATACCCGTAGACGTCCATTCTCCGGATACAATTTGAAACGAGACTCGTAGGGCCAGGAAAGATGGTTTTTAGCAGGTTACCTTCCGTTATGAACGTGGGTGCACTCAGCGACTGTGATCTGATTTATAAATGATAGAGCACAGCAATCAGTAGTCCTTTTTGCAGGTTTTATTTGGCAAATCTAGATTTCGGCTAGTGCCTAGCCATTATCAAGGCATTAGTGTCTAGTCTCAATGCATGTCAGCTCCAAGTTGTTCGAGCGTCAGTCACAGTTTTTTGAATACTGAGTACTGATGATAGCTAGGCACAAGACGAAACCTGGATTTGACAAACACAATCTACTAAAAAGGACGACTGATTGCTTTGATCTATCATTTATAAAACATATTTTCAGTCATCAACAGTCCAATGTCGATGTTGACGGGGCCAGGCGAGGCGTAAAGCTTTGTGTGGTGCAGTCTTCAAGAGTACACGAGTGGGTCTTCGCCTTCGAAAGCCCATATCGATGATGTTTCGTTGAATGGTTCGCACGCTGTTTCTTGATGGAGGCCCAGCATTGAACTCTGCTCCAATTTGCGGAAGGGCTGCACTTCCGTCACGTTGAACTATTCTCTTCCGTCGTCTTTGGTCCCGTTCTTGCAGGATCATTTTCCGGCCGCAGGGATGTCGGAGATATGATGTTTTACCGGAGCTCTGATATTCACGGTACACTCGTGAAATGGTCGTACGGGAAAGTCCCCACTTCATCGCTACCTCGGAGATGCAATGTGCCATCGCTCGTGATCTGACGATAACACTACGTTCAAACTTGCTTAAATCTTGATAACCTGCCACTGTAGCAGCAGTAACCGATCTAACAACTGCGCCAGACACTTGTTGTCTTATATAGTCTTTGCCGGCGGAAGCGCCGTATTCTGCCTGTTTACGTATCTCTGTATTCGAATACGCATGCATATAGCAGTTTTTTTTGGAGCTTCGGTGTAGATCAAGACGATAAAAAGATTCAGATAACACAAGAGAACAATTCCATTTCAGAAAATGCTCTCAGACAAGCTGCGGCTAAACAGGATATGATAAATGTAAATGGATTGTCATCGAAGGAAATGTAGTTTAACAAGACGGACTTAGCAAATGACAGGTAAACTGAGACACATACACATAGCAGTTAAATTGTAACACCACTATGTAAGAGGACCCACAGGACAGGAAACTAGAACCAAATATCAAGGGGGCAATAGTAAAAGATGCGGAAATGTAAATACGATCTACCGAAAATTTTACCGGGAGACAGGAGAGGCGGAACTGATGAGGAAGGGAAATACACTGTTTTATGAACGAATCTACGGACGCCCACTGCAGGTAAATAATGCTCGCGTTTTGCACTCATATAAAAATAGCGTAAACGAACAAGAAAGCAGAGCAGATTCTTCCACAAGGAGGAAACTGGCGATGCACAATGAGGATGCTCAGGATCTGACTAAAGACTCTTCGAATATTTCGGTAAACAAAAGACCAGTATATTTTCTGGCAGTGAAGTTTCATCTGGACAAGATCAGGGAATGAAACGTCTGGTTGAGGGCTATATGGAAAACTTGACAAGTTCTTTGGTTTCGAGGAGACAGAGGAAGACTCAGTGTAAAAGGAAAGAACCTACTTCCAAGAAGAACAGAAAAATATTGACAGCGTATAAACATGATACACTGACACGTAGTAGAAACATTTTCAAAAGTGGCCCGTAGATGACACAAACCGAAACGTAATAATAATAACCTGAGATTTCCCTGGGCTAATTGTCAGGACATACGAAACCTGCTCAAAGGTATCCAGACACTTCCATGGTATGCGGAATTAAGCACTAGATGCCACGAGAGGCGGACTGTGTGGCGTCCCAGCACTCCAACCGCGTGCTGATATTGTCGACGCCGTAGAGCTGCTACTGCCACAGCTCTCGCAGTGGAGTTGAGACACGATGCGCGATGACGTAGGTCCCCGTTGGTGAACGGGAGACAGAAATGAGAACTCGTACGATGGACGCTTCTTCTGATTTAAGATTGAATGATTCATTGCCCGGATATGCAGTAGTCGTTAAATCTTATCTCCTCCGCATCGTACACACCACCAATTGCGAGGAAACATTGTAATTATCAGTCTTCTCGTACGTTGTTGGCTCGTTG
The DNA here is from genome assembly GCF_023898315.1 of Schistocerca nitens. Taxonomy (NCBI): domain Eukaryota; kingdom Metazoa; phylum Arthropoda; class Insecta; order Orthoptera; family Acrididae; genus Schistocerca; species Schistocerca nitens. Next base: position 402,866,624 of record NC_064617.1, read on the forward strand.
CTATGGAGTTGTTGAACATGTATGAAGCGAGATCCACAGATGCTCTTTGATCACGTCTGAGTGAACCTAAGCCGTAATGTAAATAAAAAAAAAAATAAAAAAAAATAAAAAAGAAAAGTTCAAAAGTTCTCTTTTCAATTAATGAAGTAGGTACTTTGATATTCAGATTAAATTGTCCCTGCTGAACAGTCGTTGGTTAACTATAATTGATTAAATCACTTAATAATGTAGTCCACCCTTGATATTTCACTTGGAACGAACAGTTTATTGTTCCTTGGCCACTAAATACTTTATAAATTTCGCACCACACGCACACGCAGCTGGTTGGTAAAGTCAGTTCTACTAAAATTAAGTTTCTTGACAATTACGAGAACTTGACTCTTCAGCGTAATTGTATTATTTTCGTGAAGTCGTGTAATTGTGTCCTACTCGAGACTAATTGAGTGTAGTTCTTTGATATACTATCCACTCTTCTTTTAGTTCCAACTATTTGAAAGTCAAGTCCAATATTCACTAGCTTCGTCAATAAAGTTCAATTAACCCGTTATGCACGGTTAAACGCGTCTATCAGTTCCTGTCTCTGCTTAGAAAATCAGTTTCCGAAGTTCGAGTATCACGTCACGCAAGAAACACTTCTGAACGCAAAACAATCTCGTCGCGTTTCGTACTCTCAATAACTAAGACAAGAATTGTTCTCGCACGTCTTTACAGGACGAGAGCCAGCAAGCGACTTCTTCTGTGAAAGAGTATTGTAGGCGCATTGAAGTTCGTCTTTGCGCTTACAGCTCTCTTCCATATAAAAGTTATCTATGAATAACATCAACTTGGACTTAGCACTCAAGATATTAATTGCAATTATCACTTGGATATTTGTCCATTAATTAAATCTGAGGTTTCTTCCTCTTCTTTTCATAAGAAAAACTCTCAGTGATGTATAATGTTGTTATCAAAACTTCTTGGTGTTAGCTTGTCAGCAAAGATATCGTATTTACCAAGATAGCTCTTCCCTACTTCATATTATGATATTCTGTCTTAATTGACTTTATGGGGGTCGTTGGGGTGTTACAGGGCCTGCCAGTGTAAAAGGATGTGGGTGGGGAATATTGTGTTGTTGGAGAGAAGCAATAACTGCAGAACGTGTCGGTCATAAGAGCTCAAAAAATGGTTCACATGGTTCTGAGCACTATGGGACTTAACATCTGTGGTTATCAGTCCCCTAGAACTTAGATCTACTTAAACCTAACTAACCTAAGGACATCACACACATCCATGCCCGAGGCAGGATTCGAACCTGCGACCGTAGCGGTCGCGCGGTTCCAGACTGAAGCGCCTAGAACCGCTCGGCCACACTGGCCGGCCATAAGAGCTCAGTGACTGCAAATCAGGACTAGTCACTGGATGTCACATATGAATCAAGTACATTTCAAATTGCCAAGGTCGACTGTTACTGCTGTGATTGTGAACTGGAAACGAGAAGAAACGACCACAGCTTAGCCAAGATAGGGCAGACCACATGCGCTGACGGGCAAAGACCGTCGAGCTTTGAGGAGTGTGGTAGTATAAAACCTCATGAAATCAGCGGAAGGCATAACTTGTGAGTTCCAGAGTGCTGACAGCGCTCTAGCCACCATACTGACTGTGGCTAGGGAGTCGAAAAGACTGGGGCACAACAGTCGAACTTCTCTTCTTTAGCCTCAAATTTCTATAATCAGTGCTAAGCGACGCCTGAGGTGATGTAAAGAGTGACGCCACGGGACATCGGAGGACTGGAAAATAATGATTTGGCGTGATCAGTCGTGTTACACCTCTTGTAAATCCGACAGAAGGGTTTGGGTTTGGCGAAATCCTGGAGAACGTTATCTACCGTCATGTACAGAGACAACAATGCAAAATGAGATGAGCGAATGGCATCGTTGGTCGGGAGGCCCCAATTCGGGAAAGTTCGGCCGCCAAGTCTTATTCCACTCGACGTTACATTGGGCGACTTGGGCGCCAGTGATGAGGATGAAATGATGATGAGGACACCACAACACCCAGTCCCAGAGCGGAGAAAATCTCCAACCCCGCCGGGAATCGAACGAGAGCACGCTTGCATGGGAGGCGAACACTTTACCACCAAGCTAAGCAGGAGGACTCCAATAGTGCAGAAGTATAAGGACACACATTACAGCGTTGTGTACTGCATACAGTAGACGAACAGTTCAGAGACAGCGTTTGTACCAGCACGACGATACATTCTGTCATAATGCAGCTTTTGTGAGTCAGCGCTGATACAATTGTCAAGTGTACATCATTGATTTCAAGAATTCGCGTTTTTAATCTGCAGTGTTCCTTGTAATCGTATTAGTGTATGTTATAGCAATGTGCCTTCCTTTTGTTTAATTCTGCCTGAAGCCAATGGTGAAGTTACCAAGTGTGCATTCCTAAAGCATCGACTGCACACCGGCCAGTGCAGCGCCACGAAACGGCACCAAGAAGGCGCTGCTCCGTGCAACAATGGAAAGAGCAGACAGCGCCACACCTCCAGGAAGACAGACTCCAGCGCTCCCCGTCAACGCTGATTTAACCAGCTGCCCATCGCTGGTCGGGGCCAGTTTGGTCGCAGTCTTCATCAATACTGAGCAAAACAGCAAGACGTTACTTAACCTGCATTCTGCATAGTCTGTATTAGTAACTAAGCGTAGGAAGCACAGAAGCACATACAAGTTAAGTAATGGTTCTGCTCTTTGTAGCCGGCCGAAGTGGCCGAGCGGTTCTAGGCGCAACAGTCTGGAACCGTGGGACCGCTACGGCCGCATGTTCGACTCCTGCCTGGGCCATGGATGTGTGTGATGTCCTTAGGTTAGTTAGGTTTATGTAGTTCTAAGTTCTAGGGGACTGATGACCTCAGATGTTAAGTCCTATAGTGCTCAGAGCCATTTTGCTCTTTGTAGGAATACAGTGTTCAATTAATGCACCACAGTTTTGTATAGAGTACTGACCCGCCAAGGTGGCCAACAGTGCTAACGCGTTGCTTCCTGGACTCGGGTAGGCGCGCCGGCCCCGGATGGAATCCGCTCGGCGAATTAACGACGAAGGCCGGTGTGCCGGCCAGCCTGGATGTGGTTTCTAGGGGGTTTTCCACATACTGCTACGTAAATTCCTGGCTGGTCCCCATGTTCCGCCTCAGTTACCCGGCTTTCGTACATCTGAATACATTCGCACTATTCCATGGCTTATACTAGACACAGACAGTTGGGGTACACTAATTACTTCCTGGGGGTTACGGTGTGGCGATAGGAAGGGCATCCAGCCACCCCTTAACATTAACATGCCACATCCGATTAACCGGCAGACCCCGCAAGTCGGGATTAATGCTTGGAAAGAGAGTTTTATATAGATTATTTTGGATTCCTAGTACCAGCAATCATAGCTGCTCTCCTTCCTTGTTTGTGACGGTGTCGACTCCCGCAGCAGCCAACACAATATCTGGCGGTGATAATTCCAGACCCACTTCTGCATTCGCTCTACACTGCTCCGTCACAGCACATTACTAACATTTCTCTCTTTTCTTTCAGAGGCACATTGCTACTAATCGTTCTTTCTTTTGTCTTGCTTTTACTTACATAACTTGTTGCGGTGCTCCTCTCAGTGAAACGTCCTCTAACTTGCCCCTACACCAACGGTGCCTAAGCCTCCAATTGCTGCTGCCTTTGATCTATTGCAGTTTACTCAGTTTCAGAGCCATCAAACGTCTCAGTTGATGACGTCCGTCCAGCAGCTCATTAATGCACAAACCGCTGCTGCATCAACGCCACCACAACAGCCACCCACTTCCACGGCCCCGCTTCTGTTCATTCCACCGCTTGATCAGCAACAAAAGGAATGGAACGAGTACTACACTCCATTCAGTGTTCATTGTGCTACACATCAAGTGCAAGGTCCTATGAAACTTTCTTATTTCTTGTCAACAGCCGGCACAGGAGTTTACCGCCTCGTTCAGAAGTTAATCCCGAATAGTAGGCCAGAGTTGATAGTTTTTGAAGATTTAGTTTCTGCCCTCACTAATTATTACAAGGATCAGGCGCAGGTTGCTGCAGCTTGTACGAGGCCTGTTCAGAAAGTAAGCTCCGATTGATTGCCAAATTGAAACCACAGTGAACATCAGAAATGTTTTACTTGTAACAATTAGCTACACCTTTCAGCTACTTCTCTACGTAGTCGCCGTTCTGACTTAGACTTTTGTCATAGCGTTGTATCAACTTTTCAATAGCCTCATCATAGAAGGCAGCCGCCAGTGCTTTCCGCCAATTCTCCACGCTGGCCTACACCTCGTTGTCTGTGTCAAAATGTTATCTTCAAAGACAGCGGTTCATGTGACCAGAGATGAAACTCAGGGGGAGACAATTGCGGACTGTATTGTGGGTAATCTCACATTTCCATTTGAAAACGATGCAGGAGCATCTTCATTGCCCCTGCAGAATGCGGCTGAGAATTGTCTTGAAGAAGAAACAGCACGACAGTTATGTAATGTTAGCTGCATAGCTTCAGGCGAAATTTCTCACCAGGCCCTCGTACTTGGCGGCAGACACTATTTTCTAGACATCTTTACGCACTCACTGCGAGCTCAGAAATGAGAAGAGCGACGTGATGCTAACTGGGGTTATACTAGAGACACTACCCAACACATCTGTGCAAAGCTTTATCGGATTTTCATAGTCGTTTCCATTTCGCGACCGATCGGAGCTTACTTTCTGAACGCCCCTCGTAGCAAGTTCTTTTGAGTACGGAAAAAGTCAGAACAAACATACCATCAGTGGGTCACTGAGCTTCATGGTTTGGCACGACAGTATCGTTTTCAATGTAGCTGTGAACTGTACTACAGTGAGGCAATGATTCGTGATGCTATTATGTACGATGTGCCAGACAGTAAATTTTGTGAAAAAATTTTTAAACATTGTGATCGTACTTTGAATCAAATATTACAAACTAGTGAACGCCAGAACTCGTGCGACAGTGCTGTGGAAAATTTTGAGGTAGCTCCTGTCTGCAGCGTAACGCAAAGTGAAAAACCGGTCTGGCCTTAGAACCGACCGCCGCGTGCAATGAGGACACTGCGCCGCGGCCCGATTACAAGTGTCACCACGTGTGTCTGTTGTGACGTCATGTCCCAGCTGCTTTCCCATGCATAAAAGACAACATTGCCCTTCACGGAATGTGACTTGTTTTGCTTGTGGGAAGCCAGTTCATGTACAGCCTGTGTATTTGCAATAGAAAAATAATTCTATCCACGTGCGCTCTCGTAAGCACAGAACATCTTCTCCCTCACAGAATGTAGTTTCTTCTAAACTAGCTACTGGTACTAATACTGACCAAATTCAGGATTTGCCTTTATCGCGCCGAAGTGCTGCGCAATGACAGGTACACAAACTGTTCGTGAACTTAGTCATTTCCGGACGCTGTGTGCGACTTCAGCTAGACACTGACGCCTTCGTTAGCTTGTTTAATCGTGTCACTTATGAACAGTTGGGCTCCACACACAGTGACATTTACGATTTTGCTTTCATGAGACTGTGAAAACATTGTTGGGTTTGATTCATTTGATTTGTTTTGTCTTTGTGTTCAGGACTATGCACTTTTTGTTTCTTCTTTCAACTATATAAACAGTGTTACTAAATTGCTTAGGGAGTTCCCTTATTTATTTTCTGAAGTATTTGGCAGAGAAAATAACTTTGTGGTGCACATTACAAAGAAGGACAATTGACAAGCTACGTTTTCTCTGGAGCGTCCCATCCCTCATGGTCTTAGAGGCAAAGCTGCAAGTCAACTGAAAGAATGGCAAGACAGTGCTGTTATTGCTCCTATCCAGGCTATTCAATGGGCTTCTCCCTTAGTGACCTTACCAAAGCCTTCTCGAAGATTTCGTCTTTGTGTTGACTTTAAATGCACTGTGAATCCACAAACAATAATTGACACTTATGCATTACCTCGCACTGAGGTAACGCAAAGAAAACTTGAGTTTTGATTTCAAACACGTACCCGACTCATACGGTTGTAGTTGTCGGTGACTTTAATTTACCCTCGATATGTTGGCGAAAATACATGTTTAATTCCGGAGGTACGCATAAAACATCATCCGAAATTGTGCTAAACGCATTCTCTGAAAGTTATTTCGACCAGTTAGTTCATGAGCCCACGCGAATAGTAAACGGTTGTGTAAACGCACTTGACCTCCTAGCAACAAATAATTCTGAGTTAATAACGGGCATCAAAACGGATACAGGGATTAGTGAACACAGAGTTTTCGTAGCGAGACTGGATATTGTAACCCCAAAATCCTCCAAAAATAAACGAAAAATATACCTATTCAAAAAAGCAGATAAAAATTCACTTGACGCCTTCCTGAGAGACAATCTCCACTCCTTCCAAATTAATTATAGAAGTGCAGACCAGATTGAATTCAGAGAAATAGCATTGGCAGAAATTGAGAGATTTATACCAAATAAATTAAGTAACGACGGAGCTGATCATCCTTGGTACACAAAACAGGTCAGAACACTGTTGCAGAAACAACAAAACAAACATGCCAAATTCAAACAGACGCAAAATCCCCAAGATTGGCGATCTTTTACAGAAGCTGGAAATTTCAACGAAACTTTGTCTCGAAACCTGGCAGAAAATCCAAAGAGATTCTGGTCGTATGTCAAGTATGTTAGCGGCAAGAAACAATCAATGCCTTCTCTGCGCGATAGCAATTGAGATACTATCGAACACAGTGCTGCCAAAGCAGAGTTACTAAACAGAGCCTTCCGAAATGCTTTCACAAAAGAAGACGAAGTAAATATTCAAGAATTCGAATCAAGAACAGCTGCCAACATGAGTAACGTAGAAGTAAATATCCTCGGAGTAGTGAAGCAACTTAAATCACTTAATAAAAGCAAGTCTTTTGATCCAGACTATATACAAATTAGATTCCTTTCAGAGTATGCTGATGCATTAGCTCCATACTTGACAGTCATATACAACCGTTCGCTCGACGAAAGATCCGTAACAAAAAATGGGAAAGTTGCACAGGTCACACCAGTATTCAAGAAAGGTAGTAGGAGTGATCCACTTAATTACAGGCCCATATCATTAACGTCGATAAGCAGCAGGATTCTAGAACATACAATGTGTTCGAACATTCTCTTTATTCCCATGAAGTGTTGCGTGCTATTGACAAGGGATTTCAGATCGATTCCGTATTTCTGGATTTCCAGAAGGCTTTTCACACTGTACCAAAAAGGCGGCTTATAGTGAAACTATGTGCTTATGGAATATCGTCTCAGTTGTATGACTCGATTTGTGACTTCCTGTCAGAGAGGTCACAGTTCGTAGTAATTGACGGAAAGTCATCGAATAAAACAGAAGTGATTTCTGGCGTTCCCCCAGGTAGTGTTATAGGCCCTTTGCTATTCCTTATCTATATAAAATATTTGGGAGACAAACTGAGCAGCCGTCTTGGTTGTTTGCTGATGCCGCCGTCGTTTATCGACTACTAAAGTCATAAGTAGATCAAAACAAATTGCAAAATGATTCATGAGTGCTAAAAGGAATCCGTTAAACTTCGGTTACCCGAAAAGTCTGTCAAATATTAAGGCCGTAATTTCAACTAATTACCTAGGAATTACAATTACGAACAACTTAAATTGGAAGGAACACATAGAAAATGTTGTGGGGAGGGCTAACCAAAGACTACGTTTTATTGGCAGGACACTTCAGAAAATATAACAGATCTACTAAGGAGACCGCCTACACTACTCTTGTCCGTCCTCTTTTAGAATACTGCTGCGCGGTGGGGGATCCTTACCAGATAGGACTGACGGAGTACATCGAAAAAGTACAAAGACGGACAGCACGTTTTGTATTACCGCGAGATGTGGGAGAGAGTGTCACTGAAATGATACAGGATTTGGGCTGGACATCATTAAAAGAAAGGCGTTTTTTGCTGTGACGGAATCTTCTCAGGAAATTCCAATGACGAACTTTCTCCTCAGAATGCGAAAATATTTTGTTGACGCCGACCTGCATAGGGAGAAACGATCTCCACGATAAAATAAGGGAAATCAGAGCTCGTACGGAAAGATGTAGGTGTTCGTTCTTTCCGTGTGCTATACGAAATTGGAATAATAAAAAATTGTGAAAGTGGTTCGGTGAACCCTCTGCCAGGCGCTTAAATGTGATTTGCAGAGTATCCAAGTAGATGTAGATGTAGAATTAATGTACAGGTTGATGCGGGCCGCTATTTTTCAAAAATTAATTTATGCGATGCGTATTTGCAAATTCCGCCAGATGAGGAGTCCCAGAAACTGCTTGCGGTGAACACGCAATTAGGGTTCCTCAAATTTTTGCGCTTATCCTTTGGGAAATCTTCCACACCTGTCATGTTCCAACGCAGAATAGAACAGCTTACTGCAAAAGTTAAATTCTGCTCAAATTACTTGGACGATATTGTGGCGTCAGGAGGTACACCGGAGGAACATATCAGTCACCTTCGTATGCTTTTTCAAGTGCTTTCAGCCGCAGGTCGTAAGTGTCGCCTGGAAAAATGCGGATTTTCTCAGTCTGAAACTCGTTACTTAGGCCGTGTTCTCTAATAGCCAGGGTGTTCATCCCCTTCGGTTACAGCTGATGGCTATCCGGGAACTCCCTGACCCGCATAACGTGACGAATTTGCTGCCAGTTCTCTAGAAATTAACATATTACGAGTACATCCGGTTGCATCGTTTGCGCCGTAAGAAAGTGCTTTTTGTTTGGACCAAAGAGTGTCAGGATGCAATCCAGAAACTTCATGCCATGATGAGTGACAGATGCCTTATTCATTTCGATCTCGATAAGCTTGCGGTTTTGGCAGTGGACGCTTCTTCGTACAGGATCGGAGCTATGCTTTCGCTCAGATTTGGTTCACAGGACAGACCGATTGCTCTCGCTTTCAAGGTATTGAACAAGGAAGCGCTCGCTCTTATCTATGACGTAACAAAGTTCCATCATTATCTGTTTGGTCGGAAGTTTTACCAAGTGTTGGATCATATGCCACTTCAATCTTTATTTCATCCGTGCAACCCCGTTCCACCGCGTGCGGCTCAGACGCTGCAACGCTGGGCTTTGCTGCTGCCACCGTATCGATACGAAATATTGTACTGGCCTTTGTAAACGCAAACGCTGACCTCCTGTTGGACCTTATTCTGAATTCGATGCTGCTGCCTCATCCCGTTGTCAGATTGACCTGCAGGACACTGACCTGTAACAGACTTGCGTAGGCCATAGAAGCAGATCCTGACGTGAACCTTTTGTTGCACTGCATCCGCACTGCTTGGCCTCGTTCAGTGAAAAACATTCAGAATTCATCTGTACACCGATAATTTTCTCGTCGACATAGCCTCTTCGTCCAACAATTTTTTTTTTTTTTTTTTTTTTTTTTTTTTTTTTTTTTTTTTTTGCAAAATGACTCTGGACAGTCGCGTGTGCTTATTCTCGAAGTTTTCGTTAGAGGCAACGGACCACAGTTTACGGCTAGGGACTTTAGAACAGTTTTGTGCAACCAATGGTGTCACTCACCTTACCAGTGCTCAGTCCAGTCAAACGGAGAAGCTGAACGATTTGTGACTAAGTTCAAGCAACAGATAGCCAAGCTACGTGCCTCCCACACTCGGGAGTTAGGGCCGCTATTCTTTCTCGCAACGTACTGCTCCTAGCCCAGCGACGGTCCGTCACCAGCGGCATTTCTACATGGCCGGCGCCATCCGCAAGTATCGTTTTGCTCCTTACGATTATGTTCTTTTCAGAGTTTTTGGTCGAACCAGCCGCTGGGATAGGGAAACGATTCTTCAAAATTTGGGTTCTTGCATATATTTATTTCAAGGTCCTGCTGTGTTGTTTCGCCGCCATCAAAACCAGTTTCAGGCTTGTCACTTGCGAGATTCTTCGGCAGATTTTCTGTCCCCAGGTTCACATACTAACGGGATCTTGCTGCTGGCGCCGCCACCCTCAGGCGCTTCTTCGGCACCGCCTGTGGAACCGGTGGGGTTGGACACATCGTCTTCGCGGCCACAGCGCTCGACCTCGCACCCACCGTTGACCCTGGGCCGTTGCCGCCGCGGCCGTCGACATTACCGTCCTCTCTGTTCTGCGGCGGACCAGCTTAGGAAGAGGGCGGGCGCCCTTCCTGTGGTTTCCCGACAGACGTTCCCCTCGGAACGCAGTACGGATGTCGGAACGCGACCGAGGACTCGGCGTGGGGCAGCGTCACACCTCCAGCAAGACAGAGCTCAGCATCCCCTGTCAACGTTTATTTAACGAGCCGCTCGTCGCTGATTGGGACCAGTTTGGTAGTAGCCTTCAAGAACATCAGTACTGAGTAATAGGAAGATGTTACTTAGCCTTCATTCAGTGAGATGTACACTACTGGCCATTAAAATTGCTACACCAAGAAGAAATGCAGATGATAAACGGGTATTCATTGGACAAATATATTATACTAGAATTGACATCTGATTACATTTTCACGCAATTTGGGTGCATAGATCCTGAGAAATCAGTACCCAGAACAACCACCTCTGGGCATAATAACAGCCTTCATACGCCTGGGCATTGAGTCAAACAGAGCTTGGATGGCGTGTACAGGTACAGCTGCCCATGCGGCTTCAACGCGATACCACAGTTCATCAACAGTAGTGACTGGCGTATTGTGACGAGCCGGTTGCTCGGCCACCATTGACCAGACGTTTTCAATTGGTGAAAGATCTGGAGAATGTGCTGGCCAGGGCAGCAGTGGAACGTTTTCTGTATCCAGTACGGCCCGTACAGGACTTGCAACATGCGGTCGTGCATTATCCTGCTGAAATGTAGGGTTTCGCAGGGATCGAATGATGGGTAGAGCCACGGGTCGTAACACATCTGAAATGTAACGTCCATTGTTCAAAGTGCCGTCAATGCGAACAAGAGGTGACCGAGACGTGTAACCAATGGCAACCCATACCATCACGACGGGAGATACGCCAGTATGGCGATGACGAATACACGCTTCCAATGTGCGTTCACCGCTATGTTGCCAAACACGGATGCGACCATCATGATGCTGTAAACAGAACCTGGATTCATCCGAAACAATGACGTTTTGCCATTCGTGCACCCAGGTTCGTCGTTGAGTACACCATCGCAGGCCCTCCCGTCTGTGATGCAGCGTCAAGGGTAATCGCAGCCATGGTCTCCGAGCTGATAGTCCATGCTGTTGCAAGCGTCGTCGAACTGTTCGTGCAGATGGTTGTTGTCTTGCAAACGTCCCCATCTGTTGACTCAGGGATCGAGACGTGGCTGCACGATACGTTCCAGCCATGCGGATAAGATGCCTGTGATCTCGACTGCTAGTGATACGAGGCCGTTGGGATCCAGCACGGCGTTCCCTATTACCCTCCTGAACCCTACGATTCCATATTCTGCTAACAGTCATTGGATCCCGACCGACGCGAGCAGCAATGTCGCGATACGATAGACCGCAATCGCGATAGGTTACAATCCGACCTTTATCAAAGTCGGAAACGTGATGGTACGCATTTCTCCTCCTTACACGAGGCATCACAGCAGCTTTTCACCAGGCAACAGCGCTCAACTGCTGTTTGTGTATGAGAAATCGGTTGGAAACTTTCCTCATGTCAGTACGGTGTAGGTGTCGCCACTGGTGCCAACTTTGTGTGAATGCTCTGAAAAGCTAATCATTTGCATATCACAGCATCTTCTTCCTGTCGCCTAATTTCGCGCCTGTAGCACGTCATCTTCGTGGTGTAGCAATTTTAATGGACAGAAGTGTAATAATCTGTATAAGTAACTACACGTAAGAGGCACAGAAGCACATATAAGTTAAGTGACTGGTAACTGCACCTACTTCTAACAATTGTTTGGCGCTCTGATGAAATGTACTTTTAATTAGGCCTTAAACCGTTGGTGCAGTTATTGAGAATTTTTGATTTACTGAGCACTATTGTATTGGTAGCTATACCAGTTGGTAACAGTTTTTGGCTTTCTGTACACCACATTCAATCGAGCGAAAAGACAGTTTTACTGTGGTTAAGTTTATCAATTGGTTCTCTTACCTGTCTGTGAAGGAAGATGACCATGAGAAAAAGTTCGAACAATCAAGGAAAGCATAACGTTAAACGAGGCGGTGCTTGGAAGGTCAGAAGTTTGAACGTGTTAGGGAAGCTAGAAAATCTGCAAATGCAAGATCTAGATATAGCGGGGGTCAGTTAACTGAAATGGAAAAAAGACTAAGATTTCTGGTCAGATAAATATAGGGTAATATCAACAGAAGAATAAGTGGTGTAACGGACGTAGAATTCGTTGTGAATGGAAAGGCAGGGCTGATAGTGAGTTACTGTGAACTGTTCGGTGATACGGTTGTTCTCATCAGAATTGCTCTATGTGTAAGATGGCAGGAAATTCAAAACAGCTCACTTATGCTAAGTTTAAAGTGGGAGGACATTTGAAGATCCAAGATGGTGGGTCTAGCCCAATTGTCCTAAGTATAAAATCACAGATGGGTGACGTAGGTTCTTGTCCTATTGGGTTTTCCCTATCATACCAGTCTAATGATGAAGGCCCAACTGTCCATACTAGGCAATAAAGGATGGCAGGTACAGATCCCATGAAGACTGGAGCCCAGGCTGATTGGCTGCCGGGTCACTCGCCCTTCTAGGTTTACTCCAGCCAATTGACCTTCTGGGTGCCTCCAGCCCTATCAAATTGTAATGAAAGAGGACGGATCTTACCACAATAAACCGCACCCTATAAACAGAACTGTTTTTTTACACACAGTGTTTCTCGTCTGCTTAGATTCCTTTGGTGTGCAGCCCATGTTCCCAGCGGAGAAACTGAAGAAAATGACGCATAATATATTGGAACGGAAATATGTACCATTCTGCACGTTATCAGGGCAGTTGCGAATCTGAGGGATACGAGCAAGGAGACCAAGCAGCAGCCGGCCGGAGTGGCCGAGCGGTTCTAGGCGCTATAGTCTCGAACCGCGCGACCGCTACGGTCGCAGGTTCGAATACTGCCTCGGGCATGGATGTGTGTGATGTCCTTAGTTTAGTTAGGTTTAAGTAGTTCTAAGTTCAAGGGGACTGATGACCTCAGAAGTTAAGTCCCATAGTGCTCAGAGCCATTTGAACCATTTTGAACCAAGCAGCTAAGGAGATCTGCAGGCAGTATTACATGACACAGTGCGCCATTCACCTGCAGTTTGCCTGTTTGAGACCCATACAGCTGTGTAAAAAAGAGGAACTTGACGTGAACGACATGGAGCTACGGCTATCTGCCGTGTTGTACTTCACATTGGTTACTGACAATATGTGATAACGTTGTTCTGTGGCTGAACAGGGCGCTGCCCCTTAACACGAGGCTTCTTACTCTGGCTCCCACCTGCGGCGCCTGTCACCGCGTATATTTTATACTGTGATGAGAGAGCATAAGCAAATTGAAGTGGCGATCTGTCCCTCTTTAGAGTAGTAGAGCTTCTCAAAAATTTTCGTAGTGTCGGTACTCTAGACTATGCTATTAGGATGGCGATTTTAGATTGTTGCGGAGTGGCTGAGTGATCATTTTCATTCTAACGATCACATGCGCACTTATATTGCATGCAGATGTTCTCTCTATAGTTAAGAATGAAACATCGTTACCCTAATTTAGAAGTCGAATCGTGATCATCAATAATGTTGTGAGCGGCGTGGGTGCTATTCTGTCATTCTGCGCAACGGATTAATCTGAGATGTACCCTTTACCCTGTGGCTCCTGCAAGACGCAATTTCCACCCCCACACTACTACAGAAGTTAGACAGACGCTCCTAGCGTTCTAAAGAGAAATGCCTGAAAAACTTTCAGCAATAGATCTTCTGGAGCCGTCCGCTGTAACTAGTGGGATACTTGGATACTGGAGTAGTGCTGGTTAGTGTAAGGAAAACATGAAACTAACGAAAATTATTATTTATTTTGCTAAAATTCTGAAAAATGATAATGACACCTTTAGTTATGAACTGAACAAGCTATTTCTGGGTTCTTTTCGGAATGTGAAGTTACCTCTCAAGAAAAGGATTCGCTAATGAAATTTCTATACAAAGTTAAGATTGTTACTGACTTGGCAGAATGGCTGAGAGCCGCGCCTACTCAACTTGAATAATTATCCGTTAGAATGTTGCTAGGTATGGTCGAGGCTGTCGCGTGTGAAATGCAGTGAAGTGTACTGTTGTGGAGGAAATACGGGGCTCGCAATAGCTGTAGTGCACAATACCGTAAGCTGCGATGACTGCTGTCTGCGCCGCTCGCTGCTGACAAATAAGATAACTCTCGTTCTATCTGGATTGACCTTCGCCAATCAAACTCTCCCTACGCCTTGATGAAGTCAAGGACTCCTATTTGCCCCTAGTCTAACTATTGGTGTGGTACACCAGTCAGACAACCAGTCCACTGCGATGCCAGTCAAAAATTCCCTCGCAGGCGTTTAACTATAACTCCATCTGTTAACACTGCACAATAAGTGTGTCAGCCAACACAGTGAACAATGCGTAATTGCAAGGACTCTATATAGAGTCGCACTTCGATTCGCTCTCGACAGAGGTGCTCTCCCAGTGAAGTACTGAGGAGAGACTTGTTTTTCGCTCTTTGAGTACACATACGAGCGCGCACGCTCTCGTTATGTGTTTTCGCTCCAAGAGCAACAACAGAACGGCCCCTCTCCATGCCAGACGTGAAGGGGTATATCTTTCAGTCTCTTCCATTATTCCTTTAGCTCAAGGTGTCAGGAATATCGCCTGCCAATCAGCATTGCTCTTCTAAAACGGGAGAATGACTTTTTGTTTAAGGCGACCAATCCGGAAATCTGTAGCATCGGCGTTTGGCGTTTGCTGTCTCCCTGTGAAAATCTCTGAAACTACATGCTATATTTGTAAAGAATGCGTAGCTGTCCGCTCCATGTGTGTACGCCAGCCTTGAGTATTTCAATCTCGGTGTGCATTGGCGATTTACTAGTTATTTGCATGTAGTTTACATTAATTCCTACAACATTGACTTTATCTTATCGAGTTTGGGTTCGAATGAAGTTTCTTGATGTGCGGAATATGATTGTGAGGGCGGAATATGTAAGTGATGAAGGTCAGGAGACGACAACGTCTTACAATGTGAATACAGGCAACAAAAGATCGACCTGTCACGACAACAGCTAGTGGTAGCGTAGTTGTGTTTTTTTTTTTTTTCGAGAAGCAAAAACTTCCAGCAATGACAGCTGCTGGACCACAACGCATCCAAGTGGTCGTCAGCTGGAAGTTGCCGGCCAGAGAGAACTGTTATAACTTATCGTGACGACGCACGGGCGACTCAAGAGGGCAATGGTTATATAAAAGAGCGCTCAATGCACATGAAACGGACATAAAAATCTAACGTCACTGTTGTACTAAGCAGAAGGTACGATATATGTTTTAGTTATAATAAATATTTGTTCTGGAAATATTGAATCATTTAGCAGTACTCATTCCTATCATTTCCTCAGTATTATTTTCTTTTTAACTATGCATTTTGCTAAGATTACAGACACCAAGATCAGCAGTTCAATGCGCGTGTTACATTAAAAAAAACTGTTTTATCGTCTTCTTGCATCAGCTTTAATATTGAATTCCCCTATTGTGTGATGTCACAGTTGTTTTTGTGCCCTTAAGAACTTTCTGGCCACTTAGGAAATTGTTTTGTCATAACAGTAACTTCACAACTGGGCATGATCGTATCTACGATCATGAAGTAATTAGAAAGACGATAATGCAATTTCTTAATCAGCAGCACGCTAGCTGTGACTGCCTCAAGTCACGCGAAACTGACAATGATCAATCCATGATTCTTACACCAATTGTGACTGATGAAACAGTAAACGAAATCTCAAATTCCAACTTTTCCATTGAATAACAGCATCACCTTTATTTTATTACATCACAATGGCAGGGTTTGATGATTATCTTGGCTGCTACATTTCATGGGCCGCATTGTTACTCTGCAAAGTCGCCTTACAGCCAATGATTATACCATCATTTTGGCTTAGCATGACCTTACCATGCTACAATGTTTGTTCCTCAGTGGTGATGCCGTGTTCAAGACGATAGGGCTCCTGGTCACACAGATCGCATTGTTCAGAACTATTTCTGTGAGCATGAGGATGAACTGTCGCATCTTCCCTGGCTACTACAGTATCTTAGTATTACTGAACTTTTTATGTCTACTTTTGAGAAAAGGGCGCATGATCGCTATCCATCTCCATCATCGTTACCTAAAATTGTCACTATTTTGCAGGAAGAATGGTGTAAGATTCCTTTGAAATCCGTACAGGACCTGTATTTATCCATCAGAGACAACAGGAAATCGTTTTGAATGTCAAAGGGGTTCCTATACTGTATTAGGAATGGTAATGTGTTGTGTTTTTGGTCTTTCCATATATTTGTTCAGCACCTGCAGTTTTTATCACAGGTTCATCTCATATATGAGTAAGAAAGAAGCCAAGTGGAAGAAAGAAACTATATTTATTGTTAGTCATACTGACCTGTCACCTATGTAGCAGATGGCAAGACCTACGATCACAGAAAGCCCTTGGACGGTGGCGAGAGTATTGCTGACTATAATCTTCTTCTCACACACCCAATTTTCTTGAGACGGTATAGTGAGTGAAAACCACGTCGTATCGTATTCCCAACCATCCTGGCATCCAACTGTCTCATTTCTCTTGTCAAAATCTTTGTACATGAGACATTTACTGTACGACTTGTCATCCCTGCGAGAACATAAAATGACATTTTATTAACGTTAACAGTGCTGAAAAACATGTACGAATATATTTTGGCTAAGTTTTACATCTTACATGTTTTGTGGAATCAAGAAATATTAGTATTACACGATAACACGAAAAAAGATGCTGCATGATCTCAGCTGCTTCTTACTGTGGTATTGTCATGGCCTTCCACTTCTCGACGCTGATATTCTCAGGTCTGCCAGGAACGTGGCACCAGTGGTCTGGAATCACCATTGACAAAACGAACATGTGACCAGGCATGGTGCACAACAGTACGGACAGACAAACGTAAACAAGGCTCAGCCGAACTTGGAATCTCCCTCGGCTGTCTATCTTCTCTAGTATGTTTTCGAATGTCGGCTCTTTTTGTGCCGTAAAGTTTAATCTTTCTGTCTCTCCATCTGCACGTGTTTCAAATGTCTGAAATGCAGAAAAAAAGATTGAGTACTGGATTTCTAAGTTTCATTTCTTCATATGACATGAAAATATTCATCAAACATTTGCATTCGGATAAACAGAACTACTATTTGAAATTACAATGAAACGAATACCCTTAGCTGCATACAGGCGTTGATATAAGTCAACGGGGACAGTTCAAAATGTGTGCACCGACTGGGACTCGAACCTGGGATATCCTGCTTACATAGCATATTCTCTAACCATCTTTTATTTATTTTTATTTATTTTACTTTTTGTTCGTTGCTGATCGTTGTGTTTGGTCGTTGCGGACGTCACATGGCATCCGTTCAAATTTGTTGTTGATGCTTCAACTCAGTTTTCTATTACAGAGGCCAACCAGCTCACTGAACGAACACACTGAGCTACCGTGCCGGCGCCCATCATACTCCTTACTCGCGGTTTTACCGCCGATTACCGTAAAAGTACGGGCACTATTTGTGCATCCGCACAGAAGTAGATGGTCAAATGGCGGGTGAATGGCTCAAATGGCTCTGAGCACTATGGGACTCAACTGCTGTGGTTATCAGTCCCCTAGAACTTAGAACTACTTAAACCTAACTAACCTAAGGACATCACACACATCCATGCCCGAGGCAGGATTCGAACCTGCGACCGTAGCAGTCGCGCGGTTCCGGACTGAGCGCCTTAACCGCGAGACCACTGCGCCCGGCGAACTGTAGACAAAGACACAGTTCAGTTGTTTTACACATAAGAAGAGGTTCAAGTTCATTGCTTTTCTTGTGCACACAGGCCCCTTTTACTTTCCTACAGACCGAAAATTGTCGTGATCTTTCATGTAAAACAGTTGAAAAGTTCCATGAAACTGGAGTGCCTTAGAACCAAACGTAGAGATTTCTAAAATATTACTTCAGGATTATAGCATATATGATATTGTTTCTGCCTAAAATGTACATGCTCAAAGAATTGCAGTAACCTTCTCGTAGACTCCATTGTTTCCCTGTGAAACGTATTTGGTTTTGAATCTATATATTCCTAAACTTCGCTGAATATGAAATTCAGAATTCAGCAATCAGACTAATTAATTAACAGCGACCAAATATATCACTTCGTCCAAAATTAGAGGAAAGTATAGTAAGATTACTTTAACAGTTGGCATATTGAGAATTGCTTCGTTTGGTAATTTGTATTCCTTCTGTCGGGTTATTTTTGGTTGGTGGTTTGTTACGAATGTTGTTGCATTTCTAATAAAATGTTACATTTATTAACATTTATTTAGAAATATTACTTATCCATCCGAAATTATGGCTCAGGAGGGTTTCTTGGTAGCCTTTTGTTACTAAAAGATGAAGAAATTGTATCATTTCAGTATAATGATCTCTTGATTTTGCTTCTAAATGCAGTATTCTAACCATTTCAAAGTCAATAACTATTACAGTGCTCTGAACATGTGTCATCGTTCCTCATATTCTCGTTTTCCATATAGAAAAACACCATGAGCGACTTATTATCTAATCAACTTCCATCATAAGTGCTTTAACATTTTTGTTAAACCTTCAGTTGTGATGTACAAATGTTACATTTCTTTTCACCACACTTTTTTTACAAATGTGGCTCTACTATTTGGAAGAAAACGTGACTCACATTTTTTTAATAAGTGTGTTGATTAAGAAAACCTTTGGTCAAGGTTATAAACCATAGTAAGGCTAAAACGTCTTGCATCTTTTTACTACTCACAAGATTCTTCTGCAAAAGATCACGAATATTCCAAGAGAGCTGTTCATTAGAGCTGATGTTCCCCACTCACCTAACGTTTAGTGGGGTGGGGAAGAGGAAATTTTGAACAAATGGTCCAAATGGCTCTAAGTACTATGGGACTTTGTAACGCCGGAAATGCATATCCTCCTATTTCCATCTATTGTACTATAATTTTTTTTCCTTGTTTTGTTACCTCAAGATATGACATTTCTATCTCTTTATATATTGTAATTGTTTTACTATTTGTATATATATTTATGCATTTATGTCGATGTATAATTGGTTTGTTTTGTAAATATTATTTGTATTTTTACGCTGGGTCTTGCCTAGGGAAAACTATGCTATCGAACAAATACATCGATAGGTCGTGTGCAGAACCAAAGTGCTTAGGATCTTTGGTAGTGTTAACTCTGTCGCGTGGAGCGCGGGCAGAGGGGGGGTCTCGCTGGGGTGGTGCAGTGGAGCAGGTGTGTTGTGTGAAGCTCCCGCGAGTTGCCGCGCTTTCGGGGTTTGGCAGCATGTAATTGCGCTCGACTTGCGATGATGGTTTCTGACATGGTGTCAGGACGGGAAGCATTAGCTGGCGCACATCAAGAGCCCGTGTCGCCTGGTGACCGTGTCGAGAAGAAGGCGCGCCAACATCCAGCTTCTGCAACAGCGACGGCCGACAATGAGTGACTGTCGCCACCTCCTCGATCGACGGCTTCAAACCTTCAATCAACCAACAAGGAAGACTGGAAGCACGTAAAGTTTTAGAACTGTATGGCAGACCTCAGCTTTTCAAACTTTTAAAATTGTTGCATCACAAAATTACAGCAACTTAGCATGAACCTTTGTTGCTCATTGTCCCAATTGCATTACCAAGCAGGGTCCCTTCCTTTTCCGGAATGAACCCGAGTGTCGTTGAAATTCAAACGCCAGCATCATTCGATTTCACTGCTTTAATTTCAAAGTTCAGTTAAGGTATTCATAGCTGGCTACAATATTTAGATTACACAAGCACAAATTAAGAGTGCGAGTTTTGTTACCGTATTTTAGCTTACCTGTGACTGCAGCTCAGCTTGGTACATACTAAATTTTACTATTGTTAATTGTTCAGAATCATTTAATTCAAGTTCAAAGTTAAATCTCTTATTTCTAAATTGCGTAGATTCAAGTAGCTTTTGAAATGATTGTTGAGGTAGTCCAAGACTAACCGTAATTTACTGAATTTCGATGTGCTTCAGAAAGAAGGCTCACTATTAACTTCAGTCACTAAATTAACTTTCGATTTTCCGGTTTTATTAATTCTTTTGCTAAATTAATCCAGAGTGTAGCGAAGTTTATTACTTCTGACAAACATTCAGTTTTCACACTACACATGTCAACCTTCAGTGGCCACGCTTCTAGTGCTAATTATATGTGTAATAGCCTTTCTTTTTCAGTTACTATAGTAATTGTCCTTAGGACTGGCGACCGTAATTTCCCACAAACCTCAAATATCTAATTACCGCTAGTTAATTGTTAACGTAACGGCCGCACATTTACTTTCTTTATTAACTTTACCCCTTTTCAAAATTAATTTTCACCAGTTTCATTTGCATTTTTCCTTTCATTTAGATGTAACCCTTTCCTCCCTCTTTACCGACAAATTAACTTCGGTGACAATTGCTTTTCCCAAATTCCCATTAGGTACACGCAGTTAAATTTTTCACTGTCATTAAGATCGATAAGTGAGGGGGAGGTTACAACTTAACATCTGAGGTCATCAGTCCCCTAGACTTAGAACTAATTAAACCTAAGTAACCTAAGGACAGCACACACATCCATGCCCGAGGCAGGATTCGAACCTGCGACCGTAGCAGCCACGCAGTTCCGGACTGAAGCGCCCAGAACCACTCGACCACAGGGGCCGGAGAAATTTTGAACAGTCCACAGTATACTGCAAGACTTAGAATTTCAATGATGGTCGAGACAAAACTTCCTGTTAAATGGTTCGAAAAGATTTATTGGAAAAGTGTGTTTAACATGTGGCTTGGAAGTCAATTATAGGAAATAAAGAAGGACAATGGGTAAAATCCTTTTAACTATCTTGGCTAATTTCTTTAGCAACAGCACCTTCACAACTGCAACAGATTTTTATGGAAGCCTGTTACTGGTTCAAACATCAGTGGATTGTATGTGGTGAGTGCTTCTCTGGTGGAGTGGAGAGAAGGTGCAGAAGATGAAGGCAGCCTGTGGTGACAAATAATGTGTTCTAAGCGAGATAGGCCCAGACGCGGCTTTCACTGGAGGCAAGCGGCGGAGGCAGATGTCGCTGCCCATCGGTGAACCTAACACAGATGGGCTGGTGAGGATGTGCTGGTTTCAGCGTTTTTCATTTCACAGCTCGGCGGCAACATTGCTAACAACACATCATATTGCTTCGTTGTCGCATAAGGGGAGGGGAGACTCTGTTTTTGTAACTGCCTTTGGAAGAAGCTGATGTGCTGCCCCGGCTGTAGATGGTGGTGGACAAAGGACAGGATCTTGTACCAGTGACTAGAGAACGGTGGTGGACGCTGCTGGACAACAGGGTTCTGAGCTGAGGGAGAACATTAACTCGACCCTTGGGATACCCAGGCTGTGGCTGGTCACACGACTGGTGGTCCCATCAGGTTGATGGGACAATGTTGGAGGCCTTGCAGCAGAAGCCAAAGAACAGCAGAACAGCAGACATCGGTTGAATCCTAGCTGTCGCAACTTAGCCAGGATGGCTATGTACATCAAGTGAGGCCTCGTTGTGACTGAGGTCATGTAAGTAGCCAGCCAAGCGCTTCCAAAACGTCTCGAAACGCCCATTATTGCTAGAATTGCAGGTCACACTTACAGAGCCGTTGGCCTGGTACGAGTGCAGTGCTATTGAATGTCGGCAAGTATCTGGGTTAGGCGTGAGGTGACGGTCTGAGGCCATGCTGCTACAGCAGCCAGTAACTTTTTGATGAGAGTACAAGCAAAATCGACAGAGGCGAAGTAAAATTCTAAATTAAAATTGTGATTTCAAGCAATCCTTTTGAGAGGAAAATTTACGAATATTGCCGCAGCTCAATGTTCACACCTCTGTAATGATGACAGTTTCAGTCAACTGAATTAGTCATATGGAAGGGCGAGCAACTTTATTAACATATAACAAGTTGCTAGCAACATACTAAATCTCTTACGTTTTATACGTAGTGTGCTAGAATATTAGCGCCTTTGATTATATGTTCCAAATACAACCTATATCTAGATAGGGAGTCAAAAACATAGACTTGGATTTTATAGGAAGTACACCAGCAGTTGCACTATCCAAATATGCTTCTACATCTGACTCAGTCTGACTCAAACCTTCAGCTGGCATAGCATCTCTTATACTTTCCTTCCAAACACAGAGTCTCTCCTAAGACAATGTAGGACCAGTACCTTTAACGAAATATACACTCCTGGAAATTGAAATAAGAACACCGTGAATTCATTGTCCCAGGAAGGGGAAACTTTATTGACACATTCCTGGGGTCAGATACATCACATGATCACACTGACAGAACCACAGGCACATAGACACAGGCAACAGAGCATACACAATGTCGGCACTAGTACGGTGTATATCCACCTTTCGCAGCAATGCAGGCTGCTATTCTCCCATGGAGACGATCGTAGAGATGCTGGATGTAGTCCTGTGGAACGGCTTGCCATGCCATTTCCACCTGGCGCCTCAGTTGGACCAGCGTTCGTGCTGGACGTGCAGACCGCGTGAGACGACGCTTCATCCAGTCCCAAACATGCTCAATGGGGGACAGATCCGGAGATCTTGCTGGCCAGGGTAGTTGACTTACACCTTCTAGAGCACGTTGGGTGGCACGGGATACATGCGGACGTGCATTGTCCTGTTGGAACAGCAAGTTCCCTTGCCGGTCTAGGAATGGTAGAACGATGGGTTCGATGACGGTTTGGATGTACCGTGCACTATTCAGTGTCCCCTCGACGATCGCCAGTGGTGTACGGCCAGTGTAGGAGATCGCTCCCCACACCATGATGCTGGGTGTTGGCCCTGTGTGCCTTGGTCGTATGCAGTCCTGATTGTGGCGCTCACCTGCACGGCGCCAAACACGCATACGACCACCATTGGCACCAAGGCAGAAGCGACTCTCATCGCTGAAGACGACACGTCTCCATTCGTCCCTCCATTCACGCCTGTCGCGACACCACTGGAGGCGGGCTGCACGATGTTGGGGCGTGAGCGGAAGACGGCCTAACGGTGTGCGGGACCGTAGCCCAGCTTCATGGAGACGGTTGCGAATGGTCCTCGCCGATACCCCAGGAGCAACAGTGTCCCTAATTTGCTGGTAAGTGGCGGTGCGGTCCCCTGCGGCACTGCGTAGGATCCTACGGTCTTGGCGTGCATCCGTGCGTCGCTGCGGTCCGGTCCCAGGTCGACGGGCACGTGCACCTTCCGCCGACCACTGGCGACAACATCGATGTACTGTGGAGACCTCACGCCCCACGTGTTGAGCAATTCGGCGGTACGTCCACCCGGCCTCCCGCATGCCCACTATACGCCCTCGCTCAAAGTCCGTCAACTGCACATACGGTTCACGTCCACGCTGTCGCGGCATGCTACCAGTGTTAAAGACTGCGATGGAGCTCCGTATGCCACGGCAAACTGGCTGACACTGACGGCGGCGGTGCACAAATGCTGCGCAGCTAGCGCCATTCTACGGCCAACACCGAGGTTCCTGGTGTGTCTGCTGTGCCGTGCGTGTGATCATTGCTTGTACAGCCCTCTCGCAGTGTCCGGAGCAAGTATGGTGGGTCTGACACACCGGTGTCAATGTGTTCTTTTTTCCATTTCCAGGAGTGTATATTGCTTGCTTCCCATTTGTCATCTCGGAGGTCCCACAGCATCTGGCAAGGATCCATTCACAGCCACTACCACAATCCATTGTCTCAGTGCTGTGTGCTGCACAAGACAAATTTTCTGACGTATTAGTCTGCATATATTCTTGGAAATGTTTCTCCTTGGACCTAGATTATTTCTATGCACTAGTAAACATATACTTTTCTTTTTTTTAGTCATGAGTCTTCTGACTGAATTCCTCTCCTGTGCCAACCTTTTCATCTCAGAGTAACCTTTGCAACCTACGTCCTCAGTTATTTGTTGGATGTATCCCACTAATCTATTGATCATCGCTGATTCTTCCGCCTTTTAGGGGCAGTTTCTAGCCGAATGTCAAAAATGGGCCCTGAATTTTTGTCCGCTCCGCCGCCCGTACTTGACAAGGTCATAGCCACAATGAGGGTGCCTCCTTGTGCCGGAAGTCTTTGGCCGCCATTTATGATGATTTTTATTTAACATTTAAACAGTAACGATATTCTTACCAATGACCGAGGATGTTTTGATTTCTAATCAAAGATGCTACCTTTTTTTATTATTATTATTTCCCCCTAGATTCTGGGTCACTATAAATAGATACCAAGCGCTATATAAAGATCGCCAGGCTCGTACTAACCTGCAAGACAGGGTTAAAGCAGTCACTCTGTGACATTACTATCGACGAATATGCATAGGTACGAGGGTGCTGGATATACAGGGTTATTACAAATGACTGAAGCGATTTCACAGCTCTACAATAACTTTATTATTTGAGATATTTTCACAATGCTTTGCACACACATACAAAAACTCAAAAAGTTCTTTTTAGGCATTCACAAATGTTCGATATGTGGCCCTTTAGTGATTCGGCAGACATCAAGCCGATAATCAAGTTCCTCACACACTCGGCGCAACATGTCCCCATCAATGAGTTCGAAAGCATCGTTGATGCGAGCTCGCAGTTCTGGCACGTTTCTTGGTAGAGGACGTTTAAACACTGAATCTTTCACATAACCCCACAGAAAGAAATCGCATGGGGTTAAGTCGGGAGAGCGTGGAGGCCATGACATGAATTGCTGATCATGATCTCCACCACGACCGATCCATCGGTTTTCCAATCTCCTGTTTAAGAAATGCCGAACATCATGATGGAAGTGCGGTGGAGCTCCATCCTGTTGAAAGATGAAGTCGGCGCTGTCGGTCTCCAGTTGTGGCATGAGCCAATTTTCCAGCATGTCCAGATACACGTGTCCTGTAACGTTTTTTTCGCAGAAGAAAAAGGGGCCGTAAACTTTAAACCGTAAGATTGCACAAAACACGTTAACTTTTGGTGAACTGCGAATTTGCTGCACGAATGCGTGAGGATTCTCTACCGCCCAGATTCGCACACTGTGTCTGTTCACTTCACCATTAAGAAAAAATGTTGCTTCATCACTGAAAACAAGTTTCGCACTGAACGCATCCTCTTCCATGAGCTGTTGCAACCGCGCCGAAAATTCAAAGCGTTTGACTTTGTCATCGGGTGTCAAGGCTTGTAGCAACTGTAAACGGTAAGGCTTCTGCTTTAGCCTTTTCCGTAAGATTTTCCAAACCGTCGGCTGTGGTACGTTTAGCTCCCTGCTTCCCTTATTCGTCGACTTCCGCGGACTACCCGTGAAACTTGCCCGCACGCGTTCAACCGTTTCTTCGCTCACTGCAGGCCGACCCGTTGATTTCCCCTTACAGAGGCATCCAGAAGCTTTAAACTGCGGATACCATCGCCGAATGGAGTTAGCAGTTGGTGGATCTTTGTTGAACTTCGTCCTGAAGTGTCGTTGCACTGTTATGACTGACTGATGTGAGTGCATTTCAAGCACGACATACGCTTTCTCGGCTCCTGTCGCCATTTTGTCTCACTGCGCTCTCGAGCGCTCTGGCGGCAGAAACCTGAAGTGCGGCTTCAGCCGAACAAAACTTTATGAGTTTTTCTACGTATCTGCAGTGTGGCGTGACCATATGTCAATGAATGGAGCTACAGTGAATTTATGAAATCGCTTCAAGCATTTGTAATAGCCCTGTATTTTGGCTGGGCAGTTTGTAGTGGCGAACTACAGCGATGTGGCCGGGCTATGTGAGTCCGGCTTCTCTGTGGGCAGGCGCTTGGGAGGTTGTGGTAAGCAGTCAGCACAGGCTATCTGTAGCAGTGGGTACATCCTGGTAGTGTGGATACTGAGGCCGCGTGCCTTCTGGGCAAGCTAAGATGGCTGCACTGACTCAGAATATGTAGTAAAAATTTTGATATTCACTGACACTACCAGATACGCCTTACAGACATGCTACAAGAAAACTAAAGACAGCGTACGGATCGTGGCGGTGAGATGAGCTCACTGGAAATTAAAGCATGCTTGTAAACACGTTACTGATAAAGTTATTAAAATGCAAAATAATTTAAAATATAAAATAATAGTTGTTCATAAAATTCAAAGCACTGAAATAGACATGCAAAGTACAAACGCGACGCGTTATTTAACTGCTCGTGACGCCGGCAACGAAGGCAGCAAGTCACTTTCATCATTTTCATGCATGTCTGATACAACAGACACTGTTGTTGATCCACAGGTGTACGAAATATTTCGAAATTGATCCATTGACTGCGAATTCCTTGACACCTGCTGCATTAGGAAGAGATATACTACCCAACAGCGCCATATGAAAATTTGTGCCGCTCTGTACATAGATATGTGTTCAAGTATTACAAGTCTAGGTGGGAATACAATGATACCATTGGTCTCGATTTCTCATTATTTCATTTTACCCGCTGCAGGAATCCAAGTAATGTTACGACCATTAGGTAATTACTTTAGTGGACTGTGGTACAAGGATGTACACAGCGTAATATGTGGAAGTTGGCGTCAGTCCAGTGAGCATGCATGGATAGCAGAAGTGGTTGAGGTGACTGTTCGCGAGAAGTGGTAAATCTGGGCTCGAGTCCTGCTCCGACACAAGTTTTAATATGTCACTACTGGGTAGAGTTATCCCTGATACAGCAGGTGTCAACGAATTCGTTTACAGCGAATATATTTCGAAACCTTTAATGTTCAACAAAATTTATAGGTAGTTAAATTTACTAAAGAGTATGCAGAAATGTGCCTAAGCTATGATGCCTCCATTTGAACACACTTCATTAAAATTATCATCACAATTCCAGTCAACGATCTCGTTGATTTCTATATTTATTTGCATATAGTTTGACGCTGTATTACATCTGAAGTTAGTGTTGTGCCTAGCCTCAAGCTTTAGTACCAATTTGTGTAAGATTGTTGTTTCGACTAGTTAGGCTACAAGTGTGACGAATAAAACTCTTACCGTAAGTTATTATTAACTAAATTTCGTTCGTCGGAATCGATGTTTAGCAACTGTCATTGACGATTTAAATAAAGATACACTGCAGCAATTATGTAATTTCTTCATGCTTACCACGACGCGTTTCTAGAATTTATTCTCATTGTCAGGCGTGATATTTATGTAAGTAGTTTGTCTGATGTTTGAAAGTGTGTAGTTGTGCCTCTCTTGCACTGTAGTCGCCTTTTGAGGCTATACTGCAATCTGAAACTCGGGCATGTCAAATTTTGAGATTTTTTTTACATCATAATGTTAGAAATAATATTTTTGTATTTCTACTTTTAGGTGCTGTACCTTCTCCATTTGGCATAAATTCACACATGTGCAAACTATGACTCATATTCTTTGTTTGTGACATTGAAATACAAAGATGTTATGACAGTATTTGACAGTGGGTTTGGATAAGACCTTGGACTTTATCCAAACCGAGTTCTTACATTTTCTGTGGGTGACATTCACATAAAGTTTTCACAAATTTTATTCCACCATTTCTATTACAGTAAAATTACACAATTCGAAAACGACGAAAAATAATGCAAACATTTGAGCATTCATTCTGCTATGTCCGATGATATTTCCGATGGTTAATAAGGAACTGCAATGCCTTGTTCTCTAAGCAACACATGGCTTAACACACCATGAGCGACACAAAACCCATCTGTTTTGAAAAGAAATGTCAGTTAAATTTGTAACTTTCTATGCATATCCTAACGCGTTTAAAACACAAGCGTTTACTGAAAGTTAAATAAGGATTAGACATAAATTCTACCATTCCCCATGTGATATGACAGCTGAACAAAGCCCTCGAGTTTCAAGCGAAAAATACAGAATCCAGCCCTGCACATCTAGCGATTGCTTAACACAGATTTACTTCACACATTAAAAGCAATTTCACCTTTATATCTGTATGGAGTAAGGAAGTTCCTCTGTACCACATAAAACGTGGTGGGCAACTCACTCACATTCAAAGTACTCTCTATCAAAGAGCAAGAAACAGTAAAGTCACCTGCGAAACGTCTCCTACCATTACCAACTTTATTTTCAACAAAAATAAAAAAAAGCTGAAATAAAGGTGGTTAAGTATTACATACTAAGTACATTCCAAAAGCTTCATCTGTAGAGTGACCAGAGGACACCTACTCTTATCTACTGCCAGCGGCCTAGTCAGGTACTGGACGAATACAGAGCGCCTTCCGCTTATCAGCAGGACGGGGAAAGGCTGAGATGAGCAGTGTTCCTCCTGGGAACTTAACTGTATACCTGCTCATGCACCTGACCTACAGCAACGCTAAGCCTCTCTCCCTTTCGAGTGAAACTGCCACAATTGGTACAACTTCCCTGAAACGCATGGTTTAATCCGCAGGACAGAACAGGTAGTTGGAATTGTGAAAAGGGGCCAAAAATGAGTGGCTATCAGTTACACTCGAACACATACAACTTTATTTAGTTTCCCAAACTTTATAGCGAAAATTTCCGACCATAAATATCGACTGAATATGTCACACAATCTTATGGCTTAAGGACACAACATCTTTAATTTTTAAAACGGCTGTAGGCACATGATTTAAAACACAACTGCAATAAATTTTCGAAAGGGAGAAAGCGCAAGGTTTTATCCTGAAATAATATTTCAAATGAGGCTGAAGGCCCAAAAAGTCTAAGACTTGAAAAGTAAGGAACTTTTAGTTTTAAAACGGCTGAAGGCCCGTTATTTAAAACCCAACTAAAAGTATAAAAATTCAAACCATCGGCTATGAGCCATTAAAATACACAATCAAACATCAATAAGAAAAGGCAGTACAGCCAGCGGCGCTCAGAAGTTTCCGGGGATCGGTCTGCACTTGAAATATTAACGTTCGCTTATGGGAGACAGGTAGTCGGCCCAACTATAACCGATCCGCCGGCAACCCAACCAAGAGACAGTCAACGGACCCACCGATAAGTACACAAGGAACTCCAATGCCAAAACGTAAAAGGCGTAGCCGCCCACAACCAAGTGTGCATAAGTTGTCAAAACTACACACATGTGTTGGACAGCGACAACACGGTGAGGAAAGGACACTGCCTGAATTTTACGTCAGCGGCCAGGGCAGATAACCGGAACGCTAAAGGCCACAAGGCAGAAAACTCCGCTGGTGCACTTGGACTTCAAATAACCAAAATACAGTTAAACTCCACCGGATGGTGGCCAAACTTTCGCCAACTCTAACACTCGCTGTTGCTCACGGGAATAACCCCCCCCCCCCCCCCCCCCAACAGCCAACCATGAAAACCAACGGCACACTGTGAACAGACTGGCTTTGGTAATTAAATCACCACTCAACTGTGATGTATTGGGTCGGTGAGCCACGAACCTCGTAGCAATCGGAACAGCTCCCACACACTACGACACTGCGTAGAGACCGCCAGCGGGCCCGGCCCACTGCACTGCGCGGAGATTTCCTGGCTGGTCCACACCAACCGACCGACTGCGGCACACCATCTAGCCGGAAACTATCAGCACCAGACCAAAGATAGTACAAGGTCTGAATATCGATACACACATCTGCTGTCACAGGTAGAAAGAGTAAGAACCAACGCATAACCGCAATAACCACGGGAAACCAAATGCAGAGTAACAGCCAAGGTTTAAACCAACGCATAATACGGGGCCAGCACGGCTCATGTCCTAGCGTTCAACAGATACTAGCCTCCCTGACGAAAACTAACACTTACTCACCTCAGCCATGGACAGATAGCTAAAGAATAGGAAAGGGATAAATGGAAGACACAGATGTACAAATATCAAAGTGAATATTGAGAATAAAAAGAGAAGCTTACTTCTGCAGAGAGTAGCGAACGTCAATGTGAAACGGAATGACTTATAAGAGAAGATAAACATGTGAGATGGATCTGACCCATCTGTTTCAAACTTCTGGGTGAAAGTCTAATCGAATGGTTAGAGACAATATCATTGTCCTACGGAATCGATTTCATCTATTCATCCTTCATTCTATTCACGTAATTATTTGTTCGTTATTTCCTGTTTTATATTGTAGTTGTCGATACTAGTGAAAAGAGTTCTGGCTTAACTTTGTACTTCGCTTTGGGCTTAAAAGCAACTGTGTACGATCAGTCACATTTGATTCGGTGACCTATACTGAAATATTACGTCTCATATCGCTCACAGAAAACCATTTGTCCAGTCGCATTTGAGTTGTGTATAACAGTGCCATATAGTCTGTCTAGTTACAACTGCTAATTAATACGCTGTAACTATCCAACTACTATCGAAAGCCACTCATATCCGAACACTGGATCTAATAACGGGCTATGAAAATAGTCTCTATGCCGATTTATAGTATTTCCTCCAGAAAATAAAACCGGGTAACAATATAACATTAAAAGGTTGAAGGAAACGCCTAAAAATCACCACAGGTATCCACACGAACAAACAGAAGTTATTTTCTTTTATAAGTCCTCGTCAACTCGGCCTCGTTGTTACCAAACACTACATCGGCTATCGGATGTCGCCATTTTCTCATATGAAACCTACCGCCTAGCAAATTCCCACTCATTAAGCCGCTCCCTTTTTTAAAAAAAATCCGGAAAACAATTGTACTGATCGCTGAGGATCACTCCCTCACTACTTCATACGCACAATTATTTTAAAAGCTCAGTTGTTGCCAACAGGCCTCACGACTTCGGCCCGATACGCTGAAGGCTGCTGGTTTACTCTAGATTTCTCTAGCTGCAAAAAGTTTCCACAAACTTATTTTAACAAGCAGATCTTTCCGTCAATCAGTCTCCAGGACTGAACGTAGGGGATTCAATTGCTCATTTCCTGGCGCTAATGGTGCAGTGCTACGTAAAACTTGAGTACGAAAGTCACTTTCGCATAATGTGTCACTGCCAAGTAACACAGTTCGATGAAACTTGGATCATACTTAGAAAGACCTGCTACAGTATAGTACAAAAGGTATACGAAAGACGTACACAATGAGAAGAGAAATAACACCTTTATTTAAAGACAACAATTACAATGAAGTAATCCGAATTATGATAGCTCTTTTTGAGCCATCAGTCTTCTGACTGGTTTGCGCGGCCCGTCACGAATTCCTCTCCTGTGCTAACCTTTTCGTCCCAGAATAGCAATTGCAACCTATGGCCTCGAATATTTGCTCGTTGTGTTCTAATCTCTATCTACGAGGGTAATCCCAAAAGTAAGGTCTTTTATGTTTTTATAAGTACAGAACTCTGTACGTATGGCAGTTGGTCACACTGTTATGAAGAGTGCTTCACGCACTGTGTGTAAACATGCGCAAGCCGCTCTGAGGCGCTCAGTCTTGGCTTGGCAGCCGTTGAGAATGGAGATCCCGTTGGATGTTACCGCCAAGTGCGGATTGCGCGCAGTTATACGGTTTTTGAACGCAAAGGGCACTGCGCCGATTGAAATCCATCGCCAATTGACGGAAGTGTATGATGAGTCGTGCATGGATGTCAAAAATGTTCGTAAGTGGTGTAGAGAGTTTGCAGCTGGTCGGACCGAAATTCTCGACGAACAAAGGAGCAGGAGACCGTCAATTTCTGAGGATACAGTGTTGAAGGTTGAGCAACACATGCGTGAAGATCGGCGGATCACCCTGGATGATCTCTGCACGTTTGTTCCTGAGGTTTCCCGAAGCACCGCTCAAAGAATTTTAACGGAAACATTGAAATACCGGAAGGTATGCGCAAGAAGGGTGCCACGCATGCTGACTGAGGACCACATGGAGCAACGAGTTGATGCTTCCCGCGCATTTCTTCACCGCCTTGCAGCCGAACAGGACAACTTTCTGGACTCAGTTGGCACGGGTGACCAAACCTGGGCGTACCACTTTATACCTGAGACCAAGCAACAATCACGCCAGTTCATAACTTTCTGAACAGCATGACGCGGCAAGTTGGTATGACATAGACATACAAAAACTGCCACAGAAAAATGCATCGACAGAAATGGTGATTATGTCGAAATATAGCTAAATGTTCAAGCTGTAAAATGATATAAACCATTGTAGAAATAAACAGGTCTATGTACTTATAAAAAATAGGTGACCTTACTTTTGGGGTTACCCTCGTAATCCACAGTCTTTACCATCCAGCTCTCTCTAGTATAATGGAAGCTATTTCCTAATGTCTTAAGAGGTGTTTTGTCATCCTGTCCCAACTGCAATTGGCCTTAGTCTCTGGCAGAAGGTACATGTAACTTAGACAAACATTTTATCCTGTGACGTCTACTCCATTTAAATGTTGGCAAGGGCCTCTCCGTGTGTGGACTTACTAATGAGTAGTTATTCTGAAGTATGACATATGTAATCTGAGGCTTTCTAAACCCATATCTTGCAGTAATTCTTGTTTCATCAATTTCGTTTATGAGAAGAGCCGCTCGACTTCATCTCATCTAATGTGCTATCATATGATGTAATAAGGGCAATACTTCTGAAGAAGATATTTTTACAAATATCGACACCATGGTCAGGGGCTAATAAACCCTTATTTGCAACTGGTTGGCTGATTTTTCAACCTCTTCAGAGTTACACAGTTGCTGTTTCGCAACCATGTTTAAGATTTTATTATAAAGAAAATTACTGAAGACGGATAAGGCAACTACTTGAAACAAAATTGAGTAATAGCTATTATTGCTGCAAAATATTACGGAAAATGACAACAAATATCGAGAATATAATCAGAATAACAGATAGATTTGGTGAATGTTGCAATTACTGGTAATCACAATACGAAATAAATCTGTTTAGCCTACTTCTCAAATAAGTACACTTCAATTACAGTTCACGTTTTGCTCTATGGACGTGAACTTATTGTGTAGTCCGTCCCTATACGAACATTAATTTCTGAAAGTGAAATATTAAGTTTCGCGTAGTAAATCACTCGAAATATTACTGTTAAGAAGAAGAGCCACTTCTCACCGGAAGCTGAATGATTAATTTGAACATGAAGGGAGTAAAACCATAATGTTTATATGCAGCTGAATGGCTCGACTAGATTAAGAGAGAAGAAATATAAAACGGCAGAAGAAGGAAAATTAAAAAAATACAAAGATTTACAAAAGAGTCACGTAAGCTAGAAATAATACAAATTGCGTAAGAACATAGAGCCACCGAATATAACCATGAAGAAACATATACTAAACCCTATTCCACATGAAATCAAAAGAAAGGAAAGGTACTACAACTGGAGATTTGAACATCACAGAAAGATTAAACCACCGTGATACAAAAGGACACAACAAACGACCATCATCAGGCATGAAATAAGGCAGAGATAATTCTCCAATTCTGAAAATAAGAAAGAAACCCGCAGTAATGTGATCAAGAGAATAGAAATCACACCTAATCGAATGAAGGAGCATTCAGATCAGGTGACAAGTCATAAATAGTTACTTACGTGGTCCATAAGAAGAGAATTTTGGTGAAATATAGAGCAGTGTCGACATTGCCGCCAACGAAGTGCACGCAACAATACCGTTGTTAAAAAGCGATATCATACCATCCATTTCACTTTTATGAACAGAACTGTCTCGATCTGACGACAGTTCGGTTGAAACTTCTTGGGAGATTAAAACTGTGTGTCGGACCGAGACTCGAACTTGGGACCTTTGCCTTTCGCGGGCAAGTGCTCTACCAACTGAGCTACCCAAGCACGACTCACGACCCGTCCTCACAGCCTTAATTCCGCCAGTACCTCGTCTCCTACCTTCCAAACTTCACAGAAGCTCTCCTGCGAACCTTGCTGAACTTGCTCCTTGAAGAAAGGATATTATGGATACATGGCTTAGTCACAGCATGGGGGATGTTTCTAGAATGAAAGTGTCACTCTACAGCGGAGTGTGCGCAAAGGTTCCAAGTTCGAGTCTCGGTCTGGCACACAGTTTTAATCTACCAAGAAGTTTCATAGCAGCGCACACTCCGCTGTAGAGTGAAAATTTCATTCTAGACAGTTAGCTTAACCAAAAATCATATAACAATAAAACAAAAGCAAGATTCGTCACATGCGTGCTCGCACGCAGAAAGTTTACTTAGTCAATCACTTACATCCATTGTGAACACCGTTGTATCGAAGGTTTACCAGTCAACGCTCTGCTCGCTTAATTCTTTTCAAAACTTGGTTGTTCTTAATATAAAGGTGAAAAACATAAGAGAGGGAACAGAGAATTTTTATAGCTATCAACAAATAATGACTTGAAACCACGGCAATTAGCACTGCTAAGGCGTCATTCTACAAGAGCAGCTTTTAGCTTATCTAACATTTGGTGATGTCTGATTGTTTTTAATGATTTACAGTTGAAAAATGAGCTAACGAGCAAGCGCTCACCTTGAGTTTGTACAGTCTTTCCGATTCCTCGTATGACGTCTAGGTCATTGACAACATTTGAATCAAAGTGACGCCTCATATTTGGCAGGTAAATTTTTCTGAAGGAAATATATTTTATACCAGAGGCTGCCAAACTTCTTCGTTTAAGAGCCAATGCTGACATTGTGGTGCAGCACTTCGAGTCGCTTATGTACCGATCTTATTATTAATTGGTTATCTACATAAATTACTACGTTATGGGACCTCAACAGACTATCTATGGGTGTTAGAAGTAAATGTATTGTGATCTAGATTATGTTACTTAGGGAAGTTGTATATACGAATCACTGTGGTGTCCCCTTGACAGCATAATACATGATTTTAGTAGTAGAAGAAATGCTAAAATATATATAGGGGATGAAAATTTGGCAGTCCTAAATGTTTGGAATCCGATTACACGGCAATGAATCGAATACTGATTTAGATGAGAATATAGCTAGGAAATATTTAGAAATAAATCTTAATCTACAAAGCACAGGCAGATGCGGATATCGATCACGAGTCAGTAGCGATAGAAGTAAGGCAGAAAATCGATAGGATAATGGAAATGGGTGGGGGGAGACGCACGATAAAATACTGAAAATATAAGGCAGAAGGAGACAAAGTACATATTGTCTGAGGCAGTGAGCATTGGCGTAAATAAAAGCCTTGAGGCTATTGTAGTAGACGAATGGAGGAATAAAATGAAGAAGAAAGGGAGGAAAGTATGCAGTATGTATCGCGAAAGCAGAAATGAAGGAGATCTGAACAGCACTCGAGCTTAATGGCAGAATATCAAGAACGAGGAAGCTTACCCACGGTTTATGGGTTACTTAAAAACAAAATTAAGAGTTACTACAAACATGCTATGTCAGAATGAACGCGAGAAAGCTGTAACGATATTGAGGAAAAATCGACATGACTTAACGGTAAGACTGAACGTCATTTCGTGAAAGCAAAATATAGAAGTGTTAATTTATGATGTAGATGTTATTATCTATTAGATGTAAGAGAGTGGATGATATGTAACAGGAGTACTTCGAAACCACGAGTCATGGAAAGCGACAGTTCCGAAGTGTTAAGAAAGACTAAGGGGAAGATAATGTGGAGAAAACAGGTGATCCAGAAACGAGATCAAATTTTGATAGACCAGTGAATAATCTCAGCCCGAATAACTCAGCAGCAATCCTACGGAGCTACTGAAATATGTGGGAGAAGTGACAAACGAACAACTTAACGTAAGTTTTAAAGAAAAATATCACCATAGTATTACCGAAAAAGGCACGTGCACATAAGGGTTCAAACTATCGAACGATTATGATAAAATTTAATTAGGAACAGTCTTGACCGCAATAAAATATTTGTTGGCAAGGGTAACCGGTTTCGCTCACACTTTCAGACCATTTTACACCGTGTTGCGGTGCGGTGAACGGTGAAGGTATCGTGGAATTATCGAACAATTAGTCTGATAAAATATTTTAGTAAACTTCTGACTAGTCTATTATAAATAAGAATAAAATTGAAGACGTACTGAACGAAGAGCAGTTTAGTTTGAGGGTGGGAGAATGCACAGGCAAACCATTTCGACTTTGAGCCTAAAAATTGAAAGTATACCTTAATAACATTTTAGGTTATAGAGAAGTCTTCGGCGATATAAGGTAGAATGATATGCAAATTGTCTGCAGAAAATTGATAGTAATGTAAAGAGACGAATAATTTACGTCTAAAATATACAAATATTATAATAATGTAAATGTGACATAACGTCTGCGAATGTTTGTTTCCTGGGTATCTGATGATGAATAAATTCGGAAACGCGTCATATGAGAAATAAAGTCGTTCCTTGCCAGATGTTTGACTTTGACTATTGGGACCCTGTCATTTGAATTCTTAACTACTAATTAAATGTGATAATAATAAAGAAAAGTTCGTGTTAATGAGGGTTGCAAGTTAACACCACTTTCGCTGAACATTTTCGTGGAAGAAGTATTGAAAATATTAAAAGAAAATTTCGGAGAAGGAATGTAAGCGAGTGGGGAACCAGGTATCTAATTTTGTTGGCAGACGACGTACTCTCCAGGCTGAATTCACAGAACACTTAGAAGCCTGATGAAAGCATGAGACAGGATACTGAACACGGAATGTGGCTTAAGGAGAAATAGAGCAAAGCTGAAGGTGATGAAGGGTAGTAGACACAGAAAATGACTTGCTTAACATCGAAACTGGAAACAACATAGTTCTAGAAGAGGGGAAATTTTCCCAGTAGATGAATTTTTGATTTATGGAAAAGTCGGACAATGCACACTGACCAGCCAGAACATTATGATCACAGACCTACTATCAATATAAATCCGTCCACGCGATAGCAGCGTTACCTGGTGAGAAATGACTGCTAGTCAGACACACGCAGGGTGCCTGTAATATCTGTGAACGTGTTGTCCATATGTAGAATGGGGAAAGCGCAAAATCTATCTCAGTTTGACCTAGGGCATATTGAGATGGCCCGGAGGTTCGGCACGAGCATTTCGGAAACTTCACAACTTGTCGGGTGTTCGAGGAGTGCTCTTGTGAGTGTCCTCAACTCGTGGCGGAACCATGGTGAAACCACGTTCAGACATTGTGAGGTTGGGCGGCCACCCTTCATTACGGATGTAGGACGTCGTAGGCTGGGCAGACTGGTAAAACAGGACAGGCGGCGAACTGTGGCGGACCTAACATCAGACTTTAAGGCTGGAGAGAGTACAAATGTGTCTGAACACACAGTGTGCCGAGACTCCTGAGGATGGGCCTCCGCAGGCAACGACCCATATGTGTGCCAATGTTAACACCACGACATTGGAAACTTCAACTGAAATTGGCACGTGACCATCGGCACAAGATGTTGGCGCAGTGGCAGAGAATTTCATGCTGTCATAAATTTTGTAAAATCTTAAAAATTACAAATCCCTCTTACCAAATAATGGAAGTTTATGATAAAATGTGTTCAAGAGCTAAGAATGAGTACTAAGTAAATGATATTCCAACAATTACAAAGTAAATGGTATTCCACAACAAGTGAACTTTCTCAGCGTAAGATTTCGCAGGATGGTAAGGATCAGAGGCAGATTGGCACAGGTGAAGGAATCTTTTTGCGTCTATAGACATTGATATGGAAATGAGGAAGAAGTTTCTGAAAATCTACGTCTGGTGGCAGCATTTGTATAAAGATGAAACATAGAACATTGTAAATCTAGGCAAGAATAAATAGGAAGCATTTGATATATGGTGCTGCTGAAGAACGTAAATACTTGAGTACAGATAAAGTAAAGAAAGAAGACACACATAAAAGAATACGTGAGCAAGGAGTAGTAGAAACATCCTTACTAGAGAAATGGGCAGTGGTGCTGGAAGAAGCACTAGAAGGGGAAAAACAGAAGAATATGCAAAACAGTTTGTAGAGGAGGATGGTTGTACAAAAAGATTCGTACAGGACACAGAAATGTGAAGAACTGCATCAAACCACCTCGAAATTTAAAGCTTCTCAGTGTGTAGCTTGTTCTATGAAATTTCGAGCGCTCGGTCGGTTCTCTATAACTTGCTTTCACGATATTTCGTGATATAGCATACACTAGGAGTACAGAATATGGACTGACAGTAAACCAAGGTCAGACGAAAGTAATGAGACATAATAGAAGTGAGAATAGCGAGCAACTTAACATTAAAGTTGTAGTAACGAAGGAGACAAAATTAAGGCAGAAAAATAACCGTCGGCCATTGTGGCCGAGCGGTTCTAGCCGCTTCAGTCAGGAACCGCTCGACTGCTACGGTCGCAGGTTCGAATCATGCCTCGGGCATGGATGTGTGCGATGTCATTATGTTAGTTAGGTTTAAGTAGTTCTAAGTTCTAGGGGACTGATGACCTCAGATGTTAAGTCCAATAGTGCTCAGAGCCATTTGAAAAGTAACCCATGTCGGATGTATCAAGCAGGACATAAAAGGCAGACTAGCATTGGCAAAAAGGGAATTCCTGGCCAAGAGCAGACTGCTAGTACCAAACACTGATCTTCATTTGAGGGAGACATTCCTGAGAACGTACATCGGGATTACTGCACTGTACGGTAGTGGATCACGGACTATGGGAAAACCGGAGTAGAAGGGAATCGAAGCATTTGGGACGTGGTGACACACAAGAATGTTTAAAATTAAGTTTACTGTTAATGTAAGGAATGAAGAGGTTACCCACAGAATCGCCCAAGAAGGAAACATATGGAAAGCACTATGAAGAAGGGACGGGATGACAGGAGACGTATTAAGACTTCAGGGAATAAGCATGGCACTGGAAGGAGCCGCAGAGGGGAAAAACTGTGGATAAAGACGGAGACTGGAATACACCCAGCAAATAACTGAGGACGTAGGTTGGGCGTACTGCTGTGAGATGAGGATGTTGGCAAAGGAGAGGAATTCGTGTCGGACGGCATCAAACCAGACAGAAAACCGATGACTAAAAAAAAAAATCCAGGAGTTTTTCCAAAATTTCGTGGATCAGCATTCTAAAGAATGACGGTTTTTAAAGAAATGACACAGTTTGCACACTTGGCAGCTCGACTTTTGATACTTAATGGGAGAATTAAAATAACTACACTCCAAATCAGACTAACTGACGTCGTCTTCTTCACTTTGAGGTCCTCTGTGAGCAAACGATAGCGATCGATCTTGTAAGCTCAAGACCGATATAGATTTAGAATATTCCGTGTGACTTACCTTAATCCAGCATTAACAAGTACACACACAAAACCATTCAACAACACTGCCACTGCCTCTCCAGCACTGCACTCCCGACTACTCAACTAAAAATTTCTGGTCGTCCAGTTTTCATTGCAGTGTCGCACTCACTACACATTACACTAGCTTCCAACTTGAAAAGCGAAGAAAAAAGTACAGTCATTAAAAAAAATTAAAGTGTCTCACTCTGGCTTTGTGTTCTCAAGGGGTACACTATGGTATAAGACTTACGGTGCTTATAATTTCACCTGAAAATCTAGATCCTGCTTTCGTGTACCGTGTTTTTACAATGAGGCTGACCTAGCATGCCACAGATCACAGCTTCAGTTTGTTATACGCTCTTCTCAGTTCCATTTTAGCCCCAACCTGTCGTAGCTGTTAGCAATTCTTTAAACGAAAAGTTCTCTAAAGTGTTGCCAACGAACTATGTTTTATCTTTGTGAAGAAAAGTTATAAGCCACCATGAGATGTGAAACGTACGAGTGGAGGCAGGAGAAGGGGGAGCGCTTAACAGAAATCTGACCACCCGTAGGTGATTTCCACTCGGAATCTTTGACACTGTAACAAACTCTTCTACTATGTTGCTAAATTTCAAGACACCTTAAAACCACTTCTGGGAAGGAGGATGCAGCGTATAAAGGGCTTATTCACAGTATAGGGAGTGTATTAAGAGCAGACATTCCGCTTTATAGCGGAGACTACACTGTTATGAAACTTCCCAAGAGATCAGAATTGTCTGCCAGACGGGGGTGATATCTGATCATAACTTTATAATAAACAAGAACTTCACATACTGATGTACGAGCAAGAAGCTACACAAACAATAGTGTTAGTATGAAGCGGAAAGTCGGCTATTCAAGTGAACATAGAAACTGCTCAAAACTGCTAGCTATAAGAGGTGTTACCACAAATACAAAAATATGTCATCATCAAAAAACAAAACGTACCACTGTCGAGTTGTTAGGAGCCATTTCTGTTACGGCAGACTTGCACGACCACAGGAAGAAATGAATGTTCTCGAGTGGAGCTGCCCGACAACACTAAGGACTAAATGTATGCGCGTGTTTTGTCGCCAACAGGTGGAGTGCAAGGTTATCAGTGTCCGTAACGGGGAACAATACGGGGAATGACCGACAAGGAGAGGCTGAAAGAGGAACTGCGCCGCTGTAGGATGACATTGAAATCGTTAATTACAAGCAGATAGAATAACAAGGCGTTAGGCTGGCAATTGACTCTCAGAAACCGCCTTCCATCGAATTGTTTTCTCCTTTACCTGTTCTCCTTTGCTTTTATCGCATTTTTTTTGTATGGAACTAGCTGATACTTTCCTGCTCATTAATGTGTACGCGCGCTAGTAAAGAGACACAAACAAGCGAATGCGTGACCTGACACGCCTGTGCCTCAGCGGGCGATATCGGTAATTGAGTTCTGAGAATGCACGGGAGAGATAACGGAAGTGAGCCGCGCGTTAATTAGTCTTTATGCTCTTACGGGGAAATTCCGCTTTCTTTTGCTATATTGTGTTAAATAAGCATGCTGCTAAATTTTTCTGTTCCAAGACTAGAATTTGTGACATCTGGAAAGAGCTTCTGACGCCATTCGGTAAAGGAAATGGATGGTTACTGTGTAACATCGACACTGTGAGACAATATTACAGTATATTCATAATGCGGGTAAGCTACTACAAACAGCATAGTGAACGCATTATTGTGGCCAAGATAGATACGAAGCCCACACCTACTACAGTATTACAAATTTATATGCCAACTAGCTCTGCAGATGACGAAGAAATTGAAGAAATGTATGATGAAATAAAAGAAATTATTCAGATTGTGAAGGGAGACGAAAATTTAATAGTCATGGGTGACTGGAATTCGAGTGTAGGAAAAGGGAGAGAAGGAAACATAGTAGGTGAATATGGATTGGGGCTAAGAAATGAAAGAGGAAGCCGCCTGGTAGAATTTTGCACAGAGCACAACATAATCATAGCTAACACTTGGTTTAAGAATCATGAAAGAAGGTTGTATACATGGAAGAACCCTGGAGATACTAAAAGGTATCAGATAGATTGTATAATGGTAAGACAGAGATTTAGGAACTAGGTTTTAAATTGTAAGACATTTCCAGG
Organism: Schistocerca nitens; assembly: GCF_023898315.1. Classification (NCBI taxonomy): domain Eukaryota; kingdom Metazoa; phylum Arthropoda; class Insecta; order Orthoptera; family Acrididae; genus Schistocerca; species Schistocerca nitens. The sequence continues at coordinate 402,908,141 of NC_064617.1, forward strand.
GGCAGATGTGGACTCTGACCACAATCTATTGGTTATGACCTGTAGATTAAAACTGAAGAAACTGCAAAAAGGTGGGAATTTAAGGAGATGGGGCCTGGATAAACTGAAAGAACCAGAGGTTGTACAGAGTTTCAGGGAGAGCATAAGGGAACAATTGACAGGAATGGGGGAAAGAACTACAGTAGAAGAAGTAGCGAAGGCAGCAGAGGATCAAGTAGGTAAAAAGACGAGGGCTAGTAGAAATCCTTGGGTAACAGAAGAAATATTGAATTTAATTGATGAAAGGAGAAAATATAAACATACAGTAAATGAAGCAGGCAAAAAGGAATACAGACGTCTCAAAAATGAGATCGACAGGAAGTGCAAAATGGCTAAGCAGGGATGGCTAGAGGACAAATGTAAGGATGTAGAGGCTTATCTCACTAGGGGTAAGATAGATACTGCCTACAGGAAAATTAAAGAGACCTTTGGAGATAAGAGAACGACTTGTATGATTATCAAGAGCTCAGATGGAAACCCAGTTCTAAGCAAAGAAGGGAAAGCAGAAAGGTGGAAGGAGTATATAGAGGGTCTATACAAGGGCGATGTACTTGAGGACAATTTTATGGAAATGGAAGAGGATGTAGATGAAGATGAAATGGGAGATATGATACTGCGTGAAGAGTTTGACAGAGCACTGAAAGACCTGAGTCGAAACAAGGCCCCCGGAGTAGACAACATTCCATTGGAATTACTGACGGCCTTGGGAGAGCCAGTCCTGACAAAACTCTACCATCTGGTGAGCAAGATGTATGAAACAGACGAAATACCCTCAGACTTCAAGAAGAATATAATAATTCCAATCCCAAAGAAAGCAGGTGTTGACAGATGTGAAAATTACCGAACTATCAGTTTAATAAGTCACAGCTGCAAAATACTAACACGAATTCTTTACAGACGAATGGAAAAACTAGTAGAAGCCAACCTCGGTGAAGATCAGTTTGGATTCAGTAGAAACACTGGAACACGTGAGGCAATACTGACCTTACGACTTATCTTAGAAGAAAGATTAAGGAAAGGAAAACCTACGTTTCTAGCATTTGTAGACTTAGAGAAAGCTTTTGACAATGTTGCCTGGAATACTCTCAAATTCTAAAGGTGACAGGGGTAAAATACAGGGAGCGAAAGGCTATTTACAATTTGTACAGAAACCAGATGGCAGTTATAAGAGTCGAGGGACATGAAAGGGAAGCAGTGGTTGGGATGGGAGTAAGACAGGGTTGTAGCCTCTCCCCGATGTTATTCAATCTGTATATTGAGCAAGCAGTAAAGGAAACAAAAGAAAAATTCGGAGTAGGTATTAAAATTCATGGAGAAGAAATAAAAACTTTGAGGTTCGCCGATGACATTGTAATTCTGTCAGAGACAGCAAAGGACTTGGAGGAGCAGTTGAATGGAATGGACAGTGTCTTGAAAGGAGGATATAAGATGAACATCAACAAAAGCAAAACAAGGATAATGGAATGTAGTCTAATGAAGTCGGGTGATGCTGAGGGAATTAGATTAGGAAATGAGACACTTAAAGTAGTAAAGGAGTTTTGCTATTTGGGGAGCAAAATAACTGATGATGGTCGAAGTAGAGTGGATATAAAATGTAGACTGGCAATGGCAAGGAAAGCGTTTCTGAAGAAGAGAAATTTGTTAACATCGAGTATAGATTTAAGTGTCAGGAAGTCATTTCTGAAAGTATTTGTATGGAGTGTAGCCATGTATGGAAGTGAAACATGGACGATAAATAGTTTGGACAAGAAGAGAATAGAAGCTTTCGAAATGTGGTGCTACAGAAGAATGCTGAAGATTAGATGGGTAGATCACATAACTAATGAGGAAGTATTGAATAGGATTGGGGAGAAGAGGAGTTTGTGGCACAACTTGACCAGAAGAAGGGATCGGTTGGTAGGACATGTTCTGAGGCATCAAGGGATCACCAATTTAGTATTGGAGGGCAACGTGGAAGGTAAAAATCGTAGAGGGAGACCAAGAGATGAATACACTAAGCAGATTCAGAAGGATGTAGGTTGCAGTAGGTACTGGGAGATGAAAAAGCTTGCACAGGATAGAGTAGCAAACCAGTCTCAGGACTGAAGACCACAACAACAACAACATTCATAATTTTTGCTTATGGATCGTCTGACAGCAACTGAATAAAACGCAATTTTAGTGCCATACGCGTTTCGCCTTTATTTTCTGCAAGGCATCACCAGTGGCTTGGAATACGTACATATGTTTGCTATTTAATTTACATTTTTGTCACTGTACAAATAGGTTATAAACAGTTCTGGTGGTTGGTATTTCCTATTAAGTAGTAGTGTTTTGAACTGTACTTACCGGTTTCGTGGACAATCTCTTACATATTACGCTCCTGTTGCATTTTTGGTGTTGTTCTTCTTCTTACGAACGCCAATTTGCGGTTTTTTCCCACATTCTATAGCACTATGAACTGAATGCTTGTTTCAATGCAATGTTTTGGTTTCTGTTGTCGGCTGTCAAATGTTTTTGCCAAAGATCGAATGTTATTGCCAAACTTTCGAGTGTAATTATTGAAGTATCTGTGATCTGTTCGTGTATGCATCTTTGTGTGCGTTTGTGTATGTGTTTGTGTGTGTGTTGGTGTGATATAATTTTTTTGTGCTGTGTGTGTGTGTTTTGGTATGTAATTTATTTATTTATTTATTTATTTTGTTGATGGGCTGGGCTCTGCTTATGTGTGTGTGTATGTGTGTGTTTTGGTGTGGTACAATACACATACACACGCACGCACACACACACACACACACACATAAGCAGAGCCCACCAACAAAACAAATAATATTATACATATACCACACCAAAACACGAACACACACACACACACAGAAACGCACACAAAAATGCATACACGAACAGATCACAGATACTTCAATAACTACACTCGAAAGTTTGGCAATAACATTCGATCTTTAGTAAAAACATTTGACAGTTCAAAACATTACTACTTAGTAGGAAATACCAACCACCAGAACTGTTTAGAACCTATAGGTACAGTGACAAAAATGTAAATTAAACAGCAAACATATGTACATATTCCAGGCCACGGATGATGCCTTGCAGAAAATAAAGGTGAAACGCTTATGGCACTAAAATTGTGTTTTATCAGTTGCTGTCAGACGCTACATAAGTAAAAATTATCAATATACCGTAATATTACACGCAACTGAGGAAGACAGGATTACAAAAGTTGAAAATGTGAGAGAATAGTTTCTCTCATCAGAAAGGGAAAGGATTCGGACGCAACCCTGTTGAAAACAATGTTAAGGCATTCTGTTGGCTTGTCCTACTGGAATAGCAGAAAAATCTTGATTTTGTTAAATGTATTGGTTTTTGGAGTATGCCATCTCAACTCTGGAAATGCTATACTACAGTTTGTTTCGACAGCTAGTAGTGTACATTAGTTTAAGTCGTATCTTGGTACGAAATTACATAGGCTTAACAAAGGACAGATTCAGACATAAAACAAGTTTTACATACTCGGTAATCATTATGGTTCGATGGAGAAATTAGATCCTCTAATTCGGAAAGCGAGTCTTGCGTCTTAACCACTGTGACATATTATTCCGTCATTTATTTTAGTGTGGTAGGGAAGCGTTGAAACGTTTGGACGTGAATAGTGTAGTTTATCAGGAACGTATCTCGGTATTAAGTCATCAACTACCCCTTCATCAAAACGATTCTGGATTACTTGTGCTTTCGTAGCGCAAGATACTTTTCGCTTCCAACAAGGCAAAGGTACAAAACCAATCATTCGTAATTTGGACCTTAAACGGTCGCAGTATTACTTAACTTGATATATTTTTCACTTCTGGAACTTCTTTGGATTTCTGAAGGAAAATAATTGTTGCAAAGGGCATCGGGTTTAACTGTAAGCTGCAGCTTTCGCCATGTTTGGTAGTTGGTAGTTGAAGATTTCCTTTGGTTGAAAAAGGCCCGACGAGAGTGCTCCCAAAGTGGTCAAAATACTGAACCTGTATTCATCCAGTGGACGTTTCCACACTATCCCTACGTCACTCCTAGTGAGTGCTTATATACTTCCATTTAACAAGCCTAGGTTGATTTGCATTTTCTGTCTCCAGCGACCTTATCCTTTGTACTCTATTCTACCTTCCCATACGGCAACATATCTGGCTAAAATAAACCTCTCTCTGATGACTGCTTTAATTTGTTTGGATGAACATTTTCGCTGATTACTGGATTTAGAACGACAATTGCAGAATGAGCTCTTTGGGTTATTCTTTATTTCACTTTGTGACAATACAAGTAAAGTACATGGATTTCTTGCAAACATCCACAGCAAATTTGTGTTTCCATGTAACGTCTTTCATTCCGCTTTCTTGGAAGGCTGTTTACGATTATTTAGGCGTTGAATTATAATAATTACCTTATTTTGTTTTAAAGGGGTTTGGATATACCACACAGCCAGTTTAAACCTATAGGAATGTCCTCCCACAAATAACGAAGTAAATAAAAAACAAATTTCACTGCCGTTAACAATCACACAAAAATAACTACACTGGTCAAAAAGTCTCTGCATCCGAGGTTAACAGACCAGTTTCTAAATACTCAAAATAAACACACATACGCACACACAAACTGAAATTAATTGATTACATGTTAATGTCAAACTGAAATTAATTGATTACATGTTAATGTCAATTTTAACAAGGGTCCGCGAGTAATACATAAATTCACTTTTGTCAAAGAGCATCAGTACATTAGACGGAAGTTCTTGCTTCATTTTTATCGCCTCGTTAACTAGCAAATCTGATACCTTCTCCGATCTAGGATAGTCAACGTATTTGAGGTTGTCCTAGTTATGTCCATAGGCTCAATATGGTAATGGTATGATGTTGATTCAGCGAAGGTTTCCTCAGTAGCAGCCGTGATTAAACTTCAGTCAGGCAACATTTATTAACATTTATTACAAACTGCCTCTTGTTCCTGTTACTAATAAAGTTGTATTTTATATCCCTTTTTTCAGTGACCACTGTGCCTTCGGAATATGTGGGTGGATTTATCTGAACCAGGTGCCGTTATACATATCTTCGGTCTCCCACTATTTGTCCCATTCGCTTCTAAGCCATGACTACAGCAATTAGATCCATAGCTGACAGGCATCTCTCTTGTGTTTGTTATTTGCCAGTTGGTTCAAAATGGTTCAAATGGCTCTGAGCACTATGGGACTCAACTGCTGAGGTCATAAGTCCCCTAGAACTTAGAACTACTTAAACCTAACTAACCTAAGGACAACACACACATCCATGCCCGAGGCAGGATTCGAACCTGCGACCGTAGCGGTCGCGCGGTTCCAGACTGTAGCGCCAGAACCGCTCGGCCACCAACGGCCGGCTGCCAGTTGGTAAGCCTTCTCATTTGACATGAAACATAACAGCTCATCACTTTGTCCGTATCAATGAATGCTACTGTCTGCAACGCAGAGAACGACTCATTTATTGCTACTATACGGTCTACTTCGATCGGACTGTATCATGCCAGTTGAAGTTTCTGACCCTTTCCGTTTGTAACATATGGTAAATGAACACTTTTCTGAACACGACTACGTGGTCATTTAACAATGTTTGGTTTCGATTCTGTCAGACAGTTTTGGTAATTATCCCAGAAGCCATAAAAATGAAATATTGGATTATGAAAGAAAGTGTTTTTTATTGCACGGGAGGGGGGGGGGGGGCAGGGGTGAGGTGGTAGAAATCAGTGGTTTGTCTGATGCGTCCTGCCAAGAATTCTTCCCCTGTGCCAACCAGAAACGTTCTCAGTTAATTGTAAGATACATTCCAATGTTCCCTTGCAATATTTGCCCTCTACAGATCTCTCAACTACCAACGAAGCTATTTGTTGGTGTCTTAACACAGGTCCTACCATTCTGTCGCCTCTCGTTTTGTTCCTCTGCTCACCGACTTTGCGGAAATCTCCTCATTTCCTATCTTATCGGATATACAGGACACAAAATCCCGTCTGAAGCCTGCGTTCTTTTTTATGTTAATAATTGGCAACCAATGCTGTACAATCGCAATAAAGTCATGAGATGTTCGATTGACTCTTTTATTAGAACATGTTACGCGTTTCGGGATTATACCCATCTTCAGACATCAAAAAATTTCAACTCCTTCCTAACCAATCAGGCGTACAGCCTTGACAACTCAAAGAAAGTTTTGATAGGTTTATTCGACACTTTCTTTGAGTTGTCAAGGTTGTACGCCCGGTTGGTTAGGAAGGAGTTGAAGTCTGTGACGTCTGAAGATCGGTATAATCCCGAAACACGTAACATGTTCTAATAAAAGAGTCAAATGAACATCTCATGGCTTTATTGCGATTGTTCAGCACTGGTTGCCAATTATTAACTATCTTATCGGTACATCTAATTTTCCACATTCCTTTACTATTGTAGCAACACACCTCAAATGTTTCTATTCTTTACTTTTCTAGTTTCCACACAATGCATTATTCATGTCCATACAGTGATTTCTGCCTCAGATATAGGTCAATGTTTGGCACTGATAAAGTTTTTACTGGCCAGGAATGCCCTTCTTGCCTGTACTAGTCCTCTTTTCATGTCCACCTTGATTCGTCCGTCATGTGTTATTGTGCTCTGGAATTAGTAGAGTTCCTTCACTTCGCGCACCTAATAGCCATTGTTTTGATAAGGTTAATCTGCTGAACCCCACTTTGCTGTTCCCCATTAGTATATTAATGCGTGAGCCCTGTAACTGGTTGATATTTTGGTACTGTTGCTTAAAATACCATAGCAGTCGCGTTTTTTGGTTGAGATTCTGAAACACGCTTAGGATTGAAAATGTCTCCACCAATGGTTGTGTTGATACACATCAACGGCTGGTGCAGCATCTTGTTGCAGGATCGAATAACTTTATTTAGCAGCTTATCTTCAAACTTTCCGTAAGCTAAAAGTTAATCAACTTTCGAGCACGTATGGATAACAGTAATTTATTGTACGCATTGCTGAGGTCCATAAAAGGTATTAAATAATTATTCGTAGTGTAACACAAGTGGATGCCATTGCTGCATGTCTGCCGTGCGTTGTACATACCTGAAACCCTGTTGTAATTAGTAAGTTGTTCCAGACTTCTTACAGTTGGCATACTGAGTAAAATTTTCAATTCCAGTACGCTCATCTTGCTCTCAACATTTGTTAAACATGTTTAATAATATCTGTTTGTCCTTGGAGGACAAGAATATAATCATGGGGCAGTACATCTACATCTACATCCATACTCCGCAAGCCACCCGACGGTGCGTGGCGGAGGGTAACCTGAGTACCTCTATCGGTTCTCCCTTCTATTACAGTCTCGTATTGTTCGTGGAAAGAAGGATTGTTGGTATGCTTCTGTGTGGGCTCTAATCTCTCTGATTTTATCCTCATGGTCTCTTCGCGAGATATACGTAGGAGGGAACAATATACTGCTTGACTCTTCGGTGAAGGTATGTTCTCGAAACTTTAACAAAAGCCCGTACCGAGTTACTGAGCGTCTCTCCTGCAGAGTCTTCCACTAGAGAGTCTTCTATCATCTCCGTAACGCTTTCGCGATTACTAAATGATCCTGTAACAAAGCGCGCTGCTCTCCGTTGGATCCTCTCTATCTCTTCTATCAACCCTATCTGGTACGGATCCTACACTGCTGAGCAGTATTCAAGCAGTGGGCGAACAAGCGTACTGTAACCTACTTCCTTTGTTTTCGGATTGCATTTCCTTAGGACTCTTCCAATGAATCTCAGTCTGGCATCTGCTTTACCGACTATCAACTTTATATGATCATTCCATTTTAAATCACTCCTAATGCGTACTCCCAGATAATCTATGGAATTAACTACTTCCAGTTGCTGACCTGCTACTTTGTAGCTAAATGATAAAGGATCTATCTTTCTATGTATTCGCAGCACATTACACTTTTCTACATTGAGATTGAATTGCCATTCCCTGCACAATGCGTCAATTCGCTGCAGATCCTCCAGCATTTCAGTACAATTTTCCATTGTTACAACCTCTCGATACACCACAGCATCATCTGCAAAAAGCCTCAGTGAACTTCCGATGTCATCCACCAGGTCATTTATGTATATTGTGAATAGCAACGGTCCTATGACACTCCCCTGCGGCACACCTGAAATCACTCTTACTTCGGAAGACTTCTCTCCATTGAGAATGACATGCTGCGTTCTGTTATCTAGGAACTCTTCAATCCAATCACACAATTGGTCTGATAGTCCATATGCTGTTACTTTGTTCATTAAACGACTGTGGGGAACTGTATCGAACGCCTTGTGGAAGTCAAGAAACACGGCATCTACCTGTGAACCCGTGTCTATGGCCCTCTGAGTCTCGTGGACGAATAGCGCGAGCTGGGTTTCACACGACCGTCTTTTTCGAAACCCATGCTGATTCGTGCAGAGTAGATTTCTAGTCTCCAGAAAAGTCATTATACTCGAACATAATACGTGTTCCAAAATTCTACAACTGATCGACGTTAGAGATATAGGTCTATAGTTCTGTACATCTGTTCGACGTCCCTTCTTGAAAGCGGGTATGACCTGTGCCCTTTTCCAATCCTTTGGAACCCTACGCTTTTCTAGAGACCTACGGTACACCGCTGCAAGAAGGGGGGCAAGTTCCTTCGCGTACTCTGTGTAAAATCGAACTGGTATCCCATCAGGTCCAGCGGCCTTTCCTCTTTTGAGCGATTTTAATTGTTTCTCTATCCCTCTGTCATCTATTTCGATATCTGCCATTTTGTCATCTGTGCGACAATCTAGAAAAGGAACTACAGTGCAGTCTTCCTCTGTGAAACAACTTTGGAAAAAGGCATTTAGTATTTCGGCCTTTAGTCTGTCATCCTCTGTTTCAGTACCATTTTGGTCACAGAGTGTCTGGACATTTTGTTTTGATCCATCTACTGCTTTGACGTAAGACCAAAATTTTTTAGGATTTTCTGCCACGTTAGTACATAGAACTTTACTTTCGAATTCATTGAACGCCTTTCGCATAGCCCTCCTCACACTACATTTCGCTAGGCGTAATTTTTGTTTGTCTGCAAGGCTTTGGCTATGTTTATGTTTGCTGTGAAGTTCCCTTTGCTTCCGCAGCAGTTTTCTAACTCGGTTGTTGTACCACGGTGGCTGTTTTCCATCTCTTACGATCTTGCTTGGCACATACTCATCTAACGCATATTGTACGATTGTTTTGAACTTTGTCCACTGATCCTCAACACTATCTGTACTTGGGACAAAACTTTTGTGTTGAGCCGTCAGGTTCTCTGAAATCTGCTTTTTGTCACTTTTGCTAAACAGAAAAATCTTCCTACCTTTTTTAATATTTCTATTTACGGCTGAAATCATCGATGCAGCAACCGCTTTATGATCGCTGATTCCCTATTCTGCGTTAACTGTTTCAAATAGTTCGGGGCTGTTTGTCACCAGAAGGTCTAATATGTTATCGCCACGAGTCGGTTCTCTGTTTAACTGCTCAAGGTAGTTTTCAGATAAAGCACTTAAAAAAAATCCACTGGATTCTTTGTCCCTGCCACCCGTTATGAACGTTTGAGTCTCCCGGTCTATAGCCGGCAAATTAATATCTCCACCCAGAACTATAACATGGTGGGGAAATCTACTCGAAATATTTTCCAAATTATCCTTCAGGTGTTCAGCCACAACAGCTGCTGAGCCAGGGGGCCTATAGAGACATCCAATTACCATGTCTGAGCCTGCTTTAACAGTGATCTTCACCCAAATTATTTCACATTTAGGATCTCCGTCAATTTCCTTCGATACTATTGCACTTCTTATCGCTATAAACACGCCTCCCCCTTCACTGTCCAGCCTGTCTCTGCGTTATACATTCCAATCTGAGTTTAGGATTTCATTACTGTTTACGTCTGGTTTCAGCCAACATGGGCGTTGTGACCGTTTATTAATGAGATGTAATCTGGTCTCGAAACACTAATGTTGGACGATTTAATGGGTGTCTTACCTCTATTTATACTTCTAATAAGTTTCTTCGTGTTGTTGAATAGAATAAAAGTCGTCAACTGTATCCTATATCATTCATCATCTGTCTTCAGTTGACTCATTACTGCAGCAATCAGTTGTTTAGGTACTAGATATGGCTCCACAGCCTGTTGTAATATCAATTTGCATAAATAAAACCGTATATTATTAAATGTAACTGCAAACTGTGAGGAAGATATTACGTCAGCTGTATGGTTTACTACAGACAAATGGAAATTTCTGCCTGACTGCTACTCGAACCCGTATTTTCCGTTTATCACTAGCACTCGTCTTGAACACTCTGGTTATCTGTGGACGTCTCCCGAACCGAAACAAACTTCCACATGTCGTAATGTCTATGTTCCCGTACAGGGAGAGATAATGTTTTTTCTCTTCTGTTTGCCTTTCTTTGACATGAAATACAGGTAGTGCAATGTTTGTATTTGATAATGTCTGTGTATTTCAATGGAAATGTCCTTCATAAATTCCTGAATGTCTGAAGGAACGGGCACTGCTGACATTCTAAAGCCATATTACATCATGAAATGTATTCGCAAATTGCGAGTACGATGTTACACCAACTGTATTGTAATTCTATAGACACAAAAAAATTTGCGCCGATCCTGGTCTCGAAACCAGATATCAGGCTTCTCATGAGTGGTCGCTTTAATAATTTTGACTATCCGTGCACACTTCCCGAACTGATCCAAACTTCCAATGTCATAGTGCTTACATCCCACAGTGCTCACACACTGTTCGTGTGATTCCAGCTCAAGGAAAGAGAGAATGCTTTTCTCATCAATTTGCCTTTCTTTGGCATGAACTACACTTACTGCAGTGTCCATATAATTCGATGTAAATGTCCTTACATTCGGCTTAAAAATATTGTTTTAGTAATGTCCTAAATATGAATAATAATAGTGATAATAGAAATAACGTTAAAATTGGGTGTTATATTAAGATCACCAGTGACCTTCATTAATATGCAAGTGTCACTTTGGAGGAAAATACTGTATTACAATTTTGGAGGTTATTCAGTTGCTTTCTAAAGTTCTTATGGCAGACGATTACCACAGAACGGTGAAAGATTTGTCGTTAAGGGACCGTGAAAGACAGCAAGACTGAATAAACAAGAGCCCAGGCAGACAGACATCCTACACTTCTAAACCCATGAGCCAAATAATAACTAGAAGAAGAGGAAAAATGTAAAAGTGCTGCCTTATGACCTAGTCAGGTTCACTTGATTCTTCCAACTACACGCCGTTAGCCATCTTTTTCTTTTATTGTCAAGGGGTGGAGGGACAGTCTTCATTGTTGCCAGATTTCATATAACCTTGTCGATGATGTCAAAAAATTGCATTGCTGCCAAAGTTTTCCCTCAGTTCTACCCCCAGTCCTATGATCTCACAGTGGACATAAGCCAGGTGCCCTATGTATAAAATGATGGGGACTGAAAAAAAATCTTAGGAAATTCAAAATAGCTAAACTTTGTAAGTATGAAATAAGGGGAAATTAATAAATTAAATATGGTGGACATAGGTAAAGTGTTCTATGGATGAAATTCAAGAAGGCTGACCTAAGGAAATCCTCTATGACATAAGAATCCAAGATAGCGTTCCAAGATTGCAGTCCTGGGAATATAAGGACAACCTATATGATGTCAGTATCCAAGATGGGGATCAAGGATGGCATAGCTGTGGATACGAGGATAGCCAGCGTGGTTGCCACATCATTTGTCCTTAGTAGAAAATTCAAGATGGCGTACTTGAGGACAGCGTGTAAGGTTCCCAGGTTCCTTGTGTTAAGAGCTTAATCGCCCTAAGTTTAAAATGGTGACGAAATTCTAAAACTGAATTGTGTTTCCTCAAACCACTCTGATTTAAGTTTGATTGGTTTCACGTTCAACATTTACTGTGTGAGTGTAGTAGGGTAGAATGAGAGATGTTGTGTCTTTATTTAAACGAGTCAGGCACCTGGAGCACCTCTTCCATTTCTTGCTGCCACTGCAGTACCTCCACCGACTCTCACAGACTACAGTCACCAAAGAGACCAAGCAGGGCAGTGAAGTGCTAGCAGCACTGGACACTCGAGACTCCATATTTACAGCACTATTAGCATGCAAAGAGGCAAGTTTTAAAACGCAACAACAGATCCTTAGCATTCAAATACAGATTTCATCCATTAGGGGCTATTAATAAATAGCTCTCAAAAGTGAGTCATCCATTCCATTAAGCATGCGGTTCACCAGTCGTGGTCGACATCTACACTTCTCAAAAAGTTTGGAATGTGCATGTCAGGAAATTAGAAAATTGGATATATCTGCTAGAAGCTCTATTGTGTTATGTATAAAATGGTAGGAATCACGAAAATTCAAGAAGCGCGCTTATATTTTGCTCCATATTGAAAAATGGAGAGAAATTCAAAACTTTCTTAAGTTCAATCTGGCCAATAGCTCACACTTACTTCCTGCAGCACACTTATATTTAAGTTGCCCTGGCAGGTAATTCAAAACTCAAGTACTCTTGTCCTCTGGGAGAATTAGTGCCACATAACGAACAGGTAATATATGTTTTTAAATTTCAGTACCAAAACATTAATGTGCTAGAGAACTGACAGCTATTAAACAAGGACTAACAAGCCTTATTGACAGTATGACCTCAGTCTCGCCATTTATCTCTTTCTTTTTTGTAATTGTATCCAAATCCCCAATATGGGGGGGGGGGGGGGGAGCTGTCAGCCGGTGTTTTAAGCAAACACCAACTAAATTCAATCTTTTTATAGTTTTAAAAATCATTGTAAATTTTACACTTTTAATAATATTCGTTTACATCTTCGTTATATCTTGAAAACCATCTTGGATACAGAGCGGGATGTTTGTACTGCTTACAGTGTTTGAGCGTTCACGGACTGTAGGGAACAGGGAGTAGTCAAAACTGGGGGCGTCAGGAACTGGGAGGATATCTGAGAAATAGGATGTAAAGTGTTCAGCTTTGCTGAGGTTGTCAGGTAAGGGATGTTGTTATGGTGGAGTGGACAATGCGGAATGGAATTACTGTTATTTAGTAGGTAGAATGTTTCCCAGTACTTGGAAGAGTTAATGGGGAGAGTGGCGTTGTGTCTGGTACATATCTGTTTTTTAGCATTTAGTAAAATACGACGTGTCTCTGTATTTGCCGGTGGTGTGTGAGTGTATCCCGGTTACGAGTCCGTAGGAAGGAGGAGATAAGCGATAATGTTTCGCCAATTCTATTTCTTTAACGCTATTTCAATTTCTCTCAAAAGGGGTGGATTGTCAGCGGGTAAAATCTCACTTCAGCCGTAGATTACACAAATTGAAAGGACTGCTTAAAATAAGTAAAACAGAGGACAAGAGATGATAGTTTTTAAAAACACAATGGTGGACAATATGTACGATTTTGGAGAAAAGCGGGTGACAAAATTAAGATAAAAAAAAAGAATCACACAGGAGGAGAATATTGAAAAGCTTAGAGAAGCTTATAGATGATTTCACGTTACGTTTAAAATAAAATCGCTTACGTAAATGTCAGTGATGTTACGGTATACTGGCGATGCATCAAAATAGTCATGGCTATGACGAAGGAGGAATGATGAATGTGATTGTGGGGCCTTCTGGAACCACAGGAAGTGACTGAAAGTCAGCAAGGTAGAGGAAGTGGCGGGGAGAAAAATGGAAGGAAGGGGTGAGGTGGGGAGTCAACATTAGTGTTGGAATGAGGGGTATATCCCTTGACGGGTTTAGTAGTGTGTGGGGGGGGGGGAGAGGGGGGGAGAGTTGATGAGTTCCGACGGGAGAGGATGGGTAAAGCATGAAAGTGCGAGAGAGGTGCAATATTACGGTTGCAATAATAAGACAAGCAAAATCAAGGACATAGTCCAAGCATCAACACCATCGGCAAAAGAGTTGTCATTAACGAAGAAAATTTATTTTTAGTTTTCGTTATATAGCATTTAAATTAAAACATTAAACACAAATCACTAAAATTTACGTAATTGTGTTGTTAGTGTTAAGATCTGTCTTACACTATTCTTCGTACCAGACACATTTCTCTGTGTGTTGAAAAGAAGAAAGGAACGTTCTCTGATTCTGAATGAGTCTGTGGAAACCAATGCAAATCGTATTCCTGATATTATACAGAATTATAGGCACTGCATTGATCGAAGTTAATGCCAGTCTGTTGCTTTAATATATTCACTGAGCATTCACTAAAGAAAATACTCTCTTCACGTTTGCATTACGCCCTGGAATGCAGAAATAGCATTCCACAACTGGAAACAGTTCTGAACATTGCTCTTCAGAAACACATTCTTCAAGAAATTCTACCCATTTTTTATGAGGCGTTACCGAAATTCTGATACTTTGTCTTTCCTAGAAAACATGTGAATTTTCTCTCTTGTCAAATAGTAAGTGTTCATTAACTCTGAAAGTTTTATTTTCTTGTAGGCACTTCAATAAACAATCTACATTTTCCTAATCAGGTATAGCGTTCAACAGTATCCACTTCATAAGGTAATCTACAACAGTTTGACAAATTGATATGACTCCCTTTTGAAATTTTTACTGCTGATACTGTGCCAGGTGTAACACAAAATCTTTTACTTTATTAGTTATGAAGGTACATTTTTTCCCTGCTCTACAACTTGCATAATGGTCTCAAGCTCCAGCTTCACTTCATTCACAGATACATCCCCTTCCTCAATGCTCCCCACTGTTTTTGAAACACACTCGTCTGAGCATGCAGAAAGCGTAAACAAATTTCTCCACAAGAATAAGAAAAAAAAAACTTCAGAGGACTTGGATACTTATCAAGAGACAGGAAGAATCGCTTAAACGCGGTTAGCCTCAACGCCGAATTTCAGATTTTGTAAAATTGTTTCTATGCTGATTACAGCAGCAAACTCTCGTCATTATATGATATTTCTTAGTTTCAGTAGCTATGAAAATAAATTGTGCTTCTTAGTGTAAGTACTGTACTTACTTACTAATGCACTAATACTAAGGGATGTTGAGTCTGTTCTGTTGGACATACCCCGCAGCCAGTGTGAATCAAGATGCAAATCAATTAAAAACGTTAGCTGCCTCATTAAAATAAGTCAATTCCCACTGACAGCTAATGTCTTTAATTCCTTTTTATCGTGATTAATAATGACTGCAGGATCAAAAAGGAGCCTGTTCTTTTGGACATGTCTGAAAGAACAGGTTCCACATGTATAAAGTAGTATGGAGTACTTACTCAGCCACAGTTTGATAAACGCAGGTGTCCTTCGCAAGAAGTGGTGAAACGCTTGAACGGTGGTCGGTGGTAAAACTCGAATTAATAAAAAGGAGTATTCTAACGCCCACAACTTTTGTGGAATTTTATCTCTTCATCCAGGGCATTCGTCTTATAGCACAAAATCGCAGACTGTCCTCAATATCCATGATGTATGGCAACTGAAAGGAAGATGGATGAAGTGACATGGCTGGATTCGTTGATAGGTTAAGGTGGGAAACTGAGTGCTGGGACTGGGTTTTTCTATTAATGTATCATATCTGAAGTTGCTCTAGAAAGGGCCTCCCCTTCCTAGAGCACCTTGTGTTGGAAGTGGATGAATTGGTACAGGATGCAAGTTGGGGAAGGTAGACAAATGCAGAAGGTGGGGTGGTGTGCGTATCATTCCAGGATTTCAAGGGACTTATAGAATTTAGTGGTGTTGGAGATCCAGATGACTTTGGTATAGGCGAGGATGAGAATTTATAGGTGAGGATAATGGTAGGAGGATGTAGACCCCAGGCGTGGCCTGTTAGTAGCTGGCTTTTCTGTGGATTTTCTTGTTATTCCTACGTGTCACACATTTCGACCAGGAGATTAAGAGGCGTTGAAGGGAGACATGGTAGTGAACAAGCAGGCGTTGTCGTCAGCATATACGTAGAGGTAGACTGGGAGCGGCGATCTGAGAATGTCTACGGCGTACCGAATGTAAAGAAGCGATGGAAGGATAGAGCCTTGAGGTGCACCTGCAGTAGAGGGTATGGTTGAGGGTGGCATACAGTATGTAGCATAGCGGTGAAAGAAAGATCCTGTAAGGCAGACATAGTTAACTGGGAGTGTACAGGCTTGTAGTTTGAACAACACTCCAGAATACCATACCCAGTCAAAGGATTTTTGTATATCAAGGAAGGTAATTACGGTGGATGTCCTTTTATTGAGTTGATAGGGGTACGTGTTTGCAAGGCGCCGATGCATGTGCTAGGTAAGAATGGATTAAGGCGTTTTGCTGAAAAGTGACTTGAAATTAATAGGGCAATAGAATGAGGTCTGCGAGTGGACGTTTTCCACTGCTCTGCATCGTAACATGTGTAGAGGATGGTATTGTAAAGCTTGGCAAGGTTTTCGTGTTAGCTCTGGGGTAGTCCTTGAGATGATGTCGGATAACTGTTATGTGGCCAGGTGCAGTGTTTCGCTTTTTGGCGAGTGTTTTTTGAAATGTCTTCAGTTGTTATTGACATGTTGAGACATGTTCATGGAGTGCTGTGTAAGTACTGGAAGTTTGATACAAGAAGTGATATAGCTGCGTTGGTACGTTCATATACATAGGTGTCTATCCAGTAATCAGAGTTGGGTTGTCAGATGGTGCACATGTCAACCATGGAGTATACGAAGTGGCTGGGCTAGGTGAGGTTATTATGAGTGGTCTGTTATGTAGGCTGGGATAGGCAGAAGTGGGTTTTTTTTTCTGTAGAGTCTATGAAATAGTTTCCAGTACTCTGTAGGTTTAAGGAAGTATCGTTTTGTTTAGTTCAGCTCATGGATGAATCTGGACATCATGTGGCTTGTAAGTAACTACGAACAAGTCGCTGGAGCTGTCAGTAGCGTATGAGCATGTCCCAGTCTCGAGAATGGAGGAATTCTTTGTAGACTCTGTGGGTTTTTGGAGGAGGGCAAAAGCCTTTGAAGGAAGAGTATGACGGACGTAGTACAGAGTTTGGAGTGGGATATGATTGAAAATTGCATCTGAGATGGTGTGTTGTAGGAATTCAGTCTCATTTAAGATGTTGCCAGGTTTTTCAGATGGGAATCATAGTTTCCGATTAGGGTATGGGTTTGAGCACAGTACGCATTCCCGTCTGTACAGAAATAATCCTGGATTTGTCAGGACTAATGATTCCGTCTGAGATGGGTTCTGTTTGGTATAAGCTGTGAGATTTGGAGAAAGGTAGCTGATCACTCCCAGACGGCTCTAGGACTTCTTCTGCGGTGTTCCTAAAGAGATTAGGGGAGACAATAATGGCATCCTGGATAGTATCTGTGTCAGGACAGATGTCGACAGGTGTATCGATATCGTGACCATCAAAGACGTTGATAAACTAACGTCACCGTCTTTTTTCGGCAGGTGTGTGCGATTGAAGGATGAAGTCAGCTGCGGTTATGTATGTGGTAAAGTTACGGTCTAGATAGGTTAAGAAATCGTAAGGGGTGGGATGGTTAGGACAGATGTAGATAGTGATAGGTTTAATGTGA
Source organism: Schistocerca nitens (assembly GCF_023898315.1). Classification (NCBI taxonomy): domain Eukaryota; kingdom Metazoa; phylum Arthropoda; class Insecta; order Orthoptera; family Acrididae; genus Schistocerca; species Schistocerca nitens. The sequence goes on from NC_064617.1 coordinate 402,925,747, forward strand.
GTTTGGAAGAAAGCTGCTGAGGTTGGGGTACTTAGTTGGATGACTTAGAAGCGATTGGAGAGGAGAAGAGGTTTCAGGGATGGACGATGGCTATGTCGCCATGGGAAATACGATTGGGATTATCAGTGTGATATAGGGTGCATGGAAACATGCACATGGAATGTTTCGTTGAGTAGAATGGCATGGATTTCGTGTTGTTGGAGGGTATGGATAAGGAGATGTTTATTAGAATGTAGGGAACGGATATTTTTCTATAACTTGTTGTGTCTGCTGCCATATTTTCAGTACAAATGTGTTCAGTGTTTAGGGGTAGATTTAGAGTATTTTTTCGACGCAATCAAAAATGAAATAGGTGTGACTCTGGAAATAGGTGACCTACGTCTTGAGATGGAAGGTAGACCGTGTGGCGAGTATTATTTGCTGTATAATGTAGAGTCTCTAAAAAGGGTGTGTCTTGCGGGACTAAGGTTATGATATGGATAATATTTTCAGTGCTGACAGGGGGAGTTGTTTGTGTGGTATGATGAATCAACTGTGCAGATGGGGACGGTGGGATCAAGGGTTTGAAGAGGTGGTTTACATATGCACTTGTGGGAGAAGGTAGGGTGAGACCAGATGCAGGTCTGGTAGGTAGGTTGAGGTTTAAGCTTGTACTGTGGACAAATGTTGGATTTTTGCAATTTTAGGTCAGGTGGTCATTTTATTTGTGGCATTGATGAAAGTGATGCCCTTACATGCTTCTGCAGAATGCTTCCCACGGTAAATTAGGGCCCCATTTTTGATAAGTTTGGCGACGGTGTTGGGTGATTCTGAGATTATGCTTACTAAGAAGCGAGATCCATTAGCACTCCGAATGCACAGAGTCTTGCACACTGTGGCGCTTCATTGAGATTCAGTTTATTTCTATTTCTTTATCTGTGTTTTCTAAGTCATCCTTTTTTTATTACTGCTGTGAAGTAAGAGGGCAGCGTGGAGGCTGTAGTTGTTTTGTTGGAGGGTTCATGACAGTTGTTATGGATGCAATTCCTCCAAAAGAGGGGATAATTTGCATTAGGGCTGTATGGGAATGGGGATCGTTTGTTTCGATGATGAAGGAGTCTGTCTCATGAGTTGCTGGATTTGCATTGGTGTGAGAAATATTCTAGGGTTTAGAAACTCAGGATCTGCTGAGCAAAAAGGACGGGGAATGTGCTAGGGTTTGTGGTTCTCAGATGATTTCGACCTTCTTGTCGTCAGCATCTGGAAAAGTTAGCTGAGTAGTTTTAGTTTCAACCGGAAACTTGCTTTTACTGTGCGTTTTGTTAGTTTTTGTAATAGGTTTACTTTGGGTATGGAAGGGAGGCAGCGGGATGACTGGGGGTAGGGAACGTTTACATGCTGGTACCAGTGTAAAGGTCATAGCTGCTGTGCTGTTGACTGGTAGCGTTGGGGCTGCTACTTGTGATGGTGTGCCGCGCGGGATTAGCCGAGCAGTCTGGGCGCTGCAGTCATGGACTGTGCGGCTGATCCCGGCGGAGGTTCGAGTCCTCCCTCGGGCATGGGTGTGTGTGTTTGTCCTTAGGATAATTTAGGTTAAGTAGTATGTAAGCTTAGGGACTGATGACCTTAGCAGTTAAGTCCCATCAGATTTCAGACACATTTGAAGATTTTTTTTTTTTATGATGGTGTGGCTCCTGCAGTTGCTGATTATGCTGCTGCAGATGACGCTGCTGGCAATGTTACGGCTTGTGATGTGGTACCTGGCGAAAATGTTGATGGTGCTGAGTTCTGGGTGGTTGGTTGCACTATTGGGTCTGCTGGACTGTTATCACAAGGTCGAAACTAAGTAGAGTGTCTTGATACATTGTGGAGTAAATTAAATTTGACAGTCATGCATGTTTTACGAGCTATGGAATGTTTGTTAGCTACATATAGTTCCGACAGCCATTGCACCACATTGCATCAGGGAAAACCTTGTTTTAAACTTATTGGTCAGACACTGTCATTTTTTTCTTTTGATCATCATTAGCAAGTCGGCTCCTGGTAGCTGAGCGGTGCCGGCACGGTAGCTCAGCGTGCTCGGTCAGAGGGCTGTGTGCTCTCTGTAATAAAAAAAACTGAGTAAAGAAATCAACGATCAACTTGAACGGATGTCTTGTGACGTCTGCTCAGTCCAAACGCAACGAACAATACCTACCAAAAAAAAGGTTGTCAGCTCGACAGAACGTCAATCCTAAGGGCCTGGGTTCGATTTCCGGCTGGGTCGGAGATTTTCTCCACTCAGGGACAGGGTGTTGTGTTTTCCTAATCATCACCGTTTGATCCCCATCGACGCGCAAGTCACCGAAGTGGCGTCAAATTGAAAGAATTGCGAAAGGTCTACCCGATGGGAGGCCCTAGTCACACGACATTTACATTTTTTACATCATTCACAATCTTCACTCCGCATTATTTTTCAAATAACTGTGTGCTTTTTTCAATATGCTGGAGCAGTAGAACACAACTGAAAGAGAGACAATAGTTTATTCTTTGTGATTTGGGTTAATATATAAAATCTGTAGCAATGAAATCCTCTTCTTGTGAAATGTTCTAATCTATAAGACTTCATCAAACAATTCTGTAAAATCTATATGCATAAGGAAGTCAATCAGTATGTTAATCCACCACACGCTTGGTAGCTGATATAGCATACATCAAGCTTATGAATGTAGATTATTGGCGTCAGTGTACTGCATAGAATTCTGAGGGTTGCACACTTTCACTGTTACTGTCTGCCTGTCACACGTATTGTAGGGGAATTCAGTAACACTGCAGGTGTTTAACCATTGAACATTGCAGTTATCTGTGCTCAATGCTAGAATAGTTGACATCATTAATAGTCCGAAAACAATACTATCATGTCACTAAATCGTGCATTTTCAAATATCATCTCTGTGTTGAATTCCCAATACGACGACATGCCTACAACAAGATGTTGCTGTCAGTTGTGTACAACTTGTACATTGTAATGAATAAGAGCACATACTTCTTTGATGTATTATTCAGTGCTGGGAACTCACCTGTCTGTGCAGGTATTGGAGATAGTGGAAATTAAAAATATGGAAACAACTTTTGACTTGTTTTCTGCACCATTGTATCAGACACTGCTTCATGGGTCTTGTCTGGAAACCAGTGTGCTGACTTGGATTACACTCTAATGTATCAGGCACTACATCAGGGAGCCACTGTGCTGAGAGAGAGGTAAATGGAAATCAGAGAACCATATACATATACAGGCAAGGAATAATAGTAATAATAATAATAATAATAATAATAACAGTAATAATTAAGAGAGTTTAATAACTACATTTGACTGTACTGTCCTGCTTTAATTCAGCCTGAGGGCAGTGGACCTCTGATGGCACTTCATGATGATCAACTTTTCACTGGGGTGTTCTGAGTATGCATGTCAAGTTTTCCAGATGTGTGGATGGGGTGGAGGTGTGATGGGTGGGCCAACTGTAGCACCACAGAAATGGGTACAGCTGTTTTGAGCTAGTAACTTTCCACAAGGAAAGTAGGTCAGCTATGAATAGCTTCCACATCACATTACATCATAGGAAAAACCGAGTGGGACAAACTGCCGTCTTTGGTTATATACTTAACACAAATGGCCATATTGGACTTTACAAGTGGTCATCTTGGATTCTATGAGCCACTCTAATTCTAATAATTTTTGTAAAGAGCTGAAGTTGCGAAAGATATGGTGTCTTTGGTCAGCCACAAAAGCAATTTTAGAGAGCTTTTCTTAAAAGCTATAACGGAAATTGAAACCATTACGAGTTTATCGTAATAAAAGTTATAAATTCGAACCGCTATACCTAATAGTTATTATCTTTAAGGGTACAGAAACAGTGACTACACTTTCCCAATAAATTAATAAAAAGGTTATGAAAATGTAACGAGTACTTGTGTGCCTACATACGGCCGCTCTCATGAATGGGTAGAATTATCAAACTAGTAACACAACATTGCTGGTTACCTAATTGTCGGAATATGTTGATCGTAATACATGAAGTCTGATACGAGCTTCTATAATAAATTAGGCCTCATATCAAAGCTTTTCACTGGAGTCTGAACTCAGACGTTAGAATCGGTGATGAGGCAAGAGCAACTGATGGGGTTTTAGTCCGGTAGATTTCACTTAATACAAACCAGTCATCATGGTAAAAGGGTAAAAAGAGTAAAAATCGTGATTCACTTTAACTTCCTGTCTCTGGTTTAGTTAAGCCGTCGGATCCAGTGCAATGTCGAGGATGTGAAATACGTTTCGATAAACCCTTAAGCCTTGGTTTAAAATGGTTCAAATGGCTCTGAGCACTATGGGACTTAACATCTGAGGTCAGCAGTCCCCTAGAACTTAGAACTACTTAAACCTAACGAAGCTAAGTACATCACACACATCCATGCTCGAGGCAGGATTCGAACCGGCGACCGTAGCGGTCGCTCGGCTCCAGACTGTAGCGCCTAGAACCGCACGGCCACCCCGGTCGGCGCCAGGCCTCACCGACCGACATCGTTACCTCTCCTCAGTGTAGCACTCCTTGAAGAATGGGCTGCCATTCCCCAAGAAACCTTCCAGCACCTAATTGAACGTATGCCTGCGAGAGTGGAAGCTGTCATTAAGGCTAAGGGTGGGCCAACACCATACTGAATTCCAACATTACCGATGGAGAGCGCCACGAACTTGTAAGTCATTTTCAGCCAGGTGTCCGGATACTTTTGGTCACACAGGGTACTTCTAAGATGCCGATCTCGAACAGCTTTGAAATTTTTCTAGATAACTTTAACGTTTTCTGAGATATAGAGGTTCAAATTTACCTTGTTGTACAAGTAAAATACGGAAGTAAATCAGTGTGAGGCGAAAATATAGTTTATAAAGTAACGTGGCACGGAGAACTATGCTTTCCCGATAACATCAGAAGGGTTCTGGGAACACCACGTTGTAGTACTGAAGCACGTGAAAAATGTTTGTGTACGTAAAATCCGGTATGACGCGTAAAATTAGTTTTGCATTATTTCAGTTTCCCATAACTAAACAGTCTCATAAAGTTCTTTTCAGTTCTTTTCATATGAGTTAAGGGAACCAGCGGAAAAATTCTCCTATTTGAGCCCAAAAAAGTCGAATACCCTCCAGTTTAGAAGATTGTGAGTGAAAAGTGGGATACCAGCTGCCTCACTCTTGCCTGCCCCAGCGCTGGTAACAATTTTCCAAAAATTTTAGCATGCGAACGTATTCCCGCTTTTTATGTTGAGGGAGAAGGAGACAGAGCCAGTAGGAAAGGGACGGGAAAGTAATAAATATTGGAAGATGCTAGACAGTGCTTGTGGTATAGGAAGAGCGAAGGAGACAATGACAGAAATAGAGAACAGGAGAAAGTGGAAGTGGGTGACAGACAATGACAACGAGGAAGAGAAATAGTGACAGTGAGAACGAACAGCAGCTCTGGGATGAAAGGAATGGGACAGTAGCAGGAAGCAGAGAAATAGGGTTTTTACCGATCGTTTTTGCGCAATCACTATGTTACTCCAGAAAATTGTTCCACAAGACATTATTGAGCGGAAATATGCAAAATATCTCAAAAGGTTAATGTCTTTTGTTTCCAAGATCAGCAGTTATATGAAGAGCGAAATAAAAAAAATTGTTTGAGAATCTCAGTAATAATCTTCTTCTAGTTCAAGTTTTCATCAGTATGCGTACCCAATGATTTGGAGCGTTTTACCCTATTTACTGACTCTCCCACGTGTGTTACATCAATTGTTGGTATGACTATTTATTTTTACAGGAGAGTCCTTTTTGAGATAACCACTTAATAATTTTTTGAAAAGCTATATTAACGGTGTCTGCAGTTGCTTTGCATCTAATGGATTTTATTATAACAATAATTTGAAGTACAGCTTGCAAAAAGTGCGAGTTCTGCTTATTGAATGATAAGTGGTAGCTCATCCACATATACAAGGAATAGGAATCAACCCAAAATTGAACCCTGTGGGACTATCTTTGTGATTTATCCTACGTCACTGAAACTTTCTCCCCTTCCAACATTGTTTGGACTATTCAAACAACTGGTTACGTTCTCTTCGTTAAGTGTGATTTAAACAAGCTGTGTGCAAAATCTATTAGCTGCATGACTTGAGTGTTTCTAAGAGAGTAACATGATCTATACAATGATTTCCAGACGTTTTTGTCGTAGGAGCAACAATATTTCAGGAAAAGTTTTCGTGTTCCAGTAAGTTTTGATAAAGAACCAATGTCCTGGAATGTATCATTTGGATGTAAACTCATTTTCAGGATAGTATCATTTTTAAACCTCCCTCTTCACGGTATGCACACAGCACAGAAAATGAGCTCTGACCTTTGTGCTGTAGGAATATATGGCATGGCATTCTCTTCTACGTGACGAAGGACGCTATCTTCAAAGTCAATGCACCGCTTCTCTAGAGCACCACGGCCAACTTTCCTAGTTTCGAAGGTATCAAATTCTCGCTGCCTTTTTTGTAGTTGGACGAATGCCGTAACTGCAACATCGACAAACGATGGGGCCTTATTAGCAGCTTCTGTGCGTACCGTTATATGGGAGACTTGAAAGTGATTCGATTTTCTAACTTACGTTATATCCAAATGGTACATTACCCTCTCTGCGTTCCTTATCCAAACGTCATATACTAAGTCCCGTCTACAGCCCCTGGACATCTGTAATAGAAATTTTGAATCACCCTATATGCACTACCACTACAGCGGCTAGGCACCAATTATTAATGATATAAAAGTTATATGTAATATAAAACTGAAGTTGTTATTACATGTACAAATGCTTTGGTGAGCAAAAATTTCGGAAATGGTGAAGGTAACATTATCAACGAAAAGATACTACATTTTGTCCAATAACAAAGTCATTTTCCTTCAGATTAAACGGTAAACTCAATAATATATGTGATAAAGTTTAGTCTTGGGGTTAATAATACTTCTTATATCTGTACTAAAGCTTATTGGTTTTGGGTGTGAATCTTTTTCCTAGGAAAATTTGTTTCTATATTTGATTTTTAAAACAACCAAACTACAAAATGAACTCTTGAATAAGTAAGTCTATGTGAATCTCATTAATTCGCTCGAAACTATAATCGCAAGCAGTCGATACTCTACCAATAATTTGATGTACAAAAAGTATTAGGCTTGGATATTTAAAGAAACTTTTCAGAGAAGAGTCGCATGTTAGTTCCATCAAAAAGTCCTCCTACGATACTGACAGTTTCAGCTTTTTTAAAGCTGTCCTCCACAAACAGATTTCTTACCCATAACATTTTAACACGAATTCTGGGAAAGAACCAATTTTAAGTAACATCTTGCATAAAAAAACGAATTTCATTGGGCCTAATATATCAGTTCGTAAAAACTTAAAACTTAAAACATTGAAGATTTCCCTTGATGGCAGTTGCAGTTTGCCCATTAACTTAGATTTCAAATGTTTCAAAGAAATCATTGATGAGTGGAGATGTATCAAAACAACTGCTTTTCAGTACACTGCACCAAATTTTAAGCTTTTTAATAGTTGCTTCTATTTAAGTACTAGACAACTACTAACAATTTTTCTCTACATCACCAGGTTAGGGATTGATGGGGCTTGTGAATGGTCTTATAGACAGCCTAGATAATGGAATTATCTGGACAATGGAATTATGACAATATTTGAAAACTGCTGGGACAAGCCATCTTATTAAGGAAGGCAATTTAAGAACAATGACATAATCGAGAAAACACTTTCAGGGGTTCTTAAGACTTAAGTACAAAAATAAAGAATGCCCCAAATAATAGTGTTTTATATCAAATATAGCATGATAGAAAGACAGGCAGGCAATAAACAACTTTAGACTGTGCATCATTTCCTTCACCAAATGAGCAGTAGGTCCATACGTATCAGTCACAGCTGTAACCTGTCGGTGTTACTTCTAGTTGCTTAATGTTATGTGGAATAACGTTTTTAATATATTGTCTTTGCTTCTACAACTGAACCATAGAATCATATTTCTGCTGCTACATCTGAAAAGTGATTGTTAAACTTACTTACAGTTTGCAAATTTTTAGTCACAATATTGTGATTTAGTTTAATTGTTATGGATCTTGTACACTGACTGTCTGTGCTGCCTCCAATTCGACAAATGTCCCATGTAGTTTTAATCTTATTATTGCATTATTTTTTTCTGTCAGAATATACATTTTTCTGGACCTTTTAAGGATTTTCCGTAGCGTACTACAGAATTTGTTGCAGATTGTAATCTTTGACCTTTACTGACTCTGACCTAAAGTCCTTCTTCCTTTTACAGGAAATTTTAATGCCCTTAGTTATCCACAGCTTGCTTGTCTTTTTAATGGATAATTTTTAGGAAGGCAACTTTCAAATACTTGCACGAATTTATCATGGAATAAACTGAGTTTGACATTAGCAAGCCTGTAGTCATTAGCAAGCCTCGCTGCCTTGTTTGAACCTATCTCAGGACTCCTGAGGTGCCATATTGTTTTCTTCCCCATTAACTATGCATCTCTGTCAGATAGTCCATTAACAACTGGGTACACATTAATTGCTTCAGCCTGGGTACTATCCACAAAATGTTATCAGTGTCCTAGTATCTTCACACTAATGTATTAGAAAATTAACTACTCAAATTGGATTGGAAGCACCCAAATAATGAAACTTGGTCGTTTTTATTGTACCTATCCTCTAAGAAATCTCCACTGAAATCTGCACAAGCTGCTAACTGTTCCTTCTTGTCTGACAGGGAGCTCAATAATGCATGCACCGAGAGGGGTAGCGCAGTTGTTAGCAGACTGGACTCGCATTCGATAGGACTACGGTTCAAACCCGCCCTGGGCTATCCTGCTCTAGGTTCTCCGTCATTTCCCTAAATTGCTTAAGGCAAATACCAGGATGTTTCCTTCGAAAGGACATGGCCACTTTCCCCCTCCATTCTTCTGGTCTTCGAGCTTGTGCTCCATCTGTAATGACCTCGCTGTCGACAGAATGTTATACACTAACCTCCTCCCCGACCTCAATAATACTACTAAATTTCACATAAATAGCGGAAAGTTTTCTAGAGGGGATCTGTTCAGTCTTATAAATATCATAGAAATATTCTACAGTAACAACTCAAAAGCAAATGCTTCCAGGTTCTGATCAATGCAATAACTATTTACTTGAATATTTTTTACTTTGTGTGAAACAAGTCTATGACTCCTGGTATGATCATACCTCCTTCAACCCTGTGTTTAGATGGTGTTCAGAGAGCCACAGAATATTTATCACTTCGCAATTTTCCACATCTTCTAGGCATACAAGAAACTCGTTTATCTTGTATTCCCTCGCTCTTACGTTCTGCTGAAATAATTTCAGTATTATAGAAACTGTTACAAACAATTATAATCCTGTTCTGCTCTAATTTATTTCAATACTGTCTTTCTGTAACCTGACTCTGACCTGAAAAGGGGGACCTTTTGACTCTATTGATCATTAACTCTATTGATCATAGAGAAGTTAGGAATACGGCTTCCTGTAGTCTGTCACTATTACCGCTCCTTTTGACGACAGTACCCTTACTTACTCTCCAGGATCAGCGTAAGTGCGGTAAGTGAAAGTCTCATTGTGGGAAATCAGTTACAATGGCTGACTGGGAGTGTGCATTACCAAACAAAGTCATCGCTCCGACTGAAGCAGGCAAGTATTCAATTAGAGATGCTGGGAGGAGGTATGGTGTGCCAACTACTACTACAAGAAGAGGTGGAGAAAGAATTATGATGGAAGAATCAAATTAACGAAAATACATTACAGAAATTGAACACAAAGTGTAATACTCTTTGTGCCCCATTGACATCTGGAGCTTTCACCCTCATTATCACCGCAAGTAGCCGATAATGAATTCCATATGATACCATTCTATCGTACTATTTCGAGCAGAATCGGAAAGTGTTTGCTTTATGAAGGTATAACTCTGGCTTTTTACATCACGAAGAATAATGACCAAGAATTCAGGATAAGGAGACTGCAGCACAGGATAAATGTAAGTCCTCAGGGATATACGGTATCACGTGTGATGATTGTAAGGCTGTATATATGGGTCAGACGAGAAGAAACTGCGGAACATGCTTTACAGAGAACATAAATGATTTTGCTAATAAAGTGCTTACCTTATTTGAGCACTGATTTCCCCCAAAACTAACCAAGGTTAGAGCTAAGTCTACAAAGAAGCCATGGATTACTCAAGGAATAGGGGTAACCTGTAAAACAACAAGAAAACTCTATCTGTCAATCCGAAACGGTTCTGATGTTGTTGCTATAGCACATTACAAGAAATACTGGAAAATATTAAAGACTATAATACGAACATCAAAGCAAATATATTACAAGGAAAAGATAGTCATATCAGACAACAAAATAAAGACAATATGGGATATAGTGAAGGAGGAGACTGGTAGAACCAGACACGAAGAGTGGCAAATAGCATTAAGAATAAATTATACGTTGGTGACAGATGTGTATAGTGTTGCAGAACTTTTTAACAAACATTTTAAAACTGTTACTGTAAAGATGGGGTTGTCAGTTTCGGTAGATGCTCCTATGGAATACCTCGGACCAGATATTTCAAGTAACTTCCATAATATGAATTTCACCCTCACTACCCCAGCAGAAATAATGTCCATCATAAAATCTTTAAACTCAAAAACAACTAGTGGGTATGATGAAATATCAATAAAGTCAATTAAAGAATGCGATTCTGAGTTAAGTAACATATTAAGCTACCTGTGTAACCAGTCGCTTATCTGTGGAATATTTCCTGAATGGCTGAAATAGGCTGAAGTTAAGCCACTGTTTAAGAAGTGAGATAAAGAAATAGCATAAGATTTCCGTCCAATTTCACTTTTGACAGCATTCTCAAAAATTTTAGAAAAAGTAATGTGCAATCGGCCTTATGACCATCTTATCTCAAATAACATACTGTCAAAGTCGCAGTTCAGATTTCTAAAGGTTTCTGATATTGAGAAGGCTATCTACACTTACAGTGAAAATGTGCTTAATTCATTAGACAAAAAATTGTAGGCAACTGGTATATTTTGTGGTCTGTCAAAGGCATTTGACTGTGTAAATCACAATATCCTTCTAAGTAAATTAGGATATTATGGTGTAACAGGAAATGCTGCAAAATGGTTCAAATCTTATATCTCTGGCAGGAAACAAAGACTGTTATTAGGAAAGATACATGTATTAAGCTATCAGGCATCATCCAACTGGGAACTAATTACATGTGGGGTCCCACAAGGTTCCATTTTAGAGCCCTTACTTTTTCCTGTGTATATCAATGACCTTTCATGAGTAACATTACCAGATGCCAAGTTCGTTTTGTTTGCCGATGATACAAACATTGCAATAAATAACAAATCAAGTGCAGTCTTAGAAAGATCGGTTAATAAAATATTTGTGGACATCAATCACTGGTTTCTAGTCAGGTCTTTGACACTAAAATTTGATAAAACATACTACATGCAGTTCAGAACTTGTAAGGGGTGTATATGCCTAACATGCAATGACAAGCAGATAGAATAAGTAGACAGTGTTAAATTCTTGGGATTACAGCTTGAGAATAAATTCAACTGGGAGGAGCACACTACAGAACTACTGAAGCATCTTAACAAATGTCTATTTGCAATGCGAATTGTGTCAGATATAGGGGACATAAAAATGAAAAAGCTGGCATACTACGCTTACTTTCATTCCATAATGTCACAAATTTTTTGGGCTAATTGACCAAACCAGGATAAACTTTTCCAGGCGCAAAAACGTGCAGTAAGAGTTGTATGTGGTGTGAACTCAAGAACATCCTGCAGAAGCCTGTTTAGGGAAATGGGGATACTAACTACTGCTTCCCAACATATTTATTCCTTAATTAAATTTTTCATTAAAAATACATCACTTTCTCAAAGCAAGAGCTCAATTTGTGGAATCAATACTAGAAATAAGAATAATCTTCACAAGGACTTAAAGTCACTTACTCTTGTACAAAAAAGTGTGCATTATTCAGGAACTTAGCAGCAGCCATAACAAGCTTAACAATCAATGAAATTCTGTTTAAGAGAAGCCTAAAGCATTTATTGGTGGCAAACTCCTTCCACCCCATTGATGAATTTCTCAGTAGAACCAACTGATTTGTATATATATATAAGTAGAATATAACGTCTGCACTATTTCAGTGCAGTGTTGTGTTCATTGTAAATAAGTGTGTGTGTTTGTGTGTGTGTGTGTGTAAGTAAGTACAATCTAACTTCTGCACCGTTTCAGTGCAGTAATATGTTCATTGTAAATAAGTTATGTAGTAATTCTGTTACATGTTTATTACTTTACAAATAAAAAATCTTTTTATCTTTTAAATTCAGTGCTTAGTGTCTATAAAACGATTCTTTCATTTAGTGTTCATTAAAAAAAATTACGATCATTCCACTTGGGACTTGTGGAAGGTACATTAGCTTATATGTTTTAGTTGTAAATATTTGTCGTGTGTTATTGTTTTCTGACGTGCTCTACGTCCTGGAGGACTTCCTCACTATGGATCAATTGGAATGAAAGTAAATCCAATCTAACCGAAGGCAAAATCGCCACTAGACGTGCATTTGTGCGAAACTTGTCACCTTATCACCGACATATGAAAGAATGCGCAGGTACTATATTTCGAAAGCAAATGCAATACTCTTAATATTATAGGAAAAATCCAGATTTACCGTGCTCTAAAGGGATTCCCTGCTCCTATCTTGAATTCGCAGAAGCATCTGCAACGCTAGGGTCTATTAGCAAATTTTGACTGTCTAAACATTGAGGGATGTGGCAACAAAACGGTTATTCATGTTGATGTGTAGAATATATGAGACTGTCGATGCATCTTCAGACTTTCAGAAAAACAGTATCCACTGGATACCAAAGATTGAAAAATCCTACAAGTGCAATGATTATCGCACAATCACATTAACTGCTCATGCATTCAAGTCATGAATGAAAAGGAAAATTTAGGATGTACGGCGATCAGTTTAACTCTATGAAAGATGAACGCACGAGAGAGGCAGCTCTGACATTACGGTTGTTAATGAAAAAAAGACTTATGAAAATTCGAAACACGTTCGTACGACTTGTTGACCTGGAAAAAGCGTTGTACGATGTAACATGATGGAAGATCTTCGAAATGCCGAGGAAAATGGGTATAAACTATAGCCAAGACGGGTAATATACAATATGTACTAGAACCAAGAGGAGAATATTGAGAATGGAAGACGAAGAACGAAGCGTACTGATTGAACAGGGTGTAACATAAGGATGTAATCTTTCACTCTTGCTGTTCATCTGTAACGTCGAAGAAGCAATGACGGAAATTAAAGAATGTTTGAAGAGTGGAATTGTAGGTGAAAGAATATCAATGTTGAGATTTGCTGATGACGATGTTATCGTCAGTGGAAATGAAGAAGAATTACAAGATCTGTTCAGTGGAATCATGGAATGAACAGTGTAACGTGTACAAATATGGAGTGAGAGTAAATCGAAGAAAGGATAAAGTAATGAGACGTTGTACAAATGAGAACAGCGAGAAAACGTAAGGATTGGTGACCACGAAGAGGTTAAAGCTTAGGAATCCTGCCACCAGGACAGCAAAATAACCCACAACGAATTGAGCAAAGAGGACACAAAAAGCAGACTAGCAGTGGCAAAAAGTACATTCCTGGTCAAAAGAAGTCTGCGGTATCAAACATAGGTCTTAATTTGAGGAAGAAATTTCTGAGAATGTATATTTGGAGCACTATATTGTATATTTGTGAAACATGGACTGTGGGAAAACCGGGACAGCAGAGAATCGAAGCAATTGAAATGTGGTGCTTCAGAACAACGTTGAAAGTTAAGAGGACTCATAAGGTCAGGACTGAGGAGGTTCTTCAAGGAATCGGCAAGGAAAGGAATATTTGGGAAAAACTGACAAGGAGAAGGGACAGGATGATAGGACATTTGTTAAGACATCAGGGAATAACCTCCATGGTGCAAGAGGGAGTTGCAGATGGCAAAAACTGTAGAGGAAGGCAGAGATTGGAATACATGCAGCAAATAACTCAGGACGTAGGTTGCAAGTGATGAAAAAGTTGGCATAGGGGGAAATTCGTGGCGGGTCTCATCAAACGAGTCGGAAGACAGATGACTCAAAAGAAAACCAGTTAGAAATTACTTCTGTAGACCACTATTTTATTGTCAGAAGTCTTTAGCTTTCCAGATTAGCCTTTTGCGTTTGTTCGCTGATACGGTATTTTTCTTCTGTTGAAGAGAGAATTTGTAATACGGGATTGGCTTTATTACTTTTTTACATTTTAATGTCTGCTTTTTTACAAAAGCTACTCTATCTTTTCTACATTGCTTTATATATTTTTAAGTAGATGAGTATATATGCGGCCCCAGCCCCTCCCCCACCCCCCTCCCCCATCCCCCCTCCCCAACGCACACATATTTCACCCCTTTTATCGCGACGGTTTTGCTTCCATCGCCTCTGACGCCACCCGTAAACATTTTCCACAGTGCAGAGGAGTCAGTACTGCCTTCCTTGCTGCCGCAGAACCGCCTTCCTGCACGTGGCATGCTAAGGCTCTTTTCAGCTACTTTGTTTGACCCATTTGGCTTCTTTCCATGCTTTATTTTTATAGGTTCTACTGTCCGCATCATTTCAGCTGTGGACTAATCACTTTTAGCGCACAATTTGTACACAACTTGATATGAATGGCCTCGCGGAATAGCCGCGCTGTTAGAGGCGCCATGTCACTGACTGCGTCACCCCTCCCGCCAGAGGTTCGAGTCCTCCGTCGGGCATGGGTGTGTGTGCAGTTCTTAGCCTAAGTTAGTCCGCCCCCGGCAGCTGAATAGTCAGCGTGACGGATTGTCAATCCTCTGGGCCCGGTTTCGATTCCCGGTTGGGTCGGGGAATTTTCTCCGCCCATGGACTGGGTGTTGTGCTGTCCTCATCATCATCCTATCACCCTCATCGACTGCAGGTCGCCGAAGTGGCGTCAAATTGAAAGACCAGCACCCGGCGAACGGTCTGCCCGACTGGGGGCCCTAGACATACGATTAAATAAATAAATAAAGCATAAGTTAGTTTAAGTAGTGTGTAAGTCTAGGGACCAATGACCTAAGCAGTTTGGTCCCTTAGAAACTAACACACATTTGAACATTTCGATATGAATGATGCGTAATTGCTCTGAGGCAGTTGCCTCTCCGCTATGACTTGCCAAAAAGAAGTTCTGCGAGTACTCTGTAGAATACTACTTTTCAATATCCCCTTACTCTTCACACTATTGTTAAGGATTCTTAGTAAAAATGTTTTTGCCTATTAATTCCGTACCAATCATCTGAAGATGCTTCTTCAATTGACTCGAAATCAGTGATGACTTTCAATAAAAACTATTGTACAGCCAGTGCTGTTCACTTCTTTCAACATATGGAAATTTTGCTGCAGCTGCTTGCAATTTAACATAACACAATAGTTATTAGGTGAAGATATACTAATTAATTATACTCCTTAGGCTGAAGTAGCAATGGTTTCATGTTCCATCACATATATTAAGAAAAGACCCTCAAAAGCTATTTTTGTGGTTGTATATTTTCTCTCACGTAAGACATCATATCTCTCACAAAGTCAGCTGCTTGAAGACAAATATTAGAAGTACAGCGACGCCTATATGCAATAATACTAGTTACTTTGTTGCTTTCACACTCAAGTTCATAATTTGGGTAAACAATGACCGAAATTTTGTTATCTTTTTTTCTATTGAATTCGTTTGTTGAAATGAAAAAGATCAAAACATTTTGATTAGTACTCTGCATCTTCAGATTGCCACTGTACACTTGTAACAAGAAAGAGTTGTAAGAACAGCCTCTTTGCGCACAGGGGACCATATGCTCATGAAAGGTAATTTTATGGCTTTAATCTTCGTTCTAAAAGACGATAAATTATAATGTCAAATTATGAAAGACAAAGGTCAACGAGTTTAAGAAAAAAAATTGTTGGTGAGATTAGTCTTTCATTTTTACTTTTCTCTCATTACCTAAGGCGTAATAGTATATATTGATCCCTTTTCAGCGAATTATTAAAAGCGTTATAACCTCTGCATATCATATTTGTTGGTGGCCAGATGCTTTTACTGCAATTCGAACATTCCTTCACGTCAATGATCTGCGTCGTATCCAGCAGAAGATCCTGAGCGCCCTCTACCTACCAGTCAGGTAAGCAATCTCCAGCACAAGGACGTGGGTGAGTACAGAGTGAGGGTCAGATATCTCGCATTTCATGAATCTGTGACCCACTTCCTGTGTCTGATGCCATGCCTTGGAACAGTTTTTCTGCCGCTAATATCAAATGATTTTTCTGCCGTTTAGTCTACAATGGCATTTTTTTAAAAAAATATTTAGTGTACATACCTGCCATGGCGCGTGTGTGTTCCACACTACAGCTTTCATGGAACTCCACATCACGCATGTGTTCAGCGAATTTTGTAGTGACATTGCAATGTAATGGGTAATTTGTTATTATTTTTGCTGTAGCATCATGTGTGAGACAATCTGATCCAATTTTACTGAAACGTGAGCTATTTGTTACAATTTCACTGTAAACTTGGCAGTTTATTTCAATTTTTCTGTATCTCGGGGCCATTCATTACAATTATGCTGTGACACGGTGCAATGAGTTAAAATTACGCTGTTACATGAGTAGTTTGTTACATTTTGTAGTGGAATGGTGATGTATGAGGTGAACTTGAAAGGTAACGCTGTTTTGATTATATAAAAATGATTGAGAATGTATGAAAAATTTAGTTTACTAACAGCATTTATTTTCCCAAATCAAAAACAGACATAAATTATGCTAAACAAGTTTTTATTGTATATCTTAAACAACTGACAGTTTAAAACCACAGTGGACAAGGATCCTGGGTGGCAGAAGTGATTCAAGTACTCTGGCCCTAAAAATGTGGGTAACGCAATCTGAATTGATCTGACACTGAGCAGACTTTGACTGATTAAACCTACTGTGGTTTCAATACATGGGTGCAGCTGAGAGCAAGTGGCGATTGAGATCTGTATGCTTTGTAAAGGCCAGAGCGGTATTACATTACCCTGTTTGCTTAGTGCAGCGATGTAACTTTCAGCTGGCGAGATGTGTGGGACGGAGGCGAGATGTGAGGCAGCACCTGTGCATCGATAGCGACCACGAAAGAAATGCAAAAATCTCACGGTCTAGCGATCAGGCAGAGGTGGCCAATGGAAGTGGGTCACAGGCCTATTTGCAGTATCAGAAAACACAAAAACTTGCGAATTTTTATCATGCGTGGCTCTGCACACAATGCCCGGTTTATGACCCCACTGTGTAAACGTATCTCTTCAGTCTGTCGCCCCAAAGCCCAGCCTATGGCTGGCACCAATGCAGCTTTAGGGGCATTGTTCTGCTGGAGACCTGTCTCGACAAGGGGCTGCTCTGTCTGCCCTGTATGGCTGTGGGCCTGTCCAGCAAGATTCATGAGGGATGGGCTCATCGCCAAATGCTTCCAACTCCAAACATACCATTTCTACGAGAAAAGAACCATAAAAATATCTCGTGCTTTTAGCGCCCTACCAGGCTCCATCAACGTCTGCTCAGGCCATTAAGTTTCTAGAGTTTCGCTCAATGTGCATCAGGTTGTAATAAAATCTCTAATGAATTTCCATGTACGAAAAATAGGCGAGAGATTAACCTGTCCTTTCTCAAACTGTCATGTACAGGTTGTTTGTCTATGTTATAGCCTTTATGATAGATTTTGTCTATGTTTTCAATATCTTATGATAGTTCAAGGCTGATGCTTTCCTCTATACATTCGAATAGTCATTTGACTATCTTATGGTACTGCTGATCCTATATCCTAATTTATTTAAGTATTTTGTGATGTAATCATTCACCAACCAGTACAACAACTTTTATTCTGTCCTCTGGCATGATAACTGTATACAGTATGTGGTTTGAAGTCTGATGTAGTGGTTTGAGGGTGTATATAGCTCACAGTAATGACAAAATTGTGAAAGAAATTGTGCTACCCACTGACATTAGAGTCGATCAAATGAAGTAAAGAATGGGAGACGTGAACTATACAAATTTAGTGTTGCACCTGGTATATTTGCAAGTGTACCCACTGACATTAGAGTCGATCAAATGAAGTAAAGAATGGGAGACGTGAACTATACAAATTTAGTGTTGCACCTGGTATATTTGCAAGTAGCTTGGACATAAACTAATTCATTAAGCTTCATAACTGTAGAGATTTTGAGTTGGTGGCTCATTTCTCTAGTCACTTTGTTGACAGTTATTGCGAGAGGGAGACAATGAGGCGAGATAGGGTTCTGTTGTTTCTTGTTCGCTACTCACGTACAACAACTGTAGCTTACCGTTAACTTCAGATCTCAAATGCAGCTATCCTGTATGTGTCAATTTTGGCCAAGGGGTTTGCTTTGATTTGTGTTGGGCAGCGTGAAGTGTACTAATAATTTGGTTTTGTAAGTAAAAGCAGTAACAAGCTGTAACAAATGAAAAAATGGCATACCACTATAAGCGTTCATTAAAACCAAAAGCTGATCTGAATGGCTAAATGGCTCTGAGCACTATGGAACTTAACATCTATGGTCATCAGTCCCCTAGAACTTAGAACTTCTTAAACCTAACTAACTTGAGGACAGCACACAACACCCAGTCATCACGAGGCAGAGAAAATCCCTAACCCCGCCGGGAATCGAACCCGGGAACCCGGGCGTGGGAAGCGAGAACGCTACCGCACGACCACGAGCTGCGGACAGCTGATCTGAAATTCGTAAACTCTGTTGCTGAGGTGGAGTATCAAACTCGAGACTTCCAGAGAATCTAAATGTAAATCAACAACTAAATACATAAATATAGTGTATCTGACAGCATGGCAGTGGAATATGCCTTCGATAATGGCCGTGTGGTGGCGTTGACAGAATTCACCTCTGTGAGTGTGTTCTAAAAAGAGGGGGATATACATGTAAGCTTCCCAGCTCGATACTTCTTATGTAGCGCCCCCTTATTTAACACCAACATCTAGACACATACTTCTGGTCATTAATATAGGGAGTGCATTCCAGCCAAAATGCATCTTTTCAGGGCATTAACAACTGAGTCCGTTCTTATTGCAATTCTTGTAGCTGAGCGGATTCAGGTATTTTAATTTTATCTCTTATTTCCTGCTTAACAGTACTCTTAAAACATCACACAACTTGGTAGCTCTTCGTCCCCCACCCTAACCCCATCTACTCCATAAGTCAGGCCTCTCATTTGTTAGCAGAGATGAATAGCTGTTCTTTGTATTCTCAAATTTACTCTAACGTTTCATGATTGGTTGGTTTGTGATACTTTTAATGTGTGTATTAGTTGCTGCTAGCCTCATTTCCTTTCATATCCTTAGGGCCTTTGTCCCACTAC
Organism: Schistocerca nitens; assembly: GCF_023898315.1. Taxonomy (NCBI): domain Eukaryota; kingdom Metazoa; phylum Arthropoda; class Insecta; order Orthoptera; family Acrididae; genus Schistocerca; species Schistocerca nitens. Next base: position 402,945,286 of record NC_064617.1, read on the forward strand.
ACTGCGGGCTCGGCCTTGTTACTATAGATGTGGCGATGTTAGAGGGTGGCAAGATGCCCTTCCTGTCGCGACCCCGCACCCCCTGGGATGGAATTAGTGTACCCCAACTGTCTGTGTCTAGTGTAAGCCATGAAATACTGCGAACATTTTCAAGTGTCTGCGAGTCGTGTAACTGAGGCGAGACATAGGGACCAGCCCATTATTCACATAGTGGGATGTGGAAGACGACCTAAAAACCACATTCAGGTTGGCCGGCACACAGGCCCTCGTCCTTATGCCGCCAGGCGGATTTGATCTAGGGCTGGCGCGCCTATCCGAGTCCAGGAAGCAGCGCATTAGCGTTCTCGGCTAACCTAGCAGGTAGTTGCTGCTAGCCTAATGCTACGAAAAGATAACAGTATATGTGGAAATGTGCTACTGTTCCACATGCTATGTTAATGTCAATATGCAATCGTAAAAATGCCTATGATTACCTGCCCTATCGATATAATATGCAATTACACTGACAGAAGAAAATCACAACACCAGAAAATAATTAACGTAGAGTAATGAAATTTCGTTAATATATTTGTTTGGGTAACATATTTAAGTGATCACTGGTTGACGTAAGCAAGAGAAAAGCCACTGCAAATGTGAAATTCTGGTACATTAATAACCTGTGTAACCGCCAGAACGTTGAATGCAAGGATGTAAACATGCATACACTGTGTTGTACAGGTGCCGGATGTCAATTTGAGGGACGGAATGCCATGCCTATTGCACTTGGTCGGTGAATGTAGGGACGGTTGACGCTGTTTGTGGATGACACTGGAGTTCTTGTCCGACGATGTCCAATATGAGCTCGATTGGAGACAGATCTGGTCATCGAGCAGGCCAAGAAACATGCCGACACTCTGTATTGTAGGATACAGTAGTGATGTGGGGGTAAGTTGTCCTTTTGGAAAGCACCGCTTGGAATGCTGTTCGTCAATGGCAGTAAAAATGTTGAATAACCACATCGACGTACAACTTTGCAGTCAGGGTGCGTGGGATAACAACGACAGTGTTAGACTGCTGTCATGCGAAATCGAAATGCAGATCGTAACTCCAGGTGTTGGTCCAGTGTGTCTAGCACACAGACATGTTCCATGCAGCCCCTTAACTGGCCTCCTTCATCCAAGACACGGCCACCACTGACGCCAAGGCAGAATCAGCTTTCATCAGATAACACAACAGACCTCAAACCTGTCTTCCAATGAGCTCTCGCTTGACACCACTGAAGTAGCAAATGGCTGTGGTTTGGGGTCAGTGGAATGTACGGCACAGGGCGTTTGGCTCGGAGTTGTCTTGGAAGTATCCTATTTGTGACAGCCCTTTGTGTCACTCTGGTGATAACTGCTGCTCAAATTTCTGCTGCAGATGCAGTATGATGTGTCAGAACCATAAACCGAACACGATAATCTCCCCTTTCGGAACTGTCACCTGGCCGTTTGAGTCCAGTCTTTTTGCGACGTTACGTTCTCTGACCACTACTGCCAGCAATCATGTACATCGGTTACGTTCCTACCAGACCTTTCTGCAGTATCGCAGAAGATACATCCAGCTTCCCATAACCCAATTACACGACCTCGATCAAACATAGTGAGGTGTTGATAATGGTGTCTTTGTCACCTTAAACGCATTCCTGCCTAACATCAATTCACCACGTCCAGTCTCGAAGACAGTTACCACTCACGACCGTATTTAGAGCAAACCTGATTTTGATCCTCATAGTGGCGCTACTGTGGCCACTCTTATGCAACTGCTGTGAAATCTGAAGAGATGTCATCTTTCAGATGTAGAAACACGCGTACCGACTATCGTTTATGTCACACAACTCATTCTTGATGTTGCGATTTTTTTTTCTGTCGTTGTATTTATCACTTGCATAAGACGTTTCGGGATGAACTGCGTTATCACGTGCTTTTGTTTCGTGAGGAATTTCCTAAAAATACATCAGGCTACGGCAATTGCTAGTTAGCCTGAGAGCCTGACTAGTTTGACTTAGTAAAAGTGGGATATAATTTTGGAAATTTGTGGTAGTTCCTATGGGACTAAACTGCTAAGGTCATCGTTCCCTAGGCTTACACACTACTTAATCTAACTTAAACTAACTAGGACAACACACACACACCCATGCCAGAGGGAGGAATCGAACCTCTGACGGGGATAGCCCCGCAAACTGTGTCAAGGCGACCTAGACCGCACGGCTACCCCGTGGACATAATTATGATGAAACCTACCTCTAACGTATGTTCCCTGAAAAATGACCCAACAGAGTTCCGCGAAAACCATGTTGTCGTTCTTTGTTAGTCGTTGGTCATTGCTGGGTCTTTGTATAATATTCTAACATCAGATGACCACAAATATGGAAACTGGTAGGATTGGTCATAAAAGTGGGAAATTGGTAGGATAGGCCCTAAAAGTTGGCAAATTGGTAGGGCAGGCAGTAAAAATTGGCAGGAAATTGGTAAATTTGTAGAAGAAATTGGCACTTTGGCTTGACAGGCCATATACTTTATAGATAATTTATAGGATAGGCCGTAGAACTGACAAATTAATAAGATATCCCATAAACTTAATGATGGCCTTTCATACAAATGACAAAGCATTTGATCTATTGCAACATGCATTGTAGCGTCATTCAACTCATAAGGTTTTTTATAGCCCCAGTGCTTCCGTGCTATATAGATTGCGACGTCGTATTTACATGTATATCTTAGGATGCAAACGCAACTATCTGGTTGAAAATCGGTCCAAAATCTAAATATCGATGGAGTATGGAGTGTTTACGCCATTGTTTTTGATACAGTATGATGTGTTCACGATGTCAGTGCAGACACAGAGTTGAAGGTGCTGTTTGTATTCTAGGACTGAGCTCCACAGCTCTTTGTGGTCGAAGAATGCATAGTGTGAACTGCAGATGGTCGTAGACCATTCCATGTAAAAAACGTCTAGTCGACTGCATTGCGCCACTCTTGCCATCGTTTGAAGGAAACCGCTTGTGTGTTATCTCCAGGCTAAACTCATCAACGTGATGGACACAAAATGTTTGTTAGAGACAGCATCGAGCAGTCCTGACGAATTCTGGGGATGTGTCTCTGGAGATGTGTCCCCTCGTAGCAAAAGTTAATTTGCTGCCTAGTCTCGTACTTAAAATCAGTAGGAATTTGAGTGCGTACAAAAAAATGTCGAATATTTTGGTGCTAATTGTATTAATTGATATACGACACTTGAAGGCAGTTATTTAATTATGGTAATATTCACAATCATTTTTAAGTAGTGCAGACTCCATTCACACACAAACAGATGTGAAAAGAGGATGGGCTATGAATTTGACAAAGGACTTGCCGTAGTGGTAATACCAGTTATCGTGAAGTCATTGAAAAGTGCTCCTGGGCTTGGGTAGAATTTGGATGGGTGACCCTCCATTTTTGCAGGTCGCTGTTGGCGAGACGTGTGTACTCAGCTCTTGTGAGGCCAATTGAGGACTACTTGATTGAGAAATAGTGGCTCTGGTCATGAAAACTGACAACGAGCTGGAGTGCAATGTTCTCATCACAGGCCCTCCATATCCGCATCCAGTGACGCATATAGGCTGAGGATGGCTCGGCGGTCGGTCGGTACCATTGGGATTTCAAATGTTCAAATGTGTGTGAAATCTTATGGACTTAACTGCTAAGGTCATCAGTCCCCAAGCTTACACACTACTTAACCTAAATTATCCTAAGGACAAACACACACACACCTATACCCGAGGGGGGATTTGAACCTCCCCCGGGACCAGCCGCGCAGTCCATGACTGCAGTGCCTCAGCCGGCCAGAGTGGCCGAGCGGTTCTAGGCGCTACAGTCTGGAACCGCGCGACCGCTACGGTCGCAGGTTCGAATCCTGCCTTGGGCATGGATGTGTGTGATGTCCTTAGGTTAGTTAGGTTTAAGTAGTTCTAAGTTCTAGGGAACTGATGACCTCAGAAGTTAAGTCCCATAGCACTCAGAGCCATTTGAACCATTTTTTGCAGCGCCTAAGACAGCTCAGCTAATCCCGCGCGACCCACTGGGAGTCCCTAAGCCTGTTCAGAGTGTAGTCTTATGGGCTGTGTTTTTCCGCCATTTTTAAGAAACTGAAATGCAGAACATAAACCGCAAGAACCTAATTTTTCTAATATACCTATCGTTTTCCCAGATGAAATGTGCAGTCAATGTAATTCATACAGTCAGTGACATTATGCTAACAGGAGTATTCTACTTCGTTCATTTGTAAGCCTGTGCTTGTGCGTCGTTGAACAGACATCTTTATTAACTTTTAACTCACATTTAATTACATGCTTGGGACGATAATGAGGCCAAGTGCCCATACACAGCCAATTTGTACGTGTTTAGATGAATTTAATGTAATCTAACTACCGTCATATACTAACGTATAAATTATTTTAGTGAGACAGTCGATTTAGATGCAGAAACATATAATTTGATACCTCACTGCGCTTCCAAAATATGGAATATCTTACATATAATAGAACTTTATTTTTCCTCGAATTTTCGTAGAGATCTGACACATTACGGTAGGCAGCATGCAGGCTTTTCTTTAATATGGTATACAGATACTCAAGAAGCGGAAATACTTAGTTTAAAGCTCCATAAAACTGTAGGTACAAAGAAGAAACCATGGGTAACAGAAGAAAATACTTCAGTTGCCCGATAGAAGAAGGAAGTACAAAAATGTTCAGAGAAATCCATGAATACAGAAATACAAGTCACTCAGGACTGAACTGGAAGTGCAGGTAAGCTAAGGCGAAACGACTGCATGAAAAATATGAAGAAATCGAATAAGAAATAATCGTCGGAAGAACTGACTCAGTGTATAGAAAAGTCAAAATAACCTTCGGCGAAATTAAAACAAAAGGCTGATAACATTAAAAGTGCAATGGGAATTCTGCTATTAAATGCGGAAGAGAGAGCGGATAGATGGGATGAGTACATTGAGGGCCTCTATGAGGCGGATGATTCGTCTGATGTGATAGAATGAGAAACAGGAGACGATATAGAAGAGATAGAGGATCGAGTATTAGAATCAGAATTTAAAAGAGCTTAGGAAGACTTAAGATTAAATAAGGCAGAAGTGATCGATAACATCCCACCAGAATTTCTAAAGGCAAAAAAACGACTATTCGCGTTGGTGTGTGGAATTTTAGAGTTTGGCTATATACCGTCTGATTCTCTGAAAAATACCACCCACACAGTTCCGAAGACTGCAAGAGCTGATAAGTGCGAGAAGTGTTGCATAGTCCGCTTAAAAGCTCATGCAGCCAAGTTGCTGACAAGTATAATGTACAGAAGAATGAAGAAGAAAACTGAGGATCGGTTGGATGACGATCAGTTTGGCTTTAGGAGAGGTAAACAAAGGCATCAGCGATGCAAGTATGACGTTGCGATTGATAACGGAAACAAGACTAAAGAAAAATCAAGACACACTGATAGGATCTGTCGACCAGGAAAAAGTGTTCGACAATATCAAATGGCGCAAGATGTTCGTAATTCTGAGAAAAATAAGAGTAACCTATAGGGAAAGACGGGTAATATATTAAGAGGAAACAATAGTCGGATTAAAAAGAGGAAATCGTTTTCACTCCTACTGTTCAGTCTATACGTCGAAGAAACAATGAAGAAATAAAAGAAGGGTTCAAGAGCGGAATTAAAATTTAGATGAAAGCGTATCAGTGATAAGATCGTCTGATGATCTTGATAACCTCAGTGAAAGAGAAGAAGATTTATAGGATCAGCTGAACGGAATAGACAGTCTAATGAGTACACACTGTGGGTTGATAGTAAATCGAAGGAAAACGAAAGTAAAGACAAGTAGCAGAAATGACGACAGCAAGAGATTTAACTTCAGGATTTGTGACCACGAAGTAGATGAAGTGAAGGAATTCTGCTATCTAGGCAGCAAAACAATGCGTGACGGCCGGAGCTAGGAGGACATAAAAAGCAGATTTGCATTGGCAGAAAGGACGTTCCTGGCCAAGAGAAATCTTCTAGTGTGAAACATAGGCCTTAATTTGAGAAAGAAATTTCTGTCGATGTACGTTTGGAGCAGAGCAGTGAAACACTGAATGTGGAAAAATGGGAAAAGAAGAGAATCAAAGCATTTGAGACATAGTGCTACAGACGTATGTTGAAAGTTAACTGGACCCATAAGGTCAGGAGTGAGAAGTTTCTCAGCAGAATCGGCGAGGAAAGGAATACAGGGAAAACACCGACTAGGAGAAGGGACGGGGCAATAACACATCTGTTAAGACATCACAGAACAACTTCCATGGTAGTAGAAGGAACTGTAGAGGATAAAAACCGTAGAGTAAAACGTCGATTGGAATACATCCAGAAAATAGTTGACAACATAAATTGTAAGCGCTACTCTGAAATGAAGAGGCTGGCACAGGAGAGGAATTCGTGATGGGACACATAAAACAAGTCAGATGACAGATGATTAAAAAAAAAAAAAAACTCCGCACATATAATACAACAAATGATAAATAATTTTCGTTATTTCTCGAGATATCGACTCCATCACTGTCTTCGAAGATGTCAAAATTCTCTCTGTTACTGTCTTTTGTCGTCTCACGAGTGGGTGTAAATATCCCATGTCGTTCAGCCGTTTAGGTTACATATTGCAATAAAAAAGCTGTCTTCCTTCCTAATATCGAACGCCGTGAACCTTCCTAAAATCTGACTTCTTCTTCCATCCTTCCTTGCCACTATTTTGTGTGTGTTGCGTATTTTTATGACATGACGGTGTTATTTAGTAGTTCATCATGCGAAATACAGTCCATAAGACTCTTAGAGAGCCTTGGCACCATAGTTCTGGTTTCACCTTTCATAGAATTGTTGTATGTTGTATATAACTTCTCATAGGACTGTGTCATTTGTAAGAATAACAATAATTATCAGTCAGTATTATCGATTACAATTTTCTAGTGAACATGATGCATTATCTTCATACCTCCTAAAATGGTGCACGAGAACAATTTAAACATGGAAATATTTAATTTGACGTTGTAGTGTGACTTACAGCAAGAGTAAGCCTAGTTAATTACATTCACACTGTCAGTCTGCTTTTATGCCTACCTGCTCAGCGTGGTATTTTAGCTAAAACATATCTTTTCAGGAGTAGTAAGTCTGATCCGTAAGTTTCACGACATAGTTTCCTTAGACATATATTAAAAATGGTGAAATGTTATTTGGCGTGGAAACAGCACCGGAGTACTTATTTTAGAGTTTTAGGCACTAATTTTACGTCTGTGTGCATGCATGGAAGTTAACGTGATAACTGTAATAAGCATTTCACTTTCCTTGCATTAGCAATGCATTTTTTTTGCAAACATTTTAGAATATTGTGACACTTGACAAGCATCATTGAAGTAGAAAGTGGCCAACTGTTATTGGGCGTGTAAATAGTATTAGAGCACTTACTAATTTGAAGACTATGTTATGAAGCAACATGAGTGAGAAAAATAATTAATTTTAGGCTCTTTTGTTTCTTAAACCAAGTATTGTGTGCCATGAGACTCAGCTTCCTTCGAATTTCCAAAGAAGTCTGTCCATCTCGAGGCGGCAGCTCGATTTAAGCGACGGTGGCCGCAAGAGGACGCGATCGGCAATACAGCGGATGGAGCAAAACGTGTGAGGGCAGTCGGGTGGAGCATCTCTGGCCGAACGATAGTGGCACCACGAGTTAGGACGCGACCACCAGAACGGACAGGAGACAGCCTCATAGTTTTTCAGAACGAGAGAGCCACAGCATTTGGCTGGAGGGGATCATCGCCCGGCCCTGTCGCTTCTCACTACTTAGTGACCTTCTTTAACTTCTGTTATCTGGTAGAGTGGCTGCAGTGCTGTGATCCTCGACACGAATTTTGAACCTAGTTACAAACTATAACTTATGGCTTAGCTGTTCGCTTACGTGAATTACTGACTGAGTGACCCTGGATAGTGTCGTCTTGCTGGCGGTCGTGTTATATTTACCTAATTAATCTCAAGTCCCACCCAGTGTTTTATTCTGGATGCTTCCCAACATCTTCGGGGTAATAAGTGTGTATCGTTGTAACCTCCCCACAAAATTCGTTCTCATTTAGTCTCACCTCAAAACAGAAAAATTCCTGAACTTCTCAACAGTAAAAATTATATAATTATGTCGTTCACATTCAGTGTAACGTCCCAAAAAAATAATTTCCGTAACCTCGTAATAATACAATGTAACTAACCTCTCAATTAAATTGTCGCTCACTTGTAACTTTTCAATAATTGACTGTGAATTTAACCTGGTAAATTTTGGACGTCAGGAGTGCTGCGTCATGGCCCTGAAAGATCATACTGAAAAAATTGAAAATTCTTACCTCAATTAGGTCGCCGGATAACGCATATATATATATGCTCTTACAATAAATTTTTCTGGCACAGCCCTGTGCAATGCTGGCAGATAGATTTGTCATTTTATGAAAGGAAACAACCGATTTTTCTTTAGCAATAATCGAGATGATCATGGATTGGAGAAATTAGTAAATTCTTTAAATTGAAATGAATGGTTGTTAAAAGTTATTTTTTATGAGAAAGATTATTATTAGGACATTTTTAAAACATTTACATGGGACTTGAGATAACAATACTACATATGCGCGAGGCTGCTTTTTACCTTATACAATAATGCTCAGGCTCCGGCATCGCTGCACCACGACCGGCCCAGCCAACACGATACACCAGACCAGACTGCTCGCTAGCAACAACTTACTGCTACAGCTACACAGTTCCTACTGCAGTCAACACTGCTCTCTGGTCTGAGATTCTCTTATACCTTGCATATCGCAGTCAGCGCGTGAGCAATGCATCGAAATTACATTTGCTCGGACCGCTTACATCGTTAACTCCACCTGTGAACTGTGCAAGTTGCTGCCTCCTCCGGGTTATCCTTAAGTTGGGTAGCTGTTTGCTGTAATCTTTGCCTCTGTCAGCCACCTCTCGTGTTGTTCTGGGCCTCCATGACTTCTCTCTGGTGTTTCGGTTAGGTACGACTGAGTGGAGTTGCGTGCCTTGGTTTCTGCTCATTGCCATTCAAGCCTCTGGTTGGCTGTGGTTTTACAAAGACACAGTGAAACTTCGCACCGGGCTTATATTACTTTTCTGCGTGTGTTTGTTGAAACTAGTTCTCGATTGGTGGTATGGAACCGGCCTTTAACACACGCCTTAGTGCATTCTAGTTTCGCCGGTGTGGGGGCCATACCTTGCACTAGACGACGCCATTCAGAGGGTGGGGGGGGGGGGGGGGGTGGAAGGACGCTCAGGCCAGCGACAACCGAGGGACGGTGGCTCGGCAGGCGGCTCACTGATTCAAGAATTAAGTAAAGCGCTTATACATAAGCGAAAGCCTGCCTTGAAGGTGTCCTTTGTAGTAGTTCGAGTGACGAAGATTTTTGTGAGGTAAGTGATTCATGAAGGGTATAGGCTATTGCTAGTCGGGGCTATTCTTTTGTAGGGATTATTGAAAGTCAGGTTGCGTTGCGCTAAAATATGATGTGTCATTTTAGAAATGATCAGAATAAGTTAAGAGAAAATATACTCAGTACTCTCAGTTTCACTGTAACCATTGCATATAGGGTTGCAACATATTTTTTGAAGATGGGTAGACCTGAGAGTGTTGCAGATCACTGGGCAGCGCATAGAACGTAAGCGCCAACTAGAATATTGACGCAAAGACACTTGGCAAAAAGAGTGGAATGAGAGTGATAACGGGCGTCGAGTCCAATATCAGGCAGTGGTTACGTTTGCACCATGTCAACCCCAGCCGAGGCATGGTTCATTTTATGACTGGACTTGGCCGTTATCTCCCGCACTTGCAGCGCATGTCACTTTCTGAAAACAACTGTTGCACACACGAGGAAAATCGTTCCCCAGAACACTTCTTTTAAGTGCATTACATACAGGTACTTACGTAGTAACATAGAACACATAACGGAAACAACACTATACAATGCATCGAGGAACCCAGATACAGGGACACAGTTGAACGCAATCGCCAACAACGCCCCAGTAACATCTCAAAAGCAGAAGATGACATTTAGAAACAGACTCATCAATACAGAAGGCGCAGAAGGCGAAGGGAGGTCTACATAAGAAGTTCGAGCAGCTCCAGTACTGACGACGATACGAATCACAGTGACAACACTGAAATAACATAAAATACGTAAAACATGCACAATTATTCATGTGAAAATTAATCACACGTTGCATTTCATATCTTGTTAAGAATGAATATAATTAGGAGCAGGCGTAATTGGAATGGTCCGTGTGGTTACATAACTGAACACATCATTGTAAATGTAATAATATGAAAGAAATATAAATTTTTTTAAGGGAAGCAAGGAAAATCAAACAGTGTAAATACACAACAGAAACAGATCATATATATTACGTAATTATACAAAATTAATGGGCCCACTACTTAAATAAGTGCTAGTTTTATTTTACAAAAATATTTTTACATCGTTAATAATAGGTTAGTGGCGGTTTGTTATTTTCCTACAGCTGTGTGGGAACAGTATATAACTTAATTAGATTAGATTGAGGCTGGATATTGTTCCAAAGCCATGCAGAATTTGTGTACTAACGAACCTAGCGGCAGTAGCTGTCATGTAACCTATCAAATATCAACTCACGCAGCATTTCAACAAATAACACTGACACTGATTAGATCCACATAGACTGAACTAATCGAGTTTTCCCGAAGAGAGATAGGCATATGATAATTACTAAAATGGATAGCACCACATATGGACGTTGGACTTGAAGTTCAAAACCAAGACTCTTCCCCAGGTGGTGTTGCTGAACGTATTCTACATCTACTCTTTCCTGCCTCCTTTTATTGTCTTTTTAAAGTATACCGTAAGCTTATAATTTCCTACTTCCAAATTCCTGTGTTTTCCTTTAAAAAAATAAGTATAATTGCTGTAAGTAAATAAAAGATAATACCAAAGTGCAGACAAAAGAACTCCAACTCTCCATATGGAACTGCATGGTCAACAGTGCCCATGTGCTCAGTTCCGTAGCACAATCTTTGTGCGTGGTGGTGACGATGGATACTGGTTAAGAGGTCAATATGGAATACTACGGCCTGCATAAAGTAATAAAATGGCAGGCCCTAGTAGTCATAATGCTGCCTGAAAAAAAAAAAAAAAGAAAGAAAGTCTTGCAAGATAACTTGGCAAGATAACGTGGCTGGTGAATCGTGACTGTTACCAAGAGAAGAAGTCCCAAATGAGATCACAGTGAGCCGGCTGTAGTGGACTTAGCCACTGCAGGCTGCCACTGTTGTTTGGCCATCACAGTATACAAAGAAAGTGGAGATGAGTCTGGGCCTTCTCTCATGACGGGCCATATTAACTGACTGGATGACTGGTTCAAAATGGTTCAAATGGCTCTGAGCACTATGGGACTCAACATCTGTGGTCATAAGTCCCCTAGAACTTAGAACTACTTAAACCTAACTAACCTAAGGACATCACACACACCCATGCCCGAGGCAGGATTCGAACCTGCGACCGTAGCAGTCCCGCGGTTCCGGACTGCAGCGCCAGAACCGCTAGACCACCGCGGCCGGCTTGAATGACTGGAAACTACCGTCTACATCCTGTTGGGTGAGACAGCTAAGTACCGCCTCCCTGGCTGTATGTAGTACCGCCTCCGAGGCTGTGTGTCACGTTGCTGAAATGGCGTCGGGGGTTCTGCCTTCATGGCACCCACATCCATCTTCGACAGCACTGGGGTGGACTGCGCCAGCTCCCGGTAACCCACAGTAAGCTTGCAGCTACCAACTCCAGACCTGGCCACCTGCATAACACCGTCACTGGGTCCTGACGAGTGTGCGAATCAGTGCACCTTCCACCGTGCCAGAGAAGACAACCCATACAGTAAATTACAAGTAATAAATATGATTCCGGACAAGACTGTTTCACAGATCCCTTAGGGCATATGACAGCCATCCACACCAGCTCCCGAGCCCGGCCTCTTGCAGCAGTAGTTCACCACCTCACTGTTCAGCTTCCACACCCACTAAAAATCCTAACTGAGGGGTGACTGCTACAGACAGCGAACACGCCGTTTATGGATTGGTTCATCATTCGCATCGGTAAATTTCATTCGCTGCTGTATACTATTCACTGCGGAATCTTGGAGTGAGAATATAATACATTCTCTAAAAAAGTACTAAAATCCAGGCTTAGCTTATAAAATGTAATCAACAAATTAGTAATACATAGCTGTTGAACATGTGCTTTGCTTTAAATTCTGTTGTGCAAATCCTGAAAACTGTGATATAAAATCAACTGCTGCTTGTTTTATGCCCCAGTTGTTCACGGCTGTCAAAAAATGGCTGCATTGCTGAAAACTCGCATTGCTCAATCTTTCTACCACGAGTTTCTTACTTTGACGAACGGATGTCCAAATTGGTGAAAAAACGATAATTCCTTGAAGTAACACAGTCTCGGTTGTAAATTTTTTTATCTGTTTATTGGCAATGACGTGTTTTGCCCTTGTGGGGCATCTTCATATTAACGTAAGAACTGATGTAGTGAGCCAACATCCGTATTTTGATGAGGTATGTTGATATTAAAAGACGGATGCTTCTTACGTTAAACTGAAGGGCGAAACGTATCATTGCCAACCAGTAGATAAAAACAATTTGCAACTAGTGCAAATTCAAGAAATTCGTAACCGGCTGCTGTACCAGGCGCGCCTAGCATGGAGTGGAATCAAAATGATAATTTTTTGTTCTATGTACAGCATAACATGGCCAAACAAAACTTAATAACAGTTTAGAAACAAGACCAAGGCAACGTGGAACTGTTAGGCAATGTTCAGGGAAAACACGTTTAACGCTTTAATTTACACACTTTATTTAAACAAGACCCAAGATTTTTCAATTAACGAAAATTCTCACTGTTTTAAGAAATATTATTTATATAAAAACAGGAAGAAAAACCCATAGCCCAACTCAGATGCTTGAGGGAAGTTCACAAGATTTTTCAATTAACGAAAATTCTCACTGTTTTAAGAAATATTATTTATATAAAAACAGGAAGAAAAACCCATAGCCCAACTCAGATGCTTGAGGGAAGTTCACAATTATCCAATCCTTAAGCGAAATGTTAACCATCCAAAATTTACACTTTTCTGTCAGTTAAAGACAACAATTTAAAAAAAAAAGGTTTGAACCATTCAAGAGACACCGCTTAAATATACTTTCAAGGCGAGCTTCGAATTATGTGTAATTGCTTTAAAATATTAAAGTCTACATTATTCCACCATAATTACTATACTCTTACAATTCCTTTCAGTTAAGAAACAACAAGAAAACTCTTAAAATATTAATCATTAGAGGAAAAGAGAAAAACTCATTTGAGAGTCCCTGTCTAAAGGACACCTTCAAGGCATGCTTTGACATATATATAACCGCTTTACCTAATTCTTGACTCATTGAGCCGTCTGCCGAGCCACCGTCCCTCGGTTGGCGTCGTCTACTACAAGGCATCCCCCCCTCCCCCCCCTCCCCCCCCCCCCCCGGCGAAACTAGAATGCACTAAGGCGTGTGTTAACGGCCGATTCCATACCACCGCCAGCTAAATAAAACATACTAACTACTGAAGGCACTAATTACTGATAGGTATATAGTTAGCAAATGAAAGATTTTGACAGAGAACAAACAATGTATTTACCTTAAGAGTGTTCAAAAGTCTTTATATATATATATATATATATATATATATATATATATATATATATATATATATATTCTTGATATTCAGTTTAACAGATTTTCTTTTTCTGACGGACACACGTGCAGATCGGCTGCTCATATTAACATCTCAGAACTCTGGGATTTCTCTCCCCACATCCATCACCTCTGGCGGCTCACCTATAGCTGTCCTACGCTACAGGCTGTTCACATTCAACAGCCCAACACTACACTGGCGAATAACTTCCAAAAACGAGTCCAACCAGCCACAGAAGGTACACAGCCCAGTCAGCGATTATAATAAGAGCGCTACGTGGCGTTACCAACATATAAACCTAAACAGCATACTTAGATAGCCCCCATGCTCCCCAGAAAAAAATTTACAAATTGTTTTTGGCAGTGGCCAATACTGATTTGATAAAATTTTTCATATTAACAATAATATATGTATGAAATGCACACACTTATTGATACACTGTTGGTCATAAGTAAAAATTATCCTCACGGTCCATGAAGACACTCCTGATCATTCATCACAGTAATAATGATGGTTTTATGCACAAAGTCTGAGCAGTAAAAGAAAATGCTCATGGAAGTAGTCTTGAAGAAGTAGGGTTGTCCTTCCAACGGAAAGACAGTGCTGACCCTTGACATGAAGACAGGTAATGGGCTACAATAGAGCAAACCCACAATAGAGTCAGTCGAAGTTTTGAAGAATATTGGTAGTTAGGTCACCACAGAGCAGACCCATAGTATTTCTTGTAGAGATAATGGTATTAGTGGGCCACCACAGGTGAAGACTCACTGTAGTCCTGGTAGAGTTTATGGTATTGGTGGGCCACCAAAGGTGCAGACCCACTGTAGTCCTAGTAGAGATGGCCAGCAGCCATCCATTGTGACTGTGCAGGTGCACAATCACCATCGTAGAGTCTTGCAGATAATACAGCAAGTCCATAAACCACCACTTGTGCAGTCACAAAAAAATTTCTAAAATATCCTTAGAACCAGCAATGCTGTTAACCAGTCCCTTTCTGAACTTTATATACGAAGACAGTAACTTGTTCTCGAAAGAACAGTTACTGTTGATTACCGTGCAGCTTTCCCCTGGAATAAATGATGACTAACTGACAACCTCAGCTGCCAACAGGTGTTGTTTTGTTATACCTCGATGTGGACAGCTAAAAATGTGTGCCCCGACCGGGACTCGAACCCGGGACCTCCTGCTTACATGGCAGATGCTCTACCCATCTGAGCCACCGAGGGCACAGATGAATAGTGCGACTGCAGGGACTTATCCCTTGCACGCTTCCCGCGAGACCCACATTCCCAACTGTCCACATTTCTACATATGTATTGTACCTTATAGACATTTGCCCACCCACTCATTACTCGCGCACGCTTTGGCGATTCTCGTAAGAGTCAATGAATGGGTAGCCTTTAACATTATATACGAAAATAGTAACTTGTTCTCGAACGGTTACTGTTGATGACCGTGCAGCTTTTCCCTGGAATAGATGATGACTAACTGACAACCTCAGCTGCCGACAGGTGTTGTTGTTATACCTCGATGTGGACAGCTGTCCACATCGAGGTATAACAACAACACCTTTCTGAACTATCAACACACATGCGAGCACTAACAGTCCCTCTTTTTTAACTTCTCACATATTGTGCATATACTATGACCAACAGGAATGTGTGCAGTGAAATGAAACCCTATTGTCAACTTAATTTGAAGAACTGGTGTCAATTACAATTTTATAACATGAGAATACATTTAAAAAGGTACAAAAAAGTCATTAAGAAACATAATGATGCCATTAGTAATTAACCGGGCATTACAAAAGAATAGAAATGAGCATATACATGAATATTATAGTACTTGTGACATAAGTAAATAAATGAAAAAATGAGAATATTAATTAGAACAGCAAAGTGATACATGAGCATAAAAAAGGAAACATAACAGGATAAGTAATATCTAAGTAAAGAACAGCTTGTATTTGAGGATAACAGTACTCCTCATCATGGTAAATGCAGCTTAGTATTAGAAAAATTCTACAACATAACTCTTATCAGACAAACACATAAAGACAGGGAGAACATAGACACACAAGGGTGCACATAAACACATCACAGAATAACACAAAAAGAAAGGACAGGGTTTGTTTTCAGTACAACATTTGGTAGTGCAGTATTTATTATATTTCATTTTTAAACAAAACTTCCTTTACCTCTTGGAGATCTCCCTTAGTTCATTATTATTCCCAAAAAGTCCTATCTATGCATCTTTTCGGTATTAGTATTTTCACATACTTTTTACTTCCTTATCTGTTTTCAAGAAAATCCTACCAAACCCTGTTGTACCTAAACCCTATTTATGTGTTTATATCCTCTTTCAAAACAATTATTCCTCATTGCACAATATTCATTTTGGCCCAAATCGTTTTCATATAACTACTCAATGCATTTTTTCCCGATTCTTCGTAGTTAGATTCTTATGTAGTATCCCCCCTCTTAAGCTAAATTAAATCTACTGAGCTCAGATACATAAACTAAGGGATGAGGCAATGCAGCAGCACGAACATTAACACAATCAATAATGAGCAAAAATGCAAAGTGGCAAAGCAAGCAGCAGTAAATATAAATTAGCAAAGAAAATGCAACAGTACAACTAAAATGAGCCAATGTGCAACAACAAGAAAAATAAATCAGTAATAAAACTGGCTTAGCAGACTAATACAAAGTAAAATTCAGTAGGACAATGCCTGACAGATAGCAGCAGCAAAAGCAATAAACTATACCTAAACATGACAAAGCTCAAGCAGAAAAAATATTACAATAAAGATAGCAATGCAGATAAAGGAAATGTCTATTTACACCATAATATCTATGTCACATCTTAACATTAGAGTGATGCATCACAATAACTTATTCTACCAAACAAGTTACCAAATCATTGCCAAAAATTATGTATGCAATTCCTGTGAAGGGAAATGTCTATTTACATTCTAACATCTATACCACTTCACCTTCCTGCACTTATTGTGTTTCCAAGTGTTCCCTTTTTTAGAAATTATATCATCAAATTGTTATTAAATGGATCTGTAGACAGAACATATTTACATTAGTACATCTATCAAATTTTATTTCAACCAATGCTGCAGCACAGCTAAAAACTAGATATCAAACAAAATAGGCAAATATATATATATATATATATATATATATATATATATATATATATATTCCCAATTCTTCATAGTTAGATTCTTATGTAGTATCCCCCCTCTTAAGCTAACTTAAATCTACTGAGCTCAGATACATAAACTAAGGGATGAGGCAATGCAGCAGCACGAACATTAACACAATCAAGAATGAGCAAAAATGCAAAGTGGCAAAGCAAGCAGCAGTAAATATAAATTAGCAAAGAAAATGCAACAGTACAACTAAAATGATATATATATATATATATATATATATATATATATATATATATATATATATATATATATATATATAAAGCAAGGCATGAAACATCATTCACTGGCCATATGGCATTTCATAAGGCAGTAAAAAATCTCTCTACTAGAAAGACATTGGTCATAATCAGGTGTGTAGACATAAAATATTTGTCATCATTTCATAGGCATTTCAGTAAATATCAGAAAGTATGAGCTCCAAAGTGTAATAATATGTTCCCAAGTATGAGCGTGTCATATTTTCGATGCTTTCTACAAAGAAATTTCTTTTTTCTATTTTTTCTACACCTATGCCTCTGAAAGGCACATACTAATGGTTCTTTTCCAGGCAACTGTCGCACAGCTGGGCACCCACAGCAGATTATGTGAAGGTCACTTACCTTCTTTACCAAAATATTTACAACAGCAGTTTCCGCTACAGTGACAGTCTCATATAAATAAAAAAAAAATTCACAGCCTGAAAATTTATGTTAGATGTGTTGAAACAAAATCTCATAAATAACAGTGTCCAAAAACATTTTCATCAGTATTTTTGTAATCACATTCACACACGCACTCAGCCTTTATAATGATCACAACCACACCTTCTAACAATACCAACACTTGCAAACTTGGTTAGAAATCAGATTAATAATGTTGCTCATGCAGCATATGTTCACTTTATCGGGTAACAAAAATGTTATTGACTGTGGATGGTATCGTCAGAATGGAAATAATGAAGTCACTGTAAAAAAGTCATTAACTTTGGCACTTATCTTGAATGGATCCCCACATAGATTTCGTTGAAGTTGTTATGGCTCATCTTGTTGATTCTAGGGTGATTCTACTGTGACTGCTAAAACGTCCAGATCTGTATTTTAGCGATATTTGAAGACCTAACAAATGCGTTTTTCATGAAATTCTTAATGATCAAACAATCCCAGGTCAGAACAATGGTATGGTAGAAATAATTTTCGACTTGGTGTTCACGATCCACATTTTTATTAAACTTCTTGTAAATTGACATCATCAAGAAAACAGTTTTGTATCAATCTTCATAAATTTAATTTTCACTTTAACCAAACACGAGAATTGACTGTTCTTTTACAAAGCGAAATAACAACTTAACTTCTGCAAGATGAAACAAAGACTGCTCTGTGCGCATTCGCGCCAAAACGGTTACAAGTAAGTCAAATATTATGACAGTCTCACACAAATGAATACACACAAGAACGATATCACTGTAATATATCGATACATCGGAGTAGCTATACATTAATAAAACCAAATGTGAATATTGTCACAAAAATATGTCTGTTACTTCGCAGAAAAGTAGTACGATATTACTGGTATCGAGAACTGGGGTTGGAGTGCCGTAATGGTCACGTAAATAAAGAACCATTACAACTTCAACATCACAATACACATCGTCTACGCAATAGTAACATCATAAGGTCTCAGTCAAATCTCAAAGGCGTCATAACTTCTTTCAATAATTTCGAAGTCTCTGAAAAAAATGCTCTCGTAGTATCATAGTGGTTTCTCAAGTAAATATGAACAGCTCCAAAAATGCAGACAAAATACAGTTTCATAAGTGTCAAGTTATCCAACTGTGTAATTACATAAACATGTGTTACTGATGTAGTAAAAAAAGTTTGTCTCTCTGTTAAATAATCAGATAGCTGTGTAATTCTGTGTTAGAGAAATATGGTACCGATGTGTAAAACTAAATAAGCAAATACCATATTAGCTAGGGCTCCTAGCACTTGGTGCACGCTGAGGTAAGCAAATACCATATTAGCTAGGGTTCCTAGCACTTGCTGCACGCATAGTACACAAAGCAAGCGTACTCCCCTGAGGGTTAATGAAATTATGCCCTCAGATGATGAAATATATCACTAAAACACTTCACTGTATTATTGTAATTCAAGAACATTTCTAAAAATATTCCAAGTACAACATTTAATCACTCAAATGCGTGTCCTGTAGCGCTGAACTGTCCATCTTGCTGTAAGATAAATTCTGTCATTACTTAATGGTAAAAATGCGCCAAGTGTCGCAGTTATCAACGTCCATAAGCAAAGTCAGTGTACCTACCTCATCATAAACAAAAGTGAAATGCTATGCGTATAGATGTCATAGTTATTACGCTCATTGCCGTGATCAAGAAAGTACTGTACTGTAACGTATTGTTGTTTTACAGATAAGGCTCTCTCATTGTAGCTACACCACAAAAGTTACTGCTAAAACATGTTTTACTTTCCAGAAGAAGGTAGAAAAACTGTGAAGACATAAAACAAATACAGCGAAAAAGTAATAATGTAAATTATGTCACTTATTAGTGGCGTCATAATATAATCATGTAGCTGTCAAACAAACCAAATACTATGTCCTCTGTAATCTCTCAGAAAGTACTTTAAATACATAATGTATTTTTAAGTAAACCAAAATGTTGCATTAAAATCTCGTTATAAGTCTATGATCCAAATATGTAAGCACTATAGTCGTTACATAATCCTGCAACCAGCTAACAAAAATGTATCCACAATAACACTGTGTCATCTGTTCATTATAACTGTGTCGTCTGTTTACTATAACCGTCTAAATAAGTTCCCTAGGTTTTTGACTGGATAGTTGACTTCAAAACAACTTTGCATGTTAACAGTTTCTAAGTATGACAAAGCGTAATAGCAATATCAAGTGAAAAATTTTATATCAAAGACTAAGTTAAAAGGCAAATTATCTCTCAGTAAATGGTTTTACATGTAAAATGTCGTGTAGTCCTTTATTTTTCTTAGTAGGCAGAGTGTCAACTTCAAAGCAATTATCATGCGGTATACGACGGTAAAGAATACTGAAATTTTTTTAAAGGTTAGCTTCTATGTTACTTTTCTCAGAGCCAGCCGGCACACGTGGCTGCCTGTGGTGCGAGTCATTGTCTATTGTCTCTTTGTTGCCGCGAGTCGTTACTGGGCTTTGGAGATCTAACTTCTACATTTCGAGTTGTCGAGAGGGTCCTGCCCTGTTTGAATCACATCTATTTTGGTTAAATTCTGGTCTATTGTTAAGATTATATCGTCTGTCGTCTTGTCTGTAGTTTCCATAGTTTCATTCTTGTCGGTCAAGTGATGGAGAATTTCTCCTGGAATCCTAACTGCGCGGTGGAAAATTGTGTCTGAAGTTATTCTGTCTCCCTTGATAATAATTATTTTCGTTCCTGCATTGTCGGTTTCTATTATTGTCTCTATCATTGTCATTTATGTGGAGATGTGATCTTTCCCTGTAATTATAATTATTTTGCCAATGCTTGTCATACAGTTGGTGTCTGTTTTGATCACGATTTACGTTATGAAAGTGGTCTTGTCGTGTCCAGTTATTATTTCTGTCGTCGTGAAATTGTGATGGATATGACCTGTAATTGTTGTGTTCCTGTTTTCGCATTCCGCGACTGTCAGTGTCTATTTCCAGTTCTTGCAACAGTCCCTGATGAGCTTCGATGTCGTCTTTGCAACGTCCTGCCAAAATGACATGTCTCAAATGCTGAGGCAATTTAATTAAGCAAATACAGATTAGTTCCGATGGGCTGTATGGGTTTGAGAAATACTGATTTTTGTGCAACACATCTTAGAAATATTTTACAAGACTTGAAAATTCAGATTGTTCGAAATACTCCATCATTATGATGCTATGTTTTACTCGATATTGAGTAGCTTGAGACAAGTATGCTGAGAGGAAGGTACGATAAAATTCTCCTTCACTGTGACAGTCACTAATTAGATTAGATTAGTACTTGTTCCATAGATCATGAATACGACACTTCGTAATGATGTGGAACGTGTCAGGTTAATAAATGGTGTCTATACAAGATATTACATTACACAAAATATTACATGACACTTAATATCTTCATTTTTATTTATTTTTTATTTTTTGGTGGGGGTTGGGGAAATTACCCACTTATTATATCCAAAAATTCATCTAATGAGTAGAAGGAGTTGCCATTAAGAAATTCTTTTAATTTCCTTTTAAATGCTATATGGCTATCTGTCAGACTTTTGATGCTATTAGGTAAGTGACCAAAGACTTTCATGGCAGTATAATTTACCCCCTCCTGAGCCAAAGTTAGATTTAACCTCGAGTAGTGAAGATCATCCTTTCTCCTAGTGTTGTAGCCATGTACACTGCTATTACTTCTGAATTCGTTTGGATTGTTAATAAGAAATTTCATAAGTGAATATGAATATTGTGAGGCTACAGTAAAGATCTCTAGCTCTTTAAATAAGTGTCTGCAGGATGATCTTGGATGAGCTCCAACAATTATTCTGATTACACGCTTTTGTGCAATGAACACTCCTTTACTCAATGATGAGTTACCCCGGAATATGATGCCATAGGAAAGCAGAGAATGAAAATAGGCATGGTTAGCTAATTTACTCAGATGTATATCACCAGAATTTGCAATGACCCTAATAGCATAAGTAGCTGAACTCAAACATTTCAGCAGATCATCAGTGTGTTTTTTCCAGTTCAACCACTCATCAATGCATACACCTAGAAATTTTGAATATTCTACCTTACCTACCGATTTCTGATCAATGTCTATATTTATCAATGGTGTCATTCCGTTTACTGTGTGGAACTGTATGTACTGTGTTTTGTCAAAGTTTAATGAGAGCCCATTTGCAGAGAACCACTTAATGATTTTCTGAAAAACATTGTTTACAATTTCACCAGTTAATTCTTGTCTGTTGGGTGTGATAGCTATACTTGTACCATCGGCAAAAAGTACCAGCTCTGCATCTTCGTGAATGTAGAATGGCAAGTCATTAATATATATTAAGAACAGCAGACGACCCAAGACCGAACCTTGCGGCACCCCACTCCTGATTGTTCCCCAGTTTGAGAAAGCACCAGTTTTTACATATTATGTAAACTGCTTATTTCAACTTTCTGCACTCTTCCAGTTAGGTATGATTTAAGCCATTGAAGCACTGTCCCATTCATACCACAGTACTTGGGCTTATCTAGAATTATTCCGAATGGCCGATCGCATTCTTACAGCTGGTTCACTCTCTAAGTAGCTACACATAAATTCTAATCTGTGCTCTAATGACCGGTAGGAAGGAAAACAATGAGAGAAGTGATGAAGCCACGCTTGTGGATGAATGTCGTTGCCAGAATTCTTAAATGTTTTCAATTTACGTGTAGTAATGAACAGCTTATAGTCTAAGTCCTAATGTCGGCGGCTCGCAAATCGGTCATTGTGTGTCGGCAGTCCCATTTCAAAATTCGGTGCACCTGTCCAATTTTTTCATAATTTCTGAAATTCCTGTGTTATTATTTTATGGCTTTTCCGTATCTAAATCCTTCTTCCTGTGTCGGAGCGCGAGTCTTCTCTGAAATATGTAATTCTTGCACTACGTGTGTCAACTGATCTTGTACCTTCCGCATTTCTCCCTTTGTACTGTGTATTGATTTGATTCTGATTTTGCTTAAATTTCTTAATTTGTTCATACTCTTCTGTCAGTGAAGGCTACCAGTTTGTGTCATTCAGATCATCCTCTACCTTTGTAGATAAATTATTTAGCTGAAGCGGAAGTTCGACTACTTTCTCCGATAATGAACTGATTTCCTCCGTGTGTTTTTCTGAACCGATCTTCAAAGTGTCCATTTGAGCCGAAATCGTATCTACTGTGACCTTTAAATTTTCCTGAGTTTTTGCAAGTTGTGTAACCGAATCGGTAGATGCAACTGAGTCAATTTTAGCTTGCAAGGTGTCGCGATTTTCATGAACAATAGTTTGCAGTTCTTTTATGGCTGCTTCTTGATTCTGTAATGCATTTTCATGACGCGAAAAAATAGGCTGAAAATGCTAAAAAATTTGTGTTTTTACGTCATTACAGACTTTTTGACCTTTAGATTCGATTTTAAGTAACTCAGCAGTTAAATCTTCAATTGTTTGTTCAAGCGTTTCTTCCATTGAGTCTAACTTTTGAATCTGTTGCTGTGTTTGTCTCCAATTTTGCTCCATTGTGTCTAACTTTTGAGGCTGTTGCATTATTTGCAATAACAACGTATTAATGTCTGAAACTTGTTCCTTTGTGCTTATCGGCAGTGCATTTGCACCGCATCATTCGTGTTTTGAAAAGCAGAATATGTGTCTTGACTTGACTGAGATAAGGGTAATGACGCAAAACCTGAATCTCTTCTAGTTGTGCAAGGTTCGCAGATGAGCTTCTGTGAGGTTTGGAAGGTAGGAGACGAGGTACTGTCAGAATTAAGGCTGTGAGGGCGGATCGTGAGTCGTGCTTGGGTAGCTCAGATGGTAGAGCACTTGCCCGCAAAAGGCAAAGGTCCCGAGTTCGAGTCTCGGTCCGGCACACAGTTTTAATCTGCCAGGAAGTTTCATATCTAATTCTTACTTCGCGTTTTCTGTTTGTGTTGTTTATTTTAATTGACAGGTGTTTTTTAATGAACCTTTAAGCGTAATGTTCGCTGTTTCTTGTGCTGCTGTAGATAATTTGGTTTGGTTGCACCATTATTTTATTGTATGTAGCATACCACTGGCCATGTTTTCCAACATTGTTCTTGTGTTGACTGATATCACAACTAACCGGTCGTCAGCATACGCCACTGTCCCGTCTGAACGTTCATCTCCCTCGATCAAATTCAAGAGCGGTTCAGTTATGACACCCTAGAAGATGAGTCCGCAGATAGAGCATGGTGGACATCCTTTGGTAATCCTTTTTACAACCTTGCGGTTGCCCTTTTGCCACTCAGCCACTCTGTTCCCACAATAGTTTCGAAGACTATTGTGCAGGGATCCGAGTACCTATAGTTCCCGAAATAGTGCAGACACTGCAGACCATCAAAGATTATCAAAAATGCCAACAATGTCAATAAGAATGGCAACGGCGTACTTCAGTAACGTCTGCTCTACAGTTTGTAAAGCCCAATTCACAACGTCGTCAATAGATTTTCCCGGCCTTGTGCTAAGGTCATGGAGTTTTCTGTGACGTTTGAGGCGGTTACATAAAGTCCTCTCATGGACCTTACCTAATGTATTTAACAAGAAAATTGGTCGTTAACCAGACTCGTAGCATCCGACCAGATGACAGTGTTGTAGAACGTGGCCCGCATGTCCACAAGTCCGACATTTTGTCAATGAAGCAGCCACCACACCCTCTAGTGGCTATACTTATCTCTTCCATCAGGGTGCTAATCCTGATAATAGACCAAATCAGATGGTTTCTCTATCTTATCCTTAAGCGTCATTTCAACTTGAACTTCAGCACAAAAGTAAGTTAAAGCGCTATTCTCGGCTTCTCGGCGTACCAATAAATTGACTTCGTCATTCTGTGTTAGCTCGTGCATTGATTTTTCGTATCGAGCTGAGAAAAATTCAACAGACTCGTTATGCTTTTGTATCAACATATTCAGTTTCTCCCTGAAAATGCGAGTACTATTCTGCTTACGATACCACTGTCTTAACTCCTCAGCTACCTGTTTGAAAGTTTGAACCTCCTGCAAGGTCTAATGGTAAGTAACATATCCTTCAGCCTTTGCAGTCAACCACAGACTGGTTCATACAAAGGCAAATTTCGCCGGGCCACCCTCCGAGCTCGACTGCACTGAGATGTCTTTGAGAAATTTGGGTGCCGTGTATACTTTGTTACCTCGCAGAAAAATACGATATCAAGTTTGGCACTGTAGGCTCGATAGAAGGAGAGGATACACGTGTCATAACCTAAACTTTCTTAAGGTGTCTTAGTGTTTGTTGCTTCTCACTTCGCAGTACCTCTGCCTGGTTCTTGTAATCTAATTGAGTAGCATTATTTTCAAGCACTGCTTGTAACCTAACGATCTGCTCAGTTAAAGCAGTAACAGGATCGTCCTAATTAGTGGTGCTTATTTCTACTGGGATCTTGCGTCAACTACTGCTGCTCAAACAATGAAAAAATGCACGATACAAAACGGAATGACCCTGGGTGAAGTGGTGACACTACTGGCTCAGGAGGCCGAGCTTGGCAGCTTGTGTGGATGGCTGTTACGCTCCCTAAGGCGTCAGTGAAACGCCGTTGACTGGAACCACATTCATTACTTGTAATTTACAACATGGATTGCCTTCTCCAGCACGGTGGAAGGAGTGCTGATTCGCACACTCAAGGGCGACAAGGACTTCTGACACTGAAGTTTGTCAGCTGCGGCCGTTTTGCAAGTCACGACCCAGTGGTGGTGTGCAAGTGGATGGGACAGGCTACCCCCCCCCCCCCTCCCCACCGCAGCTCAATGGCAACAAGAGCGTGCGGCTCCAGCGCTCTCGATTAGGGACGTGTGCGTAAGGGGCAACGACAGCGTGACGGTCCAAAAAACTCGAAATTTTTTTATTACAGAATTCGAATGTATATACATTGAAGTATTATTCCCCAAAATGTTATGCGCGAACTCGATAAAGTAACGATTCTGTGAGCGTTTGAAGCTGAAAGTGCACGCTACACGTCGGCGTTAGAGAACCGGTTCCGCGCTCAGTCTCCCTTCGTTGCGCTCGTGAGTTGATTCGGGCTGATTCCTTTGTGTCGTCTCGTTTTCAGTGTAGGCTTGTACCATGGGAAGAAAGGATAGGATGTTGTTTGGTGGCCGGTTTCCTCTGTCTGCAAGACGATTGCACAGATGTATTACCGGGGTTCATTATTAACTTAAACAGGAAGTTAATTAACTGAAGATAGTCGAGGTGTTGTGGTACAAGCTCTTTGGTAACAGACCATGTTAGACTCACAGCTGGTGAAGTACAAGTACCGCTATGCACACTACTCTGGTCGCTATGTGCTGCTTGAGACTACGACTCTGTCTGCAACTGCAAGTGACCGGGCTGCGAATGAAGACTCGACTCGGTGACTTACTGGCTCACTGACTGGGACCTCCGGTTCGCGTAGTCGATCTAAATACTGGCGGTCGAGAGCCGCGTTTGCGGTGCGTTTCTTGCGAGTTTGCCTTTGGCCTCTCTCTGACCCTCTCGTTCGCTCTGGTACCTACTGTAGATTTTCTCGTAGCTTCTTTGCCGATCGGAGTGCTGACAACAGCTTACGCCAGCACAAATTCCAATGGTGCAAATGTTTACCAGTGTCTCGAACACGTACGAGACTTTCACTTTCCTCAAGTTGGCCCCCTGATAGACGCTCAGTCAGCAGTTTCACGGCTGAGTTAGCATCTGTCGGCATCATTCAGCGACGAGTGTTTTTATTGTTTGGCATCATGCGAAAATCAGTTGTGTTTGGTATTTTGTCCATTAAATCGTGGCAAATGCCCTTCAAATCGAAATCAGTGATGAAATGCGTCGATTCTGTGGAGATAGAGATGCCTGTGCCGATGCGCTCGGCGACGAAAAGGGTCTCAAGAACGAGAGCGAGGACCTACCAGGTCAAAGCAGCATAAAGGGGCCAGAGCTGGCGGTAGTTATTATGGACCAGACATCGATGATATCCCGTAATTTTCGGACATTGTCTCTTTTTATGTGGTAAATACCTGTCAAACTGTAAATGAATTTCTCTCAAAACTATGTTTTTCGAAATGGTTGTCGTCACCTATGCTACAGTTTTCATCCGATTTCAATGATTTTTGGTCTACCTTGAAGCAAACTGATTTCTCTTCAGTTCGTAGTAGCGATTTTTTGTGTGTGGACGTATAGTATTTTTAGACCAAAACAGAGAAGTCCAAAAATGGCAATTTTTTTTAAATATCTATTACAGCGTAAATTTTTTTTAAAAATCCCAGCAATGAACCACAGCTACATCCTTAAAGATCAGGGTGATATGTTAATTTCATATTTCAGATAACCACAATTGGAGTTACAGCGACAACCGTCGACCTACCTCCATTCAGAGCTACCTTGGGAATATCCCAATTACACAGTGAAGACATAAATATTTTTCAGTAAAAATACCAATAAAAACTTCAATGTGAGCTTCTTTCATTGCAGCGAACCTCATTTGTCTACTCCATTCCAGTACAGGCAAGCACAATTCTGAATTTGAGCAAAATTTTCGCCCGTCACCCTGTTGTTCCCTCTTAAGCAGGTGCCAACAGCATATCACAGAGGACAGGTGCTGTGGAGACTGAAGCCCAAGGTCCATATAAGCAAAACAGCTTACAGTTAGGGAGGCCGTACTGCGTGTAGTGAGGAAGGCAGTATTCTGGTGTCTCAGCCAACAGGTTGTCGGAGGTACTTAGCAGGCACATGGACAGCCCTTCAGAAGGGGAAGGCGCAGGCTGGTCCACATCCTCTTCAAACACAGTGACAACCAGCCTTCAGTGACACCCCACCACAGCTGGCTGGCTGTAGTCAGGCAGCTCTTCAAGAATCTCGAGTCTAGTTACCCTGTAACTAGCGAGTCTGTAATTCAGTGAGAATTAGAGAAGCAGATGATATGACCAGAAGCTGAGACTGAGGGTTTGAACATTGTCGTATTTAAGCTGGATGTAACGTCATCGCAGCTGCCGATGCTTTCATTTGCCCTCATTATCTTAAGGTGCCAGTGAACTTGTCCACATCGTGCAGTAAAATGATTTTTCTTTAACAATATGAATATTTATATAGGTGTTTGGAGAGAGAGAGAGACTGATTTTTGATTGAAATTTTTTACTTTTAAGTTGCAACTGGTACCTGAATTTTGGTTTCTGCCTGCTTGAATGATCAGCTTCTGCGCCAGTTAGTGACATATTACAATTTGGAGGAAGTTATTGTTCTTTAAGGTGTAAAATACGACTCTGTTAGTTACTTTGCCGTATTGCGGACAGCTTTGAGTCCAAGTTTTCGTAGCTTTTCATACCTAATGGACCACTGTTGTAAGTAAATAAGATCAAACAGCAATCTGCTTTTCGTGAGAAAAGCACACAAACTTCCTTCAAACTACACTTCCTGCTACATCAAAATTGGTCAGTGGAGTTCAGCACCATACTATTGTACAAGAACATAATCCAATTACTGTAATTAAGAAATTATGAGAGGTTGTTACTTATTGAATGAAAACTATAGAGAATGCATTTATTTCCTGTATTTTAGTGAACTTTGTGCACTTACAATTCTGTCGATTGATAGACGGCGACGACAATGAAATTCACCTCCTTTTCCCAAAACAAGATGTTTCTATTCTTCACTTCCAGAAAATTTGTGTTCATAAATGTTTGGCAAATCCTACACATACTTTACTCGGTTTTATTACTAAAATATCAATTTTCATTAAATGTAACAATACGTTCTGTGCGACGACCTAGCAACACGTTCTATTTCCACAAGATACAGTTTAACTGTCCTCTTTTTTTTATAAATCAATTGTCTTTTTTTAGAGTCCTTACTCAAAGATTCACAACTACTATCGTTGCGGGGATTGCGCGCTAAAGTTTGTTGCTGTCCTGCTGCGCTTCACTTGACTTCAAGTAGTTTTTGAATCAAATTAACATTTACGGTATTTACATACATTACTGAGCTTCTCAGAATAAAATCAGACACAAATTAGTTAAAAAAAAGGGCAGTGAGGCTCACATAACATTACAGTGGTGTCTCAGCTATCGTCAGTTCCTCTTGCCTTCGAATTTTAAGTCAGTACTAGGATTCTGTGGACTGGTTGAGCTCGGACGTTACGTCGTGTTATGGCCCTGTATACAAGGCTCGCTGAGGCCAACAAGAAAGACAGGCCGTGGCGCGTACGTCACAGCACGTGACATTACAGGTCTTACCAGTGCCAGAAACAATCTCCGTTGGGGAGCGAGTAACTATTTCAGAAGAATTTAGTAATTCTTGACTGTGTGTTTAAATGCTTGGAAATTCTCGATAGCACACGACAAAATTAAGACCTTTATTGGGCACCTTTTCAATTAGATATTGATTTCCCGTGGACCCGACACGATACCGAGCGTTCACAGAGTATGGGGACTAGCCGACTAGTGTGACGTTGCAGGGCCCGTATATCTCGTTGGCCCAGAGATCGCAGAATTACGTGTTGTGTATTGCTATATTGCGCTGTTTCCGCTTTCTGCTTATGGCTCAGCTCAGTGTGGAAATATACACTGGAGAGCCATAGAAACCGGTACACCTGCATATTATCATGTAGGGCCCCCGCGACCATGCATGCCACAGCGTGACATGGTTTATTGTCTGAAGTAGTGCTGGAGGGAATTGACACCATGAATCCATTCGTGCTGCCCATAAATCCATAAGAGTACGAAGCGGTTGAGATCGCTTCTAAACAGTACGTTGCAAGGCATCCCAGCAATGTTCAATAATGTTCATGTCGGGTAGTTTGGTGGCCAGCGGAAGTGTTTAAATTCAAAAGAGTGTTCCTGGAGCAACTCTGTAGCAATTGTGGATGTGTGGGGTGTCGCATTGTCTTTCTGGAATTGCCCAATTCCGTCGGAATTTACAATGGACATGAATGGATGCAGATCATCAAACAAGGTGCTTAGGTATGTGTCACTTGTCAGAGTTGTATCTAGAGGTATCAGAGGTCCCATATAACTCCACCTGCTCACGCCTCACACCATTACAGAGCCTACTCCAACTTGAACAGTCCGCTGCTGACATGCAGTGTCCTTGGAATCATGAGTTTGGCTCCATACCTGTTCACGACGATCAGCTCGGTACACTTTGAAACGAGACTCGTCCGACCAGGAAACATGTTTCCAGTCATCAACACTCCAGTGTCGGTGTTGACGGACTCAGATAAGGCCCAAAGCTTTGTGTCGTGCAGTCATCAAGGGTGCACGAGTGGGCCTTCGGCTCCGAAAGCCCATATCGATGATGTTTCGTTGAGTGGTTCGCACGCTGACACTTGTTGATGGCACAGCACTGAAATCTGCAGTCATTTGCGCAAGGGTTGCACTGTTGTCACGTTGAACGATTCTCTTCAGTCGTCGTTGATCCCATTCTTGCAAGATCATTTTGCAGCAACAGCGATGTCGGACATATGATGTTTTGCCGGATTCCTGATATTCACGGTACACTCGTGAAATGGTCGTAAGGGAAAATCCCCACTTCAAAGCTACCTCGGAGATGCTGTGTACCATCGCTCGTGCTGTGGCCCATCGCTCGTGCGCCGAGTATAACACCGCGCTGTAACTCACTTAAATCTTGATAACCTGTCATCGCAGCATCAGTAACCGATCTAACAACTGCTCCAGACACTTGTTGTCTTATATAGGCGTTGCCGACCGCAGTGTCGTCTTCTGCCTGTTTACGTATCTCTTTATGTGAATATGCATGCCTATACCAATTTCTTTGGTGCTTCAGTGTGTTATGAGTGTCGTTCAGCCTCCTACAACAAAGCACTCTTTGTGTGCCCCAGATACCGGAAGTGACACACGGTATGACCAGGATCGGATTCTCTGCCATGTGCGCCAAAGTTATAATTTTAAAAAATCTGGATACAGAGGCCCTTCATCGTCGTGTCATGGAGGTATGCAAAATCATTAAATACCCTCAGGGAGTATTTGAAAGAATCTGACAGCTCATGCAAGCAGGTGAGGAGGCATGACGTTTATTATGAGTTTTTCAGTTGATGACACTTTCGACTTGATAGTATGTAACTGATATATTGAACATAAATTATCATTGAAGTTTCACTTATGTTCTGTTAATAGACTAATGGTTTACGGGCAAGTGTTTATATTAATTCGGTTTTTCTTCATTTGTGTAAGGAATCGTATCCAAATTTTTGAATCATCCCGTACGTGGATTGTGATCGTATGGTTTTCTTAATTGCTTCAATTTCACATTATTCAGTTAATATGTAAAGTTCGTATTAACCGGTGTCGTTGGGTTGTGGAATGACGTGAATTGTCATTTAGAAGTGTAAATAATTCTGGTCGAAGTGGGTACAGGCGTTATTTTGAATATGTGATTTAATTGTCTCAAATTCATTGCGCACATCCTAAATGTCACTTCAGTGATTGGAAATTTCAACGTCACTGCTGCGAAAGAACTGCGCAAGATTCATCAACTCTTAGAACAAGAAAAACAATGATTTATTTCTTACTGCGAATGCGTTCCAGATATGTGTAAATCAGGGTTCTAAGCCCTCTATCAGGTATTGCGAGAAGCTTTAAACGATGTTTCAACTCTTTTGTGGCACATTCTGGTTAGCTGTTCGCCACCAATTGTCCTCCTCTCACGCCAGATGAAACTATTGCCGCTATTAGCATGCGTCGTCGCTTTGACGTGCATTAACCATCAAGACCAGTATGTGAAGCGGGTGCCACGATGTTGAGTGGCGGTGTCGTAATGATTTACACACGAACGGCGCACGCGGAAGAGAACGCAACAGGGAAGTCATATTCTGTTTTAGACCCTGTTATCAGAAACATGTCTTATCTACAGCCATTTACGTATTACATGGATAGGGAGGGCATCAGTCAGTAGTAAGACAGCAAAAAAAAAAAGAAGATAACGAAATTGCTCTGCCATTACAGTCATTCCAAAAACTGAAAGAGACAACGTTCGTGCCAAGAGCCTAGCAGGCGTTTTACGTCATCTGCACTTGCTTCATTATTTAAACTGATTTCAATGTCAACAGCACACTGCTGCACAAAGTCAGCGTGTGTTTACGTAATTTACTCACAGCTTTGAAGGTAATTATCCAACTCGGGCATTTTGTAAAGCTCAGGACGTTAACGAAGTGCCAGTCATGGAAAGGTTGTCTCATTTGAAGACGTGCCGTGTATGGCGCCCGAATGTGGCTGCTACGAGGGCGTGCTGCAGAGCAGTTCTTCCAATTTTTTTTCTGTTATCATTATCTATTGAGGTGTTACATGTCATGCATATTACTCCGTCGATTTTCCCGCTTCGCTAAGGCAAGTTGCAACCATCTGCCGCTTAGATGCTCCGAGCAATAGTGTTTAAAATGGCAGTTTGCGAGGTAATTTTGTTGGTACGTCAGAAACAGTTTGCTCTAATTATGTTTCTAACAGAGCAAACTGCAGCGTCTTTGATTAGTAATCAAAACGTCGGCGGTCCCATGTTCGAACAGTGCCACCGCTTAAATTTTCAATAAAAATCATCAGCCGAAGACTTCCGGCGTAAGAAGTCACCCTCTTCCTGCCTCGTCAAAGAGGGCGGAGGAGGGGAAAGAGATTCAGGGCACTCTCTTGCTCTTGGGGTGGGAAACTGCCTCTAAAGGTGTGAGGATCAGCACTGATCAATGGCATAAGGACGCAGAAGGCATTGGAAATCACTGCTTTAAAAACACGTGATATGTATCCACAGGACATGGGGGCCTGTAATTGAAAGATTAAATTAGATTAAATTTACTTTCATTCCAATTGATCCGTAGTGAGGTCTTCCAGGATGTATAACATGTCAGAAACACAACAATACGTGACAAATATTTACAACTAAAACAAATAAGCTAATGTACCATTCCACAGGTCCCAAGTGAAATGAACATCATTTTTTAGTGAACACTATATGAAAGATTCATGTTACAAATACTAATGCACTGAATTCAAAATAAAAAAGTTTTTTATTTCTTTATTGGGTAATAAAAGTGTAATAGAACTACTATAATACTTATTTACAGTGAACACATTACTGCACTGAAATGGTGCAGAAGTTAGATTGTACTTACACACACACACACACACAAATATTTACAATGAACACATTACTGCACTGAAATTGTGCAGAAGTTATATATATATATATATATATATATATATATATATATATATATATATATATATATATATATATATATATATATATATATATATCAGTTGGTTTTACTGAGAAATTCATCAATGGAGTAGAAGGAATTGGCCACCAACAAATCCTTTAGGCTTCTCTTAAACTGAATTTCATTGGTTGTTAAGCTTTTTATGGCTACTGGCAAATTACTGAAAATGTGTGTTCCTGAATAATGCACACCGTTTTGTACAAGACTAAGTGACTTTAAATCCTTGAGAAGATTATTCTTGTTTCTAGTATTGATTCCATAAATTGAGCTATTCGTTTGAAAAAGTGATATATTTTTAATGACAAGTTTCATTAAGGAATAAATACACTGGGAACCAGTAGTTAGTATCCCTAGTTGCCTAAACAGGCTTCTGTAGGATGTTCTTGAGTTCACACCACATCTAACTCTAATTGCACGTTTTTGTGTCCAGAAAACTTTAGCTTGGCTTGATGCATTACCCCAAAAAATAATCCCATATGACATTATGGAATGAAAGTAAGCATAGTATGCCAGCTTTTTCATTTTTATGTCCCCTATATCTGACACAATTCGCATTTCAAACAGACATTTGTTAAGATGCTTCAGCAGTTTTGTGGTGTGCTCTTCCCAGTTGAATTTATTATGAAGCTGTAATCCCAAGAATTTAACACTGTCCACTTCTTCTATCTTCTTGTCATCAATTGTTAGGTATATACTCGTGGGACACCCCTTACTAGTTGTGAACTGCATGTAGTGTGTTTTTTCAAAGTTTAGTGACAAAGAATTGGCTAGGAAGCAGTGATTAATTTCCACAAGTATTTTATTAGCTGATCTCTCTAAGACTACACTTCATTTGCTATTTATTGCAATGTTTGTATCATCAGTGAACAAAACGAACTTGGCATCTGGTAATGTAACTGATGAAAAGTCATTGATATACACAGGAAAAAGTAAGGGCCCCAGAATGGAACCTTCTGGGACCCCACATGTAATGAGTTCCCAGTTGGATGATGCCTGATAGCTTGATACATGTCTCTTTCCTGAAAACACCCTTTGTTTCCTGCCAGAGATACAAGATTTGAACCATTTTGCAGCATTTCCTGTTACACTATAATATTCTAATTTATTTAAAAGGATATTGTGATTTACACAGTCAAATGCCTTTGACAGATCACAAAATATACCAGTTGCCTGCAATTATTTGTCCAATGAATTAAGCACATTTTCAGTGTAAGTGTAGATAGCCTTCTCAATATCAGAAACCTTTAGAAATCTGAACTGCGACTTTGACAGTATGTTATTTGAGATAAGATGGTCATAAGGCCGATTGCACATTACTTTTTCTAAAATTTTTGAGAATGCTGTCAAAAGTGAAATTGGACAGAAATCTTATGCTATTTCTTTATCTCACTTCTTAAACAGTGGCTTAACTTCAGCCTATTTCAGCCATTCAGGTAATGTTCCACAGATAAGCGACTGGTTACACAGATAGCTTGATATGTTACTTAACTCACAATCACATTCTTTAATTGACTTTATTGATATTTCATCATACCCACTAGTTGTTTTTGAGTTTAAAGCTTTTATGATGGACATTATTTCTGCTGGAGTAGTGAGGGTCAAATTCATATTATGGAAGTTACTTGAAATGCCTGGTCTGAGGTATTCCATAGCAGCATCTACCGAACCTGACAACCCCATCTTTTCAGTAACAGTTATAAAATGTTTGTTAAAAAGTTCTGCAACACTATATACATCTGTCATCAATGT
This sequence comes from Schistocerca nitens, assembly GCF_023898315.1. NCBI lineage: Eukaryota > Metazoa > Arthropoda > Insecta > Orthoptera > Acrididae > Schistocerca > Schistocerca nitens. The sequence goes on from NC_064617.1 coordinate 402,980,015, forward strand.
ATCATTTACTCTTAATGCTATTTGTTCCTCTTCATGTCTGGTTCTAACGGTCTCCTCCTTCACTATATCCCATATTGTCTTTATTTTGTTGTCTGATATGACTATCTTTTCTATGTAATATATTTGCTTTGATGTTCGTATTACAGTCTTTAATATTTTGCAGTATTTCTTGTAATGTGCTATAACAACAACATCAGAACTGTTTCGGATTGACAGATAGAGTTTTCTTTTTGTTTTACAGGCTACCCCTATTCCTTGAGTAATCCATGGATTCTTTGTAGACTTAGCTCTAACCTTGGTAAGCTTTGGGGGAAAACAGATTTCGAATAAAGTAAGCACTTTATTAGCAAAAGTGTTATATTTTTCATTCATGCCATGAGCACTGTAAACATCAGTCCAGTGAATGTCTCTGAGGGGTGTCCTCAAATAATCAGTTTTTGGCTTATTGATTACCCTCTTGAGCTCAGATTTAACAGATTTTATATCCCATTCAGAATTAGCATTTAACAGAAGAAACTGCATGTCATGGTCTGAGAGGCCATTGACTATTGGTTTTGTAATATAATTTTGTTCATTGGACTTTTCTATAAAGATATTATCAATGGCTGTTTGTGAGCCATTGGCTACCCTAGTGGGGAACTTTACAGTGGGAATTAAGTTGAATGATAGTGTTACTAACTCATATAAGTTCTTACTGGGAGAGTCTTTAAGGAAATCTACACTGAAATCACCAGCAACTACTATTTCTTTGTTTTTGGTTGTTAAATGGGCCAGTATAGCTTCAAGGTGGTTTACAAACAGATTAAAGTTACCTGCAGGTGCTTGATATACACTTAATATTATGAAGGATTTTTTATGAAATTCTACTTGTGTTGCACATGCTTCCATATGCTGTTCGAGGCAAAATTTATGAATGTCTATGTTCTTAAATTTATGACAGTTCCTGCTGAAAGTGGCAACTCCTCCTTTCTGATCTACAAAAGTGAGATGCTAACCTAAACCCTGTAATACTTAAAAGTTCTATACCAATGGTCACATGGTGTTCAGAGAGGCAGATTATGTCAGCTGGGTTTGAAGACTCCAATTCATCTATGCAGATAGTTAATTCATTAATTTTATTTCTCAGTCCTCGAATATTTAGATGCAATAAAGATAGCTGACATTTCACATTGACTGAGTTAAAATGGGGTAGAGTTAAAATATCTGCTGACTGTTGAAAATTCTTAACCAATAGCTGTTTATGCTGATGTAATAAGCTAGAATTATGTTTTTTTTTGTTTCTTTCTCAAACTGAAGGTTTGTCTCAGTTCTAACCTCTCTTAAAATTTGGCTTCTTTCTGTCCTCCCTACCCTAAAAAAGGGACTTTTCTGAACCCTATAACCACTGGTGTCATGATGGCCTCTCCAATGACAAAAGATTCCAGGCTAGTCCCTCATTTGGATCTCTGGAAGGGGGCTGCCAATAGGGAGGTGACCATGAAGGAAAGATGGAATAATCAACTAAAGGCTAACGTTTTGTGAGCCAGAGTGTGGAATGTCAGAAACATGGATACGGTAGGGAGGCTCGAAAACCATAAGCTAGACAGAGCGGGGTTCAATGAAATGAAATGGAAAGCAGAGAAGAATTTCTGGTCAGATGGCTATAGGGTATTATCACCAACAGCAGAAAATGTAGCACGGCAGTAGAATTACAGTAGGTGGAGAACAAGAACAAAGCGCTCGGATTAAAAAGGTTGTAAGAAAAAAATGTAGTCTTTCGCCCCTACTGTTGAATATATAAATAGAAGAAGCAATGATGAAAATAAAGGAAAGCTTCAAGAGCGAAATTAAAATTCGAAGTGAAAGGATATCAATGATAAGGTTCCCTCATGACGTTGCTATCCTCAGTGAAACTGAAGAAGAATTATAGGATTTGGTGAATGGAATGAACAGTCTAACGAGTACACTGGGTTGAGGGTAAATCGCAGGAGGACGACCGTAACGAGAAGTAGCAGAAACGAGAACACCAAGATTCTTAACTCACGACTGGTGATCATAAAGTAGATGAAATTAAGGAATTCTGAAATCTAGGCAGCAAAATAACGCATGGCAGACGGAGCTAGGAGGACATAAAAAGCAGATTAGCACTGGCAGTAAGGGCATTCCTGGCCAAGAGAAGTCTGCTAGTGTCAAACACAGGCCTTAATTTGAGGAAGAAATATCTGAGAATGTACGTTTGGAGCACAGCATTGTATGGTAGTGAACCGTGGACGATGGAAATCGGAACGGAAGAGAATTGAGGCATTTTAGATGTGGTGCTACAGAAGAACGTTGAAAAATAGGTGGACTGATAAGGTAAAGAATGAGGAGTTTCTGCGTGGAATCGGAGAGGAAAGGAGTATATGGAAATCACTGACAAGAAGAGAGGACAGGATGATAGACATGAGTTAAGACTTCAGAGAATAACTTGCAGGGTACTAGAAAGAGCTGTAGAGGGTACCACTACGAAGACAGAGACTGAATATATCCAGCAAGTAACAGAGGACGTAGATTGCAAGTGTTACTCTGAGGTAAAGAGTTTGGCACAGGAGAGGAATTTGTGGCGAGTCGCATGCAACCAGTCAGAAGACCGATGACTAACAGGGAGGGAAAAAAAAAAAAATCTGTGTGCGGTGGTGACTGTGTCGACTACAGCAATATGCACCGGTGGATTGTTCGTGTTGTTAATGGAGGAAACGGTGGTGCTAACCTCATAGTATTTGGCACAGCTCAAAGTGGGAGATCGCGTGCGGCAACCGACGAGAATCATCGGTATCGGTTTGAGGAAGTCATCAGAGAAAATCGTCAAGTAACACAGACATAGTCCTTAGGTAAAGGTGGAATATAACAAGAGCGTGTACAGGCCATCATTGCAGAAAAGCGTTACGGAAAGATGCGTGCAAGGTGAGTGCCTCGAATGCTCACTCCTCACGTGAAAGAGACGAGATTGGACACCCATCGACAGTAACTTTCGCGTTGTGAGCGTGGGTGCGATGCGCTCCTTAAGGAAATTGTGTCAGCTGACAGAATATGGGTTCACAACATCCATTCCGAAAACAATAGAGTTTCCATGGAGTTCCAACACAAAGTATCACCGACGTCATTGACATTCAGAGTCACGCTGAGTTTTCGAGATGTTAAAGGTGTTGTGCATTTTGAACACATGCCCAAAGGCACCACCATAACCTATGCAATGCACTTAGATACCCTTATAAAACTGAAAGCACGAATGCGACGAGTTTTTCCACACCTAGGGCACCTTCTCCTTCGCCTTGACAGTGCCAGATAACACACGAACGCTGCGATTTTCTGCAATAGTCCGATGCCTTGGGTTCGCTATCATCCTCCATACAGTTCCGACTCGGCCCCCTCCGTTTTTCATCCATTTCCAAAACTTAACGAATACTTTTGAGAACATCACTTTGATAGTGATGAAGTAGAGCAAGCAGAGGTGAGGTTCTGGCTCCGTTAACAATGTCAAAGATGCTGCAGTGATGATACCAGTAAACTGGTCTCTCGTTGTGAGAAGTTTGTTCGTCACCAGGGTGACTATGTTGAGAAATAAATATGTAGACGTGAAGAATAGAGATGGGGAATGTTAATAACGTTTGTTTTATTTAAAAATGTTGAAGAGTTTTCACATAAAAAATTCGGAGGCATTGCTTTTCAGCACGCTCTCGTCAATGTGGCGTATGGCATAAGAGTAGGCACGATGTCTGAGCAGTCGATAACAAGAAGGTGTGCAGTGAACACGGTAGCATGGCGAGAGTCCACCGACTTTGGAATGATGGACGGTTCAAGACGAATGTGTCACAGCATATCGGAGATTACACAAGATATCAAGCTTCCAAGGCCAACAGTGCCTAGGATAAAAAAACTTCCTGGCAGATTAAAACTGTGTGCCGCACCGAGACTCGAACTCCGGACCTTTGCCTTTCGCTGGCAAGTGCTCTACCAACTGAGCTACCCAATCACGACTCACGGCCCGTCCTCACAGCTTTACTTATCCCAGTACCTCCTCTCCTAACATCGAGTCTCGGTCTGGTACACTGTTTTAATGTGCCAGGAAGTTTCATATCAGCGCACACTTCGCTGCAGAGTGAAAATCTCGTTCTAGTGTCTAGGATAGATCATCAATAGCCAAGAGGCGATGTTCCCACATGCGTAAACAGCCGCTTAGGCCAATCATAGCTGCACCCCTGCAGAGCCACTCTGGACGATCAACCATTTACGGTCAGCCAAATCAACGCCGGTTTTCATGTGGGGCGTCGACAACCAATTTCTACCAGCAATTTACGGGGCAAATGCACTGCATAGGCTTCAACATCGACGTCTTTTTGCTGGTCAGTGTATGTTATGCTGTCGGCTATGCAAAATCCGTTTCCGTCCTTTATATAATACATTTTTCACATGTTTCGTCTCTTACTATTAGAGAAACTATGAGAGAGCGTTGCGTCTAGTGAAGCCGCGTAAACTTCACAATATTGCAGCAGAACACCCATTCGTCATTTTCTGGAGAATATTTTCACTCCAGGTGGATCTCTCAAGAGGATGCTATTTCCAGAGAGGAAATCAGATTTTCAGTCCATTTTTTATGCGTACACACTGCGCGACGGATTGACACTTGGATGCAGCGCACTCTGTTTAAGCTTAGGAAAACTGCCATCGAGTGGGTCATCAAACCCAAAACCAAAAATAGGCGGCTTCGTACTGTCCCTGTTGCGTCGTGCAGTGCTGTCGTTGTAATTTTAGCGCCACTTACGTAGCCAGAACACACATACTTCCCCCGTCCGCTAGTCTTCATACTATTGCACGGCAACCCATTCTCCGGGTGCACTAATAAATTTGCGAAGCTATAGCTCGACGCAGACGGTAAAACAGGCAAGCCCGACTCAGACCGTGTGCCACGGTCAACACATATAGGCAGCTGGTATTGCAACAGCAGGACAGCGGTCGTAACTCATTGCTACACAGCGAGCAGAGGTATGACAAGGAGCGCAACAGGTTTAGCATGACGTCACCCGTAACGTTATTCTTCAAATTCTACAGCATGTAACATCCGAGGTCTGCCGCTCCAAGTCGTTGCAGTATAGATGAGAAAGGCAGAGGCAGGGAAAACTGTCCGCACTTGAAAGACCACCGTGTGGATAGGATCGCTGACACCTCCGAATAAACGAGGGCAAATGGCGGCCTCACCCGCTGCAATGACGTGATGACTGGATTTAAAAAGCCCAGCTTCGGACACCTCGTCCGTAGTTCCTGTCATTTCATCTGAATCACCTCTCCTGACAGAATGACGGTCTCACTAGTTACACGTTAACTCTGCTGTGAACCGTAGTGAGACGCTTGCTTCCTGTTTGAAGACTTCAGCTGAGAGACAGCAGCCTTCCGGCGGTGAGTGGACTTCATTACTCCGTGCTGCCACCACCGACGGGTCAGAAAATCAAATGGCTCTGAGCACTATAGGACTTAACTACTGAGGTCATCAGTCCCCTAGAACTTAGAACTACTTAAACCTAACTAACCTAAGGACATCGCACACATCTATGCCCGAGGCAGGATTCGAACCTGCGACCGTAGCGGTCTCGCCGTTCCAGACTGTAGCGCCTAGAACCGCACGGCCACGCCGGCCAGCGACGGGTCACAGCTGTGACTGACAGGAGATGTGAACCGACTGCTCCTTCCTCTGGTGAAGAGCCAAACTGACTGACTGCATGATGCACAATCAGTATAAATAAACAACGTGGCACCTTACAGCCCTAAGGCAGTGAGGCTTATTGATGATAACAGGATACATTATTTTAAAAGTGAGCTAAAAGGGGTGGTGTGGGACGAGGTATGTGTAGAAAGGGATGATAATGTCAGATTCAATCTATTCCATAGTAAATTTGTGTCAACATTTGAAAGTTGCTTTCCTCAAAAATACCCAGAATGTCCTTTAAAAAGACAAGTAAGCCATGGATAACTAAGGGAACTAAAAGATTATCTAAGAGAAGAGGAAAGTTTATGTAAACTCCAGAGAATGCCAAGATCCTAGTTTTCTTGCTTGCCATAAAAAATGCTTGAGTATTTTAAGGAAACTCATTAAAATGTCCAGAAGTATACAGGTTCTGACAGAAATAAATAATGCAGATAATAAGGGACGTTTTCAAATGGGAGACAGGACAGGCAGTCAGTGTACAAGATTCCATAAAAATTGAACTGAATGACAATGTATTGACTGATAATACACAAGTTTCAAGTACTTTTAACAATCACTTTCTAAGAGTATGAGCAAATACAGGATTAAATGGTTCAGTTGAAGAGGGAAGAGACTTAATTAAAAATGTCATTCCACAAAGCATTAAGTAACTGCAAGAAGGAGAATTCTGAAAATCTGTCCCAACTTAATGAGTAATGTGTGATGTATGCCATGCAATGCATCACTGGCATATTGAATTTTTCCAGACAGCTTAAAATATGCATTTGTTAAATCACTTCATAATGAAGATGACAAGGCAGACTTAAACAATTATTGGGTAATTTCCTTACTGACAACTTTTTTCCGAAATATTCCATAAAGTAATGTATTCAAGAATAGTCGCACACTGAAGTGGAAACAATTTAGTTAGCGTATGACAGTTTGGATTTCAAATAGGTTGCTCGATGAGGATGATATTTACACATGCAGTCAACACATAGTACAAGCGTTAAATAATAACATAGCGCCTGGTGGTATTTTTTGTGATCTCTCAAAGGTCTTAGATTCTATAAATCATGATACTCTCACAGAAAAACTCAAGTTCTATGGAACTGATGGCTTTCCACATAACTGGTTTGAATCATACTTGACAAACAGGGTGTGCTGAATAACTCAAGCAATGTTGGAAAGACAGAAAATTTGAGTGAATAGGGGAAGAATCACAAAGGGACTCCCACCGGGCTCAATTTTGTGTCCACCTCTATTTCTTATATATGTTAATAGCCCTCCACTTCACATTCAACAACCAAAATTGGTACTTTTTGCAGACGATATTGTGTTATAATAGATCTTATCAGAGACAAAACTCCAGAAGAGCTGGTAAATGATGTTATCCAAAGAAGTGTTAAGTGTTTCTCTGAAGATAGATTCTCCCCAATTTTGAAAAAGCAAACACACTATATTCAGTACTGTACAACAAATAGTCATACCAGGCATTGATGTAGCACATGAGCAGGAGTCAGGAAGTAGGGTAGAATGCTGCAGATATTTGGGTGTACATATTGATGAAAAGTTGAGCTGGAACATGGATATTACTGAGCTTCTCAAAGAACTAAGTTCAGCTACCTTTTCTCTTCATATTATTGTTAATCTTGGAAACAAGCCTGTCAACCTCCTGACATATTTTGCACAGTTCCACTCAGCAATGTCGTACGGAATAATTTTGTGGAATAACTCATCACCTAGAAAGATAGCATCGATCGCACAAGAGCGAGCAATGAGAATAATATGTAGTGTTCACTAATGGACATCATGCAGGCAGCTCTTCAAGGAGCTAGGCATTTTAACTGCACCGACACAATACATGCTTTCGCTAATGAAAGTCGTTATAAATAATCCATCACAATTTGCGAACAGTGATGTACATAACTACAATACTAGAGGAAAAAATGACCTTTATTACTCATTACAAAAGCTGTCAGGACAGGAATTCAATATGCAGCAAGAAAAGTTTTTGATCATTTGCCCAATTACATTAAACATCTGACAGGTAGCGAAAGTAGTTTTAGATCTGATTGAAAGTAATTTCCCATGGCCAATTCCTTCTAGTTCATTGACTAATTTCTACTTAAAAGCTTGCAGTCAGGTAGAAAAAACTGACTCATTCCACGTCATTTCGATAAAAGAATCGTTCAAGTTATCTAGGAACATATAAAAAACTAACAAGGTCCCATCTTCTACATGCCACCTCTGTGTATGTATGTGTACATCCTTCCTGGCTGTATGCTGTGTGCGCTAAGGGGCAACCACGATTTGGAAGATGCTGTGGCCCCTCCCAGTCTCGCTTTCAGGCAGTGTGCCTGAAGTGTCACAAAAACTAGGCAAGCTGTCGGAGTGCTGTGTCTAGCCTTCCTCGCTGATCCCTGAGTGAGCAGCTCAGCCCATTCCCTGAGCGCTCGAGAAGACAATGTTCATCGTAGCAATCACATTAATAAACTGCATTAATTAACAAACTGCCTTGTGAATAATGCTGTTTCAGTGACGCCTTCGTGTGTGAATGAAACCACGAGCCCTCGGAGCTCAACCTCTAACATTTGCGTCACCGCCTCACCTGTCCAAGCTCGAAGCCCACGGACTTCCTGACCCGATGGGTGGCCGTTCCATTATATTACGTGCTGACTTCCTCAGCGGTCCAACCACTCCTGTTACCGGTGTCTACCAACACTTCCGCCCTTCACTCTGCTATTTCTACAACACACCGCTCTCAGAAGTGGACCATCAAGACGAACAACTGTGGCCAAGAGGCTGTTGCTACCCCACGTGAAACAGCTTCCGAACTGCGGCAATCTGTTTTGTTTTACCGAGCTCGCGTCAATGGACGGATAAAAAAGTGAAACCAGTTTGATGTTCATCTTTTCAGGCCTGTGAAAGTATAAGAGTTTCAATGGTGAGAGAATATACTGGCCGTCCAAAAAGTTCCGAGATTTGTCTTATTCTTCAAACTCAAGCGATGTTAGTTCAGTATCTATGTTGGCAGCATGAACTAACAACTGAAAACAACAAGTATGTAATGGACTAGTCAGTTGTTAACGAGTACTGTTAGCGAGTGAAGCGGAGCAGTGATTAGCACACTGATCATGCTTTCTCAAGTCCACAGCTCGTAGTCTCGTGGTCACGTTCTCGCTTCCCGAACACGGGGTCCCGGGTTCGATCCCCGGAGGGGGTCAGAGATTTTCACCTGCCTCGAGATGACTGGGTCTCTGAGTTGTCCTCATCATTTCATCATCATTCATGCAAGTAGCTGGATTGGACTGATCAAAGGTTGGGAATTTGTATGGGCGCTGATAACCGCGCAGTTGAGCGCCCGACATCATAATCGTCATCATCATCGCGTTCTGAAGGACGGCGTCCAGCCATCGTGATTTAGCTTTTCTGTGATTTACCTAAATCGATTCAGGCGAATGCCGGGATGGTTCCTTTTAAATGGGGCGATCGATTTCCTACCCCATCCTTCCCTAATCCCAGCTTGTGCTCCGTCTCTGATGACCTCGTTGTGGACGGTATGATGAACTCTAATCTCCTCTTCTTCCAGCAGGCAGTGCTAACTAGTGGACGTGTGGCAGTTGTGTGTCAACGTTGTTGGGTCACAAATCGCAGTGGAGCAACGAACATAACATCTCTAATGCAGGAGTTGAAGATATTATCCATAATGTTTTGTAGAAGAGAAATGTGTGTGTAAGTCAAAAGTTGTATGGCACATCTCGACTTTCGGAAAAAAATGAAAGGCAGCATGCTTGAAGGCTTACCGCGATGTAGTTGAAATGAGAAACACGGACAGTTATTTTCTTAAAAAAATCATTAATACGAACTTACCACGAGACGATAATGTGCAGAATGCACCTCCCACAGTTCACCAAGGCCAAAGAAACTGTGAATGTAATGCGCAAGCTGAGTAACATCCAAACGAATGACTTTTCTGTGAGTTTCACATGGTTGTATAAACATTCAGTGCATTATACTCATTTGGCGTGTAACTACGTAGAATATGTGAAGCATTAATACTGGCATCTTATCCTCCTCTGTTTCTTGTTAATACACACTCGAAACTTTTTTGACTGAAGGGATATGTTACGGTTCCACGCGTCATATTGCTCAGTTAGAAAACATGTATACTACCGTTTCTCAACCACTGGAAGCATAACAGAACAGCAACTGGCACACAAAAACAAACGCTCTACAAATAGCTGCATCAACGATGGGCGTCTTTGGTACATGGAATACAACCAGCACCTTATTGCCCAAAATGTACATCTGATGATTAAAACAACTACATGTTACTAGATATGTAGCAATAGAACCTAATGTCATAGTTGCTGTTACTGTGATGACTCCAGAAAAAGTTCGGTTCAGCTCGCCACACCACTATCTCGTGCAGGTTACATCCACTTGAATCTGCTTACCGCATTCAAGCCTTGCGCCCCTTCCTCCCTTCCCCTGCAATTTTTCCCCTACTCCTCCCTCCATTACCAAAGTAACCTTTCCTTGAAGCCTCAGGACAGTCCAGTAGATCTATCCTTTCTGTTAGTCAACTTATTTCATAAACTACTCTTCTTCTCAGTTCAGTTAAGTACATGTGTATTAGTTATCCAACCAACTCTTCTAATATCAAGCATTCTTTTGTAGTAATAAGTTTCAAAAGCATCTGTTTTCTTCTTGTTGGAACTGTTTACCTTCCATGTTTCACTCCTGCTCAAGTATTCACTCCTGACCAACATATTTCGAAAAAAACTGTACGACACTAAAAATTATATTCGATGTTCACAAAATTTCTCGTTTTAATTTACCCCATTGTCAGTCGGCATTTTATATCCTCTCTATTCCTGTCATCGTCAGTTATTTTACTGTGCAAATAGTAACACTCATCCACTAACTATAGTGCAAAAATTTCTGAACCTGATTTCACTAGCATCATGATTTTATTCGACTAATACATACAACATATTTAAGAACAAGAGGGTCAGCCACAGTCTTGTTCATTCCTTTCTCAACCAGTGCTTCCCTTTTATGTCCTTTGACACGTCGGCTTCCACCAATCATTCAGTATTTCTGTAGATGATTCGTGTCAGTATTTTGAAGTTTTCGCTTAGTAAACTGCTGGTTCGGTAATACTCACTCTTGTCGGCACCTGCTGTCTCTAGTATTGAGATTATTACATTATTCTCGAATTCCTCTGTACGATGATCGGTTCTCCCAAGGTTTTTTAATGGTTGTAAGGGACTGTCGTCTATGCCAGCTTACTTAATACGACTTAGGTCCTGAAGTGCTTCCTGAAAGGTGTCCCATAGAATCACATACCCTCTAACTAATTTTTATTTACTTCCTCTTCTCTTCCCTCAAGAGTATGTTTCTGACATAGCCCTTTAATATATTCCTTTCATATTTTTAGCCTTCCTTTCTACTGGCTTTAAACTAAGATCTTGTTATTCATCTTACTGCTCCTTTTTCTCCAAACGTTTCTTTACTTTACCTATACAGAACATTTAATTTTCACATATTTGTGCTTGCTTGTACAACTTTGCATTTCTTCTTTAGCCACTCCTACTTTCTGTCAAAGAAGTATTCCCTTTTGCCTGATTCTGACGCCAGTTTTTTCAAATGTTCTCCTTTCATCAATTTACTAAGTTTAATATCTCGCTTGTTCTCCAAAGATTTATTTTGAGAATTGTCTCTCTCACCATATTTTCTTCTTCCGCCATCTCTAAGTCATCTCTCAAAGTCATTCTCTCATATTCTGTTGTACTTCTTTTGCCTATTTCACTCAGTCGTTATCTAACGCACCGTTTCAGATTTTTTACAACTTCTGAATGTTTCAAACCTATCTAGGTTCCATGCTCCTAGTATACTTTCTTTCTGTAACTTCTGCCACTTTAGTTTCCATTTCATAACTAATAAACCGTGGCCACAGTCAACATCAACTGCTGTAAATGTTTTGCAGTTTCAAATCTGATTAATAAATATCTGTCCTATCATTAACTAATTTGTTTGAAAGCTTAGAAGCTCCTGGTTTTTCTCATGTATTCAGCCTTCTCATATATTTCTGAAATGAAGTGTTTGCCATGATTAACTAGACCTCTGCACAAAATTCAGTCTAATGTCTTTCCTTTTCGTTCTTTTTCCCAGTTAATCATCTCTTACTACTTTTCCTTCTCTTCCTTTTGGTATTTTCGAATTCCACTCCCTCTGTATTAATTTGTTTGATATTACTCGAAGTGCTGAATGAGTTTTTGATCTCATTATAATTTTTTTTCTCTCCCTTCATCAACTACAAAAAGTTGTTGGCCTATGTATAGGGTATTGCTGAAATGGATTGTGGTTTTGATTCTTTTATGGCTGTAAAAGTCCATTCACTGTACTGTTCGTAGTAGTTTACCTGAATTCCTATTATCTTGTTCATTATTAGACATACTACTACCTTACCCCAATTTGACTTTATGTTGATAACCCTGTAATTACCTCACAGAAATCCTGTTATCCCTACTACGACACATGTAACTTCAGCTGATCTGTGTTTTTTTTAATTATCTAATAATTACCTAATTGATGTGTGTGATTAGGTTGTGAAGTAATTGTACTAACCGACTATCTATTTTCATAATTATTATCAAATTAATTATTATTCTATCACTTTGTGACACTGCAAATATATTAAAGTCCTTGCAATGAGAAATCCTTCAAGTCGTAATGAGCAGAATTTTTTATTTATCAGGTCTTGTTATTAGCGAAATGAGATGTAAAACACCTTTTATAACCTTAAGAATCAATTACACAAATTACAACAATTAATTTTCTGAGAACTAAGTATTTTATTTTCCACAGAGGAAAAACGTGTCAGCATTACCCGCTACGGTAGCAGGTTCGAATCCTGCCTCAGTCATGGATGTGTGTGATGTCCTTAGGTTAGTTAGGTTAAAGTAGTTCTAAGTTCTAGGGGACTGATGACCTCAGCTGTTACGTCTCATAGTGCTCAGAGCCATTTGAACCATTTTGTTTTTCTGCGTTACCAACACATATTGTGAAGGTAGATGTCAAACCTTTGTTTTGCGCTAGTTAATTTTGTGGGGATTACAGGGTAATGAAAGTAGGTACTGTAATGTTTCCAAAGAGTTTTATGTGGTTTGAAAATGAGAGTACGTGTTGTTTCTGGTTGCAGTAATGAGCACTGTTTCTATATTGTTACTGCTGCTACACTTCAAATGCTCCACACAGTTTCTTACCAAAACAGGAAGAAGATATACAGTCACTCTGCCTTTGTCTTTGGAGAGTTTTAGGTGTACTAAATGATAGAGCCAGATTCAGCCATTTTGTTAGAACTTATTAGATGTACCTGCACTGTTAGTATTGTTGAGTTAGTGTATGATGTGAATGGAAGATAATAAATGCGATATGACAGTTCCATGTAATTACTGGTTTTCTGCAATTAATCAATCAATATATTAATCCCTTTTCTGATAATTTAAATGATTTTTGTGGTATGGTATTATTTGATGACTGATGGTCAATAGTAATGGAGCCTGAATCTTTGGAGTTTGTTTTAACTGTTTTATTTTACTTACAAATATAAATCTTGTTGCTGACCATTTGATGTGTAATAACATCGTTTCTCATGCTAATGACAATAATTACTGGCATTATTATTTTAGAAAATAATTAAATATTATGGCAGACTATTATGGCAGATATTGTTGTAATTGCTGTTCTTTTGAGAAAGATTGTTTGACTGGTTCTCAGGTTCCAGGACTCTGCAGCTTATTAACTGGCTACTACATTACACAATGGTCATAATAATGGTAGTAGAATTTTTAATACGAATTTTTCTATGACTTTATGTATTGTACTACAAACTTTGTAAATATTTTTCTGTTACATACACTTGGATGTGAGTGGAGGAGAACTAACCGATTAACTGAAAGGAGAGGTCCCACAGTTAGGAAATTCGTTAGTGGAGTTACAAGCAGGTTAGAAATATATCTTACTTATTCCTGCTACCTATTCTGCTTGTGCCAAGTTCTATTAGTCAAAAGTTAAAAATTCAGTCTTATTAACAGGTAGTTTCTTTTCTAAAGTAGTGTTAATAGATCTTTTAACTGTTTTGGCCAAAGATTTGCATGTTGGAAAAGAGTAAAGGCTAAGTAGTTGTAAATAGTCCTTTTCTTAATATAGTAATTGAGACTAATTGTTCAAAAAATGAGCCAGTTTGTTTTGTGCTTGTATATTTATTGTCTTATTAATTAATTATTGATTTTAGGAACGACAAGGGAGCTTTTTTATCTTATCATAAATACGGAAGACCAATAGAGAGCGATGGTACAGATTAAATTAATATTCAGCCCCTGTTTGGGACTACTGAACCTACTTTTCAAGGCAGTGAAAATAGTGATCCTTTAGCCGAAATATTCCGAAGAATACAACTCGTGGGTGGAACATTATCTATAGTGTTCAAGCAAGTAGACGTAATGTCCGAGAAACAGGCCATTATGCCAAAAAAACAGACGATATCCAAGTCGCAGGCTGGCTTAACAGAGGACTTTCCTGAATAGCAAACCAGCTTGGCGAAAGAAAAATTGAAAAATGTTCAGATGGGTTTAACTGAGTCAGTAACCAATTGACTAATGAAATCGGTGACATGAAACAAGCTCAAGAGCCACTGTTTGAAACTGTTGGGCAGTTTTCTGAAAATGTTATTAATCTGTCCTTGGAGCAAGAGATAGAGATCAATGAACAAGTTAGTCACACTACAGAAAGATCAAATTGTCGCTAAACTTGCAAGTTGGGCATCCACAAAGGATGTTCAACTGTTCAGCAGTAAACTGCCTTTCAGCTGGGAACGACAACACGAAAAACATAGTAAACTGACACGAAGTTAAAGACCAAATGGACCGACTCCAGAAATACCTACCATACCTTTCCTACAAATAACTGGTAACTCCTCAAAACAGCTGGCACACAATCAAAAAATGTAAACTGCAGAATCACTTTAAAGTAACATTGGGGAATGTAGCGACTGTATACACATTCCTACTTGTAGGTAGTTTAACTATGGATTGTATAACTGGTTCATGATTTCCTGAACAAAATTAATGCTAGATTTTACTTTCTATGATCTACATTGTCCTTTATTTCTATAAGTTTAATAAAGAAGGATGGTATCCAAAGACACTTTATCTAGATCATCCAAGTTAAATGACACTTCTGCATGACATCTGCACAGTCTTTAGGCAGCAGCATATGCCTATCGTAGTTCCTAGTACCAATAAGCAAACTCCATCAGAGTCAGGCTAACAGGCAATGAACACTTACAGTTGCCTAATTAATTATTCAGACATGCTGATGTGCTTGAGGAAAATCCCTGAGCGATCAGTAGACATTTGTGCTTAAATGTAATGACAGATAAGACGTTTTGTCCGAGTTTGTGTCCCGTTCCCTGGTGGGAGTGACCTACTGTAGGTGTAGAAAGTAAAAGGATGCTTGAATGGGATATTAATGAACTGTCTGACCTCCCCTACTATAGCCCACTGTTCATAGTGCTGAAACATGGTGCGAATATTAGATTAGTGTTAGATATGAGGGTCATTAATCAAATAATTGTGCTTTTTGTAAGTCATCCAGAAAATCTATATGAACTGATACAGACGTTCCATTGTGTAAATTCGTCATACTAGCAGGATTCCCTGACAATGGAATTGCATAAATATACTGCATTTAAACATTCTGGGACAAGCTACAAATTCAAAATATTGCCTTTTAGTCTCAACTTGAACTAAGGCATTTTCATGTCAACACCTGATACTGTACTTTGACGTGAGATTTGGAATCAGCTTACATTACTTTTGGGTGACTTATTGATATCATCATGTATGTAGTCAGACCATATTGTTCTGCTAGTTAAGCCGACCGCTGTGGACGAGCGGTTCTAGGAGCTTCAGTCCGGAACCGCGCTGCTGCTGTAGTCGCATTTTCGAATCCTGCCTCGGCCATGGATGTGGGGTGTCCTTAGGTTAGTTAGGTTTAAGTAGTTCTAAGTATAGGGGACTGATGACCTCAGATGTTAAGTCCCATAGTGCTTAGAACCATTTGAACCATCTGCTAATTAAGATACTAGATAAATTCTTGTAGGATGGAGTGACTCCTAACTTGCGGAAGTATTGCTTTTGGCATGAGAAGATTAAATTCTTGCTTCACCTAATCACATTGAAGATTGTAGAACCAGTAGAGAGAAAATCATTGCAACAGCCAACTTTAGAGCTCCTCCTACGAGGAAGCAACTGAAAGCATTTATTGGGGTCATACCCTAGTGTGGGAGGTTCGTTCCTAGTCGGATGCTATATTCTGAACCCCTGCTAAGATCGTTAAGGATGAGTATGCAGTGACTCTGGTTCCAGGATTGCCAACTGGCTTTTGATAACGTCAACTGGCACCACTTAGTTCCAAGACGTTACCACCCTAATACATCAATTGGCTTTTGCTTTTCGACTGATGCACCACCGGTTGGTTTGAATATTGAAGGAACACATAATTTCGCCTTTGTGAGTCGAATCCGGTCTGATCATGAGAGAGCGTATATAATGACAGAGGTGGAGGCATCTGGAGTAAAATGAACATTTAGGAAATTTCATTATTATATCTATGGAGCATAAACGAAAGTGTACTGCGACCAGCAAGTATTGAGCTTTTCACGGAGTAACAAACAACCACATGTACTGGTTGCTAGATAGTCGCTCACTCTCCAGGAATTTGGTTTCGAAAATATTAATCTAAAAGGAAAATTTAATATTGTGGTTAGCATCCTATCACGACCTGGAGAAGGTTTGGATCACACCCTGGAGGCAACTGCACAGTCATTAGACTTTACGGTAATGTTAGTGGAAGATGTTGAAAGAAAATATTATCTTGATCCCTATCGAAACACGTCAGCGTCGCAAGACAGTGATCCTATGGGAAAGAGTGTAAAGCAGAAGTTACAGAAAAATCAGAATCTGAAACTTAAACAGCATTATACAATAGTTCCTAAGGATTTATTTCATCACTAAAACCCTAACTCTGTGCAAAGGTGCATGTGTATCCCTGCGGATTATGAGGACAAATTAATCTGGTGCATTTACTATGTGTAGGGAAACTTTGGTCTAATGAAATGGGCAAATAAGATTAATGTCTACTTTCGCTTGCTGAACATATATCAGAAAGTACAAAGGTCTTTACTAAGACACACTCTCTGGCAGGCAAAACAGTCAAGCCATGGTTGTAAGGGAAAGCCACATGTCATCTTAACTATAAACCACTACAAATTGTGTCTGTGTATATATGCTGCACCTTCCTCAAGAATGTGAGAGCACACAGTAGTGCTACATGTACACCAACAATTAAGAAGTTAGTGGAGATTATTTAGGAGGTTTGAGGCTGGTGACAAAGTCTTTATCAGAAACAATCCTCGCTTCTTGTTATTAAATAAGAAGAATAAAAAGTGGCAACTTCTCTTTACAGATTCGTTTAGTACTGACAGAATGACCAGTCCGGTAGCATATTTGCTCCTACAGCTTGGTAACCATGCTAAGATCTGAAAAAGAGCTTTCATGAGACGCGATAGGTGTTTAAGTAAACATTTCAGTATATGACTAAAAGACTTTGCAATGTTATTTTATGAATTCAATTTGCAAATTTTTGGGAAAGTTGAGGAGTGAGCCACTTTTCGAAATCATTGTTACATCGTGTTTATAAATAAAGTGAACTGTATGTATTTTAATATTTGCATGAATCTATTGCACATTAATAGGTCTAGAAACCCAATACAATGTCATCGTAAACGTTAACTGTGGCATAGTACATAGCAGTAAGCATCTGGAGCGAGCTGAAGAAGAACGCATATGTCGGGTTGGGATTCACTTGAAGGAATTTTAAGGAAAGCAACCCAGACAGTGACGACTGACAGATTGCTGAAAAGCAGAAAAATATGTCAGGTTCAAATTTCTTTGCATCGATATTTTAGGGAGTGTAATGCACCCACTAAGAAGTGACAATGTAGGGGGCGAGTGGTCGCAGTTCCTTTCGGCATGTCACCTGGAGACTGTGGCACTACAGTGCAGATCGAGGTGTAAGAGACATTAAGATGAATGCTGTTATCTGAGCAAACATCGACATTGGTTTGGTCCAACTTATACCTGTTCGTTAATCAGTTCTCGATGTACAATAATCGGATAAGCGCGTAGGTAGTGGGTTTTCTTCTAAACAAATAACTTCACAACTCATGTGCGTACTACGACGTGGATATACTCTGTTGTAGATTGAATACGGCACCATGGTCAGTCCACTCCCTAAGAGCGTTTGGAGGAAAAATGAACGATGCTATTGTTAAACCTCTTATCTTTCCTCACTCTTTACAATAGCTCTGAATTGTGCGCAGAAGTGCGAGGCTGTTGCAGCAATGTAAGTAACTTAGTGGATAGCGTGCGTGTTGGGAACTCGGTGATACTGTTATAATTGTTTTATGATGGCAATCCCAATCGAAAAACTATCATTCGATAACGATGAATTGCAGATGTTTCAGATTTTCATTGTGCAGTCTTCGCACAGTAGAGGTGCAGTAGTAAGGTTTCTTTGTCTAATTGGCGAAGCAATCATAGATTAGGGGATACACAAAGGTACACAGGTATTCATTTTTACTCGATCATTACGCTTGTGAAAGGAAAAGGAATGAAGAAATCGATAACACTGCTACGACATAGTCCACACCATGAAATGGTTTGTGAAACGCACATTAAGATGTAGGCTCTTGTCTATAGCAAGGTTTTGGCATCAGTAAGCTTTAATGATTTTGAGAAGATTAAGGACTGGTGGGCGTCGGAGCTGAACGTAAATAAATGCAGCTATTGAATCTAGAATAGCCGAAGAGACCTGGTACTGTTCTATTACGTCATTGACCACAAGTCACTAGAAGGAGTACCAATCGTAAAAAATGTCTGAGCACAACTTTCTCCTTGAATGTTAGAGTGCCATGATTTCTCTTTGTGATAGCTCTCTACATAGCCAGTGACGACCAGAGAGCTACGCAGCCTTCTAACTAATGAAACAGTGCTGTCGCAAAGTGACGGAATTTTGGGAGAATTTGCAGGGTTTGTGATCTGGCTTGGTGTGGATACCGCTATATATCGAGGATTGGAAGATTCGTGCGAATATGGGGGTTAAGTGACACTCTGACAAGAGGGAGGCTGGGAGGTGAACTCTGTAGCGCTTTGTCTAATTGTTGTGAGCAATTATATTACTCCCTTCCGCATACCTCTCGCTATTGAACACTGGAGGTTTCGTGCGAATATGGAGGATAAGTGATACTCTGACGAAAGGGTGATCTCTTTACGGCTTCATGCCCACTACCCCAGCCAATGAAGGTTTGCTACTATGTTAGGAGGTATACGACGACTTCAGTCACCTCATCGTAAGCATTAGAAGCTTTCAATTAAAAAAAAATCTTAAGAGGCCAAGACATACACAGTAATAAGGCTGAACAGTACAGACACTTAAATGAGAGTCTGAGCAGAGAACCACCAGTCAGTGTCTTTAAAAAAAATTACAGGCAGTAGGAGGGAAGAAAACAAACTGGCACCAATTTCACTCGAAGCGGTAATGAACTGCTCGGCTCACGAACATCAGAAGTTCTCCAAAGAATTTCGCAATGTTAAGCAGCTTACAAATCACCAAGCAGTGCCTACAATCCTGCTCGCCATGTAACAAGCTCTGCAGAGATGATCGGAAACACAAATGTCAGTGGAGCCGGAACCAGTGGCCATGGTGGTCACCGATCCAATGAATAGACATGGTTTACAGCAAGAGAACAGCGGCAGAAAATTGCTGAAAACTCCACTAGGCAAACGCGAGTAACCCGATCCACGTCGAGGAACACAGGAAGGGTCCCTCACGTCTCAAATCAGTAGTGCCCTCTGTCCATGCTACTGTCGGCGCTTCACAACTCGACCCAGCAGTCCCCGATTTCGAGCCCTGACCTGGCCCCAGTGCCTCAAAACCGCACTAGGCACACAGAGAGGCACCACACGCCCTGCCAGCGCGACCACACTTCCGACTTCTAGGGCAAAGATCAAACTGAGAGACGTGATGGGAATATGTATGGTGACACAGCTCAGTTTCCTCTTGCTTCTACTGTTCCGCAGTACCAACAAAGCAAGGTCATGTTAACTAATGTTACACAAGGCGACATCGGCTAGTCTTTTACACTATGATGGGTGCAACTATTGAGAATGTACACTATAAAAACGTGGCCTCTCCACAGATACACTTACAGTGTGGTTGCACTGATGACAAATAACAATGTACCATAGAACTGAGTAACAAATAGAGTTTTACATCATTCGGGAAAAAAGATAAAGACTGATACAAATACAGTGATTCATTCTGATATTATTTTATGGTTATGAAACAAATTCAGAAAGGTAAAGATTAAGGAATGCAAAGATAAGTCACCATCACTTAACAGTGAAAATCAGCAGCATCGCACGAAAGCTCTCCATAACACTAGACACTTACTTGTACGAAAAGTTTACTGAAGGACATTTTTATTTTCACAGTCAATTTCTGTATAAACTTCACTTAAATGTGCTGTTAGTTTCAGTTTATATGGATGATCTATTCAAACCGCAAAAATTCGTTTTAGCATCTTTCTTTCTGATTTCTTAAACACAGTTTACTATGCAAATGTCTTTGTTTATATTTTTGTTACTTTTTAGCTGCAATTGAAAATCAGCATTATATTTAATAATTTTAATTACTAGTACTTCACTGGTTTTTCAAGAGTGGTTCTATCATTTTGCACTTCTCATCTAAGTAATCCACCATAAACAATTTATCTCCATATAAACTAAGTTGTTCAATCATCTTCCAAATTATTTTGTTATAAAAGTTAACAAATTCTGCAACATTTACTAACAGATGAAAAAATGCATCAAATTTCATTTTCAGCTACTGACTGCTGATTATTGCCACCTCCAAAATGATCTTGAGCAGAGGGTATGAGATAGAGTAAAACTGTTAATGAGAAGATTTGAAGAACATAATTTGCTTCTTTAATTATTAGAACACACACAACTGTATTTGCCAATTACATATCAATTTACATCCTGCCAGAGTGGCTGAGCGGTTCTAGGCACTTCAGTTTGGAGCCATGCGACCGCTACGGCCGCAAGTTCGAATCCTGCCTCGGGCATGGATGTGTGTGATGTTCTTAGGTTAGGTAGATTTAAGTAGTTCTAAGTTCTAGGGGACTGATGACCTAAGATGTTAAGTCACATAGTGCTCAGAACCATTTGAACCATTTTGAACCATATCAATTTACTATTAGTGATTTTCTACTATCCAGAGAAATCAAATCTATCTTCATGAAAGATACAAAGTTCTTAAGCAACTGAAGCAGCTGACACTTTTCTGGGTGTTGATACTCCCACCAAAATTTATTTTAACTTCTGATCTTTTATAGAATGTCATAATTATTTAGTCAGTTATATGGAATGACTGATCTACATGGAATAACTTATACAAAAAACTAATGGTTTTGTTCATTTCTTTATAAAAACTTAATACAAATTTATTATATATATATATATATATATATATATATATATATATATATATATATATATATATATATATATATATATATATATAAACCTAACAAGTTTGGAAAACGAAGTTATTACACATTGATTTTAAATTCTTACTGTCACACATATTTATTAAACTCTCTTTGTGATAGAGATCTAGTATAAATATTTCCACTTTGAAATCTTCTAGGACAATCTAATTTCTTAAAATTCTACTTCATAATTCATGTTGTATTATTTCCACAGTTCGTTTATAATGAGTTTTTTACTTAAGTTGAGCATGATTGTGAATCACTTTCAAAAGTAATAATCTGATTTTTGTCTACATAAGTTAAGTAATATGTAAATGTTAATTATTATAGAAACTGGACAATTGTTTAAAATATTTAGTGTATTCTGATTTCCAAGCAAACCACCTGCTTTTACTCGAGAGAATGCACCATAGACATGTATTATGTGAGCAATGTTCATCTCTTTGAGTTTGATTTGGCTTTCAAAAGGCATGTAGTATGTACTTCATTGTCTTAGTCGATTTCTTAAATTAATTATCCACAACTCTATGTGTCAGAATGTTCATTAAAGTGTTTCTTGACTTTGAGGAGCATGACAATGGTAGGTGTGGGGTAGTGGTGAGGGAAAGCAGAGCCCAGGGAAAACTTTACATGTTACACTCATCCCCTTAGCAAACGGGTTTGAGGTGCTGTCTTGCACTGAAACTGAAACTGGGCCAGTGAGACACATTTAACTGCTAGTAAGCTTGCTGTGTCCTGCAACAGTGGAAATGAGCACAAAATTGTAGAGGCCTGTTGATCTGTGGCAATTCAAACGTATTAGGAATACTGATACACCTTACAGAAATGGTAGCAAGGGATGGAAAGTACCGGGTTATGCACTCTGAGTGTAAGCCTGGAATCCTCACTCAACATGCTGAAGAGGCTGTTCCTGCAGCCAGTAAGTTAACAGTTAGGTACCAACTGCACATCGTGGCGCATGTTGCAAGAAATGATATCATATTTGGTTCATTCTATTTGTAAAGACCATACTTCTTCAAAAAGTTTCAGTGACCCTGGCTATCATTAGCAGTGTCCCAAGAACTGACAGAGAGCACTGGGTCTGTGTAGAGTAGAAGGCTTCGGACTTTGTAGATTCTGTGGGAACCTAGGCCGTGGCTTTTTGGACTTGTGCAACAGAAGTGAGAACTGTAGTGTCCCTCTAGTGCCTGCGAGCTTCCTTGAAGGATGGTTAGGCGATAATCCAACCGGGATATATGAGACCACAAAGTTTTATTAGCGTAAGAACCAAATAAATGTCTCACCGCCTGACCCCACCAGCCAACGATTACAATTATGATGATGAACTGCCAAAGTATTCACAAAGAAGTCCCAGAGTTTGAAGCAGTCCTAAAAAGCACTGGAGTTCGTATAATGCTACAGGAATCGATTAAATCCCATAATTGAGACCATTGAGAATTTTGGGGAATAAGGATATGTCGAAAAGGGGCCTTACAGGAAATGGAAATAGTGTATTTGTTATAGTAGAAACGAAAATCAGATCCACTGACATAGAAATTGAAACTGCCTTCGATATCGTTTGGGCATAACTCAGCATCAAGAACAGGTGTAAACGTATAATGGAGTCCTTCTATCGACTGGGAGAGTCACCCCCAGATATAGCTGAAAACCTGAGCTCGATAATACTAGTGTTCTGCGATCACACTATCATCACTGGAGTAGACTTCAATAATCCAAAAACTGATTGAGAAAATTATGAATTTGCAAGTGCCAGCCTTGACAAGGCACCTTGCGAAGTAATACTTCATGTTTTCTCCAAAGGCTACTTGGAATACATAGTTCGGACGCCCACGACTGGTGATCATCCATCAGATCTAATGACAAGAAATGGACATGACTTCTATAGGGACGTACGTATTGATACTGGTACCAGTGACCAAGAAGCAGTTGTAGCAACAGCGAATGCTGATGTACAATGCACAGTTAAAAGAAGTAGAATAATTTACATGGTCAATAAGTTCGATAAAGAGACGGTCATGTCATATCTCAAAGAGAAACTTAAAATACACTCCTGGAAATTGAAATAAGAACACCGTGAATTCATTGTCCCGGGAAGGGGAAACTTTATTGACACATTCCTGGGGTCAGATACATCACATGATCACACTGACAGAACCACAGGCACATAGACACAGGCAACAGAGCATGCCCAATGTCGGCACTAGTACAGTGTATATCCACCTTTCGCAGCAATGCAGGCTCCTATTCTCCCATGGAGACGATCGTAGAGATGCTGGATGTAGTCCTGTGGAACGGCTTGCCATGCCATTTCCACCTGGCGCCTCAGTTGGACCAGCGTTCATGCCGGACGTGCAGACCGCGTGAGACGACGCTTCATCCAGTCCCAAACATGCTCAATGGGGAACAGATCCGGAGATCTTGCTGGCCAGGGTAGTTGACTTACACCTTCTAGAGCACGTTGGGTGGCACGGGATACATGCGGACGTGCATTGTCCTGTTGGAACAGCAAGTTCCCTTGCCGGTCTAGGAATGGTAGAACGATGGGTTCGATGACGGTTTGGATGTACCGTGCACTATTCAGTGTCCCCTCGACGATCACCAGTGGTGTACGGCCAGTGTAGGAGATCGCTCCCCACACCATGATGCCGGGTGTTGGCCCTGTGTGCCTCGGTCGTATGCAGTCCTGATTGTGGCGCTCACCTGCACGGCGCCAAACACGCATACGACCATCATTGGCACCAAGGCAGAAGCGACTCTCATCGCTGAAGACGACACGTCTCCATTCGTCCCTCCATTCACGCCTGTCGCGACACCACTGGAGGCAGGCTGCACGATGTTGGGGCGTGAGCGGAAGACGGCCTAACGGTGTGCGGGACCGAGCCCAGCTTCATGGAGACGGTTGCGAATGGTCCTCGCCGATACCCCAGGAGCAACAGTGTCCCCAATTTGCTGGGAAGTGGCGGTGCGGTCCCCTACGGCACTGCGTAGGATCCTACGGTCTTGGCGTGCATCCGTGCGTCGCTGCGGTCCGGTCCCAGGTCGACGGGCACGTGCACCTTCCGCCGACCACTGGCGACAACATCGATGTACTGTGGAGACCTCACGCCCCACGTGTTGAGCAATTCGACGGTACGTCCACCCGGCCTCCCGCATGCCCACTATACGCCCTCGCTCAAAGTCCGTCAGCTGCACATACGGTTCACGTCCACGCTGTCGCGGCATGCTAACAGTGTTAAAGACTGCGATGGAGCTCCGTATGCCACGGCAAACTGGCTGACACTGACGGCGGCGGTGCACAAATGCTGCGCAGCTAGCGCCATTCGACGGCCAACACCGCGGTTCCTGGTGTGTCCGCTGTGCCGTGCGTGTGATCATTGCTTGTACCCCTCTCGCAGTGTCCGGAGCAAGTATGGTGGGTCTGACACACCGGTGTCAATGTGTTCTTTTTTCCATTTCCAGGAGTGTATATACCGCTTGGCAGAATCTGAAAGACTAGTACCAGATCGATATGTAACTAGAGAGCAGAAAGTACTGGGAGACATCCTCAATGCTGCGCAGTCTTTGTGAAGAAACCTCTGAAGAAACAGTACCTGTTGTGTAACTGGCGTAGCATAGAGTTATACAGAAAGAGATGCGGAGTGAAGTACATTTGGCTGTCGAAAGGGCTTTGCGCGAGGCCTTCAACTTCTACCGTATCATATTCTTGTTGAAACACCTCTCACAGAACCCAAAGGGATTCCGGTCACAAATGAAGGCACCAGACATTTGTGTGCGATGGAGGAACCGAAACTGAATGTAGCAGGGCAAAAGCAGAGATGCTGAACTCCAATTTGAAACTTTTCTTTACAAAGTAAGATACAGAAATAGCGACCCTGCTTAACTGCAGCGCCACTAGAAAGATAGCTCATATAGATATTAGTGTCAGTGAAATTGAGAAACATTTGAAATAGGTCAAATAAATCAAGGCTTCAGAGCATGATGAAACACTTGTCACGTTATGTACTGAGTTTGCAGATGAGTTGTCTTCCATTTGGAACTTTCTCCAATTCATGGCGGGATGATACAGCAGCCAGCGATAAATGCTTTGATGAGGTAAAACACACATTTTATCACGAACGAAGATTCATCGACAGTAGTAGAAGTAATTTCGGGTGTTTTGCATGCAAGTGTAACGGGAATATTTCTGTTCACGTTTGTATTAGTTACACCTACACCTACATACAAACTCAGCAAGGCACCGTATGGCGCGCGGCAGACCGTACGCTGTACCGCTACTAGTCATTTCCTTTCCTGTTCGACTCACAAATATAGTGTGGAAAAACGACTATCTATATGCCTCTGCACGAGCACTAATTTCTGTTATCCTGTCCTCATGGTCCTTACACGAAATGTACTTTGGCGGCAGTAGAATAGTTCTGCAGTCAGCCTCAAATGCCGGTTCTCTGGATTTTATCAATAGTATTCCTCGAAAGGAACGTCGCCTTCTCTCCAGGAATTCCCCTTTAAGTTCCCGAGACGTCTTCGTAATACTTGCGTGTTGTTCGAACCTACCGGTAACAAATCCAGCAACACACCTCTGAATTGCTTCGATGTCTTCTTTCAGTCCGACCTGGTGCGGATCCTAAACACTCGAGCAGTTCTCAAGAATAGGTCGCACTTGTGTCCTGTATGCGGTCTCCTTTAGAGATGAACCACACTTTCCTAGAATCCTCCCAATAAACTGAAGTCGACAATTCGCCTCCCATACTACAATACTTACATGCTTCTTCCGTTTCATATTGCTTTGGAACGTTATGCCCACTTACTTAATCGAGGTGACTGTGTCAAGCAGCGCACTACTAATGCTGTATTCGAACATTACAGTTTTAATTCCTATTGATCTGCATTAACAGAAATTTTTGTACATTTACGGCTGGCGGCCATTCATCACACCAACTAGAAATCGTGTCTAAATCATTTCGTATCCTCCCACAGTCATTCAAAGACACCACTTTCTCATTCAGTACAGAATATTCAGCCCACAGCCTCATATTGCTGCTCTCCCTCTCTACCAGATCATTAACGCAGGTAGAAATAACACCAGTCCTGCCGCACTTCCGTGGGGCATTTATGATGATACATTTGTCTCTGATGAAAACTTGACGTCGAGGAGAACGTACTGGGTTTTATTACTTAAGAAGTATTCGAGTCACTCTCATTTCTGAGAACTTACTCCATATGGTTTTGCTTTTATCAACAGTCTGCAGTGTGGATTGGTGTCAAATACTTTTCAAAAATCTAAGAATGTGGTATCTGCCTGGTGCCCTTCATCCGTGGTTCGCACAATTTCATTGAGGAAAGAGCAACCCTAGTTTCGCACGAGTGATACTTTCTAAAACCATGCTGATTCGTGGACAGAAACTTTTCCCTCTCAAGGAAATTTATTAAATTCGAACTGAGAACATGTTCAAGAATTCTGTAGCTAAGCGATGTTCAGAATATTGATCTGCAATTCTGGGGATCCGTCCCTTTACCCTTCCGATATACCCTCTCATCTGCGATTTTTTCCAGTCTCTTGCGACTTGGCGCTGGGCAAGAGTTTCGCGATAATAGCAGGCAAAGTAACGGTCTAGTGCCGTAGTGGGGTATTCTTTATGAAAATGAACTGGGATTCCATCAAGATCTGGCGACTTATTTGCTTTCTACTCTATTAGTTTTTTTTCTCTACGCCAGGGACGCTTATTATTATGTCGTCCATACGGGAGCCTGTCGCATCAAATGCGAAATTTAACACTTCGGATATCCTTTTGCTACCTTGTACTGCCACACCAGACTGGTCAACGAGTGACTACATACATTTGTTAGATGCGCTTAGCGGTAGTACACTGGATCACAATTTTCTCGGTTTCTCAGAATGATCTTTTGCTGAGATACGACGGTGGTAGTTGTGTATTCTTCGAACATCGATCTTTTTACAGCCGCACGAATTTACCTTTTGTCTGTCGTAATTTGTGCGTTGTGTTTTGAAGCCAGAGTGCAGTAGCCTTCGATTCCTCCGTATATTCCGAAATCCGTTGATATCGACGGGGGATCTTTTCCGCCCTTGATGCATTTATGCGGTACATACTTCTTCAGAGCTCCATCTACAATCCAAAACCTTTACCCGTTATTCCTCTACATCCATCACACTAGAAATAAATTGTGTCAATTCATTGCCCAAGTGGGATACTAACAACTCCTTATTTGCTCATTCTAGCAGATATACTCTCCTTGCGTTCTTGCTTGGTTTATTAAGTTTATTAACAATAGTCGCTGGGATGACATCACGGTCAATAATCCCTTTATCTTGTAAGTAGGCTGTTTATGTTTTCTTATTGGTAACGTCACGTAGCGCTCTGTATGAAAATCACTGGCTGTGCTGTGTGCAGTCTGTGGCTAGTTTGCATTGTTGTCTGCCATTGTAGTGTTGGGCAGCTGGATGTTAACAGCGCGTAGCGTTGCGCAGTTGGAGGTGAGCCGCCAGCAGTGGTGGATGTGGGGAGAGAGATGGCGAAAATTTGAGAGCGGACTATCTGGATGTGTCTCATTAAGAAAGAGTAAATTTGTAAGACTGGATGTCATGAACTGATATATATATATATATATATATATATATATATATATATATATATATATATATATACTCCTGGAAATGGAAAAAAGAACACATTGACACCGGTGTGTCAGACCCACCATACTTGCTCCGGACACTGCGAGAGGGCTGTACAAGCAATGATCACACGCACGGCACAGCGGACACACCAGGAACCGCGGTGTTGGCCGTCGAATGGCGCTAGCTGCGCAGCATTTGTGCGCCGCCGCCGTCAGTGTCAGCCAGTTTGCCGTGGCATACGGAGCTCCATCGCAGTCTTTAACACTGGTAGCATGCCGCGACAGCGTGGACGTGAACCGTATGTGCAGTTGACGGACTTTGAGCGAGGGCGTATAGTGGGCATGCGGGAGGCCGGGTGGACGTACCGCCGAATTGCTCAACACGTGGGGCGTGAGGTCTCCACAGTACACCGATGTTGTCGCCAGTGGTCGGCGGAAGGTGCACGTGCCCGTCGACCTGGGACCGGACCGCAGCGACGCACGGATGCACGCCAAGACCGTAGGATCCTACGCAGTGCCGTAGGGGACCGCACCGCCACTTCCCAGCAAATTAGGGACACTGTTGCTCCTGGGGTATCGGCGAGGACCATTCGCAACCGTCTCCATGAAGCTGGGCTACGGTCCCGCACACCGTTAGGCCGTCTTCCGCTCACGCCCCAACATCGTGCAGCCTGCCTCCAGTGGTGTCCCGACAGGCGTGAATGGAGGGACGAATGGAGACGTGTCGTCTTCAGCGATGAGAGTCGCTTCTGCCTTGGTGCCAATGATGGTCGTATGCGTGTTTGGCGCCGTGCAGGTGAGCGCCACAATCAGGACTGCATACGACCGAGGCACACAGGGCCAACACCCGGCATCATGGTGTGGGGAGCGATCTCCTACACTGGCCGTACACCACTGGTGATCGTCGAGGGGACACTGAATAGTGCACGGTACATCCAAACCGTCATCGAACCCATCGTTCTACCATTCCTAGACCGGCAAGGGAACTTGCTGTTCCAACAGGACAATGCACGTCCGCATGTATCCCGTGCCACCCAACGTGCTCTAGAAGGTGTAAGTCAACTACCCTGGCCAGCAAGATCTCCAGATCTGTCCCCCATTGAGCATGTTTGGGACTGGATGAAGCGTCGTCTCACGCGGTCTGCACGTCCAGCACGAACGCTGGTCCAACTGAATCGCCAGGTGGAAATGGCATGGCAAGCCGTTCCACAGGACTACATCCAGCATCTCTACGATCGTCTCCATGGGAGAATAGCAGCCTGCATTGCTGCGAAAGGTGGATATACACTGTACTAGTGCCGACATTGTGCATGCTCTGTTGCCTGTGTCTATGTGCCTGTGGTTCTGTCAGTGTGATCATGTGACCCCAGGAATGTGTCAATAAAGTTTCCCCTTCCTGGGACAATGAATTCACGGTGTTCTTATTTCAATTTCCAGGAGTATATATATATATATATATATATATATATATATATATATATATATATATATATATAATATGACTTTTGAACAATATTAAGGTAAATACATTGTTTGTTCTGTATCAAAATCTTTCTTTTGCTAACTGTGCCTATCAGTAGTTAGTGCCTTCAGTAGTTTGGATTTCAAGCTTGTGTGTTGGATGGCAGCTTACTTTAAATGTACAATAATTTAAATTTTTGTACTTAACTAAAACCAAAAATATAGTGAATCACAACTGGAATCAGTCATCTCATACAGACACCTCAGTGTAATGGTTTACATAGAGATGAAATGAACTCAAACGCGAGTAAAGGAGGCCGCTAACTGCAATGATTTGGTAAGACACAGAGCAAATGCAATCTGTCTACAAAGGAGACGGCTTAGAAAGGACTTGTGCGTTCTACCTTACAAGGCTGCTAAAGTATTTGGGACCAGCACCGAGTCGGACTAAGACGATACACTGAACGTACTCATAGAAGGTCAGCACCAATGGCCACATGCTTGTTTGACGCATGCCAGCGTGACGCATACGATTACAAACCTGAACTGACAGAAACTTGTAGCTAGAAACTCTTTATTACCCTAAACACTTGTTACGAAGTTTTAAGAACCAGTATTAAGTAACGAATCTAGAAATATATTTCAAGCCCTACATATCGCTCCCAAAGAGACAGCGCAGACAAGGTTACGCTAATTACAGTGTTACGGAAGTGATGATGCAGTAATTACTGTCACGCTCCCCACGCGATTGGACTGGGAAAAAAGTCTAACATGTGGTGCAGTGCTATGTAACCACTGCCACATGATGCGCATTTGTTTAGACAGTACGTACTTACACGTACAGATCTAGATTTATAATTGCGTTGTTATTTATTCACACTAAACAAGCAAATTTTTGGAATTCATTGTTTCTTCTATATCTTTTATTTTGTCATTTGGCACGTAGTCCTGACAGCAACCTTTTTTATCCTCTGTCCTTTGACTTGTTTGATGCAGCCCGCCACGACTTTCCCTTTTGTGCAACCCTCTTCACCTCAAATTAACACTTGCACCCTACGTTCTCGATTATTTGTTAGGTATGTACCAATCTCTACTTTACCCTACAATTTTTACGTTCTGCATTTCCCTTTAGAACCAATGAAATTATTCTATGATGCTTTAAATTTTCTGAATCTACATCTACATGATTACACTACAATTCACACTGTAGTGACGGGCAGGCCGTTCATCGAACCAGTTTCAAGCTATTTCTCTACCGTTCCACTATCGAAAGACGGTCGTGTGAAACGAGCATTCAAATGTTTCTATGAAAGCTCTAATTTCTCTCGTTTCATCATGGTGATCATTTCTCCATATTTGGATGAGCGCCAACAGGATATTTTCTCAATCGGAAGGAGGAGGAGATTGGTTTTCAACGCCCCGTCGACAACAAGATCATTGGAGACGGAGCACAAACACGGGTTAGGGAATGGTGGGGAAGGAAATCGGCCGTGCCCTTTCAAAAGAACCGTCCCGGCATTTGCCTGAAGCGCTTTAGGGAAATCAAGGAAAACCTAAACCAAGATGGCTGGACGTGGGTTTGAAACGTCGTCCTCCCGAATGCGAGCCCAGTGCGCTAACCACTGCACCACCTTGCTCGAAACAGTAGGAGGGAAAGTTGGCGATTGAAATTACACGAGAAGACCCTGTCGCAAAGGAAAACGCCTTTGGTGTAAAGATTGCCGTCGCAGTTCGTGTATCATATTCGTGGCACACTCCCAATTTTCGCCATAATACAAAACGAGCTGCCCTTCTTTGGACTTTTTCGGTGTCCATTAGTTCTATCTGGTAATGATTCCATACAACACAGCGATACTCGATACTCTAGCAGAGGATGGACACGCGTAGTGTGCGTAGTGTCTTCAGTGTTCTACCATTCAATCCCTTCCATCTTTGCGTTTTATGTACGTTCTTTTCATCACCTACGCAGTTACTCCTCACTTCTAACCAGTCCGCCTAATTTACTTCTAACCAGTCCGCCTAATTTTCAACATTCTTCTACAGTGCGACTTCTGAAACACTTCGATTGACTTCGCTTCCGGTTTCCCCACAGTCCATCATCCACTTCTGTACAAAGTTACATTGTCAGAAGTTTCTTTGTACAATACTTAAGGACGAAAGGAACTTCCGCATGGTATGTCTTAAGTCTCGCACCCATTATCAAACGTGAAATTACAAATTCCTCTTCTGACTTAACATTTCCTAAAGCAAAAGTGAACGTTCATTCTTCGGTATATTATCCAACTCAGTTAAATGGAAATAAGATCTGTTAAGCTGATACTGCGATAATTCTCATCTTCATCCGTCCTCGTTTTTTTTATAGAATTGTGTGAATAATATTGTCATGAGTGAGTTTACATACTAACTACAGTAGTCTCTTGATCGCTATTTTCCACAGTGACTGTAGAGATTTCACATAAACGTTATCTATTCGTTCTATCTTCTTTTGTTACAGGTCTTCCAAAGCTCTCTTACATTCTGACCAATACTGAATCCCTTACGTATTCCGAAAAAAATGGCTCTGAGCACTATGGGACTTAACTTCTGAGGTCATCAGTCCCCTAGAACTTAGAACTACTTAAACCTAACTAACCTAAGGACATCACACACATATACGCCCGAGGCAGGATGCGAACCTGCGACCGTAGCGTTCGCGCGGTTCCAGACTGTAGCGCCTAGAACCGCTCGGCCACTCTGGCCGGCACGTATTCCGAACTGAGTCACAGTTGTGTTCTGTTACGTGAGCAGATATTTCCTCCCCCCTCCTAAAAGGAAGGAAGAAAGAAGGGTTGCGTTTAACGTCCCGTCGACCTCAAGGTTATTAGAGACGGAGCACAAGCTCGGATGGTGTGAAGGATGGATAAGTAAATAAGCCGTGCTCTTTTCAAAGAAACGATCCCAGCATTTGCCTGGAGTGATTTAGGGTAGTCACGGAAAACCTAAATGTGGATGGCCCAACGCTGGTTTGAACAGTCGTCCTCCCGAATGCGATCCCCCTCCTAGATGCCTTCGTTGTATACTTCCCACGTGCCTGCTCTCTCCTCTGCGTTTGAAAGAGGAATCCCTCGTGCTTTCTTAATGTTTGCTTTTCTGCTTTCAATGTTTAATCTTTTCGCTTAACTTTGATATATTCTGAGCTTGTCGTTCCGACGACAATTTTTTCACATTTTTATTGCACTCATTTCACCTTTGGTTCCCTACACTTACTATTTAGTTCATGGTCAGGTGGCTTATATTCCTGTATTCCAGTCTTTTACTGAGGATTTTTGTAGTTCCTGTTTTTATAGACCAGTTGAAGTGATTCCTCTGTAACCCAAGATTTCTTCTCAGTTACCTTCCTTCTTTTTATCTACTATATTTTCCTCTTCAACTCAACTGCCTAGTGGTATATTCATTACCACGGTATCTAGAACCTCAGATAATTTGAAACACACAGCCTCATTCCTCTGTACTTCAGTAGCCTACTTCCTTCCACACTGTTTCTTCCGAACGATTCCCATAAACTTCAGTCTACTCTCCATCATTACTACGTTGTGATTTGAGTCTATATCTGCTCCGGGGTATATCTTATAATCCAGTATCTGATTTCAGAAACGCTGTCTGACCATTATGTAATTCAGGTGGAGTCGTCCAGTGTGTTTGGGCCTTTTCAAAGAATACCTCCTCCTCTTGTAATCTTGACAGAGTGTTCCCTATCACCAATTAAAATTTATTGCTGAACTGAATTAGTCTTCCTTCTCTCTCATTACTACTACCAACCTTATATTCTCCCGTAACCCATTCTTATATTCCTGCACCTACAACCGCATACCAATCCTCCATGCATATTAGTTTAGCATCTCTCTTTACATACTATGTTACCCGTACAATCCGGTCATATACTTTATCTATCTGTTCATCTTCTGCTTGCGTGCTTGTGGCGTCGGAATGTGCATCTGAATTATTATTGTTCACATTTAGTTATCGACCTTGATATTGAATTGTTCAAAATAATTCACTCTGACCCACCGTCTTCTTCCTAACGAATCGTACCACCATTTTACCATTCTCTCCTGTGGTAGGATATTACCCTATACTCACCTGAATAGATATTCTTATCTTCATTCCGTTTCACCTCACTCAACTCCACTATATCCTCAGCATTTCCATTTTCAGGTTTTATAGCATCCCTATCACTCTGAGATTTCTGATATTCCTCATTCCGACTGTAGAACGTTATGCCTCCTTTGGTTATCCATTTATCTTTTAAAGGTCACCTCCCCCTTGGCAGTACACTCCTGGATATCCAGATGGGGAACTAATGAGGAATCTTGTGCCACTGGAAAGAGCGTCTTGATACCTTTTTAATTACAGACCACATGTCCTACGAATACATTAAGCGTCTTTCATACATTTGTCTCCTTTGCCTTCTGCATCCACATGCCTCTGATCATCGATGATTCTTCCGCGTTCCAGGTGAATTGGCCTCTCGAAAGGTTAGAGGTTGTCCCAAAGTCTTGTCCGCTCCTGCACACTCTGAGGAAGCTGTTGGCAGAACAAGGGTGATTTGGTATGTCGGTAATCTTCTGCTTGCACTGCTGATGATTTCTGAATCAAAACGTACTTAATGGCTGGAACCTAAGACCTTTTGATCAGAAATCACAAAGGCTACACCTAGACCACAGTGACGACCCTAATTTTATAGTTATGACAGAAATTTTATCATTTATCAAAAAATTCATAAATTTTTCATTTGTTGCAGGAAGCTTCAGTATGACTTTAATGTTCTCATTTGCAACAAAAATCTTATCCATAGCTATATTCGTCACAAAATCCGTCCTATGTTTCACTCATCAAAAAACTTATCACTTTCCAGTTTTCACACAATCCTGTTACTCTTTGTTCTCGATATGCCTTTATTTCTATCATTCATAATCAGGTTCTTATGACGTTAGATATTTTATGACCTGTAACAAAGGTCTGTGCACCAGTATTTTTAACCTATTTATTACAAAATTTAAGGACAAAAAATGGTTCAAATGGCTCTGAGCACTATGGGACTTAACTTCTAAGGTCATCAGTCACCTAGAACTTAGAACTACTTAAACCTAAATAACCTAAGGACATCACACATATCCATGCCAGAGGTAGGATTCGAACCTGCGACCGTAACGGTTGCGCGCTTCCAGACTGTAGCGCCTAGAACCGCTCGGCCACCCTGGCCGGCATTTAAGGACAACTTGCATTAAATATTCAGAAATGTAAAATCGCGCACAGCACAAAGTACAGAGAAGTAATATACTATGACTACAATATCATTCACTCACAATTACAGCGTATCAACCTACCAAAATAGGGTGAATGGGTAACATGGCCACCCTAAGGAATTTTTTTTTCGCTCTGAAATCACCTCATAGATAAGTATATGAAATATATCTGCATAAACTGTACACATTCTGTAACTTTAAACCAACTGTATTATTATTGGAATCCTTCTTTAGCAGTAGAAAAGTGAGTTTAAGTGAAAGTCTACAAAATGTCAGCTTTGGCCCTCAGGTAGAGCAAAGAGGCCAGAGACACAGAAAAGGAAAAGTAAGACTCAAAATAAATAGAATCTGGTTTCCTAAGTGTTATGTTTGGATATCTCTTGCTAGTATGTGACACAAAATCCTTGCCTACCAACTTTTTCTCTTTACTCCACTGATCAAGCTGAAATGGCAGGTGTCTTAAATTAGTTACTGATATGCCATAACATCATTGTTCAGTATCAAAAATATGGTTAGTGAGTTCTTTCTCGTGCTCATGGTTGAACAGACGTCTGAAGTTTGCAAGAACCTTCTTGTCTTCAGTAGCGTCGCAGTTTTGTTTTAAGTACTCTTCGTTCATTATTGGTTCTTGAGACACTGAATTATTTGGCTGCTGTATCATGCGGCATCTTAGCTGTTCTTACAGCAACCAGTGCCTATTGGATAGCTTGGGAATCCCATGGTTGCTGTAGCGATTTTCTTAAAAAATTTGATGTCAACCAAAAGGACACCTCTTATAAGAGAACATAGCTTTTCACCAAGTTGTGAATACAATAATATCGTAATACATTTATTTTATACAATACTCTTACCAATTCCGTTGTACTGAAACTAGGTAGATGTTTTGCAAAATACAGGGTGATTCAAAAAGAATACCACAACTTTAAAAATGTGTATTTAATGAAAGAAACATAATATAACCTTCTGTTAAACATCATTACAAAGAGTACTTAAAAAGGTTTTTTTTTCACTGAAAAACAAGTTCAGAGATGTTCAATATGGCCCCCTCCAGACACACGAGCAATATCAACCCGATACTCCAACTCGTTCCACACTCTCTGTAGCATATCAGGCGTAACAGTTTGGATAGCTGCTGTTATTTCTCGTTTCAAATCATCAATGGTGGCTGGGAGAGGTGGCCGAAACACCATATCCTTAACATACCCCCATAAGAAAAAATCGCAGGGGGTAAGATCAGGGCTTCTTGGAGGCCAGTGATGAAGTGCTCTGTCACGGGCTGCCTGGCGGCCGATCCATCGCCTCGGGTAGTTGACGTTCAAGTTTCATAACTAACCTTTTTCGTAGGACTCTCCATACAGTTGATTGTGGAATTTGCAGCTCTCTGCTAGCTCTGCCAGTCGATTTTCCTGGGCTGCGAACAAATGCTTGCTCGTTCCCGGCCGTCCAGAACTTTTCCCTTTGCACAAACACCCATTCTCTGTAAACTGTTTATACCACAGTTTAATACACCACCTATCAGGAGGTTTAACACCATACTTCGTTCGAAATGCACGCTGAACAACTGTCGTCGATTCACTTCTGCCGTACTCAATAACACAAAAAGCTTTCTGTTGAGCGGTCGCCATCTTAGCATCAACTGACGCTGACGCCTAGTCAACAGCGCCTCAAGCGAACAAATGTACAACTAAATGAAACTTTATAGCTCCCTTAATTCGCCGACAGATAGTGCTTAGCTCTGCCTTTTGTCGTTGCAGAGTTTTAAATTCCTAAAGTTGTGGTATTCTTTTTGAATCACCCTGTATATGTTCGGGAAAAGCGTCCAGTTTGTCCCGTCAGTAGACTGGCCGCTATCTCCGACTGGACGCCAAGATGCTAAATGTTGTCTGAATACGAAATTATATAACTTAGAAAATTCTTAAACTCACGATTCTGAATGCTGAAATACTATACTTCACCGGTATTGTAGCAATGAAGTGCCACAATAGACATTCTTTTAATACATGCAAATGGATTTGTTACTTGCCTTGTAACAGACGTACAGAAACACACAAAATATTTCACTGCAGAGGAGCGCGCGCAACTATCGCCAAGAAACTTGTTAGCGAAACCAAAGAAATCTCTTTAAATAATTTTAAATGTTCGTCACTAGGCTGCAGAAATCTCCAATAAAATAAAACGAAGAGGCCACTTTACCCTCCCTGGCCAGTAAAGCCGTCGTTATCCCACCTGCTACAAAATGTACTTTGATGCTGTAGTTAACGTGTCTAACTTGTGAAACAACTATAAGATGACAGTAGATGATAGTGAGACCATTCATTCGTATAAATGATACCTTTCTTTTACCAATAATGTCCATATAACATTTTTCATTACACAGTGTGAATCAAAATAATTACTAGCTCGATTTTTCTGCAGTAATTGCACGGACAAATAGTGTAAAAGTATTTTAACGGGATTAAATTAATTATCTTGTCTACTTTTCTCCAGCTCATAGTATCATCGAAATGCGCACACCAAGATTTTGTAGATTCAGCTTCATATATTAACTTGTGTTTATGATGAATCATTTATCATTGGCTTTGTATCTTTTACCAGCAAAAACGGAAGTTTCCGTTTCCTAATACGAGCGAGAGGTTGTTTTGAGGAAAATTAGACAATAATTAATACAAGCACTTTTCTTAGAAATTTGCCTGTTGTGTAACTGTTGTATGTCAGCTTAAAAAAAAAATGTTCTGCTCTACTTGTAAGAATGTTACATATTTGAGAAAAACAGTAAATGTAGAAGTGAAACTTTTGGTAGCCCGTTCATAATGCCAGAAATGATATGCCTTATCTCTAGTTGTTCAATATTTCGCACGATTTTCATATTCTTCTCGTGAAGTATGAGAGGAGCTTTACTGATAGTTAGATACGGTACAACAACCTCAGCGATTTTAAGAAATTTTACACACCTACACACTTCGTATCAGACACAGAAAAAGTAAATAAGTTATACAAAACTGAAACCAGTCGCTTTTTTGAATAATTATGTTTTCCAATAATTAAGTTACATCATTGATGTAACTTCCTGAAACCATCTGAAGATGAACCTGAGAAGGTTCGAAAACCGGTTCTTGGAATAACACATAATTATTCAAAAAAGTGACTGATTGCATTTTTGTATAACTTATTTACATTCAACATATAGTCACGGTTCTAAAATATCCGTAATAGATAAGCATAATCTAAGACATAGAAAATATTTACCTGGGCTGAAGCGGTTCCATTCTTGTAAAATTTGGTGAGTGAATTGGTAAATAACAATATCAGTTGGCCAACACTTATCGAATCTGAATTGCTTGAGAAAGTATGTTGTGGTTATAAAGGAAATACACTATTAATGCAGGTCTTTATATTACAAAATGTTCAAATGTGTGTGATTCCTATGGGACCAAACTACTGAGCTCATCGGTCCCTAAGCTTACACCCTACTTTATCTAACTTAAACTAACTTACGCACATACACACACCCATGCCCGAGGGAGGACTCGAACCTCCGATGGGGGGAGCTCCACTGTGAGAAGACGCCCTAGACCGCACGGCTACCCTGCGCTGCCTTTATGTAAAAAGAAAAAGAAATCAACACTTTTGACAATTTTCTTGTAAAGTTTCTTAAGAACTGCATATTTACACCTCCAGACAGACACATTAAGTTTTTGCAAAATGACTTTTTTTTTACATTGCTTCCACTTTTCGTTAGGAGTACCATCAACTTTGTAGGACCTTTTATTTTTGGTAGAGATTTTGTTCATTTTATTGAAACAGATTCGTGATAGTACCGGATGAACACTGAAATCCTTTACCTGTTGCCTCCAATAAGATTCAAAAATGATCATGAAAAGTGTTGAACAAAGCATTCGAGTTTTTATATCAGTTCCTGTGCTTGCAGAATAATAATAATGAATTAAGGATGTCTCTGTCTTTATGCTAGTACATAAATTTTAGGTTTGTTTCATCACAAAAACATTTTTCACCACTATTGTGGCATCCTCAGTGGTTTTTTCCTTATTATTTTCCTGAAATTTAATTTTAGGATAAAGGAACATAATACATCAAATTTTGGTGTCATTCAAATTTTACGTGCCCTTTACCTTTTATTTTGCATTGGTGTGACCTGTGGCTCCCACGCAAAATCAGCCACATGTCTAAATTAGTACACCATGTCGTTTGGAAAAATGAGCGCGTTAGAAAATCTTCTGCAATTGATTTATTTTTTATCATCCAATCTTTAAAATGTATATATTTTGTTATAATTCGTGCTGATCACTTCCTGTTTCCTTAAATAACGTGCTATCCCGCGAACGGTCCGGACACTTGGATTATGTCGTCCAGGATACCGAGTAGCATACATAGCACACGCCTGTTGAGCATTTTAATCACAATAGCTATACATCAACAAGATATCGACCTTTTCTGCAATTGGTAAACGGTCCATTTTAACATGGGTAATGTATCACGAAGCAAATACGTCCGCACTGGCGGAATGTTACGTGATACCACGTACTTGTACGTTTGTGACTATTACAGCGCTATCTATCACAAAGCGAAAAAAGTGGTCCAACTAAAACATTCATATTTATTTACGTGCTACACGTTTATGTAATAAAAATGGGGTTCTTATTTAAAAGAAACTCAGTTGATATCCGTTTGACCTATGGCAGCGCCATGTAGCGGGCCAGCCATAGCGCCATGTGGTTTCCCCCTTCAAGCTAGACGAGTGTCGTTCTTTGTAGTTGTTTCGTTTGATGCTTTTTTCGTTAGATAGTTGGCCCTGTCACTATCAATGGACCACCCTGTATATGTTGTATGCTTGTCTGTTGTTCCCTATTGTGTGGGTTTGTGTTCACCAATTTGTTTAGTTTTCGGTGTTATTTTTCAAGTTTCTTTTGTATTTCGATTTCTATGTGAGGTCTGACCTCCTCAGTAATATCGTAAAGTACTGTCGTTTGTTTAATGTTGATGCCTAGTTGTAAGTGTGTTTTGAATAAAGGTGCCTTTAGCAGTTGTTCCTTCGAGCACGATGATTCCTATTTCCTCTCTGATCCATGCAGTTTCTACTTTTCTTTTTGCACATTGTGCAGCAGACAACATATTGTATTCATTAACCTTTGTGTAATTAGGAATAATATTGTCAGGCAAAAACATAGTTTCTTAAAACATATATTTAGTATGGTTTGGTGGAGTTGAATTGCTGTATTCCTGTGCTTGTTGTAGAGCTTCAAGGCAAGGAAACTATCATATTGGAGTTCTGAGCTCAGTTTCCATACTTAGAGAAAAGTAATAACTAATTATGGGTGGGTCCATGTTTATGCAAGTTCACAAATTATTAATTTGTTTTAACCATCAAACATGTTTCACCACAGTTATGGCATCCTCAGTACATTTCTTTAGTATTTTTCTTGATGCATCAGAATTTGGGGTCATTTAAAATTCATGTGCACTTTACCTTTTATTATACGTTGTGTGTGTCTTCAGACTGCCAACCAAGATTAGCCACAGGTCTAAATTAATGCACCAAGAGACTACAAAGGAAATGTTGCTGCAGGGATAACCAGAGAACTAATAGCAAGAACTACCAAAGAACATCATACCCACCCTCTCAAAAAGTCAAATAAAAAGAACGACATAAAAGAACCCCAGGGCACCCACACTCAGAAGTGTAGCAAAGATTTACAAGACTGATACTCCAAACAGGCCTGTGATGGATTTCACAACTGCACCACCGCGTTATTTAGCCAGGCACATACACACTTTTCTATAAAAACACACAGAACAGCAAACACCCCGAGGAAACAAGGTATAATGTGGCATATAAAACAAACAACATTCAGCAGAAAAGAGCAATGATTCCAATGGCTCTGAGCACTATGGGACTCAACATATTAGGTCATAAGTCCCCTAGAACTGAGAACTACTTAAACCTAATTAACATAAGGACATAACACACACCCATGCCCGAGGCAGGATTCGAACCTGCGACCGTAGCAGTCCCGCGGTTCCGGACTGCAGCGCCAGAACCGCACGGCCACCACGGCCGGCAGGAAAGAGCAAAAATACGTAAATCACTATAGAAAAATTCAACAAAAAAAGAACTATTCAACGCTCTAAACGAATTATTGAACAACACAAAATAACACACGCACACACACACACACACACACACACACACAGAATGGAAACAGACGGAACAGATTCAAAGTTCGCTGATGTCAAACCAAAACAAAACAGTAAACATACGACAATCGGAAGCGCATCAGAGACGTAAATTTGTGCAGTGAAACGTGTGTCCACAGCCTCAGCAAATAACAGGACGCAGTATTTACAAACGAACACGTGAAAACGTGTGTAAAGCCTGTCAAAATATGGAACATAATCGATGAATAACAAACTACACGAAATAGTTCGTCATACCGCAGCTTCACAAAACTTTTACCAAATTCCTTAGGTTCATATCATCTACACAAAATCGCTTTTGGTACGTAAAAACAAACTTGTTAGAGGTAAAGACTACCAAATACCTCAATTATAAGGTCAAAACCGCTCATATGCCACGAATTATACCAGAATATTCATTTTAAAGATCAGATAATAAACAAAAGATTCTATGCAGACAATTTTCTAACGCCCTCACGTTTGCAAATGTCCTGGGTACTAATTTAGATTTTGGTTGGGAGTCACTGGACACATACAGTGTAAAGTAAAGGGTAAATTGCACATACAATTTATATGACAACAAATCTGGTCTCAGATTTCTTAATCACTAAATTAACATGTATATATGCATTTCAAGAAAATAACAAAAAATCCACTCAGAAAGCTGCAAGTAATATGAAAAATGTTTGAGTGATAAAGCAAACCAGTAATTTGTTTATTTGCAGAAAGGCGGACACATCCTTAATTCATTAATACTGAATATGTCTGATTTACCATTTACAACTTTTCGTGGAAAAGCAGTAGTGACATTATCTTATATTGTGATCTGATTTTCTACGTCCATATCCGGAACTGAAATTCTCAAGTCGGCTTATAAAGTGTGGTGAAGATACTTGTGAACCACTGACTAGTTCCTTTCCCCCAACCTCCTTCCCCCCATTTCGTGCAGGGTAGCCACGTGGTCTTGGTCGCCTTGCCATGGTTCAGCACGGGTGTGTGTGTTGTCCTTAGCATAAGTTAGTGTAAGTTAGATTAAGTAGTGTGTAAGCCTAGGCACCAATGACCTCAGCAGTCTGGCCTCATAGGAACTTACCACAAATTTCCAAAATTTCCTCCCCCCCCCCCATACCTCTATTTCATTTACCTTATACATTCGCAAATGGGATCAGGGAATAGCAGGTGGTGGTAGACCTCGGTATGAGAACTCATGTCTCTGGTTCTCTAGTCTTGGTCACATCGTGAGACGTATTTGAGAGGTAGTGATATGTTGTGTTCTCTACAATGAACGAACGCGCTGCGAAATTGAACAGTCAACCTCTCCGTTGTATTGTTTACTACTAGAGATCTTCGTCGAATCTTAAGGATTTCCCGCTTACTAAACCTACGCCATTATTGGGTATTTTCTATATTTCTGTTAATCAGCCTGTGAGAGTCCCAGACTGACAGGCATCGCTCAAGATTCATTCCAATGAATGTTTTATGAGACTCTTATTTTGTGTCTATATTTCTTAAAAGTATTCCTATAAATCTCCGCTTCACATATGATTTCTCTGCGATAAGTGTTATGTGGCAGTTCCATTTTAGTCATTATGGACAGTTACTTCTCGATACATTATAGCTGTTATTGTTTCCGGAGATGTACCGTGAATACAGTAATCAACTGGTAAGAAGGCAGCTAGGAAGAGGAGATATTCGAACAGTTGTACTTTGTGTAGCAGCAATAGGTTTGACCAACTGTCAGAGTTTACAGGAGAGGAGCATCTTGTAGCTGTTGGTGTAGGAAACATGCAGCAGACCTCAGGAGTTAGGGAGAGTAAGTCAGTTGCAAATTCTAATAGAAAGAAAAATGTCCTGCTAGGTAGACGGCATGACAGAGGTGTAGGCTAGCAGTTGCAAGAAGTTTTGGGGAGTGAGTACCAGGTATCACCGTTTAGGATAGGGAAAGCTAGTTTTTTGCAATATTTTGATCACAAGTTACAGCCAGGTGCGGGCCGGCTTGCAGTAAGTTTCGCATACCAACAGTTGCGAAGTAGAATTGAGGCCATAGGGCCATCAAATTGCTCAAAGAGTAAATGTAGCGGTTTTGCATATCGCAAATCACAGACAGAAGGGGCCCCTGGCCAAGCGTGTTACGAATATGTGACATGAAGCGGCACATATGGCAAAACAGAGGCGCACAGCCACATATAAATAGGTGCGGGTTTCTAATGACATTCATTGAAGTGTGGCAGCTCTCCTGGACAGTGACGTGTGTCACACTGTGACGCTACAAAGCAGTCATTGCTATGAATTTTTTCGATTACTTAACACATGAAACTGTTTGTATACGATGTATTGTCTAGAGTAAACATGTATTGTAAATACTATGTTTAAATTATGTAATATTTAACACTGGCAAGTCAGGGCATATTTATTAACGTTGAAGTCAGAGAGATTGTTTAGTCGTGCCGCTGGGCGCGGGAGGGCGCCAGCGGGTGGTAGTAGCAGTGACGCCGTGCTCGGAGTAAGACGTACTAGCTGTGTTACATCTAACGGCTAGTGTGTGAATCTAAGTATGATGGGAAGGTAATGGTCAGCATATCTGGAAGCATGGCCGGACAAGTTATTATGGATTAATGGGCATAGTGCCGAAGAAACGAGGACCGAAATGTGAAGCGCACAGTGGGCCCAAGTCGCAACAGTAAAAGCCCGCTGCCACATTGTGTCGCTGCCGTGGATTTCCGTTGATCCACCGACAACGAGGGAAGTAAAATCTACGTAATTTTCATAGGATAAAATTTCAGAAGGCTTGCCAGTGACTGTGCTTTTCTCTGTAGTTGAACAATTAATAACAAGCTCTTTATAATCGAAGTGTTGCAGTTACATTCCACCCGACAATAACACAAGTAGGTTCCTTCCGATCCGTACCTCATTGAACCGAGTATGTCACGCCATTATCAAGAGAAAATATATTAATTGTCAAATTATTTGCATAGACGGTGAAGAGTAAATTTCCGACTGGTTATCATAGTTAATTGTTGCACTTAATAAGCTTACGCCAACTGTAGTAACTTAATAATAGACTGAAGTAATAAATTTGATTATTAAGATTTATTTCAATGCATATTCGGCTGAAGTTAGTTCAAGGATATTTCTGAAACTATAAAGCTTATTCCACCTGACAACCCCACAATTAATCAATTTTTATCATTCAAAACATTGTTAATCAATTATTGGCAATATATTTCATTATCAGTAGATTAAACTGTGCGAAGTACCTAATTTTAAAGACAGAATAACAGTCCATTATTCTAAATCTCGTTAGACAGTTATCTGTGTTGTCAGCTTCGCACTTAGCTG
Organism: Schistocerca nitens; assembly: GCF_023898315.1. Classification (NCBI taxonomy): domain Eukaryota; kingdom Metazoa; phylum Arthropoda; class Insecta; order Orthoptera; family Acrididae; genus Schistocerca; species Schistocerca nitens. The sequence goes on from NC_064617.1 coordinate 403,024,308, forward strand.
ACAAATTATGAACAAAATAATCATCAAAATACTTTTTGAAAGTTAACCATTAATGTTTAAGTGTAGTTGGATTGTTATGACATTGTTTTATATCACTACTGAGCCTGACACAGCACTTACGTAAAAGTTCCCATTCCACCTGCTACGCTACAAACAGGTAAACTTTATTTTTGTCACTATTATTCACGTACTTAACAGTACTGTCACTCATCAGTTGAGCTGGCGACCGATTTTTTTAAATTGCTTTTACAACTTAGTCATTTCTTATGACAAAATTTCCACCAGCAAAATTTATTTCCAAATTATTTCCATTATTTCATTTGCCGATCGTTATTGAATGAAATTACTCATTCAACAACGATCAAGTTATAACGTCTCCTGTTTGGAATAATCAATATTTACTTCGGATTCGGATGCCTTATCCCGATGTGGGTCAAAATTCATAATTCACGGTCATTGTCAACTTGTAATTTTGCAAATCCCGGGAAACAGGGGGGTGTTATAACACCACCAGCTACACACAGCAACAGATGGGGCGCCACTGTCCCAGTCAACCACGGGTCGTTGGTTCGACCCTCTGAGGCCGACTTGGGATCCGTAGGCAGCGATCCAGCAGTGGGCCACTCTTCAGCTCACTACCAGGGGCAGTCTTCCAGGCTCCAACATGCACTGGTGACATTCGGCTGCAGATCATGAGCACTTGTTGTTGCCGCGTCCTAAGTCACTCCGGAGAGGGAACATGGAGTGTACCATCATGCAGTTGTCAGCAGGCTGCTCGGCGGCTTCTAGGAGTGGCGCAGAGGTAATGAGGACAGTGACAGCTGCGTCGGCAGCCGGCGCATCCTGACGCCATCGGAATTCTGCGGCTGGCCATGACCGGCCCTACATAGCATTGCGTTGCACGGGCTGCTGGGGTGCTTCCTCAGCATTGCTGAGCCCTGTGACACAGGCCAAGGTGTAAGAGGGAACTGTGGTTGGAAACAATAAATTATTTGGAAAGCTCAGACGAGTCTTAATACAGTGCCTTCTACCTCATCCCGCTACATTTGTCCCTCCTGATACATTCGGTGGCAGATGTAGTAACTACATTTGGTGTCAGAATAGTGGACATCGTCTGTGCAGTATGATGTTCGACCCCACCACCTGCATTACATTCACAAGATGTGGTGAATTTTGACCAGTTTTGTTTCAACTATTGGATGTTTTCTTGCCTTTTTGTGTTTTTGAGTATGGTTCATGGCTGGCCATTTTAGATGCTTTGCGTAGACATAATACTTTTTTCTCAGAAAAAGTGTTAGTGTATTTGGGGCAGTAAGATTTATTATTTTTTGTGGCATTTACTTTTGTATTGGCCTGAGTATGATGTTACTGAGTATGATGATACAGAGGTATAGGGAATTGGGTAATTTTTGTACTTGAATGTTTTGTTTTGGGACTAACTGGGAAGAAAAGCAACACAGTGGCAGAGTCAGGGATACAAGGTGTGTTGGAACCAGAAGTGGTACAGATTTTGATGAAAAAAGTAGTCAATTGATAGCAGACAATATGCAGTTGAAAAATTGATTAACATATAGAAGTGAATGGGGAACCGCATCTGATCAGTTGTTGTTGCCTAGGGTGCAGGAGACTGATCCAGCTGCCATGAGTTAGATTATTCCGTCTTCTGGCAAGGCATCTGAGGACGTGGGTTCGTTTGTAGAGGACTTGGAGACTTCAGCGGTGATGTATGGTTGGTCTGATAAGCAGTTGTTATATATAGCCAAAATTAGATTAACGTGAAGTGAAAACGTATGTAAGGTGTTCAGAGGCCTTAAGGAAGGCAGGGCAGTATAAGCAGTGAAAGGAAGTGCTTTTACAAAGGTACAAAAAACAGAATAGTGCTCGGTACTTTAGAGAGAGGTTAAGTACAATGTCAAAAATCGTTCAAATGGCTCTGAGCACTATGGGACTTAACATCTTAGGTCATCAGTCCCCTAGAACTTAGAACTAGTTAAACCTAAGGACATCACACACATCCATGCCCGAGGCAGGATTCGAACCTGCGACCGTAGCAGTCGCGCGGTTCCGGACTGCGTGCCTAGAACCGCGAGACCACCGCGGCCGGCCAATGTCAAAGAGACAGAGGGAGGTGATGGAGAAATTTGAGGACAGGATAAGGGAAATTAATGAGTATACTAACGAGTTGGGTCAGAGCAATGAAGCGAATAGTGTTCTGTAGCAGGACGCCGAGCAAAGGGCACTTGATGTATTTTTGAAAGGGTTACTGGCGCATATGTCACGGAAAGTGCGTAAATGGACTCTGAAAGATTTGTATTCAACCATTCAGCTGGATATTAAATGTGAGGAAATAGACGTGGCAACAGGGTAAACGAGAGAGTGTTTACAGCGGGTATGAAACGTTTTAAGTGTGGTCGTACAGGACATGTGCAGAGGCAATGTACCGAGTTACTGAGGAATAAAGGAAGGGGTAGAAATCGGCAGTGGGGTGGATGGAGGAGATGGGGGAGGTGGACAAGTGTTAAATGGCAGAGGAGCCCAAGACCCACCTAAGGGAGCTCCCATTTAATTTCAATGCTACAAATACGTATGCAGAGGTGGAATGTTCAATGGTAGGATCGCCGGCCGAAGTGGCCGTGCGGTTAAAGGCGCTGCAGTCTGGAACCGCAAGACTGCTACGGTCGCAGGTTCGAATCCTGCCTCGGGCATGGATGTTTGTGATGTCCTTAGGTTAGTTAGGTTTAACTAGTTCTAAGTTCTAGGGGACTAATGACCTCAGCAGTTGAGTCCCATAGTGCTCAGAGCCATTTGAACCATTTTCAATGGTAGGATCCATAGGAACTAAAAAGTTTAAGATTTTGTTGGACACAGGGGCGCAAGTGTTAGTGGCTACTAGGAATATAATGGGACAAAGGAAGCTAGACCCATCACGTTATTAGTTGCTTGGCGTGGGGGACAAGGAGATCACGTTTTTGGGGATGGTGACTGTGTAAGTAGGCTGTTTAGGTTTTCTTATTGGTAACGCTATGTAGCGCTCTGTATATGTAAGTAGGCTGTTTAGGTTTTCGTATTGGTAACGCCATGTAGCGCTCTGTATGAAAATCACTGGCTGTGCTGTGTGCAGTCTTTGGCTGGTTTGCATTGTTGTCTGCCATTGTAGTGTTGGGCAGCTAGATGTGAACAGCGCATAGCGTTGCGCAGTTGGAGGTGAGCCGCCAGCAGTGGTGGATGTGGGGAGAGAAATGGCGGAGTTTTGAAATTTGTAAGACTGGATGTCATGAACTGCTATGTATATTATGATTTTTCAACACTATTAAGGTAAATACATTGTTTGTTCTCTATTAAAATCTTTCATTTGCTAACTATGCCTATCAGCAGTTAGTGCCTTCCGTAGTTGAATCTTTTATTTAGCTGGCAGTAGTGGCGCTCGCTGTATTGCAGTAGTTCGAGTAACGAAGATTTTTGTGAGGTAAGTGATTTGTGAAAGGTATAGGTTAATGTTAGTCAGGGCCATTCTTTTGTAGGGATTATTGAAAGTCAGATTGCGTTGCGCTAAAAGTATTGTGTGTCACTTTAGTGAATGTTTGAGTACGTTCAGTTTTGCTCAGCTGTTTGAAAAGCAAACAATGTAAGTGGTTTATCAGCACATTAATTCAATAATTTTTCTAAGGGGACGTTTCAACTGTTGTGTACATAGTTCCGCGTAGTCAGCGCGTACACAACTTTCCCACTAGAGCGCGCCCCGCTAAGCACAACAGCGCAGGTGCAGAGCTCGTCCGTCTTCGCACGTACGAGAGACGCTGTCTTAGAGACGGACCAAATTCTGCTTCCGTCGATCCGCGTATTAATATGTAATGCAGCCAATGAGATTGCTGCTAATGTAGAACCTTTTCTCCTCGTGGATCGCACTCGTGCAGTGATACCTGAACGCGCGAGGTATTATAACGAGTGTACAGACCTCCGATTAGTCAGTCTGCATTAGTCTGCATTAGTCTGTACCAGTCTATAGTCAAGTTTCAGTCTGCGCCTAATAAGATAATCATATTCCTGCACATAGCCATGAAGAGAAATGTATAGAAACTTTGTCAAGTATCAGAGATATGTGAGAATAAGGTTAATGTACCAAGACCAAAGCAACTTCAGATTGTCAATTGTAAACAGCATCCAGAATCAAGTTACGTAATATCTATGCTTTTTATTATTTTAATAAATGAGTGTGAAAATTAATCAAGTTCTGTTTACAGTTGGTCACCGTCAATCTGCTACTCTAAGCGCGCAAGTGGCATTTCTATCGTCTGACCTAACGGCAGAAGATAAACACGCCACGATAAGACCACGAGACATATTGCTGACTCTCACCTACTTTGTTAGAGCGACGAATCAAATAATCTCATGGTGTGTGTACCTAGGGTCTTACAGTACGCACACCACAGCGACAGTTGACGTTCGAATAGAGGAAGTCCGATTTAATGCATGCATGGAGGTATTACCATGGGTAAGCGAGTGCTACGACATGATCCTAGTAGTGGATTTCTTGCATCGACATCATGCCAAAATTGACCTTGGACAACGAACTGTGGAATTTGGTGGAATGTTATTTCAGCTAGGGGAAACTGTTGTCTATGCAGAGCTGTCACGAGGGTGTTCAACGTAATGAACAAACCAATTTAACTGCGTACATCAGCATTAAGGCTTAATTTGCATGAGTACGTTTCTAGCGGTACTGGGAAGCCGCTTTGGGTAATTGTGGAGTCAAATCTACCTGCGGGTACATTATGTGTTATTGACCATTGCAGGATAATGAAGTTTTGGGTCCATTGGGTTGTTTTGTAAAATGTAGTGTTGTATGCGTACAGGAAGGGAACGACGGGCGAGTAGTTCCCGTGGACATGGATAATTTTAGACCTGTAGACGCGAATTTAAGGAAAGGAGTTTTAGTAGCAAATTTGGATGTGCCAGATGATGAAGACTGGTGTTCAAGAGATAGGCGAAGCGATCAACCACTAACTGCCGATACAACTGCATTGCATGACAAAATTAAGCATTTGAAAGGAGGTGAAAGAGAGCATATGGAAGAATTATTGTGGGATTTTAAGGATTTGTTTTTTCCACAAGGCCATTACCAGCAACTCCATTAGTTCAATATAGGATACCAACAGGGAATGAAGCACCTGTTACCGTAAACCATACAGATTACTGAGGTATTTGCAGCCGATTGTGGAGGATTTCATTGATCAGCAGGTTGCGGACGGTATTATAGAGCATAGTAATAGTTGCTGGAGAGCGGGCATTGTTATTGTGCCTAAAATCTGTGGATGGAACTGAGAAATACAGGTTCTGTTGTGACTACCAATACTTCAATAACAAGACAGTAATGGACGCATACCCCATTCCAAACATATCGGAGACTTTGGATCACTTAGGACAGTGCCAGTACTTCTCTAAGATGGATTTGACAAGTGGTTATCATCAGTTAGAGGTGGCTCCAGAGGATAGTCCAAAAACAGTTTCTCTACTCCTGGAGGCCATTACAGGTACATTAGACTGCCATTCGGTTTGAAAAACGCTCCGGCAACGTTTCAGAGGGTGCTAGACAGTGTCTTGTGGGATTTGAAACCGCGGCAGTGTCTTGTATATTTGGATTATATTATAGTTTTTTCAAGCAGTATGGAGCAACATAGACAGCGGTTAAGTAAAGTCTGTATGAGGTTAAGAGCAGCTCGTTTGACATTGAACCTGGGGAAGTGTTATTTTGCATTAGAAGAATAAAATATATGGGTCATATTATCGATAAGGATGGAGTGCGAACAGATCCGAGTTTGGTACAGGCTGTAAGGGATTTTTGGGAACCGAAAACAGTTAAGGAAGTGAAGTCATTCATTGGAATTTGTAATTTCTATCGAAAGTTCGTGAAGGGTTTTGCAGATTTACCACAGCCATTGACACGATTGTTACAGAAGGGTGTAAAATTTGCGTGGACAGAAGAGTGTCAGAAATCGTTGACAAACAGTTCATACTAGCATGCGATGCATTGAATCAAGCATTAGGGTGTGTTCTTAGTCAGGAAATTGATGGGAAAGAACATTCTATAGCCTATGCGTCTAGGCAGTTGAATGCAGCAGGGAGGAATAACTCAACAACTGAGGGGGAGATGCTTAGCATAATCTATGCAATCACATATTTTAGATGTTATTTATATGGTAGAAGATTTCGGGTAGTGACAGATCATGCTGCATTGAAGTGCATGTTTGGGTTGAACAATCCATCCACTAGAGTCGCTAGATGGGCTGTGAGGCTCAGTGAATTCGACTACAAGGTGGTGCAGAAGCCTGGGAAGTAGGAGGGTGATAAAAGTCGAAGTCATAGGTTATGACCTAGCAGTACGGCAAGAATTACAGGACACGGACAACGATTGTAAAGTGTATCGGACACAGCCACAATTTAATACGTACGATGGCCTACTGTGCAGGGAAGCGAAGTTAGGGCCAAGGGTAGTACTGCCAGTTGAGGGATGAGGTTTCAAAGGAAGCACATAATCACATGTTATCTGGTCATGGAGGGTGTAGAGCGACGAATAGGAGAGTGGCGGAGGGGTATTGGTGGAGAGGTAGGAAAGTAGATGTGGATTAGTATGTCAAGAATTGTATACCATTTGCGCAGAGAGCAGATTTCAACTGGAAACAGATACAGCTACAACAGTTACTGGAAGCGACATGTCCATTTTCTATGTTGGGGATTAATGTCTTAGGACCTTTTAGGTGAACACCATCGGGGAGCAGATTCGTTCTGACAATAACAGAGCAATTTTTCGAGGTAAATGGAGATGGTGGCTATGCGAAATCAAGAGGCAGCAATTGTCGTGCAAGCGTTAATAAACAACTGAATTTCGAAGTTTGCTGTAACGGATACAATAATTACTGACCAAGGGACCAACTTCATATCGCATTCAATGAAGGAACTATACAAATTGTTGAATGTAAAGAAGATGAGGAAGAACACATTGCATCCACAGGCCAACAGAAGGGCAGAATGGGTACACAGAACAATCGGGAAGATGCTGAGTTTTTATGTGGATTCTCATCACCATCGGTGGGACGAGTATTTGAAGTATATTGTATGCGTGTACAATGCAAATCTTGTAACCTCCCCACAAAAATAGTATAAATAATAATAATAATGAATATGATACTAATTTTTTTAGTGTAACCTCAGAACAAAATTGGTTCCCATTTATAACCTCCCTACAGGAATTCATTCACATTTAACCTCCACACAAAATTTGTTTCCCATTTAATGTACCCACAAAATTCTTTTCTCATTTAATGTAAGTTCGAAACAGAAATATTCTTAAACCTCACAATAAAAAAGGAATTCAGTAACGTGGTAAATTTTGGACGACAGCAGTGCTGCGCCACGGCCCTGTAAGATCATTCTGAATAAAAAAAAGGAAAAAAGTTCTTTCCTCAATAAAGTCGCCAAATATCTGCTCTTACAATAAATTTTTCCGGCACAGCTCTGTGCAATACTGGCCGATAGATTTGTCATTTATGAAAGGAAGCAACTGATTTTTCTTTTGCAACAATCGGAATGATCGTGGATTGGAGAAATTAGTAAATTCTTTAAATTGAAATGAATGCTTGTTAAAAATTACTTTATATCACAAAGATTAGTATTAGGAAATTTTTTTTAAAAACATTTACATGGGAGTTCAGATACATTACTAGATATCCGCGAGGCTGCTATTTACCTTATACAATAATACTCAGGCTCCAGCATCACTGCACCACGACCGGCCCAGCCAACACGATACACTATTCCAGACCAGAGCAGACTGCAGACTAGCACAGACAAGCAACAACTTACTGCTACAGCTACACAGTTCCTACTAAGTCAACACTGCTCTCTGGTCAGCGATTCTCTTATACCTTGCATATCGCAGGCACCTCATCGCAATTACATCTGCTCGGACCTCTTACATAAAATTACATCTGCTCGGACCTCTTACATAAAATTACATCTGCTCGGACCTCTTACATAACCCTCCACTGGGGGGGGGGGGGGGAGGGGCAAAAATTTGGCAGCGATGGTGAGTCAATTGGAATTGCCATGAGCAACAAATTTTTCTTAATTAACTAAGTTTACAGTCACAGAATATATACATATATATAAGTGCAGAACATGAAATGAAATATAGTGCACATGCACTGAGTACAGAACATATCAAGCAATGACAAAATGTATACGCAATGAGTACAAATCATATTAACAAATGACATAAAGTGCATACACACTGTAGTACAGAACATATCAAGCAATGACAAAATGTAAACGCAATGAGTACAAATCATTTTAAGAAATGCCATAAAGTGCATACACGCTGTATATATTTTTTTACCATTTTACAAGAACTAGTTTATGGAATGAGTACAAAACATATTAACAAATGACATAAAGTGCACACGCACTGTATATATTTCTACCATTTTATAAGAACTAGGATAGGAAAGGGAAGGATTGCATCATGGTTGTAGCACAGTAGGTTGCACGTAGCTGCACTGAAAGTCCATATCTTTCTACAGAAGCACAACACCAAGTGAGACAATCTGAAGTTCTCTTCCCTGAAGTATTAATCAGTGTAGCCAGGACACTGAAATGTCGTATTAATATTCAATGTTATCAATTTGGTAGTACATTAGGTACACCAAACAGTGGGACCATAATAACATCTCCATCGCTCAAGGTGGTGGACAGCATGATATGTCCACACCACACTCTTGCAGAATCCATACTCTTTCACCAACGTAGAATTAGTGCAAAAACCAAGTATAGTGCTCCATGATAATGAGGATGGACAGGACAAACGGATATTGCAGTAATTTCTGGTAATTAGGTCAGAAGGTGAAGGACATGAGGTCGTATGCTAGTCATCATTGAGAATTACACTAGTCTATCAACCGGTTTGAGTAATTGGTGGCACTCATTGCCTAGTTACTAAATATTTCTGTACTATGTATGGAGTATTACAGAATATTATTCATAAGTCATCTAATTACAGTGAACATTGGCACTCATTGGCCTGTTACAAACCATTTTTACGCATTATTCAAAACTGATCATTCAAAGCAAGAGTTAATTAATGGCATACCATTTACATAATTCATCTAGTTATAGTAATCATTGGCACTAATTGGCCAGTTACAAACCATCAGAAGTCATCATTCAAAACAGGAGCTAATGAGTGTAGCATCAAGCTACTGGTATTCATATATAATAGCATGTAAGTGACATAATATAAGAAACAGTGGCATTCATTGGCCAGGTACTAAACATATAGCAATTATTGAATATTAAAAAACATTTTTCATCATTTATTGGCCAGTTACAAACCATTTTTATACATAATTCAAAAGTCATCATTCAAAACAGGAGTTAATGGGTGTAGCATCAAGCTACTGGTATTCATATATAATAGCATGTAAGTGACATAAGACAAATTTAAAATATAAGAAACAGCGGCATTCATTGGCCAGTTATAAGGTATTCATATAGTTTTATAAAACATTATTCAGTATTATTCAGAAGTCATCATTGAAAATGTGAGTTAATTATTGGCATAGCATTTATAGAGTATAACAAAAATATTATTTACAGAAATTATTGGCATGGCATTTATACATTGTTACAAAACATCATTCAGTATTACTCAGAACTCATCATTCAAGTGACATAGGATATATTTAAAATTTAACATACTGTAACTATTACTCAAGGTCTGTGGTTAGAAGACGTCATTCAGTATTACTCAGAACTCTCTTAAACTGGTAGCATTATTTCGGACTGGTAATACATTTCTTTTTGTTAGCAATGCATTGCGTTGGGATCGATAATTAATTGCTGGGGCATGAAAATATTTTCTTTTGACTTATTGCTGCAAATAAGGATTAGTAACGTCATTTTTCATGAGTCAGCTGTAGCAAGGTTATGAAACAAGTAGAGTATATGTGATCACATTCATGAATGACACACACAAATGGGTAAAAAAATGCAAGTACTAGAACAGGTTTAATAACTAACTGCTTATAGCGCATTAATTTCATGAATAGCTTCTCCTGGAAAAAATACAAAATTGATTATTGAGCTGAAAGAAGAAACGCATATTATGCTGAAAAGTAGTGAACATCGAATCAACAGGTAACGAAACGTGTACTCAATATGTATGTAGTCTAGCTGTCCTTTCCAAAACATTCAGTCATTATACCATGCGACATAAGACATACTGTCAAAACGAACTGCAACAAATACTTAAATAACTACATAGCATCTCTTAACTAATAGTAAATATATAAACTTCATCATTATTCTCATCTGCAAGGAAAAACTTCATTATTCATATTACCATAACTTCATTACTATCATCACCTGCAAAGAAAAACTTCATTATTCATATTAGCATATTCTTTATATAACTATTCATCACCATTCATTATCATCTGCAAAAAAGACACTTCATTCTTCATTATTCATATTACCATTTACTTCATACAACTATTCATAGTATAGAGTTTCTTATTTCTAGCATATTTCATCACTAAAACTAAGATGTGTAGTTCTGTCTGACAGCCTGCATCAATCGCCTCGTATTCTGAAAGAAAAATAATTAGTTAAGACTGCTATCATACGATGTGTATAGCATATTCTTGTTAATGTTTGTGAATTCTGATCCATTTAATCTTCGTGACGAGGTATTGCATCTTCTTTCGTTCATTCCGAAGGTGAAATTCCCATTTCATAGTAATCCACTGTGGTTTGTTTAATTTATTTCTTTTACACGTTATTGCTTTCTGAAAATGATGAATAAGGATTAATATCTTGCATTTAAATCATATACCCATTAAATAAAAACTGGTTTCTAGTGATATAATTAAGCATACAGCATAGCATGACAGAAAACGTATTATGTCAAGAACATAGACAGTGTTCAGGTGCAAAAATGTACACAGAGTCTCATAATGCAGTAGCCAAGAGTGTAGAATAGTCAAGATATTGAGATATCATAAGGAAAAATGTCAAAGTCAACTGGTGTTTGTTATATTTTAAAGATTACATAGTGCATACAGACAAAAATTCTACTGTCGATAGGAAAACAATCATACATACACGAAAAATGGAAAATGTGCACGGTCTGACATATAACGACAAGAAAAGCGACCTGCTAACCTTACGTTGCCGGGCACTTGCCAAGAAAAAAAATAATAATCATCAGTATGTAGTCACATAAATATAATTGCTTAAGTGGTCATAAAATATGTAGGTTTATCTGGAAAAATGTGCACGGTCTGATGTGTAACGACAAGAAAAGCGACCTGCTAGCCTTACCTTGCCGGGCACTTGCCAAGAAAAAAATATGATAATCATCAGTAAGTAGTCACATAAATATAATTGTATCATTGGCCGTATAAAAATCAGAAAAAGGCATTACAGTGTGATAAATCATAAAGTACGTTCATTCAATAAAGGGTTTAATATTGGAGAAATGGTGATTGCACTTGCTTTTTCTGGTTCTCAAAGTTTCGACGTGTACTACATTGGGGTGAGGAATGCTGCGAATTCGATATGGACCTGCGTATAGAAGCTCAAATTTACTACATCTACTCTTTCCTCTGTTAGATAAATTATGTGTGTGTACTAATATGTTCTGTCCAATGTGAAAGTCACGGCGTGTACAAACCTGTTTTTGCTGTCTTCTCCGGCGCTCTGCGGCACGTTTGTTGTTGTTCAGCGCAATGTCAATTATTCATGGTGTCGTAGTCGACGAGAGGTAGGAAAGGATACTAATTCTTTAATTTTGTTAGGTGGTTCAACATTTTTCATTATAACAGTCGGAGATAGCATAGTGGATTCATTTGGTGTCGAGTTAATTACATCCTGGAATGACAGTATGTGTGTATCCCAATCATTACGTTTTTTATGGCAGTATATTCTACACAGTTTACCAATTTCTTTCATTAGTCGTTCACAAGGGTTCGGAGAAGGAAGATACTTGGATATATAGAACGGAGAAATGTTTCTTGTTCGTAACATACGTGTCCATATAGCAGATCGAAACTGTGGTCCATTGTCGGAAATTACTTTCAATACATGCCCTACATGAAATAGAAAATGTTTTACAAATGCTTTCGAAACAGATTTAGCAGTAGCTTTGCGTAACGGAGTGAAGGTGACAAATTTTGAAGTGAGTTCAACAGCGACAAAGATGTAGCAAAAACCTCTATTAGTTCTGGGAATCGGACCAAAAATGTCTACAGCGGCCATGTGTCTCAATTTAACAGGTACAATGGGATGTAACGGAGGAATATGTGAAATCGTGTCTGACTTAGCTTTCTGGCAGATTTTACATGACGCTAAAACTCGTCGAATACGTTTCTCCATATTGGCAAAATAACAGTTCTGTCTCAGTATAAGAAAACATTTTCTGGCTCCATAATGTGCGTAACTTAAATGAGTATACCAAATTAATTTGTTAACAAGCTCATCAGGAATGCATAATAACCAATTGTTGCTGTCAGGTTGAGAGCGGCGAAACAGAATATTATTGCGTACAGTGTAATCGTTTCTAATGGTAACATTATTCCTATCTTGCCAAAGGTGTTTAATTTCTTTGCACACGTTGTCTTTACTCTGCTCTTGTGCTATGTCTCGTAATGACGACGAAATGAAATTTTCAAATGCAACTTGTTGAATGTACATGACGCTGAAATTTGCTTGGCAGAAGTTGGTTGCGATGTCTTGCTGATTGTTGCTGAGAGAACGGGATAGTGCGTCAGCTACAATATTTTGTGTGCCGGGAATGTGAACAACTGTAAAATTAAATTCCTGTAAATAAAGTTTCCATCTGCTTAACTGTCGTGTGTAAATTTAGCGAAAAGTAAAAACTGTATAGCTCTATGATCTGTGTAAACGGTCGTATGTCTTCCATAAATAAAATGCCGAAATCTCGTAAATGCCCATACAACACATAAAGTTTCAAGTTCTGTGACAGAATAATTGCGTTCAGCAGGTGACAGAATGCGACTCGCAAAGGCGATGTTTTTAACTACTGTAGTACCATCTTCTTCAATTTCCTGAAAAATGTGTACGGCTAAAGCGGTGTTAGAACTGTCGGTGGCAATGGAAAAATTTCTAGTAAGATCTGGATGTGATAAAAGTGGTGCATTCAACAAAGCTTGTTTCAGATTGACAAATTCAGAATGTGCTTGGCTATCCCAGGACCAAATAGTGTTTTTACCTGTCAATTGACATAATCTAGGAGTGTCTAAAGGAGAGTAATGAATAAATTTACGGAAAAAGTTAATTAATCCCAAAAAGCTGCGTAGTTGTTTCTTCGTCGTAGGAACAGTAATGTCACGTAAAGCTTGAAGTTTTTCCGGGTCAGGCGCAATGCCTTCTGCTGAAATTACATGTCCAAGAAATTTTATAGAAGTTTTGCCAAAGTGCGATTTACTGAGATTAACTGTGAGTCCTTGTGCACGAAAAGTTCGTAACAGTTGTTCAAGAATCGGATTGTGTTCAGACCAGTTAGCTTCTGCAACAAGAATGTCGTCTACATACGTTGTGATTCTGTCTTTTAATTCTGTCAGAAGTATAGTATTCAATCCGCGAATAAAAACTGCTGAAGAAATAGTTAAACCGAAAGGTAATTTACAAAATTGATAACAGTCACCAAAACAGAGAAAAGCCATGTACTTTCTGCAGTCCGGATGGAGCTGAATTTGCCAAAATCCAGATTTCAAATCTAATGTGGAATAAATAGCAGTACAATGAAATTTCTGTAGAAGTTCTTCTAGTGTCTGTGGGCGATCTGTTTCATTAATAATAATGTCATTGATGTGACGCGAATCAAGTACGAGGCGAAGTGAACCATCCTTTTTCTTCACAATATGGAGTGGGTTTATGTACGGACTAACTGCCGGTTCAATAATTCCTTGGTCAAGCATAGCTTGCAATTCTTTCTTAACTTGTTCTCTGTGAATATACGAAATGGGATAATGTTTGGCTTTAAATGTGACGTGCTGTTTATCTTGAAATTCATACATGAAACCGGACATAGTACCAGGGACGTTGTCAAAAACTGGAGCTTGCTGTAAAAGAATTTTGCGTAGTTGCGTGCGTTCGTCGTCTGTATTTGAACTGCTCTGTTTAACTTTATCAGAAATCATTTGCATAACGTCATAGTCGGCTTTGTCTGGAGTATTATAGTTGTGTACGTATGTATCTGTGAACAATGTCGAATGACAGTCTATGTTACGTGATGCGAAAATGACCTCTGTACGATTAATAGTTTGTTCTTCTCCAGATAAAGAGTGCTGAAATTCTAAAGCCAGTTGTACATTTTCATCCTTCAACATTAAATAGGAGTTTTGAAAGTCAATAATTGCGTCGTGTTGTACCAGAAAATTCGTACCTAAAATAACGTCTGTTGTCAATAAGGGAACAATCCAAAAATTTTAGTGAAACGTATGACCTGCAATACAAAATGATAAATGTGTCGGTAATTTTACATCTACTCCTTTACCAGATACTGCTCCTTTTACTTTGGTTTAGCCTAACGGTAACGTAGGATAGGTATTCTCTTTGTTACATTCGTTGAAAGTTTCCTCATTTATAAGTGACATAGGTGATCCAGAATCGATTACTGCTGAAAATTTCGATGATCCAATTTTAATTTCGATGACAGGGTGTGAAATGGTTTTTTGAACAACTGGTCTTTCCTGCAAAAGGGTGTCTCGGATATCGTCAAAAGTAATAACATTTTCGTGAACAAGATTCTGCGTGTCAAAAGTATTGATTGCGTTGCTGGAAGATGCAACCTGTACTGTATCTAGTCAAATTCTATCTGACGTGCTATTATTTGCGGGAGGATGCTGTGGCATTTCCACTATTTGTACTGTTCTGTTATTTCTTCCTGACGTATTACGTTCGGGATGATATCTACTGTCTGGTTCATTCATGATAATATGTTGTTGCGGATGATTTTGCTGCTGAGAAGACCGACTGTTATTAAACGTACGCTGAAAATTGTGCTCATTACTTTTACATCTGTCATGATAGACATTGCTATACGGCGCGTTGCAATACGAGTTAAAATGATGTGTTTTCTGTACGTAGTTATTTCCTTGTTGCTGTGCGTTACTATTTGGTGGAGCCGACGCTATACGTGTAGGCGGCGAAACATTAAAGCTTGGTTGACCTTGCACATTACATTGTTGGGTAGGTATGCTAACCGGTTGGTTTTGTTGCTGTTGTAGGGAAAAGCCTCTATTGTTGCCTAAATGTATCTGCGATTGCTAAAAATTTTGGAACATACTGATGATTAAAATTTTTGTCTGGTATTAAAGTTCTCGTGGTTGTCGTTTCTGGAGCGTCTAATGAAAACTGTCACTTTCGGTAAAACTCGTCATATCAGGTTTTCTTTACTCATTCCTAATTCTAGATAGATCGATAGTTGAAAAGTTGTTTTGATAGATATAAAGGATAGTAGAAGAGAAGGCAGCAGTGCAGAAAACTGAAGATGAAATAGCACTACTACGGCTCGGGGCCCTGTGCACACTACGGCACATATTCATCGAAGCATAATGAATCCCCTGAGGTCAATAACGCGCTACACATAAATTTTAGTTTCTGCGTTACAGGCCAAGCTAATGAAAATACAAAAGCAAATTGTCGTATCCAGTCGAAAGAGTGAATTTGTGTTCTGTCATTATTAACTACCTTAGACTTTTTTACGGATAAAAATTGCTTATAATCAATGTTATCGTCTCTGAATGTCTGAACAGGTTCAGGATTGTATAATAATCTGTTTGTCTGTGTCTGCGCGGAATCCAAATAGCGTAGTCTCTGTAAATTACCTAAGTTACACTGGTTATGTGAGTGTGACAAATGTTTGGAATGTGGCGTATGCTGTGACGTGTTAGTGACTGAAATATTTTTCATTTCTGTCACTTTAAAACGTTCGTCAATTTGGCTGATCTGTTGTTCAAATTTCTTATCGACTTCCATATCCAGAGTGCTTGAAACTTCTGCTGACATTAATTTAAACTCGTCGCGTAACTGTGTTGCATTTTCAGGACATTGTTTACCGACTGCACTAATTTCATCTATAAGTAATTTCGTTGTGGTTACATTTGTATTACTTAATTCTTGTGCAACAGATCTAATTTCTTCACTACTGTTTCTAGCACAAGCCTTAATTTCTTCACATAATTGTTCTTTAGTATCATGGCGTTGCACGGTAACGGCTGTAATCTGTTCACTAAGTTGTTTGTTCTGTTCATTAAGGTTGTCGTGTTTTTCATTCGACTGTTTGAAACTTTCACTCAACTGTTTGGAATTGTTGTCTAGTTTTTCTTTAAGTTGTTTGCAATGGTTGTCGAATTTTTCATTCTGCTGTTTGGATCTTTCATTAAGTTGTTTGAAATGGTTATCTAGTTATTCATTGTGTTCATTAATTTGTTGTTTGAGATTTTCATTAAGTTGTAGCATTAATGCTATAACTCGATCCATGCCAAAATTAGCTACTGTATTCTCTGTGCTGTGTGATGGTGTATCTGCTTTTGTCGCGTTTTGTGTAACCATTTGGTCATTCTCTGATTCTTGAAAAGGTTCGCCAATTGGGTGTGCACTGTGGGTCACTACCTCGGAATTAAATAAATCTGACGTATTTTGACTACATTGTTCATCTTCGTGAGAAAAATTTATCGGTTCACAATTCAAATTTTGCAAACCGGGTGCGTCAAACTGGGCAGCGTTCATTGTATCGGAACGTGCCGCGTCATCAATTGTTACATTTACTGTAGACATAATTGAATTTGTTTGTTCATCATTAGGATCAAAATCAATATTAGTGATCGGCACGCACTGATTATCTGTAATTAGTGGATTATCACTATTAGACTGAGTGTCGCTAGTATTATCTGTCAAACTATTCGAGTCGGCTATTTCACTCATTGCACATCGCGATGTACTGTTAATAGTTTTTCGCAGCATTTTTCACAAATCAAAATTAAGCACAAAAATGAAACAACGACAAAGCAAAAAAAAAGGAACAAACACAATTACAACAAAGAGCAATAAATTGCCGATGATCTGTGAAAGAAAAAGTGACAAATTAGTAAATGCGTTGCGCCAGATGCAAACGACATTTAAGTAAATAAGAGCATATATGACTACTTCTCAGAGATTCACAAAGAAATACGATTCTGGCCGGTTGTCGCCAAGTTTAACCTCCCCACAAAAAAGTATAAATAATAATAATAATGAATGTGATTCTATTCTTTTTTTTTAGTGTAACCTCAGGATAAAATTGGTTCCCATTTATTACCTCCCTACAGGAATTCATTCACATTTAACCTCCACACAAAATTTGTTTCCCATTTAATGTACCCACAAAATTCTTTTCTCATTTAATGTAAGTTCGAAACAGAAAAATTCTTAAACCTCATAATAAAGAATAAATTCAGTAACCTGGTAAATTTTGGACGACAGCAGTGCTGCGTCACGGCCCTGTAAGATCATTCTGAATAAAAAAAAAAAGAAAAAGTTCTTTCCTCAACAAAGTCGCCAAATATCTGCTCTTACAATAAATTTTTCCGGCACAGCTCTGTACAATGCTGGCCGATAGATTTGTCATTTATGAAAGGAAGCAACTGATTTTTCTTTTGCAACAATCGGAATGATCATGGATTGGAGAAATTAGTAAATTCTTTAAATTGAAATGAATGCTTGTTAAAAATTACTTTATATCACAAAGATTAGTATTAGGACATTTTTTTTAAACATTTCCATGGGAGTCCAGGTACATTACTAGATATGCGCGAGGCTGCTTTTTACCTTATACAATAATACTCCGGCCCCGGCATCGCTGCACCGGGACCGGCCCAGCCAACACGATACACTATTCCTGACCAGAGCAGACTGCAGACTAGCGCAGACAAGCAACAACTTACTGCTACAGCTACACAGTTCCTACTCAGTCAACACTGCTCTCTGGTCAGCGATTCTCTTATACCTTGCATATCGCAGGCAGCGCATCGCAATTACATCTGCTCGGACCTCTTACATAAAATTACATCTGCTCGGACCTCTTACAATGTCCATAAAAATACCTGTTTGTCTCCATATGAGGTAGTATATGAGCGAAAAATGCCGTATCCGTTTGATTTGGTGAGGCTACAGAAAGGAAGTACCGGTGAATCTGTACGTAAGTTCCCAAGGACAATTCGGGAAATTGGGAAACGAGTACAAAAAGCGAATACAAAGACTCTGGAAAGGCAGGAAGACGCAGTAAAGCGGAAAGGAAGTTTACCGCAGTATTGAGTGGGGCAATGGGTAATGCTATCCAGCCCCTATATGCAAAAAGGGAAAACGAAGAAGTTCCTCACGAGGTATTAAGGCTGTACCAAGTTGTTGAAACCACATCCCCCATTAATGTTAAGCTTCAGCTGCCAATTAGAACAACGATAGTACAAATTGAGCGGTTACGGCCATTTAAGGGTTGCCCGGATGTGATTCCAGGCATGTCATAGGAAGGAAAGAGGAAGAAAGAGAGAGTGAAGAGAGGGGCTACGCACAGAGAAAACCTGGAAGATAGAGTACAGCGTGAAGTAGCGTATGCTTTGCTATCCAGAAAGTAGTAGAGTCTTGTAGTTTTTTTGTTTTTTGTTTTTGTGTCATGAATCATTGGGTTTGCGTAGAGTAATTAGGTATTGTAATTTCATACGTTGTACGTATTTTCGAATATAGCCTCCTGTAGACAGCAGTCCATTTGAAGATGGAGGAAGGGTGATGGTGATTCCTGTCCTCAGGTCACTGAGAAGGGGAGCGTTGAGCAAGTTTGTGGAAGTGAAAACTAAAGAGGTATTGATGATCTCGGCAACTAGAAACCGGTACGCCGAGATGGATATGGAGGAATTACAAAGTGGCCATAGAGGGAAGGTAACGGTATGTCCTGCCAGGTCGGTAAGTACCAATCCAGACACATTCATGGTGCAGTTATTTTTAGCCAGGGGGAAAGGAATAGACTGTCCAAGGGATATCGTGGAGCCAAAATGAAGCTTGCAACGGGTTGGAATGCATTGAATCTTCTCCAACTACGAGAACTTGGTAGTAGTAGCAAGTTGTTTTGAGCGGGGAGTATTTGCAGAAGTGAAACATATAGAGCTCGTGGGGAGCGGAATTTTAATCAGTGGACCTAAGTGTAACGTAATAGGACTAACCTTCCACCTGTCAGCGTCAGTTTCCGGAGTCACCCAACTGAATGTTACGCAGCCACAGCTGTACTGGCCAGAAGCCACTTTAGAGTTTGTGGAAAGGCAGAATCTGACCTTGTTAAATCAAACTCTGGTGCCAGGTCTGTTGAGATCCGTTAATCAGTTCGTTTTAGAGCAAGAGGGGCGCATATCAGCTGAACAGCTTCTGCAACATGTAGCTCAGTATAGGGAAAGGCAACAGCAAATAACGATCATTCTGAGCACCTCTGTGCCAAGTGTCATCACAGCCTTAACTGTGTTATGTGTTGTTTTCTTTCTGATCAGGCTGAGAGCTAATTCCAAGAGGGATCCAATGTTAGTCCAAGTCCCAGTGGGTTGGTTACCGAGGGTGTGAGACGAGTAGGTAAGGGGTTGATCGAGCAGTAGTCGTTCAGTAAGGAATGTATACGTTTTGTTTCATGTCATGGTGGTAAGGAAATATGTCATAGGTGCCGACCCAAAC
This sequence comes from Schistocerca nitens, assembly GCF_023898315.1. Lineage (NCBI taxonomy): Eukaryota > Metazoa > Arthropoda > Insecta > Orthoptera > Acrididae > Schistocerca > Schistocerca nitens. The sequence goes on from NC_064617.1 coordinate 403,044,072, forward strand.
AAGTTAAGAGCTAGTTAAGGGTTGACCCGGGGACCAGGTCTTTCCAAAAAGGGGAATAATGTAATGGCACCACCGTTTATGATAGGGAAAGTTAGTTTTGTGCAATATTCTGAGCACAAGTTACAGCCACGTGCGGGCCTGATTGCAGTGAGTTACGCATACCAACAGCTGCGAAGTAGAATAGAGGCCACAGGGCCGTCAAATTGCTGAGAGAGTATACGTAACGTTTTTGCATGTCACAAATCACAGGCAGAAGGGGCCCACTGGCCAGCTTAGCGTGTTGTGATTACGTGACGTGAAGTGGCACGTATGGCAAAGCAGAGGCGCATAGTCACATATAAATAGGTGCGGGTTTCTAACGATATTCATTCAAGTGTGGCAGCTCTCCTGGACGGCGGGGCATGTCACACCACCAGCTACACACAGCAACAGATACGGTGTCACCGTCCCAATCCGTGGTGGGTCGTGGTTCGACCCTCTGAGGCCGACGCGGGGTCCGAAGACAGCGAGCCAGTGGCGGGCCGCTCATTGGCTCACTACCACGGCAGTCTTCCGGGCTCCAACACACACCGGTGACATGCAGGGCGAGGGCTGCAGATTCGGCTGCGGATTGCGGGCGCTTGTCGTTGCTGCGTCCGAAGCCACTCGGGCGAGGGAACATGGCGCAGACCATCTTGCAGTAGTCAGCGGGCTACTCGGCATCTCCTCAGAGGGGTGTGGAGGCAATGAGGGCGGGGACAGCTGAGTCGGCAGTCGGCACATCCTGACGCCATCGGAAATCCGCGACACAGCATTGCATTGCACGGGCCACTGGGGTGCTTCCTCAGCATTGCAGGGCCGTGAGATGCAGACCGAGGTGTACAAGGGCACTGTGGTTGGAAACAATAAATCATTTGGAAAGCTCGGACGAGTCTTAATATGGTGCCTTCTACCTCGTCCCGCTACATTTGGTCATCCTGATGCATTCGGTGGCAGAAGTTGCTACTACACAGGTCACCAGCATTGTGAAACCCAGTGCAGGTTTGGCTCAAGTGACTGTTAACATACGAGAGTTACGTAGGAATTTTACGAAAGAGGATCAGACAGTGATTGTGGGTGGAGCTGAGAACAATCTTGATAGGATTGGGGAGTATGGTGTAGGTGGTAATCTGGAAAAGATAGCTACTCAAACTGATGGCGCAGATGTGCACTTCATGCAACCGTTTCAGCGTCATGATCAGCATCATCTTAATACTGCTGTTGGGTCTATTAACATGGGGCCTGAGAAGGCACTGGTGGTGGAGGGCATGGCTCACATTGCAGTGGTACTAGCTGAGTCTACCAATACACTGGGATTCACTAGGCATGGCCTGCACCCCAATAGGCAATAGCTGTGGGAAGGAGAGGTTGGCAAAGGATATAGGAGACAGTGTACCAACGGATACTGGTCACTCTAAGTAAAGATATAAAACATATCTCATAATGTGAATAATTCTCGCCAAATTCACTGCTTAACATGTTTCGTTTACACACTTTGCCACAGCTACATGAATCCAACACTGCTGCAGCATCGATGATGAATTGCCAGACGGTTCGAAACCAGTAATGGAATAATAAAAAATTGAAGAACAAAAGGAAAGGCGACTGTTTGCAGCAATTTCAAGAAACCTTTATTCATCACAGTCCCTGCGTTCCTCATCCATAATGGATAAAAGTTTTATTTCCTTCAATAATCTCTTACTTCGAGCTACAAAAGGTGCTCACTATACAAAAAAACTACTTATAAAGTGTGTTTCAAAACATAAAACTCACGAACACAGTCTTCACAAAATGCACTTTGACAGGCAGGCCATACAGATCAACAAGTGATTGTAAAACAATAGTCAGACAGCGATTACAGATCAACAATCGATCATTTGTCAATAGTTGGATAAGTAAGAAGGACTACAGACGAAATGATATTTTACAGCCTCGTAAACAGAACCGTTTACTAGATGCATTAATTGACTGCAGGACCAAAGATGTACGAAAATTTGGAAAACGTGGACTGGGATGGCGTAAGTAAGGAATCAAATGCTAATGTTACATTTAGTGTATTCCATCATAAATGATGAAACTAAATGGAAGCGACACTGAGAGCTAAATAAATAAGAATGGCTCTCCACTAGGCTTGGAATACCATTTAAACAGAAAATGTAAGTTTGTACGTAAAGAAGAACAAGTGAAGATCCTGCTTTAATTATATACCACAAAAAGTAGTCAAACATGTAAATAAAAGTTACTAATAAGAAATAAAACTATGTACATAATTCGTTACTAACATAATGTCATGCGATTTTCGTCATCTTGATTTGTGTAAATGAGCATACCATCTGAACGAGAAATGTTTTGCTCATTATTAGTTACAATCCATCTGAAGGGTAGCTGCTGCAGAAGTCGGTGCGATAGGTATTATGAAGTATATGACATGTACTACTAAAGTTATGCCACACGGGATTAGCGAGCTGTCTAGGCGCTGCAGTCATGGTCTGCGCGGCTGGTCCCGGTGGAGGTTCGAGTCCTCCCTCGGGCATGGGTGTGTGTGTTTGTCTTTAGGATAATTTAGGTTAAGTAGTGTGTAAGCTTAGGGACTGATGACCTTAGTAGTTAAGTCCCATAAGATTTCACGCACATTTGAACATTTACTAAAGTTGTGATGGTACCTATTCACAAGCTGCCATTCACAGCAGCTCACCTTTCGATCTGATCATGGTCCGTATCTGTTTCAAAGGCTGTAACCAGAAATGATTTGTCCAAACATGACGCTCAATAAATTAATGAATCTGGAACGAAATTTAATGTGTGTTAAGTGTAGTAAAACAATTATCGTACAAACACAGATACGGCAGATACATGGTGATAGCAAAATTGAAAAGTCAGCTAAAATAGCTCGGCAGTGGAAAGCCACCAGGACCTGATGAGATGTTTGTAAAGTTTCACATATATTAAACGAAAGAATTTGATCCATTACAGCAGCTGTATCTATATCTACGAAGGGTACCAAAGAAGCCTAGGTAATTCCCCTCTCCAAGAAAGGTTCTCAGACAAATGCGCATGATGAAAGGCCTGTATCGTTGACGTTGATCTGATTTAGGATTATGGAACTCGTTTTATACTCAGTCATTATGATCTTTTTGTATTACCCTAGGAAGATATTGCAAAACTCTGATCACGCTTTTTGTCCTTGTGATTCAGAGCACCGTAGAAAACAGGGCGCAGGTAACCGAAATGTTCCGTCATTTTCTGAAGGCATTTGATATAATTCTGTACTGACATTTGGTGGCCAAACTCTGAGCTTACCGAGCACCAGATTAGATTTAACAGAGTTCATTGCTTGCTGTGAGACAGAACTCAATACATTGTTCTTCATGAGACGCAATCGACAGGTGTAAATACATCGTATGACCCTTAAATCTGTTCATTATGGGGGAATTTCCATACCGCAATACTGTAGTGAAACACAAGAAGACGAATTACTGCAAGCCATGGCTGCTGACGGTAAAAATAAATAAATTGAACATAGTGTGCACAAATAGGCTAAAAGATCCATTATTTTTTATTTTCATTTATTTTTATTTTACAATCTAGTTCCTTAGGACCAAATTGAGGAGCAATTCACCAAGGTCATGGATCGTGTCAGTACATGAAACTACAACAGAAATGTAGTAACAGACAAAATAAAATGTGTATGAACCTGAGAAAACGACAAGCCATAGGTTTAGGTAAACGCAATCAACAATATAACATAGGAATCAGCTCAATTTTTCAAGGAAATCCTCGACAGAATAAGAGTGATCCATGAGGAACCTCTACAATTTATATTTGAAAGTGATTGGTTTACTGATAAGGTTTTTGAATTATTGCGGTAACTTACTGAAAACGGATGCAGCAGTTGTGCTGCACGCCTTTCTGCATAAGAGTCAGGGAAGTGCGATCCACAAGCAGATTGGATTTTTGCCTAGTATTGACTGAGTGAAAGCTCCTAATTCTTGAGAATAAGCTGATACTGTTGACAAGAAAAGAGAGTAAAGAATACATATATTGAAAGCCCAGTGTCAGAATACCCAGACTAATGAACAGTGGTGTACAAGAGGTTCGTGAAATTAAGCCGCTTACTGCCAGAACGACCCGTTTCTGAGCCAAAAATATCCTCTCAGCATGGGTAGAGTTACTTCAAAATATAATACCATACGTCATAAGCGAATGAAAATCATGAAATCAGACTACTTTCCGTGTTGATCCATCACTTACTTCAAATGCCGTTCTAATCGCAAAAGTAGCAGTAATAAATCTTTGAACAAGATTCTGAACGTGGGCTTTCCACAACAGTTCGCTATCCATTTGAACACCTAGAAATCTGAAATGTTAGAATTTCACTAATTATGTGCCCAATCTGTGAAATTAAAAATTCTGGTTTTATTGAATTGTGTATTAGACGTTTTAAAAACTGAATCACTAGGCACTATGTCTTGAAGATTATTCCTTTGTTAGAGGTAGTTCCTTTAAGCAGGGATACCCGTCGGCTGACTTCGATCCAAAAAAGCTGCAGCTCTAACACCACGTACAACGCCAACGGATACTGATCACTGTAAGTAAATCAACAAAACCTATCTCGTAATGTGAATAATTCCCGCAACACTCAGTGCTTACATGTTTCGTTTATACATTTTACCACATCTACACGACTCCCACACTGCTGCAAACAATTAATACACACTGAAGAACCGAAGAAAATTTGTACACCTGCGTAATATCTCGTAGGGCCCAGCACTGAAATCGGCAGCAATTTACGGAAGGGTTGCACTTCTGTCACGCTGAATGATTCTCTTCAGTCGTCGTTCGTCCCGTCCTTGCAAAATTTTTTTTTCCGGCCACAGCAGTGTTGGAGATTTTATGTTTTACCGGATTCCTGATATTCATGGTACACTCGTGAAATACTCGTACGGGAAAATCCCACCTCATCACTTATCTCGAAGATTCTGTGTCCCGTCGTTCGTGCTCCGACTATAATGTCACTTTCAAAAACACTTAAATCTTGATAACCTGTCATCGTAGCAGCAGTAACCGATCTAACAACTGCGTCAGACACTTGTTGTCTTATATAGGCGTTGCCGATTGAAGCGCCTTATTCTGCCTGTTTACGTATTTCTGTATTTGAATACGCATGCCTATACCAGTTTCTTTGGCGCTTTAGTGTATGTACTATCTGATGATCAATAGCTAGGAGATTCGAAACAGGTAAAGGAATAATAAAAAAATTGAAGAACGAAACAAAAGGAGACTGGTTGCAGTAATTTCAAGAAACTTTTATTGGAGGAAGTTCCTTTTTCTTATTCGGAGGCTTCTACTATTGTGATTGTTAGGTTTCTTACACATTTATTTCTAGAGTGTAGAATTATGTTTTCACTGCATCATTTCTTTACATTTTCTACTCATTTTTTGTGAGTATGTAGTACCCTTCATTTGCTTGTTATTTATTTCAGTTTTAATAGTCGGTATTCTACTAAATAGTCTTCTGCATATATTCTTCCTTTCAGCTAAATGAGTTATGATTTAGAATGGTTGACTAATAATTTATGAACGTTTTCTCAATGACAGTTCTAAATACTCCTATATTTTCCAACATACGACTTTACTACTGTCTATCATCTACGGCAGTCATCGAAAAATTTCTTTGTCCTAACTGTAACGAATATGTGATTTTCAATGCTTTTCCGACGGATCTGTTGCAAAAACGTTTCTCGGGTGTGCCTCCGTATCGTATTGTGTAACTGGCACAATATTTCTTCGGTGCAACTGCACGATATCATCGGGTGGTAGTAGCTGCTGCTGTCACTGCTGCAAAGCGTGAATAATGATCATCGTGCGGCGGCAGCGTCGAAATTTATCGTACCTGGAGCAGGCAATAGGCGTGCGCAGAAAGAAGCTCTTGGAGGAAAGCGGCGCTCCAAGTGCCCCTGCTGCGAGCCGCAGAAAGGCCGTCCTCGCGTGTGCTATGGGCAGGGACTCTGCTGCCGGGCGCTCCAGTGGTTAAGGGCTGAATTCAATCTTAGTAGTTCGTTGCATCGCGTGATGAATTGGAAGTTCTTGTTTTCCGTGTTGTGATTTAATGGCAGCCAGCGCTGGATTTCAGGCGGCGCTTAGTTGAAAACCTGCATAACTGTTGATAATATTGTCCGCTGTACGGATATGTATGACCTCTTTTAACAACACAGTCCCAGAAATATGACGCTGGGGATAAAATTTCAGTCTTTTTGTGCCACATATGATGTCCCGTGTCCAGGCAATGCTCCGCTACTGAACATTTATCAAGTTGCCCCAGGCGCGTATGACGATGGTGTTCGACGCAACGTTCTTGCAGCGTTCGGCAAGTCTCCCAATATAAGATTTTTCACATTGGCATGAGAGTTTATACACGCCACATTTCCTAAGGCCAAGGCCGTATTTGACCGAGCACAATAATTTCCTCAATTTTGCTGGTGGCCGGAAAACACACATGACGTCGTATCTTTTGAGGATTCTTTTTATTCCTGAAGACATGCCACCAAAATAGGGCCAGAACGACGTTGAAGTGTGTGCCTCCACATCTTCATTTACATCCCTGCTTCGAATATGCTTAGAACGGAGTGCATGGCGTATCTGCCTATCGGAATTGCCATTCTGTTGGAATACCGTTCTTAGGTGTTGTAGCTCACCAGGTAGACTGTCTGCATCTGAGACTACATGTGCTCTGTGTACCAAGGAGCGCAAGAGACTAGCGCGTTGCGCAGGATGATGACAACTTGTGATCTGCTCGTAGCTCCGTATGAGTTGATTTGCGATGCACGCTATGTTCCAGCTTTTCTTCTGACTATGACGTCCAGGAATGGTAAAACACCATCCTTTGCCACTTCCACTATGAATTGTAAATTGGGAAGAAGCGAGTTCAGATGGCAGAGAAACACAGGTAATGTCTCTGTTCCGTGGGGTCTCACCACAAAAGTGTCGTCTACATACACTAGAAGCAGGAAGGTTTGAGACTTGCCAACTGCTGCGCTTTTTCCTCAAAGTCTTCAATAAATAGTTGGCCACCGTGGGAGACAGAGGACTTACCATGGCGACAACCTCCACCTGTTCAAAATACTGATCACTGAATAAGAAATAAGTTGAGGTAAGCATATGTGTAAGTAACGCCACAATGACTTTCTCAAACTGGCTGGTGATAAGCTCTAACGAGTCCTGCAGAGGTACTTTCGTAAATAAAGATACAACGTCAAAAGTCACTAAAATATCCGATGCTTGTAGCTAAAGTGTCTTCAGGCGTCCTATGAACTCCTCCGAATTCCGGATATGGTGATCACACTTGCCTATGAGAGGTCCCAAAAGTGTAGTAAGATGTTTGGCCAGAAAATAGGTTGGAGATCCAATGTTGCTCACTATTGGGCGAAGTATCTTTGGTAGGCCCTACAGTCTTGGAGGAACTGCAGCCTATTGGCGTAGGCTCTCAGTCCCTTTCGTCTTCTTGAGGAGACGTAATGGTTTTCTCTGGATTTTGCCAGTCGGATCCTCTCTTAGTTTGCGATAGGCAGGATCGTCGAGCAGGGCCTCCATCTTGCTGTTGTATTCAACTCGTGAGAGAAGGACGGTGGCGTTCCCCTTGTCGGCTGGTAAAATGACGAGTTCTTTGTCCGCTCTCAAGTCTCGCTGAGCCTTCCTTTCTGCTGAGCTGATTTTGAACTTTCTTGTTGGGCGCCTGTTAAAATTCGGCAAGTGTCCCTCCTAACCTCTTCTGCAGCGTCACTGGGAAGCTACAAAATTGCCTGTTCTATGCCAGCTATGTTATTTCGCATTGGAGATGTCTGTGGTGTTGGTGCATAGTTCAAACCTTTCTCGAGCACTACAACAGCTGCGTCGTTCAGGATTCTGTCCGTGAGATTAATCACGGTGCGTCGACGTGGTGCATTCCATTCTTGCGGTTGGGCCTCGAGACGAGAATACTTTGACATTTGGCGAACCTTGACTTGTTGTATGGACCAGTCAGTTATCGCCCATGTGGTGCTATCTACATAATCCCAGGATAACGCTGAGAGTTCCGAAGAAATCTTCAGATGCAGTGATAGTAATTTTGTGGACACCATGTGCAGTTCCCGTCCTGTATAACGTGCCCTGTCTCTCACTAGGGCTGCACTCGCCCGTCGTAATTCTAAAAGCAGCCGCAGATTCAATATGATGTTTAAATCAAGCAGAGGACCAGATGTGACTTTTCATGCTTTCCCGACGGATCTGCTGAAAATACGCTCTCGGGTTTGCCGCCGGATCGTATTGTGTAACTCGCAAAATATTTCATCACTGTAACTGCGCGACATCATCAGGTGGCGGTAGGTGCTGCTGTCACTGCTGCAAGACGCGACTGATGATAATCGTGCGGCGGCGTCGAAATTTATCATGCCGGGAGCAGGCTATACGTGTGCGCAGAAAGAGGCATGTTTTGGACATGTTGTTGCCTTAGAAGGGAACTTATCATAAAGCCTATTGTGCTCGATTGTTCATGTTGTCTGTAAACAGCACTTCGCTCGTGAACTGAAAAAAAAAAAAAAACAACATACCACAAGAATCTACGCAGTAAGTTGACCTTACCACACGAACTACAATTAAACGTCCGTCGGATTGTGACGTGCGTCCCTTGGAAAATTGAATACCACGACTAACTGTTTGAAGATGATTCTAATCAAACCAGTAAAAGCCCTGTAGACAACTACTTCAGACTTCTGATTACTTCACAAATGAATAAATGCGTTAAATCTGGTGTTAGTGCGTAAGCGAGAAGAAATTTAGAGAAGATCTGAAACAATATTTAAAGTTTGTTGGAAGTCGCTAGGAGCTCTCATTATCAAACACATGATTCGTATACTCAAGATAATTTGCACTCCGATTTAAGCAAAACCCGATTTTTGACGCATCAGTTGAACTATATGTTGTAAAATGACGTAATTTTGCAGGTGTATTTAGTGGTATGCTCCGATAACGTCTGAAAAATATTTTGTGAATAGAGTAAGTAGTAAAGAAGTAATGAATTAAAGCGTCCCGTCTGATGCTAGACATCCCTGCATGAAGAGTGAAAGTGCAGTAGGCAGTAAACGCTTCTCCCTTCAGCATTTCGTGTGGGAATGTCAACGAGTAAAATTTTTGTAAAAATCTGAAATTACGAGTATGTGTGAACAGCAAGTAACTGGTCTCTTTCTCTAGTAGAATATGAATATGATCTGTGTATTTGCGCACCCTGAGTTAAGGCTGTCTCAAGACGTGTAGACAGTTCTTATCAGTGCTAAATCCTTAACTTACGGCTGTACCTCTTACTGAGAAGATTATGACAGCATTTTAAATTTTTGAATTTGGTCAATAATTATACGAAATATTGAAAATCAACTTTTTTTTGCCCCTGAAAGCCGTTAGATAGGCACTCCGCACGTGGGATTGTACATCATGAACCGTGAACCATAAATTGGATTAGATCTTTTGTTATATAGGGGTGAATTCTGTCATTATGACTCTAACAGACGTATAGCAGCGTTTCCAAACAAAATTGCCTGAAATTCTCAGTGTCATATTAATCGACGCTGTTATACCTGCCGAATGCCCCAGAAGTACCTTGGTACTACAGGACACCAGAAGAGCTTGTTAGGCGTGTGGTGTGAGTACAACGGCTGAACGAGTCAAGACCATTAATTTTTGATAAATGTCATTGGCGTAATGTACCTGAATTTTTCCGATGTCTGTTTATCATTTACTAAGTATTTTGTCAACAGTTTTACATTTAGGTAGCTGGAGACATAACGACTACCTACGTGAGGCAAGGGACTATTTTGATGTAATTCTTGCGCAAGAGGTGGATTACGCAGAGAGGCTTCACTCCATACACTGCAAATTCATCGGTTCCACACAGATAGTTTTGCTTTTATGTAGAGTGACATAGAAAAACGGGAACTTTTTGAAACTTGCGATAAAAAAAACACACACACAACAAACGTTACTGACAAAAATTTAACCACTGCACCTTGCTTTTAAGAGACAGTAACCAAAATTACCAATGTTCAAAAATTACGTCCTTTAAAGGCGTCCTGTTGTACTCATGCATTCCTCCAATCTGCTCTCAAAGTTCCTCATGAGTGCTGAAACATTTCATCAGAGTTACCATGAGTTTCGTCTTGAATTATTTGTTTCAGTTGATCCAGTGTTCTAGGCCGATTCGTGTAGACACGACTCTTAAGGCAGCCCCAATAGAAAAAAAAAGTCACAGGCGGACCAACCTGGTGATTTCGGGGCCAGGAAACGTTAGCGAATGTTGTTATGTCAAGGTTACTGAACAACTCTCTCACAGATGCCGCTGACTGCCTTGCACTGAGCGATGTCGCACCATACTGTGGAAGTCAGGTTTCGTGATGTTGTGAAATACTGTTCAATGTAGGTGCTTTAATAGATTGCAAGATCCCACCAATCCGATCGCAAGTGACACACATTTTGTTCTACTCTTCATTTTCGAAAAGGTTTGGCCCGATGATCTTTTATGACGAAACTGCAGACCTTGCCATAAAATTCTAACGTGTGAAGGTCATTTATAAACTTCATTAAAATTGCTGTCTGTCCAGTAACGGTACTTCGTTTTATTCACGTAACCTGTGAGATAAGAGAGGGCCTCGACTGAAATCCATGGCTTATCCGGGGAATCCCTTATCCTCATTTCTGATTGACATTATTTAGTGACAGAATTCCAATCCCAGCTGATAATAGTTCCTCTCGAGTTATTGCATGATCTGGAGCTTGTATGGACGAAATTTTAAGTAAAAATGGAGGATTCAACGAACGCCCTATCGGTACGCACTGACTGAAGCCGCTAGCCTAAGAACTGAACGCCGTGGGCTCTGTAAGACTGAAAAGCGAACAGATTAGACTTTCTGTGGAGTACGAGCACCACTCAGTTGTTCTGTAGGTTCCTTCTTTAAATCAGAGCCGCACTCTTCAAAAGTCTTAATCCCACCCTGTGTTCAAAAACGTCAGTATTCCCTCAGTGCACTTTCCAAACTATAAAAGGCAGTCAGATAAAAAGGAGACATTTGGAAAAAAGTAAGTGAACTGTTTATTATTTCAAAAGTAATTGACGTAACTAAGATTTATAGCACGGTGAGACAAGACGGTCAGTGCCTTCATGGAAAAAATTTTGCAGGTGCCTACGGAACCATGATTGTGCCCAGACGTTCATTTTCTCGTCCGAAGCAAAGGGACGACCATGAATGCCTCTCTTCGGGGCTTCAAAAATATGTAAATTGTATGGGGAGAGACTGGGTCTGTATGGAGGATAATTGAGGACATCCCAGAGAAATTTCTGCAGCGTGGTCGAAACAACGTCAGCGACAGGTTGGCTTGCCAGCGTGTCGCAAAGGTACAAGCACGATCCCTCCGCATGTGATTTCCATAACTTTACAGCCCCGAAAAAAGACATTCGTAACCGTCGATTTGCTTCTGACGAAGATGTGCACGTCTGGGCGTAATCACGGTTCCGCAGCAACTGCACACATTTTTTCATGAAGGCATAAACATTCTTGTCTCACACTGGGATAAATAAATTAACGGCTATGGCGATAACTTTTGAAATGATAAACATTTCTCTTCATTTTTTCCATGTGTCTCGTTTCCATTTTAGTGTTTTTTACATTAATGGTTTAGTAAAACATTTTTCTGGCAAAACACGCTGTTGACCGTTCGTCCGATCACTTAATGGCGAGATTATTTACAGCTCACGGTCCCTGCTCCACAATGCTGGCTGTCACTACGCATTTCAAAAGTTCCAGTTTTTGTGTCACCCTGTAAGTTCTCATATATCTCAAAATTTACCTCAGCGAAAGATCCGTACCAAAAACTGGAAAGTAGCACAGGTCACATGAACACTCACGACAGGTAATCCACTGAATTACAGACCCACACCACTAACGTCGATTAGCAGTAGTATTTTAGAACATACACTCTGTTCGAAGATTAAGAAGTACCTCGAAGGTAACTGTCTATTGGCACACAGTCAGCACGGATTCGGAAAATATTATTCTTGTGGAACCAAGTAGCTCCCTATTCGCACGAAGGAATGAGTGCTATCTACAGGGGAATTCTATATTTCTAGATTTCCAGAAGGATTTTGACACCGTTTCTCACGAGAGATTTCTAATCAAACTGGATGCACATGAAGTATCGTCCGAGTTGTGCTACTAGTTCCATGATTTTCTCTCAGAAAAGTTACAGTACACAGCAATTGCTGGAAAGTCATCGAGTAAAACAGAAGTGATACCGACCCTCTGCTGTTCCTGTTCTATTTACACGATTTAGGAGATAATCTGAGCAGCCTTCTTAGACTGTTTGCAGATGATGTTGTCAGTTATCGAGTAGTAAAGTGACGAGAAGATGAAAACGAATTGCAAAACGAATTAGACATGATATCTGAATGGTAGGAAAAGTGGCAATTACCTCCCAATAAGAAAAAGTTTGAGTTCATCCACATGAGCACAAAAAGGAATCTGTTAAATTTCGATTACGTGATAAATCACACAAATTTAAAGGCTGTCAATTCGACTAAAGTCCTAGGAATTACAATTATGAAGAAGTTAATCTGGGACGATCACACAGTCAATACTGTGGGGAAGGCAAACCGAAGACTACGTTTTATTGACAAAACATTTAGAAGATGCAACAGGTCTACTAAAGAGACTGCCTACACTACACTTCTTCGTCCTCTGCTAAACTGTTGTTGTGAGGTAAGGGATTCTTACAAGACGGGATTGACAGAGGCCATCTAAAAAATTCAAAGAAGGGCAGCACTTTTTATATTATCATGAAATCGGAGAGGGAGTGTCGTGGATATGATAAGCGAGTAGGGATATCAATTAATAAAGGAAACGCGTCTTCGATGCGGCGAGATCTTTTCACGAAATTTCAGTCACCAACTTTATCCTTCTGATGTGAAAATACATTACTGTCACCACCCTATACAGGGAGAAGTACTCATCATAACAAAATAAGAGAAATCAGAAATCGTACAGAAAGATTTATGTGTTCATTTTTAACACTTGCTGTTAGAGAGAGGATCGGTAGGCAAACATTTTGGTGGTTCGAAGTGCCCTCTACCAGGCACTTAAGTGTGAACTGCAGAGTAGTCACGTATCTGTAGATATAGATGTTTATTCCATAAATTCGGCAAAATTTCGGGAACAGATAGCTGGAATGTAATACCTTCAAATTCCAAAATAATGGCTTAGTATAATCCATGATTGTACTTCTCTGACTTATTAGCTCTATTTGTACGATGATGGTCGTCTGTGTGAATACTTTCATATATATCCATACACTAACTGTTCATTTCTGTTTAAATTATTCACTTCTTCATTATTCTAGAGGGAAATGCGTTCGGCTACTTTAAAAGCGTGAGTAAAATTTTTTGGTCAGCCCCTATGTGGTCTCCCTGATTTACTTTCAAGGTGCCACAACAAGGACGAGGAACAATGAACTGTCTGACGTTAGTCTGGTGTTCGATATTAAAGTGACTCAACACAAAGACACAAATGAAAATAATTTAATAGAGTTGAATACAAGTAGGTAAATGGAATGAGACGTGTTGATATCGGCACAACGTAGGAGACACGATTAGAAGGTTTCAGCTCTTCGTAGACGACGGTAGACTCCAGTACTTCTGAGACGATCCGTAGTTGGTTGCGTCCTCCAGTGTCTCTGGCAGCTTCTCGTTGAGCGATTCGGGCAGAAACGAGGTGATGACGGCCGCGGACGCGAGGAGCGCTCCCAGTACGCCGTAGAGGCACCTGGAGTCCACTGCTGTCCCCTAGACACATGGAAAACATTTCGTGTTACCTGTCGCCTAGCACCAGTTGACCTGTCTGTGGAGTGATCTGATAAGTCTGGTAAATTTCCACGGAAGAATGGAACATTGTATTTGCGTCTTCAAGGTTGGCAAGCTTGATTATTCCATGCATCACGTAAATAATTTCAACAATGCACAGCCTAAATATCATTTTTGGTATCCGTCTAAATTGGTGAGTGTGTCGATTGCGATTTAATACGCAGAAAATCGAGTTTCGTTCCGTCACTGAACATATTCATTTGAATGTTTGGACTGTCGCACAGAATTGGTTCAAGTCCAGTTGAAGTCACCAAAAGGAAACCATTGATAAAATCCATGACATTTAATGCAAGATCGCCGAATAAAAATTCGTGACATTACTCAGACTGAAGGCATCTCTACTGAACGAGTGCATAAAATCCTGCGTGGAAGAATAGTTATGAAGAAGCTATGTGCGAGGTGTATGCTCTGACTGCTCACCGTCGACCAAAAGCGCATCCGGCTAAACATTTCAACACAATGTCTGGGGACGTTTAAGCAGAATCCGCAACACTTTTTGCGCCAATTTGCGACTGTTGATGAAATCTGGATCCATCATTACACACTAGAGTCCAAACGGTTGTCAAAATAATGGACAAAGTACAGCGAAGAAACTAAAAACCTTTTCTTCAGCTGGCTACGTGATAGCCACTGGTTTCTTATTTCCGAGGAGTAGTCCTCATATAATACTTGCAAAAAAAACAGAACCATAAGTGGACTTTATTATGATTCACTGTTCGATAGTTTGAAACTTGCTTTGGCTGAAAAAAGACCCAGGTTGGCACGCGGAAAAGTGCTCTGTCACCAAGACAACGCACCATCCCACACATCAGCAACAACAATGGATAAATTTCGTGAATTGTGCTTTGAACTTGTTCCTCGTTCGTCGTGTTGACCAGGCTTAGCCCCAAGTGGCTTCTTCTCGTTCCATAACTTGAAACTTTGACTTGCTGGAAAGGAATTTTCGCCTAATGAGGAAATGATAGTCTCAGCCAGCGAACATTTTGCAGAGCTTGACAAGAGCTATTTTTCCGATAGGATGAAAAAACTGCAGGATCACTGGACCAAGTGTACATCCCTTGAAGTAAACTACGGTGAGAAGTAAGGTGAATTGTTTACGAAACAAACATTTTTTTCTTACATTTTAACCAGGCTTATCGAACTACATTCGTACATTTCTCCTGATAGAATACAAGAAGCATTGTTTCGTTCAGTGTTCATCATCATTACTTGATCTAAAGAGTCGAATAAAAATAAACAAGACTGTACAAATGAAAACAATGATTTTCTCTTAGGTGGCAGTAAAGATGAGATTTAATTACTTACCAAGTGTACGATGTATGGTGCAATTCCTATTACAGCTGCAACAAACGCCCACTCTACAGCTGAACCAATCTGCCTAATACACGTTGGGTGGATCTCCATACTCTGAAGAACGTTGGTGAAGAGAGACATTACGCAGAAGAACTTGAGTAGTGCAACTCCACAAGCAACAACCCACGTCTGTCCGGAGACTAAAATAAAAACAAATAGAAATGCTTCATTTTAGCAAAAGTTTAGCAAATATTTTAAAATACGAAGCAAGTAATTATTTTAGAGCATTAAAATAAAATGCAAACGCGAGAACAAGTTTACAAAAGCAGTTATGCTGGGAGATACCGTAAATTACTGAATATGACATTCTTAGAGCAAGATTGCTTTTAGACACTTGTGCGAAACTGAGTCCAAGGAGAGAGAATAAAACATTTGAGAATTCACACAATGTACCCGCTGGATAAATCGCGCTAAATTAAAATTTAAAGCTCAAGTTTTTAAGGTTCTTAGCCATTTGACGAAATTCAACTTCTCCTAGTATAGAGGAGTGTCCACGAGCCTCAAATATATTACCTTTAGACTCAATTTATTATGTACTGAAATCCTTTATATGTTTGGTGTTAATTACTTTTCTCTTGACAGTGGTTGGTAATGATTGCTGTAGTGGAAGACTCAGTAACTGCAATAAGAATTACACTATCTGATCAAAAATATCCGGACGTAACTATGTGTAGACCACTAGATGTCATGAGATTCCGACGGTAGAAAAGGAAGCCGGCAGTTTTGTGTTACCAGTGGAGAAGAAGTCACAGCCGAATTGGTTGGTCTGGAGGCTCAGTAATTTAGAACTTGAACTAATCATAGCATGTCACCTGAATAACTAATCAATCCGAGACATTTCAACCCTTTTAAAACCGACCGCGCCGTCTGTTGCTTGTGTGACTGAAGTGGAAACGCGAACGACAAGCCACAGCTAAACGAGGAGCAGTCAGACCTCATTTACTGAAGGACAGGGACCGACGAGCTTTACGGAGGGTGTGACTTCGTAGGCTTTCCCGGCGTAATACGTCTTGAAAGTCTCTTCGGGTTTGCTGCCGGATCCTAAAATCAACTTGACTCGATATTTTGGCGCTGCAACTGGTCGCCATCTTCATGGAGAATGCTGCTTCTGCTGATGAGTCCCGCTGAGAACTGACGCCAGGCTGCAAATCGACGTTCTATATAGGCCACCGTTCAGTACACGGCGCATATAGGACGTCGATTTGCAGCCTGGCGTCAGTTCTCAGCGGGAAGCAGAAGCAGCATTCTCCATGAAGATGGCGACCAGTTGGATCGGCGAAATATCGAGTCAAGTTGATTTTAGGATCTGGCAGCAAACGCGAAGAGACTTTTACGGAGGATGGTGGTGAAATAACGCGTGAAACTAGCAGATTGGATCATTCATGAGTTCAAGAGTCCTACCAGGAGTGCAGCTAGCATAATGACTTGGCGCTGGGAGTTAAAGAGAACGTCGTACAGTGGTACACCTGCTCCTCACAAGCCACACAATTCTGTAGTCCCTGCTAAGCAACACTTGAGGTGGTGCAAAGGGCCACGCCAATGAACAGTAGATAACTGGAAACCAGTGATTTGGAACTATGAATCGCGCTATAGATTACGGCAATTCGATGGAAGGGTTAGGATTGCTCGAATGCATGGAGAACGTGCCATGAGGTGTGGTGTCAACAGTGAACGCATGACGGTGTTTTCCGTTGTTAGGGCGTGATCACCTTGTGGCGCTTAAGAGCTCGTTAAATACAAAAGTATATGAACACATTTATAGCATTGTATTCTTCCTACAATAGAGAACCAGAGAGTATGATTGTTTATATCAGTTTCGCATTGCACTTTGTCACAAACTAGGCAATGGTTTGCGAACAATAACGGTTCTGAAAGGGACTGGCCTGCTCAGACTCCCGACCTGAACCCAATGGAAAACCTCTGGGATGAATTAGAACGACTTCGCTTCAGACCCCAGCGTTTCTGGTTTCCACACTTGAGGACAAATGGGCTGCCGTTCCTCCACAGACGCTGAGACGCTTCTTCGAATACGTCGCCTTCAGGGTTCAAACTGTCATGAAGGTGAAGTCTGGACATACAGCATACGTCCACTAATTGGTTTCCGGGTACTTTTTGTCAGATAACATATTTGTATACCGATGCATGGGATCTTCTTCCTTCTTAGTGAAACAAGCGATACGGTAAGATCTTCCACCTCTTTCTCATTTGCACCACTCTTCTAAGCCTGCGAGTCCGTAACCCAACACATATGGCACATATTCCAGTCTGTGTCTCCCATCCTTTCTCGTTGCGGATGAACGACTGAAAATACACTGATGCGCCAAAGAAACTGGTATAGACATGCGTCTTCAAATACAGATATATGGAAACGGGCAGAATACGACGCTACGGACGGCAACGCCTATGTAAGACACCAAGTGTCTGTGCAGTTGTTTGATCGGTTACTCCTGCTACAATGGGAGGTTATCAATACTTAACTTACTTTGGACGTGATGCTATAGCCGGCCCGCGACGGATGGGACACAGCATCTCCAAGGTAGCGATGAAGTGGGGATTTTACCATATTACCATTTTATGCGTGTAGCGAAAGTAACAGCAATACTGTAAAACATCAGATATCCGACATCGCTGCAGCCAGAAAAAGATCCTGCAAGAACGGGACCAACGACGACTGAAAAGAATCGTTCAGTGTGATAGAAGTGCAACCCTTCCGTAAAGTGCTGCAGATTTCAGTGCTGGGCCATAAGCAAGTGTCACCGTGAGAATCATTCAACAAAATATTATCGATACAGGCTTTCGGAGCCGAAGGCCCATTCGTGTACCTTTGATGGCTGCACGATACAAAGCTTTAAGCATCGCCTGGGCCGGCGAACACCGACATTGGACTGTGGATGACCGGAAACATGTTGCCTGATCGGACGAATCTCGTTGCAAATAGTATTGAGCTGCTGGTCGTGTCGGGTATGGAGACAACCTCATGAATCCATAACCTCGCATGTCAGCAGTAGACTGCTCAAGCTGGTGGCTCTGTAGTGATGTGGGGTGTGTGCAGTTTGAGTGATACGGGACACATGATATGTCTAGAAACGACTCTGACAAGTGACACGTACGTAAGCAATCTGTCTGATCACCTGTATCCATTTATGTCGATTGTGCATTCCATCAGATTTGGACAATTCCAGCAGAACAATGCGACACCCCATACGTCCAGAATTGCTACAGAGTGGCTCCAGGAACACTCGTCTAAGTTTAAACACTTCCGCCCCTACACGATATCAGGCAGGTGTACCAGTTTCCTTGGCTCTTCAGCATGCATCTTCCATTTTACTAAGCACATGAAATATGTACAATATTTTTCGTGTGCTGGGGCATTTCGTGTGCTGGGTCATTCCACGGTAACAACACTGCACGTTGGAACAGTAAATGTAGCACACATTGAATCGTTTCCGAAGGCTCATTTCCCTGACTGCCCCTAGATTCAAAATAAATTATTTTCCTGAGAAAGCAGGAATTCTGGTTTATAACTGAGGCGCTGAGAACCATAAAGGCATGCCTAAAGCAGACCGTTGTCAAGTTCACATTTAAGTGAATATCAGGGAAACCGTTGAGACAGCTTTTCGTGAATGTTCGTATACACCATGCGGGCTGACAGCACAGATAAACCTGACTCACTATAAGAAGGTGCAGCCTCAGAACCGACGATTATGTGCTTTATGCCCTTATTGTTCTCAGCGCATCAGTTTATGCCAAAATTCGGTAAAAGTAGTTTAATCCACAACGTACAGCAGGAATGCAAAGTAGCAGTTCGACGACGGGGATGGATTTGTGCAACCAATAAGTATACAGTGGAAGTAACTTGTTCGGAAGAAGGATATCGGGAACCGGAGGCAACTGTTGATTCCCATGCGCTTAAGATCGTAATATTTAATACAAGCTTGTAGTCACTCCACTGATTGATTTGATGATGACCACAGACTACATCGTTTCGGAAATGTGTCAATTCGAGATACGGAAACGGACCGAGAAACGAATGAGGAGAGCTACAAGCAAAGTGGGAAAGTCTCAGATTTACCGTTCGTCTTGAGACTAAGATAATAATGCAAATATATATTTTATGTAATAATTTTATTTACATGCACATCTCCACAAGTTATTCAAAGTGGCGCCTCAGATTTTGTATGCCGTCATGACATCTATACCTTTTATTTATTACTAATAATAAAATTTTAAAACCATCGTCTAAGTCTGTTCGAACAGGCATCACCAAAACTACAAGACGAATTTTTTCGTGGCATTTTCACAGGTAACGTGAGTATACCTTGGGGCAAAATATAGACTTTGTGACATAACAATCATAAGACGAAAAACAAGATATCGCTATTCAAAGTTTTATCGAAAACCGTATTTTCTATCTGTTTGAACACGCTAATCTTAAACTGCTAGAAGAATTTCATACGGTTTTCATCGACAGTTTGAGCGTAGCTTGGGATCACATTTAGGCTTTATTTCAAAAAAATTGTTCAAATGGCTCTGAGCACTATGGGACTCAACTGCTGAGGTCATTAGTCCCCTAGAACTTAGAACTAGTTAAACCTAACTAACCTAAGGACATCACAAACAACCATGCCCGAGGCAGGATTCGAACCTGCGACCGTAGCGGTCTCGCGGTTCCAGACTGCAGCGCCTTTAACCGCACGGCCACTTCGGCCGGCAGGCTTTATTTCATCAAAATCGTATCGAAAGGAAAAGATATCGCAATTTAAAATTTAACCTAAAATCGTCTGCTCAGCTTAGTAGTCTGTATATTATTCTCAGTGACACGATCACCAAGTTGTAGTACATCAAAGAACCAACAGATGACGCTATAAGTACATCAAAAAAGCAATATATGGCTCTGTCAGTTTTTCTTTTTTTCTTTTTTCGCTCAGTGACACATGCACTTTCGGAAGTTTACTTCAGTGATGGAATTTAACTCACCGAAACTGTGTAATGAAACGACGCTTGAAGATACTTCTCCCCAACGTTAACATCGTAAAAGTGGAATTGTTGACGAGAAGTGGCACGGGCGACGGAAGTTTTACCGTCTCGCTTTAAACGTGTTCAGTTCCCGGTGAGCTTATATTATGCCATGACCAGAAACAAAGCGTGAGGCCAGATTCTACGTATTGACGGCGTGGACCTCAGTGTTTGCTGCTTTTCGCCCCGTCAGCTATACGTGGCTTTCCACTTATTGAAGCTCACCCGACAAAGATATTTTGAATGTCAAAAACAAATTCCGCCCATACAGTGTCTCGGGCACAGCTATAAATGAACACCCGGGCAACGCCGTGTTTCTCAGCGACGTTTCTAATAAAACGTTACTTTGTATCAGATAGGACAATTAAGTTGTTTAAATGACGTCATTTTCCGCGTTGTTAAGTCCGCCCCACGCTGACTGGCTGCGTGCAGCTACAGTTGTATTTCAACCTGTGTGTAAATAACTGAAGTTTACACATAATGTTACTCATCTCATTGACAACAGTTGCTGACTATTACTTTCAAGCTTGACACAATCCTACGAGGATGGTGGCAACTTGAAATTGATTCTATGCCATAATATGACATCGAATCTTATTAGTCTTTGATAAAGGCACAGAGGCACAATAAACACAATTACATAAAACAAAGGAGATGACGTCATTTAAAGAATTAGTAGAGGCCATAGGATAGCATCAAAAGAAATTAATAAGTTCTCATCTTGTTCGTAAACATCACAGACAGCGAGAATTCTTGCCATTAAAGCATTCTTAAGTCTCCATGGCTCTTGCCAAGAGAGCCTTTTTTCAGTCTCTACGGCGCTCGCACGCAAAACGTTTTACATCACCCCACAATTACAAATTAATTGGCATCTGATATAGTTGCAAAACATGCTGGGCATGCCCTCGTCGCTTTAAAAAGGAGGGTGTAACCAAAATATTAAAACTAGAAGCAATCTGCCACGTGGCTGACTTATCCATCGACTGACAATCTTTAATAGGCTAATTAGTCATAATATTTATTGTAAAATTGGTAGAGCACGTAACTAGTTCACTAAAGTGTCCACTACTATTCCTCCGGTATTTTAAACGTGACATAGATTGAACACTTATTTAAAATGTAACTAATGAAATTCATGAATCACAAAAGGAGGAGGTGTACTTGGAAAAGGCCGGGAGATACGGAAAGATTTCAGTTACATCACGTCATTGAGAGGCAGAGATTCTGCCATCAGATACTGGATTGTTAGGCGTACCCAACAGCAGGCAAGACTCAGATTCCAATTCAGTGAAGAGCCTAATGAAGTTTCAAAGACAAGTCAGGAAGAATAAATGTGCAAAGAAGTGGGTACGGAAGAACTAAGGATTGAAGATAAATGCTTGAAGTTTTCCAAGGCTATAGATACAGCAATAACGAATAGCTTAGCAGGCATTTCAGTTGAAGGGAAATGGACCTCTCTAAAAATGGCATTCACAGAAATTCGAAACAAAAACTTAGGTACAAAGAAAATAAACGCGCAGAAACCACGAGTAACAGAAGAAATCCACCAGTTGATTGATGAAAGAAGGAAGCACAAAAATGTTCAGGGAAATTCAGGAACGCAGTAATACAAGTCGTTTAGGAATGAAATAAACAGGAATTGCAGGGAAGCTAAGACGAAATGGCTGCATGAAAAATGTGAAGACATCGAAAAGAAACAGTTGTCGAAAGGACTGACTCAGAATATAGAAAAGGCAAAACAAACTTCCGTGACGTTAAAAGCAAGGGTGATAACATTAAAAGTGCCTTCGGAATTCCACTATTAAATGCAAAGGAGAGAGCTTATAGTTCGAAAGAATAAATCGAAGTCCTCTATGAGGGAGAAGAGTTGTCTGATGCGATAGAAAAAGAAGCAGGAGTTGACAGGGATGAGATAGGGGATCCAGTATTAGAATTTAAAAGAGCGTTGGGAAACTTAAGATCAAATAAGGCAGAAGGGGTAATAACCTTCTATCAGAATTTCTAAAATCACTTGGGGCAATAGCAACAAAACGACTATTCACGTAGGTGTGTAGAACATATGACTCTGGCGATAAAGAATCTAGTTTTGCGAAAAATATCATCTACGCATTTCCCAAGAATGCTAGAGCTACTAAATACGAGAATTATCACACAATCAGCTTAACAGCTCAATCATCCAAGTTGATGACAGGACAACTACTCAGAATAATGGGAAAGAAACCTGAGTGTGTGTCACATGACGCTCAATTTGGCTTTAGGAAAGGTAAAGGCACCAGAGAAGCAATTCTGACATTGCAGTTGATAATGGAAGCAAGACTAAAGAAGTCCAGACGCGTTCATACGATTTGTCGACTTTGAAAAAGAGTTCGACAATGTCAAACACTACAAGATGTTTGAAATTCTGAGAAAAATAGTGGTAAGCTATAGGGGGGAGATGGGTAACGTACGCCACGTACAAGAGCCAAGACGGAATAATAAGAGTGGCAGACCAAGAACGTAGAGCTCGGATTAAAGAAGGTGTAAGACAGGGATGTAGTCTTCCGCTCCTACTTTGAATCTGTACAACGAAGAAACAATGATGAAAATAAAATTAAAATTCAAGGTGAAAGAATGTCAATGATATCAGTGGTGAGATTCGCTGATTACATTGTTATCGTCAGAGAAATTACTGTACTACCTAGCACAGAAATGGATTGAGAGTAAACCAAAGGAAGATGAAATTAGTCAGAAGACACAGAAATGACGACTGATGGTCACGAAGCATAAGAAGTTAAGGAATTCTTCTAACAAGGTTGTAAAATCCCAATCGGACGGAGCAAGATGGACATCAAAAGCAGACTAGGGCATTCCTGGCCAAGAGTAGTGACTAGCATCAAACGGAGGCGTTAATTTGAGGAAGAAATTTGTGACAATGTACGTTTGGAGCACAGCATTGTACGCTAGTGAAACATGGTATGTGGGAACACTTGAACAGAAGATAATCTAAGCATTTAAGATGTAGTGCTACAGACGAATGTTGAAAATTAGGTGGACTGATAAGGTTAGGAATAATGAGAGGTCCTCACTGGGATAAACGGTTCTGTCCCGTAACGTTTATTACGCAAGTCTTTACCATTTCATATTTAATAGTTCTGGGGTAATAATGCATACAATTTCTGTAGCACCATCGACAATATAGGCGTAACATGAAACACTACTACCGATTCGAAAATCAGCTAAGTTTGGCACGATTTGAACGCCTTTACAGCAATAAAGCACAACGGAAGCTTGATTTGAAACATTGAATTCATACGTTTGTAACACACTAAGAAGCTGTTTTATATCCCACGAGAAATAATTTCTGTCCGCGAGAGAAACCGTCGCTGCTGCCCCATACCGCAAAGTGTGCAGCAATAATCGTGTATGGCAATGGTTATCACTCTAAATACGTCTAGAATCATCTAGTCTGTATTCGTCTGCCCGTAATGCCAAAGGGAGTCTGTAAACACTGACACAGTCCAGGATCAGCTGCAACAGAACCACGGAGAGCTCTAATACGGTCTCTCATACAAAACACACTATTAATATAACACTTTTTAAAAATTCTTACTGACAACGAATCGCTGCTATCCATATGTGGTAAGGAAACAAATGACGTGCACATGTTTTCATTGGTTCCTTTAGATCCGATGAAATTGTAAACTTGTAAACACGACTAACCTGCCGGTCAATATAGACGTTCTGCTTGAACACAAGCTTAAGGGGAGTCGTACGTGAAAAACTGTAAAAAATCGATTTTTTAATTTTTGTCTTAAAAAATCCTTTGTAGTTCTCTAAACGAGAAAAAGTTTACTTCCAGGAAAATGGACCACAGAAGGAACTAAAAATAAAGGAATTCAAAAGTGGCTGCACGCAGCACGACGTCCTTACGACACACAGACAGCTCCGTTAAAAATGAAGTTTTGTTCTCATCTGTTTCGTTTTTACGACTTCTTAGTCCCTTAAGTTGGCTAACCTGCGAAAGCTTTACAGTTGCTTATCTTTCGTTTATACAGAGAGATTAGTCATTGTTTGCTGTTGTTTTGGCGCGAATATTTTGTTTACAGCGAAGTATGTGTGTGAGTTTCTTATTGTGTGCATGAGTTTCTTATTCGACTTGAAAATGACATTGAGGGAAAGAAAAAAGCAGTATGGGCTACCTTCTTTCATAAATCCTCCACAGATGACAACCCATATCATGCAATCTGCCCACGTGGCAGTGATTCATGGTTTGGCTACCAGAGGTCTGTTACTCAAGGTGAGACCTACAACCATAAACATTCTTTGCCATTTGCTATAAAGGAAGTTGTAAAACCTGTATATAGGGATCTTAGTCACTAAGGTTATTAGAGAAAAGTTTACATGATAGGACTCAAAATCCGAATGAAAGTTTCAACAACCGTTAATGGCAACGGATACCAAAACTGTCCCAGAAGGACTAAAAACATTGAAAATAGATGTGCTAGAAGTTGTTCTATGTTTTAACGACGGTACAGTGTCAAGGCTTAATGTTATGGAACTTATGGGAGGGTCTGGTGGACTAAATATGCATAGAGCTCTAATAGCCATTGACCGAAGGAGATTGACCGAAGTAGACTCTTTGAAGCAGAAAAATCAGTGTTGCAAACCACCGAAGAAGCAACAATAAGAAGAAGAGGAAGTGTGAAAAAGAGAAGAGAGGAAGAACAACATAGGAACCAAGAAGAAGTGTGATCCATTGATAGTGACCGGACCAAATATCCCACGAAATAAGCATCAAACGAAAACTCTACTAAGAACGAAACTCGTCTAGCTTGAAGGCGGGTACCAGATGGCGCTACGGTTGGCTCACGAGATGGCGCTGCCATAGGTCAAACGGATATCAACTGCGTTTATTTAAATAGGAACCCAAATTTTTTATTACATATTCGTGTAGTTCTTAAAGAAATATTAATGTTTTAGTTAGACCACTTTTTTCGCTATGTGATAGATGGCGCTGTAATAGTCACAAACACATAAGTACATGGTATCACGTAACATTCCGCCAATGCGGACAGTTTTTGCTTCGTGATACATTACCCGTGTTAAAATGGACAGTTTACCAATTTCGGAAAAGGTCGATATCGTGTTGATGTATGGCTATTGTGATCAAAATGCCCAACGGGTGTGTGCTATGTATGCTGCTCGGTATCCTCGACGACATCATCCAAGTATCCGGAACGTTCGCCGGATAGTTACGTTATTTAAGAAAACAGGAAGTGTTCAGCCACATATGAAACGTCAACCACGACCTGCAACAAATGATGATGCCCAAGTAGGTGCTTTAGCTGCTGTCGCGGCTAATCCGCACATCAGTAGCAGACAAATTGCGCGAGAATGGGGAATCTCAAAAACGTCCGTGTTGAGAATGCTACATCAACATCGATTGCACACGTACCATATTTCTGTGCCCCAGGAATTGTATGACGACGACTTTGAACGTTGTGTACGGTTCTGCCACTGGGCACAAGGGAAATTACGGGACGATGACAGATTTTTTGCATGTGTTTTTTTTTTAGCGACGAAGCGTCATTCACCAACAGCGGTAACGTAAACCGGTATAATATGCACGGGCAACGGAAGATCCACGATGGCTGCGACAGGTAGAACATCAGCGACCTTGGCGTGTTAATGACTGGTGTGGCATTATGGGAGGAAGGATGATTGGCCTCCATTTTAGCGATGGCAATCTAAATGGTGCAATATATGCTGATTTCCCACGTAATGTTCTACCGATGTTACTACAAGATGTTTCGCTGCATGACAGAATGGCGATGGTCTTCCAACATGATCGATGTCCCGCACATAGCTCGCGTGCGGTGCAAGCGGTATTGAATAGCACAGTTCATGACAGGTGGATTGGTCGTCGAAGCACCATACCATGGCCCGCACGTTCACCGGATCTGACGTCCCCGGATTTCTGTCTGTGGGGAAAATTGAAGGACATTTGCCATCGTGATACACCGACAACGCCTGACAACATGCGTCAGCGCATTGTCTATGCATGTGCGAACATTACGGAAGGCGAACTACTCGCTGTTGAGAGGAATGTCGTTACACGTATTGCCAAATGCATTGAGGTTGACGGACATCATTTTGAGCGTTTATTACATTAATGTGGTATTTACAAGTAATCACACTGTAACAGCATGCGGTTCACAAAGTTACATGTATCACATTGGAACAAACAAAATAAAATGTTCAAACGTACCTACGTTCTGTATTTTAATTTTAAAAAACCTGACTGTTACCAACTGTTCATCTAAAATTGTGAACCATATGTTTGTGACTATTACAGCGCCATCTATCACAAAGCGAAAAAAGTGGTCCAACTAAAACATTCATATTTCTTTACGTACTACACGAATATGTTATAAAAATTGGGGGTACTATTTCAAAAAAACGCTGTTAATATCCGTTTGACCTATGGCAGCGCCATCTAGCGGGCCAACCATAGCGCCATCTGGTTTCCCCCTTCAAGCTAGACAAGTTTCGTTCTTTGTAGTTTTCTCGTTTGACGCTTATTTCGTGAGATATTTGGCCAGGTCACGACCAACGGACCACCCTGTATATGGACCTGGGATGCATTAGTGTCATGCAAGTTTAATAGAAAGATCAAGTATTAACTTAAACTTGAATTTCCCGAAAGTTAAGTTATTTCATGTTCCTGTAAATTTTCGTTAAAAACTATTAAAGATACAGAGCTGAAATTTTGTATACTGTCTCAAAACATGCTTAACTAAGAAGTAGTCTACTCTTGTAACTTAACTTTGAAAATAAAAAGCTTTTTTGAACAAAAACCTTGAATTCATTTCCAAAATTTTTGATAGTCATACTTAAAATTTCTTAGTACCACAATTTATGACAGTACCGTTTTTTAAGTACTCTGTAATATTGTAAAGAACTTAGAGGAAAAAAATTAACCTTCTACTTTATTTGTATTTTGAGTAATGTGTACCTATGATGTACACAAATAATTAACATGTTTATTTCACCTGCAAAATAATACAATTAAAAAAGTGTGAGAGCTGAAACCGTGGTTCATATATATAAATATTACCAAGACATGTCTTAAAAGATGGTAAGCTTTATGTGGGCTTACAAATCATATTCTTTGAGGTACGCTGTTTCGAAAACTGACAATTTTTCAAGGACTCCCTAGTATTTACGGACCAGTCCCCTTAAGTTTTTCCAGGTTAAATGTGGAACAGAGTGGGCGCAGAGTACACTGCCCACATGCAAACGCGTTTCTGACCCTTTGCGCGTGCCACCAGAGTGGAACACTTTTCACGCTCGTATTTGTATGTTGGAGGCTGTATGGTTCCGTGAGTGTTGTCATTTTCACTTAGTTGCTCGTGTGTAGTGGGTTCTTTGCAAGTGAATGTGTTTTGAGTGTCTGCAAACAATGCCAGGTTGTGCTGTTGTTAACTGCAATTCCTACAGTCGTAACACTAAGAGGACTGATGTAGTGCTTTATGCTTTTGATCGCAATCCAAATCTGCAAAGGATTGTCGAAATCCAATAGAAAAGACGTTGTGAATACTGCAAATGCTAGAATAAGCTGTCGTCATTTCACAGAAACTGTTAGAGAGCTACGTTCGGAATTGCTAAATTTACCGTGGCGACGAGTGCTTAAGAACGAGGCATTTCCGTCGTGTAATTTGCCTTGTAGTATTACACCTAGTATAACAGAAGAAGGGAAGGAACTTCTCAACAAATGTGGTATCTGTAGAAACAGTACAGAGACTTTGCAAAAGCTGTCATCACGGAAGAAGGACGCTGATAAATGTGTAGTTACAGGGCGCTGATAAAGGTGCAATTGCAGATAATTCAGGTAAAGCCGCTTTATAAAATTACGTAGCAGCATTACAGAGAAGAAATGCTGGTATGAAAAACATGAGCGTAAGATTACAAGCGCGTATTAAAGATCTTCGAAATCCGTTCAGAAGTTTTGTTACAGGGCTCGAAACGGATTCTATGGGTCAAAGAGGACATTATTTGGCAAGTCGATTTCTTTGCACACTTTTGTTCAGAAAAGGTACAATTTTTTCAGGGACAGATTCGGATATCTTCTACCTGCACTATCGACTTTGGAGTCATTGTTAAATTTCCGTTGCAGTTGTCACCAGCTGTTTTGAAAGATGTTCTAGTTTGATTAGGTAATTCAAATATTTTCTACAAATTTCTTGAGTGAAAACGACGGTGTCAACCTGTCAGTAGAAGTTTCATTAAATTTGTGGTGAGTACAAAATCAAAATTAACGTTATATAGGTCCTGTTTATCCCTTAAAACTCTCAGAGCCTACTTAGCAAGCTGCAAGTTCATTTCAAACACTAATTTGAACAAAAAACTGCAAGAACAGACTATACTTTGCAGATTTTTCCCATGGTTTGATACGATGGATGCTTGCATTTTTTTTTTAAATCAGCAGTCTCTGTTTAAGAGCTGTTTAAGTTATTTGATCTTGAGGTAACATTCCAGCAATAGCAGAATATCAATTTACGTTTCATTAATTCAGTAGAAACTGAAATGTACCACAAACACGTTGCACAAATGAACAAGGGTGGTAAACAGGAAAAGAAGTGACTAACGACAGGCCGAAATATCTTCCCCCACGTAATGTGCAAGCTGCCAGAACTATTTCAGATGTGCAGGTAAAGTTCAGCTCCACACACCCAAAGACGGTTAGTCGATTGTCACACTTTGATAGGTCATTATTTCCGAACCGTTGATATTTGCTAGAGCTGCGCGCAGAACTATCCTATTGTTGTTAACATCCAATACAGCACTCAAATACATAAGAGATCAGCAATTAGAACAATATCACGCTTACCTGTTATTGCAACAATAATAACAATAGAAACGAAGGTAGCTGTCAACAGCGATAAAGCCTCTGTGAACCTCCGACCAAACTTGTTGCCCAGGAAATGCGCTGCGAAATGCGCCGGGGCATCGACGACACCTTGAGCTATGAAGGCCAGGAACGGATTACCGCCAAGGTTCCCGACGTTAAACCGAATGCAGCTCGTGGTCAGGATGCATACGCACCTGTGGAAATAGGATGACACATGAGCCATCAGAAACATTCGAGTTCGAACGATGACTGAAAATAAGTGGTTTCCGCTCCGAAAACATGTATTTCATATTAGATTTTTTTGATATCGAAATGTGAACCCACACATGAATCTACCACTCTATGGGAGGTATCGGAACTCAGATCTCACATCACCTGAGGCGTAAAGCAGTGACAGTAAGGCTACTACGAAGCTGGATATTGTCGAAACTTCTTTGTTTTACAAGCCTTAAATTTCAAAATTTTTAGTGTGCTTGTATGGATTTAATATCTGAAGTCGAGTAGCTGTCGCAACAATATTCATACGATTATAAACTTCGCAAAGTACTTTTTCATTCTCTATGCTTAATAGTCCTTCAAACCGAGCAGCGTAACCAGAGCGCTAGGTTTCTAGCGGCAACACGCAGTAGCACGCTATCTCATATTAGGGTAATTTCACCTTGTCACCTAGTGACTGCATGCAGACTCATGTTATCAGTATGTTGTTGGATTATTTGTCATTATTTTCGGATTTCCGCCGTTCCTTAGTTGCTTCAAAATTCATGCAGATATATTCCGTCTTTGCAACTAAATGAAAGGCAGATTGTTTTTTGCCATACGCTTGTCGCTTCTTCAGTGGCCTGTAATACATGTGTCTTTACGTAGTAATTACAAATATGTTAATATGTTACGGTTTCTCAAGTAGCTCTCTTGTTTTTCAAGTTAGAAACAACTTTTACAGCACAAATTTCTTGAGGTTAAGTTATCGTTTCGTGTTACATATATAATGTTGTTAGTTCATGTGTGACAGGCTCGAAATGTGTTTACTTCGTGTTCAATTGGTTCAAATGGCTCTGAGCATTATGGGACTTAACATCTGAGGTCATCAGTCCCCTAGATCTTAGAACTACTTAAACCTAACTAACATCTAAGGACATCACACACATCCATGCCCGAGGCCAGATTCGAACCTACGACCGTAGCGGTTGCGCTGTTCCAGACTGAAGCGCCTAGAACCGCTCGGTCACAGTGGCTGGCTTACTTCTTGTCCAGACTCCAGAAGACCGGTTTTTGGCGTTTTCTCGCCCACATTTATCGTAACACGTCACTTGCAAGTTTCATTGTGTGTTACATGTGTGTGGTTAAAGTGTGCAGTGTTGCAAACTGTCGCTGTGTGTTTATCTTTCGTCTTTTGTTTGTGTTGTCTATGTGTGGATAGAAAGTTGTTCATTTGTTGTGTGCTTGTGTTTTTCGATTTACTTCTTGTTTTACAAGAAAGTACAAACACCAATCACCACAAATTCCACCTAAAACTAATAAATCTCGCAGACAGAGAATTAATAGCAAAAGAAACACAACTACGGGAAGAAAGGGTTCTCTGCAATCTCGCTACGAAGACAAACAACCACTACATAGAAAATCTGATAGAATCAAAATGCAACCTTGTAGAGGAAGAGAAACAAGAATACAGCACAATAAATGTTGGGCTAACAAGAGAACTAGTGAAGGAGGAAATAAGTATAATCACCAGATCAAAGAAAGAGCAAAATAGGAAACTTCAAAAAGAAAAGAACACGACTAGGGAATTAAAAGAAAAACTGCACTCTAATAACATCATAATTACAAGAGCTGATCTGAGAAACAGCTCAGTACTGATCAATAAAGAACAATGTATGTAAAAAGCCAA
This sequence comes from Schistocerca nitens, assembly GCF_023898315.1. Classification (NCBI taxonomy): domain Eukaryota; kingdom Metazoa; phylum Arthropoda; class Insecta; order Orthoptera; family Acrididae; genus Schistocerca; species Schistocerca nitens. Next base: position 403,075,167 of record NC_064617.1, read on the forward strand.
AGATTTCATCTTCAAAGGGAACAGCGCAATGTTGACGAATAAAGAACAATAAAGAGAAAGATTTCATCTCCTCTAACAACATTTCAAAAGCGAAATCTGATGCTATAGCATGAATCCAACTACCTCAAAGACATCAGCCATAGACTGCTAGACAAGCAAAAACAGTATATAGCACAGAAGAACCCGAGAGCGCCACTTGGAAGACAACCCAAAGACCTCAATCCCCTTATTCCATCGAGGCATGTTACAAATTTCATGAATGCACCGTCATACCATGTGGTGAAACATATCAATATAATCATGACACAACACTATGAAATGTAGAATAGCAGGACAGTGAAAAACAGTAAGAATCTCATTACACATATAAAAGACTTACATATTCCACAAAGAGCGTCACTCAACATAGAAAACATGTACACCTCCACAGTAAAACGGACTGAAAATCTACTGACATGCAACATACTACCTGCAGACAATATTAGAGAAATAACGAAAACCCTTAAATTAATCACATCTCAAAATCACTTCGAGACTGAAAAGGAATTTTTCTCACAAAAAAGCCTTCCAATCGGATCCCCAATATCAGAAACACTGCCAAACGTATTCATCAACCATATAGAAAGCATAATCTATGATGCAATCATCATAAATAAAGGAAACAAAATTGTCTGCTGGTACAAATATGTGGATGATGTAATCTGTATGGTAGATGAACCACCAGAGATAACAGATAAGCTGCGTATAGACGAAAACAAATACATAAAAAAATTGAATTAACCATTGGAAAAGAAATACGAAAGAAAATACATGTCTTGGATATAACGGTAAAGTGAGATAGAAATAAAGACACATTTGACATCTCTAGGAACCCAATAGCCACTGACACAAATTATTATACATGCCACGTCTAAACAACCACAAAATAAAAAATTAGTGACCCTGTGACATATGTTACACAGACTAAATAGTATTCCACCCAGCAAAGAAAAATATGAAAAAGAAATACAGACAGCACGACTCATAGCCACAAACAATGGTTATAACAACTATAAAGTACGAAGTCTCAATCATAAAATCAAAACATATCCAAAGAAAAATCAAAACAAGTAGAGAACATGATACTGACAGAACCCCACAAACAATACAGAAACCACAGCATACATAGAAACACAAAACAGTAACATAACATGAATAACGGAAAGAAATGTTACACTTTAATATATAAACACAAATCAATACACAGAGCAGCAAACGTACAAGAGAAAAGAAGGATTATACATTGCTTACAGAACAAGAAGCCCACTCCAGTCACACCTACAAATAGCTACAGAAAAAGTAGATATATACCAAGGAGCAAGTATACACCAATCTCAAGAATATAAATCAGTGTATCGGGGAATGACAGGCAGGAATTTACAACTAGGTATTCAGAACATACAACAAGCTGGAAGTATGAAAATAGAATATTCTACCGTCGCTGAACGCCTGATCAAACATGGACGTGAACCATCCAGCATAGAACAAGTGAAAATTATTGAGGTGAACAGTTGCAACAATGAACTCATGACATTACAGGAAAGCATTCATATACAAAGAGTACTTTCAATGAAAAAGAATGTAATTAATGAGCAAATCAACATAAGCAATAACTCACGGATGATGTTAGGCACGAACACAATAATGAGCAGATAACTAAAACACAACCAGACTAAATAATTAATTAATCCCTTCTCTCACGCTTTCTCTCTCCCTCTCTTTCTTTCTCTCTCTCTTTCTCTCTCTCTCTCTCTCTCTCTCTCTCATACACACACACACACACACATACGCACAAAGAGTAAAAACAGATACAACAAATGAACACATATAAAACCGCACATGGGCATACAAATGCAAACAAAAGACGAAAGATAGACAAACAATGATAGTTGAAAAGATTACATACTTTAAACGCACTCAAATTCAATTTACAGTGAAAAGTTCGAGTGAAGTGTTGTAATAAATGTGGGTGATAAAACGCCGGAAACCGGTCATTTGGAGTATGGAGACCGAGTAAGCATAGCTCCAGGACGACACACATGAACTAACAACATTGGGCTCAGTAATGTAACACTGAAAGGTAATAAACCTCACGAAACTTGTACTGCAAAAGTTATTTCTAATCTGAAAAGCAAGAGTGTGACGCGAGCAAAGTACCATATTAAATAATTGTAATTAACTCATGAAAAGAAACATGTATTACAGGCCGCTGCAGATACTTAATAAACAAAATGCGTAACACAAAAACCAAACTGCCACTCATGTAGTTGAAATGACGGAAGCCGGCCGCTGTGACTGGGCGGTTCTAGGCGCTTCAGTCCGGAACTGTTCTGCTGCTACGGTCGCAAGGTCGAATCCTCCTTGAGCATGGATGTGTGTGATGTCCTTAGGTCAGTTAGGTTTAAGTAGTTCTAAGTCTAGGGGTATGATAACCTCAGATGTTAAGTCCCATAGTGCTTAGAGCCATTTGAACCATTTTTGAAATGACGGAACATTACTCCGTGAGAGTTTGACAATTTTTTGAAATTTGTGAAGCTATCTGTTTGGTGATCTTGTTCTGCTACCTCTTCATGGGTGTCGTATCGTATTTGTGTGAAGACAAAGCAATATAAAACTGTGCCCATATCATCTGTTTATTTCGACAATCCCCGCACAAAATATAGCCTCTTGTGTGGAATACATTGCACCGTTGAAAACGCACTATTCTCAAGAAATAGAAACATAGTGAGTAAATAATCCAGATCAGGTAGCAACCTCATTTTTCATTAAGAGGTTATCTGCATTGGCCTACTTCAGAGCAGTAACAATGGAAAATTCTATAAACGGCCTCTGGAAAAATGGACTCTTCTCACGTAATAGTCATATACATAGAGTCTGATATGCAAGATGCAGAGAACTAAGTTGTATCTAGCCAGCTCCCAAAATCATAAAGCCTTATCAAGAGTCACCGGATCTAGAAAAATCACTACGTACTGAATCTGTTGCGTAGCTAACCTCATATACACATGGAGAACATTTCAAATAGTTGAACAAAATGATGAAAGTTGTAGCGGGATCGAAAGAGACTGAAGCGAAAATTTTATTCTTGGAAAGGAAAAAGAGAAAGACTCAGGAAACAATCTTCCAGTTATTCGTAGTCTGATACATATTTGAGGACAGAGCTTCAGATGTGCAATATGAAGAAGAATCCAATGAATGCACATTCTGGAGTGGTTCTTTTCTTTGAAGACTAACATAGAGAAATGAACACAGTCCATGGAATGCTGTTCTTGAGCTCCCGAAGAATGTCAGCTTGAAAGTGAGCTTTTTTTTCCCCTTACTGCAGTTCTTTTTCACAACAAAGGCAAAAAATGTTGGAAGGGCAGTAAGGAAGACAATATTATTAGTTTAGGGTGCACCTGTTCTTCGTTTGATCGATATTAAATGTTTTCTCTGACTGTCTCATATTAGGACACAATTTCAATTTCTTTTCAGACTGGCTTGTTTGAGCTTTTTTCAAAATTTAGTTGTATTAAGTGGCAGGTAGTACATGTTCAATAAATAAAATGTAAAGTATAATTAATTCACGTAATTTCCAATTAACAAACATAAAGTTGCATGTGGTCTGCCGTTGTCATGCTCAAGGAGACGGTGCTCCATGTGTGGACGAAGTCTTCGAAATCGAAACTCTATTACAACACGCTGTTGTCGCGCACGACGTAATTACCAAGCTACACACAATATTTTGGCGCCTTCTAACACCAGGGGGATGCAAAGATGCAGAAATGAAGAGTAAAGATGTAGAATGTTCGTGACGGTTGTTTTATTTAAAAATCTGTAAGATTTTTGACACAAAAATTCTGAGGCATTACCTTTCAGCATGCCCTGGTATAGTTAGATTGACAGATTCAAGAGTGATATAACGATGGGGCTCGTTATACTTGTCACAGAAGACAAATGAAGTAACAGTAAGTACGTTCTATATGAATGCTGCAGAATCCGCAACTGTGAAACATTATACGTATGTTGAAGGGGGATCACTATTGCTGTCAGCTGCAGCGGGACATTTAGCGGAATCAGCGGCGAGGAGCGAAAATGTGTACCGGACCGGAACTCGAACCCGGGATCTCCTACTTTCTAGGCAGGTGCGGTAACCTCTGCGCCATTCGGGACAAAGCGTTGTCGCAACTGCACCGACTACACATTTTCGCTCGTCGCCGCTGATTCCGCTCAATTTCACGCTGCAGCTGACAGCAGTGATCTCTCTTGAATTTACATATAAGTAGCACTCTGTCCACAATAAACAGCTATCGAATTACAAGTACTTTAGAAGGTAAATATTTTGTTAATAATATTATGAATATGCCAACCATAATTTCAAAACCGAACAGAAATTATTTTTTTTATCTGTTGTTCGTCAGAAAATAAAATGAACCACTGAAGATGGTGAAACTTCTCCAATCATGTACAGATGTAAACTGTTCGTTCAAGACGGAATCGTTTCTCCATAGGGAAATCATTCACGCTGTGAAATGACTGAGCGTACTTGAAACAAGTTAATTTATCAACTGTAGAAAACCAAGTTGGACTTTTTTGGTGAAATGGTGATTCACTCTACCCACCTGCCGAAGATCAGTATGAGAGTGTTCCTGAACAGGCTCCTGTTGGTGACGAGGCTCAGCACTCCCATCTTGGGCGACCGCCGCTTCGTAATCGTGTTGAGCATAGCGAGCGTGTCGTCAGGAATGGGCTTCTCGTTGGTTTCGGCGATCCTGGTGACGACGCGGAGCGCCTTCTTCGTGTGCCCTTTATTTAGCAGCCAGCGTGGAGACTCCGGCAGAAAGCTACGACATTTGAGGCGCTTAATGTAATTTAATTTATGAGAATACGAGCATTTGTAGTGGGTTGTTACAGAAGAATACTGAAGATCAGATGGGCAGATCGAGTGACTAATGAACAAATACTGCATCGAAATGGGAAGAAAGGACCTTCAGGGCACAATTTGACTAAAATAATGGGTGGGTTGGTAGGACAAACACTGAGGAATTAAGAAAACGTTGATTTGGCAACTAAGAGAAGTGTTGGGGGTAAAAACTCTAGAAGCAAACAAACGTTTTACTGCAGTAAGACGATTCTTGTGGCTCTAAGTCGCATTAGTAATGAAGACATTAACAGTGTTGTACAGAACAGACTAGCGTGGTGTGTTGCAGCAAACAAGTCCTCAGACTGAAGGCCAAAACGTCAATAGTGCAACGTTATTTAATTAAATAAAATCTTTTGGATACTTAGTAAAATTATTCTGATTTATGTGGAATACACTGAATGATGGCAAGTGCACGCAAAACTAGATACGTAATTCTAATTATCGTGTAGCGTGTTGCAACTGCAAGTGGTTTGCTGTCAGCAAACTTTATACGAACTGATTGGGCAATGCAACTTCCAGTACCAATAAAGAAATACAGTCACAGCAAAAATCATTCAGCCCCTTAGGCAATGAATCTTCTGGCTCTGTTCAAAACTGATAGCCTTGGTCCCTGTGCACATAACAATAAATTAAATTGTCTTACCTCTGAAGCTGCAACGGTGGAACACGATATACTCTGGACCCACGTAAAAAAAAAAAAAAAAGAAAATGCTAGCTACAGACTCAGCAGTGCGAAAATCTGGCCATGCACATGGAATTCTTTTGGCTTATAAATGAAAACATTTTATAAAAATCCAACTTGTTTGAAAAACATATGACCTACACAGGGAGGTGATACTGATTATGGTGAAATACTAACACTGATTGTTTTTTTGGAAAAATTACATTTCAAGTTAAGTTTGTCTTTTCAGAAACATTTGACAACTGAAGTCAGATTGGTTAGAATAATATATTATATTTACTAACTGATTCACGAACAATGAGATTTATGCAGCAAGTATTATCTAACCTCACTAAACCAGCATAAATGCAAATCATCAGATTACATATAGCTCTGTTACCAAGTCTTAGAAACATTACAAAAGTGAAATATCTGACTAACCTTTTTATCAGATCAGTTTACGTACATTCTGGGGTTACTCAACAACTGACAATTATCAGCCAACTCATCTGTACCAACGTGCTGGCAAAACGAAAATCATAATTATTTAATGTCTTTACTTTGCTTGTGAGATGACTGCTGCTTAAATGTTCTCGTAGTTCCTATATTAATCTAACACTTGGTGGCTTCACGGAGTACATCACAAAAACTGCCTCCTCCATCGTCTTTCGCTAACAGACAGCTACTTACGACTGTGCGCCTAGCACTCTCTTACTCTAACACTACTATCTCAGACCAGAAGCAGTATTTTTGGCTCTGCCGTCATGCACAGTCAGCGATCCGCTTTATAAAACCTATGAGAGACATACATCGTCTATGAAATCATAGTCCATTTTCGTTTACGTTAATATTATTATCATATTCGGGTGTCAAATAGAGGTGCAACCCAGTAGACTCTTTTTAGTGTATACACTATGTGATCCAAAGCATACGGACCCCCCGAAAACATACGTTTTTCATATTAGGTGCGCTGTGCTGCCTACCTACTGCCAGGTACTCCATATCAGCGACCTCAGTAGTCATTAGACACCGTGAGAGAACAGAATGGGGCACTCCGCAGAATTTACGGACTTCGAACGTGGTCAGGTGACCGGGTGTCAATTGTGTCATACGTCTGTACACGAGATTTCCACAATCCTAAACAACCCTAGGTCCGCTGTTTCCGATGTGACAGTGAGGTGGAAACGTGAGGGGACACGTACAGCACAAAAGCGTACAGGCCGACCTCGTCTGTTGACTAACAAGGACCGTCGATAGTTGAAGAGGGTCAAAATGTGTAATAGGCAAACATCTATCCACACCATCACACAGGAATCCCGAACTGCATCAGTATCCACTGCAAGTACTATGACAGTTAGGCGGGAAGTGAGAAAACTTGGATTTCAGGGTCTAGCGGCTGCTCATAAGCCACACATCACGCCGATAAAAGCCAAACGACGCCTTGCTTGATGTAAGGAGCGTAAACATTGGACGATTGAAGAGTGGAAAAACGTGTGGAGTGGCGAATCACGGAACACAATGTGGCGATCCGATGGTAGAGGGTGTGGGTATGGCGAATGCCCTGTTAACGTCATCTGCCGGCGTGTGTAGTGCCTAAAGTAAATTTAGGAGGCGGTGTTGTTACAGTGTGGTCGTGTTTTTCATGGAGGGGGCTTGCAACCTTCGTTGTTTTGCGTGGCACTAATACAGCACAGGCCTACACTGATGTTTTAAGCACCGTCTTGCTTCCCGCTGTTGAAGAGCAATTAGGGAATGGCGATTGCATCTTTCAACACGATTGAGCACCTTTTCATAATGCATGGCTTGTGGCGGAGTGGTTACACGACAATAACATCCCTCTAATGGACTGGCCTGCACGGAGTCCTGATCTGAATCCTATAGAACACTTTTGGGATGTTTTGGGACGCCGACTTCGTGCCAGGCCTCACCGACCAACATCGATACCTCTCCTCAGTGCAGCACTCCGTGAAGAATGGGCTGCCGTTCCCCTAAAAACCTTCCAGTATCTGATTGAACGTATGTCTGCGAGAGTGGAAGCTGTCATCAAGGCTGAGGGTGGGTCAACACAATATTTAATTCCAGCAATACCGATGGAGGGCGCCACGAACTTGTAAGTCATTTTCAGCCAGGTGTCCAGATATTTTTGATCATACAGCGTATCTGTAAAAGACTTGTACCCCGTCCTAGCGTTCCTACAGCTATTACGGTAGTGAGAGGGTACTGCACTTCGCTGTTTAATTACAACCGACAGTTACGGTTAGAGCGGCAGTCAACAACAGCACAAGCGCCACATAGTTCACGAACCTCAACGCCCTCACCTTCAGAACTAGTTACCCCACAAGCTCCTATCCACTGCCCGATAGGTACCACGACATCCCTTTATCTACCATTCATAATACGATGATCACTAGACGTATACATAACCCCCGTCCATAATTCGAAGGAGTACATCGTTGTTCCACAGATAAAAGACTAGAATTCCTCTTAGAAAATGAATATATATGAGAATCCCGTCAAGCAGATGACGTCATTCTGCCAATATAAGTTATAATTCCAAGCGACGTCACCCGTCTAATGACAAGCTTGAAGGCCACTATAAAGGAGACAGACTTCGTTCCAGGCAAAAAGCCAACGAATAACGAAGAAGATGCCGATTATCTCGGAATTCTCGAATTTTGACTCCGATTTGACGAGGTAGAATGGCGTTTGCAGTTGACCAGTATCTAGTACATCAGCATCGAAATATAATAAAATGAATAGCATGTATTTCAGGTTAGAAGAAAAAATAGCGTTGCCTAATCCAAACTAGATTTTATTCGATGGATTACACAACAAGCGGAAAATTTTGGTAGAAAGTTATTATTGTCGTGGCCATAGACATCGATTGCTAGTGTCTAAAGCCAGTAATTTGCTATCGTTTCACAAAAATAACAATTTAGTTTATTTACTTTCTAAGTAAAGGCAAAACGTGTGCGCTAGAAGTGATCTCTAGTGGTCCGTCAAGTGAATGCTGTTGATATGGCAGCTGGCAGTTGGCAACGTACCGTACCAAATGACTGATTTACTTTTATTCAGTAATAATTAGTCTGAAGATTTGTTTCGTCGAATGTAGATAAATTCAAATCGTTTTTTGTCTTCTATGATCTATATTTGACGGTAGACATGGACATATCTGTAAACTTAACTGCAGTACATGATATATCAGATGTATCATGCAATTATGAAGGCTCCTGACGGTTTTTACTGCCGATATCTCCTTAACTGGCGGTTAATTTTAACGAATCGTTCCTAGAGTGACGTGTCTGCGATAAATTTTCAACACATCGTTTCCTTGAAACGGCACATTGTCGCAATGCTTGCTAGCTACATTACGAAAACAAAGAAGAACTGACGACAAAACCGAGTAACCCGTTTCCAAACTTACCATTCACCAACTGCTGTCGAGTTTCATGTTCGCATCAAGTTTTATGGGAGACACGTCATTCTGATCTCGCTTCCCAGTAACCTTAAGGTAACTCTAGCGTCTCCTGACATGTTAAATGAAAAAAAAAGAAAAAAAAGGAAGTATGACGACAGTTATTTGAATTTCGGTTTTAGGTATACTACTGTCGGAAATGAAGAAGTTAAGTAAATGACAGAACAAAGAAAAGCTTTCACTAAACATGCTGTAATGCCTGCAAAAGCTCTTCATTCTTCTAACACAGTTGCCTGCAGTGTATCAAAGAGCAAGAAATATCAGACCATAGCGGAAGACCTTATTTTAGCAGCCAATGTGTGCAATTATTTACTACGATAACTGAGCTCAACAGTCATGCAACTGAAAAATTTTTCTTTCCAGACAACATTACAGCTCGTAGAATACTCGGTAAGGCTAACGACATTAATGATCAGTTGGCTGAAAAACTCAAAGGTCATGGTGATTTCGCTACAGATAACCAAAGAAGATGTGTACCTAATTTGTTACGAGCGGGTTAGACAAGGCAACAAATGTCATGAGGATTTTTTTTTCTGCAGGAAAATTGCTCTTGGAACAAAAGCAACAGAGCTCTTCCAAACACTACATCTACATCTACATCTACATCTCTACCCTGCGAGTTATGTGAAGCGCATGGCAGAGGGCATTATACACTCCTGGAAATGGAAAAAAGAACACATTGACACCGGTGTGTCAGACCCACCATACTTGCTCCGGACACTGCGAGAGGGCTGTACAAGCAATGATCACACGCACGGCACAGCGGACACACCAGGAACCGCGGTGTTGGCCGTCAAATGGCGCTAGCTGCGCAGCATTTGTGCACCGCCGCCGTCAGTGTCAGCCAGTTTGCCGTAGCATACGGAGCTCCATCGCAGTCTTTAACACTGGTAGCATGCCGCGACAGCGTGGACGTGAACCGTATGTGCAGTTGACGGACTTTGAGCGAGGGCGTATAGTGGGCATGCGGGAGGCCGGGTGGACGTACCGCCGAATTGCTCAACACGTGGGGCGTGAGGTCTCCACAGTACATCGATGTTGTCGCCAGTGGTCGGCGGAAGGTGCACGTGCCCGTCGACCTGGGACCGGACCGCAGCGACGCACGGATGCACGCCAAGACCGTAGGATCCTACGCAGTGCCGTAGGGGACCGCACCGCCACTTCCCAGCAAATTAGGGACACTGTTGCTCCTGGGGTATCGGCGAGGACCATTCGCAACCGTCTCCATGAAGCTGGGCTACGGTCCCGCACACCGTTAGGCCGTCTTCCGCTCACGCCCCAACATCGTGCAGCCCGCCTCCAGTGGTGTCGCGGCAGGCGTGAATGGAGGGACGAATGGAGACGTGTCGTCTTCAGCGATGAGAGTCGCTTCTGCCTTGGTGCCAATGATGGTCGTATGCGTGTTTGGCGCCGTGCAGGTGAGCGCCACAATCAGGACTGCATACGACCGAGGCACACAGGGCCAACACCCGGCATCATGGTGTGGGGAGCGATCTCCTACACTGGCCGTACACCACTGGTGATCGTCGAGGGGACACTGAATAGTGCACGGTACATCCAAACCGTCATCGAACCCATCGTTCTACCATTCCTAGACCGGCAAGGGAACTTGCTGTTCCAACAGGACAATGCACGTCCGCATGTATCCCGTGCCACCCAACGTGCTCTAGAAGGTGTAAGTCAACTACCCTGGCCAGCAAGATCTCCGGATCTGTCCCCCATTGAGCATGTTTGGGACTGGATGAAGCGTCGTCTCACGCGGTCTGCACGTCCAGCACGAACGCTGGTCCAACTGAGGCGCCAGGTGGAAATGGCATGGCAAGCCGTTCCACAGGACTACATCCAGCATCTCTACGATCGTCTCCATGGGAGAATAGCAGCCTGCATTGCTGCGAAAGGTGGATATACACTGTACTAGTGCCGACATTGTGCATGCTCTGTTGCCTGTGTCTATGTGCCTGTGGTTCTGTCAGTGTGATCATGTGATGCATCTGACCCCAGGAATGTGTCAATAAAGTTTCCCCTTCCTGGGACAATGAATTCACGGTGTTCTTATTTCAATTTCCAGGAGTGTACTAATTGTTAGGGTTTCCTCCCGTTCCATTCATGTACGGAGCGCGGAAAGAATGATTATTTGAATTCATCCGTGAGTGCAGTAATTATTCTAATCTTTTCCTCGCGATCGCTATGTGAGTGACACGTAGGGGTTTGCGGTATACTCCTAGCTTCGTCATTTAAACAAGGTTTTTTAAATTTTGTTAATAGACTTTCTGCGAATAGTTTGTCTATCTTCAAGAGTCTTCCAATTCAGTTCCTTCAGTATCTGTGTCACTCTCCCATGGATCAAATTAACCTGTGACCATTCGTTCTGCTCTTCTTTGTCTACGACCAATATCACGTTTTATTCCTATTTGGTACGGGTCTCACACACTTGAACCGGTCGCATGAGTGGTTTGTAAGCAGTCTCCTTTGACTGCACATCCCCAGTACTCTATCAAACAACCGAAGTGTACCGCGTCCTTTACCCACGACTGAACCGATCTCATCACTACATTTCATATCCATACAATGCGTTGCACCAAGGTATTTATTTATATGAGTTGGCCAATTCCAGAAGTGACTCACTGATATTATGGTTAGAGGATATTATGTCTTTTTCGTATCGTGAAGTGCACAATTTTACATTTCTGAACATGTAAGTGAAGCTGCCAATCTTTGCACTACTTTGGAACTTATCAAGGTCTGATTGAATATTTATATATCTTCATTCAGACTCTACTTCATTGTATATAACTACATCATCCGCATAAAGGCTAAGATTAATATTAATATCGTTTGCAAGGTAATGAATATGTCACATGCACGGTAAGGGTTCCTACACACCCTGGTTCAGGCATACCGGCAGTTACTTCTACATCTGCCGGCCGCTGTGGCGGAGCGGTTCTAGGCGCTTCAGTTTGGAACGGCGCGACCGCTACGGTCGCAGATTCGAATCCTGCCTCGGGCATGGATGTGTGTGATGTCCTTAGGTTAGTTAGTTTTAAGTAGTTCTAAGCTCTAGGGGACTGATGACCTCAATTGTTAAGTCCCATTGTGCTCAGAGCCATTTGAACCATTTTGAACTTCTTCATCTGATGATGACTTCCATCCAAAATAACGCACTGCGTCCTTCTTACCAAAATGTCCTCAATCCAGTCACAAATTTCGCTTGATACCCCATATGATCGTACTTTTGACAGTAAGGGTAGGTGTAGTACCGAGTCAGATGCTTTCCAGAAAGCGAGAAATACTGCATCTATCTGACTGCCTTCATCCAGAGCTTTCAGTATGTTGTGTAATAAAGCGGGAAATGGATTTCACATGATCGTTTTCGGAATCCGTGCTGGTTAGCATTGAGGAGATCATTGTGTTCAAGACAGCTCATTACGATTGTTCTCAGAATACGTCCTAAGATTCTACAATAAAGCCATGTCAAGGATATTGGATACGCTTTTGAGAAAGAAATCAGAAGTAACTGGGTAAATTATGTAGGCGTGGGTGCAGATGGTGGTCATGGTATGACTGGCGCTTACGCTGGACTACAAGCTCTGCCCCTCGTGCTATTTGGACTTACTGTTTTATTCGCTGAGAAGCACTGGAATCAAAAAACTTGAGCCTTATCCTTCATGAAGTACTTCAGTCAGTGATCGAAGTAGTAAACTTCATTAAAATTCGGCCAGTTAATTAGAGATATTTTCTACAAATGTGCGTTGATATGAGGGCTGAGCACAGTCCTCTAATTTATTACGGTAACTCTTGCTCACTTTTTCGTGGTAAATGTTCTGAAGAACATTTATGAAACCTCATATGTACTTTACGATTAACTGGTTCAAAAGAATCACTTTAGTTCCAGGAAGCCCGTAGACGCCGATTTTGTTTTGAAATGGGCATATCGTTGTCACAATTCTGAATAATTCAGTTCACTGACTGTATCCTTTAAAGGTGATGATAACAAAACTCTGCAATTATCAGCATTCACGAAGAAATTACTATTGTGAAGAAAAATTTGGATGATAAGGATGAACCTTGCGTTTTGTCTTTTCATCATGCAGTTTTAAAAGGCAATGGAGTTTCATTTGAGTGAAAAACCGAAGCCAGTGTTTGTGGATCATTAAACTTAACTCTGCGATTACTTTCTGAAGTACTTTTCAAAAGAAGTTGCTAAACACAACTGGATCACAGATTATTTTAGTGGAGATCTTCGTTCATCACTTACCATTGAAGGACAAAAGCGTTTTATTAATATTTTTTCAGAGTTCCCATTGAAATCGAAGATCGTTTCCTCACCACTGCTTGAGTTTTCGAGTGTAGTGAAGCAGAAGCAGGGGCAAGTACATAACAAAGCACTACTTAGGTGACGTAGGTTTTGTAGCAATGGTAGTCATCAACGCGAAATACAGATCACGTAGGAATGAAGAGAAGTAGATATGCGTCGTAATTTCCAATATTATGTAGAGGTTTGAAGAACTGATGATCCAGAAACAAGCTCATCCTTTCCAGTGATTTCTTTCAAGGATAAAATGTAATATTAGAAGTTGATTAAAATGTGTAAAATAGTTAATACTAAACTTAAATTTAACCCGCACGTAGAGTGAGACGTCATGTGCAAAAGGATCCCCGGGTGGTCATGTTCAGCAGTTAACGCGAAAAATTAGAAAACCAATGCTGTATTCTACTCCTGTATTGTTCTAAGCCGTAGAATTTTTTCCAGCGATGCTAGTTCCACTACATTATGACAGAGCTTCTGTGTAGTTTAAAGGTTTATAGGATACCTTGCGACAAACTGAACCTTTAGTGGACGCATGAAAATTGGTCACGTAGTGCTGCTATTAGTGCCTTTCTCGCTATAGGCAGATGAGAGCGTGGGTCGTTGGTCTCTAACACATACTTTTTTTTACATAGATGCTCATCTTGTTATTTCATTTACCTCCATTTACAAGCATCATCTCTACTGTTTCAACCATAGTATCCCGCTAACGTATCCACATCATTTGCAGCATTTTCACCAATATTATTAGCACAGACTTATGGAACGTAGTTGTTACCTCACTCAGATGGAACAATATTATTGCTTTGCACCTAAATTATTGTATTTCATGCTGATGTTTTCATTTGGCCCAAACAAATTCCCTTCTTGATATCACAAGTATTGCTCAACGATCTTAGTAACGGTTCGACACACAAATTTAACTTAGATTGGACTGACCATCCGCGTTCTTTATTCCAGCAGTAATGGAACTGGTCAGTGGGCCTTCTTTCGTCAGGTACGACAAAATCCAATAAAGTTCAAATTGTAGTCCTGGAATTCGAATAGTTTTAACGATATTGATAAATAGCTTTATACAATTTTAACAATAATATGTGTTCAGACATTAATCTGAAATTGGTTTTATTATTTTTAGAAGAACTAACTATTTTTCGTACAATGTATGTATTTCAGTTTCAAGTCATTGACTTCGTAATAATTAGTTAAAAACTTTCAAAATAACTTGGAAAATGATAAACAATTATTTCTTATCTAAAAGATTTAGCTTGAGATTTACATATGATCTTTGTTCTTCTTGGTTAGTTGTTGAAAGTTGTATGTCAGTGGGAGTGAGATTTAGTTGTTGGCGCATTCTGCCATGTTGAACAGTTGTAATTTTATGATTTTACACCGCAAAGGTAATTAAATTTGTTCTATGTGATGAAAATGGTGAAAGTAATTGTGCATTGATGTGTTAGTTTATTTACATAAACGCTTTTCTTGAAAAGATAATGTACCTTTTTATTTGTGGAGCTATTATGATTGACTATAATGAAGACGTTCTAATTCTGAAGGCAATGTGGAAACATTGTAATGAAACAAAGGAAATGTATGAACAGATGAATGGATTTTAACCACACATTGTCCTTCTCTGAAACTCAGAATCCAAATGAAACTACCAAATGCAAATTAATCTTTCATCTAGCCACGATTTCGTCGATGAGCCCTAAGGAGAAGGTGAGTAATAAAACTTTTACCATACGACCTTCCTTTTCAGACATTTCTGGCTGGACTAGACTAACCTTGCCATTTCTAAGAAAGTGCATGTGATTTAAACGACAATTAAAGCCGTTTTTAGAGTCCGTACATTTAATTGGGTTGTGCTTCAATAGAAGGAGCGTCACCTCACAGTCCAGATAACCAGGCTCTGTAAAGGTTTTTATGGGAACAATATATAACCTATGAGACTTCTTAGAACACTGCCCAAGGACACTGTCCAAGGACACTGTCCACACGCCTGCTGCGACTTACTTTACTAACCTTTAGGATTCTGAGAATTGAAGCAACCTGTTTCGATTCTTATCCTCACACATCCACAACTGCAGAACCTGTCCACACCACTCCACACGCTTTCCAAAGAAATCCGGTTATGGTACGCATTTACAAACGCTTTGTCTAAAAATTCACAAACTAAATGTTAGAGTAGCTGACACCCATGAACAGTGCATCTTACTACACACGCATTTGTCGAACTAAAGCAACCATCGACATTTTGTAAGAGATCCTATGCAATGAAAATAGTGTCTATAATGTGCTGCCGGTTGGTAATTCTATAAATCTTTTGAATTCAAATTGGAAGGACTATACATTTCAAATTCATCTAAAAGGTTTCATCTTGTACTCCTTATCATTGTTGTTGTTGTTGTTGTGGTCTTCAGTCCTGAGACTGGTTTGATGCAGCTCTCCATGCTACTCTATCCTGTGCAAGCTTCTTCATCTCCCAGTACCTACTGCAGCCTACATCCTTCTGAATCTGCTTAGTGTATTCATCTCTCGGTCTCCCTTTACGATTTTTACCCTCGACGCCGCCCTCCAATACTAAATTGGTGATACCTTGATGTCTCAGAATATGCCCTAACCATCGATCCCTTTTTCTAGTCAAGTTGTGACTCAAACTCCTCTTCTCCCCAATTCTATTCAATACCTCCTCATTAGCTATGTGATCTACCCACCTAATCTTCAGCATTCTTCTGTAGCATCACATTTCGAAAGCTTCTATTCTCTTCTTGTCTAAACTATTTATCGTCCATGTTTCACTTCCACACATGGCTACACTCCATACAAATACTTTCATAAACAACTTCCTGACATTTAAGTCTATACTCGATGTTAACAAATTTCTCTTCTTCAGAAGCGCTTTCTTTGCCATTGCCAGTCTACATTTTATATCCTCTCTACTTCGACCATCATCAGTTATTTTGCTCCCCAAATAGCAAAACTCCTTTACTATTTTAAGTGTCTCATTTCCTAATCTAATTCCCTCAGCATCACCCGACCTAATTCGACTAGTCCTTGTCATCTGCATGCAAATTTTCCATGCTAAGCGAGGCTGGAGGAGGATGGCAGTGTTTCTTGAGCTTTAGATGTTTTGTAAAAGTAGCCTGATACGAATTACCACCGACTTTGTTGAGCATGTTCTAATTCTGAAGACAATGTGGGAACATTGTAATGAAACAAAGGAAATGTATGAACAGATGAATGCATTTTAACCACACATTGCCCTTCTCTGAAACTCAGAATCTAAATCATACTACCAAATGCAAATTAATCTTTCATCTAGCCTAAGGAGAAAGTGAGTAATAAAACTTTTACTGTGCGAACAGAGATACTGAATTTAATTGATGAAAGGAGTAAATATAAAAAATGCAGTAAATGGTGCAGGCAAAAAGGAATACAAACGTCTCGAAAATGAGAACGACAGGATGTGCAAAATGGCTAAGCAGGGATGGCTGGAGGACAAATGTAAGGATGTAAGGGCGTATGTCACTAGGGGTAAGATAGATACTGCCTACAGGAAAATTAAAGAAACCTTTGAAGTAAAGAGAACCACTTACATGAATATCAAGAGCTCAGATGGAAACCCAGTTCTAAGCAAAGACAGGAACGCAGAAATGTGGAAGGAGTATATAGAAGGTCTATACAAGGGTGATGTACTGGAGGGCAATATTATGGAAATGGAAGAGCATGTAGATGAAGATGAAATGGGAGATACGATACTGCATGAATAGTTTGACAGAGCACTGAAAGACCTAAGTCGAAACAAGGCCCCGGGAGTAGACAACATTCCATTAGAACTACTGACAGCCCGCCCTGACAAAACTCTACCATCTGGTGAGCAAGATGTATGAGGCAGGCGAAATACCCTCAGACTTCAAGAAGAATATAATAATTCCAGTCCCAAAGAAAGCAGGTGTTGACAGATGTGAAAATTACCGAACTGTCACTTTAATAAGCCACGGTTGCAAAATACTAACATGAATTCTTTACAGAGGAATGGAAAAACTGGGAGAAGTCGACCTCGGGGAAGATCAGTTTGGATTCCGTAGAAATGATGGAACAAGTGAGGCAGTACTGACCCTACGACGACCTATCTCAGAAAATAGATTGAGGAAAAGCAAACCTACGTTTCTAGCATTTGTAGACTTAGAGAAAGCTTTTGACAATGTTGACTGCAATAGTCTCAAATTCTGAAGGTGGCAGGGATAAAATACAGGGAGCGAAAGGCTATTTACAATTTGTACAGAAACCAGATGACAGTTATTAGAGTCGAGGGGCATAAAAGGGAAGCAGTGGTAGGAAGGGAGTGAGACAGGGTTGTAGCCTATCCACGATGTTATTCAATCTGTATATTGACCAAGTAGTAAAGGAAAAATAAGAAACATTCGGAGTAGGTACTAAAATCCATGGAGAGAAATAAAAACTTTGAGATTCGCCGATGACATTGTAATTCTGCCAGAGACAGAAAAGGACCTGGAAGAGCAGCTGAACGGAATGGACAGTGTCTTGAAAGGACGATATAAGATGAACGTCAACCAAAGCAAAACGAGGATAATGGAATATAGTCGAATTAAATATGGTGATGATGAGGGTATTAGATTAGGAAATGAAACGCTTGAAGTAGTAAATGAGTTTTGCTATTTGGGGAGCAAAATAACTGATGGTGATCGAAGTAGAGAGGATATAAAATGTAGACTGGCAATGGCAAGGAAAGCGTTTCTGAAGAAGAGAAATTTGTTAACATCGAGTATAGATTTAAGTGTCAGGAAGTCTTTTCTGAAAGTATTTGTATGGAGTGTAGCCATGTATGGGAGTGAAACGTGGACGATGAATAGTTTAGACAAGAAGAGAATAGAAGCTTTCGAAATGTGGTGCTACAGAAGAATACCGAAGATTAGGTGGGTAGATCACATAACTAATGAGGAGGTATTGAATAGAATTGAGGAGAAGAGAAATTTGTGGCACAACTTGAATAGAAGAAGGGATCGGTTGGAAGGGCATATTCTGAGGCATCAAGGGATCGCCAGTTTAGTATTGGAGGGCAGCGTGGAGGGTAAAAATCGTAGAGGGAGACCAAGAGATGAATACAGTAAACAGATTCAGTAGGCTGTAGATTGCAGTAGGTACCGGGAGATAAAGAAGCTTGCACAGAATAGAGAAGCATGGAGAGCTGCATCAGACCAGACTCTGGACTGAAGACCACAACAATAACAACAAGATTTACTTAGTCTAAAAGTGAAATGTAAGTAAATACCATATGTAGTGTCATGTCTGTATACACCGCGTCTTTGTGATAATGGCTCTTCCAACTCCTGTTGGCTTTTAGAATAAGGCATCTTTTTTAGCATACGATGCTAATACAGTTATTGTTGCAAGTGACTGAGAAAAGTGGCCTGTATAATTCAGTCATGTATTCAGAACTTCTTGGATATCTTCGGTTGTTTTCTTTTACCGTAGGAAAACTGTCAGTGTACAGTATAGTCTCCACAAGGAATAATACAAAGAGGAAAACTTTAATAGAAGATAGTGTAGCATGTGAGCAACTGCTTTTCATTTATGAGGCTAGTAATTTGTGAATCATGAAACCACTTTTAATAACTTAATTAATACCTGCTGAGTGTGTGCCTACCAATTTGAGATCTACATGTATGACTAGCTGTATGACTGAGCATCCTTATTATTTCCTCACTGAGTGTAAGATGTTTCCATCAGTTTCAGTATTATTTAAAACTTGGATGTCGCATGGAAGAACAGTTAAGACGACCTATTATGCCTACTCTCTGTCCCGTCTTAAATATGTGGTCATATTCTGAAGTAATTTGGTAGCAACTAAGCGAGTTTTCATAAGACAAGGAAACTGGACAAGAGTGACTAGGACTCGCGCCCATAGGGTTCAGGGCAAACTTGATTAGGTATATGTACATTGTTAATCTATCCTGGGAATCGAGAATCTCAACAATTTTTGCCTATTTTCGATACATATACTTGTAAGATATCGGTCAAAGGAATTCCAAGACCATGTCAAATCAGGCTTCTGTGGCCGAGCGGTTCTAGAACCTTCAGTCTGGAACCGCGCGACCGCTACGGTCGCAGTTTCGAATCCTGCCTCGGGAATGGATGTGTGTAATGTCCTTAGGGTAGTTAGGTTTAAGTAGTTCTAAGTTCTAGGGGACTGATGACCTCAGATGTTAAGTCCCATTGTGCTCAGAGACATTTGAACCATTTTTGAACCATGTCAAACACTCTTCAGTAGTTTCTCAGACTAGCTCGGACATACAAAAGGAAGTGAGCAGGCGACTTCAGCTACACAGATAGATATAGACGGCAAAAAGATGGTTCGATGCTGAATGCTACAGCAAAAGGAACACTGTTCTAAGAACGCTCCACAGATTAAGAAACCAGCACGATGAGGAAACATACAAACTGTACGCTGAAGAGAGGAGAATCTACAAAAAACTAATAGAACAGAAGAAAAAAGAATACATAGAAAGAGAGACAAAAAGAGAAGCGGATGAAGCCCAGAAAGACGCATATATAGCAGCAAGACCAAGAAAAATGGCTCATACACCAAATATAGACATGAAGGAATGGGAAGACCACTTCAGTAAGATACTGAACAAACGAGGAGTCAAAACACCTCCAAAGAAAGAGAAACAACATCAAACTAAGGAAAAAGACAATATATGGGAACCTCTAAATGAAGAAGACGTGAAAGATGTAATAAAAGCACTGAAGAACAAGAAAGCAGCAGGACCCGATAATATATATAATGAGCATATAAAAGATGCAAAAGAGTCCCTCCAACACGTATGGACCAAACTATTTAACAAATGCCTGGAACTTGGAAGAATTCCTACACAATGGAGACACTCGACAATAAAAGTTCTCTACAAAGGAAGAGGAGACCCAACGGATCCAAACAAGTACAGAGGCATAGCCCCGGAAAATACTCAATTCAAGATGTTTTCGAAGATAAGAACATAAAAAATCCAAGCCTCTGTGGACAGTCATCTCCCAGAACGACAAATGGGTTTCAAATCTGGAAGATCAACAATTACGGCAGTCAGGCTTCTTCTAAACAACATCGACGAAGCGCTGCAAAAGATACAAATATTCTGCACAGTGTTCATAGACTTTACCAAAACCTTTGATCTACTGGAAAGAGATCTCATAGTCCGAAAACTGGAAAACACAATGGGAGAAGATAGCGTATGGGCAAGAATAATCAAGTCAATCCCTGAATACAACTTAATCACAACATCAGACAACCTCTCTTTTTCGAATCCCGTTCTGCAGTCGAACGGAGTTTTACAGAGTGACCCAATGAGCCCTTTGCTGTACATTCTTGCCACTGAAGGAGTACTCCGAAATGGAGAAAATGAAGAAGATGTATATGTATATGCAGACGCTGACGACATAGCCGTAGGTTCAACAGATATACAGAAGCTGCTGAGAATCATTGAGAAAATAGGCAATTGGTGCAGTGAACACAAACTACACATAAATATAACAAAGACAGAAACTGTAATTTTCAGAAAAGGAGGCAAAATACCCAAGAAAGCGGAAATCAGCATCAGAGGACAAAGAATAAAAATCTCATCAGACTTTAAATACCTAAGAGTGACATTGCAACCAACAGCCAAAAGCTTCACAAAACATACAACAGAACGTGCAGCCCAAGTAATAATAGCAAAAGAGGACATCAAAAAGATCTGCTTACTCAGTCTAGAAACAGCCATGAAATTATTCAACACAATAATATTGCCAATCCTGGCCTACGGGATGGAGATTACATGGGACCAACAGAAAGAAAAAATTCTAGAAACACTAGAAAAGGTAAAATCGACTTATCTAAAAGGAGCACTAGGTCTCTCAAAGACAACAAGATCTAGACTAGTGTACCCGCTAGCGAGAGAGACATTCCTAATTGAAGACATCAGACTTCGATATATGATGCCACACACCAGGGCTTCCAGAAAGCAACTGAAGATCATGGAAGACAAACGAGAAAAAATAGGGCCAGAGTTCTATGGCACTGAAGCAATGACGAACCGCTCATGGACAGCACCAAACTTCGAACAGCGACATGTCGTAACTAGACTTTCTATTCACGGCTTTCATCATCTAATCTGCCAAAACAAAACTTATAACGGCCCAACCAAAACCTGTATATGTGAACTGTGTAACGAAGCCTGTGGACGATATCACGTAGTACTGTGCAGTAAAAGAGTGAAATCGATAAATGAAAACGCAAAAGTGTAAAATGTTAAGCAGAGTAACTGTATATCGCTATTTGGATGCAATTTCATTAAATAAAGATAGATATACAATATTTATTGAAATATTATTATTTATTTACAAAAACATGCCTACATTTTATGTTTGCATGCAGTAATTTTCATCTATTGTGCTTTTGAAGGACGATGAATGCAATGTATATTCTAATGGCAAAACTATTTTTTTGAGTGATATAATTACAATTTAACAATCCTAAGATCTTTTTTTGCTTGTACTACGAAACCTTGCTTGTTGCCTAATTTGATGATTCCAGGTCAACGGGCAGTGCGCCTAAGTTTTTATGAGTGGGTTTGCGAGTTTCAAAATACGTGACGTAAATGGCCGAATCTTTTGATTGAATTGAATTAGGAGCTTAAATGTTTTACGCCATCATGGGACCACAGGGCTTAGTATGGGATATGAATTCGAACTTGATATACCAGCTTTCGGTGTGAACTGTGCATTTTTCGCCAACTTCACGGTTGTAGGTCAACGTGAAGTATTCTGTAAGTTTTGATGAGCGTGTTTCCGAGTACCGAAATATGTCGCATAAATGGACGTATCTCTTAATAGCGTTGAGTTAGCCGTTTAAGATTCTCCTATAGCCAGGAGGACCATAGGCCTTAGTATGTGACATAAATTTGATCTTGGTACACCAGACCTTTCAAGAGGAAATGGGGTCTTGACAGACAGAGAGACAAACGGATGGATGAAAAAGGACAGACAAATATTTTTTGTGTTTTATAATGACAAATTAACTATTTTCGGATTTTTTCCTTTGCTTGTGATGTGAAATGTTTCTTCTTGCCGAAATTCGTGATTCCAGATCAACCAGAAGTACCATATGGGTTCTGATGAGTAAATTTTCGAATAACAAAATATGTGACACAAATGGCCGTATCCTTTTATTGCATTGACTTAGAAGTTTAAAAGTTTTACACCGACAAGGACAGGACATCTCAGTACGTGATGTAAATCTGAACTCGGTAAGTCTATCTGTTCTTGAGCATAAGGGTTCTCAGCTGTAGGAGAGACAGACAAAAGTACAACAAAGCAATCCTATACGGATTCCGTTCTTGCAGTTCGAGGTATCGAACTCTAAACAGGCCATTATAATCTTAAAGGATATAATCCAAGAGACTCCTGTAAGCCTCTGTTGAAGAGTTTAGGTTTTCTACCTTTAACGTGTACCTACATTATGGAAACTATCGTTTTTTTTAACCTAACGGAATTGACAAGTAATAGCAGACTATTTAAATGTTGATAATCATCACCATAACAATGTTGCTGTTGTTGTTGTTATTGTTATCTTCAGTCCGAAGATTGGGTTCATGCAGCTCTCCACACTACTCTATTACGTGCAAGCCTCTTTACCTCCGAATAACTGCTGCAAATTACATAATTTTGGACCTGCTCTCTGTAATACCATAAATAAAATAAGTAAATTCCAACAGAAAATATAAAACAACAAACTATAACAAAGAAAGCAAGCGAAATGAGAATATGCAAACTATATGGAAGTAGGCAAGTGATAGAGACGTGTTAGCAGCTACTATCTGGACGCGGAATGGAAGAACACGGGCACTTAGGTATTTTCTGAAGGCAGTTAGGTATCGTCATATGACGTCAATATCCGGTTCGAAACGTCAGCGCAGCCAGGCGTTTTACTGGTGCGATACACTCCCGGTTTCCTGATAGTTACTGTCGCTAAATCCTTGCGAGGTCTTCTCTCCTATGCCTGGACTCGCTAGTGCAGCGCCACCTGTCAAACCAGTGCGCGTTTAGCCGCGCCTGTCTAATGTGTCACCCTGTGCTTCGCATACCAGAAAACTCCTATTCAAAAACAGCACCTCACGATCTAGCTTATGGGCCTACGTATTAATACCTTCAAAACAAGATAATCCTACACCATAACCTATGATAGGAGATGTGGGAGCCTTATACGCAAAGGCAAAAGGACGTAAAAGAAAATCTGAGACGTACATTTGATGGCGAAGTACGATGCAACTAGTTTCTCGTATACAAGGCAATAAGTAATCTAAAAAAATAATCGATTTTCTATTTTTAATAGTACTAGTGTTGACAACTAGATATTTAGGTTTTCAAAGAAAGCATAAACAAAGCAGGTACCGAAAACAATGAGCTTTAGATCCAGAAAAGAAAAGACGCTAGAGCTTGGTAATCCGCCCATTCTGTGCTTTGTTAAGGCTTTACCTCTGACAGGAGAGCAGAAGAAAACACGGCAGTGATGACACCAGCGTAAACGTTCTCCAGTCGCCAGCTGCCCATGCGGTGAGAGGAGTCAGTATTGAACCCACACTGTGCATTAAGGAGAACATGAAGTTCACTGTTGAGCGGAACATGACGTCCGACAATTCCAGTCCTGAAAAGGTTTGACTTGAGTCACTGATTGATATACTGTGTTATATACTGTGTTACAATCTAATTAACTGTTCAAGAAAATGTACAACATGGTAAATGTCTTTCGTTCACTGCTGAAACAGAAATGTTTATACAATTGTTATCACGTTTTAAGAGTAATTCTTCTCCCCTGTACATTTAAACTTTTTGTAGTAATTATCAGTGCAGTTATTTATTCAAGAAACTGTACGTGGTTTTATGCGTTTCTGAAAAGGTGTTATCACGCAGGTAATTCTAAAGTTCTCATTACGTTGTAATACCAGTTCTCCTCACAATATTCTTGCCGGATCTGCAGCTGTGTCAAAAGATCATCTTGCCACGGTATTTTAGCATATCATCTGGCCGCCGTCTCTCGGTGAGAACATTTTTTGCTGAATCTCGCTGAAACTGATTCCTGCCGTAAACAACAGCCCTTATGCACGGAAAAAAAAATCCTCCACCAAAAAGGAGTTGTGCGAGATAAACGAAAGTTGCCAGGTGTATTACTACATCCGAAAGATGAGTTCTATCCAGATATAGCTCCAGTCCAGTAAGAATGGTGCGCCAGCATGAGTGGCCGAACGGTTCTAGGCGCTACAGTCTGGAACCGCGCGACCGCTACGGTCACAGGTTCGAATCCTGCCTCGGGCATTGATGTGTGTGATGTCCTTAGGTTAGTTAGGTTTAAGTAGTTCTAAGTTCTAGGGGACTGATGACCTCAGAAGTTAAGTACCGTAGTGGTCAGAGCCATTTGAACCATAAGAATGGTGCTTTTAGCACCACTACGAGAATGCACACCGGGTTTCCCTTAAATACGCACTGTCACGGTCGTGAGCGTTAATTAACTTTGGACATAGGGAATTTGTGTTACTCAAGAATGCCTTTAAGACGACGAAGACGCCATTATACGACGAAAACGCCTTTATCAACAGCTCACTGAGTTTGTGCAGCACCGCTACGAGAAACTGGATGTTCGTTCTGCGATACCGTAGAATGACTTCGCAGGAATGTAGCCTTCGTACTGATTGCTGGCATTGGTGATCACTGGAAGGTTCGGCCACAAGAAGGCCATGTTTCGGACAGCCACGTAGAATTACCGACAGGGAAGACTTTCTTGTTCGGCGTATGGATCTGGCGCATCTTACTGCAGCAGGAATTTGAGCAGCAGTGGACTGTTACAAATTGGTTAAGTACGGCCCCGAGCAAATCGCCCTGCAGCGTGCATTCCAGTGACCCCAAACCACCACCATTTGCGACTTTAGTGATGTCGGGTGAGAGCTCACTGGAGGACAGCGTGGGGATGTGTTGTGTTTCCTGATGAAAACCGGCCCCGCTTCCGTAACAGTAATGGCGGTGTATTGGTTAGAATGAGGCCAGGGGAGCGCCTGAAACAAACCTGCCTGCGGCCAAGACACACTGGACCTACATCTGAAGTTATGATCTGGTCCCCGATTTTGTATAACAGCAGGAGCACTCTCGTGGCTACCCCACGAACCCTGACTGCAAATTTGCCCATTAGTCTGGTGATCCGACATTCGTGAATAGCATGGCAGGGGGTGTTTTCCAACAGGATAATGTTCGTCCGCATACAGACGTTGTAACACAACATGCTCTGCACAATGTCGACTAGTTGCCTTCTCCTTCTAGATCACCAGATCTGTCTCCAGTTGAGCACATATGGAATATCATTGGACGACAAATCAAGCGACATCCACAACCATGTGCAGCAGACTTGGAAGTCCATCCTGCAGACTCTCACCCGGCTCCTCTACGACACAATGCATGCACGTTTGCATTCTTGCATTCAACATTCTGGAAGTTACACATTAGCTATGACTTCTCTCGCATTTACATTAACATGTGAACTTGCAACTTTAATCACTTAAATATGTTACCTAGATAAATATAGTCCCAAAATTTCATTATTCCACAATAATTATTTCTTGGCCTTGTGATTTTTATCCGTGTATATATGCCGTGGAAAACCAACAACTTCTGCGCCAAAATCCGCCACGGATTCCCCCCTGCAAGTCAAGGTACAACACCCCAGTGGTTTTAATGACAGATGAAGCAGGAGTCCATATTTGACTCAAAGAATAATCAGGGTCTCCATTTATAATGTTATCCAGCAGTCTAAACTTTTTTATCCGCTTCTTATGAGTCATGGCGCAACCAGCGAGAAACAGGAAGAAGAATCTGCGTCTCGTCGTACGTCATTCTGTATCCACTGGTTAGACAGTGTTCCGACACCGAACTCTATAACATTGTGTGCCGCGCAAGGCGGCACATATGGACTTCAAACCTCGTGAGCGGGCTTCGACGCCAACGTCTTTGGGACCACCCTCTGGCCGCGAGGCGGAGTGACCACGACTTCATTCCGAATTAGCTCCTGGACACGGTATGATTTGGCAAGTAAAGCTCCAAGACAAGCAGTAGAAAACCTGGCCGTGTGCCGGTGGGGATTATCTGTTGAAATGTAAGCCCAGGAAGAAACAAAAAAACGTTCAAATGTGTGTGAAATCTTATGGGACTTAACTGCTAAGGTCATCAGTCCCTAAGCTTACACACTACTTAACCTAAATTATCCTAAGGACAAACACACACACCCATGCCCGAGGGAGGACTCGAACCTCCGCCGGGATCAGCCGCACAGTCCATGATTGCTGCGCCTCAGACCGCTCGGCTAATCCCGCGCGGCCGGGTGAAACAGACAGCAAAATTCCTGCTGGGCTCAAATAGATCGTCATTGAGCGTGACTCTCATCTCCGATAGCTGTCGACCAGTGTCTTTTATCGACAACCTTTCTTACACCGTCTTACATGGCTGCAAGTGGTACACCACTCCTTACACACGTGTTTGACGGTCCGCGTCGGCACACCGAGAAGTCGAGCAACTTCATTCACGTTTTGGTCTTCGGCAGGTACAGGCACGATAATTCCTTTTGCCAGTCTGTCACGTCACCATTCACGCTGCACAACCGACCAGCACATCACTGACACGACTTTCGCCTGGCTTGGAGGGCCACGTGGCTACCCGGTACCGTTTGTAAACCGTCTACAGCGGAAATTGGTAGGTTGACGTTCATGTACGTACAAAAAATTATTTCAGTTTCAGAAAAATTGGATGGTTTATTGGAAAGAAAGGGCTTCACAAACTGAGAAAGTCCTTAACTCTTTGGTATACCTGTGGACGCTATGCAAGCTATTCTTCGGTCTGGCATTATTTGATAGAGTTGTTGGATGTCCTCCTGAGGGATAGCGTGCCATATGATGTCCAACAGGCGCGTTGGATAGTCGGTATCCCCAAGTGATCGGAAGGCCCTGCTCCAAAAGTTCTTAATTGTAGAGAGATCAGGTGACCTTGGTGGCCAAAGTATGGTTTGGCAAGCACGAAGACGAGCAGTAGAAACTGCCACGTGTGCCGGGGGGCATTATCTTCTTGAAATGTAAGCCCACGTTGGCTTGTCATGAAGGGCAACAAAACAGGGAGTGGCATACAGTCGAAGTACCGCTGTGGTATCAGGTTGCTGCGGATGAAAATCGGAGTGGTCCTGCTATGAAAAGAAATGCCACCCCAGGCCATCAGTTCTGGTTGTCGGGTCATATTGTGGGTGATAGTCACGTTGATGTCCCACCACTGTCCGGGGCGTCTCGTCATCGGTGCTCAGTTCGAAGTGGGACTCATCACTGGGGACAATACCACTCCAGCCAGTGAGATTCTAAGCCGTAAACGTGTCTGGAGACGCCCCAGACACCAACCTAACTGTCACCCGCAAACGTCCTGACAACCACGAGTGGTGGCCTGGTTGCCATTTTATTTCATAGCGGGACCCTTTTGGTTCTCAACTGCGGCACCCTTACAGTACAGCGGTACGTCGACGACATTCTACTCCCAACTTTTGTTGCCCTTCGTGCCAAGCCGCCCTGAGCTTAAATTTCAGCAAATTAATACCCGCCCGCACATGGCAACGTTGCTTGTCAAACCCTGTCTTGGTCAGAATGGTCACCGGATCTCTCCCTAATTGATATCGCTCAGAGCATTATGTGCAGGACCCACGAACCCGCTGGGGATTTTGACTATCTAACTCCTCAGTTGGACATAATTTGGCAGGATATCCTTTCAGAAGCACATCCAACAACTCTGTCAATTAGTGCCAAGCCCAATAACTGGTGGCACAAGGGCCAGGTTTGGACCGACGCGTTATTGTCTTGCTCAGTTTGCGAAGTTCTTGTTCTTGAATAAATCATCCAATTTTTCTGAAACTGTAATCAATTCGTTGCTGCACATCTACATCACTTCTACCGATTTCCGTCACATTCGTGATACTTTTCTTTTTTCGACATGACGTGAATTTGTAAAACGAAACACATCGCTCTGGACTTTCACATATGCCAGGGCTGTTGTAGAAATCTGCATCAGGTCACCCCGTTTTGAGTTTTCGGTCGTCTTTCTAATATCGTTCAAAGCAAGCGCCGAGATAGTTACTTTGAAAAAGACATGGTAAATTTCCTTCCGCATCCTTCCCGATAGTACGAGAGCCCAGAACCAACACCAGGTCTCACCGTTTTACGGACAAAACAATATACAATCGTTAGCGTAGATGATCCTGAACCCAACTAGGTGGACAGTAACTGTAGAAAGCGTCGCAGCTGCACGGCGGTCCATTTCTGCTACGTGAAACAAAATTTACGGATAATCTTCGTACATGCATAGGTGAAATGGAGGACAGTGGCACGTTAGTTGGTATAAACTTATATTAAAAATGAGGAAATTCCTCCAGCTGTATTTAAAGTGTCGATTTAATTTTGGCAACTAGTTTCAACGTTGTAACAACGTCATCTTCAGGCCCAACACTTGCTGACGTCAACTACGTGCGGCTGATACTAGAAGTCAGTGGTTAGATATGAACGTGCTCCGTGTGGAAGGTGGGTAGTAACTCAAAGAGCTTCACAAACTGAGCAAGTCCTTAGCTCTTTGGTCCACCTCTGGACGCTATGCTACCCCGTTACATTGAAGTTTCGCATTTGCTTGAAACAGTCGGTTGCTCTAGCAATATTTTTACCTGCTTTTCATGGTATTGCCGGCTGGGATTAATATCGCGCTTTCTATCGCAAGGCGCAAAAGTGGCCGCAGACCGTGCTGAAAAATTCTATATGCTATCAAAAGGCTTTCACCGATTCAGGCGGATTTGCTTCTGACACTAGAAACGTATAGAACGTTTTAGAAGAGCTCACGTGCAACTTCTAAAGCGAAAAACAATTAATAATGTCTGGTTAAATTCAACATTCTTACACAAACATATCAAATGAAAAGTGAACATTCTTCTACAGCTTCTAAATCTGGATTTACCTAATTTTGACACCTGCAGTCTACTGCACGTGAAACAGAACTGGAATATCATTTATTGAAAACAAGACATATTCCGCAAATATGGAGCAACGCTCATACGAAAAATGTGACAGGTCTTGACCGCACAGATTTATGGTGGTATGACGACGAGGGATGTAACCGTTTTTCATGATTCTCGGGTAGACAACTACCCGAGATAAGCGACGTTATTTTAAACGAAGAATGAGTATGGTTTAGTTAATATGAATTTCACTGTAATATTTTTATGTAGATATGAGTAACTTTCACTAATTATATTTGTTTTCCAAGCAAAGACACTCAAGAAATTGGTTGTGAACTGAAAGGAGATATTGAAGAAGATGATAGTGTTGAAGAGTCCAACAGTGATTAAGAACGTTCACATTTTTATACTTAAATAAAACGTATTTTTTGAACCTTATCCCATTTCCTTCTTGTCTAATTCATTTAAAGCATCGTTCAGTACGATGGTTTCTAGTAAGCTAGTTGTTAATATCGGAACTGGAAGGTTGCAGGCTATTCATTGGGTTGCAACGTAGACCTTCATAAGCCTCAATGCGAACTTGTAAGAATTTTCGAATACCGAAATGCTGTCTGATTAGTAAGGTACTGCAGTAAACTTGTCTAATATCAATTTTATATGCATCTGGGCAACGTATTTTATCGTCTGATAAAATTTTTTAACGTTTTCATAACGATCTCGAAATGGAAAATTCTCGTATTTCCTTTTGAAAAATGATTCTGGCGCATTAATTGACTCAAATATACTAATAAAACAGACTTCCCGACTGTTTCCTATAATTTTATTTTTCAAATCATTCCCCTGTTTGCAGCCACGCCACATGCGCCTGAAAAACGGGTTTTTCGTTTTTTAAATCTATTATTCAACTGCATTCTCAAAATTAGACATATTGCTATGATAAATTTCAGTAATATTTGTTGAGATTTTGGAACATGCTGTCATTATATGTGATGCAAAATTTTTTTGAAATTAGTATTTTTTCGTTTAGGGTAATCGAATCTCTGTCGATTTTATACTGTTTTGGCCGTACTACTATAAGACAAAAATTTTGGTCGTACGCTCTCGTAGTACGAGTTCGAGTTTGTGCTTCATCTCTGATGACATCGGTGTCAACGGGACGCTAAACCTTACACTTCTCTCTTTCTGTACACAGACACCTCCATCGTGACACGATGTGCTTTACAAATGATGTAAGAGAGTGATTAGTAATCAGAGTCTCCATTAAGTATAAATCTGTGATCTGCAGACAAAAGAGAAAAACACATATAATTCCTGATGCATATTGCTTGATGAAAACTGTATTTCCATAATTAAAACATTCTGACAGCAGATTCTATAAACTACACCAGAAATTAATTAATTATGAGCTCGAAAATGGTCAGATTTTTATATCCGCAATGATATTTTCCTGAAGTTTAATGTTAGCACAGAATAAATAAATGTGGGGAGTTTATTCAAGAATCTTCTGATGTTTTCTAGATCGAAATCTTAGAACCAGCAGTGAAACGTTAACGTATAGGAGTATTTACACTTATTCATCGTATCTCACCAATAGAGACGGTTGCTTCTGTTGTCGAGCTGTCTGCGGCGGTCCCAATCACGGACAGCACAATAAATAAGGAATATATTGCTGTCGCTGGTACGCTAAGACTGCGACAGGACGCTATCAAGATAAGAGATACAAAATACTGAATGCGACGCCCAAACCTGGAAACAGAATTTTACACTTATATGATTGCGTAACCACTCTCAGAACGAGGCTGAGATACTAAGAAAACACAAATCTGACGTTACGAGAAATTAAAACATTGTTTTAGAGTATTTCTTTGAGGACATACACTCTCTAAAAAAAAAAAATCCAAATGGGACGAAAGTCGATAGATCTGACGTACGTGTACAGGCAAACAACGGATAACTGACGTACGTGTACAGGCAAACAGCGGATAACAGGTTCAGCCACCTCCCGCCATAATGCACGTATTTGTTCAGTTTACGTTGATTCACAGAATTGTTGGACGTCTTCCTGAGGAATATAGTGCAAAATAATGTCCAATTGGAGTTTTAGATCGTCAAAATCCCGAGATGTTTGAAGGGCCCTGCAAATGATGCAGCAAAAGTTCTAAACTGAGGGAGATCCCGCGACCTTGGTGTTCAAGGCAGGATTTAGCGAGCACGAAGACAAGCGGTAGAACCTCTTGCCGTGTGCGGGTGGGTATTATCTTCTTGAAATGTAGGCCAAGATTGGCTTGCCATGAAGGGCAACAAAACAGGGAGCAGAGTATCGTCGACGTACCGCTGTGCCCTAAGGGTGTTGTGGATGAGGATGAACACCAAAGTGTTCTTGCTATGTAGCTGACATAACGAAACCAGGCAACTGAAGGTCGCACGTGTCACCCCGCTACTCCCACCCTACTTCACTCCTGGCCTTGTATTGTTGCCATGTAAAGTACCGAATGGTCACGCGTCACAGTTCGCTGCTTCCGAGTATTCTGTTTCGCTGTGTTCCATGAATTCATTGTGTTTTGCAGATAAGAGTGATACAGTAAAACTACATTTGTGCATACCATAGTTTGCTAGTCCGCGTCTTTTTTGTGGACGCCCTTACTAAATGGACTTTAGGGAACAAACAAAACATGTAGTTTTTTGACAAACTACATCATGACGGAAAAGAGAGAAGGAACATTAGCTTCGGTTGAGCACAAAAATTGATGGCAGACGCATGTGAAGTCTCAAATGGTTCAAATGGCTCTGAGCACTATGGGACTCAACTGCTGTGGTCATCAGTCCCCTAGAACTTAGAACTACTTAAACCTAACTAACCTAAGGACATCACACACATCCATGCCCGAGGCAGGATTCGAACCTGCGACCGTAGCAGTCGCACGGTTCCGGACTGCGCGCCTAGAACCTGTGAAGTCTCCTCAGAAAGAACAGAACAATGTTTTAGCGTCACCGAAACTGCTCCGAAGGTTGTTGGCATGTGTGCTGTCTTCTATTCGTCATGACAAGGATTTAAACGGGAAAGTAGGTTTATACAAACGGACTCACCATCTTAATGAAGTGGTCCGCAGGACTGTCTTAGAGTTCTATAATTCAGTACCTTACAGCCAGCAAACTTAGTGCCCAGCTACGACACGAAATCGAGTACTACACGAAAGCTTAGAAAGGTCAGTTTTTTGCCTTTTAAAAGACAGCGGTTTTAGCACAGAATGTGTAAAAATGGACGCAAATTTCTTGTGTAGTGAAGGGATGTTGCTGCATCGAGAGCTACATTTTGGAGACTGTTCGTTTAGTGATTACGGCGGACAATAGGCCACTGTTATAAAGCGTCTGTAACAGCTACTATAATGTAATCGCTTCGGGAGGAAGGTAATATTTTCGGTCCTATTAAGACGAAGCCGGCCGTTGTGGTCCATCGGTTTCGAGGCGCTTCAGTCTGGAACCGCGCGACCGCTACGGTCGCAAGTTCGAATCCTGCCTCGGGCATGGATGTGTGTGATGTCCTTAGGTTAGTTAGGTTTAAGTAGTTCTGAGTTGTAGGGGACTGACGACATAAAATGGTAGGTCCCATAGTGCTCAGAGCTATCTGAACTATTTTAAGACTAGCAAAAATCCTGGCGCTCGGATTCTTTAGTAAGTAAATCGTTCTCAGAGGTGAGACGATACACCAATAACATGGCAAATGTTACCAAAATTAATTTCATAGTTTTCTTAACAACTTTCTGGCTGGAAGGCAAATTCAACAGAGACGACATTTCGAACTGCTTTCGGTATTTTATTTCCTATCTCAAATACTTTTATTTTATATTCCATACTAAAAAAAATACAGATATCTACTATTTTTCCGGAATGTTTACTAACATTTGAAATTATTACCAACTGACGATGTTGTAAGTGGGAGAGATGACCTTGACCTGCTCAGTTTGGTGATAGTCACTAGAAATAATATTTTAGAAGCATATTTTAAGTATTTCTCAATGAAGAATGAAATTTAGAGTCACATTGTGCAGAGCTGCAGAGTCTCGCGCCGGTAATATTGAATACAATGTGCTTCGGCTTCCAGCTGCGTTAAGTAATTAAAATAGCACTAGCCTTCGACCGAGCACTCCTGGACTATTGCCAGGGACAATGACATTTTAAACATTTAACACTGTTGCTAGCCCGAGTACATTTTATTCAAGAGCCAAGTTGCTAACTTTTACTAGCAGTACCGTAATGAGAAACTGATTACCACATTACAACTTTGATTAAAATATTCATATAAAACAAATCATCACCAGATAATTGTGGACCTGGGGTTCAAAACCCAGCTGGTCTGAGGAGCGAAATGATTGCTGTGTCACCGGCAGGCCATGTATGCATTTCCTAATTTTGGTTAAAGATACATATTCTGTATAAAAACAGTATATTCAAAGACGTCATTACTTCCGCGGGGACTTTATATTTTATAGAACAATATTTAAATTACAGTTGGGCATTTTCGACTAATCTGCATTTTCCGGTTGCCCGGGTCTATGGAACATAGTGCAATAACACATCTCAACAATTCAGTACATCTTCTCCTGCAACGTACCCCACACTATATAAAAATGTAAGCATGGGCCCCACAAAAGAAAACTGAAGAGAATTGAAAATCGAAGATGTAAATACTAAAATTCTAATACACTGAATATTGCTTCATTAGAGGAAATATTGGTAGATTCCAAGGAACTAAAATAAAAATTTTGAAATAAGAAATTAGAAATGCTTTGAGGCCATAACAACAACTGATTAAACATTTAAACAAAGAATAAGGTTTTGGTTTATACATCTATTGCCAATTAAATAATGGAGTATGACGGAATTATGAAAGGGGTTATTACATAAGTAACAACTTCGTCCCTTATCTCAAATGATGACGTTGACAGATAGTAGTATTTGGGTGGGTCTATGCAGTCCCATCAAACCGGAACCATCCCAATAAGCGAAACACTTTAAAAAATGAATTTACAAGAATTTCACTTTACGGACGGAACAGTGATGAGTCATGTACATCGAGTCAGCTCGTTCACATAGCCACCTATGCATTAACTCTCAAGAAAATGGGAGATAGGAGAAACAACAGAAATGTCTCCTAACTCGTTTAAATTCAAATTTAGCTAAATAAAATCATCTGCTTATTTTCGTAAAGCCATATTTTTCGTCTCTGTCTTATTTTTGTCAATTTCTCGATGGTACTCCGTAACTAATTGACTTCACATTGGAATGGTCTTTGAACCATCAGTTTGCTTTGTTTGTTATCCGTAATGTCAATTGAGTAGTGATGGGTTTCTGTTGTTCATTCAGTCTGCAATGCTAGTAGTAAAAAGAAGGAAGTTTTGTAGCCAACAAAAATAACATACGCAAGGTAAAACCTACTTACCTGTCTCCTACGTAGCAGAGGGCAAGGCCCACGATGACGGAAAGACCTTGAACAGTTGCCATAGTGTGACTAACTACCATTTTCTTCCCACAAACCCAGTTTTCTTGAGATGGCAGAGTCAACGAAAACCATGTCTCATCGTAGTCCCAACCGTATTGGCACGGTATTGTTTCATTAGTATGGTTCAGACTTGTAAACATGAGGCATTTGCTGTAGGTGCCATTCTCCCTATAAATATACAGACTATGATCACCAGGAAACACTCAGTGATTGCAATGTAGCTCAGTAATAATAAATTTTATCACAGGTCGCTCTAACTGTGAGTGGAGACTGTACTTTTTGGTTTTGCATCGGTAGGTGAGAAATTTCAAGGTAAATATGAAAGATCAAAGTAAAATTCTGAAATTAGCTTGCACTAAATGTAATGGCATAGTTTCTATAGCCAATAATCATTGAGTAACTTGGAAAGAACAACGCACTACAGATATTGTCTACCTGGGAATTGTTATGCTCTTCCATTCCTCGATACTGACATTAGCTGATGCTCTCCCAGGAACATGGCACCAATGGTCAGGCACCATCATTGAAATTACAAACATCTGACTAGGAACAGAGCATACAAGAACAGAAAGGCCAACATAAATAAGATTCAGCCGAATTTGGAACTTGCCGCGGCTCCCAATTTTCTCGAGGATACCTTCAAATGTCACTTCATGATGATTCACATTATTTAATCTCTCTGTTCCGTCTTCTTTGATCTTGGCAGTCATCTGCAACATAAAAAATAGCTAGAATAAAACATATGAATGTATGAAACCATCGAATTATTAAACGGCCTTATGAGACGTGAAAATTTTAAGTGTTGTAAATATTCAGAAAGGAAAAAGCATCGACCGTTAAAAGACGATTAGTCTGACTGTAGGAGAGAGGAGCGCATAGGGAGTCAGTTCTGACCTTCTGCCGGATATTGGAGGCAAGAGTTAAGAAAAATCAAGACATGGACACAAGATTCTGCCGATCTAAAACAACTTTAATACTGTAAACTGGAATTCTCATTACTATAGGAATATAGTGTAAGCTACAGGGAAAGTCTGTCGGTACATAATAAGACCAAGAACACGCTCAGATTAAGAAAGTGTAAGACAGAGTTACAAAATTCAACCTTTACTGTTGTATCCAATAACGGAAATGAAGGTACAGAAGTGTGATTAAAATTAAGGCTGGAAGAATGTCAATAATAAAAGTGTCTGATGACATTGCTATCTTCAATGAAAGTGAGGAAGAATTGCAGGACTTGCCTAGTGGGAAGTCTAATGAGCAAACATTATGGACTGAGAGTAAACTGAAGAAAGACGAAAATGTTGAGGAATACCATAAATGAGATTAGCGGTAAATTTAACATCAGAAGTGGGGACCGCGAAGTAGACAGAGTGAAGGACTCCTGCTACGTTGAAGCTAACGAAAGGAGGACGAAGCAAGCACGACGTAAGAAGAAGAATAACGTACATCAAGAGGGCATTCTTGGCCAAAAGAAATCTATTATTTTCAACATGAGCCTTATGTTGAGGAAGAAATTTCAGACAATGTACATTTAGAGCAAAGTATTATTTGGAAGTGAATCACGGACTGTGAAAGATGGGAATCGAAACGTTTTAGATGTAGTTTTATTGAAGTGTGTTGAAAATTAGGTGAACTAATAGGAAATAATGAGGTTCTTCACTAAATAGGCGGAGAACGGGTAGTATCAAAAACACTAAGAAGAATAAGAGATATTATGAAATAAAATCTACCACGTTACTTGAGGGAGCTTTAGAAAATAAAAACTATAGGTTATGACAAATGTGACAAATGGCCGGTTATCGATACCAATGATCTACCAATCGAGAAAGAGAGAATACCTTGTCGAAAGGTGCCAGTATGCTGACTCTTTCATTTCCTCATAATTTTTTTACACTTTTCAGGAAACGTAATATTTATTTACAACTATCTCTGAGATATTGACTTAATCAGTTTCAATATACAGTAGAACATGTTGATGGAGAGCTATCGTTTTGAACAGTGTGTATGACATCAAAAATGATCGGTAAGATTATTTCAATTTGTATTCAGTGGTGATATACGTTCTATCGTTCTTCATTAGTCAGATCGTCCATTTGCACTAGTCCTCAGGCCGCTATACTTCAGCGTTTTCACGTTCTTTCTGTTATATACGCAATTCTTCGGTACTAATGATGCAAGTTCTGTTTTCTATGGACGATACTGGATTATTTTTCCGACGATAGAGCCTTGGAAGTGAGCTGGATTTTCATCAGATAATAGTAATTCCTGTCGAAGCTTATGAGAAACAACATATTTATTATAAACATGTGTTGCATAGTGATTTACTAGAAAGGTCATTCCTTCTATTAATGTTTTGATTAATGTGCCTCAAACAGAGCAACGCCATCTTGTTTTCATGATCTTAGACGAAGAGAAGACTGAAGTGAGACTCGTTCTGATGATTAACTTTACACATAGTGAGCTATTGTTGGAGGCTAACTACAAAATTAAGTACAAACGTTGTGCATCCAAGTTACTTTTTCAGGAAATGAACAAGGTAAGACAATGTACTGGACCTTTAATAAGTGATTTTTCAGATAGTTAGTTACTGAATTCGCTCTGAACTGTTGGGTACATGACTGGGGAAGCTGCCCCATAACGCAACAGATCGCTATAAGAGGTAAACTGACATATGTTGGTACAACTTGGTGCTTTGGCAAAAATCATTCACTTATATACTATGTGCTATTTTCAGATATGCAGGCCCTTATCATCCAGTTGTGCTTATGTAAAATAATGAAATTAGGTGCTACTAGCTATTAGCTATACACACTCACACCTTCCATTTTAGGATGAGACTGCCAGGATTTTTTTGTTACTGTGAATTTTATGATAAGTTATGTGCTACAGTTTATTTCATGTAATGACTTTTCTTTTCTGATATGCAGAAACTTCCAGTTTTGGACAACATGTCTATCACTGTTTTAGCCCATCTTTGGAATGTTTCACTTTCTTGTGAGTTTAGGTTATTTTGTATACAGAGATAGCTTTATATATTTGCAATATATTCACTTTTCGTTGTGATTTGTACTTGTGGAATCCAGTAGTTAAACATATTGCTCACATTATAGTGATAACAGTGCAGTGATGCTACTGTGAAGATTGCTACATGGATATAATAGGGGGTGCAGTTTATTTCTATTTAATTTCTGATTTGGATTATCATTTGTGTTAGTAAAGCATAAGATATTAACACTATTTGGTGGCATTAGGTAGTGAGGAAAATATTTCTTTTGAGGTCAAAACCACAGTAAAATTGTCATATTTTATTTGAGAAATAGGAAAGTGTGCAGATTGTGATACATAGGGAGGCATTATCTGAGTTTTTGGAAGGGCAGTGACATACTTTCTCTGAATTTCTCTCAGTCATATCGTTCTACCTTGTGTTCTGGGGGAACATTAATTTGTGCTGATAAAGTTTCTTCTGAAACGTTCACGTTATATTTGTTATCCGTTCTGTGTCATCAGGGAGGTAAAGGTCATATCTGTGTGTTTATGTACCGAACATGTCAGTTGATGATCGGGGATGTTGTGTATTTCATTAGATTCCAGCAGAAAACGATGATGATTGGGGATGTTGTGTATTTCATTAGATTCCAGCAGAAATGGTTAGTACAGGTCATTACATCCATCAATTGATAAGCACAATACAGAGGCTGGTGGTATTAATGAGCAATTTGGAATGTAGTTCTTCTTGAAAAATAAAAATTTTGGATTGAAACAGTGAACTGAAAACTTCAACCCACCTAATTTCGCCCCTCTCACTCGATTAGCTTGCTAAGTCAATTTGGTTACAGAGCTGATTGTTGAGTCATTACCACATAAGTCCTACATTCTAAATTTGCTGAGCAAATTATAATGTATGTCACCTGGTTATTTACTTGCTGATTTTGGAAAATTTATCTGGGCTTAGGAGTGTTGTGTATCATACATGGTATTAGGTGAGGTTCAATATAATGAAAGATTGTTGAAAGTATTTAGGTTCTTGTGGATGACAGGACAGTGCTTTTGGTGAACATTTTTCACTGAATTTTTGAATGGTTCAATCTTAAATTGATGTTTTACCCAAATTTCAGCTCTTATTGTAGTAAATAGTTTTGTTGTGTTTCTATTTCAAATGCTCACTAATTTCAGTGAAATGACGGTTTGAGAGCTATTCTTCACTGTTGGGATAATTATGTGGTTTGTGAAGATACGAGTATTGTGGATTCTTCCTCATTTCTTGCGAGGGGAGTTAGTCTTGTGAAAATTTTTAGTTCCTTGGTATCTTGTGAGATCAATATGAGATGGTTTATTGGTTTATCGAAGTATTTATATTCTTTGTATGATTGACAAGTCCACAGTAAATATGAGATAGAGACAAGAAGCACTGATTTACTATTGTTTTATGTCATTATTTTGTCCTTTTGAATAGAAATTATGGCATCACAGTGGAAAATGGTTTTTCTCTTGGTCTCAATTATTTGACTTGTGAATACTGTATTTGTGTGATTTAGTGTAATCTTGTAAGGCTAGTCAAAAATTTTATTGTTTGTTGTAATTGTTGTGACAGAATGAAGAATAATGAAAACAAGAGAGGTAAGAAAGCTGAGATAACGGAATATTCTGATTGTGGTGTCTTGTGCAGGGCTGCTGCTCAGAGAGACCATAATATATTTAATAGTGAGTCAGTTATTATATCTGGAAGTCAAAGAGTGTACGCTGTCGTCAGTGAGTGCAGGGAGTTGATTAATAAATTGGAGGCTAATGTTACCAATTTAGAAGAACACGTACATGATTTAGAACGAAATGTGAACAAATTATTGTAGAAATTACAGGGAAATTTACAGAACTGAGTACAAAACTAAGAGAGAGCTTGTATGCAGACTTCGCTGTGAAGACTTCTAGTTCTGAGGGTAAACTTGCTGATGTTGAAGGGAGTCAACATCAGTTTCAAGTCGTTGTTAATGAACAAGTTAAGAAAGTTTTTAGAAATTTTAGGGAGTAATTCGAAAAGAATGAAACGGATTAATTAGGAACGTTTCTACTGATGGGCAGTCAAGAAGTTGTTAATCTAATTCAAGAACAAATGTCACATGCTATATTACTACCAAATCTAGAAAATAGATCTGAGGAGTTGAAGGTCAGTGTAGAGAAACGACGGTGAAATATTAAAGAAGAAATTATGCTCACAGTTAAGGTGGATGATTGCTCTGGTTGATACAATCGTGATGAAATATCTTGCATTGATAATAATGTTTTTCATCTGTGAAAAAGTTTCAAGTGAACAGCAGTACATCACATGGTACTCATTCTTGTTCTTGGCTGGAGCAATATGATTTTTCACTTCCAGTAACTTGCTTTGGCGGTGAAGATACAATTTGTGCGTCTTTATTTGGTGGGAGGTCAACCTCCAATGTGCGTCTGTGCATTGGCGATTCATATGAAGAATTTAGACATCTATTTTTGTCTACGTATTAGTTCTTTGGGAGTAAGATGTTAAAAAATCAATTCTTGAACAATGCCTACAGTCAAGATGAATTGATTCGTCTTTGGCTTATGAAACTTCTTCCATATACGCGTCCAATTATTCTTGCGGGTCAGAGTGAAGCTGTTCTAGGAGATTTCCAAAGGTTATTGCGAGAGATGGCGTCTGAAAATCAAGGTGAAGGGAATGGTTACTCAGTTTTCTCACTTTGTCCCACAGCCACAGGGAGACAGAAAGAATGACTGTGACGACATGAGTCACACAAAGCTCTGCGAAAATTATCACCGTCATTTCTATTGCGGGCATCCTTCTGATGAGTCCATCTGTTATTGCCACAAGAGTCGATAGGGAAATAACTGAAGTAGTCTTCAGAAGGATATCCTAGATAGAAAAGACTGTTAATTTAGGAGAGAGAGAAGTGAGTATAATTTAAGAAAAATGTATGGGAGCACCAGACTTGCTTTTGCTATTGAGTTGCTCAGTGTGGAATTGGCTATGTTTCTTACAAAAGAAAACAAGGCCCATTGTAGGCTGTATATTACTGTTTTTCATTTAATTTGTGCAGTTAGCTAATTTCAGCCTTGCGTAATTTGGAAGTACTTGCATTTGAAATATACGAACTTAGAAGAGAATAACATTGTGTTCATACATCGCTACATAAGTAACAACATTACACAAATCGAAATGGCATAATCACATTATAGTGTGGTAAACCTTCTTAAATGTGTGCCATAAACTTATGTGCATCACATTTTACGTTGTGTAAGTATTGGAAACGTCTTACACATATGTGACCATACGCCGTAAGCCCTAAATACATGTGGACAGATTCCAGATCGTAATGGTACACTATCACATGTCACATAACAGTAACTCAAACAACAAGTACTGCAACCTGACAACTGCAGATAGCTGCATGATTCTGTCAAAGATACTTACAGCTAACGCCGCAGAACCATCTATAGCAACATGAAAGGAGTACATTGCATTAATAGATGGTATACGAGTTTCTGCTCATGTATTGTAATCAGTGACAAAAGGATGTACAAACAATTTTGTCAAACTTTTTGTACAATACGTTCGAAGTAGTTCTCAAACTAGCTACAGATTTTGTAAATTATTTACAAGAAAGTATTGATATTTCATCCAGTACAATAACTCATAAAAATACGTTGTTTCATAAACTGTTTTAAGGTTAAAAAGGATGTACGTTACAATTCATGTCTATGTCATAATTCATGTCGGCATGATCTGACATATTTGTTGTTTATTAGTTATTGTAAAACTATGTGCACTGCATTTCATTCAAGAAGCAAGTCGGTTATAATCATGTCATAATTTCACATATAGAACGGGCCTGAAATTATAATAAATCTGAAATTACATACATCAAAAGAAGTTTTGCATCATCTCCAGTTCCACAGAGCTGTTCATATGTGTCACTAAACACGCCCAAAGATGTAAACAACCATGCATGAGTAGCACCTTTTAGACGGAGGGGTCCGACAGCCGTTCAGTTCCAGTCATTCCACCAGGAAGGAGGTACACGCCTCGTGTTATCTGTAGTTCAACCATGCCTAGACGCTCAATACCGCTGTTCGATCTCGTCCGGATTGTTACTTTGTGCCAGGAAGGGCTCTCAACAAGGGAAATGTCCAGATGTCTCGGAGTGAACCAAAGCGATGTTGTGCAGACATAGAGAAGATACAGAGAGACGGGAACTGTCGTTGACATGCCTCGCCCAGGTTGCCCAAGGGCTACTACTGCGGTGGATGACCGTACCTACGGATTATGGCTGGGAGGAACCCTGACAGTAACGCCACCATATTGAATAATGCTTTCCGTGCAGCCACAGGACGTCGTGTTACGACTCAAACTGTGCACGATAGGCTGCATGATGCGCAACTGCACTCCCGACGTCCTTGGCGAGGTCCATCTTTGCAACCACGACACCATGCAGCGCGGTACAGATAGGCCCAACAACATGCCGAATGGATCACTCAGGATTGGCATCACGTTCTCTTCACAGATGAGTGTCGCTTATGGCTTCAACCAGACAATGATTTTCTTCAGGGTAACGACATCGCTCGAATAGAGTGGCCAGTATGTTCTCCAGACATGAACCCTATCGAACATGCCTGGGATAGTTGCAAAGGGCTATTTATGGACAGTGTGTCCCACTAACCACTCTGAGGAATCTACCCCGAATCGCTATTGAGGAGTGGGACAATATGGACCAACAGTGCCTTGATGAACTTGTGGATAGTATGCCACGCCGGATATAGGCATGCATCAATGCAAGAGGACGTGCTACTTGGTATTAGAGTTACTGGTGTGTACAGCGATCTGGACTACCACCTCTGAAGGTCTCGCTGTACGGTGGTACAACATGCAATGTGTGGTTTTCTTGAGCAATAACAAGGTCGGAAATGATGTTTATGTTGATCTCTATTTCAGTTTTCTGTAGAGCTTCTGGGAACTCTCGGAACCGAGGTGATGCAAAACTCAACCATTAGAGCCCGATTACATTCATTGTTCAGTGCCTTGAAGTATTACGACGTGCTAGGTTTCGGAGCTATATTTGAGCAGCCATGCTACTCCCATAAAATCGTATATATTGATGGAGAGCCATTATTCTGAAAAGGCTGTATGACGTTCAAGATAACCGATGAGACCATTACAATTTATTTTCAATGCTAAAATACGCTGTTTGCGGTTAAACAGGCAATTCATTCGTATGTCCTCGCGTCGATCTACTTCCGAGTATACATGTGCAGTTGCGTAGGCTTATAGAGACTGCATCTCATTAAGTAGTTGGAGACTGGTTGCTGCGTCACTTTAATATCATTTCATTCTGTTACGTCTTCAATTTTTAGATGTTAAAGATGCTAGAAATGCGAGTTCTCTTTTGTATGGATGACATTAGTGGCTTCGTTTTTGTAAAGAATATTGAGAGTAGGATTGTCATCATGGGATTGAAATCTGTGTCCACACATAAGAGGAATAATACATTTATGATCAACGACATGTGTTGCATCGTGATTTACTAGAAAATTTATTCCTTCTCTTCACGCTATACATAACGTGCATCAAATAGGATGTCACCATCTTGTTGTCGTGACCGTAGCTAATGAGAAAGCTGTGTCGAAAGTTATTCTGACGGTTAAATTAACGGACAGTGGCCCATGGTTGGAGGTCAATTATAGAATTAAGTGCAATCTCTTTACAAGCTAGTGTCCGCAGCTCGTGGTCGCGTGGTAGCGTCCTCGCTTCACGCGCCCGGGTTCCCGGGTTCGATTCCCGGCGGGGTCAGGGATTTTCTCTGCCTCGTGATGACTGGGTGTTGTGTGATGTCCTTAGATTAGTTAGGTTTAAGTAGTTCTAAGTTCTAGGGGACTGATGACCATAGATGTTAAGTCCCATAGTGCTCAGAGCCATTTGAACCATTTTTACAAGCTAGTTAGTTTTTCAGGAAATCAGTATGGTAAGACGATGCAAGTTCCTATGTTCTCGGTTGCTGGCCTGTTTGTGTGGTATCTCTTCGTCACAGAATAATTATCGTTTAACGTACAAGACATACTGGGGCACTATTAAATGATTTTTCAAATAAGTATTTACTGTATTCACTGTGAGTTGATAAATAAATGATTGGGGAAATTTCCCCATAGCAGAACAAATAACTATAATTGAGAAGCTAACACATGTTAGCCATTATGGTGCTTCCACTAAACTATTCACTTACGTACTCTGTGTTATTTTCAGATATGCAAGCCCTTATCATCCCGTTGCGTTATGTATGAAAATGAGTAGTGTGTGACTAGTTGAGAGGTATTTATTTGAGTCAGCGTTAGGAAGTTTTTCATGGCCACTATTTTGCATATCACTTGGCTATTGAGGCTTGCTAATCACAAGATATGAGAGTGGTAGAAGCTTTTTCAAAAACCCACACACGAACACTCACACACACACACACACACACACACACACACACGTATACACATACACATTTCAGGATTAAGTTCCACAGATACAGACGTTATAATTAATTTCACGTAAACAGTACAATTTTTATTCATATTTTGACAAAAAATTGGAGAAAACACACAGAAGCTCCTTTTGAGCTAGATTCGTATGCCGTTTATGTGCAGCGCGAACCCTCATGCATTTTCGAGCATTAGTTTGGCCTATGGTGTTTCGCCCTGCGTTATAATTAAACCGTTATACTTTCAACGTGGATTGTTGCTTCAGTGTGTCGTAATGTCTTCAGACTGAACACCAGCTTCACTATCGTCGATGTCTGCAGATGGTAAAAGCCTTATAATTTCGTCATCAGAAATCGTACCGCAATCAGCCTGATATTCATTTCGCACCGTCGTTTACTCCATTAACACCTATATCTGAGCTGCCTATAAAGTTTGTAGATGAGTCAATGAGCTGTATAGTACCCATACATACCACAAAAATGGATGTAAGTATTTTTAAAAAGTATGTAATAATGTGTGTATTTAAGTATGTTCCATAACTTCTCTTAAACCAGCTGACGA
Source organism: Schistocerca nitens (assembly GCF_023898315.1). Lineage (NCBI taxonomy): Eukaryota > Metazoa > Arthropoda > Insecta > Orthoptera > Acrididae > Schistocerca > Schistocerca nitens. The sequence goes on from NC_064617.1 coordinate 403,120,164, forward strand.
GTTAAACCAAAATTTGTACATATATCACTTACACTTACCGTGTAAGTGTAAGTGTGGGAGTCGGAAACAACTTACTCTCAAAGGGGTGTGCCCCACGACGTGCTAATACACATATTTTATTGATCCAGTATTTAAGTGTGAGAGCAGGTAGTGACTTGGAGCAAACGTTACACATAATTGCAGTCCTTTACGAAACTTTGCCTCCCTGATATTTCCCATAAACCGACGAAACGGAGAAAGTTAATTCCCTTACCACGCTGTCGCTCTTTATGCTCTGAAACTGCTGCATGAGCCTCGAGGTTTTAAGTTTTTTACCTCTTCGATACTAAGTGTATTCGCAACACTAGACATATTCACGTATACCTCAGGATGTAAATGCAAAATTATATCATTGTACAGCACATAGTTCAGGTGTTATGACGTTATAAAGATTGCACTGCTTGGAAATGAAACTGCAGAACAAAATTCGACACACATACAGTTGGGATATATGTACAGTGACTCGTGAAATATTTTAAATATACGACATTCGCGTACACCGGCAAATATACGGGTAAAGAGCCCCTCCTAAACATTAGGGTCGATTTCAACAAAATTTAATAGACGTATTACTGCTATCTGAGGGTAAGAACTAACAACCTCCTGTTGGGATGGGGCTGATAATGCAGACACAAAAGAGGAAGGACGAGATGGTCATACACAGAGGAGGAAGAAGAAAATGGACACAGAAAGGGAAAGGAGAAGATGGCTAGAGAGAGGGTAGAGGAGCAGAGAAAGGAAAGAGAAGCTGGACAGAGACCAAAGGTGGAGTGGGAGTAAGATGGGCAGAAAGAGGCGGACGAGGGGAATGGTCTGTGACAGCGGAGAGGAGGGAGTGGAGATAGAAAGAAAAGAGGAGGGAATAGACAGGGGGAAGAAGGAGCTGGGCATAGAGAGAGGGAAGAGGAGAGGGCAGGATGAGATGGACAAAGAGTGGGGTTGGAGGAGGTGGACAGAGAGAGCGGTGAAAGAGATGGACTGAGAGGAGGGAAAGGAAGAGATAGATAGAAGACTGGAATGAAAACATACGCTTGCAACTCTGGGTACTTAACGGGTCTGTACGAAAGAAGACGATCTGGATGAACAGGAGATCCAGATTAATGAGGGAATGATAAATGAGGATCTACCGTAGCTCCTGTAGCCCCATTGAAAGTTTGTGGCTTTTGACAGCGAGCCGGTCAGGCGCTGCCGCCACCGGTGGGCCGCCTGCGTCAGTCTAACGCCAGTGCTCTCGGCTCCCACTGTGCTGCCGCGCCTGTTGTGCAAAGAATTGTGTCTGTCAGTTGTGAAGTATGCCACTGTCTAAGCACCGAAAATTTCCCTGTTTCAAGAAAAACACGGCTCCTGCCATAAACGAACTTTTTTTAATAATTTAAATTCAGACACGTTAAACACTAAGTTTCAGGTGGTCCGAAGTCATACGAATATATTTTTCGTTACTGTTCACCAATGAAAGTAAGAAATGGCCATGTTTGTGTACATGGCGCAAATCAGGTTTATGAGAGTAACCATGGTGCAATACTATAAAGAAACCAAGAAATGTAAATAAAATCAAAATTCAGCCACCAAGAATTTGTTTATATTAGTTACTGTAGAAGAAATCCAGGCACTATGAGCAAACTGCCATTTTATATTTTTTGCAAATACATATGGTCCGTCATTTGCAGTTTTTGATCCTTGCGCTTAGGAGAATTGCTACATTCAGTCTTTTTGCGGGGTAATGGTCTTTTCTATCCACGCAGTGAAACTGCCGTTTGAGGCATGACGTTTAAATTTATTTCTTCTTACTGCTAAATGCATTTGTGACACATTTTGCTAACAGTATTCACGAGTACCACTAATTGCAGCAGGAAAATTAAATCATTGTGCGACACATAGTTCAGGCGATATGTCATAAACACTGAGCTGCGTGAAAACACCCGCATCATGCACGACGTTCAGATAGGTTACTTCTTTGTCACTAACAATATTTGCAAGAAATTTCGCAGACGGTATTCACATGTGCCTCTGAATGTACCTAGAAAAATATATACAGGGAAAAATATATCATTTAACGGCACACGAATCAACTGGAGAACTGGGTGTCGCTCAGGGAAGAGGCCGACGATCGGTTGCACCACAAGTGGTTGATGAAATTTCTGTTGCTATGGCAGGCAACGCCGCGCGCAATTCCCGATCGTCAGGCAGTGTGCGTTCTGTGCACAGTTGAATATCCGGTGGTCCACTGTATGGAAGGTGCTTCGAACCTTTCTCAAAAGTACAGAAGCTTGCACCACAGGACCCACAACGTCGAGTAGACTCTTCTCGCCAGGGTTGAATTTAACGAAGGCTGGCCCTGGACCATACTATGGATAGACGAAGCTCATGTTTTTCTGACGCGTGAGGTGTACATACAGAACTGCCGAGTGTGGAGATCTTCGTCATTGGCCCAATCTTTTTTAAACATCTTGGCGCTCAAGGACCAAAGAGGTGCAGTGTGACTGGGCAGCGTTGCTGCGATACGCAGGATGTCAGACCCACTCTACAGGAGAGAGACGCACTGAACCCAACAGTCTTTATGTAAGATTTGGACCCGTTGCACATCGCTCGCGAAGTTCACCTGCTTCTCCGAAACACATTTGGAAACGATCGAATTATCAGCCTATAGTTTCCAAATGCTTGGCCGGTACGATCACCTGATCTCACTCCCTGTGATTTCTGGTTGTGGAGCTACCTGACGGACAGCGATCACCATTCGAACATTCACACATATGCTGATCTGAAGCGCAGCATGTCAAGAGAGGTAGCCAGCATATCTCTGGACATGCTTCGTTCTGCTGTGCAGAATGCAATCCTTCACTTTCGGACTCTTATGGAAACTGATGGTCGCCATACTGACAAGGGAACCTCCCCATCGCACCCCCCTCGGATTTAGTTATAAGTTGGCACAGTGGATAGGCCCTGAAAACCTGAACACAGATCAATCGAGAAAGCAGAAAGAAGTTGAGTGGAACTATGAAAAAAATAAGCAAAATATACAAACTGAGTAGTCCATGTGCAACATAAGCAACATCAAGCAGAATGTAAGCTCAGGAGCGCCGTGGTCCCGTGGTCAGCGTGAGCATCTGCGGAACGAGAGGTCCTCGGTTCAAGTCTTCCCTCGAGTGAAAAATTTACTTTTTTTTATTTTCGCAAAGTTATGATCTGTCCGTTCGTTCATTGACGTCTCTGCTCACTGTAATAAGTTTAGTGTCTGTGTTTCGCGACCGCACCGCAAAACCGTCCGATTAGTAGACGAAAGGACGTGCCTCTCCAATGGGAATCGAAAACATTTGATCGCAAGGTCATAGGTCAACCGATTCCTCCACAGGTAAACAGGTCAGATATATTCTATACGACACTGGTGACGGCATGTGCGTCACATGACAGGAATATGTTGTCGACCCACCTAACTTGTACACTTGGCGAATGGGTAAAAAGATTCTTCTATCTTGCCCGACCCACCTAACTTGTACACTTGGCGAATGGGTAAAAGGATTCTTCTACCTTGCCCGATTTAGGTTTTCTTGTAGATGTGATAATCACTCCCAAAAAAGTGATGAAAACATAAGAGTTTGTCAGATAGTAAATGTCTGAAAATAGGAGATTAAACTTTTCACTCGAGGGAAGACTTGAACCAAGGACCTCTAATTCCACAGTTGCTCACGCTAACCACGGGACCACGGCACTCCTGAGCTTAGACTATCCTTGTACTTGCCTATCTTGCCACGAACTACTCAGTTCGTATATTTTTGCTTCTTTTTTTCATAGTTCCACTCAACTTCTTCCTTTTTTCTCGATTGATCTGTGTTCAGTTTTTCAAGGCCTTTCCACTGTGCCAACTTATAACTAAATCTGAGGGGGGTGCGATGGGAAGGTTCCCTTGTGAGCCCCTCGATTCTGCATTATTTCTCTTCCCATGTGCTTGAAATTAATGCTACCAAGTTTAGTACTCGTATGGTAATTAAATTCCATGTTATAACGTGTTAAATAGGGAAAGTTTAATTATGACCACCCGGTATTTGTACAAATACGTGTGAAATTTGTTAAGCATATGTGAAATATATTTGACTTGCGCACACGCAGGCAAAGCCACGGGTAAAAAGCTCATCCTATGCCCCTGGAACGATTTCAGTTGAATCTGGTGCACATATTAGTTACGATCTGGGAAGAATTACTGTGGAGTAGAAACCACAAGCCTACTATTGGGATGGGTAGAGAAAAAGTGCAGAGAGTAGGAGGAACGAGCAGTTGGACGGAGAGAGGTGTAGGAGGATGTGGTCAGGGGAGTGGAGGTGGGCAGTCAGGAGGGGGGGGGGAGTTGGACAAATAGTAGGTGGAAGTAAATACGTATCCGAGTAACACTGGGTACTCAGCTAGTTATAAATATGAAATAGGTAAAATCATTGTACGCATAAGTAGATGTGGAAAGTATATTACTGACTCTTTGCTGCTGTATTGTTTTAAGTTAGGGTGAGAAGATTCTGAACATACTAGGTTTGTCAGGCGTGCTTTTTGCTGTGTGGTGGATTGTGAACTACTCAAGATCGGAAAAACTTAATAGATGTTGCTGTAATGATGTGAAGGAACTGGAGAAATTTGCAATAATGAGTGGTTGTTACTTAGTTAGTTTCATGTTCCATGAATCATGTGTGTGATAAATCTTAACGATGTGGAAGAAATCATTTTATACTCACACCACAAATTATTTTGTAAATATAACTAAAAGGTTTATAAATTATAGAGTCGTCCATTTTTAGATTTTACTACGCATATCCAGATTTCGGCTAGTGGCTAGCCATTCTCAATGCACTGTATTATATTCTCAATGCATGTAAGTCCCTGTTGTTCGGGTTCAAATGGTTCAAATGGTTCTGAGCACTATGGGACTTAACATCTGAGGTCAACTACTTAAACCTAACTAACCTAGGGACATCACACACATCCATGCCCGAGGCAAGATTCGAACCTACGACCGTAGCGGTCGCGTGGTTCCAGACTGAAGCACCTAGAACCGCTCGGCCACACCGGCCGGCTGTTGTTCGGGCGTCAGTCACATTTTCTTCCGAATGGAAGATAACCTGATATCTACAAGGTTATCATTTACAAGTGGTTTCTTTTGTTAAAAAAGATAAAGACACGCAGATGTGAGTTAATAATTCATACTCACCACCTTTTACACCTTTTACACATTACAACAAAATATAAATTCTTCTGCGGGAATAGAAGGATATGTCAAGGAGCAACTTTTTCAGTTTATTTTCAGCATTCACATTGCTACCTGTCAGACAATTCATATCACTGGGTAAGTGACCAAAAGGTTTGGTTGCAGAACTGTGCACCCCTTTTTGTGCTAACCACAAACTTAAAGTGGCGTAACGAATGCAATTCTTTTCTTCTTGTAATGTAATTATGCACATCATTGTTCCCTTTGAAATGTAATGGACTACCTACGACAAATTCCTTGATGGAGTAAATATAATGCGAAGTAATAGCCAAAATACGTAACTCTTTAAACAGATGTCTATAAGATTATCGTGGGTGAGCACCACATGTTACTCTTACAGCGCGTTTCAGAGCAACGAAAACTTTCTTCCTTGAAGATGTGTTACACCAGAACATTATTCCACCTCAAGTTATTAAATGAAAATATGCAAAATACATCACCTTACTTATTTGTTACTGCCAAGCTTTGCAGTGATTCTAAGTGCAAATGTGGGTGAACTCAATTGTTTCAGAAGTTCCAAAAAGTGCTTTTTCCCAATTTAAATTCCCAACAACACGCACACATAGGAATTTTAAAATTGCGCCCTATTTATTATTTCCTCACTACATGTTACACTTAACATTGATGTAGTAACTCTCGATGCGCAGAACTGAATACGTTGTGCCTTTTTTAAAACTGGGAGTGGGGCCATTCGGAGGAAAGCAGTCAGTGATGGTTCAAATGGCTCTGAGCACTATGGGACTTAACATCTGTGGTCATCAGTCCCCTAGAACTTAGAACTACTTAAACCTAACTAACCTAAGGACATCACACACATCCATGCCCGAGGCAGGATTCGAACCTGCGACCGTAGCGGTCACGCGGTTCCAGACTGAAGCGCCAGAACGGCACGGCCACACCGGCCGGCGCAGTCAGTGATACTTTTAAGAAGTTTGTCTACCGTTTCTACTGTTTCTCTATATATGCTTGGATTGATTACAATACTAGTGTCATCAGCAATAAGAACAAATTCTACTCGTTATATATTAGACGGAAAATCGTAGACACACATGAGGAACAAAAGCAGATATAACATTGAGCCTTGGGAAATTCCCCACGTGATTTCTCCTTAGCCAGAGTAACGTTCCCGGGCTACATTCGCTGGATTACTAAATACTACTTTCTGCATTCTTTTGGTTAGATATGACATTATCCATTGTGGCTATAACATAAAACCCATAAAGATCAGTTTATCTAAGAGAGGGACGCAAGGTGAACGAATGTGTAGTTTCCATTTAAACTGCCACCTTTAGCTTATAACGACACGTCATTAATGCATTGCTCCGCACCCGCGGTTGGCTGGCATCTAAATAGCGGCGTTTCAGTTCGGTCGTCTCATCCCACACGCGCCCTGTTGCGTTCTCCGGCAGCCGGACCAGTGGTAATGTACCGTGCACACCAGTCGCACCCAACACTCGTTCCCGCTGCCGGTCTTGCTACGGTATCTTCAGGCCTAAATGATAGGCCTACCCAAGCAAGGTGTTTCAGGACCTTGAAAACGTCGCGTTAACGCACTTCATATCACTTGACGACCTACTTGCTCGTCCAGTACGTCGAACGTTTGCAGACATCAGCTTTCAATGCGGCTCAGAGGCAGACAGTTGTAGAACCACATACACTTATCGAGTTTACAAGACACATTTCTCATCATTTCCATTCACGATGAAGAGAGGAGTTACATGAAGCAGCAAGTAACTGACATACTGGACAGAATAAAACCATGACCGTTAAAGAAGATATTGCAGGAGCCCGCACAATGCTCATAACACTGTACTGGAAACGTCATATGGAAAGAAGTTCGAAATTTTTTAACCCTTGTTACATGACTCCCTACGATACAATCACATCTTACATACTGATTATTAGCTAATGCATGGGGAGGAACGATGATGGTACCGTCTATTACACTATTGAGCCGAAGGGATCGAAAGAAAGCACTCCTGTCGGCATGGCCAATTGAAAAACTCCGTATGTCACGTGAACGCCATGCCGTCAATCACTACGCTGCCAAGACCAGTTTTTGTAAAAAAGATATCATAATAAAGCTTCTGGTTGGTGACAGGAGGCAGCGTCGGGACTTCATACATTTTCAGCCGTGTTCGAAACAGGATTATTATTTTTATTATTGTTTTTTGTTTTTCATTTATCTACTCACGTTCGTATAAAATTGATACACGAATGCTTTCCTGTGTGGCGCACGGGATTAGCCGAGCGGTCTAGGGCGCTGCAGTCATGGGCTGTGCGGCTGGTCCCGGCGGAGGTTCAAGTCCTCCCTCGGGCATGGGTGTGTGTGTTTGTCCTTAGGATAATTTAGGTTAAGTAGTGACCTTAGCAGTTAAGTCCCATAGAATTTCATACACATTTGTACATTTTTTGTTTTCCAATGCATGTTGAGAAGGCATTATCTTATTCGTCTACTAATTGGCCTGTCTGCTGTATGAACTAACAAAAAAGAAAAAACCGTAAATGACCGAGATAATTATTTGAAACTGTTTTCGGTGAAACCCCTGTAGTGTTTCTCGGTTCGTAATCAGTCGCAAACGTTAGTTTCCGGTAAAATGATTCATTATGCACGGTTTACTTCGAAATTAGTGGGTACGCGTAAAATCTTCAGCAATGTTAAAGACATTTCTTCGCGCTATGATCGTGGTGTTCGGAATTTCTACCCTTCGGATGCTTCTATGATCATTATTATCCAAGGGAATGCACCAAATGTTAGTGAAGAATGAATATAAAAAATGCTAAGAATTAACTTTGATAATCTGACGGGAACCGGTGTCACCACTGCGGTAAGGCCGTTGGCAGAAGAAAGCATTACAGTGATGGGAAAAATGGCGAAACAAGGAAAGCGCTATAACAATTAAATATAAGGTTACGAGAATTGAAAAAGATTGTAAATCCTGAGAAATACCACACACACATACCCGTATATTATATATTAAAAGCATGACACTCCTTGTGGAACGCAGGTTTAATTTTATAATTAATTTAACGACAATGTATAGTCTGACTTCAAAACAAACGTTCGTTTAGTAATCTTCTACGAACAAGGGTAGAAAAACGAAAGAAAAAAACTAATAAAATGAAATCAATAACCGGGTTTCGAAAGCGAGCACACAGTGTGCAAAGGTAGGAAGCTGCGCCCCCAATCACCGTGCCACCATTTCGGGTGAAGTGACTGCGATCTAAAAGGCGTATAAAATACGACGAAAAATTTGACGACAGTTTTCTCAGAAAAACTCGGATAAGCCAATACACGTGTTCTCTAATTCTGAGCACTCTTCCACGAAGAAAAGTTTCTGGGAAATCGGGCAATGGCACTTACCGTGTTCCCCTCGCCAGCAGCGGACAGCAACACCCACACCTTATCGGTTCTCGGGAATAAATACGACGGTGCTACCACACTGGCCTGGTACTACTATCGCGTTCTTACTACTCCTAAAACATTAGAGGGGTATTTTTGCGTTTCTAGGGTCATTACAGTAAAAATGGTAGCTCTTTTCTCGTATAATTTCACGCAGTTACCTGAAATTGGAAGTGTTGTTACATACGAATACCACTCGTGGTCTTGCGGTTGGCGTTGCTAACTCTGGCTCACAGCGTCCTGGGTTCGATTACCGTCTGAACGCGTATTTCCTGCAGTAGGAACTGTGTCTGTGTGTTTGTGTCTGTGCGCTGGCGTCTGCGTGTTTTTCTCATAATCATTACATCATGATCGACGGGCAATTTGCCGAAAGGGTGTCAAATGAGAACCATTGTACCAGGAGGCCTAATTCCCAGGAAGGGGGTCCCAGCCAAAAATGCCATACACGGAAATCTTAATCTAATACACTACTGGCCATTAAAATTGCTACACCAAGAAGAAATGCAGATGATAAACGGGTATTCATTGGACAAATATATTATACTAGAACTGACAAGTGATTACATTTTCACGCAATTTGGGTGCATAGATCCTGAGAAATCAGTACCCAGAACAACCACCTCTGGTCATAATAACGGTCTTGATACGCCTGGGCATTGAGTCAAACAGAGCTTGCATGGCGTGTACAGCTACAGCTGCCCATGCAGCTTCAACACGGTACCACAGTTCATCAAGAGCAGTGACTGGCGTATTGTGACGAGCCAGTTGCTTGGCCGCCATTGACCAGACGTTTTCAATTGGTGAGACAACTGGATAATATGCTGGCCAGGGTAGCAGTCGAACATTTTCTGTATCCAGAAAGGCCCGTACAGGACCTGTAACATACGGTCGTGCATTGTCCTGCTGAAATGTAGGGTTTCGCAGGGATCAAATGAAGGGTAGAGCCACGGGTTGTATAACACATCTGAAATGTAACGTCCACTGGTCAAAATGCCGTCAATGCGAACAAGAGGTGACCGAGACGTGTAACCAATGGCACCCCATACCATCATGCCGGGTGATACGCCGGTATGACGATGACGAATACACGCTTAAAAAAAAATGGCTCTGAGCACTATGGGACTCAACTGCTGTGGTCATAAGTCCCCTAGAACAGAACTAATTAAATCTAACTAACCTAAGGACATCACACACATCCATGCCCGAGGCAGGATTCGAACCTGCGACCGTAGCGGTCGTGCGGTTCCAGACTGTAGCGCCTTTAACCGCTCGGCCACTCCGGCCGGCAATATACACGCTCCCAATGTGCGTTCACCGCGATGTCGCCAAACACGGATGCAACCATTATGATGCTGTTAACAGAACCTCCATTCATCCGAAAAAATGACGTTTTGCCATTCGTGCAGCCAGGTTCGTCGTTGAGTACACCATCGCAGGCGCTCCTGTCTGTGATGCAGCGTCAAGGGTAACCGCAGCCAAGGTCTCCGAGCTGATAGTCCATGCTGCTGCAAACGTCGTCGAACTGTTCGCGCAGATGACTGTTGTCTTGCAAACGTCCCCATATGTTGACTCAGGAATCGAGACGTGGCTGCACGATCCGTGACAGCCATGCGGATAATATGTCTGTCATCTCGACTGCTAGTGATACGAGGCCGCTGGGATTTAGCACAGCGGTCCGTATTACCCTCCTGAACCCACCGATTCCATATTCTGCTAACAGTCATTGGATCTCGACCAAATCGAGCAGCAGTGTCGCGATACGATAAACTGCAATCGCGATAGGCTCCAATCCGACCTTTATCAAAGTCGGAAACGTGATGGTACGCATTTTTCCTCCTTACACGAGGCATCACAACAACGTTTCACCACGCAACGTCGTTCAGCTGCTATTTGTATGAGAAATCGGTTGGAAACTTTCCTCATGTCAGCACGTTGTAGGTGTCGCCACTGGCGCCAAAAAATGGTTCAAATGGCTCTGAGCACTATGGGACTCAACTGCTGAGGTCATTAGTCCCCTAGAACTTAGAACTAGTTAAACCTAACTAACCTAAGGACATCACAAACATCCATGCCCAAGGCAGGATTCGAACCTGCGACCGTAGCGGTCTTGCGGTTCCAGACTGCAGCGCCTTTAACCGCACGGCCACTTCGGCCGGCCCACTGGCGCCAGCCCTGTGTGAATGCTCTGACAAGCTAATCATTTGCATATCACAGCATTTTCTTCCTGTCTGTTACATTTCGCGTCTGTAGCACGTCATTTTCTTGGTGTAGCAATTTTAATGGCCAGTAGTGTAGTTAGCACTTCCGGCCCAGGACGATCAAATACACCTAAATCAAATCGCTACGAGTAAGATGGTGCAATGGGCAATGGTCTGCAGCCAGATTTCAGAGGAGTGGAATCAGATCCTCTTCTTAAGCTGTAATCACAGTGGCAAAGACGACGCCTCTGAAGGTCTCCCGATAACATCGTCCGACAACTGGGACACAGTACATCCTATATCCCCCACGAACCATGGACCTTCCCGTTGGTGGGCAGGCTTGTGTGCCTCAACGATACAGATAGCCGTACCGTAGGTGCAACCACAACGGAGGGGTATCTGTTGAGAGGCCAGACAAACGCGTGGTTCCTGAAGAGGGGCAGCAGCCTTTTCAGTAGTTGCAGGGGCAACAGTCTGGATGATTGACTGATCTGGCCTTGTAACACGAACCAAAACGGCCTTGCTGTGCTGGTACTACGAACGGCTGAAAGCAAGGGGAAACTACAGCCGTAATTTTTCCCGATGGCATGCAGCTTTACTGTATGGTTAAATGATGATGGCGTCCTCTTGGGTAAAATATTCCGGAGGTAAAATAGTCCCCCATTCGGATCTCCGGGTGGGGACAACTCAAGAGGACGTCGTTATCAGGAGAAAGAAAACTGGCGTTCTACGGATCGGAGCGTGGAATGTGAGATCCCTTAATCGGGCAGGTAGGTTAGAAAACTTGAAACGGGAAATGGATAGGTTAAAGTTAGATACAGTGGGAATTAGTGAAGTTCGGTGGCAGGATGAACAAGACATTTGGTCGGGTGAGTACAGGGTTATAAATACAAAATCAAATCGGGGTGATGCAGGAGTAGGTTTAATAATGAATAATAAAAAAAAGGAGTGCGGGTAAGCTACTACAAACAGCATAGTGAACGCATTATTGTGGCCAAGATAGTCACGAAGCCCACACGTACTACGGTAGTACAAGTTTATATGCCAACTAGCTCTGCAGGTGATGAAGAAATTGATGAAATGTATGATGAGATAAAAGAAATTATTCAGGTAGTGAAGGGAGACGAAAATTTTATAGTCATGGGTGACTGGAATTCGAGAGCAGGAAAAGGGAGAGAAGGAAACACAGTAGGTGAATATGAATTGGGGGAAAGAAATGAAAGAGGAAGCAGTCTGGCAGAATTTTGCACGGAGCATAACTTAATAATAGCTAACACTTGGTTCAAGAATCATAAAAGAAGGTTGTACGCATGGAAGAATCCTGCAGAAACTAGAAGGTATCAGATAGATTATATAATGGTAAGACAGAGATTTAGGAACCAGGTATTAAATTGTAAGATATTTCCAGGGGCAGATGTGGACTCTGACCACAATCTATTGGTTATGAACTATAGATTAAAACTGAAGAAACTGCAGAAAGGTGGGAATTTAAGGAGATGGGACCTGGACAAACTGATTAAACCAGAGGTTGTACAGAGTTTCAGGGAGAGCATAAGAGAACAATTGTCACAAATGGGGGAAAGAAATACATTAGAAGACGAATGGGTAGCTGTGAGGGATGAAGTAGTGAAGGCAGCAGAGGATCAAGTAGGTAAAAATACGAGGGCTAGTAGAAATCCTTGGGTAACAGAAGAAATATAGAATTTAATTGATGAAAGGAGAAAATATAAAAATGCAGTAAATGAAGCAGGCAAAAAGGAATACAAACGTCTCGAAGATGAGATCGACAGGAAGTGCAAAATGGCTAAGCAGGGATGCCTAGAAGACAAATGTAAGGATGTAGAGGCTTATCTCACTAGAGGTAAGATAGATACTGCCAACAGGAAAATTAAAGAGACCTTTGGCGAAAAGAGAACAACTTGTATGAATATCAAGAGCTCAGATGGAAACCGAGTTCTAAGCAAAGAAGGGAATGCAGAAAGATGGAAGGAGTATATAGAGGGTCTATACAAGGGCGACGTACTTGAGGACAATATTCTGGAATTGGAAGAGAATGTAGATGAAGACGAAATGGGAGATACAATACAGCGTGAAGGGTTTGACAGAGCACTGATTGACCTGAGTCGAAGCAAGGCCCCGGGAGTAGACAACATTCCATTAGAACAACTGACGGCCTTGGGAGAGCCAGTCCTGACAAAGCTCTACCATCTGATGAGCAAGATGTATGAGACAGGCGAAATACCCTCAGACTTCAAGAAGAATACAATAATTCCAATCCTAAAGGAAGCAGGTGTTGACAGATGTGAAAATTACCGAACAAACAGTTTAATAAGTCACAGCTGCAAAATACTAACACGAATTCGTTACAGACGAATGGAAAAACTAGTAGAATCCGACCTCGGGGAAGATCAGTTTGGATTCCGTAGAAATATTGGAACACGCGAGGCAATACTGACCTTACGATTTATCTTAGAAGAAAGATTAAGGAAAGGCAAACCTACGTTTCTAGCATTTGTAGACTTAGAGAAAGCTTTTGACAATGTTGACTGAAATACCCTCTTTCAAATTCTAAAGGTGGCAGGGATAAAATACAGGGAGCGGGAGGCTATTTACAATTTGTACAGAAACCCGATGGTAGTTGTAAGAGTCGAGGGACATGAAAGGGAAGCAGTGGTTGGGAAGGGAGTGAGACAGGATTGTAGTCTCTCCCCGATGTTACTCAATCTGTATATTGAGCAAGCAGTAAAGGAAACAAAGGAAAAATTCGGAGTAGGTATTATCATCCACGGAGAAGAAATGAAAACTTCGAGGTTCGCCGATGGCATTGTAATTCTGTCAGAGACAGCAAAGGACTTGGGAGAGCAGTTGAAAGGAATGGACAGTGTCTTGAAAGGAGGATATAAGATGAAAATCAACAAAAGCAAAACGGGGATAATGGAATGTAGTCGAATTAAGTCGGGTGATGCTGAGGGAATCAGATTAGGAAATGAGACACTTAAAGTAGTAAAGGAGTTTTGCTATTTGGGGAGCGAAAATAACTGATGATGGTCGAAGTAGAGAGGATATGAAATGTAGACTGGCAATGGCAAGGAAAGTGATTCTGAAGAAGAGAAATTTTTTAACATCGAGTATAGATTTAAGTGTCAGGAAGTCGTTTCTGAAAGTATTTGTATGGAGGTGAAACATGGACGATAACTAGTTTGGACAAGAAGAGAATAGAAGCTTTCGAAATGTGGTGCTACAGAAGAATGCTGAAGATTAGATGGGTAGATCACGTAACTAATGTGGAGGTACTGAATAGAATTGGGGAGAAGGGGAGTTTATGGCACAACCTGACAAGAAGAAGAGACCTGTTGGTCGGACGTGTTCTGAGGCATCAAGGGATCACAAATTTAGCATTGGAGGGCAGCGTGGAGGGTAAAAATCGTAGAGGGAGACCAAGAGATGAATACACAAAGCAGATTCAGAAGGATGTAGATTGCAGTAAGTACTGGGAGATGAAGATGCTTGCACAGGATAGAGTAGCATGGAGAGCTGCATCAAACCAGTCTCAGGAATGAAGACCACAACAACAACATCCTATATCCTTCGCCAGTTTTTGCCGATAGCAAGGAGATTAGAGTTAGATCACCTCTGTCTCGCCATGGACTTGGCGAGTGCTGGATTTTCTTTCCTTAGCTGTTTGAATAATCATACAAGTTTCACGAAAATACACTGACTGAGAAAATCGCAAAACCAAAATATAATTAATACAGAATAATGAAACTTCGGGAATATATTTGTCTAGGTAACATATTTAAGTGATTGACATTGCAAGATCACAGATTAAGGTAAGGGCTTCAAAAGCCATTGTAAATGTGAAAAGCTGGTACATTAATGACCTGTGTAACCGCCAGAACGCTGAATACAAGCATGTAAACCTGCATGCATTGTGTTGTACAGGTGCCGGTAGTTAGTTTGAGGGATGGAGTTACATGCCTGTTGCACTCGGGCAATACAGGATCCGTTAATGGGTTTGGGGATGACGCTGGAGTTATCCATCGACGACAGATATGGTGATCGAACAGACCGAGGCAACATCTCGACACTCTGTAGAGCACGTTAGGTTGCAACAGCGGTATGTGGGCGACCGTTATCTTGTTGGAAAACACCCCCTGGATTGATGTTCATGAATGGCAGCAAAGGGTGTCAAATCACCAGCTTCACATACGAATTTGCAGTCTGGGTGCGTGGAATAACCACGAGATTGCACCTGCTGTCATCCGAAATTGTCACCCAAACCACAACTCCAGGTGTAGGTCCAGTGCGTGTAACACGCAGACTTGTTGGATGCAGGCCCCCAACTGGTCTCCTTCCAACAAACACACCGCAGTCACTGACACCGTGACAGAGCTCTCGCTTGACACCACTCCAGTCGTTAATGGCGACGGTTTGGTGACAGCGGAATGCGCGCTATAGGGCGTCTGGCTCGTAGCTTTCCAGTAACTGTTTTGTGACAGTTCGTTGTGTCACTGTGGTGCCATCTACTGCTCAAATTGCTGCTACAGATGCAGAACGATGGGCCTGAGCCATGCGGCAAACACAATGGACTTCCCTCTCGGTAGTGCCACGTGGTCGTCTGGAGCCCGGTCTTCTTGGGACCGTGCATTCTCGTGACAAGCACTGCTAGCAATCATGTACAGTGGCTACCTTCCTGCAAAGTATTTCTGCAGTATCGCAGAGGGAACATAGCCTTATCATATGACCTCGTTCAAACCCAGTGAGGTGCCGATATTGGTGTCTTGGTCGCCTTTAAGGCAGTCCTGTCTAACGCCAAGTCACAATGTCCAGTCTGAAAGATAACTAACGCTCACGACCGTTACAGAGTCTATTCAGAGCAAACCTGATTTGCATTCTCACAGTTGTGTTACTAGCGCCACACGTTTACAGATTGAGAAAAACGCCTGCCGAGTTCCGTTTATGTCCTACAGCTCCTTCTTGGTGCTGAGATTTTTCCTCAGTGCAAGTGGAAAAGACGTTGTCCTTATTTCTCTATTAATTGTCTGTTTGGTGAACGAATTAAGGGAAAAAATCAATAAATGATTCTTGTTGGCACTGTAAAGCAAGATTGCAAAACCTATGCGCAACTTCAAATAAAATAATCAGAACATACATGTGTTCATTAACTTTCAATGACTATCATTCAGCGTACGTGTGAAAGACAAAAAGAAAATTAGATTAAGATTTAACAGCTAAAGCACTGAAAATTGGAACCACATAAGTCACATTTGATAACCACCTCATACAACGGAATCGCAGCTCCGCTGGCATAAAAACACCTGTTACTAGTACTTATAATGCCCACCTGTCACAATAAATCAAATCCACTACAGTAACTTTTAAGTTTCGGAATCGACATGTGCCACCTTCTTCACTTCTGTTAAGGATTAGCCTGCTTGACATACTGTGTTTTAAGTATAGACGCGGTGCTGAAATGGCTGGACAGCCACAGAACACGCGTAATGTAATATAACGTTCTGTTAATTTAATATATATATATATATATATATATATATATATATATATATATATATATATATATAGAGAGAGAGAGAGAGAGAGAGAGAGAGAGGGAAACATTCCACATGGGAAAAATATATCTAAAAACAAAGATGATGTGACTTACCGAACGAAAGCGCTGGCAGGTCGATAGACACACAAACCAACACAAACACAAACACAAAATTCAAGCTTTCGCAACAAACTGTTGCCTCATCAGGAAAGAGGGAAGGAGAGGGAAAGACGAAAGGATGTGGGTTTTAGGGGAGAGGGTAAGGAGTCATTCCAATCCCGGGAGCGGAAAGACTTACCTTAGGGGGAAAAAAGGACGGGTATACACTCGCGCACACACACACACATATCCATCCACACATATACAGACACAAGCAGACATCTCACAAGCAGACATCAGTCAACTGATCAGTTGACTGCACAGCAGCAAGGGGAGCTCCACCTACCAGCCCAAAGGAGCCAATGGGTCTGAAGATGGTTTTATAGAAAAAACCGAAACCGGTTACTCATTAAAACAGACATAACGTGATCAAGACTGAACTTTAATCTAATATATAACAATTAATTGATCACTGTATTCCAGAAATGTTTACCAAAATTTGTAAAAGTGTTGCGTTAAAATGCCTGGGTGAGCTGTAACAGGGTGACTGTCGTACAGCCGAAAGACAAAAGGCACGGATATAATTTATCATTCGTTCCCAAAAGACGTTAAAGTGCAGAGGGCCTGGATTATGAAGTGCCACCGAAAAGATCGCTTCAATGTTGCGACGTCAACTGTTTGTTCATTGCATTTCACATCCGATGATTATCTACGTGACTTGCGAGCAGAACTTCTCAATCTACCGCCGAAGCAAACACTTAAACCAGACGCAGTGCCGAGTGTGAATATACCAGGAAGTGTTCCCAGTGTTAGTGGAAATTCAGGCCCTGATGACACAGTTTCTCCGAATAGGGCAGACAGGTCGCAGGCTAGAAAGACAATGAAAAATGCAATTGAGCACCTGGTTAGTGTGTCTCCGAAAAAAAGAAAAATAGACCAGTCAACAGCGACAGATGACTGTGACACTGATAGTAAACAGATAAGCGAACTCTGTAAACGTATAGAAGAATTAGAATACAGGAACCGCAGACTGACAGCTATGTGTGCAAATCTCAGGTGTAGTGAGAAGCGTTTGAAACTCAAAGTGAAAGCTTGTGGTGAGAAAATAAAATATCGACAAAAGTGTCAAAAGAAGCAAGTACAGGAGAAAGTGACTCAAATATTAGGCAAATTGTTTTCGAAAACACAGATAAACTGCTTGTTGAGTGGAAAGAAACGAGCAAAATGGCAAAAGGAAGATATTTGTAAAGCGCTTACACTTCGTCCTGTGTCTAGGAAGTGTTATTTGTTTTTCAGAAATCAGGTCGGTTTCCCACTTCCAGGACTGTCAACACTTAAGAGATGGACGTCACGCTCTTTCAGATGCTTTCCTGGTCTGCTGACAGACGTTTTGCAACTAATGAAAGCCCACTCATCTGTATTGACAAAAACTGAACGTGTGTGTGTGCTATTATTCGACGAAATGAATGTAGACAGGAATATTATTTATAATCCTGTTGAAGATCGTGTTGTAGGGCCACACAGTAACGTGCTATTTGTTATGGTACGTGGTTTGTTTTCTGGGTGGAAGCAACCCATTTACTATGATTTTGACACACAAATAACAGCTGATCGGTTAAGCAGTATTATCTGCTCTGTACAAGATGTTGGTTACGATGTTGTTGCGGTAGTGTGCGACCTTGGAACAAAAAAATCGATCTGTGTGGAAAGATTTTAATGTGACAGAAACAAATTCCTGCTTTTCCAATCCGCAGTATGAAAATAAACGAATCTGGGTGTTTTCAGATATTCCGCATTTGTTTAAATTAATGAGGAACAACTTTCTGGATGACAGACTAAAGCTTCCAAGTGGGAAAATTGTTAATAAATCTATTGTAGAAAGACTGCTCGCATTAGATAGGAGTGAAATGAAGTTGTGTCCTAAACTGTCACAGCTTCATCTCAGTGTCAAGGGGAGAGAGCGTCAAAGGGTTTATTTGGCAATGCACCTTTTTTCGAGTACCACAGCTAAAGCCATAAAGTACCTAATGCCTGAAGAAGAGGAAGCAGCGAATTTTTTTCAGTTAGCAAACGTCGCATTTGTCATTCTGACTGCTCGGAGGTACAATAAGAATGTGTTATCATGTGGTTATGGGATACATAAGGATGTTCAAGAAAGAATATTGAGAGAACTGTATACGTGTGCCGAAAAAAATGCGCGTAGGCAATGCAAATCACTTGCTCCCATTCCAGAAAGGCATTATGACAACTGTTCGGTCATTATTTGGATTGTTTTCAGATCTTCAGCCACTACAAATAACATATATTTTAACTGCAAGATTGAACCAGGATGCACTGGAAAATTTTTTCTCACAGGTCAGAGGAATTGGTCATTTCCATTCGAACACTTCTCCAACAGAAGTAAAATATCGATTACGGTTGTTACTGCTGGGACACAATGCTTATGACAGTCCTCTGTCAAGTGACACATCAGTAGAGGCAGATGAGTGTGACGGATTTTTGACGTCACATCTGTTCACAGGAATTTTGCCTGACATGAGCGAAGCACTGCAAATGATAGATGGTGAAAAAGAGCTACGAGATATTAACTTTCCTGTTCAACCTGCACCAGAAGAATCTGCTGTCAAAGAGGGATGTGACTGCTCTGCAGAAGGATTCCGTTACCTGGCTGGCTACACTGCATATCGTGCTAAGAACTGTGAGAAGACACTGGGAACGCCGTCGGCTGATATTGTAAGCCCTCCAACAAATGAAAATTATGGTTGGATTGAATTTCTATCTCGCGGTGGGCTTACAGTTCCCACAGATGAGTGGCTACATAAGATGTCTCAGTTTGAACTAATTTTTAATGAATTTAATGGATTGGATAGTATTTCCAAGGAAAAAAAATATAGTGAAAACAATATGCACTGCTGTCCAAACTAAATATCCGGAATTTTCGTCACACGTTATAAAACTGTATGTCAGAACACGACTTTTCATTCGTATGCGGTTCCTCAATACGAAGCATAAAATGCAGAAAGCAGCAGCAGCACAGAAGCGGAAATCAAGACAGTGGCACTCTTCTTCTACTGCAAACACGTAAATCAACTGTTTTAAATAATTTCCTGAGATTTTATTGGTGTTATAAGTAGTTGCTTGTCCTTAGTAAGAGTCGCTTGCTGCGCTAGCCGCTGCCTCCCTTTGCTCCTACAGTGACGTCACTGCGCCAGCCAATCGCAGCCGATTTAGCTTCGGGCCCAACCTCCCTTTTAAATAACCTTAGGCTGGAGTTGGCGGTCATGTGGGCATGAGGTGTGCTCTTTGTGTGTATGAATGGTGTGTGTTTTTCTTCTGCTGAGGAAGGCTGTGGCAGAAAACTTTTAGGAAGTGCCTCGTAATTGTGTCTGTCTGTAACTTCACGTGTCTTCTTTACGGTAAGCATCATTCTATCTTTTCCTACATTGTTGACATTTCTACCCAGACTTTCCATTGTTTCACATTCATAATCAAGATTATACGGAACTCTCGGACCGTTATGTATTATAACTAGAGACCGGATTATAGGCATCAGAAAACCCTTAAAATATGCGTGCAAATATGCATGAAGAACGCTTAAAAATTCATGAAAATGGCGAAATATGCAAAATCAAATAATAAAGAAACACGATAGTTACTGTGTGCATTACACCTGAAAGTCAAACCTGTGCTTATCAGTTACGAGGAAGAGCGCCTGCCACGCCAAAAATCGGTACGTTTAGAATGCTGATATTTTCTGAATACTCTCTAGTAGAGGTTAGGAAGGGTGGCTTTCTGGGATTATTTTCTAAAAATTTGCAAAATGGGGGTACATACCGTGTTTCAAGAATTGTTCCTTCTTTGCCATTGTTGTCGGTAATAAGCGGATGCGATGCGATGTACAGAATCAACTGCGAGATATATAGCTCGCTGAGGGGCAATTTAAACTCCGAATTATTTTATTTAAAAAGCGACATACAGCCACGATTTTTTTTGAACAGCATTAACTTTTAATTAGAACTATTGGACCAAAGTATTATTTACGATTTATTTCACATTTTTCTTCTATTGTAAACATAAACGGCCAAGTACTGTTCCAAATGTTAGGTAGTAAGATTGTGTCTTCGATCACTCTAAACATTTTTATAAGCAGAAAAGGATCGTTCTACATCAACTGTGGCAACTGGCCACTATTTGAATTTTGGTGCTATGTTGGCAGTTAATGTTTTTGGTTAATGTTCACCTGCCCCATTAATAAAACTATCAGTTTGGCACATAGCTTCAAAGTCTGGGATATTGTTTAAAATGTTTTCTAACTTTTCTTCAAGTTTTCTTGAGAATACCGCCGGCAATGATGAGTTCACTAGAATAATTTTATTCATTGACTGAATAGATTCATTCAGTGCCAAACCTTGGGTTTCAAGGTTGTTAGTACTTTCAGGTATATGGAAATGATGAGCGCTAATCACAGCAATGTCTTTTTTAATACCGGAATCATTAAAAGCTTCCTTGCACTGGCAGACTGCCAAAGCCTTTGCACTATCGAAGTCGTTTGCTACCTCTCCAATGGCCTCGAAATGTTAATTGTAAAACAACACAGCTTCGACCCACGTACCCAAACGAGTTACCTCTGGTTCGGGAGGTAAAGGCACATTTCGTAGTTTCCCTTTGTAGGTCTTGAGGCGAGCAGGAGCCTTTAGAAACACTTTCTTTATGGATGAAATCGGTTTATTTACATTCACAAAGTGGAACTACTTCTTCAGCAACGCGATGTACTCCATGAGCAAAGCACGTCACATGATTCAAGTTGGGATAAAATACTCAGAGAGTTTTTCTGCTTTGGTCATATAGGGAGCAGATCTAAAATAAACACAAACACCCTTTCATCTGCAGAAGATTTTCGAAATATTTTTCTGATACCCTCATTCACAACTCTGGCGATCGTAGAATGATTTACTTTTTCAAGTTCTTTGCAGGCTGCTAAATAGGAAGAAGAAGTCTCTTCTTTTAAAGCACTAACATTGTAGTTTGCAATGCAACGGCCACAGATGTCTATAGTTTCGTCAACTGAATTCCAGGTAGTGCTGTCCTTAACTTCATTGCGTATTTCTTCCAAAACATTTACGTAAACTGTCGGTATATAATTTTTACGCAATGTTGATTCATCTGGTATATTTTGATTCAAACAATAGTTGCCTAGGAAAACTTTGAGGGTAGGGTTTGTAAGTTTGTGAAGAGGTATATATCCATGTGAAGCCGACTTATTTGGTTACCTTTGGACTAATCCCTGCTACTGCAACTTGCTGTTGCCAGAAGCTGTTGCCGTGGTCCTTTCTTCTGCATTCGTGCGATATGATGACTTGTCTTGACATGATGGTCTATTTGATGCTTTGTTTTGAACGTAACGTTTTTCTCGCAAACTCGGCAGTACAAAACAATTCTGACACATTTAAATGTTCCAGGATGGTCAGCTATACACGAAACGAGGCTTATTTTCCCGTGCACAACACGGTACATACTACATGTCGTAAAGACGTTCAGCTGTATACAAATAAGTCCGCAGCTCGTGGTCGCGCGGTAGCGTTCTCGCTTCCCGGGTTCGATTCCCGGCGGGGTCAGGGATTTTCTGTGCCTCGTGATGACTGGGTGTTGTGTGATGTACTTAGGTTAGTTAGGTTTTAGTAGTTCTAAGTTCTAGGGGACTGATGACCATAGATGTTAAGTCCCATAGTGCTCAGAGCCATTTTTTTTTGTATACAAGTAAATAGAATGCTAAACTGAAACAATGGACGTGTGACTAAAAGCTTGCGTAGTTTAATTTAATTGTTGCCGACGCTTACGGTATGACAGCGGAGGGGATTAACCAGGGGCGCGTGCGCAGAAGCATTGACTCTTGTCTGCCTGTTCCTATTCCTCTTCTCTAATGGCAGTGGCCTCTCGGTTAGCGATGGCAAGCAGTTATAGGTCACGGTCAACCTGTGAGACATCGCAGCTAGATGGAGCTGGAGACAGTCTTTCTAAATTTTTAAAATATTGTAAACATAGAGCGAAAATATGCATCGTCACTGGTTTTTAGTTCAAATATGCAGTAATCGGTGAAAAGTAGCCAAATATGCAAATGCATATGCAACATGCCAATGCATATAATCCGGTCTCTGACTATAACCATTGCCTAGGGAGCACATTGTTGGATCCAGTAGTATTGAGGCCTCAAGTAAAACACTGAGCGTCACTTTTACTGAGCAGGGAATTCGAAGTACTTGTTCTTATAAAAACTTATAAACTTTTAAATCCCTTATCGTGCTATGTAAAAAAAAATAGACGACAAATAAAATTGTGAAACAACAAAAAAAGGCTTCAGTTAGAGAGCAAAATCTGTTAAATTGAAATGAATTTGTAGTCACTCATGGAAATTACATTCGAACTGGAGAAAAATACTCAAATGCGTGTAGGCAAAACATACCACTTCGACTCCTCCATGAACCATTGCCGTGAACCGACTGGAGTTCTGAATGCTAGTGTGTGGCCTTAAAACGAACTGGTGCGTTGGAGAGATAGAGAAATCGGCGGCGCTTAGCGTAATGCGTTCGTCGTGGAAAATGGCACTCGCGCTGACAAGAAAGACAGTAATCGTCAGTTTTCCGGCAAGAAGACACCGTCAGAGAATGAGGAAGAGACAGCTTAGTCACTCAAGAGATTCTTGGCATACTGGTTAGATAAGACTGACACGATAATTAGCGTTTATGAGTTCACACTTCTTATTAGGTGTTTCAGCGATTTGTTTCGATTCCAGTCCATGAACCTCATTGACAGTGGAAAAAAGTAAAGCTTTTCGTCAGGATTTTTCCAGGTTTTGTATCCTGATTGTATTTATGTGGCCATTCTCATTAGATGCCAGGATAGAAATTGCGTTTTAAACTAATTATGAACCTGCTGTCTGGGGTACTCTACTTCGCTCAGGGAGTTGATATGAGATCGTGTGGTAGTTGGAATAAAAGGAAACTCTTTAAAGTATAAGAGCTGAAAAATTTTTATTGAAAAATATTCTAACTACTTACAATACTTGTTAAAGTACAAGAGTTAAAAAAATTACGACGTATTCCAACTACTCACAATATTTGTTTATAAACAATATATTTCATTTTGTTATCTGGGGTATTTGTGTGCAAATATTTCGACTTTCCTACTCGACAGCAGGCTACGTATAGTTGACTGTGAGAGAAACAGGAGTCTTCGTGGTTGTTGTCGCAATATTTTCAAGTTTCTCCTTGCGATTTGTTAACTGTAAAACAGTAGGCTAATTTGATTGGAAATTAGCTATTTGACGATCATCCTAGTACCATTACATAGTTTTGATGAGTTGAGATTTCTGAGTAGTATGCTCGGAGATTCAGTTTCAAGTCGAAGACAGTGTAATAGCTTTCTGGTACTTGCAAAGAGTTCAAAAATTCTGTACGGGAATTTTCTTCTGAATATTAATGTAATATCATCGGCAATATTATTTTAAGTTGCCAAAATTGTCCTTTCAAAGAGCCAATCCGGACTGGTATAGTTGTGAACAATGTTTGGATAAATTTGGTCGATGAGACCGTTTTCAGCAGTGGCTGTTTTGTGGAAATCATTGTTGTGTTTAATGGGGCCGATCGTCAGGTCAGTAGTATATGTACCTTCGCCTATTTGTAAATTTTGTTGAGCAACATATGCTTTTGTCTCGTCTTTCGATAGTTCAACTATCATATTTTTTGTTAATCACAGTGTTTGTGTGTTTGATCAAAGAAATGATTCTTAAGCATGTATTGATCACTTCTGCTGGTGCTGAATTGGGAATAACTGGAAGTGTTTGTCGAAAAGCTCCTGAGAGTATGATTAGACATCCTCCCATCACTTCATAGTTTCCTCGCAGGTCTTGTAATGTTCTGTCCATGGCTCCGACTGATGTTTTATGTGCCATAATGAATTCGTCTCAGAAGATAACTTTACCTTGTTTTAGAAGTTCACCCCGTCCACATGCTCTTCCGGTGTTACGTGCCAGGAATTGTTCTTAGGCTGTACTCACCACTAGTTGTAGTGCGAAATGATCAGTTCGTCCTCCTCCCATAAGTGTGGCTACAGCACCGGATGATGCCAGTGCAAATGAGACATGGTGTCTACCACGTGCTTTTGCCAGAAACAGATTTATTACAAACGTTTTCCCGGTGCCGCCTGGAGCAGCCAAGTAAATACACTGAAGACCTAAAAAAAAAAAAGGCACACCTATCCAATACCGTTTAGGATCCCGTCAGCACGCAGAAATACCGCAACACGGCATGGCATGGACTCGACTAGTGTCTGAAGTAGTGCTGGAAGGAACTGACACCATGAATCCTGCAGAGATGTAGATAATTCCGTAAGAGTACGATGGGCTGGAGATCTTTTCTGAACAGCACGTTGCAAGGTATCCCAGGGAACACGAGTTGGCCTTCGGCTACGAAAGCCCATATCGATGATGTTACGTTAAATGATTCTCACGCTGACACTTGCTGATGGCCCAGCGTTGTAATCTTCAACAATTTGCGGAAGGGTTGCAGTTCTGTCACGTTGAACGATTCTCCTCAGTCGTCGATGGTCTCGTTCTTGCAGGATCTTTTTCCAGCCGCAGCGACGACGGAGATCTGATGTTTTACTGGACTTCTGATATTCACGGAACACTCGTGAAATGGTCGTACTTGAAAATCCCCATTTCATCGCTACCTCGAAGATGCTGTGTCCCATCGCTTGTGCACCGTCTATAACACCACGTTCAACGGCGCTTAAATCTTGATAACCTGCCATTGTAGCAGCAGTAGCCGACCTAACAACTGCGCCAAACACTGTCTTATGTAGGTGTTGCCGACCTGCCGGCCGTTGTGGCCGAGCGGTTCTAGGCGCTTCAGTCCGGAACCGCACTGCTGCTGCGGTCGCATGTTCGAATCCTGCTCGGGCATGAATGTGTATGATGTCCTTAGGTTAGTTAGGTTTAAGTAGTTCTAAGTCTAGGGGACTGATGACCTCGGATGTTAAGTCTCATAATGCTTAGAGCCATTTGAACCATTTGTTGCCGACTTCAGCGCCGTATTCTGCCTGTTTACATATCTCTGTATTTGACTACGCATGCCTGTAGCAGTTACTTTGGCGGTTCACTGTAATTCCGCCAGTGCTGTGGTCAGTCCGGTCCATAATAACGTTGTAAATTTCCTTTTGATTGTCATTGAGGAGTGGCTTGTTGTGAGCAATGTATTGAGGTTGTTCGTTGATATTTTAGCTTTTTCCCTTTGTAATTTCGAGGGGTATCACACTGATAGCATCTTTTCGTGATGTTTGCATCCCAAGTTGTACCAAGCTCTGGTTGTTTATTGCTATTCACTTACTAAAAACATTTATCTTCTAGACGAGCGAGTGTTTCCTTAAAGATATCGTCGTTGAATATGCTGGTCAGTTCAGGATGAGCTTGTCGAAGTCGGTACAGTATGTCATCACTCGTACTCTCTTTGGAGCCCCATTGCTGATTTGGATTCGATGGGTTACATGTCAGTATTACGGTGAATAAGTCTCTCATTTATTCAGCTGGGGCTGTGAGAGCGGCTTCTTGCAGCGTTAATTCCTAGTGGTTGCCGGTCTCCAGTAGTTCTAAGATTTGCCATGCTTCTCTGTACACCTTGCATAGGTAGCTGTCAACATTCTTGAGGTCTGTGAAACTTGTTGAACCCCGTATTTCGTGTAGCAACATCCGGTGATAGAAACATGCAGCGTTGTTCGGTGTACACTTGGCCTGGGGCCACAGTCTCCATGATTCCTGAATGATCTACTATATTTTTGTTCCTTTTTCCACGTATAGAATGTAGGGATGTTGACATATAGTAATGTTTTCGCGAATGGATCCGTTTGGCACAGTTGGTTCAAATGGCTCTGAGCACTATGGGACTCAACTGCTGAGGTCATTAGTCCCCTAGAACTTAGAACTAGTTAAACCTAACTAACCGAAGGACATCACAAACATCCATGCCCGAGGCAGGATTCGAACCTGCGACCGTAGTGGTCTTGCGGTTCCAGACTGCAGCGCCTTTAACCGCACGGCCACTTCGGCCGGCGGCACAGTTGGTAAAAAGATGTTAATGTTGTGTCCTGAGGTGGTTCACTTAGTTGTTCTCGTTTTTCTGGCAACGACGAGTTGCATGTGAATGTTATGAAGAGGTCAGGTCGTCCGTATGTAGGTCTTGGCATCTTGAGAGTATTCGTGCATGTGTCTCGCACTTCATATGTGTGTTAACGCTAAGATTACCACTGTTCCAATGTCGTCATGTTTCCGTCATTTATGATTGCCTCTCTGAAGTGGATATATTTCTCCGTGCATAGTTCTTTATAATTCAGTCTCATGTAAAGTAAGCGTTCCGCTTCTGTTTTCGCATACATATATACCAAGATCTGATGGAATAAACGGTGATTGTTTCTACGCCTGTTTCATGCTGGATCTGTTTCATATTAAAATGATATAAGTTCTCTCTCTGCAGAAATATTAGTGGATACTGCGTGTCTCTGCAAAGAGTTGTTCTTCTTCTCTTCTTCGTTGTACAGTTATATCACGGCTTATGTTTCCACTATCCTCAATTACGACGGTGACTTCGTCTATCTGAGGTGCATTAAATCGACATTCGTGTTCTCCATGTGATCTTTTGTTAAAATTCTTGCGGAGGTGCTTCCTGTGGTGGTAATCGAATTTTTCCATTCATGCGACAGAATTCTGGTGTTTCTCTACTGAATTATTTCGCCTTGTAAAATTTGCATATGTTGTCCGTTTTTCTGATTCGGTCATATTTTTGTTAGTTATATTCTTTCGTCGGGCCGCAGTGGAAAGCTTCATTTCTTAGGTTGTACTGTTTACTTGTTCTCGTTCACTCTTCTCGTAGGGTGATGTTTTCATGGCTGGCTTGAGTTCACCATCTTTTATTACAAGATTGTAACGCAATTCTTGATACTTCATTCATTTCACTGTTCTTCTGTTTGCTGTTCTTTTCGTTTTCGTCATTTTGCTTGAGACCTGGTAAGATCTCCTCCTCTTTTACGTTTGGGCATTGTCAAAAAGGTAAATCAAATCAACATTTTATTAACAAATGCACTATGTACACTTCGCACACTTTTCACATTTTATTTTTGATTTATATTCACTTTGACCACTCACAGTTCACTGTTATTTATTCATTTCATATATTCATTTTAATGTTATTTGTTCATGCACTGCACTACTTTTTCGGTTCCTCCTTTTGTCACTGACATGAAACTGACGTTCGAACCCACGCCGAGTCTTGTTTGATGCACCGCTACCATGGGTAACCCGACCATTGGCGAATATCAGAACATACCAAAAGGGCTTCGACTGGTCCACAATGTTCCACAACGTTCCACAACATTCTAGAGTGTTTGTACACACAAATCTGGGATGTTCCCAAATATTCTGGAATCTTCCCGAATGTTGCTGAGTATTCCCGAACATTCCAGAACAACCCGGGTCATTGTGGAATATTCCGGAGCATTCTGGAACGCTCTGAAATGCTGTAGAATACTGTCCATTGTTCTGGAATGTTCTAGAAATTTCTTCCCAACCTCATATCTGCAAAAGCGCGTCCATCAGGTAAAAACGGGAACCTTTCTAGCATGAATAGGGGTAGAGGGCTACCACTATCTCGTAACGTATATACATATATTGTTGCAGGATTGGGTCCCAGATGCTATATATATACACCTAAGAGACAAGGAAACTGATACACCTGCCTAATATCGTGTAGGTCGCCCGGGCGCCCACGAGCACTCAGAAATGCCGCAACACGACGTGGCATGGACTCGACTAATTTCTGAAGTAGTGCAGGATGGAACTGACACCATGAATCCTGCAGAGCTGTCGACAATTCCGTAAGTGTACGATGGGCTGGAGATCTCTTCTGAACAGCACACTGCAAGACATCCCAGTTATGCTCCATAATGTTCATGTCTGGGGAGTTTGGTGGCCAGCGGAAGTGTTTAAACTCAGAAGAGTGTTCCTGGAGCCACTCTGTAGCAATTCTGGACGTGTGGGGTGTCGCATTGTCCTGTTCGAATTTCCAAGTCCGTCGGAATGCACAATGTACAGGAATGGATGCAGGTAAGCAGACAGGATGCTTACGTACGTGTTACCTGTCAGTGTCATGTGTAGACGTATCAGGGGTCCCATATCACTCTAACAGCATACACGCCATACCATTACAGAACCTCCACCATCTTGTACAGTCCGCTGCTGATATGCAGAGTCCATGGTTTCATCAGGTTATCTCCATACCCGTACACGTCTATCCGCTCAATACTATTTGAAACGAGACTTGACCGACCAGACAACATGTTTCCAGTCATCAACAGTCCAATGTCCGTGTTCACGGGCGCAGACTATGCTTAAAGCTTTGTGTCGTGCAGTCATTACGGGTACACGAGTGGGCCTTCGTCTCCTAAAGCCCGTATCGATGATGTTTCGTTGAATGATTCTCTGATGGTCCAGCATTGATATCTGCAGCAATATACGGAAGAGTTACACTTCTGTCACGTTGAACGCTTCTCCTGAGTTGTCGTTGGACTCGTTCTTGCAGGATCTTTTTCCGGCCGCAGCAATGTCGGAGATTTGATGTTTTAGCGGATTGCTGATGTTCACGGTGCACTTGTGAAATGGTCCTACGGGAAAATCCCCACTTCATAGCTATCTTGTATATGTTGTGTCCCATCTCTCGCGCACCGACTATAGCACCACGTTCATAGTCACTTAAATCTTGATAAACTGCAGTAGCCGACCTAACAACTGCGCCAGACACTTGGTGTCTTATATAGGTTTTGTCGACTTCAGTTCCGTATTCTGCCTGTTTATATATCTTTGTATTTGAAAGCGCATGCCCATACCAGTTTCTTCAGCGCTCATTTCTCCGTTAGGGGTCCACAATCATTTTGACACTGGTGATTTTGGCAGATGGTGTTCAAACTGTGGTGTGATGAATTTTGCTTTAGAGGTGATTGTCGAAAACGTTGTCCTTTTATGCTAATTCATAACTTTGCTAATAGTAGTACGACACGCCCAAAACAGCCAGGTATCTGATGACCGCTTCGTTGTATAAAATACTTTATTTATAAACTCTAAAACCAACGTTTCGGCCGTGTTACAGTGGCCTTCCTCAGGGCAAGACTAGGTCTGGTGGAGGAAAGGTGGCTCTATTTATTGCAGAAGATAGGTGTCAATAGGTTATAGCTGTGAAATTTTATTGCTCTTAGAATGCAACAGGATAGTCATGACGAAAGGGGAGAGGGTAGGAGAGGTGCTATTGGTGGGCTAGTCGACTTGTCAGTGACTGGCGAGAATCTTGGCATCTGGTGGGCACGTGGTGTTCCTGGAGTGCGAGGAAAGACACTGACAACTCCGTCATAGCCGTTTGTTTCGGTTGTCGCGTCCGTGCCCGGTGAGGACGACGGAAGTCTGTAGCCATCCTCTCTACTGATGTTGTCTGGCTGCTTAATAATTTCAGTCGCCTGTCAAATTTTGCGTTGGCGTGTCCACGATTCTTCCGCCAGCACAGAGGCTTTCTGGAACACGATAGGCTGCCCATAGTCACGGTGGTGTTCCGCTGTCACCGATTTATTATGCTGTGCTAATCGCACATACTGTTTATGTTCTGCTACCTGATATTTGTGATTTGGTGAGCCTATGCCTATCGTCAACGTACTTCACCTTAGGGAAGGGGGAGGGGGGCAATTAGGTGGAGTGGCCATGGGCTGCCCCTCAGACCAGTCGCTGCGGATGTCTTCATGGAAGCTTTTGAACAAACAGCGCTAGTTTCTGCGCCGTTACGCCCCCGTTGCTGGCTACGGTATGCGTACGACGCCTTCGTTACATGGCCACACGGTGAGGCGGAGTTGGAGAGCTTCCTTCGGCATTTAAACAGTCTGCAAAGGAACATGCAGCTCAGTCACGAAACCGAAAACAACAGTGCTTTACCATCTGCGGACGTGGAGGTATGCTGTATAGAACTGCGTACGGTACAGTTGGACACAAAAGGTACTGGAAGTCAACCCACACAAGTCGATCCTGCATCCACCACCACCCAGCTCAGAAGAGTTCAGTTCTGCACGCGCTGACAGCCCGCGCCGGTGGTAAATGACATTAACAATATCAAAGAGGATTTAAGGTAGGTTCTCCATACTTTCTGCGTCAACGATTACGACAACAACATTATAAGAAAGACGACCAAGCCAAACCGCAACAAAACAAGAAAAGAGGACAAGGACGAGAAGCTCCCGCTAGTGCACTTACTATATGTGAAGGGCGTCGATGAACGGCTAGGCAACGTTCTCCGCCGACGAGGATTCAAACCGATTTTCTGCAGCAGCCACACGATCCACAACACGAAAGGTTCCAGCAAGGATGCAGATTATATGAACTACTTTGTGAGTGCGGAGAACAGTTAATCACAGCATAATAAATCGGCTATAGCGGAACACCTTCATGGCTGTGAACAGCTTGTCCTGTTCCAGGAAACCTGTGTGCTGGCGAAAGAGTCGTGGACGCGCCAACGCAAAATTCGACAGGCGACTGAAATTATTAGGCAGCTAGTCAAAATCAATAGAGAGGACGGCTACAGACTTCCGTCGTCCTGACTGCCAGCTGTCCCTGGGCAACGGGCGGCGAGCGAACGCGAGGCGGACACCTCGCCGGGTACGGACGCGACAACCGATACAAACGCCTATAGCGGAACTGTTAGTGCATTTCCGATCACACCAGCAAGAAAACGCGCCCACCAGAAGCCAGGCGCTGATTTTCAAACTGTCACCAATCACTGACAAGCTGGCTAGCCCACAAGTAGATAGCTACTTTCCTGTCCCTTCCCCAATCGTCAAGACTACCCTATTATATTCTAGGGCCAATAAAATTTCATAAATGTGCCGTGTTGGCACCTATAGTTTGCAATAAATAGAGCCGCGTTTTCTCCATCAAACCCAATCCTGCTCGAGGAAGGCCGTTGTAATACAGCCGAAACGTTTGTTTCGGAGTTTATAATTTAAGTATTTTATACAACGACGCTTTACAGCACCCACGATAATTTTAATCATCAGGACACTGGCCACGGGAGTCTATGTAGTTACGTCAGCGAGGCATGACACAAATAATGGCTGCAGCTTCAGCGTAACAGACAATAAGCTTTTTTGGGTTGTCTATTGGTATCTCCAACACCTGATATTTCATCTTCCCCCTTAAAAAGAAATCCAATCCACAGCAGTGACGTTGAGTGAACGAGGTGGCCATGGTGATGCCCCCCCCCCCCCAACCTTTTCCTAATTCACGTTCAGTAGTTGAAGCCGACATCATCGGGAAAGTATGGTGGGGCCCAATCATACTGTAAACATAATCGTTGCCTGACTGCTAGCGGGATATCCTCGAACTGTTCCGGTAGTAATTAATGGAGAAAGATGCGGTAATTTCATCCACCTAGTGTGTTCCCAATCAGACGGTTGTCGACAGTAACAGCCTATACATTTATTGTAAATCTCAGTTGATGATGGAACACACGAACTGGCCTTAGGATTTTCCAACCGACAATCTTGGCTATTGTGGCTGTTGAATATTCCTTTCCTCCTGAATGCAACCTCACCAGAAAACGAAACATACATTTCGAAGTCATCAGCTAATAGGTCTTGTCTCTTTTGACACTTGAAGAGATGAATGTAAGCCTCGAATGACATTCCCTACATTGCCGTTGGAGATATTTAATTCCTTAGCTATGTATCATGTGCTGGTGTTGGGGTTGTCTTCAGTTCGCTGCAATACACTTTTCTCAAACTGGACCGTTCGCACTCTACGAAGTCGACCATATCCCAATTGGTCTCATGTAAGGGAAATGTGACATGATTTGGTAATCTCCCACCTGGAGAATGTTCTGTGTGCAGGTGCCTTGCTGCTCGACTGTTGCATTTTTGCTCTTCTACGTAAATAAGATGAATGTCAACTAACTCGGTTAGAGCTAACCAGTATCGAGGACCTGTAAATATTAGTAGAAACTCTCATGTAAACACAACATAACATAATGAATGATAATGCAACCGTTTATCCAGGGGCTTCCTAACAGTAGATATAACTTTGTTACACATAAATTTCCAGTGTCTGCAGGTTGCATACGACACAATCAAAACAACTGTTAGCGTTCGCTTACGGAAATTCCAGGATCAAAACCTGCAAGTCCACCTAGTGACACATAACAAAAGTGCTTTATTTAATCTACTGTAATAATACCACAAATTTGTATACGTATTTTCTGCACCATATACAGGGTGACAAAAATTAACGTGCCAGTTTTGAAAGGCTCTAAAAAAAGGACCTCTGTTCAGAACGACGTCAAACTGCAGTGGACTGTTATAGAAGAAGGGGAAAACGTTACGGAAAAAAATATGGGGGAAATTCTACCATTGGATGACGCTGTTAAAGACGCGATGTGCACTGTTGTTCCTCACTTGGCATCTGAGACTCTCCAGAAGATGGCCACAGCGCAGGATCGCGCGCTACTAGTAAAGCTCGCTTTGAAGAATGGTGACAAGACGCCAGTAGCTCTGCAGAAGCTCCGTACAATTCATGCTATGAAAGAAGGCGTTGTTCCGATGTCTACCAAAGGTATGGAGAACATGATTACGAAATTCGAAAAGACAAGTTCATTGGAAGTGCACTGGGGCAGACGAAGGTAAACAGTTGGTCCGACATCAGTATAGGATGTGCCCACGGTATTGCAGGAGGAGTCGAACGGTTTATGTGCAAACATGAAGTGCATGGCTAAATGCCGAATCTTTGGACATGCCTGTGAGCACGGTGCATAAAGTTCTACGAAACATCCTGTATCGCTATCAATAGTAATCACCCATGTTCAGGATTTGCTTCATGCTGACCTGTCACTAAGACAAACGTTGCTCTATAGTTAAATTAAACCAATTTCTTGTTGCTTTTTGGGTGTTTTTTGGCCTGAGAACGATTAAAACCCGATGTTATTGTAGCTTTTTATGCGGTATTTGGTCTGAGAATGATTGAAACCGGAATTCATTATTGCTTTTTATGCGGTCTTTTGCCTCAAGACAATTCAGAACCGATTTTCCCCATCCGACGTGATAGGACATTGCCGTGGTGGATAGGATTACGTAACGAACAGTGCCACACCTGTTGGAAGCCAAACTTATGCTGCCATGTAAATTGCACAGTACAGTTGTCTAATGTACAACTCACACCACGGCTGTCGTTCTGCAATTCATCTGATATTTGTAGCCAAATCCTTTTACGTCATCTCGCTTACAGCACCATCTAATGGGAAAATTTTCGTTGTTTTTCTTTTCTTGTTTTTGTTTCTATAGCGGCGTTCTCCCTTCTTCGATAATATTCCGTTCAAATGTGACGTCATTCTGAGCAGCGGTTCTTTTTTTTACGGTGTTTTGAAACTGGCACTTTAATCATAATCATCATGTGTATACATGGCGTTCGCAAAATAACCACGAATTTGTGGACACCAGCCTCCACTATCGTTAGTATAAAACAAATATTACCTACTTAGTGCGAATACACTTGAAATGTAAACTTTCCATTTAAATTCAAATCTAATTGGGCTCAAATCTCACGCAGGACCTAGTCCATAGCACGTTACATTCCACATTCTTCTGTACATTCGTATCAGTTCCAGGTGTTCTAGGTGCCGTTTTCTCCGTTGGATGCAATATTGCACTCGCCTCGGCAGTGAGATGCGAATTATTTGAAACACCTCTTTCTCATCTCATAAATCTCGACAAGGCTGTTCTGTTCGCTGCGCCACATCAACGGAAATTCTATAAACATGCTTTGGAGATTACAAGATTAAAAACAATACAGAGCTTTCAGGTCAATTGATCTCTGAAGCTCAGTACGTTCCAGTTTAAGAGGAGTATAAACCAATGTCAGTCTACTGCTCTCTTATACCAAGCAGAAAATTCTGCAGAATTTGTGACAAAAGGTTAAAAGAATTTCATTGACTTCTAAGTATGAAATCTATAACAGCACAAGCTGATTAAGGTGGGGACTATGGTGTCGCTTATAATGTGGAAACTACCTTTATCTACCCACGAAAATCTTCTAGCAATTACTAAAGATTAAGTATACACGTCACTTGACCTACGGCAAGACGGATAAGCAGCGCATTGACGAGAACAACCGGAAGACAATATAATAAATTCAGAGGAAACCCCACAAAAAAGGAAGATACCAGAATCAAATATGGAACGGTGATGGCAGAAGAATGCAGAAGCATGTCGTCTGAGAAGAATGCAGTTAAAATTGCAGAATCTGTGCCAGTCACTAGGGCAGGTGAATGACTATGCTGGAACGGAACACGAACGAGGCGAGATGACTAAGCAGGGAATTGTATACGTCCAGTCTTGAACGGACGTAATGGGACCAATAGGACAGATAATACAGAAAACGGGATGGCGAATGATTGTGGGATAAAGGTGATGAACAAGTGCAGCCAGCGGTAGAGCTCAAAATTTTCGATATAAATCTAGAAGTTCTTAAAGATTTGGGGAGCCAAGTCAGTGCAATATCTCAGAAACTAAACAATACATGGTTAGAACAAGGAAAGAAGATACCCACTCTCCCATTAACGAAGGTTTCATTGCTGGTGTTGTGGGAACTGGAAGCAAGATTCCCAAGGAAGACATTTTGTTGCTGTTTAAATTAAAGGAGATAATTATGATGTTTAAGCCAGTCATGTTGATTGAGATAGGACCCTCCGTAATGTTGGGTAGCCAAGTCAGTGCAATATCTCAGAAACTAAACAATACATGGTTAGAACAAGGAAAGAAGATACCCACTCTCCCATTAACGAAGGTTTCATTGCTGGTGTTGTAGGAACTGGAAGCAAGATACCCAAGGAAGACATTTTGTTGCTGTTTAAATTAAAGGAGATAATTATGATGTTTAAGCCAGTCATGTTGATTGAGATAGGACCCTCCGTAATGTTGGGTAGCCAAGTCAGTGCAATATCTCAGAAACTAAACAATACATGGTTAGAACAAGGAAAGAAGATACCCACTCTCCCATTAACGAAGGTTTCATTGCTGGTGTTGTAGGAACTGGAAGCAAGATACCCAAGGAAGACATTTTGTTGCTGTTTAAATTAAAGGAGATAATTATGATGTTTAAGCCAGTCATGTTGATTGAGATAGGACCCTCCGTAATGTTGGGTAGCGAAGTCAGTGCAATATCTCAGAAACTAAACAATACATTGTTAGAACAAGGAAAGAAGATACCCACTCTCGCATTAACAAAGGTTTCATTGCTGGTGTTGTGGGAACTGGAAGCAAGATTCCCAAGGAAGACATTTTGTTGCTGTTTAAATTAAAGGAGATAATTATGAAGTTTAAGCCAGTCATGTTGATTGAGATAGGACCGTCCGTAATGTTTGGAACAGAGCAGATGATGAAGGAAAGGAAGAAATATTAGCATTTAACTCCCTACTGTCGCTGAGGCCATTAAAGACAGAGAATGAACTCGGATTGGGGAACGACAGGAAGGAAACTGACACTACCTTTTCGCCCTGTGTGATTTAGGTTGAGCATGAAAAAGTAAATATCAATGCCCGATACATGGTATTTGAACTAAAGTCCTCCCAAATACAAATACAGTTCACTAACTTCTGCACCAGCTCGCTCGTGTTCGTTTAGACTTTCAGAAAGGATGCTTCGAAGTGAGAAAAGATGAATAAGGAGGAGAGATTAAATTTAACGAAAGAGTAGGAATGGGAGCAGAATTGAGTATCGGAACTATGATAGTAACACTGGCGCTGGACAAGGCAGTCGTGGCAGCTTTAAAAAAAAGAAGCATAGATGGGAGAATAAAGTGAAGGTAGATGATTTCATATAAGCTGTAGAAAATAAACCATCTTAGATCAATCAAATCAGTATAAACTTAAAGGCTTCATCATCATTTTAAGGAAACTTAATGAAATTGTTAAAATGACCCAGAAGTGAATGAAAGACCAAAAAAGGGAACATGAACAATTTTCATATGCCCTTAACGAATCCCACAAGCAAAACTTCAGACAGTGAAGAAAGAAACAAGAAGCATATTTGAAATGGAATTTGCTGAGTGATCGACTAACCAGTATAATAACACACTTATTTCAGTGTTTAGGAGAAATGGTAACACAGCGTCATTGTAGATGTGCAGCCAGTAATTAATACATCCTTACTGAGAAAGACCAGGATATCTGGAGGAACTACTCCAAAAGTTTTAGCGGAGTCATGAAATAGTATATATATATATATATATATATATATATATATATATATATATATATATACTGTTACAACATACCACTACATGAGAATTTTAGATAATAATGTTATTAGGATTTTAAAATATCCACAATTTTTATTACTGTTTGAACTTAACATAAACATTTGATTCTTTATTAGGTCAACCATTACTAACGAAACTCATATGCAACCTTTAATTATATATATATATATATATATATATGTATATATATATAAGTATGATAGGAATATGAGAAAATGCTGGAAGAAGCAATGAATAGATTCGATAAAGCTAGCATGGTAGTAAACACAGAGAAGTCTGACAAAAAAGATAAAATCAGATATGAGGAAATGTAAATATCGATCAAGC
This sequence comes from Schistocerca nitens, assembly GCF_023898315.1. Lineage (NCBI taxonomy): Eukaryota > Metazoa > Arthropoda > Insecta > Orthoptera > Acrididae > Schistocerca > Schistocerca nitens. The sequence continues at coordinate 403,157,403 of NC_064617.1, forward strand.
GACAGCTTGAACTGCATGAAATAGACAAATAAGTTACCAGAGATTTCACAGGGTTTCTTGATTTATGTGGCTTCTATAGAAGATTTATCATAGGTCAAGCCATTAAATAACCCTCATTTGTCGAATGCACTCAAAGAAAAACGACTTGATAATAAACTAACGAATATCAGATAGGCATCAGGAATATTAAAGGACAGTTGTATAACCCCATATTTTTTCCCATCTTGACTGAACGGAAAATTCTATATGGCAATTCGTGGCTCAGATTATAATTCAGGTATGCAGATGTATCACACAGATGATGTAGCGAACTACAGGTAAGGCCTGGCGTAGTTGCAAGCACAGCATCACAAACTGGGATTGGCAATGCACCAGTACTGAGAGAAAAGCGATTGCAGTACTGTTGGCATTCATTAAATTCAGATACCAACTAACAAACAGTGTAACAAAGGTTGTAACAGCCTTTAAGGTAGTTTCATTTCCACTCATTACTAAGTTGTAATGCAAGATTACTTACTAATCAGATACACCACTCTGGCGTGATACGTAAGTTTCAGTAAATGGCTCATTGGTAGGAGGAATAGATCAGAAAACTGCAAAGCATCTACATACTGTGCAGCATGAGCAGGAAGATCTGGAAGATTCTGCTCACATGCAATGTTTGTAGGAAACGGCATCTATGGCCAGTCACTAGAGTTTAATAGATCATATGCTACCAAGAGATTTTAATGACATCCTTTTTATTTAATGAGATCTCTTCCAAACATACGAAGACATTTCATGCAGATTATGGTAGCTGTCAACACCCACAGCTGTGTGGCCAGTGTGGCTGACTGCAGTGCAGGGGACGTGAGAGCGATAGAGAGGAATTTTTCCATGGTGAGAAGACTGGTAGTGGATGCACTCTACCTCGTGATGCCAATTGAGGAGCTGCCTGACCGAGTAGTAGCGACAGCAGTCGGCTGATCCGACGACGACCGGGAGAGCTGCTTGCTGACACCGCACCGCTCCATACCTCATCTCGATGACGTTCATCGTTAAGGATGACATGGCAGTTGGTCGAACCTCATTGGAATGTCTGTAGTCACAATGATGGTGCTCTCCTTTGGATGGTAGTGAAGGAACTGGACTCGAATTTGGTTAAGTTATAGCCCAATAGGGAGTGAACTGTAAATTAGAGTGCGAAAGAGTGTATGTGGGAGACCAGAACTGGATATTCAGGAATTCTTCTTTGGTGGCGGGACTTGAACAGGATGTACTCAGCCTTGTGATGCCAACTGAGGAGCTACTTGACCGAATATTGCCAGTCCTAAGGCATGCTAACCCGATAACACTCAGGTGAACGGTGTGCTGACCACCCAACCTTCCACATCTCATTCCGATGAAGCCATTGGCTAAGGATGAAATAGGAGTTGGTCGAGCCCCACTACACTGTCTGTTGCCGCAACGGCAGTGCTTTCCTTTACATGGTAGTGATGGATCAAGAGCTACACAATGGTTGTACCGCCATGGAAAGTGAAAATCGAAATGCTTCACATAGTAAATATACACAAGACAAATGCACTATGGAAAGCCAAAAGTCCTCAATTTCTATTGAAAGAACAAGAGGATAGGTTGAGGGAGCATAAATTCTGATAGAAAACCATAGATTTGTCGTCACCAACCGTCATTAGAAAAAATAGGCACAGGATTTTAAGGGTGTGAGAAACAGTAAAGCCACACACATCAACAGAACTTACAGGTAATAGAATTTTGTTGAACCAGTGTCACAACGTGTATTCAGTGAACTCATTAGTGATCTTTAAAACACGAACAAGACTTGAGAAGAGAAAACACAGTTGTCCATGAAATTTATTTTTGAGATAAGCCCAATCAAAGAAGGGAATGTTATGATCGTATTGCCTTACTTAATATAAAAGTGTTGATGAAAAAACACACAAAATTTATCAAGAAGGACGATGAGATTATTTAGTTTGACACGGAATAAAAATGGTCATCTACTGTTAAAAGTGTGGAATGCCCAAATGCCGTTGACTTAAAGGTTATGATACTAAGTAAAAATGAAGAAAATTATCATGTTGAAAACATGAAGCCAACCTCAAGAAGTAAGTGTGAATCAAATTCAACACGAAGAAAAATTTCCTTTGTGTTAAACTTGGGATCAGTTAATTTTTGTTTTTTCTTTCTTTTGTTTGTTATGTCTTACCATGTTCTGCGAAATGCAGAGACCGTGTTGGTCATAGGTGCAAGCATTCACAGTAATTCATGATCAGCTGCTCGTGATATATAAGCAGGGCCATTTTTTCCCAGAAACGATTTGTTATTTTTCCTTCCTACCCCTCTTTTCTCTTAAATATTAGTTGTCTTTAGCTCTGGTTGTTGGTGTGATCTTCAGAACTAAGTCTAAATTTAGTGATCTTGGAAATGGCCTACTTCTTCTCTTAAAATAAGAACCACATAGACATTCCTCAGCAACAGAAATAAATTTCAGAGTAGTATTCCAGTGCTGCATGTTAAAAGGAAGAAACAATTAATTTTCCATTAAGGTAATTCCTTAGATCGTTGATAGCCTTTGTTACAAGTGGAAAGAAATGGCCCTATTGTTTGGTTCCAGAATCAATAGAAACCTATTAAACTAAACGGAAAGAATTTCTATATAGAATTTCTGTTTTCTTAGTTTAAAAAATGGAACTTTATAATTTTATAGTTTACAGTTATGCACGTTTCCACCGGAAAAGATTAGAAAAGAAATACACAAAAATGTCTTCTAATTTTGCGTTGACATTATAAACGTAAGACTCTGATTAACTGTGGAAGTCGTATTTACATGTGAAGGAAATTCACAGTTAAATTTTAGAAAATTGGTGAACATAGTCAAATTTTATTTTGTATGAAACTGTAAAGGAAAACATAAATTAGTGTTCGATACAGAAGTGGAATATTCTGCTATGAAAGTCATGCACAGTTCCCACATTTGTTCGCTATAATCATGTTTATTGACTTTTTGCCCTTGGCAGAAATATACTATTGAAATTATTATAGGGATTGTATGAGCAAAATATGTCAAAACAGAATTTGAATCTATTGACTTCAATGTTTCCATTTCAGTTGCTGAATCTGACAGTAAACAACTCATCTTAAGGAAGAGTAGCCCAGAGATAAGTCTGTATCAACTTGAGTTTTAATAACTTCTTTTCACCTCTAGCAACTAATATAGATAAAGTACAAATGATCTGCAAGCTTAACAGAAGTACGAGTTTTGGGAAAATGTCAATAAAATTGCTTTTGTAATGTAAGATAGTAAGCTCCGTGAAGAACATTCAGCAGGAAGAATGAACGCTAAGAAGAACACTATCGAACAACAGGACTTTGTAATTGTTTTTATTTATTGTAGATGAAGTTCAGAACTCAAATATCGATATCTCGAAGTGGTTCGATGCAACTCGCAAAAATTCTCTACAGAATCAACTTTCAAGTTTTCTCAGAAACTTTAATTCACTTAAAGAATGATAGGTGGGGTGGCTCAGTCGCTAGCACTGAAAAACGAAATGCTGGTTCGATTCTCCCTACAGTCTCTTTTTCGTTTTATTTTTTCGTTCATTTCGAATACTTACATAATTTAATATAAAATTCATCATATACATGCTATTCAACAAACATTTATCTTTTATGAAAAATAAACATTTTCCTGTTTCTAGTTACATGTCACATGCAAAATACCATTTTTATTTCAAATTTAAATTCTAAGCTGTTGTTATTTTACATTAGATTGCTAATAAAGATTGTTTAAACTAAAAGTACATCGTAAGTTTATTAACAGTATTTCATAAATCGTCGATGTAAAAACTTACATTTGGTGTGCTATGTGTAATTAGAAATTAGGGAACAATTGGCTGGAAAAACTGACACATTAAAACAATCGAAACAGAAACAAGGAGACGTGCATTTTTCATAACAATAGTGATTAAATAAGTTTTAATTAGCATATATTTGATGAATTTTGTATTAAATGGTGTGAATACTTGAACTATACAAAAAATGAAAAACAACATAATGAGAGTGGAACCAACGACTCCGACTGAGCCACTCCGTCTATTGTAAAAATCGCCAGAATTTTAAGAAATTTAGTTACTAAGAACACTTTGAAGTCGATTTTCTCGAGAATTCTTGAGACTTACTTCAAGTTGATTTAGTATATTTACGTTTGAGTTCTGAACTTCACCTACTGTATAAATTACAAAATCACACTATTCAACAAGGCTGGTGAAGAAGAATGAAACTATAGTCTCAATGCCTTTTCTAGATAAACATGGAGAGATCCCTGCTTCAACAGAGAAGAAATCAGTGTACTGTAGGAGAGATAATATGTGAACGAAAGAAGATAATTGTGATGATCCTGACGCCACTAGTGGAATTTTACACGCGATCTAATTGAGTGGAAGGGAGAGAAGCTTGCTGGATTGCCTGATGCACAACGATGCGAATTGGTGTACAATTTGAAAAGCAATAAGCTGTTATTCTGCACGGAAGTCGACAAAATTCGAGGATGTGTATACAAATCACAAGTCATAGAGAGAACATGAATCGTTTCATACAAAATCATACCGAATACAGTCAGTGAAGAGAGCAAAGGCAGAAGCGGGAATTCAAAAAATGCTGATACAAGATGTAATCTAGAGATCAATTAGTGCTAGATGTTACAAAATACATGAAATGTCAGGAAAGATTGATGGTGTACAGGTTTGTCACCAGTGTACAAGCAATGAATAAAATAATTAACAACACGAGCATTCCATAGAAAATCAGACAATTTCCTTAAAAAATTGTTCACATGTTATAACAAAAACGCTAATATTATGTTTCTACGCTTTGAATTGAACATACTGAATAAAATTTAGGTATAACTGGAAGCTGTGAGTTGGTTACACTGAATCAAGATGGTTAACTATAGTTTTTTTCTGAAACAGGCAAAAATTGATCAGTTTCGGAGTCTTTGCGAAGACACAGCAGAGATCTATAGAAATTTGTTCTACACTTTTTCTAGAATGTAAGTACTAGAAAATATATTTTCAGTATTCAGTACAGTGATTTTTATAATGATGAAGAGTAATTACAGCATTAGTAGTTAGTTTCTTCGTTTGACACATGATAGAAAATAGCATATTTTTTGCCCCTTCGGCATATACTTCAATAATTTCACTTCTTTTACTTATTTTGTAAGTTATATGTTATATCACTCCCATAACTTTGTATGATTTTCACCAAATTTATATTACAGGTTATATTAGGTACTAAAATGTGTCCGATATGTGACAACTGAATTTTTTATGTTAACCATTTTCATAGATGCCTTTGTATTTATGTATTGGTCATACTGATTAATTTTTATTGTTCTTATTTTTATTTACAGTTTGTCTTAGGTTTCTAGGCTTTGCCTAGTTTGCAACCTCAAAGCTATCGAAGCTGAATCTTTATTGAAAACAATGTATGGAGCATCTACCATATTATCAGTTACAATATTTTCTCTCTTTCTAGGACTACACAAGTGTAATACGGATGCAAAAGGCGTTTGAAGAAAATGGTGGTCTTATCATGCTTGGTACATCGTGCTGGTTTACTACCACTAGCAATGGCAGTGCATTGTTTCGATGCAAAATGTGAAGTGGATTATTCATAGGTGAGTGATTTCTACCTCTGGCTAGGTATGGTATACATATGCCTAGGAATTAATGACTGTGTCACTGTCTGGGAGAATGGAATAAAGAAAAGCTTGCAGAAACCCTCTAGCAATGTTCTCAATATTTAAAGAAGAAAACCCAGAGTTTGTTATCGATTTCTCCAAATTTTATTGCTTGGGACCAAATAATATTTTGCTTCTGATAAGAACTGCATCTGTTCAGTGCAAGTGCAGAGTACATGGGATCTTCATTTTCAAACTTAAACCCCCGGAATACAACTGTTTAAACTCCTTCTATGAGAAAATAATGTCTAACGTAGAAATCCTCTATGCCTGCTGGAAAATAGATGTGTTACCGGCTGTAAAGGCAAAACGTTGTAGGTGCCAGAAAATAGTAATGATGAAATTATTTGGAAATGCTGGGAAAAATTATCTCACTGATTAAAACTTTCTACTAAGGAAAGTTAGGTCGGAGACCTATCTGAAGCAACAGTATACCACGTACCAAGCTTTAAAGAGCATGCAAATTTCAGTCGATTAGAGTTTACAGTATTCGAGAATGATAAACTAGAAACCAGTGGTATCCCAATTTTACAGATTTGATTTCGCAGTGTCTTTTTCATTTGAATACGAAAATAAACTGACAGGACTTCGTTCCATAGAAAAAATTCTGTTATTCACAGCAGGCTTATTGTGTAAAGAAAAATGTCAAACATTCCTTGCTTTGGAGAGAGTGTTCTTACTCTAAGCTTAAAAACAGATAAACGAGCAACGTTCTAGACCCGCTCTCTCAGAAATAATGTATGAATTTTTCATGGAAGTATTTCACAACGTTCCATAGAAAGGGAATTGTTGATGGAGTATGGGGAAGCGTCAAACAACTTGTTCGTAAGAAAATGATGAGCTAAGGAGAAAATGTCCCAGCTCATCAGAATGCAAAATACTTTACCTATCTAACTGCCAAATCTGTAATTAATACGAGGATCTTCTCCATAGATGAACAGTTCATGAATAGAACTGTTGAACAAGAATATCCGTTTATGGTTGTTCTACCAATCCACAATGAAATCAAAAGTACTGGCCACACAATGTAAAAAGTACCCTTTCTTCAGATTATGTGAGAAGTGGAGCTAATATGCTGCTTTTGTTGGACCTGGTTATCAACCAGTAGGTGATTATTAATTACCAGTGCGTTTACTATATACGGCAAATGAATCGAATTAATCAGGGCACTATAAAAGTTAATGTCATGCGTAAGTAAAGGTTCATTGTTTCTTCAGATCACCGAAAGGACGGGATAAAACACCTTACTGCCATGATGAAGTTGTAAAGAAAATTTCGGTACCACTAACTGCCCACAGAAGGAGAATGTATAAATTTATAGATAATTAATTAACAATTTTTGTCATTTTTAATGTCGCAATACTGCAACTTTAACAATAAGTTGACAGTATGTGTTTATTTTCTTTGGTAAACCAAAATGAGAATTCACATAACGTCCCACAAGTGACAAAGTGTGCCTCAAGTGCTAGCAGAAAAATATATATCTTTCTGATTTGTTTGCTTTGTAAAATTAACATTATATGTTGCATATGTAGCTAACATTATTTAGTTGTTAGTTACAAACTCCATTACAGTATTATTTAGTTGATACTAAAAAAGCTCCATTACAATAAAAGTTCTTAGGTTCTACGAGTTTTTAAATACAAACGAGAAAAAAATTTTCCTTGTTCAATGACCATGTCCAACACATGACACACGACTGAACTTAAGTGTTTCAGGTACGCATATATATTCTAAAAATTAAGTCCTGTAAGTGGCAGAGTTGCTGCAAAGAAATTTTCAGTTCTACGGTAGTTGGTTGTTACAGTCTGGTGTGATAGCATGTATTTGTTACATTCGCTTTAATATAAAAATTAGTTATAAAATAAATGCATAAGTCCCACACGTGACAGTGGAGTGCTCCCAAAACAGGATCAGCGTGAGAATATTTAGGTCCTACTGAAACGTTTCAGAAGCATGCTACATATAACTAGTCTGGACTCAATGAGCAAGCTGGAACTGGATCCTAGCTCTCGCAAATACACATTTCTATTTAAAACCAGCACAAAGTGACACCATTGGAACTAAATCTATCAGCCTCAGCATTTATACGTGCATTAGAACAAGAACTGGGGGAAGATGAAGAAAGTTGACGAAATATATTGACCATATCCTTGTGTGAACAGTGATGCGGAAATAATATTAGCCCATCAGAGAAGAATTATCACAAACGTTCAGAAAAGGTGGATTTTCAATGAACTTGCTATATGAGACTTAGCGAAGAAACACCTCCATAAAATGAACCTGTAATTGTCTGTCGTGACAAATTTTCCTTCTCCACAGCCGAAAGAAGTTGACCTTGGTAGCTGGGCGGTCAGGGCTTGTAACTACCAAGCGGAGTACCAGGTTCGGTTCCCGGTATTGCCTTTTTTCTTTTACTTGGTCGGAGGACTGGAACGTGGTGCACTCAGCCATTGGGGGAGAATGACACAGCAGTTGGCCGCTACCGATGGGCCCGCCAGGGTCTGTGGGTGGAGTTTACGTTAACTAAAAGATTCTTTTTCTCTGTAGATACTGCGGAGAATTCTTGGTAGACCAAAGCATAGCAAATGCAGTTTTGACGAATTTACTAGGAAAGGATCCCTGATGGTCGTGGAAAAAGGAATAGGAAGAATCTGTTCAAAGAGTTAATATAAACTGTGTCAAGTTCGGTATTACAATAGCTGAATTTAGATGAAGATGACAGTATGAAAAACACAAATGAGTAAACTGAAGAAAACAGCGAGGTGTAAATGTATTTGCAAAATACACTGCGTGATCAAAAGTATGCGGACGCCTCGCTGAAAAGACTTACAAGTTCGTGGTGCCCTCCATCGGTAATGCTGCCATTCAATATGGTGTCGGACCACCCTTAGCCTTGATGACAGCTTCCACTTTCGCAGGCATACGTTCAATCAGGTGCTGGAAGGTTTCTAGGGGAATGGAAGCCCATTCTTCACGGAGTGCTGCACTGAAGAGAGGTAACGATGTCGGCGTTCCAAAACATCCCAAAGGTGTTATATAGGATTCAGGTCAGGACTCTGTGCAGGCCAGTCCATTACAGGGATGTTATTGTTGTGTAACCACTGCGCCACGGGCCGTGCATTATGAACAGGTGCTCGATCCTATTGAAAGATGCGGTCGCCATCTCCGAATTGGTCTTCAACAGTGGGAAGCAAGAAGGTTCTTAAAACATCAATGTAGGCCTGTGCTGTGATAGTGCCACGCAAGAACAACAAGGGGTGCAAGCCCCCTCCATGAAAAACACGACCACACAATAACACCACGGCCTCTGAATTTTACTGTTGGCACTACACACAGTCTGGCAGATGACGTTCACCGGGCAATTGCCACACCCACACCCTGCCATCGGATCACCACAGTGTGTACTGCGATTCGTCACTCCACGCAACGTTTTTCCACTATTCAATCGTCCAATGTTTACGCTCCTTACATCAAGCAAGGTGTCATTTGGCATTTACTGGCGTGATGTGTAGCTTATGAGCAGCCGCTCGTCCATGAAATCCAAGTTTTATCACCTCGCGCCTAACTGCAGTACTTCCAGTGGACCCTGACGCAGTATGGAATTCCTGTATGATGGTCTGGATAGATGTCTGCCTCTTATATGTTAGGATCCTCTTCAACTGTCGGCGGTCTCTGTCAGTCAACAAACGAAGTCCGCCTGTACGATTTTGTGTTGTAAGTGTCCCTTCACGTTTCCACTTCACTATCACATCGGAAACAGTGGACCTAGGGATGTTTAGGTGTGTGGAAATCTGGCGTACAGACGTATGACACAAGTGACACCCAGTCACCTGACCACGTTCGAAGTCCGTGAGTTGCGCGGTGCGCCACATTATGATCTCCCAGGATGTCTAATGACTACTGAGGTTGCTGATATGGAGCACCTGGCAATATGTGGCAGCACAATGCACCTAATATGACAAACGTATGATTTCGGGGGTGTCCAGATACTTTTGATCATATAGTGTATATGTTTGCCATTGCGTCAGTCATTGAGGGCTATCTGAAAGTCATACTGTTTCTGAAGAATCAAATTTGTCAAGACCGATAGTAATTCTTTTTATTGCTATTACCAGTTTCAACAGATCTACGCTGTCATCATCGGATCGTGTAACATTATTAGATGTACACTGGTGTCCAAAATTAAAGCAACAAAGCGCTGTTTCCCAGTCCAATGTCTAATTCACGATATAATCAAACAAAATGTCAACAGATGTCCGTACGATCGTGTTGCTCAACCAGTATGACATTCCGTTCAACGGTCAACCATGCCAGTCAACGAAGAAATGGCTCTGAGCACTATGGGACTCAACTTCTGAGGTCATTAGTCCCCTAGAACTTAGAACTAGTTAAACCTAACTAACCTAAGGACATCACAAACATCCATGCCCGAGGCAGGATTCGAACCTGCGACCGTAGCGGTCTTGCGGTTCCAGACTGCAGCGCCTTTAACCGCACGGCCACTTCGGCCGCAACGAAGAAATCAGGGCTCCTATCGAACGGGGTTGTGTGTACTAGGAGTCCCACATCCACAGTATGTGGGTATACAGTCACAGCCAGTGTAGTATGGTGCAGAGAAAACGCCTACCAGACGGGCTGCGAGGCTAGAGGAAAAACGGAAGCACGACAATCGTAACCTGATACGGCCCGATGTCTTAATGTGAATCGTTCTGTTGTTTCTCGGATGTGGCGACAATTTATAGAGACCCAAACTGTGTCAAGTAGACCAGGCAGGGCTGAACACGTGTTACATCAGAAAGAGATGACAGTTATTTGGCTATACGTCTTAGTACTGCACGGCAACTGGCGTCTGACCTCGCAGCATCCACTGGACGTGTTGTATCGAGGCAATCGGTGTACAAAAGACTTCGGCAGAGCGGCCTTTATTGTCGAAGATCTGCTGTAAGTGTACCTCTGACGCGTTTTCACAGAAGGGAACTTAAAGAGTGGGGTCGTCAATATCCCAAGTGAATGGCCCAACTATGGACAAATGTTCTTTTCTCTGACGAGTCTCAATTTGGTCTGGAGAGTGATTCCCAACGGATTCGCATCTGGAGGGAAAGTGGAACATGATTTTGGGATACAGACATTGTGGAAAGAGACCGAAATCGAGGATGATCCCTGATGCCAGTTCGGAGGTAAGAGGGGGGGGGGGGGTTATGGGGCTATAGCCCACCTCCAATGGGGTATCATATTACACTGGAAAAAATGACTTCAGAAATCATTTATTTTATAATTATATATGTAGCAATATAGGTTGCAATGTATTTCAAACACATTTTAACAAAAGAATAAGAGCTTGCTATCTAAACCAATAAATACCATTTAACTTAAAATTTGCGTCTTATTATTTAATAATATACATTGGATGTATGTTAACTTACGAGTACCACTTACAATAATCAAGAAAGCAAAATGTTATATCCTAGCCAGTAATGCCAACCGAGCCCGCTGCCAAAAGGTTGGCAGCATCAAAGTCCGGACGCCGTCCGCATGAGCAGCGCCAGCGATACAGGAAATCGCCGCAAGTCTGCGCTCGCCACCGCTGGCTTCTGGCTTCTTAAGCGCTGGAGTCGCGAGCGCTAGGACAGTTCTGGATTCGCCGCTCAGTTGTATACTCGCCACCGAATTGTGTACCTGCTAGTCAGTTGTGTGTTCATCGCAGCAGAGTTGTTGTTTGTCGTCAGCCGACGCTGACCAAGCCGCTGCGACTCGAACTAGACAGATTTCTGTAGACCATGTTCACCACTGTGTTCTGTATCGTCGTTAATAAAGATAAGTACCGACTTTCATTTAATCCGAGTGTTTGGGTTTTCATCTTTCTGTTCACTGTTCCAGCGGACCGGTCGGCCCGCTATTAAAAGTGTGGCGGTGACTTCGTAGGCCGTTTCTACAGCGAAGTGTTGTCGCTACGAAGGCCGTCACAAAACAAAATATGCCGGGTATGCCTACCAACACTTGAATTGCTGACCTCAGACCAAAACTTTGAAATCGCAGGACGTCTGGGTCAAATCGTATTATTTTCCCGGGCACACACATTCTGTATACACGTTTTTACCCTGAACTCCAACAATTTGTCGGTGGAGGACCCCAACTCTCCTTTTGTTAAGCAATATTCCATTCCCCCGAACCCCCCCCCCTCCCTCCCTTCCTCTTGACCGACTTCTAGAATCGCCCCTGCCTGATGCTATGCGCAGCGATTATGTTGACCTCAAACACCTCTTCATGAAATAGTGCAGGTGAAGTGCAAGATTTAACAGCTGTCAGATATCGTTGCGAGACCTAGGGATACCATATGCGGTTGTTGTGATGTGCTGAGGTCCCAGACGTCGTATTGATGGACGATAATGTTCGGCCTCATAGAGCACGGTTGACTGATCTTTTCTTGGGTGATGTTGCACGCAGGGCAAGGCCTGCTGCTCTCCCGGTTTGAATTCCATGGTGCTTGTCTGGGACGCACTAGGGAGACAGGCTGCATCACATAAGCATCCACCAACCATTCTTCGAGACTTGCGAACAGCTCTGCAGGAAGAGTGGGAGTTACTGCCTCAGTATAAAATTGATGACATCATTTACAACATTCCCAGTGGTTGTCAGGCCTGTATTGCTGCCAGAGGTGGTCACACCCCATCCTGAGCACATTAACCAGTTCTTTAACCAGTTCTCAGAATGTGTGCAAATACTTTAAGTTGAAAAAAAAACAACGTTTTTCTCTAGCGTTATGGATGTTGCAATTGTTTTTGTTCTATATTCATTACACTGTTTCTACTTAAATATCACCTCTTTATACTCTTTTGTGACAAAATAAACACATACTGGAAAAATTACCGTTTGTTGCTTTAATTTTGGACACCATTGTACATGCTTGATGTTGCGTCCAATTGTAATAAAAAGTGGCAGGGAACAACAGAATGTCACAAATAAAAAACCATAAAATTAAATCATACAACATGTAGTCTTGATGTCCCAGCGTATCTACGCTGTGTTATCCTGGCCCAGTATACTGTTATTTTCAATGTTAGAATCATTCTCAGTAGTGTGGACCTTTTAAATTTTTTATAAATGTTTCTTCGCTCATGAAAAATTGTGTCGTGCCACAAGGCAGGCAACAGAATGAAAAAAAGTATCAATCAAGAGATGAAGTCCAGTTGTCTCGCTGCGCTTCTGTAGTTAATCAGCTGATGAGTGCTCAGAATTCTAGTGATGAATTCGATTTTGTCAGTATTTGATAATGTCGCACCAAGGTCGACCGCCACAAAGATGCTGTACGTCAGAGCAACATCATTAGCGGCACCAGTTCGGACGAAGCGAGAGCCACGCCTTCGGAAGTTACTCGGCGCCGCCAGCAACGCACCTGTTACGACATACGGCTGCAAGGGACAGGAGAGACAGTTCGGTGTGGGTTCTCATTTCGTCTACGTCTCCAGAGGGTGTTCTGAAACCTCTTCAAATGTACAGAATCGAGTCGACGTTTCATGGCGTGCCCAGGCTATTGACAGACTCGTGTTCAGAGTATGTGTTAACTTGTGCCCTATGGTAGTGTTCTAATTGCGTTCGGATAATTGGACATCAAGAGTAAGACTGTTTCTCGTCTATCAAGAATTATATTTGTAAATACCGTTTCGTGTGTGTTTACTCCAGACATAGCATGGGAGAGCGATGTTAGATATGTTTGATTCTCTATTAAATAAAGTGTTTTGTTATTAGACTGTTGGTGTTACTAAACTGACTTTTGCCAGCGTTAATATTCGTGTACAAGCGCATAATAGAATAATAGTTTCTACAAATCTTCTTGTTGACGCACCTTTCGAGCATACACTTCTGGAAAAAAATAGTATAACTGGAAAGACGACGTCGATTTGGGTCCAGTGACGGAAAATGCCTCCTGGAGGCTGCTGCTGTGCTACCGCCTTTATCCCGCATTGTGCTCAGGGTCGGCGGGGTTAAGTACGGATTTGGCATGGTTAATTGTAGGGGGTGGCCGGATGCCCTTCCTGCCGCCACCCCATACCCCCCGGGGCGGAATTAGTGTACCCCAGCTGTCTGTGTCTAGTGTAAATCGTGAAATAGTGTGAATGTGTTTCAAATGTCTGCGAGACGTGTAACTGAGTTGGGACGTGGGAACCTGCCCGGCATTCACCTAGTAGGATTTGGAGCACCGCCTAAAAACCACATACAGGCTGGACGACACGCCGGCCGTCGTCGTTAATCCGCCGGGCGGATTCGATCCGGGGCCGGCGCGCCTACTCGAGTCCAGGAAGCAGGGCGTTAGCCCTCTCGGCTACCCTGGCGGGTTGAAAATGCCTCCTGGAGGGTAGTAGATGAACTGATAATTGGTTTCAACGGGTTCCGCCAACAGATAGCGAAGATAGGGAAGGGGAATAGCTACCATAACGCCATCTATGTCTACCTTTCTATAGCGAATACTCATAGTAAGAAGGCTCTGTGTGATACAGACGTGTGAAGGAAGAAGGGAACCATGCCTCGGAGATGGACTCGGTTTCCTACAGCCTACTGAGCGAGTTTGAAAGGAGTCAAATTGTGGCCTTCAGAGTCGCGGGATGAGCCTTTCGGAGAATAGCCATACAAGTTGACAAGCTGGACTTGTTGCGTCATTTGTGCAACGATGCTGGTATCAGTAATCACGTGAACATTGTCACATCTGTAGACAAGGTTCTGTACATCCACGCAGCACAGAAACCAGCCAGAATCGTCGTATTGTAAGGGCAGCAATAGTATATCCTGCAGCTATCGCAGCACAGAGGGCTTGCGAGCCCAAGTGTGTCTACATGAACAGTTATTAGCAGTGCAACTACAGGTACGCGCACCTCTAGCCGTTCTTCCACTCACGCCACAGCACAGCATCGACGTGCACGGCTCGACTGGTGTCGCCAGAGGATCACTTGGAAGACGGCATGGCGCGCCGTTGTCTTCAGCAATAACAGCAGATTCTGTCTGCACACAAATGACGCTCGTTTGCATTAATGACGTAGATCCCGTAAACATTGTCACGTGGAATGCATTCATCTAAGAAGCACTGGTGTCACCGCAGGCATTGTGGTCCGGTGGTCTGGGGTGCGTTCACCTTTGGTGTTTCTGAAGGGGACTCTACCCAGTGCACATTATGAGCAGAATGTTGATAGATCCGTTCTTTTGCCATTTTACTAGCAGTAAGAGGATGCGTTGGTCTAACAGGGTATGTTCCCCCACATACTGCCCGTGAAACTCGAAGCGCCCTGCACAATGTGCGACAACAATCCCGATCTCTGGACTTGTCTCCAATCGAGCAATGCGGCGTATGATGGGATCAGGAGTGAAAAAATGGTGCAAATGACTCTAAGCACTGTGGGACTTAACATCTTCGGGAGGATGACGGTTCAATCCCGCGTTCGGCCATCCTGATTTAGGTTTTCCGTGATGTCCCTATATCGCTCCAGGCAAATTCCGGGATGGTTCCTTTGAAAGGGCACGGCCGACTTCCTTTCCAGTCCTTCCCTAATCCGATGAGACCGATGACCTCGCTGTCTGGTCTCCTCCCCCCAAAAACACCCCAACCAACCCAACTTAACATCTGAGGTCATCAGTCCCCTAGACTTAGAACTATTTAAACCTAACTATACTAAGGACATCACACGCATCCATGCCCGAGGCAGGATTCGAACTAGCGACCGTAGCAATCGGGCAGTTTCGGACTGAAGAGCCTAGAACCGCTCGGCCACAGCGGTCGGCGATGAGGAGTGACTCGTGCGAGTCGGGTGGGTGGATACAACGGAGAAACCATTTAAAACTGTCACAAATATGGACAATGATTGTGGAAGAAGCCTAATAGTCAAAGAAAGTTCCTGCAAAAGTTTCAACAAACACAGACATTCCCCGTAAATCCCTGGCAGGCTTAATTAACTGGTTTTAAAAACTAGATCAGCGAAACTAAAACCTGATGCAAATTAACTGACTTCACACTAGCCTTGACTTGGTGGATGCTTACTACCCCAAGGATGTGTGAGAGTAGAAGACAGGTGCAGTAGTGGCAGCGAATTCCAAGTTCAGACTGGTCTCTGAGTTCTGCCCTTAGTCAGAGAAATTTCTCTCTGCCGGTCTCTGGGACGTCCTGGAGTAAGTATGCTGTATGACACCCTGAGGCCCAGTCTCCTCTTGCTTTCCCCTGTGAAACGTAACTGGTTCTGTCAGCATCAGAATATCACCGGCTAACTGCAGTAGGCTATGCGAGTTCTGTTCAATGTTAATTTAATAAATGAGCTTAACAAATGTTCTACTCTTGCGAATTTTGACTTCGTTAACCAATGAGGCTTATTTCTCCCGTGTTTGGCGTGGAGGGGGGGGGGGGGCGAGAAGGCAGAAAACGTTCTCCACTATGTAATAGGTTACAAGTTACAGCCAGTGGTATCATCCACATATACACGTGTGGAAACTCTCTCCTGCTGTCAAGATAATTACTGTGAGCCAATCACAGAAAGCCTTACTGACTTTTGAAGAAACTTTCCAATTACCTTGCCCGAACCTAACGACTACCTAATGCTTTTCCAGTCTTGAGTTCTCTCCTGTCATCCAAATTTTTATCTCTGCTAACAACGGTTTCTTTCACTTAGTGCACAATAAAGTTTTACGACACAAAAGCCGATCTCACTCCTCACTCCTGCTGGGCCCGACTGGTAAGCTATTGTCCAAAGTACTGGCTCTGGATTTCAGTAGAAAACACCTTTATGACTAGTGATGTTCTCCCAAGAGAATATTCCCTTTTGCCAGTCAGATAAGAACCCCGACGTTGCCATAGTTACAAGACTCCCTCACTGTACCAAGAGGAAAATGGATATAAAATGAATCAGGATTGCAATTATTGGTAGTTTTTATTTTTGCTTTCATTTTTCATGCAGTGTTAGAGATTTCAGTTTCTTTAGGAGTCAAATATGTGCACTGGGTTAATAAACAGGTTACTTATATTTTAATCATTTATGAAACTATGTTATAATGTTTCTGCATTTATATCTTGCTGTTTGTTTGAATGTACATTTCATTTAATAATTACTCTCAGTTTGTAACTTTTAACAGTCAACATCCTGCATGAAAACTGTGTATTATATTACATTTATTTATTTTAAGTATGCACATTTACTAATTGAAATTTTCATAGTTTTACGCCTTCTTAGATTTTCAATGGCTTTAAAATCGTGTATTATATAATCGATAAACACTTATGCGACAAAAGTCATGGCATACCTCCTAATATCATGTCGGATCTCCTTTTGCCAAGTGAACAGCAGCTCGACATGATATAGACTCAACAAGTCGTTGGAAGACTTCTGTAGCCGTGCTGTCTCTATAGCCACCCATACCACAATTGCGAAAGTGTTGCTGGTGCATGATTTTATGCGCGAACAGACCCCTTGATTATGTCCCATAGATGTCCGATGGGCTTCATGTCGGGAGATCTTGGTGGCCAAATCATTCACTGAAACTTTTCAGAAGGTTCTTGAAATCAATCGCAAACAGTTGTGGCCGAGTGACATGATATCGTTCTTTGAGAACATGAAATCAATGAACGGCTGCAAATGGTCTCGAGGTAACCGAACATAACCATTTACAAAGAAAGACAAATGGTCTCCAGGTAACCGAACATAACCATTTACAAAGAAAGATCGGTTCAGGTGAACCAGAAGACCCTGTCCATTCCATGAAAACACAGCCTACACTATTATGGAGCCTCTACCAGGTTGCACAGTGCCTTGTTGACAACTTATCTCCATGGCCTGGAGTAGTTTGCGCCACGCACCAAGAGCTATTACAAGCTGAAATTGGGACTCCAGTCGTCTAGAGTTCAAGCAGAAGCGCTGCAGGCGACGTCGTGTTATTAGGAAAGGCACTCGTGTCAGTCGTCTGCTGCCATAGCCCATAGCGCCAAATTCCACCGCACTGTTCTAACGGATAGGTTCGTCTGTGTTTCACATTGATTTCTGTGGTTATTTCGTACAGTGTTCCTCGTCTGCTAGCAATGACAGCTCTACGCAAACGCCGCTGCTCTCGCTCGTTAAGTGACTGCGCTGTCCATCGTGAGAAGTAATTCGTGAAATTTGGTATTCTCGGCAAACCTTTGACACTGTGTATTTCGGTATACTGAATGCTCTAACCATTTTCGAAATGGAATATTCCGTTCCTCTAGCTCCAACTATCATTCCTCGTTCAAAGTCTTAATTTTTTGCTTTCTTGTTACTGTTGATAAAAACTGCTGCCTACAGTGCGTATGTTTTCCTCAGGCATATTTTTGTATTACAATTCTCTATTTTTACCACAGCTCAGCTATATCTGATGATGATAAAAGTGCATGAAAAAATTAATTTTAGAGCAAGAGCTTCCAGAAATCGCTGTGTGCCGATTCTGAATGGTCACCTGCCTCATGAACGGAAGCATTTGTCCATCAAGTGAAGCAACCATTTGTGTTTTGGTGTAAATAGGAACCTACACTTGGGACGGTAAGTGCCTAGTCTGGCTGCTTCTAATCTCCGATCAATGGTGCTGCATGGCACGCAGCGTTGCAAGGAGACACTTATTGTTTCATAACGATACATACGAACAGCTTTATAATGGTAATCGCCACGCCATTCTTTACTGTAGAGTGCAGCTATTAGAGCGGCGACGGGGCGCTACTTGTTACCTGCAGCGCTTGCCATAATGCTGTGGTATGAGTTCGCGATCGGACTAAACAATAACCACTTCCGCCATGTTGAATACGCAGTCAGATAGCATGAAAAAATCTAGATATTTTATCTTTCTGTGCGGCATCGTGTTTCTCATTCCATCCTCACACTGTGAGTGGTTTATAAGATGGAGAAAGTAAAACTGTTACCCAGGTTACTTCGAATAATACTTCTCTATATATTTCAAAGGAAGGAATTAGCCTTTCTTCCGATGGCCCCCATTTATTTGCTGAACTTCAGTGTTATAATTTCGTAGCGTCTATATTAGCCAATTACACTGCTGGCCACCGTAAATGCAACACCAAGAAAGACAAGAGGTAGCACAACAAGATTTATTTTGTAGATAGCATGTTGACCAAGTATCAAATGATTACGTTTACAGACGTCTGTGACATGTGGTTCCTGCCAGAATCAGTAGCCAGAGTAGCCGCCATTGTTGGAGATCACCGCTGCCACACGTCTCGGCATTGGTCAAAGAGACGTTGGATGTGTTCCTGGGGTACAGCAGCCCAAGCAGCTTCCACACGTTGCCAAAGATCATCTGGTGTGGCAGCTGGGGATGTAATCTGGGTCACTCGTTGAGCAACCATGGACCACATGTTTTCTATCGGCGAAAGATCCGGAGAGCGAGCCGGCCACGGAAGCAATTCAATCTGGTTATTGACGAAGAACCTTTGGACAATGCGTGCCACGTGTGGTCGCGCATTATCCTGTTGAAATATGGCTGTGGCCGAGCCCTGAAGGTAAGGAAGGACAACTGGCTCCAGCACCTCGGATATGTAGCGCCGGCTATTTAAAGTACCGTCAATGCGTACTAGAGGCGTGCGAGAGTAATATCCAATACCGCCCCATACCATAATACCCGGTGCAAGACCAGTGTGGCGGTGCATAATGCAGCTGTCCAGCATCCTCTCTCCACGGTGTCTCCACACTCGAATCCGACCATCGTGGTGCTGCAGACAGAAGCGTGCCTCGTCAGTAAAGACAACGTCATTCCATTCTGCCGTCCACATCCGTCTGTCATCACACCATTGGCGACGGAGACGTCTGTGGTTCTGCGTCAATGGTAGACGAAGCAATGGACGTCTTGCGGACAGACCACTCTGCTGTAAACGCCGTCGAATGGTACGCGCAGACACTGGGTGATGCGTTACAGACGCAATGTGCTGTGCTATGGTTCGGGATGTCACTGAGCGATCCGTCACTGCCATGCGCACAATTTGCCTATCAGCACGTGCAGTGGTGCACCGAGGTGAATGCGATCGACCACGTCGGTCCGTCGTACCCTCCTGCATCCAACGGTCACATATCCGCATTACAGTTGTTTGGTTTCGTCCAACACGACTAGCGATTTCTCTGTATGATAATCCACAATCTCTGTAAGCCACTATCCTTCCTCTGTCGAACTCGGATACTTGATCAAAAGATGTTCGCTGTTGTTTACGAGGCATAACTGATCGTCTTGTGAAACAACCACAAGATAAACACACGTGCCGAACGTACACTCGTCGAAATCGCCAAGCCTTAAATGGCGCTATGAGGTGGCGCCACAGGCGCGCGTGATGTGCGTCTGCGCTGAAATTCTAATCAGTTGCATATCTCATCGCTGCAAACCCATGGTGTAAATTTCACTTGATTCGGATGCTTCCTTCAGGGTGTTGCATTTACGGTGGCCAGCAGTGTACAATCCTCAGACAGTGGTTCTACTTTCCTACGTGGTCTTTAGTCAGACTCCAAGCGGTGACGACTCGAAGAAACACTGGAACAGTAAAACAGTTAACACCACACGCTGTGCATTACTTTCTGCGGCTATAACTCGCCACAGAATTACTCGACGCTATATGTTGTTGTGGTCTTCAGTCCTGAGACTGGTTTGATGCAGCTCTCCATGCTACTTTATCCTGTGCAAGCTTCTTCATCTAGCAGTATTTACTACAACCTACATCCTTCTGAACCTACTTAGTGTATTCATCTCTAGGTCTCCCTCTACGATTTTTACCCTCCACGCTGCCCTCCAATACTAAATTGGTGATCCCTTTATGCCTTAGACCATGTCCTACCCAACCGATCCCTTCTTCTAGTCAAGTTGTGCCACAAACTCCTCTTCTCCCCAATTCTATTCAAAACCTCCTCATTAGTTATGTGATCTACCCACCTTATCTTCAGCATTCTTCTGTAGCACCACACTTCGAAAGCTTCTATTCTCTTCTTGTTCAAACTATTTATCGTCCATATTTCACTTCCATACATTGCTACACTCCATATAAATACTTTCAGAAACGACTTCCTGACACATCTATACTCGATGTTAACAAATTTCTCTTCTTCAGAAACGCTTTCTTCCCATTACCAGTCTACACTTTATATCCTCTCTACTTCTACCATCATCGGTTAATTTGCTCTCCCAATAGCTAAACTACTTTACTACTTTAAGTGTCTCATTTCCTAATCTAATTCCCTGAGCATCACCCGACCTAATTCGACTGCATCCCATTATCCTCGTTTTGCTTTTGTTGATGTTCATCTTATATCCTCCTTTCAAGACACTGTCCATTCCGTTCAACTGCTCTTCCAGGTCCTTTGCTGTCTCTGACAGAATTACAATGTCATCGGCGAACTTGAAAGTTTTTATTTCTTCTCCATATCGTATGTTCAGTATTGGCTCACGTGATCAAACATTTCTACGGAATCCAAAGTGATCTTTCCCGACGCCGGCTTCTACCAGTTTTTCCATTCGTCTCTAAGGAATTCGTGTAAGCATTTTGCAGCCGTGGCTTATTAAACTGATAGTTCGGTAATTTTCACATCTGACAACACCTGCTTTGTCTGGGATTGGAATTATTATATTCTTCTTGAAGTATGAGTGTATTTCGCCTCTCTCATACATGTTGCTCACCAGATGGTTGTGTTTTGTTAGGA
Organism: Schistocerca nitens; assembly: GCF_023898315.1. NCBI lineage: Eukaryota > Metazoa > Arthropoda > Insecta > Orthoptera > Acrididae > Schistocerca > Schistocerca nitens. The sequence goes on from NC_064617.1 coordinate 403,178,814, forward strand.
CTGACACTGCCAAGGCTGTCAGTAGTTCTAATGGAATGTTGTCTACTCCGGGGGGCCTTGTTTCGACTCAGGTCTTTCAGTGCTTTGTCAAACTCTTCACGCATTATCATATCTCCCATTTCGTCTTCATCTACATCCTCTTCCATTTCCATAATATTGTCCTCAAGTACATCGCACTTGCATAGACCCTGTATATACTCCTTCCACCTTCCTGCTTTCTCTTCTTTGCTTAGATCTAGGTTTGCATCTGAGCTCTTGATATTCATACAAGTGTTTCTCTTTTCTCCAATGGTCTCTTTAATTTTCCTGTAGGCGGTATCTATCTTAACCCTAGTGAGATAAGCCTCTACATCTTTATATTTGTCCTCTAGCCATCCCTGCTTAACCATTTTGCACTTCCTGCCAATCTCATTTTTGAGACATGCTCCACATTTGCATGAGGTGTGTTCAAAACAACACTATGGATATAATTGAACTTTTTATTCAAAAGTAATCACCAGTGGCCCGAGAACAACTATCCCACTGTTTCACGAGGCGAAGGATTCCTTATTCCCACAATTCCTACGGCTGTGACAGGATCCAGTTCTCCACTGCGTTCTTCCGTTCGTCGTCCGAGTTGAAGCGTTTCCCTCTGAGATGTTTTTGAGCCGACTAAACACACGGAAGCTGCAGGGTGACATGTGCGGGCTGCTCCCACTTAAACATGGCCATTACACTTTGCGTGGCCTCAGATACGTTATCGTAGACCACAATCACTCCCTCCGTGACCAGCCCAAGCCCTTTGCTTTAGGTGCAATTGGCTAGGCTATTGAGTGCTGCGTGACCGAGGAAGCGAGCACACAATGCAAGGTGGGTAAACACAGCCTAACTGGAGAGGCTTCCCGCATCAGTTCTTGGGGCAGTACACATAAAACATTATGAATCCTAGGTAATGTTTGACAAAAAATGTGTCTTTGTGCATCTAGTGCAATTACAGGCTTCTCATTGGTTGTGGGTCTGTCTGCAATGATGCAACGTGAAGAGGCCAGTGCAGTAAGACTGAAACCAATGCGTAGACGTTAAAGAAACGGGAGGGTCTAAAACGCGAAGTGTGGAAGAAGTTGCTGTTGGTTGCAGACAAAAACAGGAAGTCCACTGGATGTAGTGTTGTACACTGAGACAGCTCCTTGAGGGGTACCGGCAGTAACAAAAAATACCATAACAGCAAAATCTGTTTCAACCTATGCAAAAGATACAAGACTTTCCAACACTGGTTCTTGTAAAGGTACCAAGAAAAAAATCAAGGAGCTATAGGTGCAGAGTATGGAGAATTCAGCGTTTCAGATGTTGTACTATATCCTTCTACTATAAACATTATGTGCCTACGGCCTGGCCGCAGTTGTAACACCGGTTCCCGTCAGAACACCAAAATTATGTGCCGTTGGGCTGGGCTAGCACTCGGATGGGTGACCATCCAGTCTGTCCAGCGCTGTTCGCAAGAGGGATGCACTCAGCCCTTGTGAGGCAAACTGAGGAGCTACTTGATTGAGAGGTAGCAGCTCCCCTCTCGTGAACTGACATACGGCCGGGATAGCGGTGCGCTGACCACATCCAGTGACGCGTATGGGCTGAGGATGACACGACGGCCGGTCAGTACCATTGGGCCTTCATGGCCTGCTCGGACGTGGTTTAGTTTAGTTTATAAGCATTACGTAATACTTCAGTATAGGTGGGGAGAGAGAAAGGAAAGAAAAAGAACTGATAATATAAGCTGCATCCGGACTTTATGCGGAATGAGCGGACAGGGAATCGAGAGCGGGATCTTCAGCTTACTAGGCAGTTGCGTTAACCACTGCGCCATGCGGACACAGTGTTTATCTCCAGTGCGCAAATTAACTCAGCAGTCTCCTCGGTTGACATTTCCAGACATCGCACGTTCATGTAACTGATTCGCCTCAATCGTCAATGAATAATCATCCTTAAGAGCGGACGTAGATTTCATTCGACCTCCAGGGGGAATCTAAAATTCGCGAGCAAGGAGATCATCTACGGGGACTTCTGGTAGACGGTGCTAGGTGGGAATATGAGTCGGCTGGGGAACATGCCGAGATAGTCCGTGCACTTGCTGTAGACATTATATCCGGATGCCGCAGTCGTAAACGCAACTACTCAGTAAGCTGGAGATCCCAGGTTCGAGTCTTCGCCCAGCACACATTATCTGTTGTCGCCACTTATTCCACACAAAGTGTCGATGCAGCTGATACCATCACTCCTTCCCTTTCGTTTTCCCCCTTCCACCATCAGTAACATAATATGTGTCGCAGCTGCTGATTCCGCTTGATCTTTTGATTCCAGATAACTTTACTTTAAGGGGACATTTCAAATAACAGGTATGATGCAGTTTGAAACAGCATAATGCCCTCCATCATTGCGGCTATTATTAATACAACATGTGCTGCAGCATCTGATGGATTTACGTAATCGGATGTATTATTTGACACTTACAACACAGTACATAAACACAGATTGGTCTCTTGTGAATAGTGTTTCATTTACAACTAATTTCCACGACATTAAAAAGATGAAAGCAAATGTTAAGAACGAAACAGGAGATGGTATGGTGGACTGGAACATTGCGTCGGACGACACAGCCCTTAGCCATTCTGTCCATGAAGACAGATTCTTATTAAACGATGCACCGCACATCGCGACAGCAATATATCTACGTCTGCATCTACATGAATACTCTGTAATTCACAATTAAGTGCCTGACAGAGGTTCACCGGACCACCTTCAAGCTATTTCTCTTCCATTCTAGTGTCGAACAGTGTGCGGCAAAAACGAATACAGAAATCTTTCCGTGCTAGCTTCATTTCTCTTATTGTCCCTATGTAGGTGAGTGCCAGCAAAATAATTTCACACTCTGAAGAAAAAATTTCTGACCAACATAGCATGAGAAGATCCTGCCGCAGTGAAAAGTCTCTGTGTTTTAATGATTGCCACCCCTCTTCTCGTACCATATCCGTAGCACTCTCCCCCTTATTTCGCGATAGTACAAAAGGAACTGCCCTTCCCTGGACTTTTTCTTTGTCTCCCGTCAGTCGTAAAATACGTGTCCCAAATCGAACTGCAGAACTCCATAAGAGGACCGACGAGCGTAGTGTAAGTAGTCTCTTTAGTAGACATATTACATTTTTTAAGTGTTCTGCTAATAAATCGTGGTCTTTAGTTTGCTTTCTCTCAACATTATCTACGTGATCGTTCCCATTTAAGTTATTCGTGATTGTAATCGCTAAGTATTTAGTTGAATTTATGGCCTATAGATTTATGTGATTTATCATGTAACCGAAAAAATACTCCAAAATTAACTGAACGGTACATGAAGAAATACGATGTCTGATTAACTTTCAAACTATCTTTCAAACAATAGATCAGTACACGTCGCAACAGCTCTTACATTATGCTAGAGTCCTTACACACTAAGTATAACGAAGTTGTTGCTTTAGTGACGGTAAAGAATTCTGCTTACACTTTACACACCCATGATAGTGAGCTTCGATTAAGAATTATGCATTTCCTGAAGCCTTTTAAAGAGACCACAGGTGAATTACAAGGCGAAAAAGAACCTACAATCGTTAACTCTTCCTTCTTTTGACAAAACATCTGCAGGGTCAATGTGTAAGTATGCTGTTTAGGTTTTCATGTTGGTAACGCCACGTAGTGCTCTGTGCTGGACTCATTGTTGGAATATTCGCTTGTGTAGTGTTCGGCAGTTGGATGTGAACAGCGTGTAGCGTTGTGCAGTTGGAGGTGAGCCACCAGCAGTGGTGGATGTGGCGAGAGAGATGGCAGAGTTTTGAGAGCGGACGATCTGGACGTGTGTCCGTCAGAAAAAGGAAGTTTGTAAGGTTGGATGTCATGAACTGATATATATATATATATGTATATTATGACTTTTGAACACAATTAAGGTAAATACATTGTTTGTTCTCTATTAAAATCTTTCACTGCTAACAATGCCTATCAGTAGTTAGTGCCTTCAGTAGTTAGAATCTTTCATTTAGCTGACAGTATTGGCGCTCGCTGTATTGCAGTAGTTCGAGTAACGAAGATTTTTGTGAGGTAAGTGATTCATGAAAGGTAAAGGTTATTGTTAGTCAGGGCCATTCTTTTGTAGGGATTATTGAAAGTCAGATTGCGTTACGAAAAAAAAAATGTGTCAGTTTAGTGATGATCAGAATAAGTAAAGAGAGAAATGAAAGAGTACGTTCAGTTTTGTTCAGCTGTTTGAAAATCAAAAAACGTAAGAGGTTTACCAGCACAGTAAATCATAAATTTTTCCAAGCGGACGTTACAAATGAAAACGACTTTGAGGTACAAATAATTAAATCCATGCTGCGTCAGTGGTCCACTGCTCATTAACAGTAACTAAAGATTTTCTTGAAGTGAAAAGTGTTAGAAGTTAGCGCTATGAATATATAATGTTCTTCATAGGTTTTCTTTATACGAGTAGCCTTACTGCAGTTACAAGTCCTGTCTCAGTATGATATGACGAAAGGACAAGTTTGTAATTAATGAGTCTAACTATGTATACTGACAGAAATGTATTTGTTAACAGTAGGTATAAGGGATTAAAACAGAGTACTGACTTTTCTACGTGAGAAGGTGGTAATTACTGCGAAACATGAAGCTGCTCTGTTCCTTTGACCGTCTTTCCCTGATGTCAGTATGTTTGACGTAAATGAAAAGCAGGAAATTCTTAGCAGTGCATAATAAAAGTGTGCTAGTTTGGTAGGTAATCGTTTTTGTATAGTTAGTGCGTCGTGTCTCACAATCAAACGGAAGTGTTATAGTTGTATAATACTTAGTGCAGTGTGTGTCACAACCAAACTGAAGTTTATATAGTTCGTATAACACTTTATCAATGTAAAACACATTTTTTATTCATTCACAATCATAGTTTTCTATCACTTTACAGTTCTCTATCACTTCTCTCGCTGTTGTTTAATACAATCTTCACGTATAGAGTCATCGCCGCGCACACAAACAGAACGTTTCAAGAATAGGAAAACAACTTGGTCTTCGATGCATATGAAGAGATTTCTGTATTTTGATGCACACAGGAGGTAATGCTAAATTGGCTTTGCAGAAAAGAACAGAATCTACCTGCGATGACTGCAGTTACGTGATGTTTAAAATGTCCCTGCTGCAAGCGCACCTAGTGAACGGTGTTTTAGATTTTAGAAAATCTGCCGTTTTAGTAAACAAATTCTGTACAACTAATTAAATGCAGGCTGTGTAGGTAATCTACTGCTCATTAACAGTAAGTATAAATTTTCTTGAAGTGAAAAGTGTCAGAAGTTTCCGCAGTGAATTTACAGGGTGTGTCAAAAAGAATAATCCGATGATTAAAAAATATATTATTTGTGATATGTCCTTGAACAAAGCACTATTGGAAAGAGAAAACTATCGAGTTCTACACGGTTCCCGCTAGGTTTCAGCAGTATGCGCCCACTTCAGTTCTAGTAACAATCGTGTCCGGACAACAGAAAACGTTTTGCGTTCTACGTTTTGCGCAGTGCGGGTCAGTTCAAAATGGTTAAAATGGCTCTGAGCACTATGGGACTCAACATCTGTGGTCATCAGTCCCCTAGAACTTAGAACTACTTAAACCTAACTAACCTAAGGACATCACACACATCCATGCCCGAGGCAGGATTCGAACCTGCGACCGTAGCAATCGCGCGGCTCCGGACTGAGCGCCTAGAACCGCTAGACCACCGTGGCCGGCTGCGGGTCAGTAATAACTGTTCAGCGTGACTTTCGTACCAGGTATGGTGTGGATCCTCCTACGGCACAGTGCATTAGATTATGAAATGAACAATTCCGAGAAATTGTTTGCGTAAAATCAAATCGCTAGGCCGTTTCTGAATGTCTGACACAGACGTCGAACGCATCCCCCACAGTTTAACAATCTGTCCGCAGAAATCCGTTCGACCTGCAGCTCAACATGCTCCCTATGTCCATCTGGCGCGTGTTGCGTCAACGTTTACACATGAAACCACACAAAATTCAGCTACTGCAAACTCTTCGTGAAGGTGACAAACACCGTATTGAGTTCTGAAATTTCTTTCTTGGCAAGATGATGACAGTTACCTTCCACGCCTAGTGTTTATTAGCTAGGCAACATTCCATTTAAATGGGAAGGTGAACTGTTATAATGAGAGAATATGGGGTACGGAACAACCACTGAAGTTGTACGACATGAGAGGGACTCCCCAGAATATAATGTGTTTTGTGCAGTTTTCACGCTGCCGAGAACATTTTTATGGGACGCACATATCTCGATATGCTTGAGAACTTTCTTTTCCCACAGTTGGAGACTGATTCGAATGACGTCATTTACCAACAGGATGGGTCACCACCACACTGACATCTGCAAGTGCGAGAATGCTTTAATCAAAGGATTACTGAACGCACTGAACCAAATGATTAAACCTTACATTACTGATTTCCAAAGTTACCGGACCTGACTGTGTGTATTTCCTGTTGGGGGGGGGGGGGGGGAGGGGGTTTATAAAAGACTCTGTTTATGTGCCTCCGTTACCAGCAACAGTGGATGAACTGAGACATTGCATAACAGCAGATGTGGAAGCTGTAACAGTAACTGAAGACATGCTTGCTGCAGTTTGGGAACGATTTGAATACCGCATTGACATATGCTGTGCACCTCATGGGGGGGGGGGGGGGCGCATATTGAACGCCTACGGAAAGGTATGAAAAAAAAACTTTTTGAGTTTCCCTTTCATCAAAAAACAAACGTCATTGCATATGTTCATTAGTTTCAGAACTGTAGTCGTGTATAGTCGTGCCCAATCGGATAATTCTTTTTGATACACCCTGTATAATGTTTTTCTTAAGTTTTCTTTATACAAGTAGTCTTCTCCTAGATTTCAGGGACAGTATTTATTTAAAGTGTATGTAGTGTCCTATTATTGACTAGCAAGATAAATCTTCTGTTTGGAATGAGTTCCTTTATCTGTGCCTATACTGAATGGCAAATTATTTTCCAAGTATTGTACGAAGTTAAGTCTGTCACGTAAACTCTCTTGGAAACATTACTTTTCTGTTCAAACAGGCAGTGAGAGAACGAATGAGAAGTAGAGAAGGTGGCGTTTGGTTTGTGCAGTGCAGGGAGACAAGGCGACGAGTCAGCGAAGAGCGGTCATGCTCGATTATTCACGTAGCCGGAGTCCGGACTACAGACGTCGTGCGAATACCTGACAGAGCAGAGCCCCGTGGGTTCGGACACGAGCGCCTCGATCTCCCGTTAGCAGTGGTGAGCCACAACCGGTCAAATATCGAGCATTGCAGCGGTTTGGTAAGCCTCGGAGTATAAGTCAGTATTAATGGTTTTTCCGTCCTCGCGGAATTCGCTGGGGGTCGGACCTGAAACGTCGTCAATCGACAGGGAGCATCACGCTTGCTGAGGACGCAGTTATGAATTTTTTGGGGGAAACACACAACCACGCCGCACACTACATTGACGTCCCGTCTCAGTGCGTTATCCCGGAGCGGAAGTCACATGTTTCAACCGTGTTGGTACTTGCGACGTTTCGTACTCTTTCATTTGAACACTCCTTATAGTCAAATAGAGATGTTGGTCTGTTCTACGATAGCTGATAGTGATTACGAGTTGTCTCACGTACGATTACGATTCCACAGTACACCTCAATATGATCTTTTAATGAGAACTGCTCGTGTAATCAATTGATTAATGCAGCTCAGATGGTTCAAATGGATGTAAGCACCATGGGAGTTAACATCTGACGTCATCAGTCCCCTAGACTTAGAACTACTTAAACCTAACTAACCTAAGGACATCACACACATCCATGCCCGATGCAAGATTCGAACCTGCGACCGTAGCAGCAGCGCGGTTCCAGACTGAATCGCCTAGGACCGCTAGGCCACAGCGGCCAGCTGATTAATGCAGCTGTGTGCAACTGTGATTCTACAACAGTTTTTGCAAGCTGTAAATCATCGCCTTCTCAAAATAATGGGAATGAAAGCACGACGTCGTGGTTACAGGAAACTTATTTTCTCTCTGAAACGTTTCCTCCCATTACTTTTAAGAGTTCTGGGCGTGGTGAGAATTGTCAGTTAAGCTAATCATTTGTAACAAGCGTACAACAGGGCGAGAAGGAGGAAACATGGATAGCGTGGATGACGAAGGATGGCCTTCGGTTTTCTAGAAAAGTGGCCTGTACGTTATTAACGACTTCACGTCAGCGTTGCAATGGACTGTCTGTTCGCTGTGGTTATTTAACTGGTCGGACATGTTTCACATTTCGAGGTTTATCTTCACTCTATGTCACGCACAGTTGTACAACATATAGGAAGGTCCGGAATTCCCCGTTCCAAGTATACTAGTTTCTATTAATTACAGAAAAAGCAGTAAAATAACGTTAAGTCAAAGACTGTGTGTTGAAAGCGAGTAAACGTTGTACTACAGAACTTCTGATAAGGTTCATTTCGAAACTAATATTTACAATTCCATTTATTTACGACGAACAGGCCAACGAGAGTTGGTGTCCACTGTACTTAGGTACATATTTTCACTGGTGATAAGATTGTCATTTGTATCAAAACATTTTTGACTATTTGATTTTCACGGATATTTTTTTCACCTTCGGATCTTCGCCAAATTCACTGATTAAACCATTTTCAGAACTGCCTATCAACCAGAACACTCTACACGAGATACAGGCTGCCATGCATTAACTCCGTTTTCGCCCTACCAATAGGTACACAGTAGAGTAGCAGTCACATGTGATTTCAGTACACCTTTCGCCTTTAATATAAGTTTCAATTTTGTAAGAGGTTACAGTTGTCAATGTGATTTCGGTCAGAGAGTAAGGCATTCACAGCAGGCGACAGAGCATACTGCATAAAGCAACACGCGATGTTTTTTGATCGTTACTTCAGTTTAGTGACTGGTTTTGGAATCCAGCGAAGGAATTCGCACAAGAGACCGCCATTTTTATAGAGATTTTATTGTTGTTGGACATGAGGTGTTTTCCGCAGCGTTTGCAAATACTTCGAGTTTTACACACTGAATATATAATATATTAAATCTACTTGGAATGTTTTGTAAATTATTCGGGCATAGAATTTTCTGGTGACCAGTTTGTTATATGTTTTTTTGAACTGTTTGTATAACATACGGAGAGCAGAGTCATATTTCGTCGGTCGTGTACCGTCTTGTACGTTGGAACAGATGAAGGTCTTACGATGAAACACGTGATACTTACAAATGAACTGAGTTTCCTTAATGTCTCAAAAATTTTATGTGTTTTCAAAATGCAAATTTATGTTGCTTTCCAGTTCCTTCAGATTCCGAATGTGTTTAATTTCTAACTGCCTTTTGATAATACTTCCGCTTAATTTGATTACACTTCCGCTTTATTGATTGAGACGTGGAAATCCGGACCCGCCTACATGTTGTACAACTGTGCGTCACGTAGTGTGAAGATAATCATTCGTCTGTAATAGTGTAACAATGTAACAGATAGACTACGAAATACAATATTAGCAAGATTTTTCCACTGCAATTTCCGCTGAATATGGTAAAATACAGGGAACGAAAGACTATTTACAACTTGTACAGAAACCAGACTGCAAAAAATCAAACGGCTGTCATAAGAGTCGAGGGGCATAAAAGAGAAGCAGTGGTTGAGAAGGGAGTTAGACAGGGTTGTAGCCTATCGCCGATGTTATTCAATCTGCACGTTGAGCAAACAGTAAAGCAAAGCAAAGAAATGTATGGAGTAGGATTTAAAGCTCAGCGAGAGAAAGAATGCGGTTTGCCGATGACGTAATTCTGTCAGAGACAGCAGAGGACTTGGGGGAACAGTTGAAAGAGTGGACAGCATCATGATGGGAGGATATAACGTGAACGTCAACGACAACAAAACGAGAGTAATGTTATATAGTCTAATTAAATCAGGTGGTGCTGAGGGAATTAGATTAGGAAACGTACTTTGAAAGCAGTAGATGAGCTTTGCATTTTGAACAGCAAAATAACTGAGGATGGCTAAAATATAGAGAACTTTAAATGTAGACTGAAGATGGAAAAAAACTCGTTTCTGAGGAAGATTAGTTTATTGCCATCGAATATAGATCCAAGAGAAATTTATTGACATCAAATATAGATTTAAAAGAAATTTATTGACATCGAATATAGATTTAAGTGTTAGGATGTGTTTTCTGAACGTTTTTGTATGCATTGAAACATGGACGATAAACATTTTACACAAGAAAAAGATAGAGGCTTTTTAAAAGTGATGCTACTGAAGGATGGAGAAAATTAGATGGATAGATCACGGAACTAGTGAAGACCCAATGACTGGAATTGGTGAGAAGTGAAACCTGAGTAGAGGAAAGGACCGATTGATGGGACACATTCTGACATACCAGTTTAGTATTAGAGGGAACCGTGGTGGGGGGGGGGGGGGGTAAAGTTGTAGATGGAGACGAGGAGATAAATACAGTAAGTAGATTCATAAGGCTGTAGCTTGCAGTAGTTATTCGAAGACGAAAAGGCCTGCACAGGATACAGTAGCATGGAGAGGTGCATCATATCAATCTTCGGACTGACGACAACAACAACAACAACATTTGTTCGTAGGTACACGACAATGTTGTACATCAGAACATGTTTTCACGTTTTCGAGAGTAATTTTTGTATTTTCGGAAAAAGACTGCAACACATAAAAATTTAATGCCGTCGTATACAAATAGACTAAGAAAATATACTGAACTTCTATTAAGGCTCTAGCAAGAGACAACAGTCTAGGAAGTCTACCACGGTACAACAAACACCCTTCCCTACTAACATAACCGATTGGTCGGGATTATTGTAACTGTTCTCAGGAATTAGAAATAACACTTGCAATGCCATTGTCGTCGGCGACAGCTGCATGTCATGCACTAAGCCGAAAGAGGTGACGCAGTGCTTCAATTCTTCCTTTAAATATTTCCTTGAATTATAATCTTAGAGTATACGCATACATGTAGCTCCTGCAATTGTTCTGGGATCTACCTACATTCCTTTAGGTTATCATCGCGGACTGTTTTTGTCTATTACGATCCAGTGAAGACATTCCTTCTCCCATCTACCAGCTATTCTCTTACGACCATGTCTCAACCACCGCCAAATTCACTTTGATTACATTCATACTTTTGATGCCCCCTTCTGCCTCTTGCTCAGTTATTTTGTTTGTTTTCCTACCTCTCCCAGCTACTGACAACTTGACCACCTCATTTGTGCATTCTAGGACCCGCAGTATTTCAAATGTTTTCACATTGTAAGTACTCGTCTCCGTAACAAAAGCCTAAACTGGTAATGTACACTGACTGTAAAAAAAATTTAATTTAAGACTCACTGGAAGCATAATTTCAGAAAACCCGTGTTTAGATGACAAAAAGTATTCCAAACCATGTTTGCCATTCTGTTTATTTTTGTTGTGCGTCTGGTCGCTCTCCACAGATTGCCTAAGTACAAAAAGTCATCAACTTATTCTATATATTTGTTGTTAACTTGGATGGTTTCCTTTACGTCGTTTTAATTGTATGTCGTTATAGTTTTGTTATAATTGTTTTTCAGGTCTGCTTTCAAACTTCCTGTGTTAAATTCTGGCATTCATTGTTTGTGCTTATCTGCTCTAAATCAAGGTTATAATGTCAAATGCAATATAAACATTGTTCTGATAACTTACTGTAACATATAGTTATTCTTCGTTTCCCCAACTCAACGATCTGATTTCTTCCTGCAGCTCTGCTGAGAACAGGTTTGGTGCTACGGAATCTTCTCACCTCACATCTCATTCAACTTTGAATGTCCGTCTATACTGATGAAGTGTTATGAAAGGTGTAGCATTGACTTACATACTCTGTAGTACACTAACATGTGACTAATCAGTGACTTGTTTATAAATGTTGTTGGCGATGTTTAGTTGGAAAAGCTCTGAAATGTTTTTCAATATCTTGGAATCCAGGGCAAAGTGAGAGGCGTGTTATTATACCGTCCTATAATGTTCGTATGAATTACAAATGTCTAATTGTGCTACATTCACCACTAAAGGCATCAGAAATGCCGAAGAACGAACAGGAACTTTCCAGTCCTGTGCAGAACACAGGTACAAGGAAAAGAAAGGTGTTGAGGCGTATTTATGATTCTTCAAAAAGATGTCACGTAACAGGTGATTATTGTAATTTTTTACGATTGAGATGTTTCCAGAATGTCCCATTTACTGAAAAGAATAGACCAATGAAGGAATTTCTTCAAATGGCTTCCTACTATACACAAAACTCACTTGACCGGAATCATAAGTGTAAATCCTGTGATACAGAAAAGACCAAAGAAAAGTTCAGATGGAACTGCATGTCATGATTTTCCTATGTCTATAAGATGCATATTAGTAGACAGACAAATACAGGATGTTGAGGTCCATCAACCCGAATCACTGGCATTCCATGGTACCTCAACAGACATGTTATTACTCTTAAAAAGGCATTGTCTACTACAGGGAAAGCGTATGTGGAGACTAGAGGAAAACATAACACTAGGCTAAACAAACTTATCCGAGTGCATGTATTCTGTGATTCCTGTTCTGGACTGAATAAAACCACCTGAAAGTAATGCTTTGGGACAGCTAAGATGGTGGCCATCGACTTCAAGTTTTTGGTGTCATGACAGTTCCATGGAGGTCAAAAGACAAGGGAGATGCCAATATAGACTTACGCTGTACATTGTTTTCAAGCCAGATTGCGCTGGGCCTGAGAACATCTTCAATAGCTACTGTTTACTATTGCTTCTTGTTAATTATTTCTGTCGTGCGTACGCAACAACTGTTTTAAATACTAAAAATTATAGCGCTTACGTGAATAGTATACCGTCAGGAATGCAATTTTGTACGTTTTTCTGTTCTTGAATGCGCTATTTGTTCAAGTAATTCGACACATTTGGCCTCGATAATGTTTTTTGTTTTTAGCTGATATATTTAGAATAAACAAGAAGAGAAGCAAGTGATGTGAAAAGCATGCTTTCGTAATCCGTTTAAATCCATTGCCACTACATTTGTCCCGACAGCAGATGAAGCTGGAACTCCTAAAAAAATGCTTCTTTGCTTATTGGTATTACTTGTTGCTTGCTAAATTTTCAGTTTTCAACTCGTATGCACAACATTTTTAATGTTCACGTTTGCAAAAAAAACTTAGCTACTTGTTGTTTGCTTCCCCGTAAACATGTGCAATAAGGAAACAAGTAAGGCATGATATAGTATCTTGTGCATGTCAGCAAAATGTATTGAAATGCCAAATAATCAGAACTGCATAGAAAATGGCTCTGAGCACTATGGGACTTAACTTCTGAGGTCATCAGTCTCCTAGAACTTAGAACTACTTAAACCTAACTAACCTAACCGCTACGGTCGCAGGTTCGAATCCTGCCTCGGGCATGGATGTGTGTGATGTCCTTAGGTTAGTTAGATTTAAGTAGTTCTAAGTTCTAGGGGACTGATGACCTCGGAAGTCAAGTCCCATAGTGCTCAGAGCCATTTTGTTGGAGCGTTTGCTGTTTGGAAGGCAATGAAAACCATAGGAATGAATAATAGTAAACAGTTCATGTATAAAAAAGAAAAAAAAATTTTGAACGGCTTCACTTTCGAATGAGATTAGGTTATGACAGGGTCGATTAGTACACCCACAAACTACGTAACATGGCATTTTTTCGTGAAACAACTACGTCTCCACACAATCAGACCACAAGGTGCTACTTGGGATACGACCAAAAAGTTGATACAGATACGTAACGGCCGAAAACGAACACGTGAGAGTGGCATCAAGGGGAACTAGCAATGCGGTGAACCATGGAGGTATGAACCTAATGTTTTCGGCTGGCATACGTCGACTTCAAGTGTGTGACGTAACTACAACTCCCTTCTTTTTCTACCCTCATGGACAACTACCATTATTTTTGTCCGTCGCAATTACAAACATGTTCATTGCCGAGCATCATCGCTGTCTCAGCATCACAAACATTCTCCCCTTGATTTAGTTCACGGCTGACAGCTGGCGTAGGTGCTGCGTCTCACATAACACAAAGTATGAAACAGATTGTAATCAAACTTGGAACAAGAATACCAAAATATTTTTATAGGATGATATTGTCTTCCTTGTCTGGTGAAGACCTATGCCTAAAAGATTTAAAGCGTGCAAAAATGAAAGAATAAATTATTGGAACCCTCGGAGGCAGCTCGCCCTATGCGAAAAGAAAAAAAAAAAAAAAAAAGAAGAAAGGAGAAGAAAAGAAAAGGTATGGTGCCTCATAGGTCTGTAGGTTTGTGGAATGAGATTTATGATGTGATCAACAGTTAAATTAAGGTTACTGAATGAATTACTGCAAGTATTTTCTCTTTATGGGTATATTTACAACAGACTTTTGAAAAAAGGTAACTGAAAATAACAGAAATATAACAACAGTATGACAGTAAGTGTCGTTCGCTAAGGCCTTTTTATTGGTGAGTATCAGACGATTGTCCCAAAGGCACTGGACGTCCAGCAATGAGTTGTCAATGTCAGCCTTCTCATTTTAACGTCGTCTGAATAAATCATTGCCAGGAAAATCCTGATACACCTAGCAAGGCACCGATGGGCTCTTCCCCTCCACCCACACCTCCCGAAATGAAACCAAGCCTTTATTTTTTTAGTTTTTAATATTAATGTTCGTTAATAATTTTGTTACCCCTACGATAGCCTAATTACTACTGGTAAAAGGATAAATAAAAATTTACTCTGGTTTAATGAAGGATATTTAATATACATAACAAAAAGAAAGTGATATGTTCGATTTCATGGGAATGATTGTGCCCCACGACTATGACGTAACTATGTACAATTGTGACATGGCGTTTGATCAGTACTGCTTCAATGTCTGATTCTTGTGTGATTTATAGTTATAAGACTGATGATAACTACTCTGTCACTTGAAATCTAACTCCACGATGTAATAAAAAAGGGATGACATTACCTGCTGTAAAAAGACGAATTTATTTTAAATTTAGAAAATATTATAGCCATGGAATTTTTAATAAAATAAAATTAACAAAGCCTTAACCCTTTCAGACCTGATTTTTTATTCACTCATAAAAAAAAGGTCTATCATAATTTTTACATTCAGGTGAGTCTCCTGACAATATTTTTCTAAGAAAAAATTTCATATGATCTCTAGTCTTCTAGATATTTAATGTACACAATTGTGTTCATCAGGTCTCGAGCTTCATGTCATGCATTAAGGAGGTTAACAGTATGGATCAAGTGTGCCACTCTTTATTTCACTTTAAAATAGAAGAAACAATAAAAATAATTCCAAATTACAGTACTTATTTAAACAACAATGGCCAACACACTGATATTAAGGTTTAGTATGATACTGCAAAAACAATTTCTGTCCTTTTGGAGACAAAAATGTACTTTACATTTTCTGTACTGAAGTCTAGAACGCCCTGTAAATTTTGGAAATTTGCAGCGACTTGGAGTTCCTACATCATGCAAAGGCAAATGGTCAATGGAATCAAACTGTATCTCTGTAGCTGGTCGTAATTCTCCTCTATCTCTTGGTATGACTATCACGTCTGAAGCCAGCCCATCATCAGACGGACTCTCCCTCTTCGTTTCAGTCACTTTCCTCTGGCACAGTATCAATACATCTGCTACCCTGATACGAAAGTAAAGAAGGTCCATTTGCTTCTTCTCTGGGATAGACAGGTTGTCTGTGTCTCATCTGTATTCCAACCAACTTTGCATGATGGTAAAGTCAACAGCATGAAAAATCATACGCAAAGCCCATTTTCGAGATCTGATGAAAACTCTGTAGTAGCTTATAAATTTATTAAATAGATCCACACCACCCATTGCATTATTATATCTTCTCACTATTTCAGGTCTTTCTACTTTCATATATTTGTGGTGCTTTTTGTCCCAACACTCAATTTCATCCACTGAGCCTTTACCAACAGTTTGATCAGAATACAACTGGCCTATTGTCTAACCACTTACACATGGTAATGTCATCAGCACTAGCGATTTCTTCACAGTAACCTCTGGTTTGTTTTATTATTGTTTTATCATCTGAAAAAGGCAAGTTCTTTACAAATCTGTTTTGACGGACAGTGCCTACTGCACTGATGCCCTGAGATTTCAGAACTTCCACACAACATGGAGACTTTGATTCCCCATGGACTTGGTTTCCCCTTGACATACTGCTTTGCAGAAAACTTCCCAGTAAAAGGAATAATTCCTTCATCCACACAAACATTCTCTTCTATAGGAAGTTTACTGCAGCGTTTTCGATGGCTGTGTACATTGGCCCGACTTTGTAAAATTTATCTTTATTTACAGGTGGCTTCTCCAGGTTGATCACCAAATGTAAATTTGTTCATAATTCAAAAAATCTGTCTAGTGACATGTTTTCCCAACACACATTTACCTTCAGGCTTGTATCCCAATACATTCGTAATCTAGGAAATTTCAAAGTGCCAGTCAATATATGCAAACCAAATAGCACCTCTAGTTCTTGAGGAGTTGTCTGTTGAATGAAGATTTGCCTTGTTGTAATGCATAAATATTAGTGTGTGCTGCCATGCTAGTGAACAAACCATCTGGTATATGTATTTTGAAGTATTGTATTGGAGAACACAAGACAAATTCTTCAAAATTTGGAGCTTTGTGTGTTTCTGTCATGGTACTTAGAGGCTTGCGTTTCCATTTTATGGATTATTTAGATGTCACCAATATGTTGTCAACAGGCTATTCAATTCTGGGTTGTTTTCATTGTATAAAAAATTCATTTCTGCATCCACCACCTCTCCATCATCATCATCATCATCATTATCTTCAGATATGGTGTCTCTACACACACCATTCACGCCCAATTTACCTGCTCCAACACGTTTCACTATTTGTGGAGCTTGCCTTTCAATAAGTGGCAGACTGTCATCCTCATCACCACTCAAACTAATGTCAGAAACATCACTATTTTCAATTATGTTCATAATCAAGTCCCAATCTTTCTCCACAGAAAGAAATTCCTTATCCATATTTGAAAGTCAAAAGCCAGCAATATAAAATAAAATCATATGTACAGGTCAAGTTATTTTCCTCCTTGCTGCTGGTACTGAAATTACTGAAAAAATACCACATATAACTACCATAGCCATGCAAATACAGCTGAGGCACATTTTAGGTCACATTTCCTAATATACACCACAAAGGACCTGTTGTACACAAATGTGTACATTAAACTTACTTGATACGAAACACAAATATGAAATGAATGAAATTGCTGAAAATTCCACTGAAGGAATATCTAATGTTTCCAAAAGAAGGAAACCACACAAAACATTCATTAACAAAACCCACAACATGACTATTATAGGAATAAACTCAATGAGTGATGGCTTCCCACTGAGAGACACCACCAGAGCGTATATTTTACTATGTGGTTCACAGACTGCTCTCAAGAGAGCAGCAGGTGCTGCAGCATGGCTAAAAGAAACATACACAAATGTGCACAGTGAGTTTGGATGCACCTGACATTTCTTGTCACCGAAATATTAGAGAACAAACTTTATGTACACAATTGTGACCACCACGTCTGAAAGGGTTAAATATTACTCAGCTCTTGTGGTTGCGTTTGATTTCCCTGGAGAAAATGGTATTTTTCACTGCTTCCATCCTTCATGATCATGTCTCTGTATGGTATGGTAAAATTCTACACAGTCGATTTGTAGTTATACAGAACCTGTAAATTTGCATAGAAATGTCCACTCCATTCTGTTCCTTTTATCTGTCAATTATATTCATGAACGTAAATAGTCCTTCTACATTGGCTTTATGGACTGGAGTTGCAGTTATTACCATCTCAGAGTACTGCTGAATTTGGTCACGGCTCTTATAAAAAAATCACCCACTTCTCATCACACTACAATACTGCTTTGATTTTATCATTCCACTTGTGAAGATTTTCTTCAACCAAATTTATCGATAGCCTGAACTGATCAAACGGAATGGAATCGTCGAATCCATGTTTTTCTACATCAAAAAAGAAACTGTCTGTTCAATAATTTCCCATTCTGGCACTCTCTTGAATAGCATCCATTCTAACACCTACAATAATGATTAATATAAGGTCTCCTCTTCCTCAGATATTCTATGTAAGTCTCATAAACTGTGTCAACTTTCTCGTTTAAAGTGCTTTTCTACTGATTTTGTTACTTCTGCTCTTTTAAGAACAGAGTAAACAGTAAAATGAACTGTCCGCCTTTTTCTTAGTAACAATTTCAAGAGTATTTTTCAGGACACTTTATTACACTTTTAGTAGTCTCACAATTTTCTTTGTTTCGTACTGCAGAGTGCCAATCTGGTTGTGAATGAACCATAAGTACGCTTCACGTAATGGATCGCTGTGAAACTGAGCCATTACGCAGCCATTACTTCATTTAGTAGAAAAAAACTGTTCAAATAGTCTGATGCCTTAATGATACCATCATTTACTATTATATACTGATCTTTTTACAAGATGATGATTTTTACATCTGGCGTTTCGTGGTGAGCGAAAATGTTTCTTAAATTATGCCCAATACTGAGCTTGATATCCTGAAATATATGTCAATGACATAAACTCAGTCACTTCAAAATGCCATAAAAGGCCTAAACCCGGGTTGTAATTAAATAAACAACGATACAGTCAAATTGCGGTGTGTTCATTAAGAAAAGTATGATGACTGTTTGAACTGCTGGAAATAATGATAACTAGCGGGTTTTCGAGTGACACATTACTTTCATTTATCCATTGCTGGAGTCCTTTAGCCTCTGTGTTCTAACTGTGTGTAGGGAAAAGTACGAGAATACCTTCACAATAATAGGTTCAACATCACAGTTCAATCAGCAGATGACTGCACGCAGTTGTGTAAAACAAGTGTAGACCACCCTACCGCTTCAGCGTTTTCATGAGATTTTCTTTTTCATTTGTCCAATACGTTACATTTGCCTTGTCTTCTTAAACCACGAAAGCTGTTCGTATTGTCGTCACAAAATACCAGACGTATATTTTTGCTAGATTAAAAATTTCAGTAGTACTCGCATAACATGTTCAAATTTTGTCAGATGTTTTATTAGGCAGGGTCGTAGGGAACTCGTCTTCAAAAGATTGGATTGAATTCCTCCATTAACATCGAAAAACTGAACAACGAAGGGTATATTTTGGCAGCTTTATGATTGCTGGCATCAGTGGATATCCCGCGGTAAGAAGACTTTTTGATGTTCTCTAGGTTTTCCTTTAAACTCTGGGAAGCAATAACCCCTTTAGCTAAGGTTGATAATCTAGTTCTTGACGAACTTAACTTTTATGCCGTGGAAGAATCATCAAAGATAACGCTGTTAAGCTTATTAATACGGTCACTAAATCTACAGGTCTGGCGATGTTTAACCGTGTGGTAGGCTAGTGCGAGTTCGGATATATGTATCTTCACTTGCCTGTGATTACACAAAATAATTTTGAGTGATTTCACTACATCTCGGTGCAGATCTGTTAATCTGTTTCTTTGACTCTTATGTCAGAACCCCCACAATGATTGATACTAATAAAACTTTTATATACCGCACACTCTGTTTCGAAATCACATCGACCTTCCTGGATAAAATTCCACTCCTTAGAACGAATTTACTCGTTTTGGCATTGCGTTTTGCAACTCAGTGACAACAATACGTCTGATACGGTAGGCCATCTTGTCTAATATAACATGAACAACTACACTAATCTGACAACAGTGGTAATAGGTGCGACAGTCGGACAGTTCTCAAAACCCAAGTTGCAACGCCTGGAACTGTTATAATAACACAACTACCCATCAGTCAGTTTCGCTCAAATAAATTATTGTTGTAGCGTATCATTGATACTGTGATTCCTGCAGGACTACGCATTTTAGAGAAATAAGCTAAAATATATTAATTTACCGTGTCGTACTCCGTTTAATAAAGCGAAATCTCTAAAAAAATTTTAGAATTTAATTAAATATATTTCAAAACTGAGTTCCGGAATTTTGAGCGTCCCGTATGTTATGTTGAAAAATAGCAACAGTCCCTGTTTTCCGGGACGTTTGGTCACCCTATTGTAGCATCACATGAGCCAGTATCTTCTTCCGTCATGCGAGACTTCAGTTCGCAGATAGGCAGTCACGCAAAACAGAAATGATAACGCCAACGACCTGAACGAGGAAATAGGATAAAGGCTCTTCTGACGCAGACATGGGAGGCCAGATACACCTATTACACTGATTTTAGCACTTAGTAACGTTGACAACATAGAATGGTGTAGATCTAGTAACAGAACGTTAACCGTAATTGCTCCTTTCTGCAGGTATACTCATAGCGAGCGGGGGTTAATGCCTCACTGTTCCCATACTTCTGTCATTTAAAATTTCTGTTTTCGTAATGTGGTAGTAAATACATGAATAAACAAAATAATGAATTATATCACTTCCTGTAATACGATCCTTCAAAAAGTGTGCCGGTTACGTTCTATTAAACAAGAATCTCATTTTTTCAAAACTAACAAAATACATGATCATGTTCATAACATCTTCTCATTACAAGTATGAAAAATGATATCTCTCTTATGACCTCATCCCCCGCGCTGGCTTGCAAGGAACTCTGCTCATGAAACTCGCTGTGAGTGCCTGACAACAGTCCACTTTCATTCCGCCAACAACAGGTCGAATTTTATCCTTTATTTTTCTGATATTTTATTGGCGTACGTCAATGATTTAAGATAACCTCCCAAAAAAGGGGTTAATCACACGACTTTGATGGACATTATTGAGATGGCGAGATGAGATCATCTGGAAACAGCTAATGGCGCAACCGAATTGTTTCGCTGAGGTCCGACAGGTGGCGCCATGCTGCTGAAACTAAGGCAGTTAAGAGAGAGAGAGAGAGAGAGAGAGAGAGAGAGAGAGAGAGAGAGAGATGGATGGAGGGGACATACATACTTGCGTATGATAAACCCTCCCCTCGACAAATTATCTCATTCGTACCTCCCCTGTGTTACCAGAGATGACTGTCACTGATCTCATTTGAACTAAGATTGCCGTACACGTGAGGTGACTATTTGCTTCCACCACCCTCATTGGAATGCATAAGTTCTAATTAGTGTTCGCCAACCTGCAGTCTTCTATTGTCATCCCCTGCGCAGAAAACAGCACGTAGGTCGTGAATCCATTATCTCGATTTTGTAATATACTCTTAGCGAGGAACAAATATTTTAGAAATAATTTGAATTTCCAATTAATTTGTTTGTACTGGATGCCACTCGCTTTTTTTTGTTAGAGAATACGAGAAACTGCGCAATTACATTCGATTTTAGAGTCAAAAATAATGTCCATTCTCCAACAAAATAACGAACTGCGTGTTTCCGTAATTACTGTCACACTGTTCTCGACTACATGGCCAAATAGTCATAAAATGCTAATAAAATCTTAACTTGATGACCGCGGCAGGCATAAAGTCTCTCCTACAACACTGCCGAACCAGCTTTGATCTTAATAGCCGAACCACTTCGCCATCCAAGTTAGGCGAAATCCGAAGGTCACCGAAGTGCTTCGTCTGCACTTTAGTTTAGCAGTTGTTTGAAATTCTGATGGTTGTTAATACTCGTGAAATTACGGAATGATAGCACGCTATTGAGAGATGCTTTAATAAGAAATTCTAGTAAATACACAATTTAGTTAGTCTAATATTAATAACAGAAGATTATCATTTTGTCGCACAACTTCCTAACGCAGCAGCCAATCGCGAAGGACCGCAATTTAGGCGGTCTTCCTCATGATACCCATACCTAACAAACCATCTGTCATCGGTACCTCAAAACCTCTTACGTCATATTCCTACTGATGCTTCTCAACTGCTCTAAGAAGAGCTTCTTGTACCTGAATATGGTGGCTACAAAGCCAGAAATATTACAAAACCACAAATTTGGAACGCCCATTCCACTGAAATGAGTCCACAAAAAGTCTCTTACATAGTCCGGCATCATCTTCCATTAACTCTCACAGTTTGTCCTGGCTGAAGAATATCATATGCCTAATTCTTTGGATCAGTGATGAGCCGAATTCACTGCCACGAAACTCCGTAATGTTATGCTCAGAAGTCTTGAAGTTCACTGAAGAACCCGTTCCACGGAACTTTACAATACGTGCAAGCACCGTTGATTCCTTCGGTGTTTCATTGCGGCCTAGAATCGTGCGAAGGCGTCTAGTAATTGTTGCATAACTTTGTCTTTTCTGATAAAATGTTTTTATTATTAGCACTCGCTGTGATAGTAAACGGCTCCTTAGACACATAATCAAGATACGTGAGGAATTCAGAGAGAGAAAACAATCGGGATGTTTATGGAAACCAGTATGATACACAACAATGTAGCCAACCGGCGAACAAAAACCTCAGAATTCAAAACCGACCATCTTTTATTACTCTTGTAAAGTTTAATCATATAAGTGCGCGGCAAGCGTCATTGCATTACACAGAAACAACCTGATTAATAGGGAGGATTTAAACCAATGTCGAAATTATACTAAATGCCTTCTCCGAAAATTATTTTGTGCAGTTACTTCAGGAGCATACTCGAAGAGTAAACAGGTGAGAAAACTTGTTATCCAAACGCCGCAGTCAGATACCAGGAAATCTCCCTCGAGACTGCTTGTTCTGATATCCTAAGGTAGCAGCCTACACCGTACACAGGCTCCATCTGTATTTCCTGTAAATAAAACGTTTGACATAAATTAAGTAACGTAGACTTGCACGGCCAGTGTTAACATCAATTAAATATTCCCGCCCGAGTGGTAGTCGATAAATACATACAGGAAAACAACATACATTAGTCGGTACCGTCATCAGGCTTCTGACTCCTTGGATGCGGCCCGCCACGAATTCCTCTGCTGTGCTAAACTCTTCATCTCAGAGTAGCACTTGTAACCTACATCCTCAATTATTTGCTCGATGTGTTACACGCATTCGAGAGTTGGCTTCCCTCATTTCTTCATCGAGGACTCGCACTGCCTGGGCTACTCTCAGGGTGTATCTTCGACGTGGAAGAGCCCCACCGTTTCCTTGCCGTGCCGCCTGGTCGCCGTCACTACTGCTCGCCGTCCGGTCCCCCTCCTCGCCGCCGCCGCCACCGCCGCCGTTAGGTCACTGCTTGCTGCCGCCGCCTGGTCGCCGCCGCCTGGTCGCCGCCGTCGTCGCCGCCGCCTGGTCGCCGCCGCCTGGTCGCCTCCGTCGCCGCCGCCGCCGCCTGGTCGCTGCCTGCCGGTGTTCGCCGCCGCCGCCGCCACCACCGCCCTTCTCGCGCGCCGCGCCGCCACCATGTCCCAACCCACCACCACTATCATTTTCACCTCTCCCTCCGCTGCTCCAACCAACATCACATGGAGCTCATCCTCCACTCCCCTTCCCGTCCTTCCTTCTCTCCCTGTCCACCCCACCCCTGCGCCACTCTCGGCTGTAACCACCCCCAACTCCCCCTCCCCTATCACTGTCGCCCCATCGACAGCTACTGACTTTCCGCCGCTCCCTGTACCGCCTCCGACAGGCTCCAAGCCAGCACGGATTTCGGCGCGACGTTCCCCAGTCTCTGTGACACCCACGCCCCCTCCCTCTGCGTCATCCGCTGTTCAGGGTGGTCCTGCCCCCGCCATCTCCCTCTGAAACCCGTCCCCCAGCCCCCTCTCCACCCGGTCGTGACCACGAAACCTTCAATGCGCCCGAATGTTGATCCTTCTCCCGAAATCTCCTCCAAAAAAAACCCTGATCCCCGTGACCCACACACCCCCATGGACGCGCCCCGACCCCATCCACGCCTGCCACCCACACCTTTGTCCTCTCCATGCCTGACCCTCAATTCCTTAATGCCTGCTCCCTCACCCTCGCCATCCGGAAATACTACCCCAATGCCACCATCTCCCTTCTGATTCCTCGCAAGGACTCGGTCCTCATTAAATCCCCCAATGCTTCCTTCCACACTGATCTCCTCACTCGCATCCCCCATATCCAATTTGGCCAACGTGCAACCCTCACCCCCTACCACACCCTGTCCTCTCCCCATCAGCCTCGACCTCCCCGACGTCCGCCAACCTTCACTGCTGTGATCACGAAGCTTAGCCCCATGATCGCGGAGGCTGAGGTGTTGGTGGAACTCAACTCCCAGCCCGACATTGAAATCCGCTCGGCCCGTCGCATCTTCAGTGATGCCGGGCCGACTTTTCTTAGCGGATATTCACCGAATCCTCCTCCTTCATTGACCGCCTCCTCACCGAGGGAGCCCTCATCTACAATCGCCGTCATAAGGTGGACCCCTCGCATTCCCCAGTCCAATCCTACTGCTGCCAACGCTGTCTCACATACAACGACCACGTTACCTCTGCTTGCAAGAACCCCCCTACTTGTCCCCACTGCAAAGCTTCACACTTCCTCAAGAATTGCCCCAACCTCACCTCTCCCCCCTCCTGCAACACTTGCAACGAACCACATCCTACCTACTCCTCGAAGTGTAAAGTGAAACCTCTTCCAGTGACCCCTGAGCTCACCATCCCTGTCCGTCCTGTTGATGACCCCATCTACCCGAACAACTCGCTCCGCCCTCCACGTACTGCCGAGGACATCATCCGTTTCATCACCATTGTACTCCAAAACATACACCCCTTCCAGCGCTCCCACACCCTTTCGCTACCCGTTCCGTCTTCCATCTTACCACCTATGCCACATACTCCCACAACCAGGCCCACTTCACCTTAACCACCCTCACCACCCTCGTCTAATTCTCCCCTCCCATGGTACAACAACCCCACCGTATCCTGTACCACAACATTCGCCCCTGCCCACCCACAAACTCCTCCTCCTCCACACCCTACATCAGCACTGCGTGGATGACTTCGTCCTAAATGAAACCTTCCTTCAACCCCATATCTCCATGTTCACGGCTCCATACACCCTTCACCACACCGAAAACCCGTACCCTCTGGCATATCCACATCCAGCTTACTGCGAAGAAACGCCGTGCCTGGCGCCAGACATGTACACAACTCAACACCACGCTCCCCATAAACTCTTCTAAGTATTGGTCTGCTGTCCACCGCCTTACTGGGAACCGCCCCACCCCCCAGTACCCTCTCGTCCTTAATGACCATCCCTTTCCTGACAACCTCAGTAAGGCCAACCACTTTGCCTCTCACCTCTCCGAGGTTTTTTGCATCCCAGATGATCCCCACTTTGATTATTCCCTCTTCCCTGACGTCATGGACCATACGAATGCCTCTGTTCCTCCCCTTGATCCTTGCTTCCAGTACTTGGGCTACACACCACCATCTGAACTTAACACTCCCGTCACTACACAGGACATCAGCCTCACACTCCGCAATAAACGCAACACTGTTCCCGGCCACGACGGCATTACCTACCGCCACCTCAAACACTGCCCTCCCTCCTTCCTTTCAATCCTTGCCACCCTCTACAATGTCATCCTTGCCACTGGCTTCTATCCCGACATGTGGAAAACCTCCCGTATCCCGATGTTCTCCAAACCCAACAAGCCTCCATCTAATGCCTCTTCCTATCGTCCTATCTGTCTCACATTGGTGTTCATCAAGCTCTTAGAATCCATCCTTTCCCGGCGCATCCATTACCACCTCCGCCAAAACCACCTCCTCCCCAACACCCAGTGGCATTCGACCTTCCTGCTCTGCTGATGACCAACTCCTCCACCTCACTCATCTCCTCTCCCTCCAGCTTAACTCCCGTCGCTCCGCCATTTTTGTCTCCCTTGACCTCGAAAAGGCCTACGACCATGTCTGGCATCCCGGTCTCCTGTTTAAACTCCAAACCTACGCCCTTCCTATCAACTACATCCGTCTGATGTCCTCCTTCCTCTCCCACCGCCCCTCCTATGTTACCATCCATAATGCCAATTCCCACACCTTCTACCCCTCTGCAGGTGTGCCCGAGGGCTCTATCCTCTCCCCTCTCCTCTACCTCCTGTGCACGGCAGATATGCCCCAACCCCCCCCCCCTCCAGTACACCCTTGCAATATGCTGATGACACCGCATTCCTCGCCCTCGCTCCTACCCTCCAACAGTCCCAACGCCTTCTCCAGAATCACCTTGAACTTTTTGCTGCATGGTGTAACCAGTGGCTCCTGAAAACCAATCCTTCCAAGACCCAGGCAATCATCGTAGGTCATACAACTCGCTCCTTCCGGCTCCTGGATTTCTCCCTTACTGTCTGCGCCTGTCCTGTCCGCCTCACCCCCACCCTCACCTACCTTGGCCTCACCATTGACCGTCACCTCACCTGGATCCCTCATCTCGGCTCCATCCAATCCAAAGCCCACAACCGCCCTCCTCAAACTCCTCTCTGGCCGGACATGGGGGTTGCACCCCTCTACCATCCTCCACACCTACAAATCCTTAACCCATCCCATCCTCTGTTATGCCAGTCCTGCCTGGATATCTGCCCCCCACCCCAAATTCGATAAGTCCCTCCAGATACTTGAGCATCATGCACTCTGCCTCACCTTCCATATACGCCTCCCGTCCCCATCGGATCCTCTATGATCTCATTCCTTTCCCCCATCTGCTCCTATTCCTCGAACATAACCACATCCTCTACACCTCCCGCCGTCTTGAACCCCCTCACCCCCTGGTTGCTCCTCTCCTCTCCCATCCCCGCCCCCTGCCACATCTTCACTGTTGTGTCCCCCCTACCCTCCATCTCTACACCCTACATCTCCTTTCCCAAGGTGGCTTCCATCAACTCCCCCTCCTGGATGATGCCCTCTCTCCCTCCATTTATCCCTCCTATCAACTCTGATCCTCACTCCCCCTCCTTTCCTCTGTCGTTTTCCCAGGCTCCCTCTCCCCCCCTTCCATCCTCTTTCTTCCCCACCTCCCCTCTCTTTGCCTCATTCTCTCCCCCCAGTCCTTTTACATTTCCCTCCTCTGCCTCCTCTCATTCCCTCTCGCGTCTGCCCTTCTCCCCCTTTATTAGTCCTCTCCCTCCTTGGTCCCCCCCCCTTTTTCGTTTTTTTTTCCTTCCTTCCCCCTTGTTCTTCCCCCTCCTCCAGGTCCCCCCCCCATCTGCCTTTGGCTCGGGAGTGTCATCTTTGGGCCGCCACTTTCGTGCAGTGTTCTACAGTGAGTGTTCTACAGTGAGTGTTTTACAGTGAGTGTTCCGTGTTGTGTTTTTTGGGAAATGTTGCGAACGGCCATCATACTGTCGCTGGGTGTGCCTTTTATCTCTTGCGAACAGAAACCAGACTGTCGTCGTGTTTTTTAATTGCGTGTGTACTATGTTACTTGTCTGATTCCTGTGTCTTTTATTAACGTTGCCAACCCCTTTTGCTTTCTGTTTTAACTTTCCGCATTTTTCCTCCGTTTTACACTTGACGTCACCGTTTTATCGCCTGTTTTTCTTGTTTCTTTTCCCCCTTCGGTGGGAATTGAAAATCAATAAAGGAAAAAAAGACAACAAAAAAATCGATGTAT
Organism: Schistocerca nitens; assembly: GCF_023898315.1. NCBI lineage: Eukaryota > Metazoa > Arthropoda > Insecta > Orthoptera > Acrididae > Schistocerca > Schistocerca nitens. Next base: position 403,206,447 of record NC_064617.1, read on the forward strand.
TACAATGTCTGTCTTCCTACACAGTTTTTGCCCGCTACATCTCCCTCTAGTACCACGGAAGTCATTCCTTCATCTCTTAATAGATGTCCTATCATCCTGTCCCTTCTCCTTATCAGTGTTTTCCACATGTTTAATTTCTCTGCGATTCTGCGCAGAACCTCCTCATTCCTCACCTTATCAGTCTACCTAATACTCAAGATTCGTCTGTAGCACCATTTCTCAAATGTTTCGATTCTGTTCCGCTTTTCCCACGGTCCATGTTTCAGTACCATACAATGCTGTACTCTGGACGTACATTCTCAGAAATTACTTCCTCAAATTAGGGCAGATATTAGATATTAGTAGACTTCTCTTGGCCAGGAATGAACTTTTTGCCAGTGCTAGTCTGCTTTTGTTGTCCTCCTTGCTCCGTCCGTCATTGGTTATTTTACTGCCTAGGTAGCAAAATTCCTTAACTTCATCTAATTTGTGACCAACAATCCTGATGTTAAGTTTCTCGCTGTTCTCATTTCTACTATTTCTCATTACCTTCGTCTTTCTTCGATTTACTCCCAATCCGTACTCTGTACTCATTAGACTGTTAATTCCGTTCAGCAGATCATGTAATTCTTCTTCACTTTCACTCAAGATGGCAATGTCATCAGCGAACCGTATCACTGATATTCTTTTACTTTGAATTTTAATTCCACTCCTGAACCTTTCTTTTATTTCCAACATTGCTTCCTCGAGGTACAGATTGAACAGTAGGGGCAAAAGACTACATCCCTGTCTTACACCCTTTTTTATTCCGAGCTCTTCGTTCTTGGTCGTCTACTCTTACTATTCCCTCTTGGCTGTTGTACATTTTGTATATGACCCGTCTCTCACTATAGCTTACCCCAACTTTTTCAGACTTTCGAACATCTTGCACCATTTTACATTGTCGAACGTTTTCTCCAGGTCGACAGATCCTATGAACGTGTCTTCATTTTTCTTTAGTCTCGCCTCCATTATCAACCGCAACGTCAGAATTACCTCCATCGTGCCTTTGCCATTCTTAAAGCTAATCTGATCGTCATCTAGCGCATCTTCAATTTTTTTTCCGTTCTTCTGTATACTATTCTTGTAAGCAACTTGGATGCATGATCTGTTAAGCTGATTTGGCGATAATTCTCGCAGTTGTCAGCTCCTATACTCCTCGCAATTTTTTTGATGATATTTTTCCGAAAATCACAAGGTATGTGGCCAGACTCATACATTATACACACCAACGTGAATAGGCGTTTTGTTGCCACTTACCCCAATGATTTAAAAATTCTGATGGAATGTTATCTATCCCTTCTGCCTCATTTGGTCTTAAGTCCTCCAAAGCTCTCTTAAATTCTGATTCTAGTACTGGATCTCCCATCTCTTCTAAATCGACTCCTGTTTCTTCTTCTATCACATCAGACAAGTCTTCCCCCTCATAGAGGCTTTCAATGTATTTTTTCCACCTATCCGCTCTCTCCTTAGTGTTTAACAGTGGAATTTCCTTTGCACTCTTAATGTTATCAACCTTGATTTTAAAGTCACCGAAGGTTGTTTTGACTTTCCTGTATGCTGAGTCTGCCCCTCCGCCAATCATTTATTTTCCGATGTCTTCACATTTTTCCAGCAGCCATTTCGTCTTAGCTTCCCCGCACTTCATATTTATTTTATTCCTCAGCAACTTATATTTCTCTATTCCTGAGTTTCCGGGAACATTTTTGTACTTCCTCCTTTTATTGATCAATTGAAGTATTTCTTGTGCTACCCATGCTTTCTTAGCAGTTACCTTATTTATACCTATGTTTTGCTTCCCAACTTCTGTGGTTACCCTTTTTAGAGATTCCCATTCCTCTTCAGCTGTACTGCCTACTGAGTTATGCTTTATTGCTGTATCTATAGCCTTAGGGAACTTCAACTGTACCTCGCCATGCCTTATTACTTCCGTATCCCACTTCTTTGCGTATTGATTCTTCCTCACTAATGTTTTAAACTTCACCCTGCTCTCCTTCACAGCAGATTCTGTCTAAATTGTGATTCTGAACGACGCCTCACATGATGAGAAATAAGAACATGTATTGCATAAGGACGTGTTATGGTGTTGGGAGTTATAATGTCCCACGGCTACAACGACCTCCTAAATTTAAAACACTACACTAACGCGTCAGTGCTATAGTAAAACTATCCTCCTTCCCCATTTGTGTATTTTCAGGGATGCATTCGGCACTGATTTTATTTTTACGGATGACAATGCGTGACAGGTAGAGGAGCTCTTGGAACTAGAGGAGATTCAGTGAATGGGCTAACCAACCCGTTATCCCGATTTAAATCCCATCGAGCGCGTGTGAAATGTGTTGGGGAAACGTTTTACACCACGTCCACATGCACCGACGTCCATACAGCACTTGTCAGACGCGGTGTTGGGGCAACGGAACGGTATACCGCAATAATTCGTTACCAATCTTGTGGCCAGCATGGGAGAACGTTGCAGAGCATGCATTGCCGTCCGTGGTGGGCACAAGTCCTACTGAGAACCATATCCTACTTTTATGACGTCTGGGGGATCGTCATAAATCGCTGCGACTACAGTGTAATTACTGTATTTTGTAGCAACCCGGCAAGTGCCGCCTCGTGCATGAGAGTGTGGAGTCCTGTGGAGTGCCAGGGTGCTAATGAGACATCATTTAATTAACAATTACTTATTAGGAAGAGTTTTAAATTCACTCTGTCTTCTTCCAGGCACTGCCAAGTAGCTGTGCCCGCACTGCACAAAGGCGCAGAGTAACACGTTAATATATGGCAAGGAATTCGCAGGTACAGACTCTGGTGTTGTCAGAGGCCTGTGGCCTTCTGAGCCTCAGTACTGTTGTCGAGTGAAGCTGGATTCAGGCTCAGCCCCAGGAATCTGCGTGCCCCTGTTTCCGGTTGTCGAGGTGGTGTAGGCGGAAAACCCAGCAGCGGCACGAAAAACAGCCCGGGACGCGGTTCCTAGGTGTGAGGGCAGAGGCGTACTGTTCCCAAGTGGAACAGCTTGCAAACAGGCAAATCGGTTCTTCATCCACAGAAGATCTGCCGGGCCCTCATCTTTAGTCACCGTCATGACTGGCAGGAGTGCAGCTCGCAGAGTCAAAGTTCCCTCCTTAGCCAGACGTCTGCGGACTCCTGGCAGTGGATACGAAGGTGGCAGCTGCTTAGACACTTCATTCTATTCTACAGGGTATCCTGCAACGTGTAGAGCTCACCTTCCGTCGTATTCGTGACGAAGATAGAATGGCCAACTCTGAGCGTGAATGGAAGGAAGGCTAGGGTTTTATAGTAGTCGATGACGTGATTCCTCGCGTATGGGTGACCGAAGCTCCCGTTTCCTCAGGTGTAGAAGACCTAGCTTTTTTTAAGGAATAGGAGGAGATGGGGGAAATGAATCAGGTCATAGAGGATCCACATGGGGGTAGGAGGCGTATACGAAGTCGAGGCAGACATAGCCATAGGATGTAGAGATAGAATTTGTGGGGGGGGGGGGGCAGATATCCAGGTGGGACTGGCATAACAGAGGATGGGACAGATTAAGGATTTATAGGTGTGGAGGATGGTAGAGGGGTTCAAACCCCATGTCCGGGCTGAGAGGAGTTTAAGGAGATGGAGGTGGTTGTGGGCTTTGGAATGGGTAGAGTGGTGATGAAGTGATGGTCAAAGACAGGACAGGCGCAGATGGTAAGGGAAAAATCAAGGAGCTTGAAGGAGCGAGTGCTACAACCTGCGATCATTGCCTGGGTCTTGGAAGGATTGATTTTGATGAGGCACGGGTTACACCATGTGGCAAAAAGATCAAGGTGATTCTGGAGAAGGCGTTGGGACCCTTGAAGGGTAGGAGCAAGGGCAAGGAAGGCGGTGTCATCGGCATACTGCAGGAGGTGGACCAGAGGAGGTGGGTGGGTTGGGGCGTATCTGTGATGTACAGGAGGTAGAGGAGAGGGGACAGAGCCCTGGGGCACAAAACGCGGAAGGGCTGAAGGTGCGGGAATCGGCGTTATGGATGGTAACATAGGAGGGGCGACGGGAGAGGCAGGAGGCATCAGATGGACATTGCTGATAGGAAAGGTGAAGGTCTGGATGCCATACGCGGTCGTAGGCCTTTTCGAGGTCTAGGGAGACAAAACTGACGGAGCTGCGGGATTGAAGTTGAAGGGAGAGGAGATGAGTGGTCGTCAGCAGAGAAGGAAGATTAAAATCCACATTGGGTGTTGGGGAGGAGGTGGTGTCAGTGGTGGTGGCGTTGGATGCGCTGGGTAAGGATGGATTCCAAGAGCTTGCTGAACACCGACGTGAGACATATAGGGCGATAGGAAGAGGCATCAGATGGAGGATTGTTGGGTAGGAGAACATCAGGATATGGGAGGTTTCCCGCAGGTCAGGGTTGAATCCAGTGGCAAGGATTACGTTGTAGAGGGCGGCAAGGAATGCGAGGAGGGAGGGAGGGCAGTGTTTGAGATGGCGGTAGGTAACGCGGTAGTGCCTGGGGGCGGCGTTGCATTTAGTGTGGAGTTTGAGGCTGATGACCTGTCTAGTGATGGGAGTGTTAAGTTCTGATGGTGGTGTGTCTCAAGTACTGGAAGCTAGGAGCACGGGGAGGAGTGGAGGTATCCGTACGTTCGATGACGTCGGGGAAGAGGGAATAATCGAATTGTGGATCATCTGGAATGGAAAAGACATAGGATGTCCTTAGTGAGTTTGTTAGGAAAGGGACGGTTATCAAGGAGAAGAGGGTACTGTGGGATAGGGCGGTTCCCAGTAAGGTGGTGCTATGTATATTTGACGAAGCTCCATTAACAGCAGTCCATACTGTTTTAATCTGCAGGTGCAAGTTTGCATGGAAATCTTTAAGACAGAGAAAAACTTGGCATGTGTTTCGTGCGAAAGTTTTGGGTGTCAAGGGGTGTCCTTGTGGCTCAGTTTTCGATAAGATAGCGGTAGATCTACACTGAGTGTGTTCCATAACCACATAAGGGTTTTATTAAGCAGATGTCCTCCACCAACAGATGTCGCTGTCCCCCATCTCCGCACACTACCCAGTTCCAGCTCCCACCAACGGGATGGTCCTTGGCTGATGTATGATTGTACATTAATTTTATGTCATTGCTACTGTATGCTGTAATGCCTTTCATTTTAATGTTGTTATTTTACACTAATGACCAATGTTGCCTACGAAATCAACGTGGTCCTGTTTGTATGTAATCATTTAACCCAATGGTCTGTACGCCACGGGTTTACTTTGTGTACATGAAGTTATGATCATATTTCTGGAATGTTTGTAACTTTAGGTTACATGGCCAGCAATGGACATAAAAAAGATTTTTGGGCCTGATATTGTGTAGAGGCGGTTAATGTATGTGTGTTTTTAACATAACTATTTTAATCACAAGTGTATTGTAATAGAAAGTTTATTCCTCCTGCCGACCCACAGACTGGTTCCTTCCGACTTTACCTGGCCGACCATTTTAGCTTCTCTCCCATGCAACACGAGATTTGAATTTGTTTCTAGTACAGTAGCTATTTTACGGTTTTGGCGTTTGGTAATTATGCTCCACCTCAGGCTCCTACCTTCGTCATTTTCAAACTTTCTACTAATTGTATTTCACTCTAAGTATTAATGCTCCCCAGCAGTGTCAGTCTAGCCTAGTTGTCTTCCTGGTTCAGTTTCGTATTGTCGTAGAGATAAGATAGATGATTCGATACCTATTCAGAAGACGACCCATACGTGTTCTCATATTCACCCATCGATTTTGTCAATTACGTTTCCATTGGGCACATATTCATCGAGATTGCACCTATAATCACTGGAAACATGTCACCTGGTCGGATGACTCACGTTTCTCAGTACTCCATGTCGATGATCTTGTCTGGATACGCTGTTATCCAGGCGAACGGCTGCTAGAAACGCACACCGTGGCACGAATTTAGTCCCGTGGGGGCAGCGAGTGTAGAAGTGTGCACAGAATCCTTTGTGTGGGACGGCGTGTACAAGATCGTGTGCCGATTTAAAGTTCTAGATTCCCATATTTTATTGTTCGCGTCGTTTCTGCGTTATCTTTCATTGATTGTATCAATACCCAGTTGCATTGTGATATATTGTGAAATTTCGAACGTTCGTAAGCACCGCGATAAACGCGTAGTCTTACCTTTAATTATCGTGCTATTTTAAAATTTTTGAGAGACGTAGGCCTATCCTAGTTCAAAAAATCGTTCTGTAATTTCATAGTACAATTACGTGTGAAACAGCTTATTTTTAGAATGTTCGGACGCTTACAAAACTACGTTTTGGGTAGATTACCGATACGATTGTTTTGTATACGTAATTTATTTCGTAGCAAATCAGCGCTTCTGGTTCACAGTTCTACCAAAGAAGATATCACCCCTGAACTTCACTCAATATCAACGCAAATAAAAATTCGTTTTTGAGAGTTTTCGGAAGCTACCATTGTCCTCTACGTAATCTATGCGCAATTTGTAGCAAATCTGCGTTTGTCATTTAGTTACTGTAGCTGATTTTCTAACTAACATATTAGTCATTTTCTCTTAAAGAGGAGTAGCCCTATGAATTATCTGCTTTTATGGTAAATTTGCTTACAAGTATAATTCACCACAAAAGGTTTTAAGAAACTAGTAGTCTATACCACAAGTTTTGTGTTGCCTTAATAGGAACCTCTTTTTGTGTATTTGCTTCAATTCTTGTAGGGAATCAGCAAATGTTTTAGCTCAACAGATTAAAGGATAATCCGCGGACTTAATTTAAAATTATTTCTTCACTGCCTTGTAATACATTGCACCGGGCAAAATGTAGCCCTGCTGTGAATACTGTTATCGAACATGTGAGGAGTTCATTGACGTTGGTAAGCAGCTGGAAATCGTCCTCACTGCTGTGAAACGATTGGCAGCTACTGTGAATTGGTGTGTTGGAAGAGCGCCCAAGAGTCGTGTAATTCTGGTACCTCTACCAGGGGTACCTCAAGCTCTATATTCTCCCGTGGATCCTGTCTCCTCTGCAGAAAATACAGGATCGGTCATTACTCGTCCACTTGACTGCGAAAATCGTGTCAATGGTAGATGTAGGCGTATTATACAGTGTGGATGGGGACCACGGAGGAGTCAGGATGTTGTACCGATGTCTGTAACGAACAAGTTTGAGGTGCTGTCTTTCACTGAAACTGATTCAGTGGGGCTCACTTCACTTGTTTTAGGGAAACCTGTTTTGCTTGGAGTCAAGAGGAGGCAAGTAGCAAAAAGGTAGGGGTCTATCAGTCGTCAGCAGTTCAAACGTACGGCAAATGATGGTATACCCTAGGGAAATGGCAGCAAGAGACAGCAAAGGCCACCAGGTGCATTCACTGTGTATGCCTGGGGGGCTTCATTTAACGTGTTGAAGAGGCTGTTGCGGCAGCCATTGAGGGAACAAGGTGCAACCAACAGCAGACTGTGGTGCACGTTGGAATAAATGAAGCCTGTCATCTGGGCTCTCAGGTCATTATTGGATCATTCCAGCGACTGGCAGACAAGGTTGAGAAGACCAGCCTTGCGCATGGAATTTCAGCGAAACTCACAACTTGCGGCGTGTCCCCAGAATAGCTCTTTGGTTCTGAGTCGATTGGAAGTACTGAACCAGAGACTACGAAGGTTCTGTGACAGGCTAGGCTGCGATTTCCCGGACTTCCTAAATAGGGTTGAGAACTGTAGGTTCCCCTAACTGGGTCAGGTGTGCACTACACATCAGAGGCGGCTTCTCAGGTAGCTGACTGTGTGCGGGGTGCACACAAGGGTTTCTTAGATTAGGTGACTCTCCATCCAACCCTGAGAACGGCTGTAGAAAACCCAGAAGTATTAGTGTAAGATCGAAGGAAATGTCCCTCACAGGTGAGAGCATTAGAATCCTAATGGTAAACTGCCAAAGCATTCACAACAAAATGTCAGAGTTCGAAAGGCTCATAAAAGCAGTGAAAATCACATAATACTCCTAACAAAGCTTGTTGAAATTTTAAATTGATATCAGTGAGATTTTTGGGGAAAATTTAAGCGTATATCGAAAGGATAGGCAAATGGGAAATGGAGGCGGTGTATTTGTTGCAGTAGACACCGAGGTAGAAATTGAAGCTGCATGTGAGACTTTTTGGGCAAGACTCAGTATCAGGGGTGGGCATAAAACAATAACTGGATGCTTCCATCGCCCACCAGACACATCTCCTTCTAGACAAATCTCCTGATATAATCAAAAACTTTACAGAAAACATCAGTTCAGTTGTACGCAAGTTTCCCAGTCACGCTGCAATCATTAGTGGAGACTTTAATCATCCAACAATTAATTGGGAAAGTTACTGTTTAGTTAGTGGTGGAGAGATAAGACGTCCCGTGAAAGTTAACTAAATTCCTTCTCTGAAAGCTACCTTGAGCTGATAGGAACCCCACTCATGATGGAAGTATATTGGATTAATGCCAACAAATAGACCTGACCTTTTAGAGAATGTCCTCATCGAAACTGGTATCAGTTACTACGAGTAGGTTGTTGCGACAATGATTACCAAAGTACAAAGGACAACTACAACAAGTAGAAAGATACATATGTTCAGTAAAGTAGATAAAAAATCAGTAATGTTATGTCTGAATGTGGAACTTGGAGCTACAAACACAGAGATGATGAATGAAACGCATTTGAATGTCGAGAGAGCAATGCGTGATGCCTTCAATGACTACTGTAGCGGAATATTGTCAAGTGGTCTTTCACAGAACACAAAGAAATTCTGGTCGTGTGTAAAGGCTGTTATGGCACCAAAGTTAGTGTCCAGTGAATGAGAGAGGAACTGAAACTGAGGGTAGCAAAGCAAAAGCTGAAATGCTTAACTCCGTTTTCAACTGTTACTTTACAAAGGAAACTCAGGAGAATTGCCCGAATTCAATCCTCGTATCACTGAAAAGATGAATGAAATAAATATTGGTGTCAGTGCTGTAGAGAAACAGTTGAAATCGTTAAAGCTGAACAAAGGTCCAGGCCCGATGGAGTCCCTGTCACATTATATAAAGAATTTGCAGATGAGTTATCGCTTCTTCTAACTATAATCTATCGTAGATTCCTCGAACATAAAACCGTGCCCGGTTTTTGGAGAAAGGGACAGGTCACACCCATATACAAGAAGAATTTTTAACATTGTGCAGCCCTGTCAGCAACTGTGATAATTAAACGTGTAACACATCAGCCTCAGTTGCAAATAGGAACCAATCTTTACCCAGGTTTTTGGCTGAAACCTGGGTAAAGATTGGTTTCTATTTGCAACTGAGGCTGGAGTGTTACATGTTCATCTACAAGAAGGATAATAGAAATGATCCAAAAAACTATCATCCAATATTATTGACACTGATTTGTGGTAGAATCCTGGAACATATGCTGAGCTTGAACATGATGAAGTATCTAGAACAGAACCACCTTCTCACTGTCAAGCAGTATGGATTACGAAAACATTGACCATATGAAACCCATCTAGCACTTTCGTTACCTGACATTCTGAAGGCTTTGGATCAAGGCAGTCAGGTAGGCGCTGTATTTCTTGATTTCCGGAAGGCATTTGAATCGCTACCACACCTATGCTTATTGTGAAAAGTACGATCGTATGGGGTAAGAAGTGAAATTTGTAACTGGACTGAGCTCTTTGTGATGGGGAGGAGGCAGCATTTTATCTCGGATGGAGAGTCATCATCAGACATAGAAGTAACTTTGGTTGTGCCCCAGGGAAGTGTGTTGGGACCCTCGATGCTCACGTTGTACATTAATCACCTTTCAGGCAATATTAATAGTAAAATCAGGCTGTTTGCAGATGATGCAGTTATCTATAACAAAGTACTATCTGAAAGACGCTGCATAAATATTCAGTCAGACATTGATAAGATTTGAGAGTGGTGCAGGCATTGGCAACTTGCTTTAAATACTCGGAAATGTAAAACAGTGTACTTCACAAAATAAAGAAAAACGTAGTATTCTATGACTTCAGTATCAATGAGTCACTGTTCGAATCGGCCAACTCGTACAAATACCTTGGTGTAACACTTTGTAGGAATATGATATGGAATGATCACACATGCTCAGTTGTGGGTAAAGCAGATGGTAGACTTCGGTTTATTGGGAGAATACTGGGGAAGTGCAATCAGTCTGCAAAGGAGATTGCTGACAAATCACTTGTGCGACCGGTTCCAGAATATTGCTCAGTTGTTTGTGACCCGTACCATATAAGACTAACAGGGGATGTGTAAGTAGGCTGTTTAGGTTTTCTTATTGGTAACGCCACGTAGCGCTCTGTATGAAAATCACTGGCTGTGCTGTGAGCAGTCTGTCGCTGCCGGCCGCGGTGGTCTAGCGGTTCTGGCGCTGCAGTCCGGAACCGTGGGACTGCTACGGTCGCAGGTTCGAATCCTGCCTCGGGCATTGGTGTGTGTGATGTCCTTAGGTTAGTTAGATTTAAGTAGTTCTAAGTTCTAGGGGACTTATGACCTAAGATGTTGAGTCCCATAGTGCTCAGAGCCATTTGAACCATTTTTTGAGTCTGTCGCTGGTTTGCGTTGTTGTCTGCCTTTGTAGTGTTGGGCAGCTGGATGTTAACAGCGAGTAGCGTTGCGCAGTTGGAGGTGAGCCGCCAGCAGTGGTGGATGTGGGGAGTGAGATGGCGGAGTTTTGGACAGAAGCAGTACATTTGTAAGAATGGATGTCATGAACTGCTATATATATTATGGTTTTGAACACTATTAAGGTAAATACATTGTTTGTTCTTTATCAAAATCTTTCATTTGCTAACAATGCCTATCAGTAGTTAGTGCCTTCCGTAGTTTGAATCTGTTATTTAGCTGGCAGTAATGGCGCTCGCTGTATTGCAGTAGTTCGAGTAACGAAGATTTTTGTGAGGAAGTGATTTGTGAAACGTATAGGTTAATTTAGTCAGGGCCATTCTCTTGTAGGGATTACTAAAAGTCAAATTTCGTTGCGCTAAAAAAAATTTTGTGTGTCAGTTTAAGCACAGCCATCTATAATTTTTCTAAGGGTACGTTTCAGATGTTTAACGTATAGAGAGACGGGCAGCACGAACTGTCATAGGTTTATTTGATCCATGGAAGAGAGTCACAGAGATACTGAAGAAAGTTAACTGGCAGACTCATGAAGATAGACGTAGAAAACTGTCTCAAGACGGCACACTAACAGACCTTCAAGAACCAATTTTAAATGATGGTCCTAGGAATATACTAGAATCTCCTACGTGTTGCGCACACAGGTCTCGTAAGGGTGAGATTAAAATAATTACTGCACGCACAGAGGCTCAATCATTCTTCCCGCGCTACATACGTGAATGGAACAGGAAGGAACCCTAGCAACTGGTACAATGGGACGTACCCTCTGCCATACACCTCACGGTGGTTGGCACAGTGTAGATGCAGATGTAGATGAGGACCACCTGAATGCCTTTATGCTTGGTGTCTTCCCCGCTAGTGCTGGCTACTTCAGGCACGATAATGGTCCACGTCGTAAGTCCAGAATCCTGCCATAGTGGTTAGAAGAGCGTGATTGTGAACTCACATTGGTGTCGCTGTTACATAGGTGCTCATATCAATATACATAGACTTGAGTAGGAAATCGTAAATGGGCATACATATGTTAATGAATTCACCTTCACAGGTGCATTTTGCAGCCAGAATTACCTCACAGTAACAAAATGGCGATATATTCATCTGTAGCATGCTTCTTGACTAAGATGATTATCTGAAATGTAGGAATGCAAGTCTTATCTATATATAAAAGGCAATGTGGTGACTACTGACTAACTCGTCATCGCCCAGCCCAAACCGCTAAGGAGAAGGTGTGGATCTTATACTGCAGGCATAATTTAAGAAGAGATTTTTCGAAATTCCAACCCTGTGCGGGTGAAATAGGGGATGAAGGGTTTTATTGGCTAAATTCGCTATAAAGGCAATTTTGAAGCTAGACCTACGAAAACAGCTATGTTTCTCGGTCGGAAATAAAGAAATCCGTGTTTCAGAATTTTTGGAAACATAGCCCTATGAGGTGAAACAGTCGATGAAACCTGTTTTTGAAAATATATCGTTGTTAAAGAACTACTGAAGCATTTTTAAAGCTACATCTATGAACATAGGTGTTTGACTTCCTGTTACAAATAGAAAAGACGTATTCAGTGTTTTTTCGAAATTGAACTCTTGTGGGAGTGAAGCAGAGATGAAATTATTTATAAAATACTTTATTACCAACGCATTTTTGAAGCTAAATCTACGAAAATTTAAATTTGATCACTGTTTTTGGAAATTTAACACCCGTGGGGTGAGACGGGGGGTGAAAGTTTTAATGTAAAAATTTCATCGTGCAAGCAGTTTTGAAGCAAAATCTATGAAAAATTGTATTTCGCTTCTCTGCTAGAAATGAAATATGGATCTCACTGTTTTCTGAAATTTAACCCCTAAAGGGTGAAACAGGGGGTGAAACGTTTTATGAAAACATTTCATTGTGAAATCATTTTTAAGCCTAAATCTTTGGAAACTGTTGTTTGGCCTCTCGGTTGGAGATGAAAAAATACGTGTTTCCCTGTTTTTCGAAATTCAGTCACTGAGGCGGTGAATAGGATCAGACTAATTCCCTGATTCATCATCGACCAGCCCAAATTGCTAAGTATAGAAGTTTGGAGACGGTGTGGATCTTATGCTGTAGGCGTCGTCTAAGAAGGGATTATTAGAAATTCCATTCCTAAGGGGCTGAAATATGGGATGAAAGGCTTTTCGGAAGTATGTCGCTATTAAGGGAATTTTGAACCTGGAACTACGAAAACTGGTATTTGGTTTCTCAGTTAGAAAATAAAAAATACGTGTTTCAATAGTTTTGAAAATTCAACCACTAGGGGGTTTAACCTACCCCCATGAACCATGGACCGTGCCGTTGGTGGGTAGGCTTGCGTACCTCAATGATACAGATGGCCGTACTGTAGGTGCAACCACAACGGAGAGGTATCTGTTGAGAGGCCAGACAAACGTGTGGTTCCTGAAGAGAGGCAGCAGCCTTTTCAGTAGTTGCAGGGGCAACAGTCTGGATGATTGACTGATCTGGCCTTGTAACACTAACCAAAACGGCCTTGCTGTGCTGGTACTTCGAACGGCTGAAAGCAAGGGGAAGCTACAGCCGTAATTTTTCCCGAGGGCATGCAGCTTTACTGTATGGTTAAATAATGATGGCGTCCTCTTGGGAAAAATATTCCGGAGGTAAAATAGTCCCCCATTCGGATCTCCGGGCGGGGACTACTCAAGAGGACGTCATTATCAGGAGAAAGAAAACTGGCGTTCTACGGATCGGAGCGTGGAATGTCAGATCCCTTAATCGGGCAGGTAGGTTAGAAAATTTAAAAAGGGAAATGGATAGGTTAAAGTTAGATATAGTGGGAATTAGTGAAGTTCGGTGGCAGGAGGAACAAGACTTTGGGTCAGGTGAATACAGGGTTATAAATACAAAATCAAATAGGGGTAGTGCAGGAGTAGGTTTATTAATGAATAAAAAATAGGAGTGCGGGTAAGCTACTACAAACAGCATAGTGAACGCATTATTGTGGCCAAGATAGACACGAAGCCCATGCCTACTACGGTAGTTCATGTTTATATGCCAACTGGCTCTGCAGATGATGAAGAAATTGATGAAATGTATGATGAGATAAAGTAAATTATTCAGGTAGTGAAGGGAGACGAAAATTTAATGGTCATTCGTGACTGGAATTCGAGAGTAGCAAAAGGGAGAGAAGGAAACATAGTGGGTGAATATGGATTGGGGATAAGAAATCAAAGAGGAAACCGTCTTGTAGAATTTTGCACAGAGCAAAACTTAATCATAGCTAACACTTGGTTCAAGAATCATCAAAGAAGGTTGTATACATGGAAGAATCCTGGAGATACTAAAAGGTATCAGATAGATTATATAATGGTAAGACGGAGGTTTGGGAACCAGGTTTTAAATTGTAACATATTTCCAGGGGCAGATGTGGACTCTGACAACAATCTATTGGTTATGAACTGTAGATTAAAACTGAAGAAACTGCAAAAAGGTGGGAATTTAAGGAGATGTGACCTGGATAAACTGAAAGAACCAGAGGTTGTACAGAGTTTCAGGGAGAGCATAAGGGAACAATTGACAGGAATGGAGGAATTAAATACAGTAGAAGAAGAATGGATAGCTCTGAGGGATGAAGTAGTGAAGGCAGCAGAGGATCAAGTAGGTAAAAAGACAAGGGCTAATAGAAATCCTTGGGTAACAGAAGAAATATTGAAATAAATTGATGAAAGGAGAAAATATAAAAACGCAGTAAATGAAGCAGGCAAAAAGGAATACAAACGTCTCAAAAATGAGATCGATAGGAAGTGCAAAATGGCTAAGCAGGGATGGCTAGAGGACAAATGTAAGGATGTAGAGGCTTATCTCACTAGGGGTAAGATAGACACTGCCTACAGGAAAATTAAAGAGACCTCTGGAGAAAAGAGAACCACTTCTATGAATATCAAGAGCTCAGTTGGAAACCCAGTTCTAAGCAAAGAAGGGAAAGCAGAAAGGTGGAACGAGTATATAGAGGGTCTATATAAGGGCGTTGTACTTGAGGGCAATATTATGGAAATGGAAGAGGATGTAGATGAAGATGAAATGGGAGGTATGATAGTGCGTGAAGAGTTTGACAGAGCACTGAAAGACCTGAGTCGAAACAAGGCCCCCGGAGTAGACAACATTCCATTAGAACTACTGACGGGCTTCAGAGAGCCAGTCCTAACAAAACTCTACCATCTGGTGAGCAAGATGTACGAGACAGGCGAAATACCCTCAGACTTCAAGAAGAATATAATAATTCCAATCCCAAAGAAAGCAGGTGTTGACAGATGTGAAAATTGCCGAACTATCAGTTTAATAAGTCACAGGTGCAAAACACTAACGCGAATTCTTTACAGACGAATGGAAAAACTGGTAGAAGCCAACCTTGGGGAAGATCAGTTTGGATTCCGTAGAAATGTTGGAACACGTGAGGCAATACTGACCCTACGACTTATCTTAGAAAATAGATTAAGGAAAGACAAACCTACGTTTCTAGCATTTGTAGACTTAGAGAAAGCTTTTGACAATGTTGACTGGAATAATCTCTTTCAAATTCTAAAGATGGCAGGGGTAAAATACAGGGAGCGAAAGGCTATTTACAAATTGTACTGAAGCCACATGGCAGTTATAAGAGTCGAGGGGCAAGAAAGGGAAGCAGCGGTTGGAAAGGGAGTGAGACAGGGTTGTAGCCTATCCCCGATGTTATTCAATCTGTATATTGAGCAAGCAATAAAGGAGACAAAAGAAAAGTTCGGAGTAGGTATTGAAATCCAAGGAGAAGAAATAAAAACTGTGATGACATTATAATTCCGTCAGAGACAGCAAAGGACTCGGAAGAGCAGTTGAATGGAATGAACAGTGTCTTGAAAGGAGGATATAAGATGAACATGAACAAAAGCAAAACGAGGATAATGGAATGTAGTCGAATTAAGTCGGGTGATGCCAAGGGAATTAGATTAGGAAATGAGACACTTAAAGTGGTAAAGGAGTTTTGCTATTTGGGGAGCAAAATAACTGATGATGGTCGAATTAGAGAGGATATAAAATGTAGACTGGCAATGGCAAGGAAAGTGTTTCAGAAGAAGAGAAATTTGTTAACATCGAGTATAGATTTAAGTGTCAGGAAGTCGTTTCTGAAAGTATTTGTATGGAGTGTAGCCATATATGGAAGTGAAACATGGACGATAAATAGTTTGGACAAGAAGAGAATAGAAGCATTTGAAATGTGGTGCTACAGAAGAATGCTGAAGATTAGATGGGTAGATCACACAACTAATGAGGAGGTTTTGAATAGAATTGGGGAGAAGGAGTTTGTGGCACAACTTGACAAGAAGAAGGGACCGGTTGGTGGGACATGTTCTGAGGCATGAAGGGATCACAAATTTAGCATTGGAGGGCAGCGTGGAGGGTAAAAATCGTAGAGGGAGACCAAGAGATGAATACAGCAAGCAGATTCAGAAGGATGTAGGTTGCAGTAAGTACTGGGAGAGGAAGAAGCTTGCACAGGATAGAGTAGCATGGAGAGCTGCACCAAACCAACAACAACAACAACAAGGGGGTTAAACAGTCGGTGAAAGTTTCTTTGAAAATAAATATTTACTAAAGAATACCGAAGGAATTTTAAGACTACATCTATGACAACTGGTATTTGACTTCTCGTTTAGAAATTAAAAAAAATGTACTTGTTTCAGTGTTTCTAGAAATTCAATGCCTAAGGGAATGCGATAAGGGATGAAAACGTTTGGGAAATATTTCGTTACATGAAATAAATTTTGAAGTTAAATTTATGAAAATTGATATTTCACATCTCGCTTAGATATAAAGAAATATTGTTGAGGGGATGAAAATTGCTATGGAAATATCTCCACAAGAACACAAAAGGCATGATGAACAAGAACTTTGGATTCCAGCTACCAGAATCGCTTTTTGGTCTGAAGTGCGTTCGCAAAAGACCACGCTTATATGGTCTTTATTAGCGTGAAAAGCTTAGAAGGTGTTGCAATTTATGAACAACATAAAAATTTGGTTAAATAAAACAAAAGAAAAAATCTCTGCAGGCCATATAGTGTACGCGAGCGAAGCAGTGGACGCTAAGCTGGTTTAATTCAGTGGTATAGAAACTATTTTTCATAGATGTCACACACTGCTGCTTGTATGATGTATCACTATTCACCGCATCATATTTGCGTAAGAGTTATGTTCGAAATGTGACATCATATGACATGTGTCTGTTTCATACCCCAACAAGTGCTGCGTGGACCAGACTGGCTGTGAAAACTGCACTGCTCACGTGACAGTTAAGTGACAGAATGGAATTACACCACACACCCACATACTGTCAAGGAAGTACTGTTTCTACAGTGCATCCTATTACCTTGTTAAGTTGTTGGAATTATGGTACGCCTAGCGTAGTTGATTTAGTAGTCACGCCATACTCGATAAAAACCTGGGAATCCGCATTTAACGAAATCACCTGTTGTCTGATATCTAAAGTTCGTGTAACTTTTTCTGTCCAATTTGAACAATGACCTTGAAGCAATTTTAACCAAATAAAGAAACACTCTTTTGCATAACAAGTCCTGGACAGGGCAAGGTGGGTTAAAGGCTCATATATATGCACGCTCTTTACTTATTGGCTACCATTTTATCGCCGTATCTGCACAACAGTGTACTTTAGACCTACAGTCACCTGGAAAATTTAACTCGCTTCGTCACTTTCTGTCGTGCTATGACCCTCTAATCAGCCAACGGCCTTGCCTCGTTGAGTACACCAGTTCTCGTCACATCGGTTAAGCAATGTCAGTCCTGGACACCACTTGGAAATTGATAACCGCATTGGTACACCACGTGAAGTTGACTGCTTTCCCTTTGCCTTGGCGGCAGAGGGCAGGAGTGATATTGGCGTAAGGACTCTGATCAACAGTCTTCGCGTAAAAATGCCCTGAAAATAATTCTGAGCCTCTCCGCAGTGTCTCATGTAGTGAGGCCTGTGGCACTGTTGACGCTGATTAGTCCGTTAAATCAACGGCTCTGAGCACTATGGGACTTAACATCTGAGGTCATCAGTCCCCTAGAACCTAGAACTACTTAAACCTAACTAACCTAAGGACATCACACACATCCATGCCCGAGGCAGGATTCGAACCTGCGACCGTAGCGGTCGCGCGCTTCCAGACTGATGCGCCTAGAACCGCTCGGCCACACCGGCCGGCATTAGTCCGTCAGACGGGACGGTTAAGCTCGGCGGATCCATTCGTGTTACACGAGAGGAGAGGGCAATCTACCGGCACTGGATTTCACGCTGTCTCTTCTCTCTTCATCATCCGACACAAATATGACACTAAACTACACACACAGTCACCTACTTTTAGCAATATACTTAAACACACAACTCACACACGTAGCGAACGAAGGGCGCCATTGCGTACGAAGGATAGGAAGAACCTTTCCAGCTAGGTCGCTGCACTTGCCCCTTCGGCGCCTTCCAACAAATCATGCCATACCGCTGTACGTTTTCATTTTCTTATTATCCTTTTTGTCTTCAGGGAAGAGAAGTGTAAGTTCTTTCCTCGTCAGCGGGCTGTTGATGTTTATTTCTACACTAAGACAGAAAAAAATCAGCACTGGGCTACGGAATGCTGCCACAGGGAGTTTCGCTTACTGTACAACGCGCGTCCGCGTAATTGCGTGTAACACCGAAAGGGTAGTAGTTCCGTAGCGAGTAATTTATGCCATCCACCTTACAGTCCTCATCATGGGCCAAGTAACACTCACTTTTTTCAGAAGGTGTGCTGGCGTTGAAACGTGTCTACAGATGACAACGAGGTTTAAAAAACAGAACAAAAATTGTCATACATGGGCTTACAAAATGTGTGGGTGTAGGAGGTAAGTGTATGGATGATCAGCTAAATTTATTTTCTCAGCCAGTATGTTCATATGGAGATATTGGCGTCGCATTATACATCATTCTGCCAACGACCTTGTCAAAGAGGGCGGGGGAGCGGACAGAGGTTCAGGGCACTCTCTTGTCGTTGGTGTAGGAAACAGCTCCTAGAGGCCGCAGAATCAGCAATGATCAACGGCATGAGGATGCAGAACGCAATGGCATCCACTGCGTTAAAGACACATGAAGTGTATCCATAGAACATGTCGCCTGTAGTTGGCAAAAGATTCCGGAATAGACCCAAATTCGGATCTGCGGGAGGGGAGCTGTACTTGGAAAAGGGCCGGTGATACGGGAAGATTTCAGTTACATTACATCATGGTCAGACATAGATTCCAGAATTAGGTACAGGATTATAAGGCGTACCCAGGGGCGGATATAGACACAATTTACTAGTGATGAAGAGCAGGCTGAAGTTTAAGAGATTAGTCAGGAAGAATCAATACCCATCTTGCTAAGGAATGACGTGATATGCTTGAAATTCTCTAAGGCTATAGATACTGCAGTAAGGAGTAGCTCAATAGGCAGTACAGTTGAAGAGGAATGGAGGTCTGTAAGATCGGCACTCACAGAAGTTGGAAAGAAAATCATAGGTGCAAAGAAGGTAAATGCGAAGAAACCATGGGTAACAGAAGAAAGTTCGATTCCCGGAGGGGTCAGGGATTTTCTCTGCCTCGTGATGGCTGGGTGTTGTGTGATGTCCTTAGGTTAGTTAGGTTTAATTAGTTCTAGTGGACTGATGACCATAGATGTTAAGTCCCATAGTACTCAGAGCCATTTTGAACAGAAGAAATACTCCAGATGTTCGGTGAAAGAAGTAATTACAAAGATGTTCAGGGAAATTCAGGAATACAGAAATACAAGTCGCTGACGAATAAAATAAATATATAGGGCAGGGAAGGAAAACGGTCAGGAAAAATGTGAAGAAATTGAAAAAGAAATGATTACTGGAAGTATTGACTCAGCATATAGGAAAGTCAAAACAAAGTTCGGGAAATTAAAAGTAAGGGTGGTAATGCTAAGAATACAACGGGAACTGCACTATTAATTGCAAAAGAGAGAGCGGATGAGTGTAAAGAGTACAATGAAGGCCTCTGCCAGGGGGATGATTTAACTAATGTGACAGAAGAAGAAACTGGAGTCGGTTTAGAAGATATAGGAGATCCGTATTAGAATCAGAATTTCAGAGAGCTTTGGAGGACTTAAGATCAAATTAGGCAGATTGGACAGATACCATTCCATCAAAAAATGGTTCAAATGGCTCTGAGCACTTTGCGACTTAACGTCTGAGGTCATCAGTCGCCTAGAACTTAGAACTAATTAAACCTAACTAACCTAAGGACATCACACACATCTATGCCCGAGGCAGGATTCGAACCTGCGACCGTAGCGGTCGCTCGGCTCCAGACTGTAGCGCCTAGAACCGCACGGCCACTCCGGTCGGCCATTCCATCAGGAATTCTAAAATCACTCGGGGAAGTGGCAACAAAACGACTATTCACGTTGAGAGTATAACGTATGAGTCTGGCAACATACCATCTGATTTTCGCAAAATATCATCAACACAATTCCGAAGGGTGTAAGAGCTGACAAGTGAGAGAATTATCGCAAAATAAGCTTAACGGCTCATGCATTAAAGTCACTAACAAGAATAATATACAGAAGAATGTGAAAGAAAATTGAGGATGTGTTAGATGACGATCAGATTGGCTTTAGCAATGGTAAAGGCACGAGAGAGGCAATTCTGACATTTCGTTTGATAATGGAGGCAAGACGAAAAAAAAATCATGACACGTTCATAGGATTTGTCGACCTGCAAAAAGTGTTGGACAGTGTAAAATGGTGCAAGATGTCGAAATCCTGAGAAAAACGGGGATAAGCTATAGGGATAGACGGGTAAAATAAAATATGTACAGGAGCCAAGAGGAAATACTAAGAAAGGACGACCAAGAACGAAGAACTCGAATTAAAAATGTTGTAAGAATGAATGTAGTCTTTCAACCGTACTGTGCAATCTGTACACTGAAGAATCAATGAAGGAAATAAAAGAAAGGGTCAGGAGTGCAATTAAAATTCATTGCGAAAGGATATCAATGATACGATTCCCTGTCGACATTGCTTCTTGAGTGAAAGTGAAGAAGAATTACATGATGTGCTGAATGTAATTAACAGTCTAATGAATACAGAATACGGATGAGATATCGAAGAAAGACGAAAGTAATGAGAAGTAGCAGAAATAAGATCAGCGAGAAACTTAATATCAGGATTGATGGTCACGAAGTAGATGAAGTTAAGTAATGCTGCTACCAAAGCAGCAAAATAACAAATGGCGGACGGATCAAAGAGGATATCAAAAGCAGACGAGGACTAGCAAGAACGGCTTTCCTGCCCAAGATAAGTCTACTAGTATCAAACATAGAGCTTAATTCGAGGAAGAAATGTCTGAGAATGTACATTTGGAGCACCACATTGTATGGTAGTGAAACATGGACTATAGGAAAACTGGAATCGAAACATTTGAGATGTGGTGCTACAGACGAAAGTTGAAAATCAGATGGGCTGTTAAGGTAAAGGAATGAGGAAGCTCTGCACAGTATCGGAGGGGAAAGGAATACGTGGAAAACATTGACAAGGGGTAGGGACAGGATGATAGGATATCTGTTAAGACATCAGGGAATGTCTTTCACGGTATTAGAGGGAACTGTAGAGGGCAAAAACTGTAGAGGGAGGCAGAGATTGGAACACATCCCACAGATAATTGAGGACGCAGGTTGCAAGTGCTATTCTGGGATGAAGAGGTTGGGGCAGGAGAGGAAACCATGGCGGGCTTCAAAGTCAGAAGATAGACGAATCAAAAAACAACAAAAACAACCTTACGAAATTTCTACAGCAAATGCCTCTGTGATGGAGAACCCCTTACTTTTAACGTCTGCCCGTGGAGTTAGTTGAACAAGTCCGTAATGCTGTCCCGACAAATAAACAACACCGTTTCAAAATGCGGGGATCTTCTGTTAATCCGTGTTGATACGGGTTCCAGACTGACGGATAATGCTCAAGTACAGGTAGAATGAATGTTTTATAAGCCAATTCTTTCGCGGATGAGCAACAATCCCTTAAGATTTTCACAATGTATCTTAATCTAGCATGTTATTTTTCTGCTGTTTGTTTTATGTTGTCATTCCGCTGTAGATCGCTCCGTATGGTACTCTTCGGTATTTTACGGTACTTTTCACTGATTGTGCTGCTTTCCTAGGTACTCTACATTACTTTCTAGTAATTTGTTACTGAAAGTGAAATCGAACAGTTGTGGATCTCTTCGCTTATGGAACTGGTAGGGAGCAAGAATCTGGGTCGGAGTAGTATGGCTCTGAGCGAAAACAAAATATTGTGTGAAGGAAAATTACTTATTTATTTACGACAGAGGCCTGTTTTTTAGTTTGCAGAAGCAAGTGATACTTGTTCGTACTCATATTTTACTACACATTTTCTCAAACAACAATTTCTGTTAAACACATTAGCAGACAGCTTGAAATGTCTGTGACATACAGAATACACTGTAGCATGAATAATTTCAAAACACTTAAGGGAAAGAATTACTAGTAGTAAATTTACATATATGGTCGTGAAGCAGCCATGGGGAATATTATGCCGCTAATATGAGCAATAGAAGATCTAAAGCAATTATGTACTCATTTTAACAACATTTCTGTAATATGCATTAACAGTTGCCCGAAACCTGAAATAATATAGACATCCGTGAAGCAGACAGGAAATATCGTAACATCTGCAATTCCCAAAACGCTTAAATAGAAGTACTAGCAAATATTTTTAAGAAATTGCGTGCACAGCTGTAAACCGACCAGAGGGGATTGTTGTGTGACTAGTTTGTACAATCATGGAAACCAAATAACCTGAAATGTCGACGCCCGTGAAGTAAACTTTTGCATCAACTAATGTCAGTCTCATGGACGACAAAATTAGCTGAAAAAATTGTTAAAACTTTGCAGACATGGCTATGGGGCAGCCAAAGGGAATTAATATGTCACTAACATGCGTAATCGTAGAAACAGAAAACTGAAAATAATGTACAGGTCTATGAAGCACAATGAGAGCGTTACCAACCACTTTAATGAGCAACAAAGTCCCAGGCAGTCAAAGGGCCTAGAGCACATGAATTAGGCAAGTGAAGTAACGACTCAATTTCGGCCGACCTCGCAGGTAGTTGCTCTACAAATTCTAAAACACACAGAGTACAAATTAAAGTTATCCAGCAACTGAATGACAAACAGCACACGGACTCCCAACCACAACAGGGACATGAGAAGATACAACTGAGTCCATTTGGGCACTAGTACAAAAAATAAGAAAATACATGTGATAGGCACTGAAATACAGGAAATGGGAGACACTGAAGCTTTAATTTAGAACACAAATACGCCTTTTAACTGATACCCTCTTACAATTAAATAATTATTTGATTTAGACAGGTTCTCATCGAATGGATGCTGAGACACATAAAAGCACCGGCCGAACACTGCCAAGAGAACGATTCGAATCAGTTTACTGTGAAGTAATCGGCCAATAAAACGGTGCTCAATGTCGTTTCGGTGTGGTGGTATCCGTACATCCTCGAAGGATGATGGCGTAATATACCCTGTTCAGTGTCTCCGACGTATGCTACGGCTGAAAAGTGTCAGGGAGACAGTCCCTACTGCTTTTTGGGTACTTGAAACGAGAGAGACATCAAACAGAAGCCCGTCTCCCTTTCCGTCTTGTCCTCTTCCCGATTTGTGCCTGTGTAAGTTCATCCTCTGGAACCTTGACCACATTTCGCACAGTTGGTCGCTACCTGACTTGGATTAATACTGGCCCTAGCAAGGTCTCTCTTGCAGACATCCTTGATATGTAGGTGGCGTCTTCCCACTGGCTTCACACCCTCCTGGAGATCTCCGGACAGCAATTTTTTTCGGTATTTGCTCAGGACCCACGTGCCTAACATTTTGCAGCCACCTTTGATGTCAGTGGCTCAGGAGTGTATGAATGCTGGTTGTGCTTGCGAGCTGTAAGACTTAGGTGCTGGGTTCTCTATCTCCCCAAGAGATCTGGAAGATAATCTGGAGACATCAGAGATGAAAGCTGTTCAGACGAGATTAGTAGTTAGCAAGATTTGTCCAGGAGCCTGATAACACAAGTGTTGTATACCTGTGATTTAGTTTTTATTGTGATCAGTCCATTGTTTCACGCTCTGTTTTTCAGTCTAGCTTTTACGACTGTTAATAAGAGTCCACCGACAAGTTAGTATACATTGTACAACCCAAGTACGTAAAGTCATCAACTAGCTGGAGAGAACTGGCATCAATGCTGATGGATGGAATGTTAGTGGTGCTCTGCGCTGTGATCTTAGTCTTGTCGGGGCTTACGGTAAGCACAAATTTTCAGATGTATGTGATAATTTTTTAATTAAATACGGTAGTTCATCTTCTGTGTTTGCCACCAGAACTGCATCGTCTGTATTTAGATTGGTTTTGGCCTTGAGGCGGGCGATTTTGAAAAGAATTCCGTCAGACCTAGTATGCAAATATACAGTCTTGAAATGCAATATCCCAGATACAGTAGGAACAAACACACATCTCTGCTTTCCACCCCTGTTAAGAGGGAATGCTTTCTATGTTTCACGGTTGGAGCAGAATGGTACTTGCGTTTTCTCATGGAAAGGGTCAGTTATTTGAAGAAGTTTAGGTGAGCATCCAGTCTTCTGCATCAACCTGAAGAGTCCTTTTCTGCCCAATAAATCAAATGCGATAAAAAGATCAAGAAAAGCAATGTCAGGCCGAAGGAAATCATGGACAGTGTACCTGGCCACATCCACGAGCCAAGGCAGCAGGAAAACACCCGAAGTACAACTGCGGCATACCCGTCATCGCACAGACAGGTCAAAGTTGCAACTCCTCCGTAGCCGAAGGCTCGGCCTTCGACATATCAACTGTACAGACACGATGAGCTATCACCACGGCTCCCAGGTAAAAGCTGCTATTCCAAGCCGAGCCGCCAAGGCACCGCCACCCGGGACGCCAAGGAAACTACAGCTAAGCAACGCTATGCAAAGAGTTTCTGCAAGCACAGGAATCAATATAACCCTTATAGTGTATGTAGATTTAGAGAAGGTTTTTGACAATGTTTAGTGCAATACTCTCTCCCGTACGAACTGACCAAAAATTGCAAATATGGGCTTTGTTGTCGTTTCAATACCAAAATACCAGTGTATCGTCCGACAGCTCAACATGGTAATGTGGACGCACTTTCACGCCTTCTGATTGGCCCTGATACACACTTTGTCGCTTCTGCTGCATCTTGTTGTCACATCGATGCTCAGGATTCTGAATTGTTTTAGTCTCTTCCGCTGGACAATAATAAAATTGCAGAGGCCATGGAAGCTGATCCAGATTCGAACATTTTGCTCAACTACATTCGCACATCTCGGTCTCACTCATTGAATAGCATAAAGAACTCTGTCTATCGTGCGCCGCGTTAGCGTACAAGCTGTTGGGGGAGATAAGAGAGGCAGTTTTCCGGCGCAAAGTACGTGGTTGGCGGTTGCTATAGGGCCGTGGCGAGTGGCTAGCGATTACGTGGCCTTCAAAATGTTCAAGTATGTGTGAGTTCTTAAGGGACCAAACTGCAGAGGTCATCGGTCCCTAGACTTACACACTACTTAAACTAACTTAAACTAACCTATGCTAAGAACAACACACACACCCATGCCCGAGGGAGGACTCGAACCTCCGGCGGGAGGGGCCGCACGGAGCCTTCGAAAAACCCAAGCGGAAGCTTGGCAGGGGAGCATATGGCCGTTTTGCGCGCTTGGAGGAATTTACATGCCAGATAAAAATTGATAAAAACGGATCTAAGAGTGACACGGAGGTGTGAGTTGTCACTCATGAACAGAAAAATATGCAAACCCAAATCATCTAGACGCTACACAAAAATATATAATATTTTAAAAGTTATTGTTGTCTTAAAAATTGTAAATTTGTGGAGGTTCAAAAGATAATATCTCGGCAATTCTTCAGCCGATTAATATAAACGAAGTGGCTACGGATACGGCTAGCAGAGCTGCATCGGCAGTCATAGTCGATTTAACAGAATATGTACCATTTTCGAATGAGAGGTCGGACGATGGGTTCGACCGAGACATACTGGGTTTTTGGTAATACATAAATTTAAAGAGATGAATCTAGCGGCAGCATTCTAAAGGTTAAAGAGATCGGAGAGTAATTAAGTATGTGTTTTTATTTGTTTATTACGTTTAATATCAAAAACCTGGGAAAAGCAAAATCACGCCACAACAACATTATTTGTAAAACAAACGATGGCAGATACAAAAAATAGTACTTTAGATTGTTATTGTACGGAAAATTTCTATATTTCTCAATGTGTCATATGTGTTTTTATGTTTAGTTTTAGAATAATAGTAATTTTTTTTTCAAAGATTGTTTTGAGTTAGGAAGTCGTTTCGAGGACCATAGGACGGCCATCTTTGGGCGGACCTGAGATCGAGCGACACCAAGAGCCGGACGTGCCGCCCATCTGGGGGTTGTATTGGGTTGGTAGGCACGATCGGAGGCAAGTATGTATGTAGTGACGCTCTAAAACGATCACGTTGAGCGCAATATAGTGATTTAGGACAGCAGACAAGAGTGTATTTTGTGAACTGTGAACAGACTGTCGAGGGCCGTGATCGCGACATATGAATTTTTTAGTGAAGTGTTGTAGCATCAGTTATGAACGGTCGCACTAACGTCACATCCCCTCAGACTGCATTTTAAGTGTTTAGTCAATATATTGAAGACTACTCGTGAAAAGACAGAAATAAACTACTAGTTCGAATTATAAATCAACGTGAGTCACCTAGTATTTTAAATTTCACCCCAATACCTGCCTGCATTGGTTTTCTTTTTTTATATTTCATTTCGTCTTGAAAATTAAATGGTTCAAATGGCTCTGAGCACTATGGGACTCAACTGCTGTGGTCATAAGTCCCCTAGAACTTAGAACTACTTAAACCTAACTAACCTAAGGACATCACACACATCCATGCCCGAGGCAGGATTCGAACCTGCGACCGTAGTGGTCGTGCGGTTCCAGACTGTAGCGCTTTTAAACGCTCGGCCACTCCGGCCGGCTTGAAAATTAAGTTAACGACAGATGTGACAGATATGACGAACAACGCAGCCAAACACTGAAACCAGCTACAGCTCTGGGGTCACTCAGTTAAGATGAGTGTTGAGCGGAACAAATATATATATTTCCGTGTCCTAGCAAATGGGGGCTCGAGCTAAGTATTGAATCTAAACTTACTTTTTTATAAATAATCTTCGAACAGCACCAACATCAACTATATAAATATTTTCAACATTTTCAGCGAATTTTTAGAGTACGTAGTGCCCACAACCGTCGTAATACGGGGTTTCTCGTCCGGTATTGTCTTCACCGAACAGGCTCGGTAGGCAGTGCAGGACTGCATGTGAAAAAGAAGAAGTTTGGGAGAAACGCGTTGCCGATCGCCCAGCAGTATGCTGAGTTCGACATCGACCACTAAAGCGGGAGTTGAAGCACAGTTGGCCGCTAAACATCAACGCGCCGACTTTGCCGCTCGAGTCACTTCCGCTGCCAACCTGCAAGCCCTTCCTTGCGACACCTCACAGCACGGCAGCCTACAGCATTAGGCAGTAGTCGTCACACAGCAGCGGTCTCAACAAAGCTAAGTGTTGGCAGCAGGCGCATTAATTTCTCAGTTCTCTATCCCACAGTCAGTTTAGCTATGGAGTCCGAATTTAGCGAGGTGATGATAAATAAGTCAGCTGATGATGTTGAGTCTAGCGGTATTGGGAGTGAATCTCAGAGCTCACACCGACAGGGAGAAGAAACGGAAGCTAGTGTAATGGCTATGCTCAGATCATTAATGAGCCAAATGGGGAAATTCAAGACTGAATTATAAACTGATATGGGGGATATGGAAAGTTCTTTGGGGGCAAAAATCAGAGAATTAAATGATCAGTTGGGGGATTTATCAGAGAAATTTAAAGAGGTAGAAGGAAATCTGAATGCTAAGATTGCTGCACTGGCTGTTGAATTATGGGGTAGAATAGATTCAGGCAGGCAGTTGTGTGACACGTGGAATGATGAGACAAGGCAAACTCTGATTGATGCAGATCGGAAGATTGTGGCTAGTTGTGATAAAACCAGATCTTTATTATTAAGTAAAGTTACAGTGGCAGTAAGCGACCTAAGAAAGGAAACTGAATGTGTGGCTGCTGTTTCTGTAATTAGTAATGTAGAAATTGACAAAGTTAACAGCATATTAAGTAATGTAGAATTATGTGGGGCAAATGGAAGTATGGGGTGACCTATGGTACAAGTACCCAGACGTAAGACCTTTTTCAGAGGAAAGCAAGTACTGTGCTGTAGATTTTCTAGCAGTATGAAAGGATTGTTTTATTGATGGTATGAGTGATAACAACAAAATTAAAATGGAAAAAAGATTGTTGTAGTGTTCTGCTGAGACATGGGCAAATCAATGTAGTGAACGTCTTAAACTTATAGTATCTTTGAACAGATGTTTCTAAATAGGTATTGGAGCCAAGCAAAACAATGCAGATTACAGAATGAGTTTTTGAAAGGCCCAGTTTACAGAGGAGGCAGGAAAACTATGAGAGAATTTTGTCAAGAGGAATTAAGAAAGTTGGTACATTTGGATAGGTCATTGGGAATTTCGACTGAGATTTCTGCTCTTAGAGAGAAGGTTACCCGAAAATGTACAGTGGGAACTGATACATTGTCCAACAGAGCCTCTAGAAAATTTCTTCGATTTTATTGAGAGGATGGACCAGGCAATGTGCTATAAGCCAAACTCAGGGAGTAATAATTCAGGGAATAATCAGATGAATAATGGAGACAGAAGAAATAATGCGAGTTGGGGTAATAACCACCATTATTCAAGCAGGGAAGGAAATTAGAATGGTTATTGCAGAGAAAACAGAGATAGAATTAAAAATGAAACTTGGAGGGATAACAGGAACAGATTTAATGATGATGTCAGATACCAAAGAGGTGCATGGGGAAATGGAAACAGCGGTGATTAAAGGTCAATGCAGGAACAGAGAGGTGGGAGACCAAGCGGACCACAGGGACAAAATTTTTTAAACTGAGATTCGTTCCAAACAGGGTCAAATTTGGGAAAATAAATCATGCAGGAAACAGGACCATGAGATGGGAAAATAATTGTGGGAGAAATAATGATGGATCTTTCAATAGTCTTAGGCAAAATAATGGGAGGCATTTTAATGAAAGCAAAAGCAGAGGAACAACGGAAGAGCAAGTATGGAATAACAATTATAGGCAATCTAATGGGGCGTTTGTTGATCATGATAAAAATAAATAAATGCGGGAAGAAAGGATTTGTAGAATGGAGGAAATTGTGTGTAATGAGATGTCTGGAGGCTGGTTTAATCAGTATGATGAGAATGGGCTTTCAGAAGTAAAAAAATAGGAAATGTAGGAACCAGGAAGGAGAAATAAATGTTGGGGGTTTGGTAAATAAAAGAGATCAAAATGTGGAGGATAATGATTCAAATACTATTAGCTTGGCAATTATGTTAAGTAATGAGCGTGTATCAGCTGGGCAACCAGTGGGAGAAAATGTGTGCTGTGATGTTGAGAGCGTGTATGTGAATGACAGCAGAAATAGCAATGTGTTGATTGCAATGGAACTTCCACTAGTACTAAGAGGTATAAATTATGCGGAGGCCACAGTGCCTGATTCAAATGTTGTTGTAGGTGGAGATATACAGGAAGGTATGTGCTCCATCAGTGTGAATGTATTAAACAGTGAGCAGGCAGTAGATCCTGTACCAGATGTTGTCATGGGTAATGATGTTGATATGTGGCACAAGGCTGATGAATGTGTTGTTAATGTATGTGGAGGCACTCACTCCAGTAATGATAGGGAATGTACCATGGAGCAGGCTATAGTTTCTGTAACCAATGAACAAGCAGTAGTTGTAGGTGAAGTTTTTAATGTGCAGAATGGAGCTGCAGGTGTTGATATTGTGGTTGAAAATGTGAGGGATTCTGTTGATTCTAGTAAGTTTATGTTTGTTGCTAATGGTACGAGTGAAGAAGCAGACCAGGCACATGTTTTCAAGGAAGCATGGGAGATTAAGGCAGAGAGTGATTTTTAATCTGATGATTGGTTAGCCAGGGAAAATGGTTTCATAAGTGGGCACCTGATGACTGAGAGATTAGCAAGCATGATTATGCCAGGCACATCAGAGATTTATGGAGGGAAAGTGAGCTGTTCAAACATGCTTACAAGGAAATAGTTAATGGGGATAAAGATGTTAAGTTATTGGATGAAGAAAATGTATTTATGATGGGAAAATATGGTAATAGGTGGTAATAATACTGTGAATAATGATAAAATTAGTGAGGAAGATGATGGTGTTCATGAAATCCAAAATTTCATTGTGCATAATGATGAACAAAGGTAGCCATGCATGAGGAGCTAAATACTCAATGGATGGGGAAAAATGAGTGTGATTATGAGGCTGATGACCGGGATAATTTTGCAACGTTGCACCAGCAGTTGATACCAGTGACCTGGGAGGACGAAAAACATAAAGTTGCTACATAGAAAGTGAGGGGGGGTTGAGTGTACGAAACTCTGGAATTAAAGAAGCCTTTGATTTAATATTTTCAGGGAATAAGGATATTGAATCATTTAGTGGAGAGCAGATGTGCACCATGACTAAAGATTGCATACATAAGATAGAGGAGGACTTATTGGCTGAAACATAATTGAAGCATAATTTTATTGAAAAGATGCAGCTGATAATAATTGTTGGTGTAGCAGGGGCCTGTGAAACTGTTTGATGGATACTTGAAGCTCTGTGTCTGGGATGTCAGAGAGCTTTTCTGATCATATTAAGAACAGGGGAACAGTGGAATTCCTCATCACAGGGATGAGAACTAAAAATTGTGCAGGAACTTTCGGTAAACCAGTGAAAAAGGAGGTAGTTCTAGGTGTAAACATTGGTGGTGAAGTATTTAGTCACTCATTTTTGGTGGTCCCAGGTTTAAATACGAATCTGGTGTTAGGGATTGATTCCCTGAGTAAATATGAGGTATATATAGACTGTAAGGACCAGATTGTGGACTGAATATTGTTGAGGGAAGAAAAGGGTTAAATTCAAAAATGCACTCAATGGTGAAGAATTGGTTGCTAGTTAGCATGTAGCACAGTGCTTAATGGATGAAATGGTGGTTGAGAAAGAGATAAGGAGTAAAGTAAATGGTGCAATGGGGATTTATGAGAAGGTAGAATTATATCAATTATTGAGTAAAAACAAAAAAGTGGGTTTTCTGAAAAACCAGAGAAGGTGAACCCATTAACGTCAAGTCATACCCCATAGAACTGGCAAATAGGGCCTTACAGAGAAACCATCGGCATTATTTAAGATACAAGCCTACAAAGTACAAGGTGGGAGACCTTGTATTAGTAAAGACAAAGGAACGGTCAAAGGATTTAGATGGTGAGATCAAAAAGTTTTTTGAATTTTACTGTAGCTCATTTGTTGTAATATGCTGCCCTCACCCAAATGGTTAGAGGTTGGAGTATCGTAAGTCACGTAAACTGTTGGGATGAGGAATGTAAGTGAGCTCTGACTGTAATGGGGTTGAATCCTTGTATTATAGTAAGAATAGGTGTTTACTTAATGGTGCTTATATATTAAGGGTAATTTATAAAGTGTATGTTAGCTAAGTTTTCTTTTTTCTTTTTTTTTTTTTCAAGGTATTCCTTGCTGTATACTATTTATATGTATGTGTTTAATTTTAGGAATTTTCAGGATTACCTAGCGGTTTTCATGTTTATCTTGGTAAAAGTATCGTGGTACTTGAAATTGTGGAACAGCTGGTTGACACAGCTGATTCATAATGGCTAGTGCCACAGGCTAAAACAGTTGTACTCGCTGTACAGTACTTATATGTACATGGTAGGACGTGAATGTGAGAGAGGGACATTGAGTGGCATTTTTCTTATTGTTTATAGTGATACGAATATTAATTTTTCATGAGTGCTGATTATGATATGGTCATAAACAGTTTTTTTATGTGTGGGGGGGGGGAGATAGTTCAGCATGGGATTGAATGATGAGAATAAGGAACTGAATGGTATATATAATATGGTCTTGTATTCACTGAAGGAATGTTTGGATTTGGGAGCATGTATAATTTGATTTTATTTTTGTTTACATGTTTAGGATTACTTAGTTTCAGGGAAATATAGATTGATTTGTGGATTATGTTCTGTCTGGGGTATTTTATATATTTGATTTTATTCAGTATGCAGTGCTCTAATTTTCATTGGTCATTGAGCAGCAGTTAGATTATTGTTTGGGCTAAAACTAGGGATAGGGTTGTTGGTGGAACCTACCATGGAACCCACCATAAGTATATTCTGGTAACATATTTCCTAGTTTAACTTTGGTTAGAGGAACCTTATATCAATGTTGTACAGTTGCAATGATCTGACCCTTTTCTGTTCTTGAAAGGAACAAATTGAGGCGATCAAGGGAAAGTCTGTAGCCAGCAGATATTTCTTGGTAGCACTTCTAGCTGTATGTTTGTGTCAGGTTTCGCCCCGAAGTTTGGCTTGGACTGTGTCAAGTCTGGAGCGCAAAGGGGGTGGGTTTACATCCGATAGGTTCTTAGTTCCCAGACAACTTTTCTGATGGGAAGTTGATTGGGTGAATTTTGTTTGTTCCTGGTAGAATCAGATTAACTGACTGGCGGGAGAACTTGAGAAACTGTGCCTGAGGTCTGAGCTGCAGCACTGTTGCAGGTCAGAGGCACACTAAGAAAGACAACAAAAGTGTAGTGCTTATTGTATGTGCTGCGTAATTTCTACGCCGAAATAAAAAGATTGAAAAAAGGACAATATTTAGAGGACTTTAATAAAAATTGCTGGTCCACCTACGATTCGTGTGTTTTGTTACTTAAAACCTTTGGCCAGTCATACCAGCATTATGGAAATGCTGATGAATAAATGTATTTAGCGTAATTTTTGTTAAGTTATGGTAGGAAGAGATGCCGCATAAGATAATATAGGGACTTGTTCGTTTCCATTTTTCTACTACCATATGTAGAGTTTATTTTTGTGCATTATTTCGTTTTGAGGGCGCAGACTGGGTTTGATGCTACTTGCGATACCTTTCACTGTGTTTATGCAGTAGCAAGTGGAGGTAATTGTGAGCATACAAGTTGTTGGGGGAGATTATAGCGGCAGTTTTCCGTCGCAGAGTACGTGATGGCTACACGGCCGTGGCAAGTGGCTAGCGATTACGCGGCCTTCGAAAAACCCAAGCGGAAGCTTGGCAGGGGAGCGTATCGCTGTTTTGCGTGCTTGGAGGAATTTATATGCCAGAGAAAAATTGATAAAAACAGAACTATGAGTGACACGGAGGTGCGAGTTGGCACTCATGGACAGAAAACTATGTAAAGCTGAATTATCTAGACTGGCCACAAAAATTTGTAATAGTTTAAACGTTACTATTTTCTAAGAAATTATAAATTTATGAAATTCAAAAAGTAATATCTTGGCAATGCTTTATCCGATTAATATAAACAAAGTGTTTGCGGAGGCGGCTAGTAGATCTGCATCGAGCAATCATAGCCGATTTAAAAGAATGTGTACCATTTTTGAAGGAGAGGTTGGAATATGGGATTCGACCGAGACATACTGCGTTTTTGGTAATAAATAATTTTAAAGAGATGAAACTAGCGGCAACATTCTAAAGTTTAAAGACTTAGGTGAGTAATTAAGTATGTAGTTTCTATTTGTTTATTTATGTTTAGTATAAAAAATTATAGGAAAGCAAAATCACGCCACAACAACATTATTTGTGAAATAAACGGTGATAGGTACAAAAAACTGGACTTTAGATTGTTACTGCCCGGAAAATTTCCATACTTTTCAATGTATCATATGTGTTTTTGTGTTTCGTTTTAGTTCGTTAGTAATTATCTTGTCGAAGGTTGTTTTGAATTAGGCAGTCGTTTCGAGGGGCATAGGTTGGGCATCTTTGTGGGAGTTGAGTAGGAGCGACGCTAAGAGCCGGACGTGCCGCCCATCTGCGGGTAGTATTGGGTTGGTAGCCACGATCGGAGACAAGTATGTACGTAGTGACGCTCTAAAACGATCAAGTTGATCGCCATATAGTGATTTAGGACAGCAGTCTACAGTGTATTTTGCGAACTGTCGAGTGCCGTAATTGTGACATGTAAATTTTTTAGTGAAGTGTTGTAGCATCAGTTACGAGCGGCCGCACTTACGGCAAATCCCCTCTGACTGCATTTTAAGTGTTTAGTCAATATATTGAACACTATTCGTGAAAAAACAGAAATAAACTACTTGTTCAAATTATAAATCAACGTCAGTGACTCAATATTTTAAATTTCACAGCAATATCTGCCTGTATTGTTTTTTTTATTTTTTTCGGCTTGAAAATTGAGTTTACGACAGACGTGAGCTGGCACCGTATGACGAACAACGCAGCGAAACACTGAGACCAGCTATATCTCTGGGGTCGCTCAATTAAGCTGAGTGTAGAGTGTCAAAAATACATATATTTTTGTGTCATAGCACCTGGAGGCTCGAGCTAACTATTCAGTCTAATCTGCCTTTTATATCAAAAATCGGCGAACAGTAACAACACCAAATATTCTCATTAATTGCAGCGAATTTTTAGAGTGCGTTTTGCCATTGTCGTCGTAGCCGATACTTTGTATGTCGGCATAGCCTCGCTGTACAGAAAGGAGTAATTCTTGTTCAGAATGACAGTGCGAAAAAGAAGAGTTGCAGTTACTTCACTAAGGACACTGAGGGACTGTACATTCGAAACGATTAGCACGTCGGCACTGTACTTGGCAGGGGATGGGCGCTCAAGTAGAACAGATGACTTCACAGTGTCATGCATGTACGGAAAATCAGTCCGCCCCGCCACAAAAATTCTCTTCTTGGCCTCAGCCGGAATCACCATGGCAACGTGTGCACGTACACTTTGCGGCACCTTTTTGAAACACTCGTTTGTTGATTGTGGTTGATTCATATAAAAAGTTTCCATTTGCTGTGGAAATGAACTCGACTACGTCACGTAACACAATTCAGGGGTTGTCATTAATTTTTTGCCTTCAAGGTTTACCTGCAGTAGTAGTGTCAGACAACAGCCCTCAGTTCACGTCAAATGAATTTGAAAATTCTGTGAACACAATGGCATACAGCATCTAACCAGTGCCCACAGTCAAACTGCGAAGCGGACGATTTGGCAGAACCTTCAAGCAGCACATGGCCCAACTTTGCCCTGCACACACCAGGGATCAAGCACTGCAACTTTTTCTCGCCTCTTATCGTTCTCGCCCACGAAATGGACCATCGCCGGCGGAATTGTTTCACGACCGCCACCATCACACACTGCTCTACCCTCCTCAGCATCCGGCGCCAAAGCAAGGCCGCAAGTACCGCATCGCGCCGCATGATACTGTGTTTTACAGGGTTTCTAGCGGCAGTAGACGGTGGGTGCTAGGCGAGATCGTCCGTCGACTTGGCGCTTGCATGTATTTTCTTTTAGGTCCAGATGGCCATCAAAATCAACGTCACCTCTGTCATGTACACGGTGATTTTGAAGCCTCTCTTCCCCCAGATTCACGGGTCCAGAGGGCAACACAGTCAAAGCAGCCGCCAGAGGGTGTCATCACGATACCGCTGGACGACCCCACAGAGACGAGGCCTTCGCCTACTTTGCCTCGTCTCGTCCTACGTACGGAGCGGGACCCGCCCACACCGCAGCTGTCACCGCCTTCAACTGGTTTATCGCAGCAGGAGGTGGACACGTACCCTTCTGGTCGGTTTCCGGGGGACATTTATGCCAGAGCGCAGGCTGGATGGCGGGGTACGGTCGGCACCTTGGCATCCCCTGTAGCCACAGCTTCCAGCCCAACGTAGCGCCCACAGCCCTGCATCCCCCGCCTTAGCTTTGGGGGGGGGGGGGGGGGGAGGATTGTTCTGGAGTAACCACAAGCGCTAGAACGAAGACGAAGAACGCAAGACCAGAGAAGGTGGTGAAACGACGTCGGCCAGTGGTGGGCTGATTAGGACCGCGTCATGACAGGAGCGACATCTGCAAGCAGTGAATATAAGCGCCGCTCCTGCCAGCCTTGGCCAGACATTAGTGGAACGTATTCTCGGAGCATAGCACGACCCAGCATAGAGTGCTACAAGAACAGTTAGTAGTGACCCGCACACCGTGTGTCAACTTGCCGGAGCATTAGATACAGCCAAGAGCTCCAAGCATATTGCATGTCGCGCATCGATTGCGACAACATATTGTACATTAAAGTTAAATATTGTCACTCTTCTTCATAGAAATAAAACTACTAATGTTGTTTGCTTGAATTGTTGTATAGAATTCCGAGAACGCAGCATTCCTTAGGCACCCTATACGAGACGATTGAACAAGACACAAGATAAAAAAAAATTGCAAAACGATTTAGAAAAATATCTGTGTGGTGCAAAAATTAGCAATTGGCCGTAAATAACGAAAATCGTGATGCCATCCACATGAGTGCTAAAAGGAATCCGCCAATCGTCGGTTACACGGTAAATCAGTCAAATATAAAGACTGTAACTTCATCTAAATACCTAGGAACTATAATTGTGAACAACTTAAATATCAAGGAACATATAGAAAATGTTATGAGGAAGGCTAATCCAAAACTGCGTTTTATGAGCGGGACGCTTAGAAAATATAACATATCTACTACAGAGATTGCCTACACTACGATCCTCTTTTAGAATACTGCTGCGCGGTGTGAGATCCTTATCAGATAGGATTGGCGGAGTACATAGGGCAAGTTCAAAGAAGGGCAGCACGTTTTGTAGTATTGCGAAATAAGTGAGAGAGTGTCACTGAAATTATACAGGATTTGGTGTGGACATCATTAAAAGGAAGGCGTTTTTCGTTGCGGCAGAATCTTCTCATGAGTCACCAGTTTTCTCCTCCGAATGCAAAAATATTTGTTGACGCCGACATTCAAAGGGAGAAAAGATCATCATGATAGAATAGTAGAAATTAGAGCTCGCACGGGAAGATATAGGTGATCTTTTTTTTATCATTTTATTTTGCGCGCTGTGCGAGAGTGGAATAATAGAAAATTATTGTGAAGCTGGTTCGATGAACACTCTGCCAGGCACTTGAATGAGATTTGCTGAGTATCCACGTAGATATAGATGAACTATCCCCGTTTCCGAATGCTTCATGAGATAAAACACATTTAATATCACTTTTGTACTTTTTTTTATTGAATATTGGAAAAGCGCAATATCCAGAGAAAACGTGTTGCAGTACAAAACTGAAGTATATAAAATTTCCTACGCAGAAAGTCCTATTCATTTTTTTTCTCTAAGAGTAATAATTTACAGTAAGATACCGTGAAAATAGTGAAAATCTCGCGCGACGCGCATGCGCTGTTGCTTAGGTAGTTTTTGTAGGTCAATTTCTAGTAATATCCCAACTTAATAGACCACAAGTGTCTCGTATCAAATTGTTCGTCTCAGCTTCCTGATTTTTAAATGTAATCCTTGCAGGAAACCTCTAAAATGGCTTACTACCTTTTTTTCTCATCTACGTCTACATCACCATGGATACTCTGCAAATCACACTGAAGTGCCTGGCAGAGGGTTCATCGAACCACCTTCATAATAATTCTCTGTTGTTGCACTCTCAAATAGCGCGCTGGAAAAACGTACCTGTATATCTTTCCGTGTGAGCTCTGATAGTTTCTTCCTATGTAGCTCGTGTCCAGCAAAGTATTTTCTCATTCGGAGGAGAAAGTTGGTGACTGAAATTTCGTGATAAGATTCCGCTGCAACGAAAAAGCCTTTGTTGTAAGAGTGTCCATCCCAAATCCTCATTCACGTCCGTGATACTCTCTCCCGTTGAGCCGTGACTTCCTCTGATGCTCTTGGCGGGATAGTTTCTCTGTCGAAGTTACGCGCTTTGCGGCGTCCTGGTTGGCTAGCCCCCTCTATTTAAGACGGCCGCGGCGCACGACATTTGACTCTGTCGAGGGCAGTGACAGAGGGAAGACAGCGCACAGAGCATAGCGAGTAGTCTGTCGCAGCTTGGTGTACTGCGAGGACGCACGGTGTTTACATTCCGGCGTCTGGGAAAGTGGGGTGCGGAAGCAGTCACTGGCCAACATAAGCTCTGTTTAAGAGTCCTGTGTATCTCGAATCCTGTGGAGAGAGCGACAGTTTATCCTGGCGTGTACGTTAACAGCGAGCTCCGGGACTAATTTTTAATGGTGAGCCATTTGTGGCGGAACTTTTGGATGTGACTGCTCCGTGAAACCATTCTGATTTTCGCTGGTCTTTCCTTAAAGCACTAGGACGTAGGTCCGGGATACTTGGTATTGCAAGTCCATGTAACTGCGGTGTGCCCTGATTCCGTTGCATTTATCTTGAATTATAAGTGTCGCCGATATTCGGAGATTCATTTTCTTATTGTTAATACGTTAAGTGGTGAGTTTTATGAATCAAAGTGTATTCTATGTATGAAACTTCGTCCGCTAATTTAAATTGGAATTGCAAACCTTTTCCTTGTTGGTAACCATTACACTAACAATTGCGTGCGAATTCTCGTCAGCCCACACATGTTGATTGTGAAAATTTACAATTTGATCACGTTGAAATGAAGCCTCATCCGTAAAGAGAACATTTGTACTGAAATGAGGATTGACACATTGTTGGATGAACCATTCGCAGAAGTGTACCCGGGGAGGCCAATCAGCTGCTGATAGTGTCTGCACACGCTGTACATGGTACGGAAACAACTGGTTCTCCCGTAGCACTCTCCATACACTGACGTGGTCAACGTTACCTTGTACAGCAGCAACTTCTCTGACGCTGGCCTTAGGGTTATCGTCAACTACACGAAGAATTGCCTCGTCCATTGCAGGTGTCCTCGTCGTTCTAGGTCTTCCCCGGTAGCGAGTCATAGGCTGGAATGTTCCGTGCTCCCTAAGTCGCCGATCAATTACTTCGAACGTCTTCCTGTCGTGACACCTTGGTTCTGGAAATCTGTCTCGATACAAACGTACCGCGCCACGGCTATTGCCCCATGCTAATACATACATCAAATGGGCATCTGCCAACCCCGCATTTGTAAACATTGCACTGACTGCAAAACCACGTTCGTGATGAACACTAACCTGTTGAAGCTACGTACTGATGTGCATGATGCTAGTACTGTCGAACAATGAGTCGCATGTCAACACAAGTACGGAAGTCAACATTACCTTCCTTCAATTGGGCCAACTGGCGGTGAATCGAGGAAGTACAGTAAGTACTGACGAAACTAAAATGAGCTCTAACATGGAAATTAAGCATTTCCGGACACATGTCCACATAACACCTTTTCTTTATTTGTTTGTGAGGAATGTTTCCTGAAAGTTTGGCCGTACCTTTTTGTAACACCCTGTATATATATATATATATATATATATATATATATATATATATATATATATATATATATATATGAACTCCGCTGTACCGGTCCCAAGCCCGGGGCCTCATTATGCAAGTGATGAGGAAGGAGGAGGGGGAGGAGTAACAACCTCGTTTAAAAAACCAGAGTTCACCTGGCCCGGGTGATAGTACTCTGTCAGGGCCCCTTGCTAGGGTTACAGCGAAGACCTCAACGGTAGTGAAGGCGGAGAGAACGAATCTCGGTACGGTGGAACTAGCGGAAGAGGCACATAATACAATAAATCCACCTTGCGTCTGACTTGTAACAAGCGGTACTGTGGTCGGCGTCTGTTCACCAGAGGTGCGGCCGTAATACAAATTCTGGAACTAACCACTCCAGTCTTAACCACTGAGCTTTTCTGAGCTCAACCCTTTGATTCTAAGTACTATTATGGAGCGTTTTAGTAATTACAAAATTACCCCAGGTGGTAACAAATCCTCCGCCATCAGTGGCGCAACTAGTCTATCGGATTCTGGGGAGACTAGGCTGAAACGCTATATCCCAAACCAGAGGAAATCGAAGTCTTTTGACCGACTCATGCCCAAGGTCGAAACATTTTTTGGCACTATCAATATTAACTCTCTCTTGACACCAGGAAAACTCTATAAATTAGGAGACACACTAAAAGAACAAAATATCAAAATTTTAGCCCTGCAAGAAACAAGGTTGCCTGAGGAGAATACCATGGATTTTGGAAACTACCGATTGTTTAAAAGTAAAACAGACAAAAGAATTCTTAAAAACACTCCGCATCTGGGTGTTGCATTCGCAATTTCGCAAGACATTCTTGGCTCCGTAATCGAAGTAAATCCAGTAAACAACAGACTAATGACAATTTCCATGAAATGTGCAAATAAAATGTACTGTTTAATTAACGCACACATGCCTATCAACCAGGAGAATAAAACAAATCCAGAAAAAGTAAATAAGTCATGGGAAGTGTTAGAGAATACAGTCTCCAAAATTCCTCAAAATTATGTAAAGATTTTAATGGGTGATTTTAATGCACATTTAGGGAAAGAGAGAAAATTTAGAAAAACGGTCGGTGAATTCCCTGCACATAAATGGACCAATCAAAATGGAAAGAGGCTGGTAGAATTTTGCAGAAATTTCAATCTCAAAATTATGTCAAGTCATTTTAAGAAAAAAACCTTCAAAACAAAAGACATGGCGATCACCTAACAAGGACATAGGTGAATTCCAAATTGACCATATTGCAATCTCGTATCCATGTCACAAAGAAATTTTAAATGTTCAAGTTCGTAAAGGCGCCAATATTGACTCAGACCATTACTTAACCCGTGTGAAACTAAAGCTAAAACCCCAAAATTTCAACAAAAGGACACCATTAATCCCCAAATTTGACACCAGTAAAATCCAACCATCATTATTAGCAGACGAATTTGACAAAACAAGTGCACAAAATTGGGAACAACTCAAACACAAGATTATCAAAACAGCTCAAGATCAAATTCCTTTACGAAAACACAAGAAACATGCTTGGTGGAATGAAAACTGTGATCATGCAATCAAAGCCAGACAAGAGGCATTTAAAGCATGGAATAGCAACAAGACAGAAGACACATATGATACATTCATGGCAACTAGAAAAGACACTTCAAAACTAATTAGACAAACAAAAAGACAATATGAGAATAGTCAACTCTTAGAAATTGAAGAAGATTTTCAGAAATACAATACCAGAAATTTTTATAAAACTTTTAAAACCAAAATAAAGGGGTACCAACCCCAGAATCTTTGCTTCAAGAAGGAAAATGGACAGTTGGCTCTTAACAACCAAGAAAATTGCAAAGAACTTTCTAAATATTTTAAGAATCTTCTAAATTGCCCCGAGCCCACAGAAAGATTTCCACCAAAAATTCCCCAACAATGCAATCCAGTTTCACTTGCACCAAATGAAGAGGAAATCATTAAAGAAATTCATAGGTTGAAAAACAACAAAGCATCTGGTGAAGATGGAATTGTTGCAGAACTTTTAAAGGCAGCTGGTCCAAAAACCGTTAAAGAAATTACTTCAATCATGCAAAACATTTGGCCAACTGAAAAAATTCCTGATGAATGGAAAACCGCCTTGATTCACCCACTTCATAAGAAGGGAGACAAAACTGATGTTAATAATTACAGAGGAATTTCTCTTCTTCCAGTCACATACAAAATCCTCTCTCAATGTCTTCTGAACCGAGCACAACAGCAACTTGAATGGAAAATTGGCGAATATCAAGCAGGTTTCAGGCCAAATAGATCTTGCCCAGAACAGATTTTAGTCCTCAAACTAATTCTCAGACATCAAAAAATTTACAATAAAAAACTAGTTTGTACCTTTGTAGATTTTAGAAAGGCTTATGACTCAGTGGATTGTGAATCTCTTTTCCAAATTGTGAAAGAACAAGGCCTGGATCCTAAAACCACGGCAATTATCAGAGACACGCTAACTGGTACAAAATCAAAAGTAAAGTTCAGAGGAGAAATTTCAGAATCCTTTGAAATAAAAACAGGCGTGAGGCAAGGTGATGGACTCTCTCCATTGCTATTTAACTGCGTTCTAGAAAAAGTAATACAAGAGTGGCGCGAACGAAAATTGGAGTTCAAAATTGACCAATCAGTGAAATTAGGACGAACAAATATTCGAATAGGCTGTTTGGCCTTTGCAGACGACTTGGTTATTCTAACGCAGGACATCCAAATTGCTCAGAAACAAATAGAAATCCTTAAAGAAACAGCAGAAAGAGTAGGTCTCCAAATCTCATTTGAAAAAACACAGTATATGACTAGCAACAAACTGGCACCCAAACTTTTGGAAACTAAGTATGGAAAAATCAAAAGAGTCTCACAATTCAAATATTTAGGTGAAACAATCTCAGAGACTGGTCTAGAAAAAATTGGAAATTAAATTCGTTGTCAAAAGATGGAGACAGCTTTTAGACTTACAAAAGACATCTACAACAAAAAATGTCTCTCGAGGTACTCTAAATTGAGACATTACAACACGGTCATAAAACCAGAGTGCCTTTATGGGGCTGAAACGCTAATTTTAAACAGAAAAAAGGACATTCAAGAAATCCAAAAAAGAGAAAGAAAAGTAATCAGAAAAATTCTAGGTCCAAAATATACTGAAGAAGGAACATACAGGCTAAGAGCAAATAGTGAAATTCGACAATACACCAGCATATATTCAGATATGAAAAAACGCAGATTAAAATTTTATGGGCATATTAAAAGAATGGATGCCACCAGACTAACTAAACAAGTAGTGGAATTCTACGAAAATCGAAGTAAAGCTAAATTTGAGACAATAAAATGGATTGCTGCTATAAAAGAGGACATGAAAGAGGCAGATATAAAACAAGATGAAATCAAGACAGAAAATTATTTAGGCAAAAAATTCATGACTGGGTAGTTGGTCAAGCTGAAAAACCAAAGAAAACTGGAACCACATGGTCTGATGAAAGGAAAAGAGCTCATTCCGAGAGAATGAAAACAATTTGGGCAGAGAGAAAGTCTAAAAGAAAATAACTGAATGCCCCGTGATTGTACTTCGCGTGGTCCAGTAGGGCCCAAACGTGAATAATAATAATATATATATGGTGAGTCACTAACTGTTGCCACCTAGAATAACTCCGAAAGCATGATGGGAGATGTAAAGTTTGTGAGACGAATGTTTCATGGGACAATGGGGGCAATAATACGACGTTGGTTTTGGTTGCTAGGTGGGGTCGCGTCAGAGATTTGAAGGTCAACTTCGTTTTTTTTCTAAGTTGGATGCTATAGTTTGGTACTTATTTTCTGATGCCGGTTATCGAGACGAATCCAATTATGTGTAACAGTAAGGTCTTTGTAGGTCAACGAAGGTCACAAAGGTGGCATGAACGTCCATATACAACTCACCTTGCATATATAGGCGAAGTTTCACTTGACCCTTTGTTTGGTGTTAGGGTAAAACTGGAAAACTGGGGTTGGATTAAACCATGTCAATACATTTAACTAACTGTACAACTCATTGCTAAATGGAAGTAGTAGCTATAGCTTTGAGAAAATAGCCTCATTTAGAGCTCATACTTTGTAAGTATTACAGCACTAACAGATGTATAGCTCATACATCATCTGTCATGTCACAGGTGCAAACCGCGAAAAATGTGCCGGACTTCCTCATGTGGTGGTTCATCAGAGCGCAGATTATTATCTGTGCCTTTTTTTTTTTTTTTGTAGTGGATGTTTCCCTCTCAACAGTGTTATTGTGGAATTCCCCAATGCGATGCCACATCTCCTCTTGAAGTACCTATATCTCACTGTATGTTGTCTTCAGTTTACGATACACCTGCTTTATCGTAAAAAATTGGTCAGGTGCGAGTAGGACTCACGCACTGACGGTTCCGTGCAGACTTAATTATGTCCAAAGACAGTTCGCGCAATTCGTCGATCGAGGACCTCGACGACTTTTGCTTGCTGTCGATATTAGCACTGATAAAGTATCAGTCTCAGGAATTCCAAGACTTTCACGAGTCTTTCCATTTCAAGTTTGGATTCGAATAAAAATCACAAAAGAAATATTTTTTTCGTGTGATATAATTACAAATTAATTATTTTTTAGTTTTAGGCTTTACTTGTACTGCGAAAGCTTTGGTCTTGCCAAATTTATTGATACTACGTCAAGGGAAGTACGCAATAGTTTTTAATGAGTGGGTTTACGAATATCATTCCTCGCCAGGTGACTATGCTATCGCCTGGAGTGATTTACATCGATATAATGTTCTAGCTGTTCAGTGTAAACAGGCGTATCTTTCGATTGTATTGACTTCGAGGCTTCATCTTGTTGCACTGTCAAGGGACAGTAGACCTTAATATTTGACATAAATTTCAGCTTGATACGTTTACCCGTTTCAGAGTAAAACGGTTCTGAGCAGTCGAACAGATAGACAGATGGACGGACAACAAAGTAATCCTGTAAGGTTCAGCTTTTACTGTTTGGAATACAGAATCCTGAAAAGAAAAAGAGATATTTTATTTGGATTACATGAGTTTATTAATTGAGAGAATTACTTTATTCATTGAATTGTTTGTTGGCAAGTGTAACACGCGTACTACCTCCATTCATCGATTTATTTTGCCGACCGTTTATTTTGGCTTATCATTCACGACAACTCCCTCACAAAATATTCGCTCTTAAAATTACGTATTTGTATGGCACGAACAGCTGAGCCGTTCGAGGACAAACTGAGGAACAAGTATTTAGGGAAATGCGGTGCCTCGTTAGGACGCCAGCATTTCTGCCCGGTCCGCACCGACGCCAAGTGCGTCCTCAGATGCGGTCCTCGTACTTGTAGGCACCGAAGGGCTTGCTGTTGTGCACCGCGTTCGAGGCGCTGTAGCCGTACAGACCGTACGCGCCCAGGCCGTACGGCAGGTAGCGGCCGTACGCCTGCGCCAGCAGCAGCGGCAGCAGCCCGCCTGCACCCGCGCCGTGCAACAGCGGGTAGTAGCCGGCCGCGCCGGGGCCCAGCAGAGAGCTCAGCACCACCGAGGACAGCAGAGGGTTGGCGGGCCCCAGCAAGCCCAGCGAGCCTGCGGTCCCCAGCAGCCCTAGCGGCGACACCACAGAGCCGGCCGCCGCCTGGTCCTGCGCCGGCTTCTCGCCCGCTCTCACAGGTGGCAGCACCGCAGTCGGCCGCATCTCCGTGTCTGCGGC
This sequence comes from Schistocerca nitens, assembly GCF_023898315.1. Taxonomy (NCBI): domain Eukaryota; kingdom Metazoa; phylum Arthropoda; class Insecta; order Orthoptera; family Acrididae; genus Schistocerca; species Schistocerca nitens. The sequence continues at coordinate 403,251,389 of NC_064617.1, forward strand.
GCTAGCCGAAACCAGCAGCGCAACCGTCATCTGGCAACACAGGCAACAGGTTGTGAGCCGACCATTATTTCGGCTAAAAAAGGAAAACACCTCCCATCCCTGTTGAGTGATTTGATTCAATAGCAGTCTGCAGCTTCTCGCAAAGAACACAAATATCTCCATCCAGAACTACATGACTACTCTGGAATTCACAGTTAAGTGCCTGGCAGAGCGTTCATCGAAAGAAAAGTAGTGAACCTGGAAAGATGACGTAGATTTTTATCCGTTGACGACATATACAACACTGGAGATAACAGATGCACTGGTAATGGTTTCTATATCATCCGCCACCAGATGGCATAGTGGTATAGTTACTAGAGCGCCATCTCTGTCTACCCTTTAAAGGGAATGCTCACAGCTAGAGGGACCCCAAGTCCCTCCAGATCCTCGAGTGCCATGCACTCCGCCTCGAATTCTGTATACTCCTCCCGTGCCCCATGCAGATCCCCTATGACCTCATTCCTTTCCCCCATTTGCTCCTATTCCTCAAACATAACTGCATACTCTACACCTCCTGCATCCTTGATCCCCCTCACACCCTGGTTGCTCCTCTCCTCTCCAATCAACGCCCTCTGCCACGCCTTTACTGTTGTGTCCCCCCTACCCTTCATCTCTACACCCTTCATCTCCTTTCCCAAGGTGGCTTCCGTCAACTCCCCCTCCCAGATGATGCCCTCTGTCCCTTCATTTATCCCTCCTATCAACTCTGATCCTCACCACCTCCCCTCCTTTCCTCTGTCGTTTCCCCGGTCTCCCTCTTCCCCCCCCTTCCTTCCTGTTTTCTCCCCACCTAACCTCTCTCTGACTCCCCTCTCCCCCCGAGTCCTTTTTTATACCCCTCCTCTGCCTTTCCCCACTCCCTGTCGTGTCTGCCCCAGCACCCGCCCTCCTCTTATGGGTCCTCATCCTCCATCGGCTCCTTTCCCCCTCCCCCCACTTCGTTTTTTCCTCTCCTTCCCCCCCCCCTTTCCCTTCCTGTCATCTGTCTAGGTTCCCCCCATCTGCCCTCGATTATGGCATATCATATTTGTGCCAATTTTTTAGTACAGTGTTCAAGAGAATGTTCAGTGTTGTTTCGTCTTCCCAAAGTGTTGCGAACAGAAACCATGCCGTCGCTGGGTGTAAATTTTATATCTCTGGCAAACAGAAACCAGACTGTCACCGTGGTTTTTCTAATTGTCTGTCTATTCTTTTACCTGTCTGCTTCGTATGTATTTTATTGGCATCATCAACCCTTTGTTCTATGTTTTAAGTTCCACGATTTTCCGCCATTTTACCATTTAAGTCAGCGATTTTATCGCCTGATTTTATTATTTATTATCTTCATCTTTTTAAAACAAATTCTGTAGGCTGAAGAGCGGCGTACTAAGCTGCTGCCAGCCCGCCCCCTTCGGGGGGAATCGAAACTCAACAAAAAGAAATAAAAAAAAAAACAAGAGGGTCTAGTGTGGTGCGGTCGTGTTAAGCTGGCAGGCAATCATACTACGGAGACGCACTCGTGCTTCCTACAGCCAGCTGAGCGAATTTGAAACAGGTCAAGTTGTGGCCTTCCGAATGTCGGGACGGTTTTTACGGAGAACTGCCATAAAAGTTGGACTGGTTGGGTCAGTTGTTCGTCGATGCTGGTATCAGTGATCACGCGAACGTTCTCACACCCGTAAACGACGTTCTGGACGTCTATGCAGCACAGACGCCCGCCTGGATCGTCGTATTGTAAGAGCAGCAGTGGCAGATCGTATAGCTGCCACAGCACAGGTAAGAGGGCTTGTGAGCCCAGACGTCTCAGCAACTACGGGAAAACACACCTCTAGCCCGTCTTCCACTCTAGTCACAGCACCGACAAATGTTCTGCTGTTGTCAGTGGATCACTTGGAAGATGTTGTAGCGCGATGTGGTCTTCAGCGACGAAAGCAGATTCTACCAGCAGGCAAGCGATGGTCATACGCACGCACGATGTAGACGTGCGTTCACCTCTTTCACTGAGTGCATTCATCCAAGACACACTGGCCCCAGCGCAGGCCTTATGGTCTGGGTTGCCATAAGTTACAACTCTCATTCAGCTTTGGTGTTTCTGTTGGCGATACCAGTCAGCGATCAGGAGGTGCAGAATGTTGTTAGAGCTGTTCTTTCTTCGTTTTTGCGACAGGAAGGTGATGTTCCAACAGGATAATACTTGCTCTCATGCTGCCCACGAAACTCAACGAGCGGCAGTTTCTCTGGCCAGTACAATCTCCAGACTTGCTTCCAGTCGAGCACGTATAGGATACGATGGTACGAGAAATAACTCGAGCGGCTCTCAACCAACGACGTATGTGGACAGTTCGAGCAGGCGTGGCATAACGTATCTCAGGACAGTATTCGCATCTGTACCATCGACTGGATGTCAGAGTCATCGTCTGCATTGCCACCCATGGAGGCTAGAACGTTCAGGAAATCTACATCCAAGGTATACCTGCTGGCAGTCGCTCTTGATTCGAGTTATGGAATATTCGCTTCGTCATACTCATTTTACTAAGGTTTGAAGCTCCTCTTCTCGTTATTCCGTGTTTGTGATTTAAAAACTGAGTTATTTCAGAAATCAGCCTTATGCAAACACAACTATTTCCCCAGACATGTTTCGACACCAGTGTGTCATCTTCTGCGGGTTAACTTTTATTTTCTGTAAAGTACAATATCACATTTGTAATAATTTAACTACTGTAGACCTAAGAAATACAATATTTGCAATTTGCATCGTTTTGTTTGGGCACACATCTTAAAATTACATCGCTAATTGAACTGTATTATTAAACATCGATTTTAGAGCTCGTTTTCGTCGTTTTCTTTGACAGCACGTGTACGACTGTGATGGTGTTAACCTAACGCATTACGTTCCTCCACGGCAGACCGTCAATGCACGGTATTACTGTTCTCGTTTTTGGATAATCACCTGCGACCAGCTTTGCGAAAGAAGTGGCGACACTTTGTTCGCAACCAACCCATCATTTTGCACGACAATGTGCGGGGGCATACAGCGCAAGCTGTGGCTGCTCTGTTCGGTCGATGGGACTGGGAAGTACTGTATCATCCACCATACTCTCCGGACTAAGTCCTTGTGACTTTGATTTGATTCCGAAGATGAAGAAACTACTTCGTGGCATTCGCTTCAGAACTGTTCCAGAGATTCGGCGGCAGTAGACCGCTCCATTCGCACCATCAACAGAACAGGCTCTGCTAACGGTATGCTACACCTTCCACATCATTGGCAACGGGTTCTACACAACGCTGGTGACTACTTTGAAGGACAGTAACAGGTGCAAACAAGTAACTCTTTTGTATCGGTTGTGAATAAATAGTTGCCACTATTTAAGTTCCAACCCTCGTGCAAGTGGGGACAAATGAGTATTCTGTTATCATTTTCTTGCTAACGGTTGTGTTTACACCACACAACTAACTCTCTTAGGGGCAGTTGTAATTAATATGTTAAATCGAGCCGTTTGCCACCTCGCCATAACCTTCATGGTTATATGTATGCCACACCTGAGCAGACGGACGTGGAATGAGGTATTTCTGTATGATAAAAGCACAGTGATTTTAAAGGTTAATATTACAGTGACCAACAATAAAATATAGGTGCATGTACAACCCGGTATTTAAGTATGCTGAAGAGGCAGCTCTCTATTTTTTTAAATAAAAGGTGCGGAGGGAGGGGAGGTGTATGATTGTTTTACTCTTGCTGTTATCTCACGATGTTTGAGATAATTATGTGTCAAGAGTATCTGAGACTTGCGTAAAGTTCTACTGCTATGATTGACAAATTTATAATTTTGTGACCAATGTGTTGCATAAAAAAAATTATCTGGAAGAAAATAACTCTCAGTGGTCCCATTGTAATTTCCTCGCAACTTATTAAAACCCTGTGGGTATTTCTTTCCAGCTCCTAATTATGGTTGTGGTTAGATTACCTCGAAAAATGTCTGATACAATGTAACATTAGTCGACCACTAGTGAGTATTGTCAGCAGTACTACATTTGCCGCCGGTGCACTGCGTGACGGTTGTCTACGTAGCTGGTCTGAAGCTACTGGGGCACATGGGTTCTCAACCAAGCTGTGGTCAAAAGAAATTTGCGAATCTTTATGAAATGTTGATAGTTAATTTAAAATTAATGGCTGTTAAAGACTACGATGTTGCGTGGCTCGCCATAAATTCGTCTCCTGTGCCAACCGCCGCATGTCTGTGTATCTGGTTAGCACTTGCAACTTATGTCCCCAGTTATTCGCTGTTCACAGTTTTTGCCCTTTACAGCTCCGTCTAGTACCTGGAAGTCATTCCCTGATGTCTTAACAGATGTCCTATCATGCCGTCCCTTCTCCTTGTCAGTGTTTTCCACATATTCCTTTCCTCTCCGATTCTCCACTGAACCTCCCCATAACTAACCTTATCAGTCCACCTAACTTTCAACATTCGTCAGTAGCACCACATCTCAAATGCTTCGGTTCTCTTCTTTTCTCGTTTTCCTACAGTCCATGTTTCACTACCATAAAATGCTGGGCTCAAAAGTACATTTTCAGAAATTTCTTCCTCATATTAAGGCCTATGTTGTTTGACACTAATAGACTTCTCTTGGCCAGAAAGCTCTTTTTGTCAGCGGTAGTCAGCTTTTGATACCCTCTTTGCTCCGTCCGTCATTGGTTATTTTGCTGCCTAGGCAGCAGAATTCCTTAACTTCATCTACTTGATGACCATCACACCTGATGTTGAGTTTCTCGCTGTTCTCAATTCTGATACTTCTCATTACTTTCATCTTTCTTCGATTTATTCTCAGTCCATATTCTGTACTAATTAGACAGCTAATTCCATTCAGCAGATCATTAATTCTTCTTCACTTTCTCTCAGGAAGCAATGTCAACAGCGAATAGTATCTTTTATATCCTTTCACCATGAGTTTTAGTTCCACTCCTGAACCTTTCTTTTATTTCCGTCATTGCTTCTTCGATGTACAGACTGAAAAGTAGGGGCGAAAGACTACATCCCAATCTTACATCCTTTTTATTCCGAGCACTTCGTTCTTGGTCGTCCACTCTTATTATTCCCTCTTGAGTCTTGTACATGTTGTATATTATCCCTCTCTCCCTACAGCTTACCCCTATTTTTCTCAGAATTTAGAACATCTTGCACCATTTTACATTGTCGAAAGCTTTTTCCAGGTCGACAAGTTCTATTAAGGTGTCTTGATTTTTCTTCTGGCCTGCTCAACTGCAACGTCAGAATTGCCTCTCTGGTGCCTTTACCTCTCCTAAAGCCAAACTGATCGTCATCAAAACCATTCTCAATTTTCTTTTCCATTTTTCTATATATTACTTTTGTCGCCACTTGAATGAATGAGCTGCTTGTGCCATAATTCTCGTCTTTGTCAGTTCTTGCAGTCTTCGGAGTAGTGTGGCTGATGTTCCGAAAGTCAGACGGTATGTCGCGAGACTTAAACATTCTACACTCCAGCGTGAAAAGTCGTTTTGTTGCTACTTCGCCCAATGATTTTAAAAATCCCGATGGAGTAGTATTTATCCCTTCTGCCTTATTTGATCTAAAGTCCTCCAAAGCTCTCTTACTTTCTGATTCTAGTACTGCATCTCCCATCTTTTCTAAATCGAGTCCTGTCTCTTCTTCTGTCGCATCAGACAAATCTTCCCCCCTCTTTGAGACTTTCAATGTGCTCTTTTCACCTATCCGCTCTCTCCTCTGCATTTAACAGTGGAATTCCCGTTGCACTCTTAACGTTACCACCCTTTCTTTTAAATTTACCTTAAGTTATTTTGACTTTCGTATATGCTGAATGAGTCCCTCCGACATTCATTTCTTTTTCGTTTTCTTCACATTTTTCCAGCAGCCATTTCGTCTTAGCTTTCCTGCACTTCCTATTTATTTCATCCCTCAGCGACTTGTATTTAGGTATTCCTGTATTCCTCAGTTTCCCTCAACATTTTTGTAATTCCTTCTTTCATCGATCAGTTGCAGTATTTCTTCTATTACCCCCGGTTTCTTCGCAGTTACCTCCTTTGTACATACGTTTTTCTTTCCAGTTGCTGTGATTGACCTTTTTAGAGATACCCATTCAGCTTCAACTGTCCGGCTGTATCTTTAGAGAACTTCATGAGTATCTCGTCATTCCTTAGTACCTTCCTATTCTACTTCTTTATGTATTGCTTCTTGTTGACAAAACATCTTAAACTTCAGCCTGCTCTTCATTACTACTAAATTGTAAGCTGAGTCTATATCTGCTCCTGGGTACGCCTTACAATCCTGTATCTGATTTCGGAATTTCTGTCTGACCATGATGTAATCTAACTCAAATTTTCCCATATCACCTGTCCTTTTACAAGTATATCTCCTACTCTTGTGATTCTTGAACGTAGTATTCGCTATGACTAGCAGAAATTGGTTGCAGAACTGAATTAGTCTTTCTCCTCTCTCATTCCTTGTCCCAAGTCCATATTCTCTTGTAACCTTTTCTTCTACTCCTTTCCTGCAACTACATTCCTGTCCCCCACGACTATTATTTCATCTTTACCTACTGTGTTACCCTTTAATATCCTCACAGAATTTCTCTATCTCTTCATCTTCAGCATTCGATGTTGGCATGTATACATGGATTACCTTTGTCGGTGCTGGTTTCCTGTCGATCCTGATAAGAACGAACCTTTCACTGAACTGTTCACAGTAACAAACTCTTGGGCCTACCTTTCTATTCAGAAGTTATTCTATTCCCGTTAAACAATTTTCTAGTGCTATTGACATTACCCTACACCAATCTGACCAGAAATCCTTGTCTTTTTTCCATTTTACTTCACTCACCCTTACTGTATCTACATTGAGCCTTTGTATTTACATTTTCAGATTTTATAGCTTCCCTACCACGTTCAAGTTTCTGACATTCCACTCCCCAACTCGTAGAACGTTATCCTTTCATTGGTTATTCAATATTTTTCTCATGGTAACCTCGCCCTTGGCAGTCTCCTCCTGGAAATACGAATGGGGGACTATTTCGGAGTCTTTGCCCAATGGAGAGATCATCATGTAACTTTTTCAATACCAGCCCACATGTCCTGTGTGTACACATTATGTGTCTCTAATGCAGTGGTTTTAATTGGCTTCTGCAGCCTCATATCGTTGATCATTGCTGATTCTTCCTCTTTTAGGGGCAGTTTCCCATCCCAAGGAATAGAGAGTGCCCTGAACCTCTGTCCGCTCCTGCGCTCTCTGTGACAAGTCCATTGGCAGAATGAGGATGCTTTCTAGTACCAGAAGTCTTCGGCCGCCAATGTTGATTATTTATCAAAATTTAAGAGGTGGCATGTTTCGAACCACTTACTAATCAAAGACGCTGCCCCTCGACCACGAATGGACAAAATTTGTAAAAAAATTCTTAATTTATATTTCAGGGTTAAGAGAAAATGGTTCCTGTTATACTGAGTTCTGTCAATAATTATTATGATTTTACTGTTTTTCTGATCAAGCAATTTCAAGTAAATTAAAGTTCTAAAAGGATGTCGTTCTATTTAATTACGAGTTTCCGAGAATTATTTAATTGGAAGTTCTTTGCTAAATATCCACTGGAACATATAATCCACAGAAGATGCACCCAGAAAGCGGTGTTATGATTAAATATTTAATAAATTGTAGGAATGTTTAGTTTTAATAAAAACTTGAAAGTGTTAGTCCACGTTTCGGTCACCCAGTCCTCGCTCGATATCTGATATATCAGCAACCTTCTAATGGTTATTCGGCGAAATTTTATCGTATAATGCACATGTGAAACAAGAGAAAGATTTTTGCGTTTAATATAGCCATAATTCTGGAATTATTTAACTTATTTGAAGCTCTCACAGGAAAATAGATGATAAGGAACATGTAGGGTAGACCACGAATCTTCTGTTCCTCAATCGAATGGCATGTGTTTCTCTTGGCATGACATAACTGCAGCCGCGATATGTCTCCTTACGTGACTCAGGCAAGCCATCAAGAACATTAGTGGCCACGTTGTAGCTGCCCTGAGACACTGCTTGATGTTATATGTGGACCCCCAGGAGAAATCATTTAATGCTATAACTCCCCTTCACTCCCTCGACGCAGTTCCCTCACAAGCGAGCCTAAGGACACGTCAATACATGAAAGATGCCTTTAGGTGAAGACGCAGTATAAGAACTTTAACTTCGGAAACAAGATTGCACGAAACTGTCACAGTGAGGGAGATACCGAAAATATACGTCATATGAGGACAAATTGTTCTACCGTAAAACGTTTACTATTGTGAAATATTTATCTGAAACTGAGGAAAAATTTTGTTGTAATGTCGAACGGAACACCGTGTCACTTGGAAAATAAATGTGCAATACGAGGAACGTAAAGAACAAATTCAAATTTTTATGAGTGTGGGTGAAATATGAAACGAAGAGGTACCGGAGTAATGAAGACGTTAAATGGAGTATTGGCAAAAACTCACCAAAATACATTGCTTCCAGTGACGCCTGTAACAGTCTCTTTTTAAATTTTGACGGGAGGAAATACTACGCACACTAAGCCATAAAATGGGAAAGTTAACTATTTGGGGACAACAACAAAATAGTGATGGGCTGGGGCTGGCGGGAGAGAAAGAGAGAAAGAGAGAGAGAGAGAGAGAGAGAGAGAGAGAGGGAAGGGGGAGGGGGCGAGAATGACACTATTGCTCGTTGGTAGAAACGTTACAGCGACCCAGTAACCTTCTAACATCGGTTGGTTGCAGTTCTACATTGAGACAAATGAGATACTAGGCACGAAGTCAGGTATTCTGCAATTGCATCTTTGTATGCATACAGTATTAGATATCTGAATATATCTAATTTGTTAAGAGCTAACATAGAGCTCGAGATGCCACTTGCAACATGTTTCAGTTCTTTAAGACACTGTCTCACGGCAAATTGTGTACTAACCCTCAGGTTAACCTATTCTCTAAAGCTTATTTTAAATCTCCTGACCGTCTGGTCCGTGTATAAACGGCAGTCAACTGATAAAAGACAAAGATGGAAAAAACTAGTTAAAGCGTTTATAATTTCCAAATTAGTTACCATAACTGTTAATACATTTATCTCACTGTGAGACAAGACAGTAAATGCCTTCGTGAAGAAAAGTTTCCTTTCGTCTACGGAACCACTACTGTGCTCAGACGTGCACCTCTTCGTCCGAAGAACAAGAAAGCTGTTCTTCAAAGCTGTATGGAGAATGTGTAAGGGCTTTTCAGTGAAACTTTTATAGCTTTGTCGCAAAATGTGGGCTCGCCCACATCCCAAGTTTGCTTCGAGAACACTGAAGTTTCGCTGGGAAGGCCTTACGCATTACATAGGCCCTATTTCACCCCATACGATATTTGGAGCCCTGAAGAAAGATTTGTGATTTGTCTCATGTTCAGCAATAAAAAGATTGCATTCGCATCATTGAATTGAAATCAGAATAGTATCTACACCCTCCTGTGTCCTTCTAAGCATAACGAAAGAATCGTTGAGGTTTTTCTGCTGGTAAATGACTGTACTTACGTGTTCGGGCATAAAATTAATAAGGTGAGCGGTATGCAGGTTGTGCGTATCATTTTGTAGATGTAACTGAGAATACGTCAGGTATGTAAGCGAGATAACTCTACCCGGTTAGTTAAGTTCACTAGTTTTATGACATCGGACACATTAATAAATGATAATGAGAAGGGAGATATGATCTTGAGAGAAGGTTTTGACAGGGAATTGCAAGACCAAAGTCGAAACAAGGCACCTGGGCTAGGAAATACACTATCATAATTATTAAAATCCTTGGCAGAACGTTCCACGTCAAAATTATTGTGCTTGGATGCAACATATGGGAAAGGTGAATTACCACCAGACCTCAAGAAGAATTTAATACTTACCATTTCACAGAATGCAAGTGCTGAAAGATGTGAATAGGAGTGCCCATAAGACTAAAATTTCATGGTTGCAAAATGCAGACATCATTTATTTGCAGAACATTGGAAAGACTCGTAGAAGCCGACCACGGGACGATCATTTAGAGTTTTGGAGAAATGTACGAATGGTAGAAGCAATAATGATGTTAAGATTTATCTTTCAAGATAGGTTGGTGTAAGTCAAACATACGTTTATTGCATTTATGACTTTAGAGAAAGCGTTTGACGCAGTTTACTATAACCTCAGATGCCAGCAGAGGTAAAATACATGGAGTGAAGGGTTATTAATTATTATTATTATTCTGGATTTACAATGTGAGTACATTTTTCCAGCACCTATTCTAGATTACAGTAAGTCACTAATTATTGTTCTCCACTCTTCTCTATTTGTCCATAAATCTTCAGGAATGTTGTTCTTCCTCATTGCTGACTGAACTCCCTGTATCCATGTATCAGGTGGTCGTCCCCTTTTTCTTCTTCCAATTGGTACCCAGTCGATTATGCATTTTGGTAGCCTTTCCTGTTCCATTCGTCTGATGTGTCCATACCATTTAAGTTGTTTGTGCTCGATGAAATCAATAATTGAAATTTTACATTTCATCTTGTCTCTGATTACTTCATTTCTTATTCTTTCTCGTCTTGATATTCTTGCTGAACGTCTCCAGAAATCCATTTCTGAGGCTAATAATTTTGATTTCAGTTGCCATTTTGTTGTCCACACTTCTGAACCATACGTAATAATGCTCCTAACTATTGTTTTAAAAATCCTTATTTTGTTATCAGTTGTTATGTGTTAGTCCCAGAGAATTCCATTCAATAAAGAGATTGTCGTCTTTCCGGAATTTATTCTTGATCTAATTTCTTTGTCTTGTTTCCCATCATTTGTAATTTTCACACCTAAATATTTATATTCCTCAGTAGCTGTTATTGTTCCCATCCCTTCTTCTAATATTAAGTCTCCATTCACTCCACCAATTACCATGTACTTTGTTTTATTCATGTTTACATTTAGACCTGATTTTTTATTAATAATTTGTTTAGAAATGAATCTGCAATTATCAGTCGAAAGACATGAAAGGAAGCAGTAGTCGCGAAAGGAATAAGCAGTGTTTGGAGCCTGTCCTCGTTGTTATTAAATCTATACGCTGCGAAAGTAGAAAGGAGACCGAAAATAAATTTGGAAGCGGAACTGAAGTTCACAGAGAAGAAATAAAAACCTTGACGTTTGCCGATGACAATGTAATTCTGACAGAGACGGCAAAGAACTAGGAAGAGCGGGAACAGTTTAGCAGAAAGGTGTCTTGAACATGCACAGAAGTAAAATAAGAGCAATGGAAGGTAACCGAATCAAATCAGATGATTCCGACGGAATTATATTCGCCGTGACGCACTAAATGCAATACATGAATTTTTCTGCTTGATCACTAAAATAAATTATGATGGCCCAGATGGCCTACAGACTAACAGATTGGTAAAACCAAGAAAAAAGTTTCTGATTAACAGAAATTTATCAACATTGAACATAAATTTAAGTATTGGAAAGACTTTTCCGTAGATGTTTCTCGATACTGTAATGTTGTACGGAACCAAAGCGTGGACGACAAACAATTCAGCCAAGAAGAGATTGTAAGTTTTTGAAACGTAGTCCTGTAGAAGAATAATGAATATTAGGTGGTGAGAACAAATAAATACTGTAACGACGAGATAGAATAGCTTTTGGAAGGAAAGAAATCCATGGTACGACTTTTTCAATTGGTAGAACACATCCTGAGGCTTCAGGGAGTTGTCAGTTAGGTAATGGGCGGACATTGACAGGTAAAAACAGTGGAAGGAGACGAAGGCTTGAATGCAAACACCACGTTCACATGGATATAGTTTGAAGTAGCTACACAGAGGTGTAGATTCATGCACGTGATAGACTAGGGTGGGGAAGACCACCAGACTTCGTACTAAAGACCACAACAAGAACAAGTTTTAAAGTAACACATTTAGTTATTGACTCTCATGCTACAGGTCTAGTACATGAAGATAAATATGGATGCCCACGTTTTTAAAATTCACCTTTGCTACGGGAATTAGACACGATAATATAAAATTACATCACTAGATCTTTCCTAAGGTCTGTAAATAGAGTTGACCTTCAATGTACATAACTTCTCTACGTACTTCCAGGCTATGATTTTAATTGCTGCAAATCGATCTGTGATGAGTTTGGTGATCCTTAGTCCATATAGACAGCCAATTCTACGATATATCGTCGCTCCAAAAAGTTCCGAGATTGACTTTATTCCTGGGGCACAAGCGACGTCAGCGCAGTAAGTACGGTGGCAGCTTGAACTAACAATTGTAAATAACAGATATGCATTCGTCCTATAATTTGCGAGCACGCAGTGTTACGTATTCGACGTGTGCCAAAGTAGTTGTGTCTCAAATTGCAGAGGAACAACGTAGATGAATCAAGTGTTCAAGTCATATCTAGAATGTTTTGAAGAAAATAAAAGTGTGTTAAACTTTTTTTCTGACATCTTGACTCCAGAACAAAAACAACGACACATGGACGCAAACGAAAACTTGATTGAAAAGCAAAACGCGGACAACTCTTTACTGTCAAAAATCATCATGCGTGACCAGACTTGCTGTCATCACTACGAACCTACCACAAAACTAGAGAGTGCAGGAACTCACGTGAAAGATCAATGCTTTTAAGACATAGCTGACAAAGAAGGCTATGTGACGCATGAGTTGAACAACATCCTAATGAAGGGCTTTTCTGACAGTTTCACATACATGTATGAATGTTCTTTGCGTTGAAGTGAAGTGGGAGAGAGACAATGTAGGACACCTAAAGCATTGAAACCAGCATCTTAACTTTTCCCTATTTCTGTTAATCAAGTCTCAAAGTCTGTTGGACTGACTGCGTATCTCATTAGCGTCAGTTCTTGTTCAAACCTAGTTTTATGATCCTGTGCACCTCACACCTAGCCATGTTTACATGTATGTTTGTTTACAGACTCCTTGGTATTCGCTCCATTACTACGTTTATCACATGTGACCAAAGTACAGTTGAACTCTTTGGATGCAAGCACTCTGATCAGGGCATCTGCTTGGTCCCAGTCACAAGTTGGTGTTCTTTTAATTGGCCCCTGTTTTTTTCTACACCGTGAGACATATAATGTACTTCAAGTCTTAAAGATTATTCATGCCATAACAGTCTTCATTGAGTTAATCCATTCAGAGGTAGATACCAGATAGGCTGCAGCTACACAATATATTGTTTCTGTACCAGTCGCACATTAGCAATTCGATACGCTCCGACGCCCGCATGTTTCAGCCTTTTGGCCTTTGGGGCACACCTAAGTACGTTTCAAAAATCTAGACACCCCTACATTTGATTTTCTTCCATAGATGCAAAATGGCAGTCACGAGAATTACATATAATAAATTTTTAATTATTATTTGTTAAATCGAGCATAAATATGGGAAATTTCCCGTAAATTGGGCTACTCCAAGAAATAAATTGTTGATAAATTGCCGGATATTTAATCTGCGGATGATTAGAAGACATTAAAACATCTCACACCTGAGATGTATTCGCAACAAACCAATGTGTCGTGACTCGACAGTAGAGAAACGCAGCGCTAGACACACACGGTGGTCAGAAACCGTCTGAAGAGTTTGTAACCTTGTTTCAAGGCTGTGCTGAGAACTAACTGTCAAGAAATAAATTCGATTCTTTGGCCCATTTCCGAGTTAAATTAGCCAATCAGATCGGTGAATGCGCAAATTCATGCGGCCCGTCAGAGGGGTGTCGCCAAATGTGTTCTTCGTTTGGTTTGCTAAAACCGAAGAAGAGAGCGACATAAAAATTGGATATGGCACGATAGTGAGGATCGAACTCAAATCAGCAGTATCGCGGACTACCATCTAAGCTATGAGAACAGCTGACACTAATGCTATCTGACGATCCGCCTGCATTTGCGCTCACAACGGCTTCACTGGCTAACTTGAATGTTAATTAACTCGGAAACGGCGCAACGAACCGAACTATTTCTTAACAATTGATTCTCATCAGAACCAATACTGAGAAACTCCTACACGCCTTACAAACACCTTACAAAAACCAAAGAATCGAATTTATTTCTTGACAGTTAGTTCTCAGCACAGCCTTCCAACAAGGTTACAAACTTTTCAGACTGTTTCTGACCCCGTATGTGCTCGGGTTTCAGTTTTCAGTTCTTTCGCTGGCTGGAGCAGCTAATTGTGTTGGTTGTTCTGCTGCAGTTGCCTTATTACTTCCTGGAAGTTGCCTTGTCTGTATAACGCTGAGGATCCTTTTGCAGCTCTTCGATACATGTTTAGCTGGTTTCAACGTTCCCCTCTACTTTAGAAGATGTGCGCAGATTTATTGTCTCTTTGATGTGACTATCCACATGATTCATTCGTGTTTCTAAGAGTAAGACAAGTTATATTGTAATCGGTACCCTCATATTCCTTCGAAAATGCGAGTGCTGTAACAATAAATACTACGGGTACAATAGCAATTAATAGATTCTATATTGTTGGTAAAGTTGCGTTCTCGCAAATCGCTAACTGCATAGGCCGGGACTTGATTCTATTATGGATCGGGGACTGGGTGTTGTGGACTGGGTGTTGTGTTTTCCTGATACGACAATCGCCTGCCTACACGGTGTCACATGACAAGGCTCACCCCATGTGCCTTCGTAGAAGGTACGGCTTGACTCTTAACGAATGTTCTGCACTGTCGAATCAACGGTAGTATCGTGTTTCCACAGTTGAGATGGCTGTTTAGGCACTTAACGAAAGCCAATAATTAAAAGAAAAAAAGTTGCGTTCCGTCTGATTATCCGTTTTTGTACTACGCATTATTTTGCTGATGAATTGTTTATCTTTATGAAAATTTTAACCATTTCATACATATCTTGTGCTAACCACGTGACTTGATTTTGAGTGGGGTAACAAAAAAGATACTGTTTGTACTGTGTATACAGGGTGCAATTCAGGAGGAAAGGTCTGTGATTTGAGGGGTGATGGTATTTGATTCTGAACAAAAAAATTCATATCGACACATGCCCTATTCCGAATGGTTCCCGAGACAGAACACATTTAACGTAGATTATTAGTATTTTACGTACTCTTGAAACATTGTCAATGTTTACAACGAACTACAGTAGTGTAGAGGAAGATGAGACGATTTGATACAGACCATCTGTGGTCTATTGTGTCGGGAAAGTACCTCATATACGCCTACAACAACTACCTGAGCTGCAGAGAATGCGTTTCGCTCGAAATTTTCAGTATTCTCGTGCTATCTTCGCCAATAGTATTAGCGCTAGAGAAAAAAAATGAGTAGGACCTTTTCTGTAAGAAATTTAATTTAAATTTTGTACTATGGCACGTTTTCATTGGCCGGTGCGGTTTTCGAGCAATTCAAGAAAAACGTACCAGCTTGGTACTTCTGTTCTCTGTGGGAACTAATCAGAATGGGGCATATGTCCATGTGAAGCTTTTTTTGTTCAGAATTACTAACTCTATCTGTGGTGTCACCGCCAGACACCACACTTGCTAGGTGGTGGCTTAAATCGGCCGCGGTCCATTAGTACATGTCGGACCCGCGTGTCGCCACTGTCAGGATCGCAGACCGAGCGCCACCACAAGGCAGGTCTCGAGAGACTTACGAGCACTCGCCCCAGTTGTACGACGACTTTGCTAGCGACTACACTGACGAAGCCTTTCTCTCATTTGCCGAGAGACAGAATAGCCTTCAGCTAAGTCCATGGCTACGACCTAGCAAGGCGCCATTTGTAACATTGCATGTATCTAAAGAGTCTCACTTGTATCGCCACAATCTCCAGATGTCTCATCAAGAACGATGTATACAAAGGATGGATTAAAAGTATTCAAGAAGCTATGTACTTTTCTTTATAGCATTCATAACGTATCCTGTTTCAGACCTCACTCCATCCTTCGTGAGTTAGCGCGTGCATCTTGGCCGCCTCTTTCAACTAGTGTACGTAGTGTTGGCAAGTCAACAATGAACTTTTCAGAACTGTCGACTAGGTTATTTAGGTCTGTCGCAATGTATATTTTAACATTCTGACTGCGATGTTGAGTATCCGGCCCGGCACCGATCCGGCAAGGGATAATTTAACACAGAAGTTTTATGCAGCCGATGTCGACTTCAGTCATAAAATGGTGAAGTTCCTGAACATCATAATCGATAAAGTGAGATTACATGGTTTGCACATAGGCTCCGTTTTCTGCAAAATAGCCCATTAAGTGATAAAACAGTGCGCTGCTTAGGACCTGGCAAACTGTTCATGACGTAATGCACAAGAAATGTGATCTTATTCGGATAACGCACTGTTGCAAACTCATATCTACATACCAGGGAATAATTTTAGCGTTGAACTCAACATGTTCTCTTAGGTATTCTAAGTTACCAGGGTTAATGTTGTGCTGAGATGCACTGTGTGTTAAAAAAACGATGGCACACGCAGTGACATAGTTACAGTAACTCTGGAGCGATTCCTTATTATAAAATGACACGCACTGTCACTTTTCTCAAGACAATAGACGTTAAACGTTTATCTCAACAGAACTTTGAACTTAATTATGTCTCATGGAAGTAATGGTTCAGTCTTGGTGATATTCCTCTCAAAATTCACCAGATCTTAAAACACCGTATCGTTAGTGACCAGATTAAAGAGAGTTTTGCAGTTCGACGAGTAAAACAACATCCCAGCGAAAGTTCAGTGATTTAGGCCACTAATGAGTCAATAATTTGATATTCATCAGACACCCGGTATAACTGAAATTTTATCTCCATAAAGCGTATAGCAATACGCAAGCTAATTCTGACCCAACGACTTATCCTAGAAGGCTGGCTGAAGAAAGGCAAGCCTACTTTTACAGCAATTGTTGATTTAGAAAATCAACTTTTGACAATAGGCTGGTTGAATGAACTACGCTCTTAGAAATTTTGACGATAGCAGGGATACAATACAGAGAACACGAGGTAATTCATAAACAGTAAACGGGTCCTGTGTAAAACGTAAGAAATGCATTTACCAATGTAGAAAAGCAACCAAGCAGAAATCACCACCACAGACGACTCTTTACCGCAATGAAGTGAAACGTGTCTGGTGAAAAAACACGTATTTTCTTGTAGCTGTGACAACCGACTGAAAATACCCTTACGAACGAAAATTACACCGGGAAATTAAGGTTTTTCCAAACGTGGAAACATGTTACAATTTACAAGATGGTCATGTACGGAGGAAAAAAATTTTCGATAGAAATTTAAAGGCGTGTAGCCGAGAAAATCTTGCCAGTACTGTATTTAAAAGTCTATCTGTTGCATTATTACGTTACCACACAACAATAATCAGTAAGTGAAATCAAATGATTTACAGGTATTACCCTAAACACTTTACATGCTAAAACGTTTTGAACTGAAAGCTATTGGAAAATTTCCATTTTCAAGACAGGTAAAATCTTTAAGACGTTAAAGAAATTTAGCTCATTTGCAAGTATCACATTTTCACGTGGTAAAAGACTTTCTGTTTTAAGGTGCAAGATCGTGTACGACGGACTTAACTATCCACGTCTTACGTAAATAGGACTAAAAATATGTATCATTTTCCTCACCATAAAATTCTGCATCTCATGAATTAAGAATACATCCGAAATAACTATAAGATATTACAGAACACTTAAGTGGGTAGAACGCAAGATATCTAAAAACGCTGCGTGCAACACAACCTATTGTCTAACAACAGAAACTACAGATAATAGTGGAAACTGCTTACGGCTGTATCTAGTGCCCATTCATTTAAGCGATTCTAAATTCAGTCACTAGACTGAAGTATCGATCAAACAACATGATGTGTTCCTACGTAAACTATCTTCCAAAAAATGTTTCAAATGGCTCTGAGCACTATGGGACTTAACATCTGAGGTCATCAGTCCCTTAGAACGTAGAACTACTTAAACCTAACTAACCTAAGGACATCACACACATCCATGGCCGAGGCAGGATTCGAACCTGCGACCGTAGCGGTCGCGCGGTTCCAGACTGAAGTGCCTAGAACCGCTCGGCCACATCGGCCGGCAAACTATCTTCCAGATACAACACTCTCCTTACAGATAATATTTTAGCAAAAGGCATCTCACAGGCACTAGGCCTTTAAACAGACCATAGAAGAGCCATACGTGACCAACAAAAATAACAAATTGAAGGGTATACTGAGCAGACGAAACAAACGACGAAAAGAATAAAAAGTCACTACAATCATTTCACTCTTAATAAATGAAAATACATGTAAAAATGCAAAGCTAGTACAGGAGAAGGAAAACATCGGTGATGGTGTCTGAAAGAAAACTCTTGCTTTAGGCAGAGTTATAATCCTCTCTTTCCCATCACCCTTATTCCGTAGTGTACGTACAAAAGTAAAACGCTTAGCTATTCGACGTAAGTGATGTGGCACTTACCACTCCTCCTACAAGTTCCATGCTCTCCTCTCCGCAGTTGCTCTGAACGCTGAGAGTTGCAGAGCTCCGTTCTTTATACGTGGAGCTCTGTCCGGGAAAAGAAAGTAAAAGAAACTCGTGCATTATCGACGAGATAAGCCCGGAGCGGAGAAAGTCTTTTCTCCGGGCACGGAGTGCGGGGAAATGAGTGAGCCGCCAGCGGAAGAGGGGTACCGTATCCACTGCGCGTCCCGGGAGCTGTTGGGCGTAATGGCCCATGCTGCTAGTCGCCGCTGGCGTTATCTCGCGGTCCAAAATGGTACCGAGCAGGGACTCCTGGCGACGTTCTGAGAGTCTAGACATTAGGGTAAAGTCTTATAAGATGTACCGACTTTTAAACTGTACCACTAACATATATAACAAACTATCTGCACGTGATGCCGAATGTTGGGTAGAATGTGTTCTAGGTTGTAACTACAGCAGCGCTCAAAAGTATTTTTTAGTTGCGGTATTACGTTGCCGGTATTGTTTATATGCTGTGACAGCATAACAACACATATCACTATGTCCATCCAACAAGAGTTTCTTTCCGTGGTCACATATTTACATATCTAGTGAACAACAAGGTCATACAACAACACTTAAGTATTTATTCCTTTAGCTTAAAAGTATTTTGTAATTTTTTTTGTATTCATTAACTATTGTCACTCAAGCATTCAGACAGTGTATATTTATTTATAGAGACAATTACAAGCATGCCAAAACACAACGAATACTCGTTTGATGTCAGACAAACTGTTTTTAATACCCTGAAGAAAGGAAAGTCTTTGTCTAACTTTCCTAGGAACTATGGCATAACAACTAATAAGTGTGTGGACTCGACGGTAAAACAGGAAGGAACAGTAGTCTATCAGCCAAGGTTACCAGGTCGTCCTCGAGAAACAAGAAGTAGGAAGGACACAGTGATTTGTAATAAGTCGGCTGCTGATGCAAGGAAATCGGCTCGAGAAATTAGGGATGTTCTGGAGTAGCAGCATGGACTGAACTTACATGTCTCTGCCGTAAAACGTAACCTAGTAGTAGGTGATTCAAAAAAATGGTCTGGCTACCATCACGTAAACAATTCTTAAGTTGAAAACAGGAAGGCCAGGATAGGGACTGCAAAGAAACATCAAACGTGGAATACTACAGACTAGTGTAAGGTTTTATGGAAGATGAAGCTTAAGGTGTTCCCTTCTAAAAAATGTTCAAATGTGTGTGAAATTTTATGGGACTTAACTGCTAAGGTCATCAGTCCCTAAGCTTACACACTACATAATCTAAATTATCCTAAGGACAAAGACACACACCCATGCCCGAGGGAGGATTCGAACCTCCGCCGGGACCAGCCGCACAGTCCATGACTGCAGCGCCTCAGACCGCTCGGCTAATCCCGCGCGACTTGTTCTCTTCTGATTGTGTGCAGTGTATACGTCGTACAGAAGACGAAAGGACAGCAAAAGTATGAGATAGCGATCATTCAGCAGGGTGGTGGCTGCGACATGGTGTGAGGATGTTTTTGTAGACGTGGGGTTGGTCTTTTAGTCCAACCACAAGGCGAAATGGATCGTTTCTTCTAAAGTGACATTTTGGAAAAGAATGTTATTCCACACGGGAGAAAGAATGTGCCACGTAACTGGATGTTTCAGCAGGACAGATTCAAAACACCGCTCCGGCCACTTAAAAAAATTCTTTTCCCGTTAATAAATGAAATTTTTGGAGTGGTCAATCCAGGGCCCGGACCGAAATCCAATCAAATACCTCTGGGATTATTTTAATCGACATGTTCGTCGTAGAATATACTCAAACAAGGATCAGTTTGATGCTGCCTTATTGGACGAATGGTCAAAACTTCCACTTGACCTATCACTAAAGCTTGTACATTCAATGTCAAACAGATTTACAGCTGTGATCAAAGCTCACAGGTGTGCAATGAAATATTGATTTGTTCTTCAGATTCCAAAACATTTTTCTCTTAGTCTTACTCACTTAGACCTACAAATTACTTTTGAGCCAGAAGAATTGTCAGTTCTGTTTTGTTGTAAGATATCTTCATTTGAACAAAATGAAGTTTTGTGTTAAAGTTGATATAACTACATATTTTTAATTACCCAGTGTCAGTTTTTTCTATGAGACATTTATCATTTTGTAATTTTAGCTAATGCTATCTACGAATTGCTTTTGAGAATTACTGTAGCTGTTGTACGTAACTTGCACGTCAGGCGGTTGATAACTGATGCGGGTTGTTTACTTCGTGCTACCAGCAAATAAATATTTCTTCTGGAAACTACGTATTTACAGTTTTACAGCAATGTAAAGTCTATTTATAATTTATATAGCATATAACTACACTTATTCACCCTAGCTTTTGTGCAGAAAAATACGCTCATAAATATGGCATAGTATTATAAATTGTACCACTCTTCTTAATATTTTACCGGTGGATTTTAAACCAGCATTCACTACACATGTTTAAACAATAGATTTGATATAAAAATTGTTCTGATGTATGTGTTGCCTGCTATAATGTTAGCTAGAGAGTAATAGGGTACAGCCACAAGAAATTACATTTTTTTAAGTCGCTTCTTGCTTATTCCTACCAAGCAGCTGACAAATGGATTCGTACAAACTCTGATAGCAAAAGTGGTCCGACAAGGATTGCTGACTAAACTCAGTCCATAATCGGAAGCTAGGAATGAGGATGAAGAATTGCGTGAACAGAAGAGTAAAATTTTGGATCTCTTACCCAGTGAAATAAAATGTCTGACAGACAGCAAGGTAAATTTGAAAACAAATTGAAACAGTTGCTTCTTCACAACTCCTTCTATTCGGTACAAGAATTTCTATTGTAATATGTAAAAGGTGGTGGTTAGGAATTACCAGCTCAGAGCTTTATGTTTAATAATAATTAAACTCTTAAAATAAACAAACGTATTAATGAGCAGCAGGTAGCCATATTTACAAAATAATTTCAGTTAACTGAGAAAAACTTCCCAAGTCAAGATAGTAAAAAAAGAATTTTATTGGATGACCAGTTTCGATAGACATATACGGTCATAATTGGATCTTATGTCATAAAATGCTACAATATATTCTCCACCACAGTTGCAAGTGGTTCCACACTGCATATACACTTCCCACTAACATGAGGTAGTAGTAGTAGTAGTAGTAGTAGTAGTAGTAGTAGCTTTATTCATCTGTAGATCCCTTTTTACAAGGATATAAGACTTGTCAATGTATTTACAAGTTTAGACCAATTTAAAATAATCTAATTCATACACATATATTTGCAGACTTCTAGTTACAGACAATCGACAATCATTAGATTTACTACTGGTATGCAATACTTTTCTTTACTAACAACAAATTAAATGATGTAATGGCACACTGTTCACTCATACTCTCACTATCAGTCACTGCACACACTATACTCACATTGTTTCATGACACTTCACTCACTGCACACACACACACACACACACACACACACACACACACACACACACACAGACACACACACACACACACACACACACACACACACACACACACACACTGGTGATCTCTGGGCCATTTTCTGTACCCGAAACTTCCCATTTGCTACCCATCTATAATGAGTGAGATGTTGAGCACAGAAAGAGAAAGAGGTGTTAGTATTGTGCTATGCATTTTATTTCTAGAAAGGAAGAAAATAAGGAAACAAACATAAAGTGAAGGTGTTATGTGGAATGTTAGATGTTTTATAATCATTATTAATATTATTTATTTGTATAACCTTTTTTTATCAAACCCTTACTCTATTTTATCTAAGTAATCCGTCAATGTATAAATTGTATTGCATAATAGGGACTTTTTAGCTGCCTTTTTATATAAGTGTATCAATGCAAATTCTTTAATCTCTTTAGGTAATTCATTGTACAGTTTTATTCCTTGATAGAAACTGCTGTTTTGAGTTTTATGTTTATTTTTTCTCGGTAAATTTAAGTTGAGGCCGACGAACCACCCGTGTGGAGGCAGCGGAGACAGGAATTTATGATGTAATATGCAAACTGAAAATAAGGAATATAATTTCCGAACTTATCAAGTTGTCTTTTATTTATTTTTCCTTCATACAGGGTTAAATATAGCGTAATGTCATAGTAGTTTTATTTTACAACAAATTCTTGTTATATAATATAAATAAAGATTTCGTATAAATTATTTACACTTTTATTATGTATATAATGTTAAAAAGGTCCTCTAAAAAAATCAGAATGGCCAAAACGAAAAAATGCTACCCTCTGCCAATTCTAAACATTTTTGGCACAAAACATTTTTGTGATCACATTACGTGATAGCCAAAAACCTCACATTTGAGTTTGAAGAAATACTGATTTTTTTTTAAAAACTAAAGAATAAAATTATAATATGGAAAAATTTATTTAGCAAACTACATTTACCCTTTGAATTTAGCAGGTTTTGCAACACATTTTCAGTCCAATACGATTTTTTTGCGACTGGGTCGAAATTTTACTGGTACATCCCCTTAAGCATAAGCTCTGATGGTGACAGCATAGCTCTGCGAAACTAGTCATAGAATAAAATGCTTTTGTAGCGATCTTGCTTGTGAAGTTTCCTTCAGTTACCATACACTGCAGATAGTTCCGATACTGACAATGACAGGAATATATAGAATAATTCCCGATGTAAATGTAAAATGAGTCATTCTACATCATTAAGGCTTATCGTGCAGATGATTATTGGAACATGAATCTAACTAACTAACTCCCTAGAAAATCAAGAAAAACTAAGTGCAATTATGCACTCCTGAATCCTTCAAGTCGCACAAAAAAAACCTGCTATAGGAGAGTGACAGAAGGCCGATAGGCCTGTAAGGTGGCAGAATAAGTGAAGGTCAATTTCGCACCTTACATAAGAGTTTTATACATCGTAACAGGAAGGTGAATAAGACGCCTAACTTACTTTGGCGGTCTGTAATGCAAAAGGGATGACGCTCAATCAATGGCACTAACACACCGCTCCTACATAATGCATGTCAATCAGCAGAAGATGGAACAAGCAGAGAGAAGAAACGTTTTGTGTGGAAACGGGCACAGGCAGAAGCGGAGGCCGCACCATAGCAGGCACCACGAAAAGCTCTTAGGGGGAGTCCCGCAGTGGCGGTCAGTGACTGGACAGGTGACACATACTGGAGAGCAAGTAATGGGCCACCAGATGTAGGACAGAAATAAGCTTTGGAAAACTGCATATCAGAATTCTAAATGGATACAAACAAAACCAGTGAGCCAGTTGATCACATGAACAGCGAATGATACACATGTGATGTATGCATGTAACTGTTAGGCGTCTGGAGTGGGCACAAAACGTCCAATTGGTGGAAACGAACTAGGAAGGAGTAAAGTGATGAGATTCTAACGCAATTCAATGGTAGGGTCCCTGCAAATGGCAGAGAGTGTTTCCACAAAATTAGAGGAAAACTCCCATTGGTCGAAAAAAGCCATGATGCGGAGAACGAAGAACCCAGGTGGGGAGACAGTTCGGCCAGGAGAAAGCGAAATTTCTGGGGACTCTTCTCTGAACTGGCGTTAAGTGCAGAATGGGGCGCATAACACTCTGTAAGACGCAGATGAGAAATTTCTGTGAACACTGCGTTTACTGCAGCTGACATTCAGCTAGATATTAGCTGAAGCGTCGTTGAGCTGCAGCTATGGAGAAATGAACCAGCCAGTTCGTTAATTGTCCTTGCAAGGACAGAGAGAATTTTATCATTGTAACCTCCCCGCAAAATTTTATTGAATAATCAATATTAGTGAAATTGTCCCAAATGTTGTCTTCCCACAAAATATCGTTAAGGAATGCAGATTGATCATAAACCCACAATAATATTAATTAAATAATGAACCATGAACCGAATGGAACATCTCAACAGAAATAATAATATCTGGTAAATTTTATAAGGGCAGCAGCGCTGACCTTCGGCCCTGTGAAATAATTAAACCTGATAAATTTATAAGGACAGCAGCGCTGTCCTTCGGCCCTGTATTCTGAATAAAACAAGCAAAAATTCTTACCTCAATAAAAAACTGCATCTATATCTGCTCTTATTTATCGACACAGCTTCGTGCAATGCTGGCGTATATTTAATTTTGATTCATGGAGGAAATGCATAGGAAATATTCTTTGAATTGAAATGAATCTTTTACTTTAAAACAGTTACTCTATAAAAAAATTTCTTATTGGGGCATTTGTTGAACAAATTAATTTCAATTACCATACATTATTAGATTTGCGCAATGCTGCTTCATTACCTTCAACAACAATACTCATCGTCCACCACAATCCTGACCAGGCTCACAAGAAGAGCACGCCGTCGACGCATGCCGACGCCCGCTCAGTATAACCGTCCACTCGCTACACACTACCATACCAGACTGCTACTACTATCCAACTGTCGACTCGCGCGGTCAACCGCAGACTAGCAACGATAAATAACTCTCTGGTCAGAGATTCTGTCATGCCTCGCCATCGCTGGTAATGAATACATACGTGTTTCAACATGCATGCTGCTCCAGCCATGCGCGTGCATATCGCCATATTCCAAGACTAGAGATAAGTAAATGTTTTCCCGCATAAGGAGAAACATAGGGAGAGTTTCTGCAGAAAAAATCAGCAAAGGCTTAATTAGTTTTTATAGGAATTTCAGTGGGCGAGAGCAGCCGAGCAGCCATGCAGACGACATCTCGTTGCAGCTAAGGTAAATACCGCGAGCAGAGGCATAAACTTGTTGGTTCACCAGCTTGCGTGCACTATAAACTCGGGCGACCTTGGGAAATCTTTTGCTCAACTTTTCACAGAACTAACCATCCTCCATAGACTTGATTGTCATCCTAAATAGTACTGAAGTTTGAACCGGAATAGGATGATTTATCGTAGTATTGTCCAACATTATGACGTATTCGTAAGAATAATTTTGTAAAGAAGCTTCTAGTTAAAATTTACCATTGTTGTGTTTAGGATTATTTCACTTTCTGAAGACGAGATGCGTTTGTTTGACAACTGTTGTAACATTGTCACATGGTAAACTGTGTAAATCTGTGTATTTCTGTGACATGATTACAACATTAAGCCAAAATTGTTTACAGCTTACACAGTTGTTGTTCTGATCTCGAAACCGTACAAGCCATATCCCTCATCACTGCTCTACAAAAGAGACTAAGAAGCAGAGCAATATCATCTGCTTGTGAGATCACTGGTAGGCCTTACAAGAAGCTCCTCTTTGGCAAAGAATCTGAGGAAAACAAAAGCAAGACAAACAAAACCAAAACTGGCAAAACAAAACTGGCAGTACATATTCAAACAGATTCAGCAACATCTGCGAAGTTGACTTGGAGGATGATCTGATTAAGTTCCTCAAATGTTGTGTATGGTTCCATAGCTGGTACTCGAAAATAAGTGCGAGGAAAAGAAGTATTTTATTGTGGTATCTGCAAACCTGAATGCATATCTAATGTCGAAACTGTGCTAGTCCAAAATTAGCCTACTATTTTAGAAAACGAAAGTAATAAGGGTTCAGGTTTGTTCGCCAATGTTTTAAAAAATAGATACTGGTTACTCAAAACACATTTCTGTATATCTTGTTGTAGTTGAAATTATTCTAGTGGTAAAATTTAGAACACCTGTTTGCAAATTGTACCATTATGCATCTCTCCAACAACTGAGTGACGTCTTTTAAATTGTAGGAAATCTTGGCGTGTGTGTCAGACAATGGGCTACATAATGTTACTATTACATTTGGGCAATGTATATTACATTTCAATAAAACCAGAAAAATGCTGGAAGTGGTATTCAGTGCTCAGTATAGATGTTGCATATTGTTTTATTGTCAATACTGGACTTAATAGATAGAAAAACTGATTTTTTTCTATCAGGTACAGTACTACAAAACAAAAATAAAGAAGGTAAACACATATCCACTTCATAAACAAACAAAAACAGAAGCCCGCAAAAATTTTCGCTGCAAAGATACAGTTTCGTCACACTGGCATCTCGCACAACACATTGTTTATGAACCAGCTGGCCGTACTCGTAATTATAGACACTTTTTTTAATGCGGTTGTGCCTAATCCTTACCAAGTTGTTCAGAGAAGCCTGTGGAATATTGCCCCATTCCCCTACAGTGGCCTGTATGATGCCCCGTAAGTTCTCCAGTGGTATAGGACGATGTCAAAGCACTCGCCTTAGGATGGAACATGCATTGTTAATGCGGATGAGACCTGGAGAATATGGAGACCATTCCATCTAATAAGCTCCCCTAGGGAGGTGTTCACAAGATTGTGATGATGGGAGCGTGCAGTTTCGTACATCAGCGCAAAAGCTCACCAAACGGATCGACAATGCGTGCAAATATGTAGTTCCGATACATCACACCAGTCATCTTCCCATTTAATGGTACAAGGGGTGTCCTGCGGTCGTGCATGATTCCATCCCAAAACATGACTCGACAGGGGTTGTGGTCTGCGATACACTTAGGGAGTGATCGTTGTTCTCGTTGCCTCCCCACACGAGTATCAATAGTGTCATAGTGGAGACAGATACTGGTCTCATCAGTAAAGAGCATTGTGTCTCGCTGCTGCCTAGTCCACAAAGCGTGGTTACGTTCCATGCAACACGAGCTCCTCTCCAATCCCGATTCAGGGGAGGAGCCTTGAGAAGTCTTCTGGCACCGCAATTCGTATCGTTTGTGATGATACCTGCATTCCTACAGCTTTTTGAAACTGCCGCTGTAGACGAGTAGCATTGTGTTGCCTGTTTCTGCTTCGTTCATACGCAGACACTGGCCCTGCACACCTGTTGTTTTTCATCTGCGGCGACATATGCGACGATCCATGACTGACAGTGTGGCTAGAAACTTGCTCCAGATTCTACAGATATCACTTTGACTCACAGCGACATTCGCTGCACGTGCACCTGTCTCATTCCCTGTTCTATTAGAGTGACGGAACCTCTGGTCATACGTTACTGTTTTCCAGACCATCCTGGAGCAAGACAACTCTTAATGACATAAAGAACAAGAACAGAAATATTTACTGGTGGTGCGGTTGCCACAGTCTGCACATAGTGCTCTTTTACGGTAGAAACATGGAATGCTTCTACTAGAAATGCATTACAAACAAATCAGTGCATTGGTATCGTAATGTGTATCTGGATCACGATGGTCAATATTGAAGTTTCAGCAATATGCAACATTTATTTTGACCAACGTATTTACGAGACATTACTCTCCATTATAAATCGGAGTTTCTAGAGGTGAGTATGCAATCAGGATTATTTAGGAGGAATTACGGGCTACAAGTAATAAATGGTCAATTTGGCTTTAGATTACCATATACGTTTACCCAACAGATAATTAGGAACATAAAGTTTCCAAGATTACATTTAGCAAAAACTTTACCATATAAATCCAAATATTATCATCTTTTTCATTGAGAAATGTTATATAACAAACCCTTTGGTTTTCAGTAAAAAGCAAAAGAAATAATCGTATGCTTTGTTTATTACAAGATGTCTAGGGGAAGGATCATCAGCCTAATTGTAATTATTTCTCCGCGCACAATGGCATCTTTCGTTCGCGAAATATAGGAGTTATGTATCTGTTGACTGTAGGTAATTTTCAACGTGCGTCAAAGTGCACGTGTATAAGTATGCGTGCGCTTGTATTTGTGTGTGTGTGTGTGTGTGTGAGAGAGAGAGAGAGAGAGAGAGAGAGAGAGAGAGAGAGAGAGAGAGAGAAAGGAGAGGAAAAGAAACATTCACGTGCTTTGTCGCATGTATTTTCGCTTAAACGTAAAGGTTTAGTATGTCCTTTGGAGTGAGGTGAAACGTGTCCTCTATTGTTCCACATGTCCATGTTCAAACGGAACTCAGATTAATACGCTGTGATGGATGGTAGATCAAATTCAGACTGCTGATTTTAGTGGATGATGCTCCAACCAACATTTAGGAAAGTTCCAGTCTGAGCTTCTCAGACTGTTGCACAGCTTCAATCGGGAAGTATCCTAACGATATGCATTTCTAGCACGAAATTTGTTGGAGTGTTTACTGGTGGTTCTCGATATCAAGAGAATTCAAGAGTAGGATGTACGTTTCTCGTCCCCAAGCTAAAATATTACAAGCAATTTTGTCTGCTCCCTGCGTTGATCAATTTTTTCTGCGGGAGTGACTGCGATTCGTGAGGCTCTCAAATTTGGTCGTCATATATGGCTGCAGAACCTGCTCGTAGTATAACTCAAAAGGCATACTGTAGTACGTTGAAAATCCAAAGTGAAACGGAGAGATGAATACTGAAATACTAGAACCCATATGTCAATCATTGACAAAAAATGTCATATGAGAATTTCCATTCTATGGGTGCCATCGCATGTAGGATTTTCCTACAGTGACACGAAACAACTGGCGAATAAGAACAGTGTTTTTGGATTGCAATTAACATTAGTCTGCCTTATCCTTATTTCAAGTTAAGGATACAGTAAATGACTGAGGAAGAATTGATAGAGGATTTATGCCATTCGATCTGCCATAAGGGTGAACTCTACGCCACGATCCAGCCAGTAATTAGAACCATCCAGCGATTCCGAAAATTTAGGGCGAGCGGGAAGCTACTAACGATCGTGGTAGAATGGGTACCAACCATAGTTCAACTTCTTCCCAGTTATAAGGCACAGTCATGAAGGATACATTCTCTGCGACTGTCGGAAGAAAGAAGAATGAGATGTTTAGCACTTTATGTTTTCCTGAACTTTATTCGAACGACAGTTCCTGAAAAAACTTTATGAATCTGAAGGCTTCCAGCAAGTGCTTGTGTTTTATTATGTCATGACGATCCTAAAATATACAAAGCCCTTTCTGTTTTTATAGGATTTTGTAACGTGTATATGTGAAGTTTTGTGTTCTGCCTGTGGTTGTATTAACAGTCGACTCTCCAAGTGTATGCTCCGCAATCTCTGTTGAGTTGTCTCTTTCTTTTAATTCTACACTGTCCAGTCACATTCATGTGTTAATGTGACCCCTTGTCAAAAGCCTGAATAACAACCATTGCAGAGCAAACCGCCACGAGACGTCCAGGAGGAGAGTCAGCGTGGTTCTGGAAGGTACCCATAGTGTCACTGCGTAAAGTCAAGTGCTGACACGCCGCTCGGGAACAACATGGAAGAGAAGGCTGTGAGAAGAAGTCTGTCAATCGCAGGCTGACCGTCCACCCTTCCAGGACGACAACCCGACATCAGCGGACCCAACGTGAAGAAGACATAAACGTCGCGACCGAATGCGACGGCCCAGTTCGATAGCAGCTGGATTAGCCAATTGGACAGCAGCATGAACGATAGCAGCTTCGATAGCAATTCAGGACAGACTTTTGTCAGTTAGAGATCAGTAGTCACTGCAAAGACTGATTATTTCGAACGTCGCCCTTTGCTTGCGACACATCTGCGTAAGTGCCATAAGTATGTGTAATTGTCTCTTTGTAATAAAACTCATTAATACGAGTTGTTTGGTTGTTTAGCAAACCGAGTATGGAGGCTTCCTAGACGCAACAAGATAGGGATGTTGAGCCATGTTGACTCCACTGGAGCGGACAGCTACCCCAGATTTCTCGGTTGAGGGTCCATGACGTGTACAGCATAAACGAGGTGGTCTCACAACTTCTCGATTTGTTTTAAAAATGGCTCTGAGCGCTACGGGACTTAACATCTGAGGTCATCAGTCCCCTAGAACAAAGAACTACTTAAACCTAACTAACCTAAGGACATCACACACATCCATGCCCGAGGTAGGATTCGAACCTGCGGTTCCAGACTTAAGCGCCTAGAACCGCTCGGCCACAACCACCGGCTTGGATTTAAATCTAAGGAGTTTACTCACCAGGGGAGTGCGGTATTTTCATCCTGGTGCTCTTCGAACCATACACATACACTGAGAGCTGTGTGGAACGTTATGTTGTCTTGCTGGTAGATGCCATTGTGCCGAGGAAAACCAAACTGCATGTAGGGGTGGACCTAGTTCCCAAGGATATATGCATACCTGTGTTGATCCACTGTGTCTTACAGAAAGACTAGATCACCCAGAAAACGCCCCGGGAACATTTCCCAGATTGTTGCGCTCCCTCCCCCCTGCCTGGATCCTTCCGATGACTGATGCAGGCTGTTTGCTTTCAGACGTACCTCGGCGTCCGCGACAAAGGCCATCTGACCAGTGGAGTGTAGAACGTGATTCATCAGAAATGGCCACCTGTTTCTATTCAGTGGACGTGCAGTTGCGGTGCTGGCGTGAAAATTCCAGCCTTCGTCGCCGATTGACAGCAGTCAGCACGGGTACATGAACAAGGCGTCTCCTGTAGAGGCCCACACGCAGCAACGTTCGCCGAACGGTCGGCGAGGAGACGCTGTTAGTAGACCCTTGTTTCAGCTGGGCGGTCAATTGCTCAATAGTTGCACGTCTTTAAATTCATTTGTTTGGCCATATTGTCCGTAGTTGTTTTACAGATGCTGAGGGTATTTTCGTTCCGTCGTTACAACTACAAGAAAATGTGTGTTTTCTCACCAGACGCGGTTCGCTTTATTGAGGTAAAGCATCATCAGTAGTCTGTGATTACGGATATTTACAACGTGATTTTTTTTAGGATCGAAAAACCGTTTCAATTTGTTGGTTTTTAATTACTGTGATTTCTGCTTCGTTTCTCACCTACATTAGGAAATGCGTCTGCTAGTGCGTCTTTGGCATTTTTCCTCATTAGACACTGATACATCTACATCTACATTTATACTCCGCAAGCCACTCAACGGTGTGTGGCGGAGGGCACTTTATGTGCCACTGTCATTACCTCCCTGTCCTTTTCCAGCAGCGTTTGGTTCGCGGGAAGAACGACTGCCGGAAAGCCTCCGTGCGCGCTCGAATCTCTCTAATTTTACATTCGTGATCACCTCCGGAGGTATAAGTAGGGGGAAGCAATATATTCGATACCTCATCCAGAAACGCACCCTCTCGAAACCTGGACAGGAAGCTACACCCCGATGCAGAGCGCCTCTCTTGCAGAGTCTGCCACTTGAGTTTGCTAAACATTTCCGTCCCGCTATCACGCTTACCAAATAACCCTGTGACGAAACGCGCCGCTCTTCTTTGGATCTTCTCTACCTCCTCCGTCAACCCGACGTGGTACGGATCCCACACTGATGAGCAATGCTCAAGTATAGGTCGAACGAGTGTTTTGTAAGCCACCTCCTTTGTTGATGGACTACATTTTCTAAGGACTCTCCCAATGAATCTCAATCTGGCACCCGCCTACCAACAATTAATTTTATGTGATCATTCCACTTCAAATCGTTCCGTACGTATACTCCCAGATATTTACAGAAGTTACTGCTACCAGTGTTTGTTCTGCTATCATATAATCATACAATAAAGGATCTTTCTTTCTATGTATTCGGAATACATTACATTTGTCTATGTTAACGGTAAGTTGCCACTCCCTGCACCAAGTGCCTATTCGCTGCAGATCTTCCTGCATTTTGCTGCAATTTTCTAATGCTGCAACTTCTCTGTATACTACAAAGACTTGTCGTCAAATTTTTTGTTCTGCAGAACTTTGCATTTTTTACCTTTTACAGAGCACAATTCTCCTTGCACCACTGTTAACTGTTTATTTTTACACTTCTATGATTGTACTGTGTTTTGTAGTATTGCAGACGTAACATTGTCACTCGTTTGTTAACCTGTACTTTGTATAGCCAAAGTGTAAAACGTAATAAATACATAGTTCTGTAGAGGAAAGTAAAATTAGACTACAGGTATGGTGTCTAGTGAAGAAACACTAAAGACGTGCTAGCAGACGTCATTTTCTGAACCAAGCGAGAAACCAAGCAGAAATCAGGTTATGGTAAATACGATGCTTCTCTTTGAAGCGTCTGAAATTGCGCTTTATTAACGGTCACACCAAAGGCTACTTTTGTTGGGAATTTTCTTATCATTTGGGAAGGCGTGGTTAGACCGGAACGTGTGACGCTAATGCGGGGGTATGAACACAGTTTTACCGCAGCCAATGAATTTAGAAGTGGTGATGCATTCGCCTACATTACCAACAATCTGACAACATTACTTAATGTCTGATTATCGTTAAGATTACGTGAATTGTTTCTTACAATGTAGCCATTATTTCTCCTCAACATGTCCTATTGGCTTCATTATGTATACAATGTTGTAATTCAGTATCAAAATCTATAATGAAGAAGCCTGCCTAAGTTGGTGAAACTCCTGGAGGAGACTTCCTATCCTATGATACGCCTGCCCAGGTATTTTAAAACAATATGGCCCATGGCCAGCAATATCAGTCTAGTTAAACTGAACTGAAGCAGACATCAATGCATTGGTAAATTATCTAATATTTTTAGATCGTTCCTAGTATACTCGCAACTCTGATCTATGACGTTTTGAAGCTCATCAGAAACTTTAGTGGGCTGTACGTTAACCTTTCCTTTGTGGCAACACATGGTAGCTGAACTATCACTGTACTCCCCTGAAAATGACCTGCACGCCAATGTACGCACATTTATTCGATCCTATCAACACTTTGCGTTTCCGTTCGGGCAGAGCAATTATTTTTATCTACTTGCACTGATATCTTGATGGAGGTGAAGTAGGTAAACTGGCGACACAGAGTCTTTCTCTTGCACTAATTGCTGCCGTTCGTAATATTAGTATCTGTTTAGATAGCTTAAATAAACTCACATTCGATAATCTAACCATGCAGACTCATAAAAGCCATACAATTTGTGTAAAAATTCCTTAGATCGTCACTGAGCAGCGACCACCTGATATTTCAAAGAATACCTTACGCGCCACGGCGCGGAATACGAATTGTTCATAAATTGTATCGATAGAGATATTTTGTGTGTCTTATTTTTTGACAGCTGAAGAATTGTAATCCTCTTCTGTTTGCACAGTCGTGATATTTTTTAAAGACGGCGGACGCGTATATGGCGTGGTCCGTAATCACTAAATAGTTATTATAAAATATTACTATTCTTCAATGCTGTGTAAGAATTTATGTGTGCATCTAAGATGAAATATCGAAGACGTTAAAGGACTTTATTTAACGAAACAGCCAGAAAGATAGAAAATTGAAATCGTACGGAGCCTATTGTTAACAATACTGACTAAGGTAATTAAATAAGTTATTGTGCTCTCAAATGCAGTAATGCCTGCTTATTGCTTAAAGTATTTCTATACTATCCATCTCCTATTAATAGCAACAGAAATAACGGTGTTTTTATAGTTTTCATACAGCTACCAAGGACCGACTGCATGTCGGCAAACGTCGTAGTTAAGGCAGAAGGCGCATTGCTATTTACCTTGTTTGTGATTTAAATCCAACTTCTTTTACTGTGTGGTGTAGTACAGCAAAGAAAATTTCCAGCTCTGTCTGGTCCCTTAGATTTCTCTGTTGGTAGTTGTTACGAACGCTCGTGATCGAACGTGATCACGACACAAATAAATTAAGTGGCAATGCGAAACCTGTTCTTGATCTTGAGAACGCTACGCCTTCTGCCAACTATTTCAGGTGAAATATAAACTATCACTTACAATACTTAAGTTTTTTTTTGAAAAGAGTTTGCTCTTCCCGCCAAGACGTGTTGCAAAACTCACAACAGATTTCTGAATCTTCACAAGAGAATAATAATTTGATCAAAATATAAATAAATAAAAAAAACACCACACGTTGAGCTCCTGCTCGTAGCTTGCTGAAGTTGTCGTTGTTCGTCACTTTGTCCGACATTCTTCTGCGGTCTGTAACACGTTCCAGTAGTCTGGAACACCCTCTGGTTGGATGTCTTGTTTTCGGTTTGCATGTCATGCCCCGTGGAACTGTGGGAACCTGAAATACAAAAGAAAACATTTAGGAAACATTTAAAAGTTTTTGGTTTTGTAATTATATATTTGTTAAAAAATTAATAAGAAATAAATGTTACTGCCAATACATGTTTGTTTTACATTTAATGGTGATGCAGATTAATGGTACTGACGTTAGGAGAAGTGCACATAACGGCGCTAATGCTGTAAAGTAATGGCGAATTAAAAGTTAAATAAATTGCAAAATATTTAAAAGTGTCGTATTACTGTCTTAAGCCGCTAATAAAATACTTCTTTTATACAACCAATTTCAGTCGTGACCATCATCATGTTAGACGAAATATGAAATCGTTATCGTCAGTTAATAAAACAATGAATAACACACTGTTATCATATCGCAATAAACCGGGTGATCAAAAAGTCAGTATAAATTAGAAAACTTAATAAACCACGGAATAATGTAGATAGAGAGGTAAAAATTGACACACATGCTTGGAATGACATGGGGTTTTACTAGAACCGAAAAAAACAAAGTTCACAAAATGTCCGACAGATGGCGCTGGACAGAAAAACTGCTACCGTGACGGGTGAGAGGTACGCCGATATGTTAGAGAATCGCATCATCCCGAGCCTGGCTGATAAACACCTGCTGGAACGTACGATGTTTATGCAGGATGGCGCTCCACCCCATGTTGCTAGACACGTGAAAGATCTCTTGTGCGCGTCGTTTGGTGATGATCGTGTGCTCAGCCGCCCCTTTCGTCATGCTTGGCCTCCCAAGTCCCCAGACCTCAGTCCGTGCGATTATTGGCTTTTGGGTTACCTGAAGTCGCAAGTGTATCGTGATCGACCGACATTTCTAGGGATGCTGAAAGACAACATCCGCCGCCAATGCCTCACCATAACTCCGGACATGTTTTACAGTGCTGTTCACAACATTATTCCTCGACTACAGCTGTTGTTGAGGAATGATGGGGGACATATTGAGCATTTCCTGTACATAGCATCATCTTTGCTTTGTCTTACTTTGTTATGCTAATTATTGTGCTATTCTGATCAGATGAAGCGCGATCTGTAGGACATTTTTTGAGCTTTTGTATATTTTTGGTTCTAATAAAACCCCATATCATTCCAAGCATGTGTGTCAATTTGTACCTCTCTATCTACGTTATTCCGTGATCTATTCAGTTTTCAAATTTATACTGACTTTTTGATCACCCGGTAAATTACGTCGTTAATCTATAAAAACTGTGCTAGGGAGTGTACTCATTCATGTTACAATTGTATTCGGCGGTAACGATGTGAACACGTTTGTAGCGCAATAGACATGTCATACAAATAAAGCGATTGCACTTTTCTTCAAACTAGAACTATTACGTTGCAAGATTCCTCAGGAATCTTCGACTGAAGGCAAAGAAGCTTGGAGGCTCTGTTTGCGACGTGAGAGTGCTCCACTCCACAAATAGTAGCGAACTAGGTGGCTATGCGGTCAGCAGACTGGACTTGAATTCGGGAGGACGACAATTCAAACCGACATCTAGCCATCTAGATTTACTTATTCCGTTACTTCCCTAAGTCGCTTAAAGAACGCGCTGGGGTAGTTCCTTTCAAAAAGGGCGCGGCCGATTTCCTTCCCCATCTTTAAACAGTAAAGCTTATGCTCCGTCTCTTAACGGCATCGTTGTCGACGGGCCGTTGCAAAGTCATCTTTCTTTCTTTTCTAATCCATGTAGTGAACTATTCCTCTGCGACTGCAAATTATTGCATAGCTGCAGAACACTGTGATTATAGTAAAACACAGAAACGTTAGTGAAAATGGCAGTACAGAAGCAATACCTCTTAATGAAATAAACTTAATACTATTATGTCAACATATTCATTATTGAGACTACAGAACTGCACTAACTTGTACCGTGGGATTTGCCTAGGAAGACTAAAATGTAAGCTATCAATGTAACTACGACTCTACGTACGGAGTCGTACATTTGAGGATTTGCAAGAAGTGTGTATGTAAAGGGAAAAATATGAGTAAAACTGTCAAAGAAAGGGATAAAGTCATTCATTCTCGTGGACTGTACAGCAAACTCACAAGAATCTGCCACTTTTATAAAAAGAAAAGTCTACGTATATCGTCGATGGACTATGTTAATTTTCACTTATTGCAGAATTTTATGATGGCGCTCAGGCGACGGTGTTGTGCTCTGCCAGATGGCTTGCGTTCAAAACGGTTACACCTAAAGCAGCGAGAAAAGGCGTTTTAGTCGGCGAGACGTTTGCTAACGTTTAAGACGGGGTGAGAAGGGGGGGGGGGGGAGCCAGGTGCGTAGGGCGGTCAGCCGTGGCCGACAGCGACCGCGCATTACGCGCCGGAAGAGCGCTTCCGTTTTCACGGCTCGCATTCGCACGTGCGTCACGCCGTTCTGCCTGCTAGACTCTTCACCTCGCACGTCTGGCGAAGTGCATGACGACTATGAGAGTAAAACCAAGCAAATCCCACAGTACGCATCGTTCGTTAATCTTTAAAATGGATTAAAGCACTCATTGACCGCTGTAAGGTACTTATTTGTAATGGTATCCGGTTTCGGTCAGAATGTGACCATCCTCAGCCCATTTTATACCGTCATAGTAGGCGGTGGCGGTGAACGCTTCAAGTGCCGCAACGTCGAAGCAGTTGACGTTTTTAGAACGACAACACCTGCACTGTTCACCGCCACTGCCTTTCATTACGGTATAAATGGTCTGAAGATGGTCACATTCTGACCGAAACCGGATACCATTACAAATGAAACTTCCTGGCAGATTAAAACTGTGTGCCGGACCGAGACTTGAAATCGGAACCTTTTCCTTTCGCGGGCAAGTGCTCTACCAACTGAGCTACCCAAGCACGACTCACGCCCCGTCCTCACAGCTGTACTTCTGCCATTATATCGTCTGGAAGAAGTAAAACTGTGATGACGGGGCGTGAGTCGTGCTTGGGTAGCTCAGTTGCTAGAGCACTTGCCCGCGAAAGGCAAAGGTCCCGAGTCTCGGTCCGGCACACAGTTTTTATCTGCCAGGAAGTTTCATATCAGTGCACACTCCGCTGCAAAGTGAAAATCTCATTCTGGAAACCGTTACAAATATTTCGGATGACTATTTTCAATCCATTGTAAACAAATGTAGCTATACCGTTAATTTTGATCGAAGAGAGATGTTTTCAACAATTACACAATCGCTAATCTGTATTGCTAAAAGTGTAAAATGAAGAACAAAAACAGCTGCAGGTTGCCTTTCTAATGGCTTCCAGGGGCAAGAAAAATTTGGTTTTCAGTGTGTCACATAATTAGGACCGAATCTAAAATTTTAAAATCCTGCTATAGTCTAATCATTAAGTGGTATGATCTTATATTAAAGGTGTAACACTGTAAGACAGTAACTAAAGGTAGATAGTCTATATACACTGAGGTGAGAGAAGTCCTGGGATAGTGGTATGCACATACACAGATGGCGGTAGTACCGCCCACACAAGCTATAAAAGATCAGGACATTGGTGGAGCTATCACCTGTACTCACGTGATTCGTGTGAAGAGGTTCCCGACGTGTTTGTTACCACACGACGGGTATTAACAGACTTTGAACGCAGAATGGTAGTTGGGAAGTTCCATTTCAGAAATCGTTAGGACATTCTGAGACTGACAGTGTCAAGAGAGAGCCGAGAATATCAGATTTCATGCATTTCTTCTCACCACTGACAACGCAGTGGCTGACGGCCTTCACTTAATGACTGAGAGCATCGACGTTTGCGTAGAACTGTCAGTACTAATAAACAAGCAACACTGCGTGAAATAATCACAGAAATCAATGTGGGGCGTACGAAAAACGTGTTCGTTAAGACAGTGCAGCGTAATTTGGCGTTAATGGGGTATGACAGCAGACGAGCGACGCCAGTGCCTTTGGTAACAGCACCTCTCCTGGGCTCGTGACCATTTCGGTTGGATACTAGACGATTGGAGAACCGTAGGTAGTCAGATGAGTCACGATTTTAGTTGATAAGAGCTGATGGTAGGGTTCAAGTGGAGCCATGGATCCAAGCTGTGAACAGGACACTGGGCAAGCTGTTGGTGATACAATAACATTGCGAATGGACTGAGTCCTTTGGCCCAACTGAAACGATAACTGACTGTAAATGGTTATGTTCGGCTATTTGGAGACCATTTGCAGTCATTCATGGACGTCATGTTCCAAAACTACGTTGTCATGTCACTGAACCACAATTCGTCGCCAATGGTTTGAAGAACATTCTGGACAATTTGAGCGAATGATTTGGCCACCTAGATCGCCTGGCATGAATCCCATCGAACATTTGTGGAAGATAATCGAGAGGTCATTTCGTGCATCAAATCATGCACCTGCAACAGTTTCGCAATTATGTACAACGATAGAGGCAGTATGGCTCAATATTTCTTCAGGGAACTTCCCGCAACTTGTTGAGTCCATGCCACTTGGAGCTGGAGGTCCGGCACGATATTATGAGACCACCTCAGTGTATGTCTTGAGCCACCATAACTCATGGCACTCAGATTACCCCCAGTATATCCATCCAGTACTGGAAACTGAGAGCACTTAGCGGTTTCCAACAAACTTTACGTACAATTTCAAACCGTTTCCGTGTTTTTTGTTGCTGACAACCCGACCGCCTCCCCTCCCCCCCAACTCAACCACATAAAACGAAGTAGTGAGGTGAAAATACGAGGGCGGTTCAGAAAGTAACCTCCGATTGGTCACAGTGCGGGTTGCGGGGGGAGTAGCGACGCCATCTGTGCGTTCACGCACTCAACAGGTCAGTCGGCATCAAGCTGTGGTCGAGTGAACGTCGTACCTGCGCTAGTTTAGTTTTTGTGGCAGTTTGAAATGTGTGCTGCAATAGAAAACCCCGCCAAATGTGAAGTGCGGCCGGCCGAAGTGGCCGCGCGGTTCTGGCGCTGCAGTCTGGAACCGAAGAGACCGCTACGGTCGCAGGTTCGAATCCTGACTCGGGCATGGATGTGTGTGATGTCCTTAGGTTAGTTAGGTTTAACTAGTTCTAAGTTCTAGGGGACTAATGACCTCAGCAGTTGAGTCCCATAGTGCTCAGAGCCATTTGAACCATTTTTGTGAAGTGCGTGCTGTCATAAAGTTTTTACAGCCAAAGGATATTCTGCAGCAGCTATTCATCGTGAGCTTTGTGCCCTGTACGGACCAAGAGTTATGAGTGAAGGAGTTGTCCGTGAATGGGTACGTTTATTTAAAAGTGGACGAGAAAACGTTCATGATGAAGAGAGGAGTGGTAGACCATCATTGGTGACTGACGAACTCGTTCAGACAGTTGATGCAAAAGTTCGTGAAAATCGACGTTTCTCAATGTCGGAGTTGTCTACTGGTTTTCCACAGATTTCTAAGACCCTCTTGTACGGTTTGATGACGACGAAGAGCTCAAAGATGCGGTCACAGGCTGGCTCCAGGCACAAGCGGGTGATTTTTATGCAGAAGGAATTTCAAAGCTTGTGAAGAGATACGATAAGTGCCTCAATCGCTATGGAGACTATGTAGAAAAATAGTGCAAAGATGTAGTTGTAAGATGTATATATTAAAATATTTTTATTTAACTTGGTGTATTTTTTTAAATCAACCGGAGGTTACTTTCTGAACGGCCCTCGTAGTTTATCGCTTACTACATTTTCACAGTTCATGCAGTAAAATTTAAGCATCAGTCACGACGTTTTACTACTGAATCTATCCACAACACAGTCTTTAGACAGTATTCACACGTGCCTCTGAATGTACCTCCAGTACTATATCTCCGTGCGAAACTTAGTTCAGGAGACATAAAGTCATAAATATTAAGATATGTGAAAAACTTGCTTGTCTTTAAACAAAGCCTCAAATGATCCAGAGTATCTTCTTCCGTTGTTTAGTAATGGGGGCAGTTAGCTCATTGCTACGAACTTTGAACATAATTTCAAAACTTTTCTTAGCTTTTTCGTTACTCTGTGGGTTGCTAGTCCGAAACTAACAGAGCCGTCATCATCGGCGTAATCAGACATCTGAAGCTGTTTCATACACGTAAGTTCGATTCCTGAAGGATTCGCGGGATGAGGGGTGACTGGTGCAACTATAAGAAAAGAGAAGACTCTGGTACTCCATATAGACTTATGCCACCGTTGATGGCTTACGGAGTAGAAGGAGATGCGAAACCAGGGTTGGTTTCCTTTCTTCGCGAAGAGGATCACAATGCGCTACTTTCTCTTCTCGCCTCCTTTCCCCCATCCTGTAATATAATTAGAAGTCAGTCTAACCTTTAATGTATCACAGATGCCAAGGATTTTAATTTTTTTGTTGTCATCGGTCTTCTGACTGGTTTGATGCAGTTCGTCACGTTTACCTCTCCTGTGCCAACCTCTTCATATCAGAGAAGAACTTACAACCTATATCCTCAGTTACTTGCTGGTTGTATTCCATCTCTGTATTCCTCTACAGTTTTTACCCTCTACAACTCCCTCTAGTACCATGGAAGTTATTCTGTGATATCCGATCTGTCCCTTCGTCTTGTCAGTGTCTTCCATATATGCCTCGTGGTTCTCCAGAGAACCACCTCATTCCTTACCTTATCAACCCACCCAATTTTCAATGTTCATCTCTCGCACCAAATCTCAAATGCTCCGCTTCTCTTCTTTTCCGGTTTTCTCACAGTTCACGTTCCAGTATGACACAACTCTGCGCTCCCAACGTACATTGTCCTTGGATAAAAATGCCGTTTTTACATATGATAGTCTGTTTTTTGTGTCCTCTTTGCTCTGTCTATCATAAGTTATTTTGTTGCCTAGCTAGTAGAGTTCCTTAACTTTATCCACTTCGTGATCCCAAATCCTAATGTTACGTTTCTCGCGGCTCTCATTTCTGCTACTTCTCATTACTTTCGCCTTTCCTCGATTTACTCTCAATCCTTATTATTTATTCATTAGGCCGTTCATCGCACTGAACCATATCCTACAATTCTTCCTCGCGTTCACTGAGGATAGCAATGTCACCAGGAAACTTATCATTGATATCGTTTCACCATTAATTTGAATTGCACTCTTGAACTTTATTTTATTTCCAACACTCATTCTTCGATATGTAGATTGAACAGTAGGGGAGAAAGATTGCATCCCTGTCTTACACCCTCTTCAATCCGAGCACTTCGTTCTTCGTCTTTCATTGTTATTCATCCCTCTTGGCTCTTGTATGTATTGTATTTACCTATCTTTCACTTTAGTAATAATAACAGTAAAGCAGAAAGAATAAGTATATGGATAGACTACTCAGCCTGCCTGGCGATTTTATGTCAGGACTTTCAAAAAGAGCATAGCTCCACATGAATTTTTAAAAAAAGTAGCAAATATATTTTGTCTCCAGGTATCAGTACAAAAGGAATATGAGTAGCAACAACCTGACACTCAAAATTCTGGAAACTAAAGAGAGTTTCTCAGGTCATATATTTGTGCGAAACCACTCAGGATGTTTAACGATTTACACAGTCCAAGTTTTACATAATCAAATCGAGAAACTACCACGAATGATGACGATGATGATGATGATGAAATGATGAGGACAAATGGAATTCTAA
This sequence comes from Schistocerca nitens, assembly GCF_023898315.1. Taxonomy (NCBI): domain Eukaryota; kingdom Metazoa; phylum Arthropoda; class Insecta; order Orthoptera; family Acrididae; genus Schistocerca; species Schistocerca nitens. The sequence continues at coordinate 403,293,423 of NC_064617.1, forward strand.
AAAATCGGCGTAAAGCTAAAGCTGAAACATTAAAATGACTCGAAGCTGTAAAAGAAGATATAAAGGACGCAGGAACAACGCCACTTGATTCACAACTTGGTCTGATGAGATGAAAGAAGTCCATTCTGAGAAAACGATAGTAATCAGGGTGCAATTAGGAGCTAAAATAAAACTATCAAAATGTCGTCCGTTGTACATGGCGTAGCACAATAGGACTCAAACGTGAATTATGATAACCAGTAAGTACATCCAGAATAGTTTGGTTCAATAATACTAACGTTTTTACATTAGCACTTAGTACGTCAGTCTAGTACAAGCTAATAGAAACTGTAGTTCAGGAAAATACGTAGTTTTATGAGCACGTGACCAAAAATTTAACAATTTCAAGCGTCATGCAGTTAACTTAAGAGCTGTAATAACAATAAACTCTCAAAAATTTGATAATGTCGTGATTTACACAATATGAAATAAGAAGGTGCGCTCCCAATTGTCAGTATTTCATTTGCAAGAGGTATTGCCAGAACTCTGCAAGTACGTAGCAGAACTCGGCATCCATGCAGTGCTCTCAGTCGTGTGGAGAGTTCTGTGGCCTGGCTGCACACTTCCCCCACTATAATGCCATTCTTTCTGAGTGCGATGATGGGGAAACAGCGAACATGGCAGATGTAGATGGCACTGCAGTCATGCAAGAAACACTGAACGACTTGCATACAGCTTGCTTTCACATTCCATAACCACAAAGATCACAGATAAAAACAACCTGTATTATTTAATTACTTTCTGCGCTCTGAAGACATAACAAAATTTATATCTGGTACAAACTATCGGCAGACGAGCAGACAAAACAAATTTCGCAGACTTTTTTCATTCGTGTTGCCACATAATCGTGAATCAACTAGTTTCATAATCGAAATAAACCTTTCACTTACACATGTCGATTGAAATATAGTATCTCGTTGGCAACCTTATTATCGAGACGTGGAAAATAACGTAGAACATCAGGATAGTTTCATCATGAAAGAACATTTTAAACGGAATCGCATTGTAGATCGATCGGTACCGTCTGCGCAAGTGCAGGGGCGGGTTCAACAAAAACGGCACACGATCTCGAAACCAGCTCGAAAGCAGGCGTCCTCCCTTCAAAATTCGCCATTTCTTCAACTCCATTGAGCTCAGGGAAATGGACTGTTCGTCAGAAGTTGCTCCTTTGAAAAAGCGATTTTCTTTTTAAGCACATCGCCCCCAAATCCGAAATAAGTTGTTTTTCACGTTACAATGTCTTTCTATGGATAGGGACGTCCGCTTCAAGTGAGAGATCTGCAATCCATTTTGAAGTTATGATTTTCGTTCGTGCTTTCCTTTATCCTTCAGAAACTCTACAGTAGTGAGCGTTAAATGGGACAATTGTTCCAGGCATGCCCCTTGACTTAATTAAAGTTCTTTGCAATAATAAATAACTCCTCCTTACCATTCACTTGATTCTGTTAACAGCTGTTGCAACTAAGGAGATATACACTCTAAGACAAATAAAAAAAACAAATTGTTAGATGTGATGTAAATGTACAGGCAAATAAATTGCTACAGTTTCATAAAAATTGGATGATTTATTGAAAAAGGAGAGCTTCACTAATTGGACAAGTCACAAATGCGTTGATCCACCACCGGCCTCTCACGTAGTTACTCGGCTTCACACTGATTGACCGAGTTACTCAATGTCCTCCGGGGGATAGTGTAGCAAGTTCTGTTGAACTGGTGCGTTTCATCGCCAAAATCACGAGCTAGTTGCAGGGTCCTGTCCATAATGCTTCAAACTTTTTTGATTGAGGAGAGATCCAGCGAACCTGCTGGAAAAGATAGGGTTTTTCAAACACGAAGACAAACTGTAGAAACTCTCGCCATGCGTCAGCCAAAGGGATTCTGCTATCAAAAGAAATCACATACCAGAACAACAGTCCTGGTTGTCTGGCCGTATGGCGGGCAACAGTCAGATTGGTATCCCACCATTGTCTGGGGCGTCTTTAGACACGTCTTCGGCCTGAAATCTCACAGAGTTGAGAAGAATTGTCATCAGTTTTGAGTCTCGCTTCGACCTGAGGCCCGACGACCAGCGATGACATGTCTTGTGACAGTGGTGGGATACGAACCTGAGTGTCGTCCGCCATTCAGCCCGACAGCCAGACCCACGTTTCTTTTTATAACTGGATTCCTTTGGTTGTCACCCGCGGTATCCTTACAGGAAAGCAGTATGTCGAGGGTATTCTACGCCCTGCTTTGTTGCCCTTCATGGCAAACCATCCAGGACTTACATTTCAGCAATATAGTGTCTACCCGTATACGACGAGACTTTCTACTGCTTGTCCTCGTGATTGCCACACATTGCCTAGGTCAACAAGGTAGCCGGGTCTGTCCCCAATTGAGAACTTTTGCAGCATTATGGGCAGGACCCGTCAACCAGCTCGGATTTTGACCTTTTTAAAGCACCAGTTGGACAGAATTTGACACGATATTCATCAGGAGAACATCCAACAACTCTGCCAATCAGTGCCATCCGAATAACAGTTCGCATGAGAGCCAGAAGTGGACCAACACATTACTACGTTGCCCGATTTGTGTAGCTCTTTCTCTTCAATAAATCATCCAGTTTTCTGAAATAATAACCGTCTGTTCGTCTACACAAGTACATCACATCTTCCTATCTCCGTTTCACTTCGAGAATTCCTTCGTAGTGCGTCCTTTTATTTTGTGTTGGATGAAATAATGCGTGAACTTCAGAAAATTTACTGTTTGTACGACTAACAAAGTTCATTATATGCTCCATGTCACTGATGTACAGAACAACAAAATCGTCTGTCCATTTTTTCAATATTTTGCTCCTTCATCATAAAGTAAATCTTTATATACTCTCTGCATTGTTTTGCAATGCCGCCCATAATAAATCTGCAGTACCTATCGATTACCAACTGCTTAATACATACTGAAATTTCTCATCCTTTCCTTCTGTGTTTCACATCCATTTTTAAATATAGATCGGTTGACTGGCTGTTTTTGTGGAAATAACCATGAGATCTGTGAACTTCCTCTATATCACAAATAAATGGCGAAGGATACGCAGCACTGATACCAAGATTCTACAGAACTGAGGAAATTGGCGCCGACCGCAAAAGGCCGGAAGAAACAATGCTGCATCGAAACTGCTAAATGAGACGTCGAGCTGTAGCAAGCAGTACCGAGAAAAACCGAGCAAAGCCGAGACGTCGCGAGAGGGACGAAGCCTCTGACCGGAAGCGTGCAGCACACCGTGCACACTTGAAATTTAGCATGCCGTGGCCCACCATGATTTACAAGGAAACATCACCAACTCGACTTCAATTTTTAACGAGAAAGAAGCACAACAGGAAGCAATTAGCTCCAACAGCCGATTCTGTGCCAAAACGTGGGCAATACTGACAGTATACAGTTATGACTCTCTGAAAGTACTGTTTTCAAACAGGGCTTGAACAGGTTGACAGCTGCTCCGTCCCAATGCTACCACTTAATGCATGGGGCCACATACTGTACAGTGGTGTGAGTAGGATCACCATCACGTACATTGTTGGGTTAGACAACTTTGCTGTTCCTAAACCAAGCAATTTTAAGCTGGTCTCACCGTCTTCTTCGTGGTCCTCCCATCGCTCTTCTACTACTGAGCCTTTACTTGTCAGTTTTCTTTGGTATCCAGCTTTGATCTATATGTAGTAGATGGTCATCCCACTCCTTTCTGAATTGCTGGATATTTTCTACTATTCCTAGAAAATGAAGTTCCTCTCATCTCTCATTGTTCCTATTACGATCGTCCAATCTGAAGGTTTTAGACGTCTCATTTCTGCAGTTTCAATTTCCTGTAAGTATTTTTACATTAAAGTTCATACTTCAGATCCATAGAGTAGCAAGGCTACAGTCATATTATTATAAAATTTAAGTGCTGTCTCTTTCCTGATCTCGGTGAGGAGTATGCGTAAGTACCTTTGTAATTTTTTTTTTTTTGAGGATCACTGTCATAGAGTAACAGATATCACAGACCAGACTGTCGAAAATATGGACTAGTTCGAAAATGTTTGTTTCTATCATGATTTTAGCTGCAAGATTTCTTTGCCATAAAAGACCATAACTGTTTTCTTTGTGGGCAGTGTTAAGTCATATTATTTAAGCATTGTATGTAATGACTATACGTCTTGTTATGGTTGCCTTGTGTGTAATCTGGTCATACGCAAAAAGGAGTGAGTTAAAAACTTTATATCTTGGTTGGTAGGAATCTTCGATTTTCTTTTGCCGTTTATTACCAACGTCTTTTATATGCATATTAGATAATGTGAGTGACAAAGGACACTATTGTCTCACTCCTTGTGTGTATCTTCTCGCTCCTCTGCTAATGGTTGAGCCGACACATATCTTGATATGGTTAGCAGCATACAAACTCTCAACTGACCTTATTGAACGCCGGGGAATGTCATACTGTCCCAAAATTTCCTATAACTTAGATCTCACTACCAGACTGACGGCATTTTCAAGATCGTTAAAAGCCATGTATGTTGAGAAATTAAGCTACGTTTTCCTATTATCTGGTTTATGGAGAAAACACAAAATATACATGATCTCTCTGGTCTAAAACCACTTTGTTCGTCTATCAGAAAAGTCTCTGTTTGAGAATTTAATTTTCTTAAAGTATCTTCTGCCCACAGTGTAGTAGGCTTCCATCTCAATAGGTCATTTTCCTTTTTTTTTGAGTCATCAGTCTTCTGATTGGTTTGATCCGGCACGCCACGCATTTCTCTCCTGCACTCTAGTGCCATGGAAGTCATTCTGTAATGCTTTAACAGGTGTCATCCTAATCTGTCCCTTCTTCTTGTCAGTGTTTTCCACGTACTCCTATACTTGCAGATACTCTGGAGAACCTACTCATTCCTTACCATATAAGTCTACCTAATTTTCAACATCCTTTCGTTGAACCACAACTCAAATGCTTCGATTCTCTCATACTCTATGTTCCACTATCGTACAGTCCTGAGCTCTAAACGCACCTTGTCAGACACTTCTTCCTAAAATAAAGTAAAGGACTAACTTTGATACTAGTAGCCTTCTCTTGGCTAGGAATACCCTTTTTGCCACTGCTAGTCGGCTTTTTACATCTTCAGTTTCCGTCCGTCTTGGGTTATTTTGCCGCCAGGTAATAGAATTCCTTAATTTCATCTACTTCGTGGTCATCAGTCCTGCTGTTAACTTTCTCGCTCATATCATTTCTGCTAATTCTCATTCGTCTTTCTTCGATTTACTCTCAGTCCATATTCTATACTCATTAGACTGTTCATTCTGTGCAACAGATCGGGAATTCTTCTTCACTTTTACTGAGGGCAGAAATGTCATCAGAGCACGTTATCATTGCTATCCTTTCACTTTGAATTTTAATTACAGCCTAGAACCTTTGTTTTATTTCCTTCATTGCTTCTTTAATATATAGATTGGACAGTAGGGACGAAAGACTACATCCTTTTCTTTTACACTTTTTTGATCGGAGCACTTCGGTCTTGTTATTCCAGTCTCATTCTTTTCTGATGGCAGTTGTACATGTTTTGTATTACACGTCTTTCCCTACAGCTTACCCCTATTTTTCTCAGAATTCAAACACCTAGCACCATTTGACACTGGCGCTATAGTTATTATAGTCATTCAGGTCTCCTTTCTGAAATGTAGGGAAGACTACTGAGCTATTACAGCCTTCTGGAACATGGGCATCCTTCCAGGATAAAACTATTAAAAGCTTTTCGCCTGATATTAAGATTTTCTTGCGAACATATCAGCACCGAATTTATTTTGTCTTCTCCTGGATATTTTCTATATCTCATGGACGTTATTGCCTTTTCCAATTATTCCAAGAATAGTGGATCTACATTTACATCTGCTGGGGCTGTTACAATATTTTCTAATTTCCTTGCCCATTGGTTTTGGAAGTAATCTAACGACGTCATATCGGAGATATTTCCACCGTAGGGTATCTTTCTCCTCTTCCTTTAGTGCTTTCATTATTTTATAACCTCACATTTATTTTCCAAGGACGTCTTAATCTAAATGTTCAAGGAATGCTTCCTAATTTTGTCTCTCTACTTTTCTCGTTTTTCTTGTAGCTAATGCTGCTTGTCTTTCATATTCAGTGTGACCTTGTAAACGTCTTGCATCGGATATTTTAAATAAGCCTCTTTCTTTCTTCTAATAACCTTATCCGATTCTTCATTCCAGACAGGGAGCCTTCTTTTGTTCTTGTATTTCGTCCTCTTTTCTACTGCCTTTTTCGCTGATCGTTATCTCAGTGATTTCTCTCCTTTTTTACTTTAGGTTTGGTTTACTGTTGAATCTTTTAACTTTTCGTCCATTAACCACTGACAAGATTGCCCCATGCTGGGATTTTCTAGAAGATTTATCTTGAAGACTTCTTCTCCCAGTGCACGCATTTAAAAGTCAGCTCTACAATGTGACGTTTTTATTTTAGATAACACCAGGAAACGGTCCGAATGTATATTGTACGATCATTGCACTCTAGTATGTTAACTAAAGGTGTGGTTTGCCTGCCCCCTCCTGCACATCAGGTGAAACTGTATATATTCTTCTAACGGAAACAGCCATATATTATCCTCAGTTTCTCAAATGTTAATTCTCTTAACTGTTCACCACTCCATTTCTTAAAATCTCCTCTCTTAGTCCCAGTTATCCCTTTTGAACGGGTATTTCCTACCCTTCTCTTAAAATCTCCAGCCGTTACGGAATGCTCATGACTAGTTTACTTATCCACCACAGACTGTGGGTAATGATGAAAGTCGTGTGTGTCTTCCTTTCTGCCTTCCTCGGAGCTCATAGACATATGATGTTGACATTGTGTTTTAATTCGAGACTTAGATGTATAATTCCTTCATTAATAGGAGTGTATGAATGTAAGCTTTTTTCAAACTCATCTTCCCCACTTCACCAACACCTGCAATTACTGTTTTCTCATATCCACTCCTCTGTACGTCAAAACATAAAGTTTCATTACTCGATGGATCCTCTTACTTTCTTTTTTTGTTTCTGTTACTCCTGCTATATGAACTTTTACCTTCAGTATCTTATGATTAAGTTTTTTTTTTCTTTGCTTATAGGCGCAGTAACTTATTGCTACGATTACAGTTGTTCCTTTTCACATTCATGGTTGTTATTTAGCATCAGTCTAGCGTTTATTTTGTTGGCTGTGGCTAGTGAATGGTTTATTTCCTCTGTTACAGGTGACCACGAGGAAGTGGATGTAGTGTCCGTATAGTTGTCACCCACATACTGCATGAAGGGAGACCCGTAAGGAGGACTCCACCACGTCTGGAATCTTCCCAGTGGGCCAGTCTGGCATAGGTGATCCTACCAGGAGCATTGCTCCTGCTAGCATAGTCCAGCAGATCACTGAGATGCACAATCCTCCCCACCAACGTTAAGGTGAAAGTCCCTGGGAACGAGGGTCAGTAAGACGTTCACGAAATACTGTTTTGACATTCCCAGATGTTGAAAATACCGCTTCAGTTGTAAAGTTCCTTTATTATCACACGATCGGTTTTGGGCTCTTATAACCCCATCTTCAGGTGTCGTACTGGAAATAGCAAGATGCAGGAGAAAATTTTTACACGCAACAATACACATAAAAAACAAAAAGATTCATAAAAATGCTTTAAAAACATTTCAAAACCGCCAGTCGGGCTCGGTGCTGTGAAACCTATGTCAAAAGAGTAGCAGGACACTTACACTTGATGCTGTAAGCTCCTAGCGCCACGGTGGACGTATGCTAGACGCGGTGCGCTACCTTCGAGCGCAGAGCAAGGAGTATCGGATGCGAAAGAGGAAGCAACCTGGTAAACCAGAAAGGCAGCAGTGCTGCCATCTGTTGACGGGGTAAAGAAAGCGGGTCCACAATTAAAATGAAGAAACGACAAGAAAATTACATATAAATACACGAAATAAGAGTGCATTATGCGTAGTAAAGGAGCATATCGAACAGATCAGTACAGAACTGAGTGGAAACTGCGATATAAAATTTATATGTAAACCGTAAAACGCAATGAAACTTTCCCTTTACATGAGTGGTAAACAAGTTTTAAATTTAGTGGGGATATATAAGTGGCAACGTGGAACAACACGCCACATCTCCGGCGGTACTCCGCAAGGTTACCGCCCTTCGATTGTGCTATTACGGTACCAATCGAAGTGATAGGTGTTACAGGAGCCTGCCAGCTCGTCAACGTGCAGCAGCCAGCAGACAGCAGCGGTCCCCGCCGGCAGCCAGCAGCAGTTCCTGCCAGCATCCATCAGCGGTTCAAGCCAGCAGCGGTTTCTGCCAGCAGCCTGCAGCCAGCGTCCAGCAGCGGTCCCAGCCAGCGTCCAGCAGCCAGCAGCCAGCAGCCAGCAGCCTGCAGCCTGCAGCCAGCGTCCAGCGGCCAGCAGCGGTTCCTGCCAGCAGCCAGCGTCCAGAAGCGGTTCCTGCCAGCAGCCAGCGTCCAGCAGCGGTTCCAGCCAGCAGCGGTTCCTCCCAGCAGCCAGCAGCCAGCGTCCAGATGCGGTCCCAGCCAGCGTCCAGCAGCAGCAGCAGCAGCAGCAGCAGCAGCAACAACAATAGCGTCGCCTCCCCCGCCAGCACCAGCAAAGTGGGGCTTCGGCCCCAGTCTCCTTCATAGTTTCTCGATCCCTTCTACTCTGTGTTTCTCGTCACCTTCTTTGTCCTGTCCTGTGCTTTTCCCCTTCTCGTAATGTCGACCCCCACCAACTCCACTACTGCCACCACCACTGCCATCATTTACACGTCCCCCTCCGACGCCGCCACCACTATCACGTGGTGTGCCGCATCACTCCCCCCTCAGTCCATCCCCCCACTCCTCACTCTCCCATCTCCCTCACTATTTGTCATCCCATCCCCGGTTCCTCCCTCCCGCACCTCCTCTGATCCCTTCCCCGCGCTCCCACCCTTTGCTCCTTCCGTTTCTGCGGCCTCCGCTAGGGTGGTCGCCTGAAAGGCTACGGCCCATGCTCCACTCTCCCCTTCGCCTTCATCGCGACTTCGCCATCGCCCTCACCATCTCCGGCGCCAACTTCAGCACTGGGACCTGCCACTCCCCGCCACATTCCAGTCACTCCCATCCCCTGAACCTCCTCCGCCGCCGTCAAACGCCCCAGTGGCACCCCTGCCTCCTCTACTCCCAAAAAGGCTCCGCCTCTTCCCCCACCCATGATTCCCTGGGTGTCTCCCCCCCCCTCCTGTAATACCCTCATCCTACCTACTCCCAGAAATATAAGGCCCGACCCCCTCCTACCACTCCTGAACTCACCGTTCCTGTCTGCCCTCTGGACGCCCCCACCCCTCCCGGCAATTCCCTTCGCCCAACCCCTACCACTGAGGACATCATCAGATTCCTCACCATCGTCCTTCAGAATGTTCATTCTTTTCAGCGCCCGCACACCCTCCAACAGATCTCCCTCGCCGCCCGTTCCGTTTTCCAACTCAAAATGTACGCCACCTACTCCAACAACCAGGCCCATTTCACCTTCTCCCGTCTTGACACCCTCGTTTAACTTCCTGTCATGGCGCGACAGCACCATATCCTTTTCAAAAACATCCGCTCCCTTCCCGCCAACAAGAACCTCTTCCTGCACACCCTTGCCACCCCCCGCGTGGATGTCTTCCTCCTCAATGAAACCTTCCTCCAACCCCATCACACCGTCCACACTTCGCCCTACCTCCTCCACCGCACCGATAATCCCCTCCCGATTGCGCGTGGCGGAGTTGCCATTGGTCACCACCGCCAGATCCCCGTTCGGCTCCAACCTCTCCTTCCCGACCCCACTGAACACTTGATCCTTAGTCTCTTCTTCCCCGGCCTTACTGTTACCTGCGCCACCATCTATGTCCACTCTATCGCCCCTATTCCCTTCGACTTCCTCTCCCACATTGACCGTACCTTCTCCTCCTACGTGATCATCGCCGACCTCAACATCCATAGTCGTTCCGCCGCCCAGTTACGGCGGTGGCATCGGTTCCTCTCCTCCCTCAAAGGCGACCTCATCCCCATCCCCCAGTACACCCGTCCCGAATCCAACTTGACTCCCAATGTTATCCTTTCCTCCCCCAACCTCCTTGGCCGCATAACGGTGGATGTCCTGGAGCCTGTTGGTAGCGACCATCTCACTGTCTTCCTCACCGTTTCAGACGGTCGTCGCCCCCGCCCTGAACCTCGCAATGACCCTCCCCCTAAGTACATCCATGACTATTCCCACGCCAATTGGAATGCCTACCGGGATACCATTTCCACCCAGGTCGATAGCCATCCCATCACCTACCACCATCCTGACGATGTAACCCATTCCGCCTCCTTTCTCCAGCAGACCTTGTCTGAGGCCGTGGAGGCCCATGTCCCTACTGTCGCCATCCACCCCCACCGTCCTACCTTACCCCCACAGGCCGTCCTCCTCAACCATGAATCCCGCCATCTCTACAGTGCCTTCCTCCGCACGTGTGACCCGGACACACTACAACGCCACCAGCAACTCCAGCGACACATTCGTAATTTGCTCGCAGCTAAGAAAGGCTGGGACTGGCGACAGACATGCACCCGTTTAAATGCTACCCTACCTATCAACTCGTCCAAGTTCTGGTCAGCCTTCCGTCGCCTTACCGGAACTAAACCCTCCCCCTACTATCCTCTTCTCCATGATGATCACCCCTTCCCTGACTCCCTTAGGAAGGCCAATCACTTTGCCTCTTACCTCTCTGATGTCTTTTCCATGCCCGATGATCCCCAGTTCGATTACTCCCTCTTTCCGGATGTCCGCCATCGAACTGACACCTCTGTCCCTCCCCTCGCACCTGGTTTCCAGTACTTGGACAACATTGCACACACGGAACTCAATGCCCCTATCACTACACAGGATCTCATTGCTACACTCCGCACGAAATGCAACACCGCTCCTGGTCACGATCGTGTCACCCACCGTCACCTTCGTAAAGCTCCTGTCTCTTTCCTCTCCACCCTGGCCAGGCTCTACAATGTTGTCCTGTCCACCGGTTACTACCCCGACCTGTGGAAAACCTCCCGTATCATAATGTTCCTTAAACCTGGCAAACCGCCATCCGCCGTCTCCTCCTACCGTCCCATCAGCCTTACCTCGGTCTTCAGCAAGGTCCTGGAATCTATCCTCACCCGACGCATCCACCAGCATCTCCACCAGCACCACCCCCTTCCCGTTACCCAGTGTGGCTTTCGGCCGTCTTTCTCTTCCTACGAACTTCTCCTTCACCTCACTCATCTCCTTTCCGACCAGCTTAATTCCCGTCGCTCCGCAATCTTCCTCTCTCTGGACCTCGGACGACCTTATGACCGCGTATGGCATTCCGGTCTCCTCTTCAAGTTCCAAACCTTCGCCCTTCCCATTAACTACGTCCGTCTGATCAGCTCCTTTCTCTCCCGCCGTCCTTCCTACGTCACCATCCATAACACAGATTCCTACACCTTTTTCCCCTCCTCCGGTGTGTCCAAAGGCTCTGTCCTCTCCCCCCTTCTGTACCCTTTGTACACGGCGGACATGCCGCCGCCGTCACCCCCCGTCCACCTTCTCCAGTTTGCCGAAAACACCGCCTTCCTTGCCCTTGCCCCCACCCTGCAGCGCTCCCAACACGTTCTCCAATCCCATCTTGACCGGTTCACCGCTTGGTGCAACCAGTGGTTGCTCAAGGTCAATCCCTCCAAAACCCAGGCGATCATTGTAGGCCAAAACCACCCCTTCCTTCCGCCTCTTTGATTTCTATCTCACCATCTATGGCCGTCCTATCGCCCTCACTCCCACCCTTAAGTACCTTGGCGTCACCGTCGACCGTCGCCTCTCCTGGACTCCCCATCTCCAGACAATCCAAGCCAAGGCACGCTCCCGACTCCGTCTGCTCAAGCTCCTTTCCGGCTGTACGTGGGGTCTGGACCCCTCCACCATCCTCCACACCTATAAATCCCTCATCCGCCGTATCCTTTGTTACGCCCATCCGGCCTGGATCTCCACCCCCCCTACCTTTTATAAATCCCTCCAAATCCTTGAACGCCATGCTCTCTGCCTTGCGTATCGCATCCGTCTCCCCTCCCCAACGCGGATCCTGTACGATCTCATCCCCTTCCCCCACCTCCTCCTTTTCCTTGAAAGGATACGGATCCTGTACACCTCCCGCAAACTCGATCCTCCTCATTCGCTTGTCTCACCCATCCTCTCCCACCCCCACCCGCTGCCGTGCCTGTATTCCCACGTCCCACCCTGTCTCCATCTCTCCACCCTCCTTACCCTCTCCCAAGGTGGCTTTCGCCAGCTCCCCCTCCCTGATAATGTCCTCCTCCCCTCCATCTACCCCTCTTATCAACTTTGATCCTCCCCCTCCACTTCCTGTGTCCTTTCCTTTAGGCACCCTCCCTCCCTTCGTTTTCCTTCTCCCCCGTCCCCTCCCTCCACCCCTCTTCCCCGGGCTTCCCCTCCCCCTCCCCCTTCCTCCCTTCCCCCTGTCTCCTCTGACCATGTCATCTGCTCTCCCCTCTCCCTCCCACCCCCACTCCTCTTCTCTTGGCAGGTCCCCGGACTCGTACACGGGTAGTGAACATTCAGGCGCCGGAGATCAATGCCTCGTGTCCTGTGTGTGCCATCGTTTTGTGCTTAAGTGGTTCAGTGTTATTCGTTTTGTGCACCTACGTTCACGTGTGACAATTTTCGTTTCTGTCTGTGTACAAGTGTCTGAACAATTTTATCTTGGACTCTACACCCGTGAACGGCACCTTGTGTTTTAAAAAGTGTTTCTCTAATTGTCTTCATTGTATCTTTGTGTTTCTCTGCGGCCAAAGAGCGGCGTAGTATGCTGCTGCAGGCCTGCCTGTATACAGGTTTCAAAATGACAATAAAGAAAAAAAAAAAAAAACACGCCGCACCCACCTGACAGTTTTATTCTTCGTCGTGTATGCTACAAGTGGGTTTTAAGTGTGTTGTTCTGGAGTATTTTTAATACTGTGGCCGACTTTTAACCTATGCATGCGTATTCAATGTCTTCTCTGTGTTTTAAGAATCGCCAACTGTGTTTTTTAACTTTCTGGTGCCTTTTCTAACTGTCCCCCATGAACGTCTCCATGTCAGTCTGTTTTTACCTCCATTTTCTCCCTTTACTCTGTTTTATGTTCCCCTATTTTATCGCCCTATGTATGTAACATTTTATTCTTATTTTAGCTGCCATGTCACTCGGCTGAAGAGCGGCGGATTGTGCCGCTGACAGCCCTCCCCTACCCATCACAATAAAGAAAAAAACAAACGAAACAAAACAACACGCTGCAGTCATAAGTTAAAGGAACATACACAAGTGCCACTCCTATTTAAAAACTATCGATACTGACCAAAATGAAAGTAGCGAAACCTTACAGTCCACATTGACAGAAAGTAATGTGGCAATGAATAACTTAGCAGCAATAGCACTAAAAGGACACATTAAAAGTGGAGTCAATTTAAAACATGCTTACTAACGGTCGACAACTAATTGAGGCTTACGTGAGATGAGACCTGAGACGCATTTTACATCATAAAAGACAGGTAAATTTTCAGTTAGTGAGGGTACAGATAATGACGCAGCACGATAATGCGCCATAGTCATAGGATAAAACGAAAAACGTGGAAATTTCTATTAAGAGAGGACAATTTTACAGCTATGTCAAATGACCTGGATGGACCTTGCGGACCTCACTATAGGGACCGGGCATGTGTTGTACATTCGTTAAGCCTATTGATGGCCACAAAAATAATGGTAAAAGGCTTTTACCCTATTAATAAATGTTCATGTATGGTGTACAGTAATCAGGAACCAGAAAGGGAAGGGATTGAGGCTGGACGCTGCTTCAAAAAAGAAAAGTTATTCAGCAGGGCTGCGGGATTAAGCGCAGTTTCTTCGTTCAAAATGCCAGACGGATCACGGCACAGCCTGCGGATGATTCCTATTTCTTCTAAAACGTTTAAAACTGAGCCCTATCGTTGAATATGTAGAATGCTGAAATTTGTGTTTATATTTGAAATGGAATAGTTATGATCCTTCAGGTGGTTAATGAGAGCGGGTTTGGAATTGTTAAGATCCTGATGATCTCTGAACCGTATGTTAAAGGAGCGGACAGTTTGGCCTATGTATGCGAAGGCACTCACTACACTGGATGCGATAGACGCCCGATTGCGCTTAGCGATTGTCTTCTCTGGTTTCGTGGTGTTTCAATATGTGCCCGATTTTTGCTGGGTGTAGAAGGCGGGTATAATCCCCTCTACCCTATCAGATCTAACACCTACTTGTGGGATCCTACAAAAATAATTTTAGAGTTATCATTATTAGTAGATGAAAGGGTAATCCGTTACAGATCATTGGAAGCGGCTTTCTATTGCATTTGCTGATGAAGAACATCAACAACATTTGGCTGGTAGGCATTAGCATGTGCTATGAATTTGATGATGCGGATGATTTCTGTTTCTTCTAAAATCTTTAAAACTGAGCCCTTACGTTGGATATGTAGAATGCTGCAATTTCTGTTTATATTTGAAATGGAATGGTTATGATCCTCGCGCTAGTAGTTTTCTTTTGCGAGAGGGACTCTGGCCGCGTGGTAAAGCATAGCACGAAGAGCTGCCTGTCTCAACAGAAGTTAGCATGTTTTTCATTTTATCCTACGACTATGGCGCATTGTTGTGCTGCGTCATTATCTGTGCCTCACTAATTGAAAATTTAACTGTCTTTCATGATGTAAAATGCGTCTCAGGTCTTATCTCACGTAACCCTTGATTAGTTGTCGGCTGTTAGCATGTTTTAAATTGACCCCACTTTTAATGTGTCCTTTTAATGCTATTGCTGCTAAAAGTTGTTAATTGGTATATTACTTTCTGACAGTGTGGACTGTAAGGTTTGGCTACTTTCCCTTTTGGACAGTAACTAGAGCTTGTAAATAGGTGTGGCACTTGTGTATGTTCTTTTAACTGATTACTGTGGCGTGTTGTTCCACGTTGCCACTTATATACCCCCACTAAATTAAAAACTTGTTTTCCCCTCATGTAAAGGGAAAGTTTCATTGCGTTTTACGGTTTAAATATAAATTTTATACCGGAGCTTCCACTCATTATTACTACAGTTCTGTACTGACCTTTTTCAACATCCTCCTTTACTACGCATAATGCAGTCTTAACATATTTCGTGTATTTATATGTAACTTTTTTGTTGTTTCTTCATTTTACATGTAAACCACTAATTCAAATTGTGAACGGCCGCGGTAGTGGCCCCGCTTTCTTCTCGCCGTCAACAGATGGCAGCACTTTTGCCACTCTGGTTTACCAGGTTGCTTCCTCCTTCGCATCCGACACTCCATGCTCTGCGCTCGTAGGTAACGCACCACGCCTAGTACGCGTCCACCGCGGCGCTCGGGGGTCACAGCATCAAGTGTAAATGTGCTGGTATTCTTTCTATATTTCTCTAACCAGGCAGTCGTACGTAGTACTGTCTGGTATCATTTTCGCATTGACATAGGTTTCACAACACCTGGCGGTTGTGAAATGTTTTTAAAACATTTTTTTATGAAATTTTTTTGTTTTTATGTGTATTACTGCGTGTAAAAATTTATCTCCCGTTTCTTGCTATTTCCAGTACGACACCTTCAGATGGGCTTATAAGAGCTCGAAACCGATCGTGTGATAATAAAAGAGCTTTGCAAGTGTGGCGGTATATTCAGCAGCTGGTGCAATGCTCAGTTGCGGATGTTCCACCAACAAGATTGTTTGTGTTTTGACATTGTTAACGTGCTTTGCTCTCCGTGTGAGGTTGGGTAGTTTCTAACCTGTAGCTGGCGACAGATATATTTTTGCTTTGTAAATTTTTCTTTTGCGATCTATAAATGCTGTGTAAATGAATTAAACGAAGAAATGTATCATTAAAGAAGTAGCGTAGCACCATTTAATGATTAACATTGCTGTTGTGAGTTACTTTCTTTGGATTTTAAAGCCTGCACTGTTAAAGTTATATACATTTGCAGGAGATACATTATTCTGTAGTGTTCTGGCATGGTTAAATTGCAAATCGAAAGACGATCCCTGATAGCCGTGCGTGCTAAAGCGACGCTTTCAGGAAGAGGACGTGCGCCCGCTCCGAATGCAATCCTCCAGGCGGATTAACGACAAGTATCGGTGTGAGAAATGCTCCCTCTGACTGTGTTAAACTGCTTCTCAGGCAATCCTTCCTTCGACCGTCATGATTGTATTGCTTCCAAGCTAGAAGAATTTCTGTATTTCTTCTACTAAATGGTTTATTACTAATCTCATTTCCGCTACCCCACAATAATTTCATCTTTCTCTGATTTACTCTCAGTCTATATTCTTAGGTTGTTATATTGCTAGCCATATCCAACAGCTCAAGTAAATTTTCCTCATTTTCACGTAGAGTAGCAGTGTCCTCAGAGAATCTTATCATTTATACCCACCGTGATTTTTAACCACACTCTCTGAACTTTCATTCTACTTCCGCCGTTGCTTCTCACTTACTTATAGGTTTTTATCACAAACCAATAATTCTCTATCTTCGAGGGCGAATCACAGAGTCGGTGCCCCTATTGTTTTCAGCCAGATTTTAGGTGTAAATGCGAAGTCAACTTGCCCGTACCCCGGGGTGGACCTTTCTAGGACCAGCCCGGCTTTATCTGCCATTAGCTCTGTGGCAGGGCACTACTGTCACTTTCTGAAGATGACGGTTGTGCTTCACACACCCACGGTGTTCGGTCAACAAAGCGTGACTCATTTTCTATGGAGTAAGGACGGATGTTCAAAATGTTCAAATGTGTGTGAATTACTAATGGACCAAACTGCTTAGGTCACCGGTTCCTCGACTTACACACTACTTAAACTATCATATGCCCGAGGGAGGACTCGAGTCTCCTGCGGGAGGAGCCGCGCAAAGGACGAATGAATGACATTCCAAATCTACAGGATAATGCAGGCTACGTATGGGGAAAAGTGTCTCGTTTTGAGAAGTGTGAGGTGGTGGTATGAGTTCACAAAAGGTGGTGAGCACCTGCATGACAATGGACGTCCGGAGAAGCTGCGTTCGTCGCTGGCGGACCACGTGGGTGCAATGGTGAAGGCTGATCATCGTATGGCACCTCGTGGACAGTTCCTGGGAGCTTGGAAATTAATGCGGAGGTGTTTTCGACAACATCGCTCACCGGTCGTCAGCCATGTCTCTCTTCGGTGGCTACCTAAGTAAATTTAGAAATTTGTGGTAAGGTCTTATGCGGCCAAACTACTAAGGTCATCAGTTTCCAAGCTTACACATTACTTAATCTAAATTAAACTAACTTACGCTAAGGACGACACACACACACACACACACACACACACACACACACACACACACACACACACCCATGCCCGAGGGAGGACTCGAGCCTCCAACGGGGAGAGCCACACGAACCGTGACAAGACGCTCCAGACCACGCGGCTACACCGCGGCTACCTAAATAGTTGGATGACATGATGAAGTGATGAAGGGCAAGCAGTCATTTCACAAGCTGAGTCTGGATCGCACGCCACACAATCCGGATCTACGCCTACCATACGTTCAGTTGGTTGATTGGTTGACTTGGGGGGAGTGGAACAAACAGCGAGGTCATCGGCCCATCGGGTTAGGGAAGGATGTGGAAGGAAGTCGGACATGCCCTTTTTAAGGAACCATCCCTGCATTTTTCTGGAGAGATTTAGGGAAACCACGGAAAACCTAAATCAGAATGGCCGGACACGGGTCTGAACCGTCGTTCCCCCGAACGCGAGTCCAGTGTACTAACCACTACGCCACCTCGCTCGGTCATGCGTTCAGTCCGCTGCAGAAGATCCTGACAGGACAGCGATTCACGTCCAACTGTGAAACCAAGATAACAGTTCGACCGTGGTTCACAGTCAGGCGAACGTATTCTACCGTAGGGGCATCTCAAATGTGATGCTATGATGGGACAAGTGCCTGAAGCGGTGTGATGACTACTGACAGTGTAAGCTACGTAGAATAGTACATATATTTTAATTACCTGTATGTACCTTATTTCGGTTAATAAAAAATGGGAGCAAAGACTATGATTCACCTTATACTCTACTGGTTTATACCTCTTTGTGAAGTCCGCTTTTAAAACCCTTGCATTTTGTCCTGGGACACAAGACAGCACCGGGTAGATAGTCCTATCGACAGGAACCAATAGCGAGAGAAGTTATGTCATCATATGAACTTTTTTTTTTAAATGACAGAACGATGTTTTCGACTCCCCCATGTCTTGCATGTTGAACTTTGACAGTTCTCTGGTCACCTACTGTTGCTGTGGTAATTGTTAGTTATTCCTAAGATATGTTGTGTACTTCACGAAGGACTTTACCAGCGAAATAAGTGACATCGAGCGTTTAGTATAACACGTTGGTATTACGCTTTTTATGAGCATCTTAGAACTAGACATCGTTGTCACACCAAGTAAATTATTACAAGTATTGTAATTTACTGTCGCTCTTTCACCAGGAATACACGTGAGAATAGGATCTATTGGTTTACAGGTTTGACCTTGTAGCTTGTATGTGTTTAGTCACCGAATATGAAATCCTTGTTAAGTTTCACGTTCCACAAGCCTTCTGTATGTTCCAATTGTGTGAATGACGAATGTTGGGTCACATTTTACTGTCTGTTGAATAGGTTACAACATCCAGACATTAAACAGAATGTGTGACAATACTCAATAGTATCTCTACGTACCGTAGAGGATAACAAGTTACTGGAAAAAAGTATGGGACCTCTCCTGTCTTATAAGTAGTGGGTAGGGTCGTAAGTAAGCTGGTAAATTTTATGTCACCTCATCGAGACCTGTTAACTTCTTCAAAATCTGTCTTTTTCTTGCAAAGGCCGGGGACAACGCTGAATCACTGTTTCTTATCAATTCCTTCGTCATCTGTTATATGGCTAGACAATACTTCCTTCCAGACTTTACTTAACAGTGATTTCCATGTGCGTTACATTTCCTTCTCGTTTGTGAGAAATGTTGACAGGTACCATGCCACAAATTGACCGCGTTTGGAGCAATACAGCATATGCACTCGTGGTGCCAAAAATGGAACCCAAGCTGCATCCTTCAGTCGGGCCTGAGGACAGAATAGCGAGTCCACGGGATGATAAACCGGCCGGTGTGGCCCAGCGGTTCTACGCGCTTCATCTGGAAGCGCGCGACCTCTACGGTCGCAGGTTCGAATCCTGCCTCGGGCACGGATGCGTGTGATGTCCTTAGGTTAGTTAGGTTTAAGTAGTTCTAGCTTCTAGGGGACTGATGAACTCAGATGTTAAGTCTCATAGTGCTCAGAGCCATTTTAGCCACAGGAGGATAAGAAGGACTCGCCATTGGTGTGATGAAATTCAGAGAAATTGTATTGTGGGTGTGCAGAAAAGCAGGTTTCAGCAGCAAGTAACATCATTAGAAAGTGTAAAAAACAAAAGGAAAAAAAACTTTTACTGTGACTTTATTGCCGGCCGCGGTGGCCGAGCGGTTCTAGGCACTCAGTCCGGAACTGCGCAACTGCTACAGTCGCAGGTTCGAATCCTGCCTCGGGCATGGATGTGTGTGATGTCCTTAGGTTAGTTAGGTTTTAGTTGTTCTAAGTTCTAGGGGACTGATGACCACAGATGTTAAGTCCCATAGAGCTCAGAGCCATTTGAACCATTTTTGTGACTTTATTGCTTGGCTGGTGGCCCTGCAAGCCTATTTTGAGAGAGTAGGATGTAATTTTTTTTTCCACGGTGGTGAAATCGCGCCAGCGGGAAAAACGCGTGCTATCACTGGTAGGCAGCCTGTTACTTGTTCTGACTTCCATCTTTTGGACAGAGAATGGTGGAAAGGAAGTTTATTGGGGAAATTTTTACAGAGCTGCTGGAGGGAGTATGAAAAGCGCTACAAAATTACGCTATTAGCCAATGGTGGTGACGGAATTGTAAATTGGCTAGGACGTTTCAGGAGTGCTAAAAAGGTCGCCAGCTATGGAGGAGTGTGCTCTTTAGACTTTTAGGCACTCAGGTTCAGTCTTTTGAAAGTAATGATTCAGGTTCCATTTTTTGAGTAATGACTTTTTGGGGCTCCGGCTGTGACATAGGAAGGGTTCAGATTCACATTCTTGTGTTTGAATCCGGTTTTGGTCCTCGAGATTCGGAGTCTGCTCGGCTCAGAGGAGCGCGTATTTGACTAGCTCTGACGGAGGGGCAACACGAGTTACATCGGTTCGACACCGACGATCAGAAATCAGGATAAGGTTACACTGCAGCACCGGCATGACTGATAGGCAAAATAACTTGTAAATTCCGATGGAAGCAGTGACTTCTCTGACGGCTGCTCTGCAGAAGTACGGTATTTGTCGACATTAGCTTTCAACTTCATATCTTGCAATCATTGCATACCTATCATATGACTTCCTAAGACTGCAGTCATCATAGTGAATCTTAATAGCCAAATTGACATCCTCGTGTATCTCCGAACCTTGCGCACAACTAGGTACTGCCGCTATGTGACCAGCCATGTACAGTTGCTAGTGAGAATGTGAATAATGAATGTTGAACCGTTGTAAACTTAAACATGCTGATTGTGAAATAAATTCTGAATCTGATGCACTCCGCGGTTTTACTTTCACCGTCAGTTAATCCAACGTCACGGAAACGATTAATAGAAAATTCCACGAGACTCATCTAGGACACAATGATAAGGCCACACATACCTGATCGCATTATTAATCACTACTGGCTCCTGGGGAGTGATCTACTGCAAAAATTAGAACGGTCAGATCAGACAGATGTAAATCCTTGACGAGGGTGCGGGAGGGGGCAAATGTATCGCAAATAAGCTAAAACATCAGAAACAATGTTAGGAGATAACAGATGAATTTCTTTTGTGCTGATTACACCGAAAATGTTGTGTAATTTAGTAGCACAGTTGACTGTTTTGGAAAGAGTTGGTATTTCACAAAATAATTTGCAAGAATGAATTCTTATCTTAATATGAAACTTTGCTTTTTCTTCAAATTTTTTGTAATTACTTAAAAAAATTGACTTTTAATTCCCCGTCAATTCAGTTTGCAAGGAATTTGTTCCACGTCCATACGATTTTTTAGTTTAATATGAACATTAGCGCCGGCAGCTGTGGCCGAGCGCTTCTAGGCGCTTCAGGCCGGAACTGAGCGACCGCTACGGTCGCAAGTTCGAATCCTGCCTTGGGCATGGATGTGTGTGATGTCCTAAGGTTAGTTAGGTTTAAGTAGTTCTAAGTCTAGGAGACTGTTGACCTCAGATGTGGAGTCCCATAGTGCTTAGAGCCATTTGAACCATGAACATTAGCCTATTTCTGTTACCAAACTGTAGGGTGGCCTTTACTTTACCGTCGAAGTCTTCGGTTGCTAAGCTTGTCTGACGGAATGAACTCAGAAAAGGTGCCAGATTACACCTTCACATGTACGCTGATGACCAAAGCAGTGAAAACACGGTGTCTCCCACCGAAAACGAGCCCAAGAAAGCATCGCTCATGTACCATAACCGAAATTCTGCATTTTCCCATCTCATATGTCATATGCAGGATGATTGTTATTAACGTTTAGAAAACCACGAAGCGACATAGGGCACGGGGCCGCGAACGTCGGGAAATAACCCGGAAGTGGAAGACTGGCGTTGAACATGTGACATTAACAGATGACGTATCTCGTTGCAAGTGCAGCGGTGGGGCCTATCCGTCTGCCACATCTGATCATCCCGACTCCTTTCAAGTATTCACATCGGTGTGGCTCCTGGCCTACATGCGAGACTTTAGAGCGTCTGGCTAAGGATTCGAGTCTTGCATCTGAGAGGCAATTTGTTTCTTGCATTGCGTTAGAGAACTACATGTTTACATTGAGGCAAGATTTGTTATTTTATTTATCGGTCTTGTCTCCGCTGGTTAACTGCGAGGTACACTAGAACAAAAACCTGCTGTATAGAGTCACAAGGAACTAGGTGTAAACTTCCGAATTGCATTGCTGCCAGTAAATGACCTACGTCTTCTATACTAAATAGAGCCTGCAAACGGAAAAGAGACAAAAGCAAAGAAACACTGAATAACAATAGCCTTTGCTTGGTTAAAGCTAGGATGATAATTCTGTAACTTCTTTGATAACAACACATCACATTTACAATACGTATTCGTACACAGAATAGCCTAGTGGAGCGATGTGTAGCACTGCCTCCTACCGGTAGTATCGACAAGTCAAATCGCGACACGTGCGGCGGGGTACGTCATCAAGTGACATCACATTTTCAACAAGTGTCATCCACTTAAGGGATATTTCCAGGCCACTTCGGCGACTTGCGTGTCGATGGGAATGAAATGATGATGATGAGAACAACACAACACCGAGTCCCAGAGCTGAGAAAATCTCCGACGCAGCCGGGAATCAAACCCGGGCCCTTAGGTATGACATTCCGTCGCGCTGACCACTCAGCTACCCAGGGGCGGACAAACGTTAGTAAGAAGCACCCTGTATATTTATCCACCGACATTGTATTACCTTTACAAGAAAGCCTCTGTTGTCAAAAAATCACAAATGGCAAAAGTACTGCTGATATCAAACGTCTCCTTCTCATTCACAGATATATTTTTGAACTCAAAAGCGCTAGACGCTCTCACGTCAGTTCTCTATATCCTACCAATATTTTATTACATTTAGATTGCAGTTTTCCTCTGTTCTTTAATAGTAGGCCCTAATACATTGTTTACATTTTATTTTTTTAATACCTACAGCCTCCTTTCCTGTTTGCTTAAATATCCTTGTTAAATAACAGTCCAATTCATTTGGGGCGTGGAGTCCTCATTTGCTAATATGTTGCACTTGTTTCTTAACAGCACCTGTAATATATAAACGTAGGCTTCCACGGCCATTATCACAGTCAATAAATTTTTTCTGCGTTTTGGACCGCATTTTCAATATGTAAAACTATCGACGTTTCGGTCAGTGTTGCTCGCTATCTTCTTTAGGGTGTTTTTGTTTACTGCAATAAGGAACAGCACAGTAGGCAGTACAGTTGAAGACGAATGGATATTTCTGAAAAGGGAAATCACAGAAGTTGGAAAGGTTAAAGGTAACTGCGGAGAATCCATAGGTAAGAGGAGAAATGATTCATTTATCGATGAAAGAAGAAAGCACAAAAATGTTGAGGGAACTTAAGGAATACAAAAAAACAAGTCATTTATAAATGAAGTAAGTGGGAAGTGCGGGGAAGTTAAACCGAATGGTTGCATGAAAAATATGACGACATCGCAAAACAACTGGGTGTCAGAAGGACTGACTCAGCATGTAGAAAAGTTCAAACAATCTCCGCTTAAATTAAAATCTAGGGCGGTAATATCAAGAATGCAATGGGAATTCCACTGTTAAATATAGAGGAGAGAGCCGATAGGTGGAAAGAGTCCATTGAGGGCTTCCATGAGGGGGGAGGACTTATCTGATGACGTGATGGAAGAGGAAACAGGAGTCGGTATACAAGAGATAGGGACCCAGTATTAGAATCAGAATCTGGATGAGGTTTGTAAGAATCAAATAAGGCAGAAAGGATACATAACATTCCATCGGAATTTCTAAAGTCATTGGGTGAAGTGCCAACAAAACGACTATTCACGTTGATGTGTAGAATATATGAGACTGTGCGATATGCCATCAGACTTTCAGAAAAACGTCATCCATACAATTCTCAAGACTGAAGTATCGCACAATCAGCTTAACATCCAAGTTGCTGACAAGAATAGTATACAAAAGAATGGAGAAGAAAATTAAGGATCTGTTACATGACGGTCAGTTTCGTTTTAAGAAACGTAAAGACCTCATAGAGGCAGTTCTGACGAGGTTGATAATGGTAGCAAGACTGAATAAAAATTAAGACACTTTCATGGGATATGCCGACCAGGAAAAAGCGCTGGACCATGTAAATGGTGGAAGATGTTCGTAATTCTAAGTAAGATATGTTTAAAAACAGGTAAAAATGATAATATACGATATTCGCTGTTAACATTCGCTGATGACAGTAATGAGAGAAAAACTTAAAGTAGACGAACTCGAAGTAGACCAAGCTAAGAATTTCTTCTACGAAGGCAGCAAAATCAGCCGCAATGGACGGAGCAAGGAGGACATAAAAAGTAGACTAGCACTGGGAAAAAGGGCAATCCTGGGCAAAATAAGTCTGCTAGTATTCAGGAATTTCAATGGGCGCAGCATTGTATGGTAGTGACACATAGACTGTGGGAAAACCGTAATTGAAGAGAATGCTGCGCTCTCAGAAATTTCTTTCTTAAGAAGGGCCTAGTTTTGATACTAGCAGAATCAGCGAAGAATGTAATGTATGGAAAACACTGACAAGAAGAAGGTACAGGATAATAGGACATCTGCTGAGACACCAGAGAATGTTTTCAATGGCACTTGAGGGAGGCGTAGAGCGTAAAACTGTAGAAGAAGACAGAGACTGGAATACATCCGGCTAATAATTGAGGACGTAGGCTGCAACTGTTACAGTGAGATGAAAACGTCGGCACTGGAGAGGAATTCTTGGCGGGCCTCATCAAACCAGTCAGAAGACTGATGAATCTGCGTCTCTTAAGTGTATATACTCTTGCAGTTTTGTAATATTTTAGGATCGTCACCATTCTTCTTCTGAGATAACGTGTTAGTGAGCAGAATGTGCTACTTCGTGGCAGTTTTTTAATGATCGACCTTTATTATTTTACGTATCAAAGACCAAATTTTTGAAAGAAATACGATTATTTAATTTCCAGCCCGTTTTCGCTGAAAATTATTGTGTTGCGAACTTGCAGTGGATTTTCAACCATTTTAAGATTTAGCAACTCTTCGTAAAAGAGTACTTCATCAGAATGTCAGTACATCAGTGCTTGGACTCAAGCTGTGGTATATCATTTGTTTATTTTTGAAATCAGTTCTGCTGTTCTGCTTGAGATTGCAATAATATTTGTAGTACTATCTTCAGTTTTCTAGTTCTGAATATAATGCATGCAAGAATTTTCTCCTGGATCAGCATCACTGTGACGAAGCACGTCATGTTTCGTATTTGGTCTTCATACTCTCACCATAGGCCTGTTAACCCTATTATTTTTCTTGTAATGTAATTTTATTACTCTTCCCACTTTAACGTTCCAGCTTCGGCTCGAAAATTTACTCAATTTTTATTTCTAAAGAAAAAAAAAACATATCAGAAACAGATCTATATGGTAAATGTTATAGAGTCTTTGGCCTAACACCGTGTGCCAAGCACATTACGTCATCCAGTACTTCACTAACATTTTCTCATATTAATTACCGTATTGTCGTAGATGATACACACAGTTAGCGAAGCGTTGTTGAGTATCGAACAACATAATATTCATAAGATATTTTACTACATTAAATATTTCTGTAATACATTAATCATAGTTCGTTGATTTTTATACGATATGATAGACATTTCGAAGAATATTAATCCTTAGTCTGTGTAGTTTCCAATACGCCAACAACGTTTTTATAACCTTTAAATGCCTCACAGTGGCATATCGCACTTTCTTTCCGTTGCAAGGTATATTTGTAGATACAGTTAAGACGTATCGCCTGGAGGTCTTTACCTTGAATTCCTCCATTACTCCATTTCACCATTTAGAGTCTATTCCAGCCAACATTGTCAAAGGTATTACTTTGCTACGAAAGTGAAATTTCTTCTAATTAGTGACTGAGTATCCCTCTATCCAGGGATTTTGCTGCCTTGTCTTTAAGTATTTCCCAACGTCTTATCACATTGTAATTTTCCCTCCTATCTACATAATTCTGTAGCTCTCAATTCGTTCGATCAATCAATCATTCATGATAGGAAACACAGTCATAGCTCAGTCACTCAAAATGATTCTGAAATTTTACTTGTTAGAATGAAAGCAGGCGATGATTCTTCTTCTCTGCAGGCTCGTGCTTTGCGGCAGTCTGCTAATCTGTACAAATAAAATGCCTCGTATTTTTGGGAGCGTTGTATAATCAGTCGGGAAACCTCAGATCAAGCGGATATTTGGCTTTGATGAAGTTTAACCTTCCGAAAAAATAATGGAGCTCTTGGATTATTAAATGCAGGTTCGTATCCAGTCTTTCGGAAGTTCCCTTCTGATTAACAACTACGCAATATATCGATGAATATCATTAATTCTCAAAAGTCGAATACACACCTTTTGTGTGAAGGAGCCATATATATATATTTCACTTTTTAATCGTACAATTTCGTATCAGTTATCTTCTGTCGTAAATCTCAATAATCAGATTACAGTTCTTCAAACCAAGTTCAGGCTAATCGGCACGAAGACAATCTCGGAAGCTCTCTTTCTTTTTTTCTAACAACCACCAGAGAGAGTACTACAAAGAATACTTATGCGCTCATGGCATAGCTATTGTATGAAACTACTTTTCGCATGGATTCTGCGAGTATGAAGATAGAAAATTAGTAAACGTCATTCAAGGGTAGAATTGTATCTGCATAATTCATCGTATATAAAGAGATATTACAATTGCCCCTCGCAGCGAGCAAAGTTAATGATAATACACTTTGCGAGCTAACAGAAAAAAATTTGTTGGGTTGTTTATTCAAAAGAGGAATATTTTGAATTCGTGGAATTTTACTATAGAGAGTATGGGTAACATGTTAAGACAATAAGTTACGAGAATACCCAAGCTGTAGCTTTTACATGTACCGGGGTATATCTGCATCCCGAGTACATAACCAGGGAAGATGTAGATTGGTGTAATTACGGAAAAGGTCTACCCATTTGGGAACTGGCCTTCACAGGGAAACCCTGGAAAACCCGGAAGAATAGGCCCCAGCTCAGGTATTAAAGAAGATAGGAAAGCCTAAATCCAGTAATTTTGAAATATATAGAAGCTCCATAGATTAGATGGAAGGAAAAGTGCCTCATAGCCAAAAAAAAATTACAATATTGCTCAAAAAAATTTTTCATAATTCTTCTTTCGACGATGTAGCCGGCGGTCTCGTTGTGAAGTCGATGGAACAGGAACACTGGGTACGGACACCGGGTAGGCGACGTACAGCATTTGGTGGAGGCGGCACGGAGCACAGGCGATGGCTTATGGTACAGGATAGAAGCTGGTAATGTGCCGTAGAAACAGGAAGATGATCTCCGGAACAGATGGTCAGGGATGTGAACATGAAACAGGTTTAAAGTGGAATAAGAAAAGGTTCTGACTGAATAAATCCCTGGAAGAGAGTGGATTAAGGCAACGAAGTCCCTATTTCATCGTTGAACTCAAAATCGGAGTGGATTCTTATATTCTTCCCTCTGTACTAGACCGGAATATCCATCAGTTCTGACAATCACGAATTTTTTTTGTAGTCCTCAATACCAAAGTTGTTTTGCATTACAACTGCTGATTGTCCAAAACATTGCCAAATAGACTGTGGGTATTTAAATTTTGTTGTAGCTCATATTGAATGTATTCCTCTCAAAAAAATTTTTAATCTAATCTTCGTTTTGTTATAGTGCAGGTGGAAGTAGAGCATTGAATCTGTCCAAGGTCTGCTTTCAATTACGAAATTATGGATAAAATTTAGGTTTACACCTGATGAAAAATTTTAAACATAGGCATATGACACTGACTCCACAAAAGGAATAATTTGAAAAATTTTCATTATTCTTATAATTAATTGATTTATAGATCCACTTGCAAATAAATATCATTAATGATGACGTATGTTCATTTATCAAATCATCCACTCGTAGCATCTTCTTCATCCTCTCATGAACATTTATGGAAATATATTTCAACAATTATGTCCATAAGATGAAACACACAAATTGCTATTCTTAAAAAGTTAATTAAAATTCTTAAATTAATTCTCCTGGTAAAGAAGGCATAATGAAAAATCTAAAAATTATAATAATTTTCACTCGTGCAACCAGAGAGTTTCTTCAATTGTTTTCAACAGTGACATTATCGACTGTTGCTTCATTTCACAGTTCATTTGTTTTCTTGCGAGAACAGCGCACATCATACTCACAGCGTATTTACCTACATATCCCACACTGTTCAAGTTTCACACGCAATTCTCACATAAGTGCCGTGTCTTGAGGAAATGTAGATGCACTTTCCTTGTATATCACTGTGGCTTCTGCTCATAGTCCACACTTACAAACACTAGTAATTAACATATTCTTCTACCTATCTTAATTTTTTTTTTGTGTTAAACCATCACAGGAGTAATCTCACTGTCTCTTAACCTATCACAGGAGTAATCTCACTGTCTCTTAACCTACCACAGGAGTAATCTCACTGTCTCTTAACGTCTAGACAACATGAACTTCTTGATATTTATATAAACATTCGCTCATAGTCAAATTTCACTCTAAATTCTTCTCCATATTTGGTATCACAGATCTACGATCCTTCAAAAAATTTCTTAATATCATTATGCGGGAATAATCCCTTTATTCTTTTCGATTCGGGATATGCCAACAAGTATGATCCAGGGTTTGGTATATTTACAATAACATATGGTCCAGTATAAATAAGATTCCATTTCTTTATGTTCTTCATCAGTTTCGAGGAATGGATGTGTCGTCTCAATAAAACCTTTTCTCCAAGATGAAACGTCTGAATCCGGTGAATCCGTTTGTCATATGTCAATTTCCGTTGTATTGCCTTTTTAGTTAAATTGACAAGTGCGAGTCGAATCTTTTCCTCCCATTTTAAATTCTGGTCTTCATACTTTGGCAGATGGTTTATCCAGAAGTTCTTTTCAATCTGACTAAACATAAGCTCTGTTGGAGTAAAGTTAGTTGAGGTATGTGTCAGATTATTGAATATTTGTTCAAATTCTGACAAATAATCAGCCCATGATGTTTGTTTACTGTGACAGTATGTACGCATAAACCGGTTTAATTCTCGGAAAACTCGTTCTATTGGACTACCTTGTGGATGGTAACACGATGTCAAAATTTGTCGAATACCAAGTTGTGTTAATGTTTGCTTCCATTTAAATCCAGTAAAAATTCTGGCATTATCTGTAATTATGGATTTCGGTAAACCTACATGCGGAAGATAGTCACGCACCAATCTCACTACAACAGCTCTTGCAGTAGCACACTTTAATGGATATAGTTTTACATATTTGGTAAACACGTCAAAGAATCCAACAATGAATTTGACTCCTCCTCTTGATCGTGGGAGAGGGCCGCAGATATCACACGAAATTAACGCCCTTGGCTCTCGTGGAATAATTGAATGCAGAACATGCTTACTACCTCTATTATCTGGTTTTGCCTTTTGACAGAGTAAACAGTTTTATATTGTTTGGTGCACTTTTCTCCGAATATTCGGAAAATAACAGTATGCTCCTATTTTATTAGCACATTTAATTACACCAAAATGTCCCCATGATAAGTGGGTAAACCAAATTAATTTTTCCTCATATTCCTTCGGGATACATACACACCACCGTGGATTGTTGTCCTTCCCACATCTGAAGAATAATACTCCATTTACCAATTTATAATGATCTAAACTAGCCCTTGAATTTTGTTGTTCCTTTAGCTGAATTATCTTCTTCCATCGAGGGTCTTTTCGTTGTAAATTTCCCATATCTCTACAAAGATGTACATAATAAGTCTTGTAGATATTGTCCTGCAACAGTAATACTGGAAAATCCGAAGTATTTACTGATTCTATTTCCGGCGTTAAACCTTCTGGGGATCTTGACAGTGCATCCGCAATAATATTTTCTTTGCCAGACACATGAATAATTTTAAATTGGTACTGTTGTAGTGTCATTGTCCAACGTGACAGTCTAGGATGTAATAATTTACATGTTTGCAAAAAGGTTAGTGATTGATGGTCACAATACACAATCGTTTTCGAACCATATAAATAATAGTTAAACTTCTTGAATGCCCAGATAACCGCAAGTGCTTAAAGTTCTGTGGTCGTATAGGCTCTTTCACAGGGAGATAACACCCGACTAGCAAATGCTATCGGACAGAATGTTGGTACCCCTTTTATTTTCCTTATTTGGAAGAGACAAGCACCTAATCCAACATCCGATGAATCCGTGGACAGACAGAACTCACAATTCATATCAGGGTGATATAATAAGGATGCGTTAACGAGTTCGTCTTTAATGTCTCGAAAAGCTAGTTCACATTCTTCAGTCCATTGCCATGGCACATCCTTCCGTAGAAGCCGGTTTAATGCCTCAGAATTCATGGCTTGAGTCTTTATGAAACGACGGAAGAACGATGCCATACCTATAAATCCCTTCAGCTGTCTTTTATTCCGTGGTGATGGAAAATTTCGAATTGCACTTATCTTCTTCTCGGTAGGCAGGATACCTTTCGCATCTATCATATGTCCTAAGAACTTAATTTGTGGTAAAGAAAAATGAGACTTTTGTAAGTTTACTGTAATTCCGGTTTTCTTGAAAACAGCAAAAATCCTTTCCAAAATATGCAAATGCTCTTCCCATGTTTTCGTGGCTATTAATAAGTCGTCAACAAACACAGTTATACGACTACGCAATTCTGGTCCAAGAACATAATCCAACGCTGAAATAAATATTCCGGCACTAATATTAAGTCCGAACGGGACAACTCTGAATTGGTAACTTCTCCCAGCATAGATAAATGCGGTATATTTCCTAGATTCTTCATCCATTTGGACTTGCCAGTACGAACTTCTCAAATCAACACTAGTTAAGTACGAAACATCCTGGAAATTTTGAATTAATTCATCTATATTTTCCGGATGAGTTCTTACAGGTACTATTATTTTATTAATCTCTCTCGCATCCAGAACTAATCTAACGTTACCTCCAGGTTTTGGGACGACTAAGAGCGGAGAACAATATGGACTAGTTGATGGCTCAATCAAGTTCCATTCTAACATTCTATTTATCTCCCTTTGAACGGATTGTTTTAAACGCCAGGGGATCGGATAGTGCGTGTAACAGTAAGTCTGATGTGGCTTCACTTGTAGGTGACAAATATACCCTTTAATAATTCCTGGTTTCTCATCAAAAATCTCTTCATATGCCTCTAACAAATAATGAAGCTGCTGCCTTTGTTCTCCGGTAAGCTGATTTGATTCACTAGCTTTTATTATTGTTGTTTGGTTAAAGTCCTCCTGTTGTATCAAATCCTTTGAAAGCTCCTTCCAACGACCGTTTGTAGTGTCAATTAATTGAATTTTGGCACCGCGACAATATTTCTCATGCACCGTTTCCTTTCTATTTAAATCCAGTGCTATCTCTTCTCCATTTAATCTAAATTTAACTATTCCTTCCAAAAAATCAATCTGACAATCGTACTCCTGCATACTCCCAATACCCAGAATACAGTCCACTAATAACTTCTCCACTACAAGGAACGTGCATTTTATTGCTACATTTCCCATTTTCATCTCTAATTGTGTTTGTATTTTGACATTGGGAGAGCGTGCTCCAACAGCTCCGATGATTTTGCAGTTCTGTACTGGCAAAATTGGTACCTTCTTCTTCCTAATAATTCTCCGAAAAAGAGCGCCTGAGATGACATTGGCGGAAGCGGCGGTGTCCAATATCACATTCGTTGGAACTTCCTCTATTTCAACAAATACTTCCGATACCGGAACACTCGATCTGTCATTATGACACGTTATTAAATCCTTTGTTAATTCTTCCGTCAACAGCTCACCATCATTATATCTTAACAATTGTAATTTTACTGTTTCGCCCCTAACAGATCCCCTGACCGCTCCTCCGGGGCACGATGCGGTCACGTTTAGTTTGACTGACTGTTGGTCCGATTGGTATTTGTCTCTTCAGCTACTTCAGTGATTACCGGTTGTTGTGGCGAATTCGGTCTATATTGTCTTGCTTGATTTGTGTAATTATTGTTGTTGTTCTGCTGGTGTTGGTAGAACTGTCTTGTGTTGTCATACATTGGATTATATCGATTAAAATTCCTATTGTTCCTAAAATAGCCCCTCGCTGCACCATTACCAAAGTTTCCATTATGGTAATAATTATTGTTTGCATTTTGTCCATTTCTAAGTCTCCTCGGAGAGTGTAGTTGGTTATGATTATTGTTACCACTACCATTACTGCCATTCCCATTCGAGTTGCAGCTCGGATTCGCTTCTATTACACTTCTTTGATATGACATTTCTCTTGCCCTTTTATTGTCCTCCTCAATTATATCAATATGATCAAGCGTAGTCATAAATGATTCTATATCCTTATCATTTATATGTAACAGCTGATTCCTTATACTGGTGGGTAGTCTGGACTTGAGAATTCTAAGTATATCCGACAAAGGAATCGGTACATCCCAATACAAAGATTTATTGATGTATTTCTCAAAATATCTCTTTAGAGATCCTCTAGAAAATGAGAAAGGCTCAGGATATAATACTTCCTGCCTAAGTCTTTCTTGTACTCCAGCAGACCAATATTTTGCTAGAAAAGCCTGCTCAAATTCTTTGTAACATTTACAAAAGATGTTTGTTCAGATGCCCACAATGCTCCTGATCCTTGTATATATCCTGATACAAAACTAATCTTTTGCCATTCTGTCCAAGATCGTGGAAATAGACCTCTGAAACTTCGAATGAAGACTACAGGATGGACATTCTTTTTGTCAGGGTTAAAGATTTGAAATTGTCTTTGTTTAATCATCTTCTCCTCAACGGTACTACGATTCCAAAAATCCTCCTGTTCGTACTCTTCCCTGTGGCTATCCGTTATATCGAATCTAACTGGTGACGTTCCAGTTCTGTTTACATCGGATCTTGACGTGGGCGGAATGTCACGCGCAGATTGAGACTTTTGTTTCCTACTTCTCGCTGTTTCTAAATCCTCCTGCGAGAGATTTAGTGATCTTTCGATATTTTCTTTCCAACGCGAGAATTCTTCGCCAAGTTGTTCTCGAACTTTCTTTAACCCTTTGTTGAAAAAATTCTCCTCCGAACTCTCTGAAATTGACTGTAAAGCTACTTTCACAGTTTCTTCTATGGTTTCCGAAGGAAAATTTTGCCGCTGTAATGTCATTTCTGAAAACTTTCCTGCAAGTACATTCATTCTATGTTCCACAATCTCCTGTTTTTCCTTCACTTCGTCAAATTGCTTCTTTACATTATCTTGGGATTCTATAATTTCTGGTATCATAGCTACGGAACACTGTATGTCCTCTTGAGCTTGTATTACTTGAGGAAACAGTTCTACTTGTTTTTGTATCGTGTCAATTTTGACGGATACATATTCGGTTAGTTCCGCTTTTAATTTACTATTGTTTTCTTGGCATTGTTGGCGGACCTGCTCAATCTGAGCAATAAGATTCTGTTCGGTCCTTTCTGCCTGTTCTTTTATTTCCTGTGTCTGGGTATTTAATCTCTGATCTAATTCGGTAAAGGTTGCTCTTAACTGATTTTGTAATTCTGTTTGATTTTCGGCTAATTGATTTTGGAGTTCATTTTGTATAACGGATAAGTCTCGTTTTACCTCCGCTTGGCCTTCGGCTAATAGAGACAACTGTTGCATAATAACAACTAACGTGTCAACAACAGTCTGATCAGCTGTTGTATGAATGTTTTCTGAACCAGCGGGATTATTTATATTGCTACCGCTAGCCACAACAGTCTCAGAATTGCTATCCGTGGCCTCTGCTTCTGCGCAAACAGCTGAAGGCTGTTGCACGTCTCGTTGCTGATTCAATGACATTTTAAATGCCGCTCTAGTCAATAACAATAAATAAATATCAATATCAGGTTCTAATCACAAAATACAGTTTCAAATTTACTGTCGTAGACACACTTAACTTTCAAATTACTTCACAGATGGTATAAAGTTCAATGTCCAGATACGAAAATCACACAATATACAGTTCTACAATCTTAACTACTATCTGGAAAAAAATTCTTTCTAAATTGATTTCAAACTATTTAAACTACAGGATAAAAAAATTAGATTTCTCTGGCCTTGTTCTGTAGTCTCGGTGTTGTCCAATAGTTGAAATCGATTCTTGGTATCAGCAATCTTTTACTATGGGCACCGTATCTCACTTCATGTTCATTACTTCTCGTTCTCGTTGGTTTTCATGAAACAAAAAATACATATATTATATGACAATCCAAGAGAGTCCTGTCACACTGGCGCCATTGTAATTTTTTCCTCCTATTTTCTACGTAATTCTGTAGCTCTCAATTCGTTCGATCAATCAATCATTCATGATAGGAAACACAGTCATAGCTCAGTCACTCAAAATGATTCTGAAATTTTACTTGTTAGAATGAAAGCAGGCGATGATTCTTCTTCTCTGCAGGCTCGTGCTTTGCGGCAGTCTGCTAATCTGTACAAATAAAATGCCTCGTATTTTTGGGAGCGTTGTATAATCAGTCGGGAAACCTCAGATCAAGCGGATATTTGGCTTTGATGAAGTTTAACCTTCCGAAAAAATAATGGAGCTCTTGGATTATTAAATGCAGGTTCGTATCCAGTCTTTCGGAAGTTCCCTTCTGATTAACAACTACGCAATATATCGATGAATATCATTAATTCTCAAAAGTCGAATACACACCTTTTGTGTGAAGGAGCCATATATATATATTTCACTTTTTAATCGTACAATTTCGTATCAGTTATCTTCTGTCGTAAATCTCAATAATCAGATTACAGTTCTTCAAACCAAGTTCAGGCTAATCGGCACGAAGACAATCTCGGAAGCTCTCTTTTTTTTTTCTAACAACCACCAGAGAGAGTACTACAAAGAATACTTATGCGCTCATGGCATAGCTATTGTATGAAACTACTTTTCGCATGGATTCTGCGAGTATGAAGATAGAAAATTAGTAAACGTCATTCAAGGGTAGAATTGTATCTGCATAATTCATCGTATATAAAGAGATATTACACCAGCCAACATTGTCAAAGGTATTACTTTGCTACGAAAGTGAAATTTCTTCTAATTAGTGACTGAGTATCCCTCTATCCAGGGATTTTGCTGCCTTGTCTTTAAGTATTTCCCAACGTCTTATCACATTAACTTGCTCTCTGTACCGTAACACTATGTGGCTTAGTTCCACACTGATACTACACTTAACATCATACTAAAATGCCTGACAGGAAAGTGGAGCACCAAGAAGACACGGTCGGATGTCAGTATAGCTCCTACAATTACATATCATCGGCGGGTGTGTAAATGTAAATTACACAATGATTTGTGACAGGTGGAACGGCCAGCAGTGTACATTGATGTTGTTCACA
The DNA here is from genome assembly GCF_023898315.1 of Schistocerca nitens. Classification (NCBI taxonomy): domain Eukaryota; kingdom Metazoa; phylum Arthropoda; class Insecta; order Orthoptera; family Acrididae; genus Schistocerca; species Schistocerca nitens. Next base: position 403,328,827 of record NC_064617.1, read on the forward strand.
TTTAGTGTTGTTAGTCGGAATGAAGGCGGTCAGATGTTGAGTGATCACTGTGAAGCACACTGAGATGCCGCGTACTCGAGTGAGACTGCTTTATGAGTAGCCCACAGAGTTTGAAAGATGCCTCGGGTATAGCCGTGGCCGATGTTGGCCTACATGGGAACTTGAGGGCCGACATCCTCACCATCAAGGTTCAGGTGAACCACGTCTAAGCACCACAAGCAAGGATCGTCGTGTTGTCCACGAAGCACATCGTAACCAGTTCATGTGTGCGCTTACAACCCAAGAAGAAGTAATGGGATCTCTGGAACATTATCTGACATTCCACACCACTGCTCGAAGAGTAGCAACAACCGCACTAGGGAATTACACAAAAGTGTCGCAACTGGCACCATGGCGTGGGGCGACATGGGGTATGACAGCAGCTTATGACTGGCAGCGATTGAGGGAATCTTAATGGCACAAAGGTATAGTCTCGTAAGTAAGATTGTGTTAGGGTCAATCAGTAGAAAAATTTGACAAGAAAGTAAAATATATACATTCATCATATATGAACAAAAGAAAAATGCATTTACTGTTAACAGTACGTCGAATCACCCACAGCATCGATAACTGTTTGGCATCTTCGGGGCATGCTTGAAACCAAGTTTCCCGCGTATTCACGTGGAAATGACTCCAAATACGTCGAATTTGCGCTGACAGCCGTTTCAAAATTAGGATACTCTTGCCTTGTATTAGATGTTCGTCATGACTCATTTTCGGACCTCTTTGATGGAAGTAGTGACACAGCCTCAATATCAGACGTGTAAGCTACACTGATGTTCCTTCTTGTGCATCTCAATTAATAGTTGCCGGCCGCGGTGGTCTAGCGGTTCTGGCGCTGCAGTCCGGAACCGCGGGACTGCTACGGTCGCAGGTTCGAATCCTGTCTCGGGAATGGGTGTGTGTGATGTCCTTAGGTTAGTTAGGTTTAAGTAGTTCTAAGTTCTAGGGGACTTATAACCTAAGATGTTGAGTCCCATAGTGCTCAGAGCCATTTGAACCAATTAATAGTTCGAAGTAAAATAATTTATGAACGCTTCATGAAAGATACTCCTCCCGAATAGGCCGTGAAGGCACAACGGCACCGACCGGCCGCCGTGTCATCCTCAGCCCATAGGAGTCAATTTATGCGGATATGGAGGGGCATGTGGTCAGTACATCGCTCTCGCGGCTGTATGTCACTTTCCGAGACCGGAGCCGCTACTTATCCTCAGTTTGCCCCACAAGACCTGAGTGCACCCCACATGCCAGCAGCGCTCGGCAGACCGGATGGTTACCCATCCAAGTACAAGCCAAGCCATACAGCGGATAACTTCTGTGATCTGACGGGAACCGGTGTTACCACTGCGGTAAGGCCGTTGGCTCTTGAAGGAAATGGTTCACTATGATGGGTTGTGAAAAAGCTGAGGCAATATATTTTACCATTTGTATCGTAACGCTGACCACGGTCTTACTTAACAGACTGTACTTCACAGACATACTGCGTCCTCATATGTTACCTCTCCAGCAAGTCATTTTTCAGTAGAACAAGGCTCCTCCCCACGTGACACGTGTCTCTGTGAGCAGTCTGTGTGAGCCAGGCCAGTCGTCATACCCATAAGAGGGCTTATACTACCAATTTCTCTGTAAATTTGACTCGATTTTGTAATCACTGAAATAACATCACATACCCTCTCAAACCTATAAAGTTTCGTCGTCTCCTTCCGGGTGCTTCGTTCATTTTTGTCAGGCAGTGTATGAGGTAGAAGAGAATCAGTGCTACCGATAGACGTTAGGAGGTCTTTCGTAAGAGTCTGCTGTAGTGGGAATAACGTTTTTTTTTTTTTTTTTTTTTTTTTTTTTGGAAAGATTCAGATCATTTGTTGTTGTTCACATTGGAGTGCTGCTGAAGAGCTGACGGCCGCTATTTCTCTTGTACCAGTAACTGCGATATTTTGCAAGACCTTGATTAACATTTTACAAGAGCTACGTTGTAGCGAAACTGCATACAGATTGGGAATATCGGAGCAGGTTTATTATCTCATACTAGGAAGGAGACTGTGATGTCTATTGAAATGGTTAAAACATTTCTATGCCCCTATAAGAGGAGTTTCCAATTTACTTCTTGCTAAATTAAAATCCGCCGTTACAAAGGCGCTCGCGGTGCATCAGGCTGCTCCTTTTATACGTTGCTCCCCTCTGGGAGGCTGCAGCCAATCAGCGGCCTACGATTCACGTGTTCTCCCGGCCAGAGGAGCTTCCGGGTGACATTCTGTCTACCGAGGGGGAGAGAAGGTAGGAAATGTGTAGGCGGGTAGCGGTCTCGACCTTCGTATTTCGTACGAAATTGCGACCAGTTTTATCACTGTTTCCCAGTTCATTTTTATGCAGTGGTTGTGGAGCAACATAGTATTATTCAATGAAGACATTTCTAGACCACTATAGATCGAGGTCCTCCACACATATATGATACCAGAGCCATGACAAGGAGATTATTTTATCGCTTTCATGGTGTCTACAATTGGAGCAGTCACTGCTTATTAAGAACATTAATCAGTGTCTTGTTTACTTTGAAGCAACTTACATGATCAGGTACAAAGTTCTGTTTTTGATAACTGATACGGGGTGGCCAAAACAAAACTTGCCCAGAAAATATTATAAGACTGACGCGAAAACGAGCCTTGTTAAGGGGAGACATGTGCCAATATGACCAAAAGCCTCATTTTTTGTCATTCAGTAGCAAAAGTTATTGACAAGGATTTCTCAAAGATTCATTTTTGAAAGTGCGTGGGAAATGATGACAAAAAAGTCTTCATTGTTCGATGTTTTCACCCATTTCGCAATCGTCTGCGTAATAACAATACGAACGCCGACAAGAAATGCATTGCTGAATGAGTAATGAATGCTGTAAAGCCAACATATAGGTTCCCTGAAAATCGTGGCGTCGTTAGGAACTGTGTTCATGGCAGAATAGTAAACGCAAAATCCTATTGAGTCTCTAAATGCGCTTATCTGGAAGCGTTGCCGCAATACAACATTTTCATCATCTACGCCTGTAAAACTTCCAAGATGAGATACTACGAGGGTTGGAACTTATATAATGGCAATTATTTATTCACAACCGACACAAAAGAAATACATGTTTTCACATGTTACTGCCCTTCAAAGTAGTCACCAGCGTTGTGTAGAACCCGTTGCCAGCGATGTGGAAGGCGTAGTATACCGTTGGCAGAGCATGTTCTGTTGATGGTGCGAATGGAGCGGTCTACTGCCTGTCGAATCTCTGGAACAGTTCTGAAGCGAATGCCACGAAGTGGTTCCTTCATCTTCGGAATCAAATCAGAGTCACAAGGACTTAAGTCCGGGGAGTATGGTGGATGGCACAGTACTTCCCAGTCCCGTCGACCGAACAGAGCAACCACAGTTTGTACTGTATGCGCCCGCACATTGTCGTGCAAAATGATGGGTAGGTTGCGCAGAAAGTGTCGCCGCTTCTTTCGAAAAACTGGTCACAGGTGATGCTCCAAATAAATAAATAAATAAATAAATAAATAAATAAATCTTTGCGAAAGAAGCGGCGACACTTTCTCCGCAACCCACCCATCATTTTGCACGACAATGCGCGGGCGCATACAGCGCAGCTCCATTCGCACCATCAACAGAACAGGCTCTGCTAACGGTATACTACGCCTTGCACATCGCTGGCAGCGGGTTCTACACAACGCTGGTAACTACACTGAAGGACAGTAACAGGTGCAAGCATGTAACTCTTTTGTATCGGTTGTGAATAAATGGTTGCCAATTTTTAAGTTCCGACCCTGGTACATGGGTGTGTGTGTTGTCCTTAGCGTAAGTTAGTTTAAGTAGCGTCTAGGGACTGATGACCTCATCAGTTTGGTCCCTTAGGAACGCACACAAATTTGAACCTTTTTAAAAATTTTCGCGTAGTTTCTGATTATTTGACAGGTTAGAAATGCTAAGTAAGTTTGTAATGCTAAAATATATTTCTTAAGAGATATGATTACAACATAACAATTTTCGAATTTGTCCCTTTACTTGTACCGTGCTACCTTCCTTCTTGGCAAATTTCGTGATTCTGGGTTAACGATGAGTTCCCTACAGGTTATGATGAGTGTGTTTTTCGAGTATCAAAATATTTGACATAAATAAAAAAAAGCACTCCGTCTTCAGGCCACGAGTGGTCTACCGGGACCATTCGACTGCCGTGTCATCCTCAGCTGAGGATGCGTGTGGTCAGCACACTGCTCTCTCGGTCGTTATGATGGTTTTCTGTGACCGGAGCCGCTACTATTGGGTCGAGTAGCTCCTCAATTGGCATCACGAGGCTGAGTGCACCCAGAAAAATGGCAACAACGCATGGCGGCCTGGATGGTCACCCATCCAAGTGCCGACCACGTCCGACAGCGCTTAATTTAGGTGATCTCACGGGAACCGGTATATCCACTGAAGCAAGGCCATAAATGGAAGTACTTTTTCATTAAATTGAATAAAAGCTTAAAAAATTTACACCGTCAAGGGACCGTAAATCTGAGTGGCATAAATTTCAACTTGGTACGTCTACCTGTTCCTGAGAAAAAGGGATTTAACAGTCTGACATTTAACCAGACTGACAGACAGATGGACAGACAACAAAGTGATCCTGTAAGGAATCAGTAATTGCACCCGTCGTCTAAGGGGCCGGCACGGTAGCTCAGCATGCTCGGTCAGTGTTAGATACCCTCTGTTACAATAATAAAGAAAGAAACCTGAGTTAACCGCTCAATGATGAACTTGAACAAGCGCCATGGGACGTCAATCCCAAACAAATAGAACGAACGAAAACGAACAAAATTAGATTTAAAAAAGGGGGGGGGGGTAGCGTCTTTGATTCATTATGAAAACGTCTTCGGTCCCGGGTTTGAATCCCGTCGCTGCTTAAATTTTGATTAATAATTAACATTGGCGGCCGAAGACTTCTGGCATAAGAAATCACCCCTCATTCTGCTAAAGGCCATATCAAAGAGGGCGGAGGAGCGGACAGAGGTTCAGGGCACTCTCTTGTCCTAGGGGTGGGAACCTGCCCCTAACGGCGGAAGAATCAGCAATGATCAACGGCATGAGGATGGAGAAGACAATGGAAACCACTGCATTAAAGACACATGGAGCGTATCTGTGGTGTGCGTGATGTAAGACCTTCGGTACACACACCATCTGATTATTTGACTCGTCGCTCTAACGAAGTAGGCGAGTGTCAGCAGTATGTCTCGTGGTCTTATTGTGGCGTGTTTATCTTCTGCCGTTAGGTCAGACGATAGAAAAGCCACTTGCACGCTTAGAGTAGCAGATTGACGGCGACCAACTTTAAACAGAACTTGATTAATTTTCACACACATTTATTACAATAATAAAAATCGCAAACCTTACTTAACTTGATTCTGGATGCTATTTACAATTGACAATCTGATGTTCCTTTGGTCTTGGTACGTTAATCTTATTCTCACATATCCCTGATACTTGACAAAGTGTCTATACATTAATCTTCATGGCTATGTACAGGAATATGATAATCTTATTAGGCGCAGACTGAAACTTGACTATAGACTAATGCAGACTGATTAATCGGAGGTCTGTACCCTTGTTATAATACCTCGCGCGTTCAGGTATCACTGCGCGAGTGTGATCCGTGAGGAGAAAAGGTTCTATGTTAGCAGCAATCTCATTGGCTGCGTGACATATTAATACGCGGATCGGCGGAAGCAGAATTTGGTCCGTCTCTAAGACAGCGCCATCTCGTTGTGGGGAGAAGGACGAGCGCTGCGCCTGCGCTGTTGTACTTAGCGGGGCGCGCTCTAGTGGGAAATTTGTGTACGCGCTGACTCTGCGGAACTATGTACACAACAGTATCCATAGGCATATGGCATGTAATTGAAGAAGTGTCACGATGATCTCTCCATTGGCAAAATATTCCGGAATTTTCTCCCATTCGGATCTCCGGGAGGGGACTGTCAAGGGGGAGGTTACCATGAGAAAAAGATTGAATAATCAATGAAAAGGAAACGTTCTATGCTTCGGGGCGTGGAATGTCAGAAGCTTGAACGTGATAGGAAAACTAGAAAATCTGAAAATGGAAATGAAAAAGCTCGGTCTAGATACAGTAGGGGTCAGTGAAGTGGAAAGAAGATAATGTTTTCTGGTCAGATGAGTATAGGGTAATATTAACAGCAGCAGAAAATCGTATAACGGAAGTAGGATTCATTATGAATAGGATGGTAGGTCAGAGAGTGTGTTACTGTGAACACTTCAATGATAGGGTTATTCTTATCAAAATCGACAGCAAACCTACACCGTCAACGATAGTTCAGATATACATGCCGACTTCGCAAGCTGAAGATAAAGAGATACAGAAAGTATACGGGGATATTGAAAGGGTAATACAGTAAGCAAACGGAGATGAAATTTTAATAGTCATGGGTGACTGGAATGCAGTTGTAGGGGAGGAGTAGAAGAAAAGGTTACAGCAGAATATGGGCTTGGGACAAGAAATGAGAAAGACTAATTGAGTTGCGTAACACGTTTCAGCTAGAAATAGCGAATACTCTGTTCAAGAATTGCAACAGGAGGAGGTATACTTGGAAAAGGCTGGGTGAGACGGGAAGATTTCAGTTAGATTACATCATGGTCAGAGAGAGAGACTCCGAAATGAGATATTGGATTATAGGGTGTACCCAGGAGTAGATATAGACTCACATCACAACATAGTAGTGATGAACAGTAGGCTGAAATTTAAGACATTAGTCAGGAAGAATCAATACTCAAAGAAGTGCGATACGGAAGTACTAAGAAATGACGAGATACGGTTGAAGTTCTCTAAGGCTGTAGATACAGTAATAGGGAGTAGCACAGTAGGCAATACAGTTGTTCAGGAATGGACATTCCTAAAGAGGGCGCTAACAGAAGTTGGGAGGAAAACATAGGAACAAAGAAGGTAACTGGGAAGAAACCATGGGTAACGAAGAAATACTTCAATTGATCGATGAAAGGAGGAACTACAAAAATGGTCCAGGAGACTCAGGAATACAGAAATAGAAGTCGCAGAGGAATGAAATAAATAGGAAGTGCATGCAAGCTAAGACGAAATGGCTGCATGATGAATGTGAAGAAACTAAAAAGTAAATGATTTACGTAGTACCGACTCAGCATACAGGTAAGTCACAACAATCTTTGGTGACATTAAAAGCAAGGGTGATAACATTAAGAGTGCAACGGGAATTCCACTGTTAAATGCAGACGAGAGAGCTGATAGGTGGAAAATAATACATTGAAAGCCTCTGTGACGGGGAAGATATGTCTGATGTGATACAAGAAGAAACAGCAGTCGATTTAGAAGAGATAGGGGACCCGGTATTAGAATTTAAGAGCTTTGTACGACTTAAGATCAAATATCGCACAAGGGATAGATAACATTCCATCAGAATTTCTAAAATCGTTGGGGGGAAGTGGCAACAAAACGACTATTCACGTTTGTGTGTAGAATGTATGAGTCTGGCGACAAACAATATGACTTTTGGAAAAACATCATCCTTACAATTCCGAAGACAGCAAGAGCTAACAAATGCGAGAATTACCACACAATCAGCTTAATAACACATGCATCCACGTTGCTGCCAAGAATAATATACAGAATAATGGAAAAGAAAATTGAGGATGCGCTAAATGACGATTAATTTGGCTTTGGGAAAGGTAAAGGCACGAGAGAGGCAATTCTGACAAGACACTTTCATAGGATTTGTCGACCTTGGAAAAGGGTTCGACAATGTAAAATGGTGCAAGATGTTCGAAATTCTGAAAAAAGTAGGGGTATGCTTTAGGGAGAGACGGGTCATATACAATATGTACAACAGCCAACAGAGAATGTTACGAATGGACGACCAAGAACGAAGTTCTCGTCTTAAAAAGGGTATAAGACAAGTATGTAGTCTTTCGCCCCTGCTATTCAATCTGTACACCGAGGAAGCAATGATGGAAATAAAAGAAAGGCCCAGAAGTGGAATCAAAATTTAAGGTGAAAGAATATCAATGATACGATTCGCTGATCACATTGCTATTCTGAGTGAAAGAGAAGAAGAATTACAAAATATGTTGAATGGAATTGCCAGTCTAATGAATACAGTTTACGGATTTAGAGTAAATCGAAGAAAGACGAAGGTAATGAGAAGTGGTAGAAATGAGAACAACGAGAAACTTATCATCAAGATCGATGGTTGTGAAGTAGATGAAGTTAAGGAATTCCGCTACCTAGGCAGTAAACTAACGAGTGACGGACGGAGCAAGGAGGACATCAAAAGTTGATTAGCAATGTCAAAAAGGGTAATCCTGGGCTAGAGAAGTATACTAATATCAATATCGCCCTCAATTTGAGTAAGAAATTTCTGAGAATGTACGTCTGGAGTACAGAATTGTATGGTAGTGACACATGCACTGTGGGAAAACCGGAACAGAAGACAATCGAATCATTTGAGATGTGGTGGTACAGACGAATGTTGAAAATTATGTGGACTGATAAGTTAAGGAATGAGGAGGTTCTATGTAGAATCGGAGAGGAAAGGAATACGTGGAAAATACTAATAAGGAAAAGGGACAGGATGATAGGACATCTGTAAGACATAAGGGAATGACTTTCATGGTACTAGAGGGAGCCGTAGAGGGCAAAAACTTTAGAGGAAGACAGAGATTGGAATACATCGAGCAAGTGAGGACGTTGGCTGCAAGTGCTACTCTGAGATGAAGAGGTTAGCATAGGAGAGGAATTCGTGGCGGGCCGCATCAAACCAGTGGCATTTCAGTGAAGTGGAATCAGAACTTCGATCCCCAGTCATTCATTTTTCTGACGAGACCTCGTTTAACCCGTTTCTCACAGAACATGTACCATGATGGATCACAAAATTTCCACCAGTACTTTGAAGATTCGTTGCTAGCCAGAGACAGTTTGATCCGTGAGTGGATCGACTCACAGATGAAAGATTGTATAGATATTTTCAGCAAGACGGAGCAACAACACACTCAGAATTGTCAACATTGTCATGATTGTATAAGAAGTTCTGTGAGAAAAAGACAATTAGCACAGGCAGTGCAATCTCATGACCACCTCAACTGCCTCGTCTCTCTCCATGGGAATGTTACTTATGGGAAAAATTGAAGGGATAATTGTGCTAATGAAATCGTCACACGCCTGAAGTGCTACAGCAAAACATGAAAATTCTATTGCTGCTGTCTCTCAGGCACCGCTTCTGTATGTGTCTCACAGTTTGCTAAATCGAGCATAGCCCTGCATCGACGTCAACGATGGCTACCTCCAACACCCTCTGTTTTGTTCATTAACAACGATCAATCTCGTACCAATCTTATTGTAAATTATGTAAATTTTGGCGGTATGATATCGATGCTTAATATACAGGGTGTTTCTGTAAGAGCGTGCAAAAATGTAACAGGACATAGAGAATGCTACACTGATCAATCTGAGGTAGGGAACCTAGGGAAGGAGAAGCCATCTTAAGGAGATGCGAAAGTAAACTTGTTTACCGCTTTATTTAGCATTTACTGTTTTCCAACTTATATACGGTTATCATGCGTGTAAGTTTACACGTACTGTGTTGTTTATTTACATACACACTCTTTATTTTCTCCAAGGAAACAAGGAGGGAGCCTTATTACTAGGACGTCTACTTGGCCGTATGTATGGCCACATGTACTTTAGGTTCGTGCAAAGAGTACTATATGAGTCATTGGAGAACGTCCCCTTCTCTGTTCGTGAGAGAACGTGGATACAACATGACGGTACACCACCTCACTGCAGTGTGGATGTCCTCGACCATCTCAATGCTGTATATCCTGGTCGCTGGATTGGAAGGGGATGTCCTATTCGTTGGCGTGTGAGGTCACCTGACGTGATTCCCCTTAATTATTTCCTATGAGGATATCTAAAGTCACTTGTGTATGAGACCGCGGTGGATATGGAGATAGAATCAGTTGCAAGAATTTTAGCTGCTTGAGATGTGATTCGAAACACACCAGCGATATTCGTCAGGGTGTGTCAGAATCTAGTTCACCGATGTCATCGATGTCATGCCTGCACTGAGGCTGAGGGCAGTCAGTTTCAGCACACTTTGTTAAAGATACAATACAGATGGCACGTTGATCGTGTCAGTGATGGTATTTGCAGTTAACTAATGTAATTTGATTTTGTTCCTATTATCTCCCTAAGCTAGCTTCTCCGAACCTAGGTTCCCTACCTCAAATTGTTCAGTGGAGCATACTCTACATCATGTTCAATTTCTGCACTCTCTTACGGAAACACCCTGTATACATGGTGATCAGAAGCAATCGGTATAACTGTCATATTTTGCTGTTGTAAGTAGGCTGTTTAGGTTTCTTTATCGGTAACGCCATGTAGCGCTCTGTATGAAAATCACTGGCTGAGCTGTGTGCAGTCTGTGGCTGGTTTGCATTGTTGTTTGCTATTGTAGTGTTGGGCAGCTGGATGTTAACAGCGCGTAGCGTAGCGCAGTTGGAGGTGAGCCGCCAGCAGTGGTGGATGTGGGGAGTGAGATGGCGGAGTTTTGAGAGCGGATGATCTGGACAGAGACGGTAAATTTGTAAGACCGGATGTCATGAACTGATATATATATTATGACTTTTGAACACCATTAAGGTAAATACATTGTTTGTTCTCTATCAAAATCTTTCATTTGCTAACTACGCCTATCAGTAGTTAGTGCCTTCAGTAGTTTGAATCTTTTATTTAGCTGGCAGTATTGGCGCTCGCTGTATTGCAGTAGTTCGAGTAACGAAGATTTTTGTGAGGTAAGAATTCATGAAAGGTATAGGTTATTGTTAGTCAGGGCCATTCTTTTGTAGGGATTAATGAAAGTCAGATTGCGTTGCGCTAAAAATATTGTGTGTCACTTTAGTGAATGTCTGAGTACGTTCAGTTTTGCTCAGCTGCTTGAAAATCAAATAACATAAGATATTTATCAGCACAGTAATTCATTAATTTTTCCAAGGGGACATTACACTGTTTGACTCTTGCCTACATTTGGCAGTTAAATAATACCCTGGGTTCGATGTGGGGCGGCGATCGGGTGGGTGGACCGCTGTGGCTTGTTGTGGGGTTGTGAACCACTGAAGGCCACGGCGGGACGACGCCTCTCTGTCGTTTATAGGTCCCCGGTTCAATAAACACATGTTTGCATGGTGACTGATCCATGTAGGGCTGATACTGTTTTCAATTCACTGCACTACGTCACATACTTCAACAAGGTAAGGTGTGGTTTCTCTTCTTCTCCTCTTTCATGGTGAATGAAATATATTTTTATGAAGCTGTTCACCGGGTGGGACATTTTCGGCTATATTCCATTCCGTTTATTTATAGGACATTGTGCAATGTTTCGGAATGTTTGATGAGGGCAGTTATTTGCTGGGACTTCCTGTATGCTCAGTATCGCAAGTACCTAACACCATTTAATATTCCGTAAGTCATGTTACGATTACTTACTAGTAACTGCAGTTCTTCAAAATGGGTTCATGCCACTTCTAAGGAAACATATTTTTGTGCAGACCATTCTAAAGATGTCTGAATCTGGCGAAACGCGTCATTGGTAAATAAGTAATAAATATTATCCTGCAACCAAGGCTGACTGTATCTGCATATGAATGTAAATATTTTCCGGTTCGGAGGTTTTTTTCTTTGAAAATGTTCAGGTTCAAAGATCGAAATCAGTACTAACAAAAAAATATGTGCGATTATAAAGCTGCGATTGTTTTCATTAATCATTAACATTTGTGTCAGCTGTGGGCTCTACACTATGAAGATTGCAATTTGTATTAGATATGTCATTAGTTTTGAAGGATTCAGCAAAGAGATTTTAGCATTACTGCTTAACTGACGCAGACTGTCTAATTGTTAAGGAACTTAGACGTAACAGTATTAAGTTGCTTGAAATGCAGTGAATACAAGAAATCAACACAACAGAAGTCAAATGGAAAAATTACATTACTTACTATAATTCTGGGAAAGACTGGAAGATCTGTTAAAAATAGGAGGCTCATTTCATTAGTGATGGCAACTGTGGTATATCATGCGAACGTGTGGCATCAGCTTAATCGCTGTAAATACATTCGAAAGCTCGCGGTAAACATTAGCGAAACCAACCGACAGATTGCGTCCGCATGCGAGGGTGGCTCGTTACCAGCGCCTGAAACGTTGGCCGTTCTACAAGATGGATCCTCTCTCTCCCACCCTACTCTCCATACCTCAGTTCATGCGACTTCGACCTCATTCCACATCTGAGGATACCACTGCTTGGGAGGTGCTTTGTAAACAAAGTTGATGTCCTCATGGCATTTCAGAGACAGGTGGCGCACACTGATGGCAATTCCAGTGGCATTAAACGGTTTCCCCTTCGTTGGCAATGCTGTGTGTACACACTGGCGGACTATTTTGAAGCACAGTAGTCGATTTAGATTCAATTTTGTCCCGTTTACACTCGTGTACAATAAAGTTACACAGAATTCCAATGCGTGGGTTTCATTTCAAAATTTTCCTTCAGCTCTTGTACTGGAACACTGTTTTATGTTCCCTTTCAGATACACACTGTCGTACCGATTCACTGCACATCGTGGAATTTCCATGTTGTCGCATTTTCGCAAGATGTACCATAGGTGCCATGAGTGATGCAATCACCCTCGTATCAGATACTAGACTTTAGTGCGATGTATGCGCAGTAGTATTTCAGAGTGTAAAAGTCCCTGTCATGCAGACTTGATGGAAGTAAGGAACGCGCAGAAGTGCATGGGGTGGGCAAAAATATGGAAACACAAAAAAGACAATATCATGTCTAATATGATGTAGGGAAACCTCTGGCATTCAACGTAAGTTTCCAGTCATCTCGAAACGGATAAATACAGGCCATGTATGGTTTTCAAGGGAATTATATACCATTCTCCCGCAAAATAGTAGCAACTTTAGATAACGACGTTGGATAGCGATAAAGTATTCTCCTCTCCAAAGCATACCACGAAGGCTCAACAATACTGTGATCTGGTAACCGTCGCGGCCAGGGGAGATGCGATAAATTATCTTCGTACTTGCAAATCCAGCCCCGTACGAAGCGATCTTTGTGAACAGGTGAACGTCTTAGAACACATGATCACCACTGAGAAATATACATTGCACCATGGCATGTACCTGATCAGGCAAACTGGTCACATAGTCCTTGGCAGTAATGCGACAGTGCAGAAAAAGCATGAGGCCCATGGAATAGAACGATGTGGTGGCCTATACCATTATCGCATCACCACCATGTTCCAGTCTCTAAGCATAAACTAGGTCAGTAGTCTGATATACAACGAAACAAGGTTCATTCTACGAAATGATATTCTTCATTGCTCCATAGTTTTCCTGTTATGGGTAATTGCATCAATCATAACTTGTTTTGGAATTCCAGCTCGCCCGACAGCTCTCTGCTTGTAGTGCTCCCTCCGTGTTGTTTTGGTGCTGCCAGGGTTGGCGAGTACGACATTCTGTTTTGCACTGACTTCTGCAGCTTTTCGTCACAATTCTCTACCATGACTGTCGGTCAGATCAGTTAACATACAATTTAGCCCGCGTTGTGACTTAGTGGGTGATGTTTTTCCGATATCTCTGTATGCATTGTAAATCTTCGATGCGGCGTCTCGTGAAGTTGATACCATGTGTCATATATGCTTTACTAAAATTACACACATGGATACGAAAATTATTGCAGGATAACTGTACCTTACAAAACAAACCAGATTATAAAAGTGCCGGAACAAATAAAACCTACTCCAGTTCTAAGCGCACTACTCTTATGTAGCTAGCAGACATCTGAGTTTCCAAGGATTCATCTTTAAGGAGTCTCATTGTCTTTTTAGATTTCCTGTGGTGTTGTTAATGTTTAGTTTTTAATATTTCCTGTAGTAGATTTGCAACATCCTGTTTCGCAAGTTCGGCAAGTGTCGGGACGTGGTAATGTGAATGAAAGATTGGGAAACTCTTCCTTAAAAACTTTAGCATAATCTCTGCAAGAAACACTGAATGAAGGATTAACCGATTTGAAAGATTGGTACAATGTGTCAGGGCTGGCCAAGGTGTGCCAAACTTCAAGCGTGCAGTGCGTGCAGGCCGCGGGCGTGCCAATGCCCTGCCTGTCATTCGGCTTTGCTCGGTCGTTTCCGCAAGTGCCCAGAACAGCGTGCCGTTTCATTTAGCATTGAGTTGCGACATTTTGTGGTCGGCACAACTCTCTTCACTTCGACAGAATCGTGACGTCAACTCTGTTCATCTTCATTATTTATTCGTGGTATGAGGGACGTTCACAGTTCTGATGGCTGTGGCACAAAAACAGGCAATGTAGCGATCTAACATCACAATCCTTTAAAATGAGTTGCAATGACAGAAGAAAGTGATGACAATTCTCAATTCGCATATAAAAAAACAAAAAAAGATATCCTGAGCACTATGGGACTTAACTTCTGAGGTCATCAGTCCCCTAGAACTTAGAACTGCTTAAATCTAACCTAAGGACATCACACACATCCATGCCCGAGGCAGGATTCGAACCTGCGACCGTAGCGGTCGCGCGGTTCCAGACTGTAGCGCCTACAACCGCTCGGCCACCCCGGCCGGCTTCGCACAAACAACCGACACTGCTTAATTGGTACGAAACGACATTGTTGCTCCATGCAGAAACAATTTAAACTTGTAGATGGCAATGGACGAACAAAAAATTGCAACAATCACCAGACAGGATTCGTCGTCCTGGACATCAAGAATCACTTTGTGCTATATTTGCAGCACTTGAAGAATTTGATGGTACGAATAGAAAAATTTCTGAAGTCGTACCCATTATTCCATTTTCAGTTCTAACACAACAGTTCTCAGTGGAAATAAAAGAAGGCTATGGTGACTCGATATACACCGAAGCGCCAAAGAAACTGGTATAGGCACACGTATTCAAATACAGACATATGTAAACAGGCAAAATACGGCGCTGCGGTCGTAAACATCCATATAAGACAACAAGTGTCTGGCGCAGTTGTTAGATCGGATACTGCTGCTACAATGGCAGGATATCAGGATTTACGTGAGTTTGAACGTCGTGTTATAGTTGACGAGCGGGCGATAGGACGCAGCATCTCCGAGGTACCGATGAAGTGGGGATTTTCCTGTACGACCATTTCAAGCGTGTACTATGAATATCAGGAATCCGGTAAAACATCACATCTCCGATGTCGCTGAGGCCGGAAAAAGATCCTGCAGGAATGGGACCAACGACAACTGAAGAGAATCGTTCAACGTGAAAGAAGTGCGACCATTCCGCAAATTGCTGCAGATTACAATGCTGGGCCATGAGAACGTGACTGCGAACCATCAGTAATAGGGACTTTCGGAGCCGAAGGCGAAGCGTGTACCATTGATGACTGTATGACACAAAGCTTTACGCCTCGCATGGGCCTGTCAATATCGACATTGGATTGCTGATGGCTGGAAACATGTTCCCTGGTCGGACGAGTCTCGTTTCTAATTGTATCGAGCGCATGGACGTGTACTGCTATGGAGATAACCTCATGAATCCATGGACCCTGCATGTTAGCAGGCGACTGTAAAAGCTGGTGGAGACTCTGTAATGGTGTTGGACGTGTGAAGTTTGAGTGATGTGGGACTCCTGAAACATCTAGATACGACTCCGACAGGTGACATGTACATAAGCATCTTGTCTGATCACCTGCATCGATTGATATCCATTGTGCAATCCGAAGGATGGGAAATTCCAGCAGGATAATGCGACACCCCACACGTCCAGAACTGCTACAGAGTGGCCCAAGGAACACTCTTCTGAGTTTAAATACTTCGCTGGCCACCAAACTCCCCAGACATGAACTTTATTGAAGAAACCTCTCAGCCTGCAAGATCCAGGCCGTCACAGAGGTTGGGATTATTGGTAATTGGGAGCTCCAATGTTAGGAGCGTTATGGGGTCCCTTCGAGACAGGGCTGCCAAGAAGCGGAAGAAAGTCAACGTGCTCTTCGTGTGCATACCGGGTGGAGTGATTCCAGACATGGAACGGGTCCTTCCAAATGCCATGAAGCGCACAGTGTGCGGCCAGCTGCAGGTCGGTACCTATGATGTGTGTCGCTTTGGATCGGAAGACATTCTCTCTGGTTCCGAGAGGCAAACAGAAGTGGTAAAGTCTGCCAGTCTTGCTTCTGAGATTAAAGAAGAGCTCACCATATCCAGTATAGTCAACAGAACCGATTGCGGACCTCTGGTACAGAGCCGAGTGGAGAGTCTGAATCAGAAACTCAGACGGTTCTGTAACCGCGTAGGCTGCAGATTCCTCGACATCCGCCGTAAGGTGGTTGGGTTTTGAGTTCCGCTGAATAGGTTAGGAGTCCACTAAACGCAGGAGGCGGCTAAACGAGTAGCAGGGAGTGTGTGGCGTGGACTGCGCGGTTTTTAGATCAGAGTGTCTCGGGAAAACGCGAAAAGGGCTTCAGTCTCAAAGGCTGCAAGCGGAACACAGGAAGGACGTAGATACCGGAACCATCGGTACAACAGTTATAAATGTCATAGCTTTGTTGAGAAAGTACCACAGTTCCAAGCGCTAATAGAAAATGCTGATGAAGAAACCATTATAGGCATTGAGAGTTGGATATAGCCAGAGATAAGTTTAGCCGAAGTTTCTGCGAGTAACCTAATGGTGTTCCGAAAGGATAGGCTAAACACAGTTGGCGGGTCCGTGTTCGTTGCTGCTAGAAGTAATTTATCTTGTCGCGAAATTGAAGTAGATAGTTCCTGTGAGCTAGTATGGGTAGAGGTCATTTTTGGCAACAGCAAGAAAATCATAATTGGATCCTTTTACCGACCTCCCAATTCACATGATAAAATTGCTGAAAGGTTCAAGGAAAACTTAAGTATAATTTCAAACATGTACCCGACCCATATAATTATATGAGTTATTGGTGGTGACTTTAATTTACTCTCGATATGTTGGCGAAAATAATACATGTTCAAATACGGAGGTATGCATAAAACATCAACCGAAATTGTGCTAAATGTACCATCTGAAAATTATTAGCAGCAGTAAAGTTCATGAGGCCACGTGAATAGTAAACGGTTGTGAAAACACACTTAACCTTTTAGCAACAACTATTCCTGAGCTAATAACAAGCATCAAAACGGATACAGGGATTAGTGCATCCAGCGCTGTCGTGGAGAGATTGAATATTGTAACCCGCAAATCCTCAAAAAGTAAACAAAAAATACGCCCATTGAAAAAAGCAGATAGAAATTCACATGACGCCTCCCCGAGCGACGATCTCCAGTCCTTCCAAATTAACAGTGTACTAGTAAGTGTGGGCCAGACGTGACTTGAATTCAGAGAAATAGTGTCGGCAGCAATTGACATATTTATATCAAATAAATTAACAAACGACGGAGCTGATCCTCTTTGGCACAGAAAACGGGTCAGAACCTTATTGCAGAAACAACGATAAAAACATTCCAAATTTAAACGAACGCAAAATAGCCAAGATTGGAGAACTTTTACAGAAGCTCGAAATTTAGGGTGGACTTCAACGCTAGATCCACAACGAAACTTTGTCTGAAAAACCTGGCAGAAAATCTCTGCGCGATAGCAATGGAAATACAGTCGGCAACAATGCTGCCAAAACAGTTACTAAACATAGCCTTCCGAAATTTCTTCACCAAAGAAGACGAAGTAAATATACCAGAATTCGAATCGAGAATAGCTACCAATATGGGTAACGTAGAAGTAGATAACCTTGGTGTAGTGTTGTTGTTGTTGTGGTCTTCAGTCCTGAGACTGGTTTGATGCAGCTCTCCATGCTACTGTATCCTGTGCAATCTTCTTCATCTCCCAGTACCTACTGCAGCCTACATCCTTCTGAATCTGCTTAGTGTATTCATCTCTTGGTCTCCCTCTACGATTTTTACCCTCCACACTGCCCTCCAATGCTAAATTTGTGATCCCTTGATGCCTCAAAACATGTCCTACCAACCGATCCCTTCTTCTAGTCAAGTTGTGCCACAAACTTCTCTTCTCCCCAATCCTATTCAATACCTCCTCATTAGTTACGTGATCTACCCACCTTATCTTCAGCATTCTTCTGTAGCACCACATTTCGAAAACTTCTATTCTCTTCTTGTCCGAACTAGTTATCGTCCATGTTTCACTTCCATACATGGCTACACTCCATACAAATACTTTCAGAAATGACTTCCTGACACTTAAATCTATACCCGATGTTAACAAATTTCTCTTCTTCAGAAACGATTTCCTTGCCATTGACAGTCTACATTTTATATCCTCTCTACTGCGACCATCATCAGTTATTTTACTCCCTAAATAGCAAAACTCCTTTACTACTTTATGTGTCTCATTTCCTAATCTAATTCCCTCAGCATCACCCGACTTCATTAGACTACATTCCATTATCCTCGTTTTGCTTTTGTTGATGTTCATCTTATATCCTCCTTTCAAGACACTGTCCATTCCGTTCAACTGCTCTTCCAAGTCCTTTGCTGTCTCTGACAGAATTACAATGTCATCGGCAAACCTCAAAGTTTGGTGTAGTGAAGCAACTTAAATCACTTACGGTAACAAAAGCAAGTTCTCCGGTCAAGGCTGTATACCACATATGTTCCTTTCAGAGTATGCTGATACAATAGCTCCGTACTTAACTATCACGTACAACCGTTCGCTCGACGAATGATCCTTACCCACAGGCTGGACAGTTACACAAGTCACACCAATAATCAACAAAGGTAGTATGAGTAATCTATTAAATCACAGGCCCAAATCGTTAATGTCGATATGCAGCAGAATTTTGGAACGTATCTTGTGTTGTGTTCGTACGTAATGTATTATCTCGAAGAGAACGGACTACTGACACACAGTCCACACGGATTTACATCGTTCTTGTGAAACACAACTAGCTCTTCACCCACACGAAGTTTTGAGTGCTATTGACAAGGGATTTCAAATTGATTCCGAATTTCTAGATTTCTAAGCGGCATGTAATGAAATTGCCTGCTCATGGAATATCGTCTCAGTTACTTTATGGAATCGCAATTTCCTGTCAGAGAGCACACAGTTCGTAGTAACTGACGAAAAGTCATCGAGTAAAACAGAAGTGATTTCTGGCGTTCTCCAAGGTAGTGTCATAGGCCCTTTGCTGTTCCTTATCTATATAAATGATTTTGGAGACAGTTTGAGCAGCCGTCTTAGGTTGTTTGCAGATGATTCTTTTATCTACTAGTTGTTGTTGTTGTGGTCTTCAGTTCTGAGACTGGTTTGATGCAGCTCTCCATGCTACTCTATCCTGTGCAAGCTTCTTCATCTCCCAGTACCTACTGCAACCTACATCCTTCTGAATCTGCTTAGTGTATTGATCTTTTGGTCTCCCTCTACGATTTTTACCCTCCACGCTGCCCTCCAATGCTAAATTTGTGATCCCTTGATGCCTTAAAACATGTCCTACCAACCGATCCCTTCTTCTAGTCAAGTTGTGCCACAAACTATCTACTAGTAAAGTCATCAAAAGAAATTAGTATGGTGCAATAATTGGAAATTGACGCTAAATGAGTGTTAAAAGGCACCCGTTAACCTTCGCTTACACGGTAAATCAGTCAAATCTAAAGGCCGTAAATTCAACTACATACGCAGGAATTACGATCACGAACAAATTAATTTGGAAGGGATACGTAGAAAATGTTGTGGGAAAGACTAACGAAAGACTGCGTTTTATTGGCGGGATACTTAGATTATGTAACAGACCTACTAGAGAGACGGCCTGCACTACGCTTGTCCGTCCTGTTTTAAGGTAGTGGTGCGCGGTGTGGGATTGTTACCAGATAGGATTGACGGAGTACATAAAAAAAGTTCAAAGAAGGGCAGCACGTTTTATACCACCGCGTAGTGGGGAGAGAATTTCAATGAAATGATACAAGATTTGAGGTGGACATCATTAAAACAACGGCGTTTTTCGTTGCGGCGAAAGCTTCTCACGAAATTTCAGTCACCAACTTCTCTTCCGAATGCGAAAATATTTTGTTGGCTCCTACCAATACAGGGAGAATGTATGATCATAGTAAAATAACGGAAATTAGAGCTCGCATGGAAAGATATAGGTGTTCGCTTTTTCCGCACGCTGTACGAGATTGGAATAATAGAGAATTATTGTGAATGTGGTTCGATGAACCCTCTGCCGGGTACTTACATGTGATTTGCACAGTATCGATGTAGATGTAGATGTAGACAGACTTCACACATGAGGATTATAAAGTGAATAACGCCAACGGCACTGGCCAAGCCACACCACCAGGTGACCATTTCAAACGATCAAGGTAGAACGAACGAGAGCTGCGTCAGTTGTGTAGTTTCACCGATAGGACCTCTAATGCATAATAATAATCAACATTTTCTACGTATCCTTTCCAAATTAAGTTATTCGTAATCGTAATTCCTGGGTATTTAGTTGAATTTACGGCCTTTACATCTGACTGGTTTACCGTGTAAGCGAAGTTTAACGTGTGCCTTTTAGCACTCATTTAGCGTCAATTTCCAATTATTGCACCATACAAATATTATCAAGTCTATCGAACCCTAACTAAAGAAGAAACATGACAAGAGGTGCAATCTCGGACACTTTAATAACTGGAGAAATCAGTGGCATAATAATCATCACAGTCGGAGGTATTCTGATTTAGGGAATCATGGTCAATCAAATGTAAATAATGCTCACCAGGGAAATAATCAGGTGCAAAATTACGCTGCTGTAACGACTGAAACGCTGAGGCTTTAACATGTTGAGGTGGTAGAAGTTGGCCACACAGTTATACCAAATTGAACAAAACGATACCATTATGATCTCAAATGTCAGCCAGGATGAGACGAGGCCAAAGATGCCAATTCCATTAACCTACTGCAGTAAATTCATAGAACAAATATTTGAGATGAATTATGTACTGGTCTTAACATGCATGATGAACAACATGAAAACCTTGTTCAGGCTGATGTTAATAATGTAGTGGAAAACACACCGTGTAAAATTGTATTAGGTACTGGAGACGTTGTCAGTGTGATGTCCAGTTTAATGAACAGACATAATCCAAGGTTATAAACAAAATATGGAGATTAATTCCTCACAAACCGTTAGCATATGCCTTCCTTCATCATGTGGTCCAAGTGAGAAGCTGTCACTAAAGAAATATACAAAATGTAATCGTGGAAGTTCATTGAGCCATTGTTGAGGCTGATACCCTTATCAGGACTTAAAGAAACATATACAGTAATTTTAAGTTTCCTACGCATAAGGTTTGTGTTAATGCATAGCAGCTGTGAGTTATATAAATGTCAGCTACTTTATGGGCAAAGACAAAATACCAAATAATAATGATTTCTATAAAGAACTACAGCGCTTTCACTAAGTTGTAGTAATTATTATGATCTTTACTCACGTACATATTGCATTTATAATATATGGTAACAATTATTGGACTATATGAAATAAAATACCCATAACTTCTGAACTGTTTGCGTTATGACGTTCCAACTGCGCGGTTGGCCGCAGTGCATGATGGGAATTAGTATGCGCATGCGTATATGAAGGCCACTTTCATTTGCGTGGATTACTCAATAAGCAAAATTGGCACATTTGGGGGACTGAGAATGCGCATTTCACGATAGAGAACTCTCTTCAACCCCAACCGGTGACTTTGTGGTGTGCAATGTATTCCTTGATGGCCCGATGGCTGCCGAACGGTACATCTAGGTCTCGGAAGACGATTTCATCCCCATTATCTAAAGTGGCCCTGATTTCGACAAGGTGTGGTTCATGCAGGACGGAGCTCGAACACATTGAAGCAGGAGACTGATGTTCTGGAGAAGCACTTTGGGGACCTCATTCTGGCTCTGGGGCAACCGGAGGCCAATGACATGGGCGTCGATTGGCCGCTATATTCTGAGGATCTGAAAATACGTGGTTCCTTTTTGTGGGGCTATATTAAAGACAAGGTGTACAGCAATAACCCGAAAACCATATATATATATATATATATATATATATATATATATATATATATATATATATATATATATATATAAGGCGTTGTTCAACTTTGTTACCTAAAATCTCGATGACTTGCTGATAGAATAAATATATATAGAGACATAAGTAGACATGTTAGCAACAATCTCGAAAAGTTCTTAATCTGTTTCCTTTGTTTCCTTCAAATTTTCACACGATGCTTCAATAAAATTTGGAAGACTATAGACTGTGTACTTTATTTTATGTAGATTTTACACACAGACGGCAAACGTTGTTGACGGAAGTCTCGGGAAGTTCTTGATTGCTTTACTTCAAATTTTTGTACGGTACTTCGTACATTTAGATGGACACCAACATATAGGTTTCCTGTTAAAACCGACTGCGAGGAAAAAATCTGTACTTTACTGTGAAAATGTACTAAATCGCCCGAAATTTTGTAATCCTTCTTATTTGCAGATTAAAACCTTTTGGAAAACTGTCATCGAAGCTACTATGCTCGCAGATCCAACAGCTCTACCTTGTCACGCGCCATATACGAATGATCGCAGTCGATTTACTCATTCGTTTTAAGCGAGTTCAGCTTGTAGTCAATGTTTCCTTTGCATTGAAACATCCCTTTTGAAAAATTAATGAATTATTGTGCTGATAAACCTCTTACGTTATTTGATTTTCAAACAGCTGAGAAAAACTGAACGTACTCAGACATTTCTCTCTTTACTTATGCTGATCATCACTAAACTGACACACAATATTTTTCTAGCGCAATGTGACTTTCAATAATCCCTTCAAAAGAATGGCCCTGACTAACAATAACCTATACCTTTCATAAGTCACTTACCTCACAAAAATCTTCGTTACTCAAACTACTGCAATACAGCGTGCGCCAATACTGTCAGCTGAATAAAAGATTCTAGCTACTGAAGGCACTAACTACTGATAGGCGTAGTTAGCAAATGAAAGATTTTGGTAGAGAACAACAATGTATTTACCTTAATAATGTTCAAAAGTCATCATATATATATATATATATATATATATATATATATATATATATATATATATATATATATACTCCTGGAAATGGAAAAAAGATCACATTGACACCGGTGTGTCAGACCCACCATACTTGCTCCGGACACTGCGAGAGGGCTGTACAAGCAATGATCACACGCACGGCACAGCGGACACACCAGGAACCGTGGTGTTGGCCGTCGAATGGCGCTAGCTGCGCAGCATTTGTGCACCGCCGCCGTCAGTGTCAGCCAGTTTGCCGTGGCATACGGAGCTCCATCGCAGTCTTTAACACTGGTAGCATGCCGTGACAGCGTGGACGTGAACCGTATGTGCAGTTGACGGACTTTGAGCGAGGGCATATAGTGGGCATGCGGGAGGCCGGGTGGACGTACCGCCGAATTGCTCAACACGTGGGGCGTGAGGTCTCCACAGTACATCGATGTTGTCGCCAGTGGTCGACGGAAGGTGCACGTGCCCGTCGACCTGGGACCGGACCGCAGCGACGCACGGATGCACGCCAAGACCGTAGGATCCTACGCAGTGCCGTAGGGGACCGCACCGCCACTTCCGAGCAAATTAGGGACACTGTTGCTCCTGGGGTATCGGCGAGGACCATTCGCAACCGTCTCCATGAAGCTGGGCTACGGTCCCGCACACCGTTAGGCCGTCTTCCGCTCACGCCCCAACATCGTGCAGCCCGCCTCCAGTGGTGTCGCGACAGGCGTGAATGGAGGGACGAATGGAGACGTGTCGTCTTCAGCGATGAGAGTCGCTTCTGCCTTGGTGCCAATGATGGTCGTATGCGTGTTTGGCGCCGTGCAGGTGAGCGCCACAATCAGGACTGCATACGACCGAGGCACACAGGGCCAACACCCGGCATCATGGTGTGGGGAGCGATCTCCTACACTGGCCGTACACCACTGGTGATCGTCGAGGGGACACTGAATAGTGCACGGTACATCCAAACCGTCATCGAACCCATCGTTCTACCATTCCTAGACCGGCAAGGGAACTTGCTGTTCCAACAGGACAATGCACGTCCGCATGTATCTCGTGCCACCCAACGTACTCTAGAAGGTGTAAGTCAACTACCCTGGCCAGCAAGATCTCCGGATCTGTCCCCCATTCAGCATGTTTGGGACTGGATGAAGCGTCGTCTCACGCGGTCTGCACGTCCGGCACGAACGCTGGTTCAACTGAGGCGCCAGGTGGAAATGGCATGGCAAGCCGTTCCACAGGACTACATCCAGCATCTCTACGATCGTGTCCATGGGAGAATAGCAGCCTGCATTGCTGCGAAAGGTGGATATACACTGTACTAGTGCCGACATTGTGCATGCTCTGTTGCCTGTGTCTATGTGCCTGTGGTTCTGTCAGTATATATATATATATATATATATATATATATATATATATATATATATATATATATATATATATATATATATATCAGTTCCTGACATACAATATTACAAATTTACTCTTTCTGATGGACACACATCCAGATCGTCCGCTGTCAAAATTCTGCCATCTCTCTCCCCACATCTACCACTGCTGGCGGCTCACCTCCAACTGCGCAACGCTACGCGCTCTTCACATCCAGCTGCCCAACACTACAATAGCAAATATTCCAGTAATGCAAACCAGCCACCGACTTTACACAGCACAGTCGGTGATCTTCATATAGAGCGCTACGTGGCGTTACCAATATAAAAACCTACACAGCCTACTTACAGCATCGTCAATCAATAAGGCTCAAAGTCAGAGAGAGTAGGGGGGTTGAAGAGGTGGGCTGAGAAAGGGGAGGAGATGAAAATAGGGAGGGGAAAGGGGAGATGAATAGAGAGAATAGGGAGGAGGTGATGGACGCAGAAAAGAGGATGAGTGGAAGATGAACAAAGTGAGGGAGAGGAGAATATGGAAAGTGAGAGGGGAGGGGGCGAAGGTTAGGACGTACATCCAGTTCCCATTCATATTTAGCAATTGCGAAGCATTGTTGGGTTTGCTAGTTTAGAATAAGTACACAGTTCAAGATTCTTCATATTTGTGGATATGTATCTGTGAGTGACCATTTACAATTGAAGGGTGGGAAAAATTTCCAAATTGAAGCCTGTGGATGTTCATTGATCTAAGGTTAGTAATATTAAACGTATATATGGGATTTGAACAATCTGCTGTGAAACTGTCACTAGTTCCTAGCTAGGAAATGATTATTATTGATTCCCACATTCTGATATAGACCTTTGACTGTAAAAAAATAATTGTTTCAGACATTCAGTAAATGTAATAAGTTCGTGTTAGCATATATGAGCATAAAGTTACGGCCAAAACGTCACTCTCTTATAGATATGTGAATCGCAGTGATTAGAGTTCTTGTTTCATACGAAATATGCAGATACAATGTAAACCTTTTTGGTTATACTTTGTATCATGAAAAATCACGATCCGTTGGGACAATATTAAAGTGTCTGTTTGCACAAAAGAGAAGTGTAGGATTGTAGTGCTTCGTAATCTATGTAGAAGTGATTGTATTTAAGCTTAGCAAAGTGAATGGCGAGCAACTTAAAGTGAAACTAGCAAGTGTTGACATGGACGGCAAGTCTAGTGCATAAATAGATACACTGTCATTCCTTACTCACCTGAGTCGGTAATAAGAATTGTACACTACACACTGATGAACCTTTTAATGTAAGCACACGCACTCATGGCCACTGTGAGAAGACAGTAAACAGAAACTCTATCCGTGCTCCGTGCTCGCTGTAGGGGACAATACTGTGTGAAATGTCTCTGGGGGAATGCTGGCCATGTGATCATTTTTCAGTTAAACTGTGCAGTGAAAATATTTAAACTTAGCCGTACAAAGACACTCATCCATCACATGAAGTGGACATTATTTGTGAGACGTGCCAGTGAAATATGCTACAAGTGATGAGTAATAGACGATAATTCACAATGATTTGTGAAAATCCGCAGTTTGGTGAACAACAAATAAACATGGAAGAGAAAAAGCAAAGAAAACGGGCCCCAATAAAACTAGGGACCTGCTTAAAGTATTCAGAAAAATAATAACCTGTTTATGTATTTACGTAAATTTTACGTATGTGTTCGCAAAGTTATTATTTCATAAGAACCTAATGTCAAGCTTGTGTTATGTGTTATTGATACAAACAAGCAATTCTTCCATGTAATCCGTACCTGACGAGCTGACTAACTTCTCCCTGAAGTTAAAACAATCTGCTCGGAAATCCGCGACCTCCTATTATCAGCCTAGCCAGCCGGATCTCTACCCTTCTCCGTGATTTAATGAACTCTGCAGAATTTAGTTATCTGTTCTCAGACAAAATGCGTTGAACACAATGGTATGTTCACTGTTCACGGATAACAGTCAATGTTTATTGGGTATTGTGCTAGTGCAAGTCCCTTTACTTTTGTTATCTTGTTTGAATTGTATGAATATCAAGAAAAAGCCATACACTTTCAGTGGTTCTGAAAGATCTTAAATTCGGTGTCAAGTTTATGGACACTGACGGAAAGGATCACAACACCAAAAGATAATTAATGTAGAGAAATGAGATTTCGGGAATACATTTGCTTTGGTAACATGTTTAAGTCATTAAAAGACCAAGATCACAGTTAAACGTAAGCGCGAGGTAAACCATTGAAAATATTAAATGGTGGTATATTAATAACGGGTGTAGCCGCCAGAATGCTGAATGCCTGCATGCAGACTTGCATGCATTGCTTTCTGCTGGTTCAGGATGTCAGTTTGTGGAACGGAGGTCCATGCCTGTTGCAGTTGGTCGGTAAGTACAGGTACGGTTAATGTTGTTTGTGAATGACGCTGGAGTTGTCGTCCGATGATGTCTCATATGTGTTCGACTGGAAGCCGATGTGGGGATCGAGCAGGTCAAGACAACTAGTCGACAATGTCAAGAGCATTTTGAGCTACAACAGAGGTATGTGGGCGGGCGTTATCCTGTTTGAAACCCCTCTTCAATGGTGTGCATAAACGATAGCGCAAAAGGTCGAATTAGCAGGATGACTTACGAATTTGCAGTGAGGGTACATGGGGTAATCACAAGAGCGCTCCTGCTGGCATACGAAATTGCACTCCAGACCATAACGCCAGTGTGCTTAAACGTAGGCAGGTTGGTTACAGGCCCTCAAATGGCCTGCTTCTATAAAGGACACGGCCGTTACTGGTCACCGGCGCAGAACCACCTTTCCTCATGAAACCCAACAGACCTCCACACTGCCCTCCAGTGAGCTCTTGCTTGGCGTCATTGAAGTGACAAATGGAGGTGGTTTGCTGTCATTAGAATGCACGCTACAGGGCGTCTGGCTCGGAGCTATCCTTGTAGTGACCTATTTGTATCAGTTCGTTGTGTCACTGTACGGTCAACTGCTGTACAAACTGCTGCTGTAGACGGAGCATGCCCCAGAACCATAGGCCGAACACGATGGTCTTCTCTCTCGGCACAGCGTCGTGGCCGTCTGGACTCCAGTCTTCTTGCTATGGTACATTCTAGTGACCGCCGCTATCAGCAAGCATGCACAGTGACTACATTGCTACCAAGTCTTTCTGCAATATCGCAGAAGAAACATCCAGTTACTCGTAGTCTTCTTACACGACCGCGACGTGTTGATAATGGCGTCTTTGTCGCCTTGAAGGCATTCTTGACTAACATCAACTCACCAAGTCCAATATCAAAGGTAATTAACGCTCATTTCATTTACACCCTGTACTTAAAGCAAACGTGATTTGTATCATCAGTGGGGTTCTACTAGCGTTCATCATTCAGATGTAGAAGCTCTCATCATTGCGATATAAAAACACGCCGGCCAAATTTCGTTTATGTCGCAGAAGTCCTTCTTGGTGTTGCGACATTTTTTTTCCGTCGGTGTATAAGAGGAGATCCAAAAGTATCCTTTCGAAGGCCTTATAGTCCAGAAGCAATAGGCTAAACAGGCAAAATCGCGGGAGCGTTGAGCCATTCATCCCGTCGATGCCCAGGCTGAAGACAGCCAGTTGGTGAATCACCGTGTCTTGCTTCGTGAAGAATTCTGTAATTGCCTGTTTGCACATTATGATTCGACAAGAATCATTGACCCTTTAAAGCCATTTGTAAGGGACCGGAGGCATGATAGTCGCATGGGAAGAGATCAGAACTACAGAGCTGGTTCTCGAGGGCCTCCCATTTGAGTTAGCGCAACTTCTAAGATTCGACATTTGCGACCGGCGCCCTGGACCGAATTGCATCCAACACGAAACTTAGCGCACCATCCCACAACGGTGGTTTTCGGCAGACGTGCTGCCCCACACTTACTTTTCATAGATGGATGTTCACCGGTGTTTGTGCTTCGACAGCCAAGAAATAATATGACGCTGGATCTGTTTGGACGTATTTGGTAACAACGTCGCCATAGTTCACGTTTCCGCATTTACCGCACTCACTTCTGAAGGGCACGAGTACCACGCTAACAATTTGCCTGTGGTTCGGTGCTAATACAGTATATCCGCATAGGAGTTGGGCAACGGTACTGATATGTTGCAGCAACGCCCTCAAAATGAAACATTTTGATCGCCCCATATAAAATAAACTCCAAACTTTGTGTAACATGCACCTGCTATAGACCAAAATCCATAAAGCCTACTATCATCAGTGGTATTAAAGTCTGTAGGTCCTTTTCTGGTTTACAGATGAAGTCTCGCATTGACTTCGTCTGAATAGGTGGTCAAATATATCAAATGTGGCTCTAAGCGTTGATAAAGAAATCCAGACTTTAACAATAGTTTATGATCTTTAACTGCCTAGTGTACACTTGATGAGATCTATAACTAATTAAAGAAGTGATCAGCAAGCCATAGAAGACTCTGATGACAATGTTTGCTTAGTGAAGTTACATTCGAAAGACATCCACTATAAATCAGTCAAATAATTCCCTCATCACGGACAGTAAGTAATCAATTACAATAGCTAAGTTATTGATATTTGCTAC
This sequence comes from Schistocerca nitens, assembly GCF_023898315.1. Lineage (NCBI taxonomy): Eukaryota > Metazoa > Arthropoda > Insecta > Orthoptera > Acrididae > Schistocerca > Schistocerca nitens. The sequence continues at coordinate 403,358,008 of NC_064617.1, forward strand.
ACATCTCTGGAGTTTTTGGTAACAATTCAAGTTAATAACATGTAAGCTAATGATGGAAGCCGGGTTACAGTACTGAACGCTACCTTCACCAGTCAGTGGGGCAGACACAAGGGTGAAGTCTTATGAGTAACTAAATAATCCCGAAGATACACGACAGTGACGATGTAAAATGACATTCCTCCTTGTGAGATTCTTTATAACTACTACTAATATCATTCAAGTTAAAATGCCTGAGAGTTTTGTCAGTTCTATTGAATGAATACTAAAACAATATTTCTTTTTCCTGTACTTATGACAAAGCAGAGACATTGATGTCATACTGATCTTTTTAATGACGGTTCTCTCTGAAATATGTGACACTAGCTTTTTTTCTTCTTCAGCTGGCATGAATAGGATACAGATGTGAATTGTATTAGATGTATCTTTTTGCCAATAATAACGTGAAAAGTACATTTGAAACACGTTTTTTGTTATGTGAAACAACAAACCTCTCAGCTCTCCAGTTTTATTGACATGAGACAATTAATTTCTGGATGTATAATTAACGGGCAGATACATGTGGTATTGGGATAGCCAGCACGGTAGCTCAGTTTGTTTAGTCGGAGGGTTAGCTGCCCTCTGTAACAAAAAAACTGAGTGAATGGATTAATAGTGAACTTGAACAGGTGTCATATGGACGTCCACCCCTAACAAATGCAACCAACACTAACGAAGAAAATGAGATTTAAACCGTCTTCAGTCCCGGATTTGAAACCCGCCACCGCATAAATTTTGATACATATTCAGCGTTGGCGGCCGAAGACTTCCGGCATAAGAAGTCATCTTCATTCTGCCAACGGTCTTATAAGAGATGGCGGAGGAGAGGACAGAGTTTCTTCTCGTTGGGATGGGAAATTACCCCCGAAGTCAGTAGAATCAGCAATGATCAACGGCATGAGGATGCAAGGCAATGGAATCCACTGCATTAAATACACATAACGTGTATCCACATGACATATGCCTGTAACTGAAAAAGTGTCATGATGATCTCTCCATTGACAAAATATTACGAAATATCCCACATTCGCATCGCCGGGAGGGGATTGCAAAGACGAGGTGACCATGAAAAAAAGATTGAGTAACCAACGGAAGGATAACGTTCTACGAGTCGGGGCGTGGAATGTCAGAAGCTTGAACGTGGGAGGGAAGCTAGAAAACCTGGATCTAGGTATACACATCAAAGAACTTTTGCATCACTCCGGTTCCCAGAACTGAAGATAGACGTTGACTGTGGATGTTTTATCACAGCCACAGTCCCTTTGACTGTTCAGAGATGTCACTAACCAGCCCAAAGACGTAAACAACCATGCAGGAACAGCGCCTATTAGACGGAGGGGGTCCGACAGCCGATCAATTCCAAGTACACGGCTCGTGTGGTCTGTGGTTCAACCATGCCTAGACGGTAAATATCGCGGTTCTAGCGCGTCCGCATTTTTACTTTGGGGCAGGAAGGGCTCTCAAAAAAGGAAGTTTCCAGGTGTCTCAGAGTGAACCAGAGCGATGTTGTTCGGACATGGGAGGAGATACAGAAAGACAGGGACTGTCGATGACATGTCTCGCTCAGGCCGCCCCAGGGCTGCTAACGCAGAGGATGACCGCTACCTACGAATTATGGCTCGGAGGAACCCTCACAGCAACTTCACCATGTTAAATAATGCTTTTCGTGCAACCACAGGACGTCTTGTTACGACTCAAACTGTGCGCAATATGCTGCATTATGCAAAACTTCACTCCCGACGTCCATGGCAAGGTCCATATTTGCAACCACGACACCATGCAGCGCGGTACAGATGAGCCCAACAACATTTCGAATGGACCACTCAGGACTGGCATCATGTTCTCTTCACCGATGACTGTCGCATATGCCTTCAACCAGACAATCGTCGGAGACGTGTTTGGAAGCAACCGGGTCAGGCTGAAGGCCTTAGACAAACTGTGTAGCGAGTGCAGCAAGGTGGAGGTTCCCTGGTGTTTTGGGGTGGCATTATGTGGAGCTGACGTACTCCGCTGCTGTTCATGGAAGGCGCTGTAACTGACGTACGATACATGAATGCCATCCTCCGACCGATAGTACAACCATATCGGCAGCGTATTGGCGAGGCATTCGTCTTCGTGGATGACAATTCGCGCCTCTATCTGGCACATCTCGTGAATGACACGCTTCAGGATAACGACATCAAAATGGCTCAAATGGCTCTGAGCACTATGGGACTTAACTTCTGAGGTCATCAGTCCCCTAGAACTTAGAACTGCTTAAGCCTAAGTAACCTAAGGACATCACACACATTCAAGTAACCTAAGGACATCACACACATTCATGCCCGAGGCAGGATTCGAAACTGCGACCGTAGCGGTCGCGCCGTTCCAGACTGTAGCGCCTAAAACCGCTCGGCCACCACGGCCGGCGATAACGACATCGCTCGACTAGAGTGTTGTCCAGACATGAACCCTATCGAACATGCCTGGGATAGATTGAAAAGGGCTGTGAATGGACGAGGTGACCCACCAGCCACTCTGAGGGATCTGTGCCGAATCGCCGTTGACGAGGTGGACAGTCTGGACCAACAGTGCCTAGATGAACCTGTGGAGAGTATGCCACGACGAATACAGGCATGCATCAATGCAAGGGGATGTGTTACTGGGTATTAGAGGTACCGGTGTGTACAGCAGTCTTGATCACCACCTCTGAAGGTCTCGCTGTATGGTGGTACAACATGGTTTTCATGGGGAACGAAATAGGTGGAAATGATGTTTACGTTGATCTCTATCCGATCTTCTGTTCAGGATCCTGAACTCTCGGAACCGAGGTGATGCAAAACTTATTTTATTTGTGTATAATAGGGGTCAGTGAGGTGAAATGGAAAGAAGACAAGGATTCCTGGTCATATGAGTATAGAGTAATATGAACAGCAGGAGAACATGATATAGCGGAAGTAGGATTCGTTACTAATAGGAAGGTAAGGCAGAGAGTGTGCTCCTGTGAACAGTTCTGTGACAAGGTTGTTCTGATCAGGATTGACGGGAAACTAACATCGACAATGATAGTTGAGGTATACATGCCGACGTCGCAAACTGAAGATGAAGAAATAGAGAAAATATATGAAGAAAATGTAACACACTACGTAAAGGGAGATGAAAGTCTGATAGTCATGGGGGACTGGAATACAATTGTAGGGAAGGAGTACACAAAGATATTACAGGATAATATGGCCTTGGAACAAGGAATGAGACAGGAGGAAGATTAATTGAAATCAGTAATAAACTTCAGCTTGTAATTGCGACTACGCTGTACAAGAAGCACAAGAAATACTGAACTTGAGTGATAAAAGATAAAGTACAAAAATGTTCAGGGAAATTCAGGAATACAGAAGTACAAGTCGCCGAGGAATGAAATAAACAGGAAGTGCAGAGAAGCTAAGACGAAATGTCTGTATGAAAAATGTTCAGAAATCGAGAAAGAAATGATTGTTGGAAGGACTGATTCACCATATAGGAAAGTCAAAACAACGTTCGGTGAAATTAAAAGCAAGGTTGCTAATATTAAGAGTACAAGGAGAATTCCACTGGTAAATCCAGAGAAGAGAGCGGATAGGTGGAAAGAGTACGTGAAGGCCTCTATGAGGGGAATGATTTGTCTGATGTGATAGACGAAGAAACAGGAGTCGATTTAGGATACAGTGGCAGAATTTAAGAGAGCTTTGAAGGACTTAAGATCAAATAAGGCAGAAGGAGTAGACAATATTCCGTCAGAATTTTTAAAAATCATTGAGGGAGGTAGGGACAAAGAGACTATTCATGTTGCTGTGTAGAATGTATGAGCCTGGCGACATTCCAGCAGACTTTCGGAATAATATCATCCACACAATTACGAAGACTGCAAGAGCTGACAAGTGCTGGAATTACCGCACAATCATCTTAACAGTTGATGCATCCAAGTTGCTCACAAAAATGTATGTAGAAGAATGTAAAGGAAATTTGATGATATTAGGTGTCGACCAGTTTGGCTTTAGGAAAGGTAAAGGTACCAGAGAGGCAATTCTGAAGTTACGGTAGATAATGTGAGCAAGACTAAAGAAACTTCAATACAGGTCCATAGGATCTGGCGACCTGGAAAAAGCGTTCGACAAATTGAAATGTGCAAGATGTTCAAAATTCTGAGAAAAATATGGTAAGCTATGCAGAAAGACGGGTAATACACAAATTTTACAAGGGTCAAGAGAAAATAAAAACAGTGGACGAGCAAGAACGAAATGCTGGGATTTAAAAGGGTGTAAGATTGGGATGTAGTCTTTCGCCCCTACTGTTCAATCTGTACATCGAAGAAAACGAGGGAAAGAAAACGAACTTTCTGAAGTGGAATTAAAATTCAAGGTGAAATGATATGAATGATATGATTCGCTGATGACATTGCTATCTTGGGTGAAAGTGAAAAAGAATTATATCACCTGCTGGATGGAATGAATATGGACTGAGAGTAAATCGAAAAAAGACTAAAGTAATGAGAAGTAGCAGAAGTGAGAACAGCGAGAAACTTAACATAAGGATTGATGATCATGAAGTGGATAAAGTTAAGGAATTCTGGTTCCTAGGCAGCAAATTATCTAATGTCGGAGGGAACAAGGAGGACATCAGAAGCAGACGAGGAGTGGCATAAACAGCATTTCTGGCGAAGAGAAGTCTGCTTGTATCAAACGTAGTCCTCAATTTGAGGTTGAAACGTCTGAGAATGTACGTTTGGAACACAGCATTTTATGATAGCGAAACATGGAGTGTGGGATAACCGGTACAGAGGAGAATCCAAGCGTTTGAGATATGGTGCTACAGAGGAATGCCGCGCGGGATTAGCCGAGCGGTCTGAGGCGCTGAAGTCATGGACTGTGCTGCTAATCCCGGCGGAGGTTCGAGTCCTTCCTTGGGCATGGGTGTGTGTGTTTGTCCTTAGGATAATTTAGGTTAAATAGTGTGTAAGCTTAGGGACTGATGACCTTAGCAGTTAAGTCCCACAAGATTTCAGACAGATTTGATTTTTTTTTTTAACAGAGGAATGTTGAAAATTAGGTGGGCCCTTACTCAACTCCAAATTGTGCTTCCTGATTATTTACAGACGGTGTCAGACTTGTCATTGATAGCAGATGCGGTCAGTTTGGGAATGTGCGCAACTACGTGACTAGAATGTTACTCGTCAGATTGTAAGTCCATCCATATGGGCAGGCCCTCATGAATGCAGCTGAAAACCATCCGTTTTCAATGTAGCTGGCAGTTTAAAATAATTCGTTGCGGTTGAAAAGACACTTAGTTTGGATTATTTTTCATTCTCTGGAAGTCTACTGTGTAGTTTGGAAATTCGTATGTAACAATATAGATGCTTCTAGAAAATATGCTTCGGAGGGGGTATCCGCCCTTAATCTCGACTGTTAACTTTCTCTTCTTCCTTGCTCTTAGCGATGCTCTTAGCCTACAAATAATAATACTTTTTGAGAAAAGTTAAAAGAAGAACTCTGCGTATTTTTTATGTGTCGGTGAACCGGACAAACGGTGAAGATCAGACAAAAATGTTGAACGATGGATGCAGAGCGTCCGGCTGGCGTGTTTTCGAAAGCAGTGGCTGGCGCTGGGCGCAAACAATCGGCGCGGCTGGGGCAGCCCCCCCTTCCCCTCGCACCACCACCCCCACCAGGCTCTCCTACTCCAGCCTGGCGCCTGACGAGGTCCCGCGTTACTTTGTTAGCGGTGTGAAAATTCAATTGGGTCGCTGGTGGGCGCGAGTGGTGAGCTGTGAGCTGCCGCCTGCTTCCCGAACGCGCCTGCCGCCTCGCAAACACCTCGCCATTCTTTAGCCACGGGGACCACGCAGCAGGCAGCCCTACCTGGCGCGCCTGCGCTCCATCACATCTGCCCGTAGTCCTAGTGTATCTCGCGTCACAATGGATCTACCAGATCTCCACCCTAACGGATATCGTACATGTGATTATAAGACGGTAAATTGCGCCTACATTAATCTCCCAAGCCACCTTGCAGTGTGGTGAGGGATACATAAGGTCTCCCTCTTTCACTCTGTACCATTTATCGATCATGTATGTAAAGAACTACTAAATGGAGGCCTCCGTTTCCTTTTATTAGGTTACAAAAAATGGTTCAAATGGCTCTGAGCACTATGGGACTTAACATCTGTGGTCATCAGTCCCCTAGAACTTAGAACTACTTAAACCTAACCAACCTAAGGACATCACACACATCCATGCCCGAGGCATGATTCGAACCTGCGACCGTAGCAGTCGCGCGGTTCCGGACTGAGCGCCTAGAACCGCTAGACCACCGCGGCCGGCCTATTAGGTTACAAACCTAACAGCAAGGGAACAAGAAATACGCGTTGGTCGAGACGCAACCTCACATCGCAGATTTGTAAATCGAATAAGAAATCTAAGGGTAGCCGCTTCACACCAACGCCTCACTAGTAACATGTGTTGATGTAAAACGCGCTACAGGCGCTACCACAGTGAAGCTACAACTGAAACCTGTGATAATGAAAGTGAGAAGAGCAGAACCCTTAGGGGCTGAGACAGGAAGGAACAAATATTTGTAAAAACTCAGGGAGGATGTGGAGCATTGCATTAAGGAGAAGAGGAAAACCCTACGTCTAACGGTTATCGGAGAACAACGTTCAGTCTAACAAAGAAAACGTAGGTCCAAGGGGTAGCTTCAAAGTAATGATCAAAAGAAGAAAGGTACCATTGGGAAAAATTGTGATACCACTAGATACAACAAATGACCTGAGGCATGGAAGAGCGTATACAATGTGAGAACTACTTCGAGCTGACAATAACCATGGGATAGTATACACGTGTATACACATAGTGAAATATCGCGTATGCAATGTGTAAAAGGCCTGTGCACTGACGGAGTTGTCATTTGTACTCTAGTCATTCATGTAAAAAAGTATCCAGCGTGATTATGGCGCGACGGGCATTAAGAACTCTACTGCATTGGCTTCTTACTTAGCTTGCATTTATCGCGAATCTCTTGCCCAACGTAAAGTCCCGAGCGACTGGAAAAAAGCACAGGTGACGCCTGTGTATAAGAAGGGTAGAGGGACGGATCCTCAAAATTACAGATCAATCAATATCCTTAACATCGGTTTGTTGCAGGATTCTCGAACATGTTCTCAGTTCAAATATAATGAATTTCCTTGAGACAGAGAAGTTGCTGTCCATGCATCGGCACGGCTTTAGGAAGCATCGCTCCTGCTAAACGCAACTCGCCCTTTTTTCACATGATATCTTGCGAACCATGGATGAAGGGTATAAGACGGACGCCATATTCCTTGACTTCCGGAAAGCGTTTGACTCGGTGCCCCACTGCAGACTCCTAACTAAGGTACGAGCATATGGGATTGGTTCCCAAGTATGTGAGTGGCTCGAAGACTTATTACGTAATAGAACCCAGTACGTGAGTGGTGAGTGTTCATCGGAGGTGAGGGTATCATCTGGAGTGCCCCAGGGAAGTGTGGTAGGTCCGCTGTTGTTTTCTATCTACATAAATGATCTTTTGGATAGGATGGATAGCAATGTGAGGCTGTTTGCTGATGATGCTGTGGTGTACGGGAAGGTGTTGTCGTTGAGTGACTGTAGGAGGATACAAGATGACTTGGACAGGATTTGTGATCTGTGTAAAGAATGGCAGCTAACTCCAAATACAGATCAATGTAAATTAATGCAGATGAATAGGAAAAATAATCCAGTAATGTTTGAATACTCCAGTAGTAGTGTAGCGCTTGACACAGTCAAGTCGATTAAATATCTGGGCGTAACATTGCAGAGCGATATGAAGTGGGACAAGCATGTAATGGCAGTTGTGGGGAAGGCGGATAGTTGTCTTCGGTTCATTGGTAGAATTTTGGGAAGATGTGGTTCATCAGTAAAGGACACCGCTTATAAAATAGTAATACGACATATGAGGTCGGATTGAGGGAGAACATAAAAGCAATTAAGGGGCGGGCTGCTGGATTTGTTACTTGTCGGTTTGATCATAACGCGAATGTTACGGAAATGCTTCAGAAACTCGGGTGGGAGTCTCTAGAGGAAAGGAGGTGTTCTTTTCGTGAATCGCTACTGAGGAAATTGGGAAAACCAGCATTTGAGGCTGACTGCAGTACAATTTTACTGCCGCCAACTTACATTTCGCGGAAAGACCACAATGATAAGATAAGAGAGATTAGGACTCGTACAGAGGCATATAGGCAGTCATTTTTCCCTCGCTCTGTTCGGGAATGGAACAGGGAGAGAAGATGCTAGTTGTGGTACGAGGTACCCTCCGCCACGCACCGTATGGTGGATTGCGGAGTATGTACGTAGATGTAGAAAAACTCTGACCCCAGAATGATAACATTTCGGAAATCGATAGAGCATTCGATATTCCTAGATCCACAGTGTCAGGAATGCGCCGCGAGTAACAAATTCGAGAATACGGACAAAGCAGTGACCAACGGTCTTCCTTTGAAGAACGGAAACAGCAGTGTTTGTGTAGAATTGTTACTGTTAACAGGCTGTAAGTAGGCTGTTTAGGTTTTTTTATTGGTAACGCCACCTCTGTATGAAAATCACTGGCTGTGCTGTGTGCAGTCTGTGGCTGCTTTGCATTGTTGTAATACTCGCCATTGTAGCGTTAGGCAGCTGGCTGTGAACAGCGCGTAGCGTTGCGCAGTTGGAGGTGAGCCGCCAGCAGTGGTGGATGTGGGGAGAGAGATGGCGGAGTTTTGAAATTTGTCATGAACTGCTATATTTATATATGATGATATCAAGGTAAATTCATTGTTTGTTCTCTATTAATATTTTTCATTTGATAACTATCCCTATCAGTAGTTAGTGCCTTCCATAGTTTGAATCTTTTATTTAGCTGGCAGTAGTGGCGCATGCTGTATTGCAGTAGTGGGAGAAACGAAGATTATTGTGAGGTAAGTGATTTAGTGATTTGTGAAAGGTATAGTTTAATGTTAGTCAGGGCCATTCTTTTGTAGGGATTTTGTGAAAGTCAGATTGCGTTGCGCTAAAAAAATATTGTGTGTCAGGTTAAGCACAGTCGTGTAAAATTGTTCAAAAAAGGGGACGTTTCATATGTCGACCCTTAGCCGAGGATACCTCACTGGAATCTTCTGATTTTTTTTCTTGTAGTTTGTGTAATTAGTGTAGCTATTGTTTATTGCTAGCGCGTAATTATAGAGAGAATTTCCTTTGTAGTTGTAGTTTTTCATTGTTGTACAGTAAAACAGTTGTGGCATGCATGTAGATTTGCACCAAGTATTTCGCAGCTGCAATTAACTAGATATTATTTTCAGTGTTATGTTAATGTGTTCTCTTATTTTTGCTCTTCAAATTGTGTTTTTCTGTGTTGTCGTGTGAAATACTGTGACAATAATGGCGTGTGAAAAACGTAATACTAGGCTCCAAAGTAAACTGAGAAATGACAGTGAAAACGAAAGCAGTGTGTTAGCGCCACCGAGTAATGAATTAACTGATGTTCAAAGTAATAATTTGGTAATTGTGCATAGGGAAATGGAGCGGGCGGCAAACAATGGCGTGGACAGTGAAACAATTAGTGAGCAGGGAAGCATTATCGATCGGTCGGTCGGCAACAGCTCGCCTCAGGAATCCGAAATGATAGGACATAATTTTGCAAATACTGTAGATTCAGGTTTTGCGTCCTCACCGTTTTCTCAAATGAGTCAAGACACATTTTCCGCTTGTCAAAATGTGAATGTTGCCGGTGCAAATTCACTGCCGAAAAGCGTAGAGAAACAGATTCCAGACACTAACACATTATTATTGCAATTCATGCAGCAAATGAAACAAAATCAGAGACAAACACAGCAACAGTTAGACACAATGGAACAAAATCTTCAAAAGTTAGACACAGTGGAACAAAATCTTAAAAAGTTAGACACGACGCTTGAACAAAAACGTGAAGATTTAACTAGTGAGTTACATAACATCGAATCGAAATGTCAAAAAGTCTGTAATGATGTAAAAACACAAATTTGTGAGCATTTTCAACCTATTTTTTCGCGGCATGAAAATGTATTACAGAATTACGAAGCAGCCATAAAAGAACTGCAAACCATTGTTCATGAAAATCATGAGACCTTGTGGGCTAAAATTGACTCAGTTGCATCTACCGATTCGGTTACGCAACTTGCAAAAACTCAGGAAAACTTGAAGGACACAGTAGATTCGATTTCAACACAAATGGACACTCTGAAACTTGGTTCAGAAAAACACACTGAGGAAATGTGTTCACTATCGGAGAAAGTAGCCGAACTTTCGGATCAGTTCACTAACTTATCTACGAAGGTAGATGATAATCTGAACGACACAAAACCGGTAGTCTTTAATCACACAGAAGAGTGCGAACAAATTAGGAAACTGAAACAAAATCTGAATCAAATTAATACGCAACACCAAAGAGAAATCCGGGAAGTACAAGATCAGCTGACACAGGTAATACAAGAATTACGTATTTCAGAGGACACTCGCGCCCCAATACGGGAAGAGGGACTTAGAAATACGGAAAAGCCGCAAAATAATAACACAGGGCATTTTGGAAGTTATAAAAGAAACTGGCAATGTGCACCGAATTTTGAGATGGAACGGCCGACACGACCTAACAATGACCGATATGCGACTCGCCGACACGATGATTTTGACTATAAGCTGTTCATTACTACACGTAAATTCAAAACGTTTAAGAATTCTGCCAACGACATTCATCCACAAGCGTGGCTCCATCAATTCTCTCATTGTTTTCCTCCCAACTGGTCGTTAGAACACAGATTAGAATTTATGTGTGGCTATTTAGAGAATGAACCAGCTGTAAGAATGCGATCGGTCATTCACGATTGCCACAGTGAAGGAGAATTTTACCATGCCTTCCTCTCAGCATATTGGTCTCAAGCCACACAAGACCGAGTAAAACATGGCATCATAATGATGAAACATTTCGAACAATCTGAATTCTCCAGTCTTGTGAAATATTTTGAAGACTTGTTGCATAAGAATCAGTATCTTTCAAACCCATACAGCCCCTCAGAACTCATCCGCATTTGCTTAATCAAATTACCTGAACATTTACGACATATTATTTTGGCAGGACGTTGCAAAGACGACATTGAAGCTTTTCAGGGACTGTTACAAGAACTGGAAATTGACACTGACAATCGCGGAACGCAGGAGCACAACAATTACAGATCACATCCGTCGCAATTCCGCGATGAAAGAAATAATAACTGGACGCGACAAGGCTATTCTCACAACACAAATCGTGACCGAAACAGACACCACCCGTATAACAACCGTTGGCAGAGTAGTAATAATTACAGGGAAAGATCACCTCTCCGCGGTAATGACTATCACAGAGACAATCAGAGAAACAGACAATATGGGAACCAAAACAATTATTATTACGAGAGACAGAATAACTTTAGACGCAACGGTCCAGCGCGCAGTTACGATTCAGGGAGAAATTCTCCACCACGTGACCGACAAGAAAGAAACCACAGGAACTACCGACATGACGATAGACGATGTGATCGTAACGACAGACCTGAATTGCATCAGAACTGGCGGGATTTAAACAGGGCAGGGCCCTCTCGTCACGGTGAATTTGTAGAAGTTAGGTCTCCAAATCCCAATAACGACGCGCGCCAACAAAGAGACAATAGGCAATGGCTCACACCGATGGCAGCCACAAAACGTACTTATGACACTAACGACGCAGCTGCCGTAGCTAGTAATTACGTAAAAATGGAAGACATTAGGGACATCTTACTCCAAGAACACGACGTAAAACATAACAACATTGCATATCCTGTGATTCACATTACAGTAAATGACGTAAAATTTACGGCAGTACTTGACTCTGGCAGTCCCATTTCAGTAATCAGTGAAACAGCCTTTAGCAAATGCAACAAATCGAACGATTGCCCCACACTTCCGTTACGTAAGATTAAATTACAAGGTGCAATCTTTGGAAAAAGTGTAGATGTACGCCAACAAACCAACTTGGAATTCTTTTGTCAAAGCCACAGTTTCTCTATGAACTTCCTTATTGTTCCATTATTGTTGACGGAAATTATACTGGGAGTAGACTTTTTGAATGAATACAAAGCAATCTTAAGCTTTCACGATGCTGAAATAAGTTTAGAGAAGGAAGGTAAGTCAATAGCTTTGAAATTTGAAGATTGGCTCTCAAACCATGACGAGGAAATTAATCGGCTTTACCTTCTGTTAGACAACAGTTCGGAATTTTCTACGGAACTAGACACTAACAATCACTCTGCAAGTACTGACAGGGATGATATCGACGGCATATTTGAAATTAATGAGTTAATTCAGAATAAAATTCAAACAATTGAGAATTGTAATGACAATGATAGGCAAGACCTTTTTGAGATTTTACAAGCACATTCCACAGTTTTTACTCACAAAACAGGAACAATCAAGGGATTTCAATACCAATTTCGTGTTCGTGAGCATACTAAATTTTGTGTTAGACCATACGTAATTCCGGCGCATTATAGGGACCGTGTTAGAACAGAAATACAATCTACGCTTGACGAGGGCATTATTGAGCCTGCAGTAAGCTCATACAACAATCCATTACATGTTGTTGAGAAGAAAAATGGATCGATCAGGCTTGTCTTAGATTCGAGACAAATCAATACTATCATCATTCCTGAAACAGACAGGCCGCAAACGTTGGAAGAACTTCTTCAAAATTTTAATGGTGTAAAAGTATTGTCTTCCATTGACCTCAGATCCAGCTTTTATCAGATCGAACTTCATCCAGAATGTAGAAAATACACAGCTTTCCTTTGTTTCGGCGTTTGTTATCAGTTTCGGAAACTTCCTTTTGGTTTGAACATTTCTTCAGCAGCGTTTAATTCGCGGGCTAAATTCCATATTACCTGAGTTCTTAAAACGTCACATCACGTTATATGTGGACGATATTCTAATAGCAGAAGCTTCATGGGAACAACATAATCGCATCCTCAACAGTTTGTTACGTATTTTTGCAGAATCTGGAATTACAGTTAACTTGGAAAATTCTGAATTCGGTAGGTCAAAGGTGAGGTTTTTGGGACATATTATTTCTTCTGAAGGCATTCAGCCGGATCCTGAAAAGTTAGAAGCAATCAGAGCCATTCCAGTTCCATCCACAAAAAGACAAGTCCGCAGTTTTCTAGGTCTCGTAAATTTTTACCGTCGTTTTCTGAATATGCAAATTCTTGTTACACCAAAACTTTGTTCTCTCACTGGAAAAAATACTATTTGGAACTGGGACGAACAAGCACAGTTGGAATTCACTTCTTTGAAAGAATCGCTACTTAACGCGCCAATACTAGCTCATCCAGATCTGTCACAAGATTTCTGCCTTAGCACGGATTCTTCTAAAGTCGGTCTTGGTGCCCATTTATTTCAAGAAGCCACAGAAAATGACACTACTGTTCAGAAAACCATTGCTTTTGCTAGCCGAGTGCTAACAAAATCTGAAAAAAATTATTCCGTTACTGAATTAGAAGCTTTAGCTATCGTTTGGGCATTTAACAAATTCCGTTTCTTTCTTTCTGGTAAGCACGTAAAAGTATACAGTGATCATCGTGCATTACAATTTCTTATGTCTTCAAAATTAAATCATGACAGGTTAAAACGTTGGGCATTGTTTCTGCAAGAATTCCACTTCACAATAGTCTACATTCCCGGCAAGGAGAACATTGTTGCGGACGCACTGTCACGCGCACCGGCTGGGCTTGAGAAAAGTAACACAGAAGGCAACCTCGAGAAAAATTTCAGTATTCTTTACATTCAGAAAGTCGCCTTTGAAAACTTCATCACCACATCTTTAAAGGACATTGCTCATGAACAAGATAAAGATCCGATTTGGAAAGACATCAAAAGCAAATGACATGAAAAGACACACACACAGATTCGGCATTATTATCTGGTTAGAAACAACATACTGTTCAAACGCTGCACTGTTGAGGACAAGCTATGGGTACTTTGCATTCCTGACGATTTTGTTAATAAGCTCATTTGGTACATTCATTTCAGCTACGCACATTTTGGCCCACGAAAATGTTATCATATTCTTCGAACGACTTGTTATTTTAACAATATGGAAAAGAGAATTCGAAGAGTCTTGTCTGTTTGTAAACTTTGTCAAAAGGCGAAACCATCTACTATCTCCCATCGTGCTCCGCTGTTTCCTATCATTCCTTCTAAATTAAAAGAATTTGCTGCTGTTGATCTCTTGGGACCGCTTGTCAGAACATCTAATGGATTTTCGTACGTTCTAGTCGCTGTTGAACTTACTTCAAAATTTGTTTCTTTCACACCGTTACGTAAAGCCACTGGACGGTCTGTATCCAACGCCTTTGTTAAAAATTTCTTACGTGCAGTTGGACACGTTAGTAAAGTCATTTCAGATAACGGACCGCAATTCACATCTGCTGTTTGGTCACGCATGCTTTGGAATCATAAAATCAAACCTGTTTTTATTTCATTGTACTCACCACATTGTAACCCGTCTGAACGGATTATGAAAGAAATCAATAAGCTTTGCAGACTTTATTGTCACAGAAAGCATCAGCATTGGGACAGATATTTACACTTATTTCAAAACGTGCTGAATGAAATGCCTCATGACTCCACTGCTTTACCACCTACTCTTGTACTGAAGAATGAAAAACCACCGAACAGAATCAGAGAGCTTGTACCTTTTCCGAATACACGTAAACTTCGACACAAAGACATAATTGATTTGGCTATTAAAAATATAAAATCTGCAGCAGACAAAAGGAAAAAACTACACGGTAAAGCAAATGCAAAGAAATTATATATTGGTCAGAAAGTTCTCATTAAAGCTCATTCATTGTCACATAAGAAGAAACACTTGAGTTACAAATTCTTTCTAGTTTACAATGGGCCTTACAGAATCCGACGTATACCACATGATAATTGTGTTGAAGTTGAAACTCTGCGTACTAGGAAGAGTAAAGGTTTACACCACATTTCACATGTAAAACCGTTTATTGAAAAATAATCTGCTTTTTAATTTTGTCTTTGCCATATAACTTTTCACTTTACATTACTAGTATGCTTTGTAAGATTTAAGAAACTGTTAACATGCAACAATGTTTGAAGTTAAATATCCAGTCAAGAACCAAGAGATCTTATTTAAGCAGAAATTACGAATGCATTGTTATAGTGAACAGACGACACAGTGTTATTGTGTGTGTACATTCTTGCTTGTTTGTTGCACGATTACGTAACGACTATAAGGCTCACATATTAGAACATTTACCAGTACTGCTAATGAGATTTTAATGCAACATTTTGGTTTACTTGCAAATACATTATGGATTCAAGGTGCTTTCTGCGAGATACCAGGTGACACAGTGGTTAGTTTATTTGACAGCTACACGACTATATCACGACGCTACTAATGTGTGACACAATTTACCTTGTTGCTTTTGCGGTGTATCTGTTTTATATATGCACAGTTTTTCTGAATCATTCTGGAAAGTAAAACATGTTTTAGTAGTAACTTTTGTGGTATAGCAACAATGAGACAGCCTTTTTCGTGGCACAACAATACGTTACTGTACAGTACTTTCTTCATCACAACAATAAGCGTAATAACTACGATATCTATACACAAAGCATTTCACTTTTGTTTATCATGAGGTAAGTACATTGACTTCTGCAGAACTTAGCTTTCGGAGGACGATAACTACGACACTTCCACAGAGATTATGTTGCGACAAGACGCACAGTTTAGCGCTACAGTACACGCATTTGAGTGATTAATCTTATACTGAAGACACTTATTTTTAAAGATTTTTTAATTACAAAGAAAGTTTTCTGTGATACATTTCATTCCATTGCTGTAATCTGTAACACCTGAGGGTATAATTACATTAATCCTCAGGGGGGTACACGCTTACTTTGTGTATCATGTGTTTGGCAAGCACAAGGAGCCCTAGCTAATATGGTATTTGCTTACACAACTTTACACATCGGTACCATATTTCTCTAACACATAATTACACAGCTATCTGATTATTTAACTGAGAGAGACAATTTTTTTTACTACATCAGTGACAAATGTTTACGTAATTACACAGTTGGATAACTTCACACTTAGGAAATTGTATTTTGTCTGTACTTTGTGAACTGTTCATATTTTTTCAGAACCATTGTGATACTATGAGAGCTTTGAATGATGGATTTGGTAAGAAAGCATGATTTTAAAGTACGTTTGAGGTAGATGACACAATTGAAATGAGCAGAAAATTTTTTTAGGTTTTGAAATTATTGGAGGAAGCTACGACGATTTTGAGATTTGACTGAGGTGTTATGATATTCTTACGATGATGATGTGTATTATGCTGTTGCGGTATGTTTATGATCAATAAGCTGATGCTATATGAGTCATTTGATTATGCTATGTATGTTATGTGGAAATATTGAAGAAGTGTCGACGAATACGTATATGAATAATGAATAGTGGTTAGGGACTCTGATTTGTGGAAAAGGATGTTGGAAACCAAGTATCGTACTTTAAGAGTTATGAAATGTATGTAAATGCGTGAATGTATTACAATGCCGACGAAAATTTTTTGGACACTGTTATATCAATAGGATTTTGTTTCTACAGATTTGTAACCCAAATTCTTGACCTGTGAAATATTTTTATATGAGACTGTCACTGTAGGAAACTGCTGTCGTAAATATTTCGGTAAGAAAGCTAAGTGACCTTGATGTAATGCGTTGTGGCGCACAGCTGGGCCAGCCGCCTGGAGAAAAAGCCATTAGGTGGAGAAAAAAAGAGGCCATTAACCTCGCTTCTGACATTCCTTTAGAGAAAGCATCGCAAAAACGACACGCTCATTACTTGGAAAGATACATCTGCACACCTGATTATGACAAGCGTCTTTCTACGAGAGTTGGGGGGAATTTCTACTAACTTATGAAATGTCACATGACTATTGAATGATATTTTTATGCTTTGCTTTTCATAGTTGCTTATTTCATTTGATATCTAGTTTCTAGCTGCACTGCAACATTGGTTAAAATAAAATTTTATAGATGTACTAATATAAATATTTTCTGTCTACAGATCGAGTAAATAATAATTTTTTTCAAAAAAAAAAATGAGGGAGCACAAAAAGACATTTCCCTTCACAGGAATTGCATAAATAATTTCTTTACGATTTGGTAACTTATCTGCTAGTGTAAGTTCTCGTGATGCATCACTCTAGTGTTAAGATGTGACATAGGTATTAGACATGGCCATTTTTAGTGTAATATTTTTTCTGCTTGAGCTATGTCATGTTTAGATATATGTTTTTTTTATTTTGCTGCTGCTGTTTGCCATGCATAGTGCTACTGAATTTTAATTTGTGTTACTCTGCTAAGCCAGATTTATTTTTCTTGTTTGCTGCGCATTGCCTCATATTAGTTGTAATGTTGATTTGGTTGGCAATTTTGATTTACTGTAGCTTGCTTTGCAAATTTCCATTTTTTTATTGCTGTTTGTGTTAATTGTTCTGTGCTGCTGCATTGCCTCGTCCCTTAGTTTAGCATCTGAGCTCAGTAGATTTAAGTTAGCTTAAGAGGGGGTCGACTATAGAAGAGAATGAGTTGTGATGAATTGGAAGCAATGCATTGAGAAGTTATACAAAAAACGTACAGAAAGCAGGTATAGGTAGGATTTTCTTGAAAATAAATAATGAGGTAAGAAATATGTGAACATATCAATACAGAAAGCATGCTTGGATAGGATTTTTTTGGTGGAAACAAATGTTGAAATAAGACGAAAGATCTATGGAATGAAGTTTTGGGTTGGACTGCAGTACCAAATGTTGCACTGAAAACAAACCCTGTCCTTTCCTCCTGTGTTATTCTGGTATGTGTTTGTGTACTCTTGTGTATTTGTGTTTTTCCTGTCTTTATGTGTTTAGCTGATGAGAGCTATGTTGTAGAAATTTTCTAATACAATGTTATTTACTTTGTGAAGATGTTTAGACATTATTTATTCTGTTTTGTTTTAATGCTCATGTGTGAAATTAATGTTTCGAAACTATTCTCATTATTTTATGTATTTACTTATTTCATAATTCCTGTAACACTGATGTATATGTTTATTTCGATTCTTTTGTAAAACCTGTACTACATATGTTATCTGTATTGTTATGTTCTTTAATGATGTATTTTGTACCTTTGTTATTGTATTCTCATGTTATAAAACTGTAATTGTCACCAGTTCATCAAATTAAGTAACTTGTAAGTTACATTTCACTGCACACATTTCTGTTGGTCATAGCATATGGACAGTATGTGAGAAGTAGGGACTGTTAGTGTTTGCACGTGTGTTAATAATTCAGCAAGGGACTGGATAACAGCATTGCTGGTTCTAAGGACAATTCCAAAAACTTTGTGAGTGCACAAGTGGTGGTTTATGGACTTGCTATATTGTCCGCAAGACTCTTCAGTGGTGATTGTGCACCTGCACAGTCACAACAGATGGCTGCTGGCCATTTCTACAAGGACTACAGTGGGTCTACACCTTTGCTGACTCACCAGTACCATTATTTCTACAAGGACTGCAGTGGGTCTGCACCTCTGGTGGCCCACCAGTACCGTAATCTCTACCAGGACTACAGTGGGTCTGCTCTGTGATGACCTACCTACCAATACTCTTCAAAACTTCGACTGACTCTGCTATGGGTTTGCTCTGTTGTGGCCCATTACCTGTCAGCATGTCAAGAGTCAGCACTGTCTTTCCGTTGGAAGGACAACACTACTTCTTCAAGACTGCATGGAAATCCACTACCTCTGTGTGCAATTTCTTTTACTAATGAGACTTTGTGGAAAAAAAAACTGTAATTACTATCATGATGAATGATCAGAACTATCTTTATGGACTGTGAGAAAATTTTAGCTTCTGACCAACATTGTATCAATAAGTGTGTGCATTTGTTTTCTTTGATATTGTAATTACGATTATGAAAAATTTTAACAAATATGTATTGCCCAGTGCCCAAAACAATTTGTAAAATTTTTTGTGGGGAGCATGGGGGCTATGTAAGTAGGCTGTTTAGGTTTTTTTATTGGTGACGCCACCTCTGTATGAAAATCACTGGCTGTGCTGTGTGCAGTCTGTGGCTGCTTTGCATTGTTGTAATACTCGCCATTGTAGCGTTAGGCAGCTGGCTGTGAACAGCGTGTAGCGTTGCGCAGTTGGAGGTGAGCCGCCAGCAGTGGTGGATGTGGGGAGAGAGATGGCGGAGTTTTGAAATTTGTCATGAACTGCTATATTTATATATGATGATATCAAGGTAAATACATTGTTTGTTCTCTAGTGATATTTTTCATTTGATAACTATCCCTATCAGTAGTTAGTGCCTTCCATAGTTTGAATCTTTTATTTAGCTGGCAGTAGTGGCGGTTGCTGTATTGCAGTAGTGGGAGAAACGAAGATTATTGTGAGGTAAGTGATTTAGTGATTTGTGAAAGGTATAGTTTAATGTTAGTCAGGGCCATTCTTTTGTAGGGATTTTGTGAAAGTCAGATTGCGTTGCGCTAAAAAATATTGTGTGTCAGGTTAAGCACAGTCGTGTAAAATTGTTCAAAAAAGGGGACGTTTCAAGGCTAGCGCAGAAATCGGTGTGGGACGGACGACCAACGTATACTTTAGGTTAGGGAGGCGAAACCGGGTGTTAATTGGCTATGGCGGCAGACGACCGACGCGAATGCCTTTTTTAACAGCACGACATCGCCTGCAGCGCCTCTCCTGCTCTCTTGACCACATGGGTTGGATACCAGATGACTGGAAAACTGTGCCCCAGTCAGATGAGTCCCGATTTCAGTTGGTAAGAGCTTGTGCTTGACTTTCAGTACGCTGCAGACCCCACAAGGTCATGGAACCAAGTTGTCAACAAGGAACTGTGCAAGCTAGTGGTTGCTCCTCAATGACATGGGCTATGTTTATTTGGAACAGACTGCATCCTCTGGGTCAACACAGCCTATAACTGACGGGCTGCTCAGAGGCCATTTGCATCCAGTCACGGATTTCATGTTCCCAAACAAGGATAGAAAATTGATGAATGACAGGGCGCCACGTCACCGACTCACAATTGCTCGTCGTTGGTTTGAACAACGCTCTGGACAAATCCAGCGATTGAATCGTTCACCAGGATCGCCAGACATGAATCCCATCGGACATTTATAGTACATAATCTAGATATAAGTTCGTGAAAGAAACCCTGCACCGGCAACACTTTCGCAGTTATGGACGACTATAGAGGCAGCATGGCTCAACATTAATGCAGGAGAACTCCAACCACTAGCTGAGTCCATGCCACTTCGAGTTGCTACATTAACAACAGGAGGTCCGACACGATACTAGAAAGTATCCCATGACTTTTGTCATCTCACTGTAGAACAAGAAACAGAAGTACGATTCAAGCAGTATCATCAGATACTGTTACAATATTGCACACAGTAGTATATGATAAAAGAGGTGGTTTTAGAATGGGAAAGGTAAGAGAGAAAAATAACATGGCAAGATGTAAAGGAATGTCTGAATAGAGAAAAAAGGAGCAAGGCTCGTGCTCCACGAAATGTTAGAAATAAATGTAGTGAAACGATTGTGGAATATTTTTGTGTAATTTATAACGAAGTAGAATAAGGGGAGGATACAACCAGAAAGCAGAATACGTGTTTCATTAGTAACACATATAAAAAGGGAGCCAAGAAGTCTTGCTCAAATTACGTGGTAGTCAGTGTACTATCGTCAGTACCAGACCTTTTTTCTGGGATTCTTAAGGGAAAGATTAAAAGAGTATGACAAATTTATCAGAAGAACAAAGCGACTTAAGGGCTGGTGAAGATGTTTAGATATCACGTACTGTCTTAGATTAGCAGTAGAAAACAACGCACTTATAAAGAGATAAATGTACGACGTTTGTGGATATGAAAAAAGTGTAAGACTAAACGTACACGGTAAGTGGTTTAATATAGTTGCGAGAGTATACAAAGAGGCAGAAGGAAAAGTAAACATGGCAAATAGAATAAGAGGAAGCTTTAATATCACCAAGCGCCTTAAAGAAGGTAGTAGTCCGTCTTCGTTACTTTGTAATATACACACAGACCAACCGTTGGTGGCGTGATAGAAATAATGTTCAGGAATGAATGTGCTAGATGGACAGGGTAGTATGCATTTGCCATCTTTTCCACATGATCAAACATTTTTCGTAAACAGTGGACAAGATACGAGGCACAAGTTGGATAAGTAACAGACGGGATACACTAGGTAGGGTTTAACAGTTAATTATGAAAGATAGAGTACATTGGTAGACAATGAATGTATCTAGGTCTCGAAGACGCAATAAATTAAAAAATGTGAACAATTTTAATTATTTAAGATTTGTTTATCCAGTGATGGCACCTGTGACAAAGATGTTGGGAGCAAAGTAGCGAAGCGTAAACATGGACCAATTTAGAATGGTAGTATTACTCTTATCTTTGTCATCAATCTTCTGACTTGATTGAAGCGGCCCGCCACGAATTCCTCTCCTGTGCCAATCTCTTCATCTCAGACTAGCACTTGCACCTACGTCCTCTACTGTTTACCAGATGTATTCCGTTTTCCTCTACACTTTTTGCCCTCTGCAGCTCCCTCTAGTACAATAGAAGTCATTCTCTGATGTCTTAACAGATGTCCTATAATTCTGTCACTCGTTCTTGTCAGTGTTTTTCACATATTCCTTTCCGATTCTGCGAAGAACCTCCTTATTCCTTACTTTATCAGTCCACCAAATTTTCAGCATTCGTCTGTAGTCCCACATCTCAAGCGCTTCGATTATCTGCTGTCCCTGTTTTCTCACACTCAATGTTTCGCTACTGCGGTGCTCCAAACGTACATTCTCAGAAATTACTTCCTCAAAATAAGGCCTATGTTTGATACTGGTCTCTTGGCCAGGAATGTTCTTTTTGCCAGTGCTAGTCAGCGTTTGATATCCTACTTGCTCTGTCTGTCATTGGTTATTTTGCAACCTACGTAGCAGAGATCCATAACTTGATCTACTTCGTGACGATCAATCCTGTTGTTAAGTTTCTCGCTGCTCTCATTTCTGCTACTTCTCTTTACTTTCGTCATTCATCTATTTACTCTGAACCCATATTCGATACTCGTTAGACAGTTCATTCCATTCAACAGGTCATGTAATTATTCTTCACATTCACTCAGTTACGGTATGTGATCAAAAAAATCCGGGTACTCCCAAAAACATATCTTTTTCATATTAGGTGCACTGTGCTGTCACCTACTGCCACGTACTTCATATCAGCGACCCCAGTAGTCATGAAACATCGTGAGAGAGCAGAATGGGGCGCTCCGCGGAACTCACGGACTTTCAACGTGGTCAGGTGTTCGGGTGTCACTTTTGTCATACGTCTGTACGCGAGATTTCCACACTCCTAAACATCCACTGTTTCCGATGTGATAGCCAACAACCTGTTGGCAACACTGCACCGACGCGGACTCTTCGAGTATTTTCTGCACTGAATAATTATAAAAAGCCTTGTTATTAAGCTATTTTTTAACGTGTACAGGTGTTATAAATATAATATAAGTGTTGTTGAATTAGTGGAAGTGTTAGTGAAGTATAAAATAAGATTAAACGGGATAATAAGCGTATTTTTCTTCTCGCGCCTGTAGCACGAATCCTAGGCCTAATTTCACGCGCGAATCGTAAGTAAGCAGTGAATTAAACTTATAGATAAACGTTTCCAGTTGGTATAAATATAATATAAGAGTTTTTACATTAGTGGAAGTGTTAGTGAAGTGTTACAGAAGATTAAACGGGGTAAGAAGTTCATTTTCCTTCTCGCGCCTATAGCACGGATTTTAGGCTTAATTTCACACGCGCGTATCGTAAGTAAACAGTGAGTTATATGTAATCACCATTTTTTTATTCAGTACTCTTTCAATTTATTTATATCTGCCTGAATAGTTTCTAGGGTCCTTTGTTTACGTTTTAGTCACTACTTAAATCAGCTTATACGATTTCTGTTTTTACCATGAGTGAGAAGTGTGTGACATGCCGTAGGATCGTTAGTTCCGGGGTGTGGTGTGATGGGTGCTGTAGTTTCTTTCATGGGGGCGAATGTAGTGGTGTGGGAAATGGGGACATAAATGAGGCTCACCAGTGGTATTGTAGGATCTGCAGTAGAGATTGGAAAATACTGGAACAGGAAGGGAAAATTGCTGCTCTTCAAGCTGACCTAGACAAGGCAAGGGAGGATCTGGACAGGTTAAAGAGGGAGAAGGGTGAACAGAGGTGGGAAGTGGCAACAGGTAATAGGGGGAACAGGCAAAGGAGAGCATCAGCTTTGTCATAAATCTTGAAAATAAATTTGACCTGTTGCCTCAGTTAGAATCGGATGAGCCTCATGTAGCTGAAGCTGTAGAAAGGGCACAACAAGCTTTCAAGGACTTTAAAAAGGTAGGGAAATTTGTAAAGAGAAAGAAAGTTCTGTTGTTAGGTAGTTCCCATGGTAGAGGTGTTGGCCAACTACTGCAGGAAAATCTAGGTCCAGAGTGCCAGGTCACAAACTTTTTCAAGCCTAGTGCAGATCCGGGTCAGGTAACAGAGGATGTAGGTGCTTTATGCAAGGATTTCACAAAGGAGGATGCCGTGGTTATAGTGGGTGGTCCGGGAAATAGCATTGACACAGACTCTGAATATTTCATAGAGAGTGAAGATAGCATCAGCAACGAAGCATACGAGTGTGGGATTTGTGTCTGTGTGGAGACGCCATGACCAGCCTCATTTGAATTCTTCCGTAGGGAGGGTGAACTTGGAGTTGGAGTGGCTGCTTAGGACGGATATAGGGTCCCATATTGGTTTGATTCCTGTGGATGCTACCGACAGGTGGAACTACACTAGGCATGGCCTTCACCTCAATAGGAAGGGGAAGGGAAAACTGTCTGGGTTGATTGCAGAAAACTTAATGGGGGACACTGGCACAAGTGGTAAAATACCATTGGTCACAGGTGTCAGAGGGATGCCTTTTTTAGGATAGGGAAGGGGGAAAGAAAGCGAGTTGTAAGAGAGATTGGCGGACACACTCAGTTTGAGAAAACAGATGAACAGGAGTCTGATTTTATCATACAGCCTCCATTTAAACAGTGTCTAACAGAAAGTAATCAGAAACTGCCAGTTCATCTTCGCCAAAGCAGTAACAGTCCCATTAATATGCAGTATCAGTTATCTTTATTACACCAGAACATTCCGGGACTTAGAATTAAACTACTCATTTGTATTGATGAATTCATCTAACCAAATTGACATAATCTGCCTCTCTGAACATCAAGTGACCACTGATATAGATATGTTAGACACTTCAGGATTTAAGCTAGCTTCCTACTTCTGCAGAGTAGATATGGATGCAGGAGGAGTAGCCACATTTATCAAAAAATGCCATAAATTCAAGAACATTGACATTAATAAATTCTGTTTAGAGCAGCATCTAGAAGCATGTGCAACAGAAGTAGATTTCCATAACAGATCCTATATAATAATAACTATTTACCAAGCACCTGCAGGAAATTATAATCTATTCTTAGATCATCTAGAAGCTCTTTTGGGTTATTTAACAGGAAGAAACAAAGAAATTTAGATTGCTGGTGACTTTAATACAGATTTTCTAGTGCAATCTTCCAGTAAACATTCACTGCAGTTAGTAATGTTGTCTTTCCATCTAACTCACACTGTAAACTTTCCAACTAGGATCACTAAATCCTCAAGGACAGCCATTGATAACATTTTTATAGACAAATCAAAGGAACAAAATCATATCATAAAACCTGTTATAAATGGACTATTAGATCATGACATGCAACTCCTTGTTTTAGATGTAAATTCTAGGCAGATTATCAAGACTGCTAAATCTGAGTACAGGAGAGTAGTCAATCAACCAAAAATTTAGTGTTTTAGAAAACTGTTCAAAGATATGAACTGGAAAGATGTTTACAGTGCTCATGACATGAATGAAAAATATAACACATTCTTGAACAATGTCAGTACCATGTTTGAAAACTGTTTTCCTCTGAAAGTTACCCAAAATAAACAGAAGTCTATAATAAAACCATGGATTACACAAGGAATAAAGATTTCCTGTAAGACAAAAAGGAAAATGCATCTGTCGACCAAGAATAGCTCCAATGCTCACGATTTAGCTAAATATAAGGAATACTGTAAAGCATTAAAAGAAGTAATTCAGACGTCTAAACAAATGCACTACGAGAGGAAGATAGCAATGTCAGGGAACAAAATAAAAACAATATGGGATATAGTGAAAGAGCAGACTGGTAGAACCAGAAAGGAACAGGAGCAAATAGGACTAAGGGTAGATGACACATTAGTAACTGATGGGCATAGTGTGACAAATCTATTTAACAAGTACTTTATATCCGTTACTGATAGAATGGGACTTTCAGGATCAATAAATAATGCCCTTGAATATCTGAAACTAGCCTTCACAAATAGCTTCAAGTACATGAATATATAACTCACTTCACCAAAAGAAATAACGTCCATAATAAAATCTTTAAAAACAAAGCATTCTAGTGGGTACGATGAAATATCAACAAAGTTAATTAAGGCATGATCTTGTGAGTTTAGTACAATTCTAAGTTACTTATGTTACCAGTCAATTATAACTGGGACATTTCCTGACTGGCTAAAATATGCAGATGTTAAGCCTCTATTCAAGAAAGTGGATAAAGATATACCATCAAACTACAGAATGATTTCACTTTTGCCAGCATTCTAAAAGTTTTAGTAAAGGAATGTACAGGCAGCTGCTCAACCATCTGACCACAAATAACATATTATCAAGAACACAGTTTGGATTTCTGAAGGGTTCTGATATCGAGAAGGCTATTTACACCTATAGTGAAAATGTACTTAATTCATTAAATAACAAATTACAAGCAGCAGGTATTTTCTGTGATTTGTCAAAGGCATTTGATTGTGTGAATCACAACATCCTTTTAAGTAAGTTAGAATTCTGTGGTGTCACGGGCAGTGCAGCAAAATGGTTCAAGTCATACCTCACTAACAGGAAACAAAGGGTGTCAGTGCAAGGGACTAGTGAATTAAGTCATCAGTCATCATCAGAATGGGAAGAAATTACATGTGGTGTCCCACAAGGATCCATCTTAGGGCCATTGCTTTTTCTTGTGTACATTAATGATCTCTCATCAGTTACTCTGCCAGAAGCAGAGTTCGTATTGTTTGCAGATGACACAAGTATTGCAATAAATAGTGTGTCAATTGTAGTTCTAGAAAGATCTGCTAATGATATTTTCATCGATATTAATAAATGGTTTAAAGCCAACTCACTGACATTAAACTTCGAAAAGACTCACTATATGCAATTCAGAACCTGTAAGAGGTTTCCACCCAGCATATGCATAAAATACGAAGAAGAGTAGATAGAAGGGGTTGACAGTCTTAAATTCCTGGGATTACAACTTGATAATAAATTCAGTTGGGAAGAGCACACCACAGAACTGCAGAAACGTCTTAACAAATCTGTATTTGCAATTCGAGTGTTAGCAGACATAGGCGACATAAAAATGAAAAAGCTTGCATACTTTGCCTACTTTCATTCCATAATGTCATATGGTATAATATTTTGGGGTAACTCTTCAAGTCAAACAAAAGTTTTCAGAGTCCAAATGCGTGTAATACGTATTATTTGTGGAGAAACCTCTTCAAAGAACTGGGTGTACTAACTACTGCCTCTCAGTAAATTTACTCATTAATGAAATTTGTCCTAAATAACATATCTCTTTTTCCAACAAACAGCTCAGTTCATACATACAATACCAGGAACAAAAATGATCTGCACAAGGACTTAAAAGCACTTACTTTAGTTCAAAAAGGGGTCCACTACTCAGGAACACTCATCTTCGATAATTTGCCAGTAAACATAAAAAAATTTAGTTACAAATAAAGATCAGTTTAAAAGGAGCCTGAAAGACTTACTAGTGGCCAACTCCTTCTACTCCACTGATGAATTTTTTAATAGAGACAAATGATATATTGTGTATATTCATACCATTAGTATTGTTATTTCAGCTTAATAATAAATAAATAAATAAATTGACATGTTCCACATCCACGAGGATCTCCTCAGCACGGATCTATTGAACGAAAAACTAATCTAATCTAATCTAATCTAATAGCGAAGTTGAAACGTGAAGGGACACGTACAGCACAAAAGCGTACAGGACGACATTGGCTGTTGACTGACAGAGACTGCCGACAGTTGAAGAGGGTCGTAATGTGTAATAGGCACACATCTATCCACACCATCACACAGGAATTCCAAAGTGAATCAGGATACACTGCAAGTACTATGGCAGCTAGGCGGGAGATGGGAAAACTTGGATTTCATGGTTTAGTGGCTGCTCATAAGACACACATCATGCCGGTAAATGCCAAACGGCGCCTCGTTTGGTGTAAGGAGCGTAAACAATGAACAATTGAACAGTGGAAAAACGCTTGTTGTTTTGAGTGGCACTATCAAGGACCTACATCGATGTTTTAAGCACATTTTCGTTTCCCAATTCGGGGACGGCGACTGAATCTTTCAACACGATCGGGCACCTGTTCGTATTGCACGGCCTGTGGCGGAGTGGTTACACGACAGTAACATCCCTGTAATGGACTAGCCTGCACAGAGTCCTGACTTGAATCCAATAGAACACCTTTGGGATGTTTTGGAACGCCGACTTCGTGCCAGGCCTAAGCGACAGACATCGATACCTCTCCTGAGAGCAGTACTCCGAGAAGAATGTGCTGCCATTCCGCAAGGTACCTTCCATTACGTGACTGAACGCATGCCTGCGAGAGTGGAAGCTGTCATTAAGGCTAATGATGGGCCAACACCATATTGGATTCCAGCAATACCGATAGAGGGCTCCACGAACTCCTAAATCATTTTCAGCCAGGTGTCCGGATACTTTTGATCACGTAGTGTAGCAATGTCAACAGTGGATCGTATCATTGACGTCCTTTCACCTTGAATTTTAATTCCACACCTGAAGCTTTCTTTTATTTCCATCACTGTTTCTTTGATTTACAGGTGTGGCAGTATGGGCGAAAGGCTACGTCCCTGTCTAACACCATTTTTATCCGAGCATTTAGTTCTTGGTTGTGTACTCTTATTATTCCTTCTTGTACAAGTTGTATATCACCCGTCTCTCCCTATAGCTTAACCCCATTTTTCTCAGGATTTCGAACATCTGGCACCATTTTACATTGTTGAACGCTTTTTTCAGGTCAACGAATGCTATGAACGTGTGTTGATTTTTGTTCAGTCGAGCTTCCATTATGAACCGCAACTTTAGGATTGTGTCTCTTGTGCTTTTAGCTTCCCTAAAGACAAACTGATCGTTATCTAACACATCCTCAATTTGGTTTTCCATTATTTCGTATATTATTCTTGTCAGCAACTTGAATGCATGAGCTGTTGATTGTGCGATAATTCTCGCACTTGTCAGCTCTTTCAGTCTTCGTAGTTGTGTTTATGATATTCTTCCGAAATTCAGATGATATGTCGGTAGACTCGTACATTCTACACACCAACGTGAACAGACTTTTTGCTGCCGCTTCCCCCAATGATTTTAGAAATTCTCTTGGAGTGTTATCTATCCCCTTCACCTTATTTAGCCTTAAGTTCTCCAAAGCTCTCTTAAATTCTGTTTCTGACACTGAATTACATATCTCATGTAAATCGACTCCTGTTCCTTCTTACATCACATCAATAGAGGCCTTCAATCTCTCTTTGCACCTATCCGCTCTCTTCCATGCATTCACCACTGGAATTCCCGTTGCACTCTTAAGGTTACAACCCTTGCTTTTAATTTCACCGAAAGCTATTTTACTTTCCTGTGTGCTGATTCAATCCCTCCAACAACGATTTCTTTTTTGATTCTTCATATCTTTCATGCAGCCATGTCGCCTTACGTTCCTTACAGTTCCTATGTATTTCATTTCTCTACGACTTATATCTCTGTACTCCTGAATTTACCTGATCATTTTTGCTTTATCTTCTTTCATCAGTCAACTTCAATATTTCTTTTGTTACCCATGGTTTCGTTGACCTTCTTTGTACCTATGTTTTCTTTCCTGCTTCTGTGATTGCCCTTTTTCGAGATGTCCATTCCTCTTCAACTGTACTGCCTACAAAGCTATTCCTTATTGCTGTATCTATTGCCTTAAGGATCTTCATGTGTACCTCGTCATTCCTTTGTAGTTCCGTATCCCACTTCTTTGCGTATTGATTCTTCCTGATTAATCTCTTAAACTCCAGCCTATTCTTCATCACTACTCCGTTATGATCTGTGTCTATATCCTCTCCTGGGTACGTCTAACAGTCCAGTATCTGATTTCGGAATCTCTGTCTGAGCACGATGTACTTCAGCCTAATCTTCATCATTACTAAATTGTTACCTGACTCTATATCTGGTCGTGGGTATGCCATGCAATCCAATATTTGATTCAGAATCACTGTCTGACCACAATGTAATGGTAACTGGAATCTTCCCGTATCAGCCTGTCTTTTCCAAGTATACCTCCTTCTTTCGTGATTCTTGAACAGAGTATTTATTATTACCAGCTGAAATGTATTACAGAACTCTCCTCTCTCATTCCCTATTCCAAGTCCGTATTCTCCTGTAACCTTTTCTTCTACTCCACCCCCTACAACTCCAATCTAGTCCCCCATGACTATTAGGTTTTAATCTCTGTTTACGTACTCTCTTAGCCTTTCAATACCCTAATATACTTTTTCTGTCTCTTCATCTTCAGCTTGCGAAATCAGCATGTATACCTGAACTATCGTTGTCAGTGGTGGTTTGCTGTCGATTCTGACGAGAACAACGCTATTACTGAACCGTTCACACAAAAACGCTCTCTGCCCTCCCCTCCTCTTCATAAAGAATCCCACCTACCGTTATACCATTTTCTGCTGCTGTTGGTATTACACTACACTCATCTGACCAAAAATTCTTGTCCTCTTTCCGTTTAACTTCACTCACCACAACATTGTATCTAAATTGAGCCTTTGCATTTCTGTTTTCAGATTTTGTAGCTTCCCTATCACTTCAAGCTTCTGACATTCCACTACCCGACTCAGTAGAGCGTTATCGTTTTTTTGGTTATCCAGTCTTTTTATCATGATCACCTCCCATTTGCAGCCCCCTCCCGGCGATCCTGATGAGGGACTATTTCGGAATCTTTTGCCAATGGAGAGATCTTCAAGACACTTTTTCAGTTACAGGCCACGTGTCCTGAGGATGTACATTATGTGTCTTTAATGCAGTGGATTCCAGGGGATGTACATTATGTGTCTTTAATGCAGTGGATTCCATTACCTTCTGCGGCCTCATGTCATTGATCATTGCTGATTCTTCCGTATTTAGTGGCAATTTCCCATCGCAATTACAACAGAGTGCCTTGAAAGTCTGGCCGCTCCTCAGCTCTCTTTGACATGGCCGCTGGCAGAATGAAGCTGACTTCTTACGCTGGAAGTCTTCGGCTGCCAATGTTGATGACACTGAACAACAAATTTGAAGTGAAAATGTGTAAATAGGATTATTTTGAGTTAGTTATGTTTATTTCAGTATAGAATGATACAAAATAATCATCTTCATAAATATTTAGCTGTAGTTTTTCTTTTTTTTTAAAAGTAATGTGAATTTTTGTATAAATAACTCACTAGCTAAATATCTATTCACATTCCAAGACTCAGCATAACAAATTTTGAGTGAATAATTACTTGAATTATGTTATGTGTTATACATTGATAAATTTCAGTGTCGTTCTGGAAGTACAAAAGCAAAATATGAAGAAAAAATTAAGATAATATTATATGAATGAAAATACTTTGTACCAGAGCTACGTAAAGCAGAAACGAAAACATAAAAATTAACTGGTCACAAAAGTATATAAAGTATTACAAATGTTAAATATCCATATGTACAGTATATACAGTTACATATTTTGTTGAGAGATAAATTCAGAAGATGATCGCTTTCGTGTGGCTTGACGTTTCTACACATACTCGGAAACATCCCTTATGACGCTCCAGCAGTAATCTGCTAAAATAGTAGGACTCCACTTTCTGGCATACCTCTTCTCATCCGGCCATGGTGGCCGAGCGGTTCTAGGCGCTACAGTCTGGAACCGCACGACCGCTACGGTCGCAGGTTCGAATCCTGCCTCGGGCATGGATGTGTGTGACGTCCTTAGGTTAGTTAGGTTTAAGTAGTTCTAAGTTCTATGGCCCTAATTACCTCAGAAGTTAAGTCCCATAGCGCTCTGAGCCCTTTGAACCATTTGAACCTCTTCTCAAATGTATCAGTATATTGATGAAATCGCTCCCCATGTTCATCACTTACTGCACCACAATCTTTGGGGAAGAAGTGAAGATTACTATGTAAGAAATGCATTCGCAATGACACATTGCTACCAAGTTTTTCATAAGATGACAACAGGTTATCCACTATCTCCTTGTAATTTATTGCACGTTTGTTCCCTAAGAACTGTAAGCTGACTGTCTTAAAATATTCCCATGCATGCTTCTCATCACCTTGTATGTCTCCATCAAAGGTATGGTCTCCAAAAAGCTCTCGAATCTGTGGGCCTATAAAGATGCCTTCCTTTACTTTGGTGTCACTTAAGTAAGGGAATTTTTGCATTAAGTACTTAAACGCGTCACCATTTTTGTTCACTCCCTTGACAGAGTTTTTCATGAGACCCAACTTGATGTGCTATGGCGGGAGCAGAACCTTTTTAGGGTCTACTAGAGGGTCACTCTTAATGTTCTTTATACCTGGTTGAAGAGATTTTCTAGTGGGCCTTTCATGTTTACTGTAATGAGATGCACGAGCTTGGCCATCGCATTCTCCAGAGAAAGCAGCAATATTTAGTGTATCCTAACTGCAATCCTAATAGCAGTGCAACCTCTTTCAACTCACCACAGAACTGTCATTGAGAGGCATTAAACTTGATGGCTTCTAGTATAATTTCCATGTTTTAGTACGACTCTTTCATATGCACACTATGCGCAACTCGAATTGAAGGAAACTCATTAGAAATATGTAAAAGCACTGCTGTTAAGCTCAACTTTGACGAACCAATAAAGAGTCTCCACTCATCTGGGATGTAATTAATTCTCAGAGCCTTCATTAGACCATTTATGTCCACACATGCCACAAGACCATCTTGTATGTTAAAAAAAAGAGTGAATAGTTGCTCTCTTCTGCGGTAGAATGAATCATTTACATTGCTTTCCAGAAAATTGCCCTGCTGCAATCTTGATGCTAAACTCTCAGCCTTAGCTTTAGAGAGCTCCAAATCTCTAATGAGATCACCTAACCCATTTTGAGACTAACCTTGTGGATCGTCAGTTGACGATACACTACTGGCCATTAAAATTGCTACACCACCAAGATGACGTGCTACAAACGCGAAATTTAACCGACTGGAAGAAGATGCTGTGATATGCAAATGATTAGCTTTTCAGAGCATTCACACAAGGTTGGCGCTGGTGGCGGCACCTACAACGTGCTGACATGAGGAAAGTTTCCAACCGATTTCTCATACACAAACAGCAGTTGACCGGCGTTGCCTGGTGAAACGTTGTTGTGATGCCTCGTGTAAGGAGGAGAAATGGGTACCACCTCGTTTCCGACTTTGATAAAGGTCGGATTGTAGCCTATCGCGATTGAAGTTTATCGCATTGCGACAACGTTTGCAAGACAACAACCATCCGCGCGAACAGTTCGACGACGTTTGCAGCAGCATGGACTATTAGCTCGGAGACCATGGCTGCGGTTACCCTTGACGATGCATCATAGACAGGAGCACCTGCGATGGTGTACTCAACGACGAACCTGGGTGCACGAATGGCAAAACGTCATTTTTTCGGATGAATCCTGGTTCTGTTTACAGCATCGTGATGGTCGCATCCTTGTTTGGCGACATCGAGGTGAACGCACATTGGAAGCGTGTATTCGTCATCACCATACTGGCGTATCACCCGGCATGATGGTATGGGGTGCCATTGGTTACACGTCTCGGTCACCTTGTAGCCTTCCCCTCCCTTATCGACCTTAATGACAGAGAAAAATTAAACCGCGTGTACCTAATGGGAATTTGGGAAAAGCAATCGTCACCGAAGTTTATCTGTCGGTAAAGAGGGTGGAAAGGGTTACATCTAAATGAAAGGAAAAATGCAAATGAAACTGGTGGAAATTAATTTTGAAAAGGGGTAAAGTTAATAAAGAAAGTAAATGTGCGGCCGTTACGTTAACAATTAACTAGCGGTAGTTAGATATTTGAGATTTGGGGAAAATTACGGTAGCCAGTCCTATGGACAATTACTATAGTAACTGAAAAAGAAAGGTTATTGCACATATAATTAGCACTAGAAGCGTGGCAACTGAAGGTTGACACGTGTAGTGTGAAAACGGAATGTTTGACAGAAGTAATAAATTTCGCTACACTCTGACCTAATTTAGCAAAAGAATTAATAAAACCGGAAAATTTAAAGTTAATTTAGTGACTGAAATTAATAGCGAGGTTTGTTTCTGAAGTACATCGAAATTCAGTAAAATACGGTTAGTCTTGGGCTACCTCAACAATCATTTCAAAAGCTACTTGAATCTATGCAATTTTGAAATAAGAGATTTAACTCTGAACTTCAATTAAATTATTCTGAACAATTAACAATAGTAAAATTTAGTACGTACCAAGCTGAGCTGCAGTCACAGGTAATCTAAAATATGGTAAAAAAACTCGCACTCTTAATTTGTATTTGTGTAATCTAAATATTGTAGCCAGCTATGAATACTTTAACTGAACTTTGAAATTAAAGCAGTGAAATGGAATGATGTTACTTTAATGCTGGCGTATGAATTTCAACGACACTCGGGTTCATTCCGGGAAAGGAAGGGACCCTGCTTGGTTATGCAATTGGGACAATGAGCAACAAAGGTTCAAGCAACGTTGCTGTAATTTTGTGATTTGAACAGTTTGAAAAGCTGGGGTCTGCCATACCGTTCTAAAACTTTACGTGCTTCCAGTCTTCCTTGTTGGTTGATTGAAGGTTTGAAGTCGTCGATCGAGGATGTGGCGACAGTCACTCATTGTTGGCCGTCGCTGTTGCAGAAGCTGGATGTTGGCGCGCCTCCTTCTCGACACGGTCACCAGGCGACATGGGCTCTTGATGCGCGCCAGCTAATGCTTCCCGTCCGTGACACCGTGTCAGAAACTATCTTTGCAAGTCGAGCGCAATTACATGTTGCCAGAACCCGGAAGCGCGGCAACTCGCGGGAGCATCACACAACACACCTGCTCCACCTCCCTACTCCAGCCAGACTCACTCTGCTCTGCCAGCGCTCCACGCGGCGGAGTTAACACTACCAAAGATCCTAAACACTTTAGTTCTCCACAGGACCTATCGATGTAATCGTTCGATAGCATAGTTTTCCTTAGGCAAACCCAGCGTAAAAATACAAATTATATTTACAAAACAAAGCAATTATACATCGACATAAATGCATATATATATATATATATATATATATATATATATATATATATATATATATAGTAAAACAATTACAATATATAAAGACACAGAAATGTCATACCTTCAGGTAACAAAATAAGGAAGAAAATTTATTGTACAGATTAGATTAGGTTAGATTAGTTTTCGTTCCATAGATCCGTGCTGAGGAGATCCTCGTGGATGTGGAACATGTCAATTTTTTTTTAAGCTGAAATAACAATACTAATAGTATGAATATATACAATACATCATTTGTTTCCATTAAAACATTCGTCAATGGAGTAGAAGGAGTTGGCCACTAGTAAGTCTTTCAGTCTCCTTTTAAACTGATCTTTATTTTTAACTAAATTTTTTATGTTTACTGGCAAATTATTGAAGATGAGTGTTCCTGAGTAGTGGACCCCTTTTTGAACTAAAGTAAGTGCTTTTAAGTCCTTGTGCAGATCATTTTTGTTCCTGGTATTGTATGTATGAACTGAGCTGTTTGTTGGAAAAAGAGATATATTATTTAGGACAAATTTCATTAATGAGTAGATATGCTGAGAGGCAGTAGTTAGTATACCCAGTTCTTTGAAGAGGTTTCTACAGGACGTCCGTGAATTTACTCCACAAATAATACGTATTACACGCTTTTG
Source organism: Schistocerca nitens (assembly GCF_023898315.1). Taxonomy (NCBI): domain Eukaryota; kingdom Metazoa; phylum Arthropoda; class Insecta; order Orthoptera; family Acrididae; genus Schistocerca; species Schistocerca nitens. The sequence goes on from NC_064617.1 coordinate 403,393,391, forward strand.
GACTCTGAAAACCTTTGTTTGACTTGAAGAGTTACCCCAAAATATTATACCATATGACATTATGGAATGAAAGTAGGCAAAGTATGCAAGCTTTTTCATTTTTATGTCGCCTATGTCTGCTAACACTCGAATTGCAAATACAGATTTGTTAAGACGTTTCTGCAGTTCTGTGGTGTGCTCTTCCCAACTGAATTTATTATCAAGTTGTAATCCCAGGAATTTTAAGACTGTCAACCTCTTCTATCTACTCTTCTTCACATTTTATGCATATGCTGGGTGGAAACCTCTTACAGGTTCTGAATTGCATATAGTGAGTCTTTTCGAAGTTTAATGTCAGTGAGTTGGCTTTAAACCATTTATTAATATCCATAAAAATATCATTAGCAGATCTTTCTAGAACTACAATTCACATACTATTTATTGCAATACTTGTGTCATCTGCAAACAAAACGAACTCTGCTTCTGGCAGTGTAACTGATGAGAGATCATTAATGTACACAAGAAAAAGCAATGGCCCTAAGATGGATCCTTGTGGGACACCACATGTAATTTCTTCCCATTCTGATGATGACTGATGACTTAATTCACTAGTCCCTTGCACTGACTCCCTTTGTTTCCTGTTAGTGAGGTATGACTTGAACCATTTTGCTGCACTGCCCGTGACACCACAGAATTCTAACTTACTTAAAAGGATATTGTGATTCACACAATCAAATGCCTTTGACAAATCACAGAAAATACCTGCTGCTTGTAATTTGTTATTTAATGAATTAAGTACATTTTCACTATAGGTGTAAATAGCCTTCTCGATATCAGAACCCTTCAGAAATCCAAACTGTGTTCTTGATAATATGTTATTTGTGGTCAGATGGTTGAGCAGCTGCCTGTACATTCCTTTACTAAAACTTTTAGAATGCTGGCAAAAGTGAAATCATTCTGTAGTTTGATGGTATATCTTTATCCACTTTCTTGAATAGAGGCTTAACATCTGCATATTTTAGCCAGTCAGGAAATGTCCCAGTTATAATTGACTGGTAACATAAGTAACTTAGAATTGTACTAAACTCACAAGAACATGCCTTAATTAACTTTGTTGATATTTCATCGTACCCACTAGAATGCTTTGTTTTTAAAGATTTTATTATGGACGTTATTTCTTTTGGTGAAGTGAGTTATATATTCATGTACTTGAAGCTATTTGTGAAGGCTAGTTTCAGATATTCAAGGGCATTATTTATTGATCATGAAAGTCCCATTCTATCAGTAACGGATATAAAGTACTTGTTAAATAGATTTGCCACACTATGCCCATCAGTTACTAATGTGTCATCTACCCTTAGTCCTATTTGCTCCTGTTCCTTTCTGGTTCTACCAGTCTGCTCATTCACTATATCCCATATTGTTTTTATTTTGTTCCCTGACATTGCTATCTTCCTCTCGTAGTGCATTTGTTTAGACGTCTGAATTACTTTTTTTAATGCTTTACAGTATTCCTTATATTTAGCTAAATCATGAGCATTGGAGCTATTCTTGGTCGACAGATGCATTTTCCTTTTTGTCTTACAGGATATCTTTATTCCTTGTGTAATCCATGGTTTTATTATAGACTTCTGTTTATTTTGAGTAAGTTTTAGAGGAAAACAGTTTTCAAACATGGTACTGACATTGTTCATGAATGTGTTATATTTTTCATTCATGTCATGAGCACTATAAACATCTTTCCAGTTCATATCTTTGAGCAGTTTTCTAAAACACTCAATTTTTGGTTGATTGACTACTCTCCTGTACTCAGATTTAGCAGTCTTGATAATCTCCTTAGAATTTACATCTAAAACAAGGAGCTGCATGTCATGATCTGATAGTCCATTTATAACAGGTTTTATGGTATGATTTTGTTCCTTTGATTTGTCTATAAAAATGTTATCATTGGCTGTCCTTGAGGATTTAGTGATCCTAGTTGGAAAGTTTACAGTGTGACTTAGATTGAAATAGATGGGAATAGATGGAAATAGGAGGATGTCCATTTCCTCTTGTTCGCATTGATGGTCCTTTGAACAGTGGACGTTACATTTCAGATGTGTTACGAGCCGTCGATCTACCCTTCGTTCGATTCCTGCGAAACCCTACATTTCAGCAGGACAATGCACGACCCATTGTTGCAGGTCCTGTACGGGCCTTTCTGGATACAGAAAATGTTAGACTGCTGCCCTGGCCAGCGCATTCTCCAGATCTCTCACCAACTGAAAACGTCTTGTCAATGGTGGCCGAGCAACTGCCTCGTCACAATACGCCAGTCACTACTCTTGATGAACTGTGGTATCGTGTTGAAGCTGCAGTGGCAGCTGTACCTGTACCCGTTATCCAAGCTCATTTTTATTCAATGCCCAGGCGTATCAAGGCCGTTATTAAAGCCAGAGATGGTTGTTCTGCGTACTGATTTCTCAGGATCTATGCACGCAAACTGCGTGAAAATGTAATCACATGTCAGTTCTAGTATAATATATTTGTCCAATGAATACCCGTTTATCATCTGCATTTCTTCTTGGTGTAGCAATTTAAATGGCCAGTAGTGTATATTTGGAGAAAACTCTGGATCTTGTGATGTACATGCTTCAGAACAGTCATAATCCCAATGAGAAGCAATCTCGTACTCTGTCGGTGGTTCAGGCAACCTGTTCCCGTGAGTGGCGCCATCACAGCATGTCTTCAAGATGGCTGCTTCACTTGACGTTCGTCAGAAGCAATGTGAGGTCATGGAATTCCTGTGCTGTGAAAACGAGACAGTGGGAAACATCCACAAGAGGTTGATAAAAGTGTATGGAGATGCTGCTGTAGATCGCAGTAGCGTTAGTCGGTGGGCAAGCAGGTTACGTGATGAAAGCGGGCACGGCAATTTTGAGGATTGTCCTCGCAGCGGCACGCCTCGTACTGCACACACTCCAGACAATGTGCAGAGAGTTAACGAATTGGTGTCTGCTGACAGACGCATCACAGTGAACGAATTGTCACGCTACGTTGGGATAGGGTAAGGAAGTGTTTGCAGAATACTGAAAGTATTGCCGGTAAAAAGGGTTTGTGCCAGATGAGTTCCCAGGATGTTGACAGTGGCTCACAAAGAAACAAGAAAAACGGTATGCAGGGAACTATTGGAACAGTACGAGAATGGTGAGGATGAATTTCTTGGAAGAATTGTGACAGGTGATGAAACATGGTTCCATCATTTTTCACCAGATACGAAGAGGCAATCAATGGAGTGGCATCATGCAAAATCACCCAAGAAAAAAAGTTCAAAGCCACACCTTCTGCGGAAAGGTTATGGCTACGGTATTTTTCGATTCCGAAGGACTCTTGCTTGTGGACATCATGCCAAGTGGAACCACCATAAATTCTGATGCGTATGTGACGACACTGAAGAAACTTCAGGCTCAACTGAGTCGTGTTCAACCACATCGGCTAAGGCAGGACGTTTCGCTGTTGCACGACAATGCACGTCCACATGTCAGTTAAAAAACCATGGAAGGGATCACAAAACTCGGATGGACAACACTGAAACACCCACCTTACAGTCCTGACCTGGCTCCATGTGACTATCATCTCTTTGGGAAACTGAAAGACCCTCTTCGTGGAACAAGGTTTGAAGATGATGACTCCCTCGTGCACACTGCCAAACATTGGCTCCAACAGGTTGGTCCAGAATTTTACCATGCGGGTATACAGACACTGGTTCCGAGATAGCGTAAGGCAGTTGGGAGGGATGGAAATTATGTGGAGAAATGAAAATATTGTTCCTAAAGGACGTATCTTCACACTGTAAAATTTTCAAACATGTAGAATAAAAGATGGATTTAAACAATAAAATAGTGTGCATTTCTTTTGGAGTGACCCTCGTACACCGACACATTAAGAATCTCATCATCAATAGCCTGGGTGACAAACACCAAATGCAAGGTACGACTCTTATGAAGGATGGTGCTCCATATTGTTAGATGCGGGGAAGATCTCTTGAGAACATCGTTTGGTGAGGGTTGTGTGCTGAGTCGTCACTTCCGTCATACTTGTCCTCCCAGGTCTACAGGCCTCAGTCCGTTAGATTATTGGATTTGTGGTTATCTGAAATCGTTAGTCAACCTCGATTGTCCAACCTCATTAGGGATGCTAAACGACAATATCCGAGGGCAAATTCTCACCATACCATGTGATATTCTGCACAGTGCTGCTCACGATGTTATCGCTCGACTACAGGTATTGTTGATGAGTGGTGGCCGACATGTGCATTTATTATAAAGAACATCGTCTTTGCTAAAAATCAATTGTTGAGCTAATTTTTGCCTTCGTATTACATGAAGCGCTACTCTGTTGGTCATTTTTTTCACTCTTTCGTTTCAATGAAACCCCATATCATTTCAAGTATGTTTGTCGAGTTTTACATCTCTACCGACATTATTCCGCGAAGTATTGAATTTTCAAATGCAAACAGACTTTTTGGTCACCCAGAATTTTGTTTTGTCGGCAGCTAGTCACCAATGGGTCAGCATAATCACATTTTTCTGTCTTGAATTTACAACAGCAACTGAGTTCAGACATACAATTTGATTCTTAGTGAGTACATTATACAACTTTTTTTAATGGATACACCACCATTTGACTGTATTGTTCATTATTACGACCCAGGTTTAGGCATTTTATGCCATTTTCAAGTGACTGAGTGTATGTCAAACACATATTGCAGGACATCAAGCTCAAAATTGGTCATAAATTAAGAAAACTATCCGCTCCCCTCAAAATGCCAGATGTAAAATCATCATCTTCTAAAAAGATCAGTAAATAATAGTGGCATCACTGCATATTTAATAAAAAGAGGCTTACTTTGATATATAAAAGATGAACCCATGTCCTTGAGTCGTAATGATAGTATCTATAATAGGGACTATAATTACGGCTCAAAAACATGTACTAATCTTTTATATACCAAAGTAAACCTGTTTTTAGTAAGTATGACGTGCTTCCACTATTATTTACTGATCTTTTTACAAGATGATGATTTTACATCTGGCATTTTGCGGTGAGCGAATATTTTTTGCAACTTATGGTCAATTTTGAGCGTGGCTCCTGCAATACGCGTTAATGACGTAAACGCAGTCGCCTGAAAATGGCATAAAAGGCCAAAACGTGGGTAGCAATCAAATAGCAGTTATTACTGTATGACTGTTGCTCAGTAACATCAAAAACTGTATATTATTTTAGTATAAGTTAAATTTAGAATTTGTTCTGTGCTCAGCATTTTGGCACAGCTGCTCAAGGGAATAGAGATGCCATTACCAGCCATAAAGAGAAAAGGCAGACGATGTAACACGTAATTAGACAGATGCCTAAAACGCCAGCATTTTTATGCTGCTGTTACTCACTTGGTATGTGTTTGTAGCTGTCAGCTGTCAAGTTTCTACAAATACTACACATTGTCTGTAGTATACGGTAAGAGTAAATTAAAATCGTGACGCGGCTCTGCGAAGATATATCGTCTAAATCCCTAGGTGCCGAAAAGCAGTCGGTGCTGCAAACTAAGTATAACGGATTTTATAGTAGCGCCGAAGCACTGAGATGCATTTAAGGCGTCTTCTGAAACTCCAAAGGATATCTGTGCTATACAAATCTCGGAACTTATCCGTGAATTATTGCCATCAGCATCTATCTTTCTCCATTTTTATTTTTGGCTTCACAATAGAAGATAAGCGGGACCTTCCAAAACTTTAAAAACTTCTACTGCTGTTGCAAATTTCTAAAGTTTAAAAAATGACCACTGCCTTGCATAATTGTTTGTTAATCATATGTCCCATGTGACTCAAGATTTAATTTCACCGTCGCCACTGTTCAGTTTCGCGGTCCATGTGGTAATTTATAACGCACACATTTCATAAAACATTATGTTTGTATATGTACTCGTTAGCAATTGCGAAGTTTCAACGAATTCTTATTCCATTGAAAAATTCCTTAATGCTGCACAAAGAGCACTAACAGTTGTAGAGCAAAAACTAACTTTATCTGTATTAGGTGATACTGTGGCTATTTATACGATATTTAATGCATGTCAGTCAGTTTTGGACCTGTGTATTGTACTCATTTGTGTGCTACAATAGGTTTACTACCAAACAGTTTCCCACGTCACGTCGATTATCCAAAGTATTTAGAGCGTTGGTAAACTCAAGAGTGATCACTTGTCTGTGCAGTGCTTGAATACTTATCCAAATATTGCTTTGTTTCTGAGAAGGCCAGCGCTGCTGATACAGCAATATATACATTCACTTAACACCTGATAAAAAAAAATCTGTATACACGGGATAGTCAGGAACAGTCTGAAAACCATGTAAGTGTGTTGCAGGGTCAGCTGTGATGCAAAATAATTCTTTAGAAAAATATTCAATACAATGGGATGTTTCCGAGTCAACTGGCATCTAGGTTAGCCAATCAGACTGGTGCGCGCCCAAATGCAAGCGGCCCGTCGCAGACAGTTAGTGTCACCTGTTCTCACAGCGTAGACGGTAGGGTACGAGACTCCCCAGCCTTTGGTTCGGGTTCGATCCTTAACACAGTTCCATGTCCAATTTTTGTATCCCTGTCTTTTTCGGTTTTAGGAAACCAAATCAAGTATACATTTGGCGACCCCGTCTCCGGCGGACCGCTTTAATTTGATCGCAATAGTCTCATTGGCTAACTTCAAGGCTAATTAATTCGGAAGCTGCGCCACGTATCGAATTGTTTTCTTAACAGTTATCTCTGAGCATAACATAGTCTGCAACATCATCCTTTGACTACCCTCTATATGCGTTCTGTATCCATATCTGTATCCATATTAACAATAAAACTGTAAAATCGTTTTGTCTGTTTGAACCCGATCATCTCCAAAACTTCTAGACGAATTCTCGTGGACTTCTCACACTACCTTGAGCCTAGCTTAGGGCTGCACACACGTTTCATTTAGTCAAAAATGGATAACGGAAAAGGATAGCTTTTTCAAAGTTTCGTGTAAAACCGTTGTGTCCGTGTGTTTGAACACTCTAATCTCCAAAACTACTAGCCCAATATTCACGGTGTTTTACAGATAGCCTTATTATAGCCTTTGGCAACGTTCCTCAAAATCGGATCACGAAAAAAAAAAAGAAGGAAACACTCATTTACAGTATAATCTACATCCGTCGTGTTTGTGTGTTTAAACACGCTATTCTCCAAAAGTAGGAGACGAATTTTCATGAGGCTTTCACAGTTAGCTTAAGCTTAGCTTGGGGCAGCATAAAGGTTTTACTTCAAAATATTTTAACACAACGGAAGAAGATGGCGTAACTTAAAATTTTATCTAATATGGACTGATCAGCTTAGCAGTATGGATCATCACGGCATACTGCACCAAACAATAGGCGATGCTGTTAGTATTGTGGTACAACAAGGAATCTAGATGGCCCCATTAGTTTTTTAAATCACTGACACATGAATTTCCGGAAGTTTACTTTAGTGACAGAATTAAGCGCACCTCTCTCATCTTTAAATACAAACTAACATTAAATTTACTCGGTTAGCATATATGGGATTAACTGATTTCACTTTTGACTTTGCTTTGCTTCTTTCCATAGATTTTATTATAGTATTTGCTAGGAAGACGAGTGCTTTAAGCTGCCTTTTTGACTTGGTTTCCTACTTTTTACATTTTGATTTCGTTTTACTTACGAATAAAATTGCCTAGGAAACGGAAGAGTCTCTTCGAAAACACCAGAACGGCTAAAAGACTGAAGAGTATGTGGTCTCAAGAACCCAATGAAGATCGTGAAGTAAGTTTTTCTGCCGGTCGAGAATATAAGGCTTTAAGTTGCTGTTTGCAAACTCCTTCGCAAAGCGCGGTGCGACCTAACTATGATCAACAGCTTCATGCATCATCTCGTTCCACAGACCCTTTCATTCACTTAGGCTTAAAGTTACTTCTATTGATCGTAATATCACAGAAACGGAAATTTTTGTGGAAGGAGGCACGGGTTAGCGAGTATTAATACCCCAAATCCCGCTTATTCGTAACAATTTCCCATTTCGGCTTAAGAAGTGTACAATTCCCAGTGAGATTATATTATTCCATGACCATAAACAAAGCTTAAGGCCAGACTGTGGGATGCGGGCATGTACATTGGCGTCAAATGCTTTTTGCACAGCCAGCTCTATGTGTCTCTATCCCATGATTGTGAAGCAGACAAGCCCTTCGTTCATGTACTGACAAACTACTTCAAAATTTTCAACAGAAAGAAGCCTTATCAGTCAAAACTAAATTTCACGTGTAAGAAGTTTCGGACACAGCTATAAAAATTAATGGCCAAAATTACCTTGGGAACCAAAATAATATCAACTGATTAAACATACCATGAACTGAGGTTCCTTTTTAGAAGATCGGTGACCGAGATATCCGAATGAATTGCGGAATACCAAGCCTTGATCACATTTTTATATACTTGAACAAGTAACCAGAATGAGCTTCGTCTACTGTTTATGACTACAGTACGGGCGCTTTGTCGGTATCTTTTAAATCTGTCGATAGGTAAGTAGCCGCAACTACTTACCTTTTAAATTATTGCAGAATTTACCAAACAAGCGAATGCTACAGTTTCTTTGTAGACTCACTTATAAGGCATACATTCCTCAACTAGACAACTCATTCCTCTTGCTTCTGTCTGCAAAATGTAGATATTGCGCCTGAGTTAAGAGTTAAGACAACATACTGTCACACAGTATATTAGTCACTGAAAATATGTTCAATTATTGATTTCATGTTCCCAACGGTGGCATCAGCCATGCGCCAAGATCTGCTGAGATATACTGGTTACAACTCGTCTGAAACATCCTTCGGAGTTACTAATCTGTGCGCTGTAGATGCCCCAGTATAGCTCTTTAAGCTAATTACAGACAATACCTGAAATGTTTTCCTAATATATTAGTTCCTTCAAAATGTTCGCTATAGTTCTCCTAAGCATGTCCCACTTTTGTTTCAAAAATTCTACTGATAGTACATGCTTAAATATTATCCTCTCTACTAATTGGCCACATTCACGACTACACTGGAGGTAGGTAAATTTTCGTTTAATCTGGATCACCATTTGTTATGAAATGTTATTTAACGGTGACGCTAATTCTTTAACAAAGGTAAATAGGTTTGTAAAGTCTCATTATGTGAGTGTTGTGTGAGTACGCTGAATAATCCCCAGTCTCTATTGAAATGTATCAGTGCTTAACAAGTAGGCTCTTGTCGCTTCATAGAATTCTCTTGTCGTTTCATAGAATTCGAATTTGATGCCGCGCCTTTCAAGCGCGACTGCTACCGACAAATGGCGACTGATTCGCCGGTAATCGGATAAATTAGGCAGAAAGGCGAGACTACATCTGAGACGACGGCGGAGGCTGAATGGTACGAATCGTTTGAAAGCAGCAGCAGTGTTTCACGCTGTTTCGTTTTAACAGTCTTCCAAAGTCGGTTATGGGTTTTCATTTGTCACGATGAAACGTGGTATTATTTGCGTCAACAGAAAATCCCTCCGCGCTTTTAAGCTTATATTTCAAGGTTCAAAATCATACCGACAAAACCAACTCCCCAATAGGCTCTTGAGTTCATAGTACTTCCAGATCTGCTCCATGAATCCACTGTCGTTTGCTATGGACAGAGGTTATTTTTTTGTCAGAATTGTTTAGGGTTTCTCTGAGATGAACAAGTTTTCACAGGAAAGGAATTATTTTGCGGTCCGCATCAAACCAGTCAGGAGGCTAATAAATAAATGACAACTGATCCACTCACTTACGCAACTTACATTTGGGCGTAGGTATTAAGGTTATGAATAAATTCCTGAGTACTTACTGTTTGAGCACAGCGTTGTATGGCATTGCACCATGGGTTAGGGAAAAAGTTTGAAAGAAGATGTGTAACTGTACAAGGGTGTTGTAGATTAGGAGGACTGATAAGGTAAGGGACGAGGAGTTTCTCCGAGTACTCGGCAAAAAAAACATATGGAAAACATTGAAAAGAAGGAGGGACAGAAGGATACATTTGTTATGCCATCAGGGAAAATTTCCATGGTACTAGATGGAGCTGTGGATGATTAAAACTGTAGAAAATGACAACACACGAACCGTCACATTCAGCGTGGCACCTGCTGACTTTACCTCCGTCATGCTGATGAAAGTTGAGAAAGGACCCTGCTTGTGCGTACGGTACATGTCCCTCAGGATGATCTACGGAATCCCAGCGCACCTCTGTGACTTAATCTGGCTTGGAAGTCACACTGTCTCTTTATTAAATGGTCGGGCGTAGAATTCCTACATTAGCTCTGGTAAAACGCACATGTACTCCGTGCTCTACGTGCTTGTCATGTTTTTCTTTCTGCAGCACAAGTAAATAAAAACTACAATGATCGTGAGCATGTTATAAGCCATGATAGAAATTTCTATGTCTAGTCATTGACATCAGCTTATACGCGGCCCAGTCATATTAATCTGATCACTGTTGACGTCAACTAACAGGGGAGGGGGGATGTATAAAGATATAAGGCATGTATGTGTGTGGGTTGGGCAGGGGGGTTGGGGAGGGAAGGGAGTGAGCGTGGATAATTGTGCAGTCGTTTTCGTAATGTGCAAGAAAGGAGCGATGTATCTGATGTCGAAATCGGCATGGTCATTGGCTTTCGGAACAATGGTGGAAGCATTTCCGAAACGGCTAAGTTTGTAAACTGTTCGCATGCAGCTGTGATTAAAGTATCCCGTGCACCGGAAAATGGCGCTATCGAAAACAGGCGCCGGCACAATTGTGGAGCACCAAAGGGGGAATGACGCCTGCGGAGATGTGTAGCGGCGAATAGACGTGCAACTATTGAGCAACTGACAGCCCAGATGAACCAAGGGCTCTCAACTGTCTCCTCAACTACCATTTAGCGAACGTTGCTGCGCATTGGCGTCCACAGCAGGAGCTTGGATCATGCACCCATACTGACTGCTATTCATCGGCGGAATTTAAACGGCAACACCGCATCTTGGTGTCCACTGAGTTGCGAGAGGTGGCACTGTCGTATGAATCACGGTTTATGCTCCTTCAGGCTGAAAGCAAACACTCTGCAACAAAAGTCGGAAAAATCGAGGATGGAGGAGAGAGCTTGATTGCCTCTAGAATGCTTTCATGACATTCCCTGATAAATCTCGTCCCTCTGGAATGCGCAACGCATCAGAACACGTGTGCATCTATCCTTGCAGACGTTGTCAACCAGTAGTTAAGTTTTTTGTTCCTTCGGCACGATGACATCCTCCAGCAGTACAATGTAGTGTGTCACACAGCTCGCAGTGTTCGTACGGGTCCTAAGAGCACCAATATGAGTTTACGGTACTCTCCTGGCCACCAGACTCCCCGGATAAAAACCCAATCGATATTCTGTGGGATCACGTCGACTGGGCTCTTCGCACCATGGATTTTCAACCGAGAAATCTAGAGCAGCAGGAGTCGACATAGCTCTACGCTGGAATTCAATATGGTGTTGGACCACCCTTAGTCATGATGACAGCTTCCACTCTCGCAGGCATACGTTCAATCAGGTGCTGAAAGTTGTCTTGGAGAATGGCAGCACTGAGGAGAGGTATCGATGTCAGTGAGGCCTGGAACGAAGTCTGCGTTCCAAAGCATCCCAAAGGTGTTCTATAGGAATCAGGTCAGGACTCTGTGTAGGTCAGTCCTTTACAGTGGTGTTACTGTCGTGTAACCACTCCGCCACAGGCCGTGCATTATGAACAGGTGATCGATCTTGTTGAAAGATGCAATCGCTCTTAAACAGTGGGAAGCAAGAAGGTGCATAAAACAACAATGTAGGCCTGTGTTATGATAGCGCCACGCAAAACAACAAGGTGTACAATGTCTCTCCATGAAACTCACGGCTACACCTTAGCACCACCAACTCCGAATTTTACTGCTGGCGGCACTACACACGCTGGCAGATGACGTTCATCGGGCGTCCGCCATACCATGCCATCGGATCTCCCCACTGTGTACCGTGATTCGTCACTCCACAACGTTTTCCTACTGTTCAATCGACCAATGTTTACGCTCCTTATACCAAACAAGGCGTCGTTTGTCATTAACTTGCCGCTTCCCACGCCCGGGTTCCCGGGTTCGATTCCCGGCGGGGTCAGGGATTTCTCTGCCTCGTGATGGCTGGGTGTTGTGTGCTGTCCTTAGGTTAGTTAGGTTTAAGTAGTTCTAAGTTCTAGGGGACTTATGACCACAGCAGTTGAGTCCCATAGTGCTCAGAGCCATTTGAACCATCATTAACTTGCGTGATGTGTGGCTTATGAGCAGCCGGTCGACCATGAAATCCAAATTTTCTCATCTTCTGCCTAACTGTCATAGTACTTGCAGTGGATCCCGATTATGTTTGGAATTCCTTTGTGATGGTTTGGATAGATGTCTTCCTATTACACATTACGACCCTCTTCAACTGTCGGCGCTATGTGTCAGTCAACAGACGATGTCGGCCTGTACGCTTTCGTGCTGTAACTGTCCCTTCACGTTTCCACTTCACTATCACATCGGAAACGGTGGAGCAAGGGATGTTAAGGAATGTGGAAATCTTGCGTACAGACGTATGACACGATTGACACCCAACCACCTGACCACCTGACCAAGTTCGAAGGCCGCGAGTTCCGTAGAGCGCCCCAGTCTAATCTCTCACGATGTGTAATGACTACTAAGGTCGCTGATACGGAGAACCTGGCAGCAGGTGGCAACACAATGCAACTAACATGAAAAACTTATGATTTGAGGGGTGTCCGGATACTTTTGATCATATAGTGTATCTCATGCACATATCGCAGCGTTCTACACTGCAGAAGGTGGCTATTCAGACTTTAGACAGGTGTGCACATTAATGTGACTGGCGGCTTAATACGTCACCCGATACAGCTACCCTTTATCTTCAAGCTTTGTCTCTTGCTTTTATGTGTATAGTTCACAGCTTCCCTCCGTTCACTTTTCATTTCATCCAACCCCTTTATTTCGGGTTTTACCACTAGTATACTATGTAGGCCTGTACCTTTTTCGGTGTCGTAGTCCTGTTACAGATGTCTTAATTCTGGGAACACTTTCAAAACAAAACAATAACAATTTATATACGCACGTACGATTATATTTCCTGAATTTACTGACTAGCCTGTACAGTGTTCTGTACACTGCTGGGTTGATTACAGCCGTCCTCCGTAAATTTCACTACGGCCTTTTGTTGGTTCGCGTACAATCTGTCTCTTTACTCCATCCTTAACATATCTTTTTATCCTTGCCAGTGTGTGTCGTACTATCCGACTTACATGACAGAAAAAACAAATCCTTTTTTGACTTGCAAGAAATCATCCTCTCCGTGCCTTTACTCTTTCTGGTCCGTTCACACTAACCATTTTCCTCCATGGCTGCTGGTTTTGAACGTCTGTACATCCACGACATTGACATGCACAATGAGCCTGATTTTTAACGGTCCATAATAATGTAGAAGGAATTTGTGATACACTGTCTTCCATCTGCCCTCCGTGATAACACAGAAGTAGATGGAGCGAGCTTATTGAAAATAAAAACAATATGAATTCAAAAACTCATCAATTTACTGAGAAAATCAAAGCATAATACATACCGATATAAGAAAAAATTGAAATTCATATTTGGACCAGATATAATATGCTTACAAATAGCATTGTATCAGTACTGCACATACATTTAATTATTAACTGCTTACTACTATATTAAATACAAGTTTTGGCGTGAAAAGCAGAGCAAAATTTTTATAATATTAGAAATCTTAGAATATTAGAAATGTACACTTTGAGTTCTTTATCGCAGCTATTTTTTCTTCCAGGAGGCTATCGCAGGAGATCCTGCCATTAAGATCCTAACGATCTCCACAGGGAAGATGCCAGGCAACTTTGCTGGCCACAGTAAGGTTTGGTAAGCAAGAAGACAAGCAGCAGAAACTCTGCCTTCTGCAGACGGGCGTTATCTAGCTGAAACGTAAGCCCAGGTTGGCTTGTCACGGAGGGCAAGAAAAAGGTGTGTAGAATATCGTTGACGTACCGCTGTGCTGTAAGGATGGAGCGGATGACGACCATAGGGGTCCTGCTATCAAAAGAAATGGTATCCCAGACCCTCACTCCTGACTGTAGGGCTGTATGGTGGATGACAGTCATTTTGGCATCGTACTGCTGCCTGGGGCCTCTCCAGATACGTCGTCGCTTCTCATGGGGGCTCAATTCGAAGCCGGGCTTATCACTGAAGACAATTTTACTATAGTCAATTACATTCTAGGCCGAAGAGCTGTCTGGAGACAACCCAGACGGTGATGGGATACGAACCCAATTGTTACCCACCACAAAGTGCGATAGCCAGGAGTGATGGTGTGCGGTGTCATTTCTTCTCGTAGCAGAACCTCTTTGGCACCCTTACAGCACAGCAGTATGCCGACGATACTTTACGCCCCACTTTGTTGTCATTCATGGCGACCAATCCTGGGCTTAATGAACCGTGAATTTACTTTCAAAACCTTTCTCTTTAAGAATTTGCTTTATTTAGTAGCGATTCATCAAGAACATTAACACATTTAATCACACTATGTGAGCGTGGAAGTAGTTGCCAGTGGGTAACTGATGAAAACAAATCAAATGTCTTTCAACAAATGGAACTTTTATTCCAAAAAGCACTTTTTTTTAGAAACAGATTTAAAACTATAATCACAAAACACCCTCTAAATATCAAGTTACAATTTATTCAGAGGCAGAAAGACCAAATTTTTTACTGTTAGAGCTTTCGGGCTGAGAACCTTGCCGCTGCCTTTTGACACGGCCGTAATCACGACCGCTCACAACAACCTCTGAAAGACTACACTGGTGCAAATCTGCAACTCACCAGATTACTTTAACCTAAAAATTTTAACAACTCACACAAGCACATAAACTATGCACCCCGTAGGAGGGATGGAAATAGTACAAAACACTAACATTAAAAGATTATCTTGCCACCGAAGGTGCTACTTCATTTTAAAAAAAAAGTCTTATGGTGGAAGGGTGGCAACTTCATATACTAAAATGACCATTTAAACAAAAACCCATGAAAAGGGTCCGCTGCCAGCCCCTTCAACGGACGCATGAAGGGGCGCCGATCTCCCGTCTCACGGGTCGCAGCTCGCACCGGCCAGACCGAAGTCGTGGGTTGACTCCTGCTGCTCTCGTGTCGGCCGCGAAGCCACTACCCCTCGATATACGCCGCGGCCCACTGGACTCACGTGGAGACCTCACATGCGCCGAGCCGACGCTCAAGACGGAGAAGTCATCTTGGGTCTCAGTGCGCGACCGACCAACCGATCGATCCAACCGCCAATGACCGTTGCCTGAGCAACTCGAGCAGACTGGCGGCCTAACGCGCAAACTCAGATGCAGGAACTCAGCCCCGACAGGGCGACCACTAGCTGAGTTCTGTTACTGCCGGCTTTAAAGTTTGATCCAAACGACAGACATACTAGCACTCCGAACCATAGACAGACACCGACTGCCCCACGTTGACCCTGCTCACCAACTGACTGGACTCGCCCCCTTAAATGCACGTTAACAGGCATCCTTTCCTCTTCTCCACCAGAGGGAGACACCAAAGCTGCGATTGCCACAGCGGCGCCAACGCCAGAAACGGATGGCGACTGCTTTAAACTACGTGTTGTGGCGCGCTCTTCAAAAAAGAAAATTTTACCACGGCTCACATTTCCGGCAAGATAATGCCCTCCCACACGTGGCGAGAGTTACTAGTGCTTGTCTTTAGGCTTTCCAAACCCTGTCTTGCCCAGATTAGATCATTATAGACAGGGCCCTCCAAGCAGTAAGGAATATTGACTATCAAATTGACAGTTAATACAGAAGACTGCACAATATCCCATGAAGGATGTCCAACTACTCTGTAAACCAATTCAAGCCGAAAAACTCATGCATAAGACCCAGAGGTGGACCAACGTGGATATTGACTTCCTGAGATTGTGAAGCCCTTTCTCTTGAATAAATCATCCAATTTTCCCGAAATTGTATTCGTTAGGGTGCTCCATTGATCGTCATCGGGCCAAATATCTCACGACATTCTCAAAAATGTCGGTGTTGAGAAAGCTACATCAACATCGATTGCACCCGTACCATATTTCTATGCACCAGGAATTGCATGGCGACGTCTTTGAACGTCGTGTACAGTTCTGCCACTGGGCACAAGAGAAATTACGGGACGATGACATATATTTTGCACGCGTTCTATTTAGCGACGAAGCGTCATTCACCAACAGCGGTAACGTAAACCGGCATATATGCACTATTGGGCAACGGAAAATACACGATGGCTACGACAAGTGGAACATCAGCGACCTTGGTGGTTGAATGTATGGTGCGGCATTATGGGAGGAAGGATGATTGGGTACCATTTTATCGATGGCAATCTAAATGGTGCAATGTATGCTGATTTCCTACGTAATGTTCTACCGATGTTACTACAAGATGTTTCACTGCATGACAGAATGGCGATGTACTTCCAAAATGATGGATGTCCGACACATAACTCAGGTGCGGTTGAAGCGGTATTGAATAGCATACTTCATGACAGGTGGATTGGTCGTCAAAGCACCATACCATGGCCCCCACGGATTTCTTTCCGTCCCCGGATTTCTTTCCATGGGGAAAGTTGAAGGATATTTGCTGTCGTGATCCACCGACAACGCCTGACAACATGTGTCAACGCATTGTCAAAGCATGTGCGAACATTACGGAAGGCGAACTACTCGCTGTTGAGAGGAATGTCGTTACACGTATTGCCACATGCATTGAGGTTGACGGACATCATTTTGAGCATTTATTCCATTAATGTGTTATTGGTAATCACGCTGCAACAGCATGCGTTCTCAGAAATAATAAGTTCACAAAGGTACATGTATCACATTGGAATAACCGAAATAAAATGTTCAAACATACCTACGTTCTGTATTTTAATTTAAAAAACCTACCTGTTACCAACTGTTCGTCTAAAATAGTGAGCCATATGTTTGTGACTATTACAGTGCCATCTATCACAAAGCGAAAAAAGTGGTCCAACTAAAACATTCATATTTCTTTACGTACTACACGAATATGTAATAAGTAATGGGGGTTCCTATTTAAAAAAAAACGCAGTTGATATCCGTTCGACCAATGGCAGTGCCATCTAGCGGGCCAACCATAGCGCCATATGGTTTCCCCGTTCAAGCTAGATAAGTTTCGTTCTTTGTAATTTTTTCGTTTGACGCTTATTCCTTGAGTTATTTGGCCCGGTCAGGATCAATGGAACTCCATATATATATATATATATATATATATATATATATATATATATATATATATATATATATATATGAATCATCCCGGTTCCCAGAACTCCTAAGATAGACGTTGACTGTAGATATTGTATCACAGACACAGTCCCTTCGACTGTTCAAAGATGTCAGATGTCACTAAACCCACCCAAAGATGTAAAGAATCAGGCATGAATCGCGCCTATTAGGCGGATGCGGTCCGACAGCCGATCAGTGTAGTCATTCCAACAGGAAGGAGGTACACAGCTTGTGTTGTTTGTAGTTCAACCCTAGAATGCCATGGATGACTGGAATTCGAGAGTAGGAAAAGGGAGAGAAGGAAACATAGTAGGTGAATATGGATTGGGGGCAAGAAATGAAAGAGGAAGCCGTATGGTAGAATTTCGCACAGAGCATAACTTATTCATATCTAAAACTTGGTTCAAGAATCATAAAAGAAGGTTGTTTACATGGAAGAATCCTGGAGATACTAAAAGGTATCAGATAGATTATATAATGGGAAGACAGAGATTTAGGAACCAGGTTTTAAATTGTAAGACATTTCTAGGGGCATATGTGGACTCTGACAACAATCTATTGGTTATGAACTGTAGATTAAAACTGAAGAAATTGCCAAAAGTTGGGAATTTAAGGAGATGGGACCCGGATAAACTGACTAAACCAGAGAGGTTGTACAGAGTTTCAGGGAGAGCATAAGGGAACAATTGACAGGAATGGGGGAAAGAAATACAGTAGAAGAAGAATGGGTAGATCTGAGGGATGAAGTAGTGAAGGCAGCAGAGGATCAAGTAGGTAAAACGACGAGGGCTAGTAGAAATCCTTGGGTAACAGAAGAAATATTGAATTTAATTGATAAAAGGAGAAAATATAAAAATGCAGTAAATGAAGCAGGCAAAAAGGAATACAAACGTCTCAAAAATGAGATCGACAGGAAGTGCAAAATGGCTAAGCAGGGATGGCTAGAGGACAAATGTAAGGATGTAGAGGCTTATCTCAATAGGGGTAAGACAGATACTGCCTACAGGAAAATTAAAGAGACCTTTGGACAAAACAGACCCACTTGTAAGAATATCAAGAGCTCAGATGGAAACAAAGTTCTAAGCAAAGAAAGGAAAGCAGAATGGTGGAAGGAGTATATTGAGAGTCTATACAAGGGCGATGTATTTGAGGACAATATTATGGAAATGGAAGAGGATGTAGATGAAGATGAAATGGGAGATACGATACTGCGTGAAGAGTCTGACAGAGCACTGAAAGTCCTGAGTCGAAACAAGGCAACGGGCGTAGATAACATTCCATTAGAGCTACTGACGGCCTTGGGAGAGCCAGTCCTGACAAAACTCTACCATCTGGTGAGCAAGATGTACGAGACAGGCGAAATACCCTCAAACTTCAATAAGAATATAATAATTCGTATCCCAAAGAAAACAGGTGTTGACAGATGTGAAAATTACCGAACTATCAGTTTAATAAGTCACAGCTGTAAAATACTAAAGCGAATTCTTTACAGACCAATGGGAAAACTGGTAGAAGCCGACGTCGGAGAAGATCAGTTTGGATTCCGTAGAAATGTTGGAACACGTGAGGCAATACTGACCTTACGACTCATTTTAGAAGAAATATTAAGGAAAGACACACCTACGTTTCTTGCATTTGCAGACTTAGAGAAAGCTTTCGACAATGTTGACTGGAATACTCTCTTTCAAATTCTAAAGATGGCAGGGGTAAAATACAGGGAGCGAAAGGCTATTTACAATTTGTACAGAAACCAGATGGCAGTTATAAGAGTCGAGGGTCATGAAAGGGAAGCAGTGGTTGGGAAGGGAGTGAGACAGGGTTGTAGTCTCTCCCCGATGTTATTCAATCTGTACATTGAGCAAGCAGTAATGGGAACAAATGAAAAATTTGGAGTAGGTATTAAAATCCAGGGAGAAGAAATAAAAACTTTGAGTTTCGCCGATGACTTTGTAATTCTGTCAGAGACAGCAAAGGATTTGGAAGGGCAGTTGAACGGAATGGATATGGTCTTGAAAGGAGGATAAGATGAACACCATTAAAAGCAAAACGAGAATAATGGAATGTAGTCGAATTAAGTCGGGTGATGCTGATGGAATTAAATTAGGAAATGAGACACTTAAAGTAGTAAAGGAGTTTTGCTATTTGGGGAGCAAAATAACTGATGATGGACGAAGCAGAGAGGATATAAAATGTAGACTGGCAATGACAAGGAAAGCCTTTCTGAAGAAGAGAAATTTGTTAACATCGAGTATAGTGTCAGGAAGTCGTTTCTGAAAGTATTTGTATGGAGTGTAGCCATGAATGGAAGTGAAACATGGACGATAAATAGTTTAGACAAGAAGAGAACAGAAGCTTTCGAAATGTCGTGCTACAGAAGAATGCTGAAGATTAGATGGGTAGATCACATAACTAATGAGGAGGTACTGAATAGAATTGAGGAGAAGAGGAGTTTCAAATGGTTCAAATGGCTCTGAGCACTATGGGACTTAACATCTATGGTCATCAGTCCCCTAGAACTTAGAACTACTTAAACCTAACTAACCTAAGGACAGCACGCAACACCCAGCCATCACGAGGCAGAGAAAATCCCTGACCCCGCCGGGAATCGAACCCGGGCGTGGGAAGCGAGAACGCTACCGCACGACCACGAGATGCGGGCGAAGAGGAGTTTGTGGCACAACTTGACCAGAAGAAGGGATAGGTTAGTAGGACATGTTCTGAGGCATCCAGGGATCACAAATTTAGCGTTGGAGGTCAGCGTGGAGGGTAAAAATCGTAGAGGGAGACCAAGAGATGAATGCACTAAGAAGATTCAGAAGGATGTAGGTTGCAGTAGGTACTAGGAGATGAAGGAGCTTGCACAGGATAGAGTAGCATGGAGAGCTGCATCAAACCAGTGTCAGGACTGAAGACCACAACAACAACAGAATGTGATGGTGACTTCTTCCAGTTTCTGGCCATCTAGAAACAGTAATGCTCTTTTAACAGTATTTGGTAAGTAGCTGATGTGATTCCAGTTTTTATAGAAAACTTCCAAGGAAACACTTATTGAAATACAAGAAACATTTGTTAAAAATTGATCTTCGATCTCTTTGGTTACAAAGTATGATGCTATCATTCGTTTCAACCGTAAAAAAATTCTTTAGCGTTGGGTTTTTGCTCTAATGTAGGTGCCAATACACCATAACTTAATGCATTACTGTCTTGCAAAACTTCGCTGTCGGCTTCACAAAATTTCTCTAAATTAGTCCGGTTAGATACCCCATCAATGTCAACAGATCTCCCAAGTTTCGAATGCACATTAAAAACATATCGATTTCTACCATTATATTTACTCGAAAGGTATTCCAGCAGAATCATATCCTTGAACAGAAAACTTTCCAAACTCATTGCAAAATGCGATCAGTGTCTTTTTTCAATACTACCCTCATCATCATACATTACCTTCGGAGATTGATTGTCTTTTGATATTCATTCAGTATATAAACTAACACAGTGAACATACACTTTCATCATATTAGCCCTCCGACGCCCACTAGAACCCCAGGCTCACTCATTCTTCCCTGCCCAGTCGCCATCTTGCCCCCCCCCCCCCTGACCCCTACATGAATAGTTCTCTGCTCAGTAGTACTCAAGAAGTTGACAAGCAGCATCAGTCCTGCAAGTCATTAACACTTAATTTTTCGATTGTTTTCTTGGAAAATGTATTTGAGATCCGAGCGAACCCCATGTGGGATCCCGTGTAAAGAAAATTTGACATGCGGAAACTTTTTTGACTTCGATTTTCAATGTAAGGGTTACTTTCACTGTCTGTGTCATTGATATAACTGGGAATGGGAAACTGTTTTCTTGTCCATACTGGTGTTTTGGAAAGGTATTACTTTTTCCAATCTGAACGAAACTTTCTGCTTTTTCAGGTTTTTCTTTGTTGAGAAGATGTCAGATCCTTGCGGAGGTTCTGGGTTCATCGGTGAGTAGCAAATCATGGCAGAGTGAGAGGCATAAGAGAGAGAAGAACCACTTGAAGATGACATTGAAAAAAGAGAGTGAAATGGAGGACGAAATGTTGCCAAATGACGATACTGCGTATGATGAGTTCTTCGCTGCCTCTGAAGAAATTGGGTTCAAAAATGGTTCAAATGGCTCTGAGCACTATGGGACTCAACTGCTGAGGTCATTAGTCCCCTAGAACTTAGAACTAGTTAAACCTACCGAACCTAAGGACATCACAAACATCCATGCCCGAGGCAGGATTCGAACCTGCGACCGTAGCGGTCTTGCGGTTCCAGACTGCAGCGCCTTTAACCGCACGGCCACTTCGGCCGGCAAGAAATTGGGGACCGATTGCAATAGCCAGATTCAGACGACTGTAACTATAGAAATTTAGAATTGAGGAAGGATGGAGAGATAATGTGGATGACATTGCCATTGAAAAACTATACAGCGAGAACTTCCTCAAAAAATATTGGTATTCAGCTTCCTGGTGGAAAAGGAGCTGCTTGAACAGGCAAAACGCGTCTCGTCTTCTTTGAATTATTCATGAGTGAATATGTTATTCAGAATATTGCACTTCACACTAATGAAGAAATCAGTAAAAGACAGGCTTTGGTCCCGAAATTAGACAGGCACACTGGACCCATTGATGACATAGAGGTGTAAGGGCTTATCGGATTTATCTTTCTTGGTGGGGCCACCAAAAACTCTGATGTGAATCTCTATTTTATTTATTTCCAAACATTTTGGTGTTTCATTTTCAAGATGTTTGATGTTCAGAAACCGGTTCAGATTTGAAATTTGATTCTAAAAAAAAAAAAAAAAAATTGCACTCATTCGTGAAGTGTGGGACATTTTCAGTGTGCAAACTGTGGGAAATGCTAAACCCCTTCCGAGTATGTGACTGTCGATGAATCTTTTCCTGGTTTCAGAGGCAATTTATACCCCTAAAAACCCGCTAAATATGGATTGAAAACTGTGTCACTGCGACGCTTAGACATTTTATTTTTGCGGTGGGATACCATACGTAGGTAAGAATGCAATTCAGAGGGAAGGCTTCCTTTAATTAATTAATAAATGTCTCATCCCCAGTATAAACTCATTTGACAGAAATATAAGCAAACCATGATACGTAATTACCACTCAGGGTACACTCTAAAGATTAGCAGTTAGTGGCCTACCTTCAACAACGTGCTTTAAAATAGCTATATGCTACCACCAATGATTCCAATAAAACTCCTTGAATAAAATGACCTTGTGAACTCTAGACACGCGCAGTCTAGTCGTGATAGTGCCACACGCCCGTTTTCTTGCCGGTTGCCACGCCTCTTACTTTCGTCTTACATAAGTTGAATGAATGCCATTCGTTCCTTAGAATACATCGTTGAAGTATGTCAAATGACACTGCCGAAATTTGGCTACAACTGTCTTCATTGCCCTCAGCATTTATTTCACAGACTAAAAGGTTGACTGCTGGATTTATGTTCTGCGGTTGCATGTCCTTTCTCTCTTCCAACAACACTTCTCGTGGGTTTTCACGCACAATGTAGCTTATCTTTCCCATTCCGAGTCAATTCATGGGGCTTCCCTTTACTGTACCTATGCATCTGGAGAGTCACTGTGGTAATGACAGCCCTGGAGGCAGGATCATTCATGGTTCAGATCCGTATACTTCAATAATCTCTGCTCATGGTCGTGATTGTACACACTCCTTCACCTGCTATCTGCAATCTGTATCCATCGATAATTCATATTACAATACTCCATGTTTCAGCTGATAGGTCTAAAATGTCCGCCACTGTTGGAAGTTGGCCTGTTGTTTCCCTGGTCGTGGTGCAGTGTCTGCGGACCAGTGATGTTTGGTACTTGTATCGTAAGTTGATTTGTTCTCTGATAGCTACAGTGAAGAAATTCGCCTTCCTGAGCAGGTCCTTGAACACATCTATATTCAGGCAGCGCCATTCAGTCAGTATATGTCGGTACCGCAAGGTTATCATTTGAAAACAAAATCCAACCATCTCTTCTGTGCTCTACTGCCCACTGAAGGATTAGTTTTTCTTTAACATCTCCTCGAAAAATTTCTCTGTACGTCTGAACCCTGACCCCTTAAAATCACCTTTAATTTCATCTCATTCTTAACTCACGCTTGCTTATGTGCTGAGCAAAAGCTGGCTAAAAGTGCTTCTTTAAACACTCTATACGATTTGAACTTTAATGCTACTGGCCGCATCTTCAATGCAGATGCACCTTCGAATAAATTACACACATACTCCAGTTCGTGCGTTAATGACAACGCTGGTGGATTCAGTCTTCGAACTGCTCAATCCCTGCCTTGGGGGAGCACATTTCTATTCTCCTTAAACACATGGTACTTTCATACGGACATATAGTGGTTGTAATAAAGTTGTTCGAGCCCACGTCTACCTCTCTGGCTGAACGAATCCGCCCTCAGCACTTCACTATTCTCTTGTGATATCATTCGGATAACTCTTTCCACGTTTCCCTGTCCTTTATTGAATCTGTCCTCATAATCGTCAAACCTTATAGGCCTCCTTATAAGCCCACATTTGTGGATTCATTCCACATTTATTTATTGATTTACGCGTCTAGTTCCGTAGGACCAAATTGAGGGGCAAATCTCCAAGGTCAGGGAACGAGCAAATACATGAAATTACAAGATAAAAGTAATAACAGATAAAATAAAATGTTTATGAACCCGAAAAAGACAAGCCATAATTAACAATATAAGACAAGAATCAGTTTAATTTTAACACTACTGGTTGTTTTTGTTGCTCCTATCTCTACTGCTCCTATACTTTTATCAAGCTCTGCCAGTTGTTCTACGTTTTTCATTGCCTCTTGTTAATGACTTCCTGCTTCTCTTTTAATGCTAATAACAATTGTACTTCTTGAATCTGACCAGCTGGAATTAGGGTAGTCCCCTCCGCAATTGTGCACTCATTCTGCATCTCTTCTAGAGTAATCTGCCTGTTTTCTTACTTACTTTTAAGGGCTTCTCCACTCTTCAGACGTTTTCCTGTATTCCCATTTGCCATCTTTCACGATCACTGCCGTCTTTGTCTTTGAGATCTCTCTTCCACATCATTCTAATTGCTCCCACTCTCCATGTTAGTCTCTATCGTCCACGCCTCCTCGTTCCTGACGGCAACCATTCGAGGAATACTTTTGACCATCGACCTTGCTCCATTAGCCGTACATGGTCATACTGTTGAAGACCTCTGTTCTCAATTCTTTGCACAACTGGTTGTTCCACATTCATTATCTACCTAATTTCCTCATTGCTTCTCCTCTCTGTCCTGGATATCCTGACTGCCATCCTTATTCGACTTCCACTGCCTGTACTCTATTTCTCTGCCACTCTCCCATGGTTCATCCTTCTGAAACGTATGCTAATATGCTTTCCACTACTGTTTGCACATTTCAATTCTTTGTTTCTTTTGATATTTCCTGGGTCCACAAAACTCCATTGAACTTTTTAATAGCTTTTTTTGCTTGCTGAATCCTGCATTCCAAATCTGCTTCACAGCTTCCTGAGGAATGGATAATCGATCTATTCGAATAGAAATGGCAGCACCCAGTATGGTGGGTTTGCCCCAGTAGGAGAATCACCTTCATTTTCCGTTAAGTCCTTCTCCAGCAATCACTGCTTGTCTACCACACAAGTCCCTAGGTCTATAAGTATGATAGGATCATATCACAACTTGATTGATATCCTTACTTGCCTCTGAATCTGGCCAACTAGTGTTGATGATTGTCAGTGTGAACTGTCATATAGTTATTGAGATGAGATTGCCAATCATAACTGTTCAGTTTTCGAAAACTCATTCGTTGTTTATAAAATAAATTCAGGATATTGTAATATATTTTATTTTCATAGCTAGTAAATTCCATGTTGTAGTAAAGAGTGAGATGGGATTCGAAAAGTCCTCACTTGAGATAGAGTGCTTCGGGCCCCATCCACCAGATGACATCTCCCAAAATCCATTCCATAACTTCACTAATTGCCCTGCAACTTGAGGAGAGATTTGCTGTCAAAATAAGACTATTCAGATCAAACAGTAGAAGCATGACTAGGGTCGAATTTTACACACACACACACACACACACACACAGGCGGTCTCTCATTTGGCATACCCTGCCCAGGATTTGATACAATGTGATATTTTGTTAGCAGTGAGAAAATTTTGGAAAATAGTATGACTAGGCGTGAAAGGATTGAAGATGAAAAAGTTTTGAACACCAAAAAATAAGAATAAACGGAAAGATTCTTTTCCAAGTACGGTAAAACAGTAAACACAAAAGCACAAAAATCTGAGTACCATTTGACGACGAGCTCTATTACATTCTGGAAGGGTATATTTAAGTGATTTTCAAGGAGAATGGGACAATCTCAATATCTAATCTGCGGCATTAGAAGCGTGTAAGGAGATTCGGGTGAATTACACAATGAATGCATACATGAAGTTAGGTGGTTATGTTTGAAGCTATACTTATGGGTGTTACAGTAGGGCAAGTGAATGCACCACGAGATGCAGGAGTGGCACTGGAGCTAGACAATGCGATAACTTAGCTTGTAGAAAAAACCGAGTATGTAGAAAATAGAGAGGTTATTACAAAGACGCTTAAAGAAACACAGGCTTCATCAACAGGATGCTGATGCAAAGGAGGAGGAGATTAATTTTGGTGAAGCGAGTGTTGATTTTACAAGTTAAGGAAAGAACGGAGGGTTATGTGGGGTGAAACGAGTGCATCAACAAAGAGGACAGATGAGACTAATGAACCTGCGATGCCCGATTTCATGGCTTTTCTTCTGGGAAAAATTAAATATATGGGTAAATGAACCTATAATGAATTGAGGAATTATTGAAACAAGTGACAAAAGAAGAGAGAAACATAAGCAGCTGAATGAGAGAAGTGAAGCCAGATGCCGGAGGAAAGGTGTGCAAAGGATCTGGAAGAACAGGAAGCAGCTGTTGTCCCAAGTATCAGTAAATAAATGCATTCGAGGAGAAACCGAAAGAACGGAAGAAAAAGACGAATGAAGTGGATAGATGACTAGGTATGATAGAATGTAGAGTTGTCTGGCTAGATAGTTATATGAAGCTACACATAAGTATTGAAAACAGGTAGATTGGTACATCTTTGAATTAGGGATATCTGTTATGCTCCTACACCTGTACACACCATCGCTTCCCATAATTCACTGATGGGTACAGAATCATACACTTTTTCTGATTCAACAAATATTAGGTGTACTTCCAGATTCTCATCGAACACCACGTGTAGTCTGTGTGCCATTGCCTTTGGCATGTGTAAAATCTGTGCTACATGGAGTAATCGCGAGACCAGATGAGTGTTAACAAAATCCACCTGTTGTAACATGTCCAATGCTCTCAGGAGGTTGCACCAAAGAATTTTGATTCGTAGACCGCGTTGGCAATAGTGAAACGTGCATCTCAGTACTCGTATGCTTGAAGTATTGTGAAGTATAGTCCTAATAAGACTGTAAAGAAAATCTCTTGTAATGCTTGAGTATGGTATTTTCTATAAGTCTGTGGTGTGCTCATGTTACAGTTACTCCTGAAGGGAGAAGAACTGCAGTGTTAAACAATGCAATTTGTACATGATTGAAAGGCTGAATTCATATTGATGGTTACAGTATTCCTGACTCAGGTGTTGGGGCTAATCTTCTTCGGAAAAAAGCTCAGAAGAATGATACAGAAAATAATACTTCTTTGGAATGAATGAAATTATTCCTCATCATAATCAAAGAGATACAAATCCTGTATGTAATCCCTGGTATGTCTTTTACATACTATGTCTTGTCATCATTGAATTATTGTAAATAAGGTAATTACAAATCCAGTGATCAGTAGATTAATATTAAAGAGGTGAAATTATTTTGCTAATGCCGATACTAGAACTATTGTTCCAATTGCTCCTGTTAGTCATCAACATCTATAATCTACTAAGAAAAATGGGTGCTTTGAGTGATCTGTTAATGTAAGTTTAATATACATTCTAGTACATCAAGTTCCTAAAATTGAGAAAATATAATCTGGGATTATAGCTACCACTGGTTCTAGAAGTAATAGAAGTATTGGTCCAATGATTAGTAATGAAATGAAGTATGTTTTTTACTAGTCATACTGCTATTATACCTCATCAAATAACATTTCTAATTGTTTCAGTTAGTACTATAAATGATATTAATGCAGGTGGTGTTCCTTTGGGTTCACGGTCTGTGAATATATGGTTAGTGTGATTGATAAATCCTAATGATAACAATCTTGTTCATATAGGTCATGCAATTGCAAATGTAAATGCTGGGTGTCTTGTTCTAGCAAAGATGTAAGGGAATAGTCCAATGAAATTATTGAATAATATTATAATGAAAATTGAGATGAAGATCAATGTTGTTCCATTAAATATTTTTGGGCCTAATAAGGTTTTAAATTCATTATGCAGGGTTAACTTAAATGTATTTCTAATAGTTTTAATCCATGATGGTGTATGACAAAATAATGGAATTACTAATAGTCCTAAGAATGCCGTACTTCAGTTTAATGATAAATTAATAGATAAATTAGTAGATGACTCAAATGTTGAGAATAAATTTGTTATCATTTACAGGTTATATTCTTTATATCTTTTGTTCTTTTTGTGCTCTTTTAATAAGATTAGATTACAAACAGAAAAATTTATTTACTTAAATAAAATTAAAGAGGCTGAAAATATAATGAATAGAGAAAATCATATGAGCAGTTATATTTGAGGGATTTGGACTAATAATTCCTAATCAGAAGTAGGTATTAATTTACTATTGGTTACGTTCAGTCATCTGATGTTTCAATGCGCACCAATTATTTAGTTATTTTAGATTGATATTCTAATGTTATATTTTTAACTAATTCCTTAAATTATCTTAGATAATCACTTGATGAATAAAATTACTGACGTTCTTTCAATTTCAATTGGCATAATCTGTTTTTGCTCTACAAATTTCTGAGTATTGTCCGAAGAACGTACAGGTCGATTTATGCTGAAAGTTCCTTGGTTTAATCGTCCAGGTGTGGCACCAGTCAACTCCTACATCAGGTACTGCTCACGAGTGTGGAACATTCTACATCTATACAGTCTCAGGATTCACATCTTCAGTAACAGTGTGATAGAATTGTTTTAATTGTAATTATTGCAGCCATTGAGTCATCAAGTAAATATAGTAGTCATCATAAGGAAAGCACAATAAAGATTAGGCTAATTGCTGGTAATGCTGATCAGATAGTTTCAATTTAGTGTCCATGAAGTATATTTTAGTTTGTGTAGGCCATTAATAGCATATACCTTAGGGCATAGCCTACAATAATACAACTGTATTATGGTTGGTCTTGGAACAATGATAATTAATGGTGGAGCTCCATCTTGAAGTGATAAATAGATGGTGTTGCCATTATGAATTTCTAATGGAAGTTCAAACCTTTATTTGTAGAGCTTAAATCTACTGCACTCATCTGCCATATTAGTATCTAGAAATTAATGGTAATTCTGAGTAGCCATGTTCTGCAGAGGGGTTATTTAGCAATCATTTAGTTGACCTGCTTATATTAGCTATGAATATAATTGCTCGATTTGTAATCATTCTTTCTCATATAATTACAATGAATTTGATGATTCCTGCAATAGAAATTGTTGATCCAATTCTTGATACTACACTTCATGATGTATATGCGTCTGGTTAGTCTGAATATGGTCATGGTAATCCTGCTAAACTTAGGAAGTGTTGAGGAAAGTTTACTCCAATAGATGTAATTGTAAATTGAATTTTTAACTGTATATTTATGGTTAATCCTGTAAATGATAAATATCATTGAATAACACCTCCTATAATTCCAAATACTGCTTCTATGGACAGTACATGATGGAAGTGGTTTACTACATAGTATGTATAATGGAGTACAATGATGAGTTTGCTAGTACTAGACCTATTCATCCACCAGCCGTGAATAAGAGAATAAGTTCTAGAGCTCCTAGTAACAGCAGCTTAAACTTGAATTTGTTCCATATAATGTAGCTAATGATCTGATTACCTTAATACCCTTAGGTACAGCAATAATAATTTTTGCTGATGTGAAGTACGCCTGTGTATCAACATCCATTCCTATTGTAAATAGTGGTGTGCCATACAACAAATCCTATTAATACAATTGGTAATATGGCATAAATTATACCTAACGTTCAAAATGATTCAGTTTTCCTCTTTCTTGAAAATGTGAGATAATACCAATTCCTGGAAAAATTAAAATATAATCCTCAAGGTGTCAAAAGAATCAATGTAAGTGTTGATACAGAATTGGGTCTCTCCTCCTGCATGGTCAAAGAATGATGTGTTTAGGTTTTGGTCTGTTAATAATATAGTAAAAGCACCAACTAAAATGGGAAGTGAAAGAAGAAGAAGAAGGGCTGTGACAGCAACAGACCAAACAAATAAGGGTGTTTGGTCTAGGGCTATACTTTCTGATCGTATATTGATTTCTGTTGCAATAAAATTTACTGCACCAAGAATAGATGAAACACCTGCTAAGTATAATGAGAAAACAGTTAGATCTTCTGATGCACCCCCAAGTGCAATAGCAACTGTTAGTGGGTGTAAGCGTTCCACCCTGTACTAGGACACTTATCTACTATAGAAAATGTAAGAAGAAGGGTTAATGAAGGTGTCAATAGACAAAAACTTATATTATTTATTTGAGGGAATGCTCCATCTGGTACCCCAATTGTTAATGGTATAAGTCAATTACCAAATCCACCATTTATAATAGGCATTACTATCAAGAAAATTATTATGAATGGATGGGCTGTTATAATAATATTATAGATTTGATCACCCCCAATTAGTGATCCAGGTTGACCTACTTCAGCATGAATAAGCATTCTTATTGATGTTCCTGCTATTCCTGCTCATGCTCCAAATAGGAAGTATAAAGCACCAGTGTCCTTATGGTTTGTTGAGAATAATCATTTTTGCAGTAACATGGCTGAAGTTATAGATGATAGACTGTAAATCTACTTATCTGATATTTTCTCTCTTATCGTTGTAGGTCTTATATTCCATTGTGATTCTAGACTGCAGTTCTAGAGGTGTAAAACTTTATTAAAGCCTAAAAATTATTATTTTAATTCTGACTTTGAAGGTTATTAGTTTAGTTAACTGATGCCCTTAGTATACTTAAATTAGGATTGATGTTGAAATAAATCCTATTCTTGAAATTACAATAGTTATAGGAAGAATAAATCTTGATTTGTGGGACCTTATTTTTATTGATCATGAATATTTGGTGTATAGTGTAATTAGTGCTAAATATCTAATTTGTATATGATAATAAAGTGTGATTGTTTTTAGTACAACTATGATCCTTACAGTGGTTTTTTGTTGTTTAGTGTAAGTGTATATATGACAATTACTTTGCTAGAAATTCAAGAACTGGGAGCAAGGGCCCTAGAGACAAGAGTCATAAGAATATTAAAAATTTAATGTCAGTTTTTATGTTTCTTCCTGAGTAGGTTTGATTTATGAAGAATAAATTTGTTTGCTTGAATTATAAAACCATGTTAATCTTAGCAGAGAGTAAATAATAAAATAAAGTTCTCGGGTGTTATCTCTAATGGTTAATGATCCAATTATCTATTCTAACCATCTAATTAATGAGAATGTTAGTAGTTCTTGTAGTGATGTTTGGTTTAGTTCTCCTTTACCTCCAGTAAGAATCCTTAGAAAAAAATAATTCAGATAAATGTTCTTAATTGAATACAATATGATAGTACTATTATTGGAACAATTTTTTGCCTTGTTATTAGTGTTTAGCAGTTATTTCAACTTGATGAAACTATAACATACGGAAATCAGAAGTGAAATAGTGTGTCACTGATCTTTAATAATAGTTTAGATGTGATTATTATTGTTTGGATAAATTCTCTTTGACACCCCATTGGGTATTTTATTTGAATCAGCAGAAATGAAAATAACAGTGTTGTTGATGCTATTGATGGGACATTAAAGTATTTAATTGTTGATTCATTTATTATTACATTTATATTTCTTGTTAGAAGTCAAATAAATGAACCTAAGTTGATCTCTACTCCTGTTCAAACCCCAAATCAGGAATTTGATGAAATGGACAGAGATGTTTGTGGAGTTGTTGGTCATTAAAAAGAAGAGGATTGATACCTCTATAAATGGGGTATGAACCCATTACCTTGTTCACCTTACCATTTGACATTAAAGTGTATGATGCATATTGGTTTTCGATATTAAGGGTGGTAGTTTAACCCTATCTTATGTAATGTTCATAAAGAAGGTAATTTTTAATTATTTGAATTACCATATCATGGCAACCATTTAATCAGTCACTTCATTAATATTTAAAATATAATTTGAAACATTTATTGTATTAGTGTTGTCTTTAGACTACAATTAATTTGTTTAATTTTGTAATGAATTTTATATATATATATATATATATATAAATTTTTGTACATTACATTTAATATGTATATATATGGATATCCATTGAACCATATGTATCTAGTTACTTATGTTTTCTAATTGCAACAGGTTATTGTATAAAAATATATAATCATATGTAATTAAATATTTTATATTAATATAATTGTATGTAACTTATATAAGTATTTTCATTACTTCATGTTATTTAATTAATATAATCATTTGCTTTAATTATGATATTATGATTTAATATTCATTAAGACTACGTTATTTAATTATTAAATATTTGTGTTACCTTAAAATAAAATTAATTTTACATTAATAACATATTACAATAAATTACATGATTCTCTCTAATAAATTTATTGTATTATTTAATCTTTCTTTATAATTATAGACAAGAGTGATTAAATGAAAGAATATCCATTGAACCATATGTATCTAGTTACTTATGTTTTCTAATTGCAACAGGTTATTGTATAAAAATATATAATCATATGTAATTAAATATTTTATATTAATATAATTGTATGTAACTTATATAAGTATTTTCATTACTCCATGTTATTAAATTAATATAATCATTTGCTTTAATTATGATATTATGATTTAATATTCGTTAAGACTACATTATTTAATTATTAAATATTTGTGTTACCTTAAAAAAAATTAATTTTACATTAATAACATATTACAATAAATTACATGATTCTCTCTAATAAATTTATTGTATTATTTAATCTTTCTTTATAATTATAGACAAGAGTGATTAAATGAAAGAATATAATAATATAACACAAATATTGGTATACAGGTTCCATATTGATATTTGTTTATATATAACAGAGAAGTGTTGTGGTCATGAGGATGGCATGGTCCCGTTTTTTTTATTTCTTCTCTGCTTTGCTTTTATTTTCTTGATGTATTTGTATTTTGTTGTATCTTTCATCATATTTGTTTTGTTACATTTAATTATTATTTTCCAAAAGAGCAATTCTCGCATGTTTATTTACTTTTTCTTTCTATTATATACAAGTTTTGTTAGAGTAAATGTTCTTTTTGCAGTCATTTGATTTAATTATCAAGTAATCTAAGATTTAGTAACTGATTTAGTATCAGCATAACATGTGCCAGGAGCCATGGCTATATGATTGATGCAAGTGAATATTATTGCTTAAAACAGCTATTAATACTATTTGGGATAAAATATAAAATTCAATTACAGCACTTTTTATGCATATATGAAACTTAAATAGTAAACTAAGATTATATATCCTATTACTTTAAATGTTAATTACACTAACCAGGGTATTATTAGTTAAGGTTTTTAAACCCAACGAATTTGGCAGTATCTCATACCATTCAGAGAAACCTACCCTGTGATTGATAATACATAATTTACCCTACTTAGTTTAGTTGTTTGTGTAACTCTGGGATCAATGAATCTTTTTTGAATTATAATTCTCTAGATTTTTCTATGCAAATTAAGAAAACTTGATTATTTGGTATACTATATTGGTTTTCTGCTATTTAATTATTAATAGAAATACTTTTGTTGTTTGGTGTTGCCTTAGTGAATTTTATAGAATTGATTTTTTATATTATAGTTTATTGATATTGAAAGTGTTTTATAAACTATTAGATAAAATTTATTAAAGTAGGTTTAATTTCTTGTATCTTTTGTACAAGGATTTAGCAGAATTTTCATAATCAAAATATCCATGGGTGTACTGCCGGTCTACAGTATCCAACGGGCACAATATTTCGGCTATCATACATGTCGCCATCGTCAGGTGAACTGACAGACTCAGCTCCTGTGAACGTGCCGGCACGGAGATACGTACACTATGGCTGCTCAGAGGGAACCGGGTTCGGTCGCGGCGGCGGCCGATTTAAATACAGTACTCCCGCCGCGGCACGCTTCTTCCGCGGTCCGCGACCCACTCGACGGTTGCGCGGTGAAACAGATTGCGGACGGCGTCTGAGATGACGTCGGTGTGATGGCTCAGTCCGCCGCGGTCGTCACAACTATACGTTTGCTCGATTTACTCTTGATTAACCCAATCGCTGGTTCCCCAGCCTTGCTAAGACTATAGCCACAGTCACGGTTTATGAGGTCGTCATTGATGCGAATTTCGATGGCCACTCTAACAACGCTGTCCCAGTATCTCGACGTCTGTACCAAAATCCTCGTGCGTTCATACTCCATAGCGTGATTTTACGACAAACAATGTTCAGCGACCGCCGACTTGCTCGGATACATCAGTCGAGTGTGCCTCTGGTGTTCATGGCATCGATCCTCAACGGTACGCATCGTCTGACCAATATACGACTTGCCACATTGACACGGAATCTGGTACACGCCGGCATTCCTCAAACCGAGGTCATCTTTGGCGCTCCTCACCAGTGCACGAGTTTTATTCGGAGGACAAAACACAGTTACGACCCGGTGTTTCTTCAAAATGCGGGCGATTTTCCCCGAGAGTGCGCCTGTATATGGAATAAGCGCAGTGCCTACCTCCTCCCTCGTGATTTCATCCATCTCCACAGGTTGTGCTGTAGTGGTTGGGCGGAGAGCAAGTTGAATCTACTACTCTGAATACCAATTTTTTCGAAATACAGTTCTCAGATGTTCCAATACCTGGGGTAGACTCTCTGCGTCAGAGGTTATGCTTCACATCGATTCTGCAACAGCTAAGAGAATCAAGAAACGAGCCAGCCTCACATTGGTACGTGAGAGAGTGCAATTCACCCGCCGGAGCCTAGAGTTTACCGCACTGGAATTACTCAAACTACATTTACAACTGGCTAGTAATTTCACTTCTTTTTCCTGGGACTGGATTGATGGTGTCACCTGGGTTGCAGCTGATTCCGCCCATAAGAAGGCAACGGGACGTCAAACAGCCAAGTTCTCACGTCTCCTTGACAAACCATCTCTGCAGGTTCCGTGCAAGACTGTCTTCAATTTTAGTGGCATGGTATTGAGTGACGATGCGGTCTCGGTTTTGCAGAAAGGTCTCAACTTCGCTCCCACCCCCAAGTTCACTCCGGTCGCAGAAATTGTTAGTCCTGTTGAACAGGTTGCAGCTCGACTTCCGCCTGAATCAGCTGAGGAAATACGTCGTGAAACTTGTCGTGCGTTGACGTAATCCAAGCCGATGAATTCAAATATCACCAGTAAAGAGAGGGCGGCCATTCGTGATCTGAGGGAGCGCTCTGAAATTGTTGTCTTACCGGCTGACAAAGGCAATGCTACAGTTGTTGTCTCCCATAAGGACTACACTGATAAGATGCAGAGCCTGCTAAATGACGATTCCTACCGTAAGATCAGCGTTGACCCTACAAAGAAGGTGGAGAACAAGACGAGGTCGCTTCTCAAGGACGCAGATTTAACGGAGGGTGACACTAAGAAATTGTTACCCCAAGGTCCGGTACCGACTAGACTATATGGAGGGGGTACAATTACGCCCCATTGTCAGCAACATCAGGGCACCTACATATTTGTTGGCCAAATACCTCACGGGAATATTAAGTCCTTATGCGGGTAAATGCCCTCATCACATCCGTAATTCCGTGGATTTTGTTAAACGCCTTGATAGCTTCGGGTTGGATGAGTCAGATATCATAGCGAGTTTTGACGTCGTTTCCTTGTTTACGAGGGTACCCCTGCGAGAGTCACTAGAATTGATTTGTCAGAAGTTTGACGAGAAGACCACTGAGCTTTTTAGGCATGTCTTGGCTTCCAAGTATTTTCTTTTTAATGGAGAATACTACGAACAAACGGAGGGAGTCGCCATGGGTAGCCCACTCTCACCGGTGGTAGCGAATTTGTACATTGAGAACTTCGAGGAGGAAGCCTGTCGTCATCCGAATGTTAACCTACTTGCTTTTTCCGTTAAGTGGACGACACGTTCGTCATCTGGCCACATGGTATGGATAAACTCCTTGACTTCCTTACACATCAAAACTCCATACACCCCAACATCAAATTCACTATGGAGACTGAAACGGAGGGTAAATTATCTTTCCTTGACGTCTTGGTCAAGAGAAGGGCTGACGGCACCCTAGGTCATGGGATATATCGGAAGACAACGCACACTGATCTGTATTTGCACGCAGACAGCTGCAACCACCGTTCATAGAGGAATGGTGTGCTTAAAACTCTAGTGCATAGGGCGCGCACTATCTCTGACGCAGAGAGTCTACCCCAGGAATTGGAACATCTGAGAACTGTATTTCGAAAAAATGGGCACTCAGAGTGCCAGATTCAACGTGCTCGCCACCCAACCACTACAGCACAACCTGTGGAGATGGATGAAATCACGAGGCAGGAGGTAGGCACTGCGCTTACTCCATATACAGGCGCACTCTCGGGGAAAATCGCCCGCATTTTGAAGAAACACCGGGTCGTAACTGTGTTTTGTCCTCCGAATAAAACTCGTGCACTGGTGGGGCGCGCCAAAGATGACCTCGGTTTGAGGAAGGCCGGCGTGTACCAGATTCCGTGTCAATGTGGCAAGTCGTATATTGGTCAGGCGATGCGTACCGTCGAAGATCGATGCCGTGAACACCAGAGGCACACTCGACTGATGTATCCGAGCAAGTCGGCGGTCGCTGAACATTGTTTGTCGTAAAATCACGCTATGGAGTATGAACGCACGAGGATTTTGGTACAGACGTCGAGATACTGGGACAGCGTTGTTAGAGTGGCCATCGAAATTCGCACCAATGACGACCTCATAAACCGTGACTGTGGCTATAGTCTTAGCAAGGCTTAGGATCCAGCGATTGGGTTAATCAAGAGTAAATCGAGCAAACGTATAGTTGTGACGACCACGGCGGACAGAGCCATCACACCGACGTCATCTGAGACGCCGTCGCCATCTGTTCCACCTCTCGACCGTGGCGCGGGGCGCGGTCAGCGGAGGGAGCGTGCCGCGGGCGGAGGGTATTTAAATCGGCCGCCGCCGCGACCGAACCCAGTTCCCTCTGAGCAGCCATAGCGTGCGGATCTCCGTGCCGGCACGTTCACAGGAGCTCAGTCCGTCAGTTCACCTGATGATGCCGACATGTATGATCGCCGAAATATTGTGCCCGTTGGACACTGTAGACCGGCAATACACCCGTGGATATTTTGATTATCAAATACGCTGGGAGAAACTCAAGAATCACAGAATTTTAGTATTTATTTAACTTGCCTCGATTTAGATCGATTTATAAATAACTTATTGTTAATGTATCATAATTATTGTTATAAAAATGAAATGTTAATCGATTCCTAAGATATGTAGTTTGTTAAAATATTTAATTTCTTTAAATTAGTGGTAAGCTTTAAAATTATTAACCTATAATTTACTTATTTTAGAATATACGAAGGTAATCCCAAAAATAAAGTCTTCTACTTTTTTAAGCATATTGACCTGTTTATTTCTACAATAGTTTACAGCAGTTAACAGCTTGAACATTTAGCTATTTTCAACAAAATTACCATTTGTGTCGATGCATTTTTGTAGACACTGTGGCAGTTTTTTGTATGCCCATTGAGCCGTGGTAAAAATTGCTTTTTTGAAGGGCGCGTCGCATCCCATAGTGTGAAGCAGACGCCCTCCGTTTCTGGCGATGGCGCTGCTTTGGCAATCGCAGCTTTGGTGTCTCCCTCTGGCGGGAAAGGGGGAATGGGTGCTGTTCATGTGCATTGAAGGGGCGCTATGAGCTCGCCAGGAAGCAGTCTGGGTCAGTCTCTCGTCCCCAGCTTGCTTGTCTATCTCTCGTCCGAATTTGTGAGGCAGTTAGTGTCAGTCTGTCGTCCAGAGTGCTACTATGTCTTTCGTTTGGATCAGTCTTTAAAGCTGGATAAATGAGAGTCTCTACACTCCGCCAGTAAGAGAACTCAGAGAGCTGTCGCCCGGTCAGGGCTTAGTTTCTGCGTCTGCGCGTTAGGCCACCAGTCTGCTCGAGTTGCTCAGCCAATGGTCATTGGCGGTTGGATCGATCGGTTGGTCGGTCGCGTACTGAGACACAAGATGACTTGTCCGCCTTGAGCGTCGGCGCATGTGAGGTCGCCACGTGAGTCCAGTGGGCCGCGCCGTATAGCAGGGGGTAGTGGCTTCGCGGTCGACATGAGAGCAACAGGAGTCAACCCACGACATCATTCTGGCCGGTGCGAGCTGCGACCCGTGAGACGGGAGACCGACGCGCCTTGCTGCGTTCGTTGAAGCGGCTGGCAGCAGACGGTTTGGGAAAACGATTTGGGGGTGCTGCGCCAGGTTTTCTCGAGATATCGCACTTTATTTGTAGTTAAGTGATTGGTGATATGTTGTGTGAATTACTCTTGTTAAATTCTACTTGTTTTGTTGGTCAATCTCTCGTTCCCAACTTGTATGTCTTTCTCTCGTCTGCATTTGTTAGGCAATTAGTGTCTGTCTGTTGTTCGGAGCTGCCTGTCGGATTTGATGTGTTAACGAATTTATTGCTTGGAGTGTAACGGCCTAATTCCTGCATCATGTTTTGATCTTGCCCGTCATTCTGAGAGGCGGTATTTGTGTACTCTAGAACACGTTAACTTGTTTGGCCAACCCTGTAGAATTTTATAAAAGACTGTATTTCATGGGCTTTTATTTAAATGATCAGTTTAGTATATAAAGTTGCCTACCTTTCACCGTAAGACCTTTCTTAGAAGTTAAAATCAAGTAGCACCTTCAGTGGCAAAGTTAATATTTCAATTTTTAGAGTTTTGTACTATTTCCATACCTCCTACGGGATGCATAGTTTGTGTGCTTTTGTAAATTGTTAAAACTTTTAGTTGAAAGTAATCTGGCTTGTTGCAGATTTGCACCGGTGTAGTCTTTCAGTGGCTGTTGTGAGCGCTCATAACTACGGCCGTGTCAAAAGGGAGCGGCAAGGTTCTCTGCCTGAGAGCTCATACAGTCAAAACTTGTTTCTTTCTGGTTCTGAATAAATTGTAACTTGTTATTTAGAAGTTGCTTTCTGATTATAATTTTAAATCTATTTCTTTTGAAAAATGCTTTAGGCACCTTTAAAGTGAATAAATTACCATTTGTTAAAAAGGAATTTGCTTATGATTTCATCACTTATTCCCTGGCAACTACTTCCACCCTCACATAGTGTGATCAAATGTGTTAACGTTCTTGATGAATCGCTAGTAAATAAAATAAATTCTTAAGAATATTCTTTGAAAATAAATCACTGTTCACCCATGTCATACCAGCTTGCCGCCATACTGTTTACAAAGTTTTGAACTGGCGTGAATGTTTGCTTGGTCTCAGGTGTTAAGTGGTATGCTCAGGTTTTGTCACCCATGACAATTGATTAGAGAAAGTTCTCCTGCTCGGTTGCAAGGCGGTGAAGGAATGCGAGGGAAGCATCAACTCATTGCCGCATTTGGTCCTCACTCTGCATGCATGGCACCCATCTTGCACACACCTTCCGGTAGTTCAATGTTTCTGTTAAAATTCTATGAGCGGTGATTAGGGAAATCTCAGGAACCAATGTGCTGAGATCATCCAGGGTGATCCGCCGATCTTCACGCATACTTTGCTCAACCTTCAACACTGTCCCCTCAGAAATTAACGGTCTTCCGCTCCTTTGTTAGTCCTGAATTTCGGTCCGACCAGCTGCAAACTCTCTACACCACTCACAAACATTTTTAACATCCATGTATGACTCACCATACACTTCCATCAATTGGCGATGGATTTCAATCGGCGCAGTGCCCTTTGCGTCCAATAACTGCACACATTTCACACTTGGTGTTAATATTCAACGGGAGCCCCATTCTCAACAGCTGCCAAGACAAGACTGAGCACCTCAGCGTGGCGTGAGCATGTTTACGCACAGCGCGTGAAGCATTCTTCGTAACAGTGTGACCAACTGCCACACAAACAGAGTTCTGTACTTATAAAAAAATAGGAGACCTTACTTTTGGGATTACCCTCGTAGTAGTAGGCTTCAAACCAACTATCAGGATTACATTTTTCTTATTTTATAGTTTCATTTTATAATGATCTTGGTTGATTTGATTTAATAATCTTTGTAATAATGATAGAATTAGTATGTTTATCTGTATGAAGATTTTGCTTTTGTTAACTTATTACAAGGAACTAGGAAAAACTGATTTCTGTCTATTTATCAAAAACACATCCTCTTGAAAATATTTTGAGGTATGGCTTGCTCAATGAGTAAATTTTCAAAGAGCCACGGTATTTTGACCGTGCAAAGGTAGCATAATCATTAGTCCCTTAATTAGCGGCTGAAATGAATGGCTTGATGATATATCGACTTTCTCTTAGTATATTTTTGAATTTAATTTTAAGTCAAAAAGCTTAAATTTGTCTTTAGGATGAGAAGGCCCTATTGAGCTTAACATTTTATTTTTATATAGCTTTTTGTTGATGTTTCTGTAGTTAATGATAATGTTTCCTTGGGGTGACAAGAACAATAAATACACTCTTCGTTATTATATCATTGATTTATGTTTGTTGTTTTGATCCATAATTTATGATCATAAGATTAAGTTACCTTAGCTATAACAGCATTATTGTTTTCGAGAACTCATATCGACAAAGGTGATTGCGACCTCAATGTTGGATTAAGAAAAATTTTGGGTGCAGGAGCACAATAATAAGGCCTCTTCGACCTTTAAATTCTTACATGATCTGAGTTCAGACTGGTGCACAGTGGGTCAGAATCCTAAAAAGCTGGTCAAAATATAAGGAGTTGTTGAATTTGTACCTAACTTAGATGTAAGGGTTAACGAAGTTTCTGATTAATAACATGATATCAAAAAGTGTAAAAACGAAATGGCAGATAGAAGATGGGGAGCTCTATGTACACTACTGTCATTTTATTCATATAAAACTAATTTTTAGGGAATTTTTGAGGTTGCTGATGAAGACTGAGTTCAAAAATAAAAAAAATGGTGGATCCAAGACAGTGATCCAAAAGTAACAGGTCTTTTTATTTATATTTATTTATATATTTGAATTTATTTTTATATAAAAGTCAGTATTTAGGGGTTGTTGTAGTTAATGGCTAAATATATAAACCAAAAAAGGGGAAAGCTCAAAGAAAGGACCAAATAGAAGACAAAAGATGGTGTAAAATATGACAAAATATTATTTCATTTCAATTACAATTATTAATTTTCTAATTTTTTATAACTAAAATTACAAGTTTTCGTATTATTATTATTTTTCATCTTCATCATCTTCTTTTTCTGCTTCAGCTGAATCGTCAACATCTTCACTGTTTCCTCATCATCTGCATCTGAATCTTCATAATCTTCCGCCACAGGAACTAAAAGGGCAACGCCTTCTGGTGACAAACTCTTCAGTTTCTTTAGCGTAGATATGGGGGAAGGAAGAAGCATAGGTGTCTGTCATTGCCAAAAAGCTTCTGAACACGTCCTCCACAGTCTTAACTGTGTCCGGCGATATTGCTTTATCAACTCATTGGTTGATTCCTGAACAACCTAAAACAGTTGACCGATAGGTAAAATGGCTGAAGAAATAATGTTTGGACTGTGGATCAACAATCTATGGACTGTTGTTGGCATGTTGTACGAGGGGCACTCTTTCACGTAATGCTTGGCTGTTGCTAAGGCATAGCTTGAAATTTTTCAATGTTGATTTGACGTTCGCTCGAAATCGCCTGCAAAATTATATGAAAACAGAAACTCCAGTTATCAGCGCTGATGGTGGAGTGTTTTCAAAAAATGTCGACCGGTGTTTCCGATGTTCATACTGCCAAACCCTAATTTTGGCATGTCGATTAAAATTCCAAGATGCTCTTTGAAAGCTTTTTGAATGTTGGATTTCAGTATTGCTTTCTCCTCTCTATTTTCT
This sequence comes from Schistocerca nitens, assembly GCF_023898315.1. Lineage (NCBI taxonomy): Eukaryota > Metazoa > Arthropoda > Insecta > Orthoptera > Acrididae > Schistocerca > Schistocerca nitens. The sequence goes on from NC_064617.1 coordinate 403,435,195, forward strand.
GCTTTGCGTGCTTGCCACTTTTTCGTTTTCATTTGGTATGCCAAATTAATACAGCATTCACAACATCGAACCCAAGCGTGAAGAGCTGACAGTCTGTAATGCAGATAATCGGCGGTAACGTTGTCTTTTCTAAACATTGTCAACGTTAATAAATTGGGCGGACGTGGCCTGGAAGAGATAGCACCGTTGCGCAGATTTTGTGTTGGTGAAACATTTCACACTTTACCATCTACCGTGGTCATTCTTATATAGTATTTCATGGAAATGTCTTTCCCATGAATGACTGTTTCGAATGCCTAGAGTTCATCGATCTGTTGTAATTCGCTTTGTCATTTAAAGATGTTTGCTGTGTTTCCATTGTAGATTCTAACGCGAGTGGTTTGCAAAAGAGGATTGAAGACGGCCTCGCATTAATCCATAAGATATTTTATTCCTTCGTTTCTTCATATACACCTGCAAGTTTCAATGGAACAAGCGTAGTGAAAAATAAACTTACATCTGAAATACTCGAATCTGAAAAATTCATTTTATACATGCTTTACCCGGAAGCTCCGTCAAAGTCCCACTTACAAATATAAGTCATATTATACATTACTGAATCATATGTACAACATCGTCTCGTTTCAGCAGTAGAACACGTTGAACGGTGTGGTTTAACAAAGCTTGCAACCTTATCTCAGCTTTTGATTCGGTAAAAGTGAGGGTTTCGTCTGGAGGGCGGGAAGCTTTTTTTTACTGCCAAAACAGCTGAGTATGGTGGATAAAGTGTATTTAATTCCTTTCCTTTAGCCCCATTTCTGAAATGCTGGTCAGATTCTTTTGACAATATCAAGTCTAGAAGAAGTGCTAGACCTTCGTTTGCATCATACGAGGGCGGAGATAAAGATGACAATCCCAAGCACGCCTTGTATTTTTTCGCCGTGGATGGACTTGAGAGTGTGACGTCTTTCACAGTCTTTGCAGCTTCAGGGCGCTACGAAGATCGAAACCTCATTTGCGCTTCGAACAGTAATTTGACAGGAATGAACTTCGTACGAATCTCCTCAGTTCTCCTTCTTTTGAACCTATCAGATAATGTTTCAAATTTTGTAGCAGGTCGGTATGTGGATTTAGTCACACTTGCAGGTCTCGCATCAATCTGAATGTATGCTGCTGTATTTAACCAGCTTTCGTTCTTCTTGAAAAAATGATCTTATCGCCGAGTTGCTTCCTTATATTTCCTTATTACCTTTGTCAACAGAATCGAAATGGTAGGCCTCAAATCTGCAGGAATTGTATTTGTGTGTCCAATGTCAACGACTTTTCCAAAGTTCTATGACCGTCTCCAAATCGTTTGACAAATACTTTTTTGTTATTAGAAAAATATCTTTCCTAGAAAATACGATTCTGGAATACGCTAGATCAGATGAAACTGATATATTTAAAAAAAAATCTGTGTTGCGCTTTCCATCATTTTCTAATTATTTTATTCTTTACATTGCTTCCACGCGTCGATTATAATTTAAATTGTACAAATGTAGCTCATAATTAATTAAATTGTCATTTTCGAAGGTGTCTCAACAATGACATTTTGCAAGTGTCGTTTAAAGCCTGGCTCAAAGCTGGGGTAGTACCTAGTAGCAGGATTTGAAGCTTAATTTACAACGGTAGTAATATATAGTTGCGGCCACAGCGCAAAAGAAAGTGGAATGTCGTGGAATTCATAACTTATCTCTACTTTTTAAGTGCATTTTACAATTTTCTCCTCCATTTTACTGTAGCACGTTAATTGGAAAATAAACATGTATAATTGATGATTTAATAGTGACATAAATGTTTTTGCATTAGTACATACCTCGAGAAATACCTTCCATATTCAAAGTATTGGCTTCACTTGCACAAAACAGTAATAACTATCTTCAACAACAAGACTGTTTTTGTAGCCTGGCCGGCTGCACGAACAATGAACCGCCGCATTTGACCTGAGATATAACAGAACAAATGAACTTGTGGTCGTCCGCACAGCCGGCATTCAGTTGTCCCATCATTGCCGCAGCCAACCTGATAGTCCAAAATTCACATCTATTAACTTCATTTTTTCTTTTTGGACATGTTTTCAAGATTCTCGTCCACTATGCAGCTTGAGTCAGGACCTATGGGGGGCACGGGGGCACTCATGGAGGCTCGAAGAGCAGCAGTGAACAGAAACGTTGTCCCAGCAGGCTGCGCATCCCCATCCAGTAACCCTGTTGATTAGCAGTCGTGGGTTGGAGCACCAGCATTCGCTGCTGACACAATGGTGGGTATTTCGTTGTCTACATCGTCAGACCACATGAAGGTGCGTGGATGGTGTTCGTCCAATGGAGAACCTGTCGAGTTTTGAAGGCAGTGTCACGTCGGTGTGGGAATAGAAGTGCTCGATCAGCTGCTGTTCAACGTCCGTAGGTACAGCGCCTGGTGCATGCAAAGATGCTGGGCGAGGGGGGGGGGGGGGGGCTGGTGTTTCCATCATGGAATCGTCCATCGGGGGAACATCTTGAGAGTTGTGATCCTCAACGTTTTGAGATTGCGTCCTGCAGGTGTCAGACGGGGCGATCCGCCATTTCCCATGACTCTTCGGTGACCGTTGCTCACGCCCTTAGTCTTTAGTGTCTGAAGACGCCAGGGGATCTGAATGGTCAGGCACAACCATGGGGTCAAGGGCCATCCCCTCCACTAGACATGGCTTACCACTGCACATGACGGGAGGAGAGGGCAAGGGCGTCGGTTTGCAGCAGCTTGAGGCATTAACAGAGACGACGATGAGTCCATATTAGGAGCCAGTGGTGATAGCAGTCGGGGGTTCGTTGTGGAGAATTTCGACAAACGTCAGCGGCAGCGTTGTCGGAGCAATCGTGGCCTGCAGGGCCCTAGGAGGAAGCTGTGTGATTCTCTGTTGCAGACAACTGGAACGTAAGTTTCCTTCTTGGTCACATCCTGAGCACATCTTCTGCTGGCCATCATAAATTATAGTTGCACGGCAGCCACCAATATATAAGTAGGACGGCACACATTTGGTTAACTCTATGCGGATATGTCTTACTCCATTGAGGAAAAGGTATGTGGTAAACTGAAACCATTTTTCAGCTGTATGACTAATCACCTTTTCATGTGGGCGAAATGCCGACACCTCTACCTCTGATGGCACCTTGAAAGGGAGTTCAGTTACACGCGACGTCCGCAGTCCAAGTCCCACAAGTTCCACAGTTACGTCACCGATGTGTCCACCAGAGTGAAGGAACTTAGAACCACTTAGAGTTGCACTTACAACTTTGTCACATATTTCTTACTTAATAAATTTCACGTATACCACAATGCTCCAATGCTCACTATAGACAGGTGGATGCCACCAAGATCGTTAAAATCTTGATTTCTTTTTTGAGAAACTGCTGGGTTTTAAGCCTTTTTGGTCGGGTATATTCAGGTGAAACGCTAATCTTCAGTGCCAATTTTCTGTGGGCATAAGCCATTGTGTATCGAAGGAAATATAACGCAGAATCACGTAAAGAACTCTGCGAGCGAGCTGCGCGGAGAGGACATAAACAAGACGCCCATGCGAAATGCGACGTTTGTCTATTTGTGCACGACTCACGGCCTGACCCAAACATCCATAAGTTGTCAGACATGTGTCGACAATCTGTACCCATACATCAATTATGTATATTCCCGCGTGCATGTCCAAACGAACTTTGCATCGCACTCAGAATAACAAAGGCACTGCAATATAGTATGTATCTGCTGACAAGGGCAAGCATCTTTCAAGTAAAATGTCTGGCCAGTAAGGGAATATGCATAATGCATGTACAATTACAAGTTGTCGACACATGGGTGTTGACGGCATATGGAAGTTTGTGTCTGGCCGTGAGTCATGCACTGACAGCCAAACGCTTGGGCGTCCGCAGTATCTTACAAAGTATTCCATCTCTCACCCATGGCTGCTTTGGATTTACCTTCTTTGTACCTTTGTTTTTCTTTCCAACTTGCGTGACCTCGCTTTTTAGAGACACCCAGTCCTTTTCAACTGGACTTTCTACTGAGCTATTCCTTACCGCATTATGTGTAGCACCAGCCAACTTAAAGCATATCTCTTCATTCCTTAGTACTTTAGTACCCACTTTTTTGTGTAGTGATTCTTCATGACTAGTCCATAAACATCAGCTTGCTCGCATCTCTACCACATTGTGATCTGAGTCATTATTAGAAAATGTCAGCTTAAGGAGAAGAAACTAACAATTAAAGTCTGAAAACAATTTATTGGACTGTTCAATTAACCAAAACAAATTCTCCAAGTATAACACCAACACAAAACAGTGATCCATCTTTGAATCACAACTACATACAAGAATAATATAGAAAACAACTGAAATAATATCCTACTAGTCTCCGCCAGAGACTTCTCCGATATACCAAGCCTAATCCAGAGATTAGCGAGAAGATCCAAGCCGGGCTGCTGGAGCGGCAGCTATCCACGTCTGCTGGCGGTCAATGAACTGCCGATGTGCGGCCGAGCGCCGGCCATTATAGCGCTTCGGCAGATGAGTATCTCGGAACTGTTTTCCATCTTGTGGTTTGACGTGTGAAAATAGTTCCTGGATCTGCAGCGACTTCTTTCTTATGTGGGCTGGTAGTGGCCCCTGGTGGCCGCTGGTGTCTTTGCTGTGTTGTTGTTGTTGTGGCCGTTCATAAATATTGCCTGTCGGTTGTGTAGTGCTTCGGTGTGACTGCAAAGTGGGCAACCCGCGGCTGCAGGCTGTCAGTTTGGTTGCTGATTAGGTGCTGTGATGTCTGGTGGAGAAGGCCACAGCAATTACGTCATGGGTACGCCTTACACATCAGCATCATTTGAGTTCTGAGTCTCTGCCTCAGTATGACGTAACACACCTACTATCATCCCGTGTCTCCAGGTCTTCTCGGACAATGCAATTTTTAGCTTCTTAAATACGGGCTTTAATTGCTCAGGTGCGGTAGTAGCCATTTTGTATCACGTGAATGAGCAACTAACTGCGAGTAATTCTCGAATCAGTCGACGTGCGCTGGTGTTGAAACAGGATTACCGCAAGTAAAATTAGACGAACATTCAGTACGATTCATCGCAACTGGCGGAAAGCTACTGATCGATATTGACAAAGGAAACGGGTGCCACGAAGTTTCGTCCCTTTTATGAACCAAAGATAGAGAATATAGAGGATGACTTCACCTATCTAACTTTTAGGAAAATATGAGCTTAAAGAAGGCAACTCACAACATAGCGACTTGGATAGAGCACCAGACTGTTTTACATTTTATTTAATTATGAACAAGGAGGGAACTTTTTCCTCATAGGCAAAATCTTTAAAAATATATTTTATTTGATATTTTTAACATTTCGAACGTCTCTTAACGCAGGGAAATGAGTTACGAGAAGACCTTGTATTTCATTTGACCATTTTGACACAGTTAGTGTCATTATGATTTGGGTGCACGATCTCTGTTCCAAGAGTACATGTTTCTGGAGGAACAGATTGCATGGGAAAACTTTGTGAAAAGCATTTCTTCGAGGCTAACAGCCCGTAACGCTGGAGGCGGGGGAACAATAGCGAGTTAATATAAGGGCTATATGGGGAGAACGAAGGCAATAAAAGGAAAAAATATAACTTAGTCAGATTGACCACTCCAGCGAAAGGCAACAATGTGTTCAATAGTGGCTCCGCCACACAATTTCAGTGTTCTGGGGAGTCTGATTTCAACACAGTTTATATTTACAACAATATGTTTCAATGGATTTGAGTGTAAAGTCATCATTTGTTCCTATTCATCCTATACAAAAAACTAATCAGTGCAGTTCGGCAGCTTCACTTAGGCTCGCTATTGCAGTAAAGTGTTCGTTTACGCTTTGGAAGAACAACGTACCAACCTCATTGTTCCTGGTATGGCACTTGTGATGTGTGTGCTATGCCCCACAGTCAGAGTCATTTACGTAAAATGAACTTGCTGGAAGGTTTATGCTTCACATCATCTAATCGGGTCAGTAAACGTAATTTCTTCTTCACCTCAAGCATTAGGCAAACTGCTTGTTACGATACGCTACCATTGTATGGTCTTCCTACATTATTTCACTGGTGCATTTACAATTGAGGGCCTTTACTTGGAATCTTTCTCCACCCACACAGCCTACTTGTCCCTTGCATTTTCTCGTATTTCCCTTTATTTCATCGTTTAGGTTACATATTCCTAGACCTTACCTTCTATCTTCTTCCTATTTCGATCTTCCCTTGTACATCCTTTCCGTCTTCGTAGACATGTTATTTCTTGAGCTTTAATTCTACTGTCTTAGCGTCTTTTTGTTGCCCGTGCTTCATTTCCGCAACTAAGGACCAGTACTGCCATTCTACATCTACATCCATACTCCGCAAGCCACCTGACGGTGTTTGGCGGAGGGTACCCTGAGTATATCAGTTCTCCGTTCTATTCCAGTCTCGTATTGTTCGTGGAAAGAAGGATTGTCGGTATGCTTCTGTGTGGGCTCTAATCTCTCTGATTTTATCCTCATGGTCTCTTCGCGAGATATACGTAGGAGGGAGCAATATACTGCTTGATTCTTCGGTGAAGGTATGTTCTCGAAACTTTAATAAAAGCCCGTACCGAGCTACTGAGCGTCTCTCCTGCAGAGTCTTCCACTGGAGTTCATCTATCACCTCCGTAACGCTTTCGCGATTACTAAATGATCCTGTAACGAAGCGCGCTGCTCTCCGTTGGATCTTCTCTATCTCTTCTATCAACCCTATCTGGTCCGGATCCCACACTGCTGAGCAGTATTCAAGCAGTGGGCGAACAAGCGTACTCTAACCTACTTCCTTTCTTTTCGGATTGTATTTCCTTAGGATTCTTCCAATGAATCTCAGTCTGGCATCTGCTTTACCGACGATCAACTTTATATGATCATTCCATTTTAAATCACTCCTAATGCGTACTCCCAGATAATTTATGGAATTAACTGCTTCCAGTTGCTGACCTGCTATTTTGTAGCTAAATGATAAGGGATCTATCTTTCTATGTATTCGCAGCACATTACACTTGTCTACATTGAGATTTAATTGCCATTCCCTGCACCATGCGTCAATTCGCTGCAGATCCTCCTGCATTTCAGTACAATTTTCCATTGTTACAACCGCTCGATACACCACAGCATCATGTGAAAAAAGCCTCAGTGAACTTCCGATGTCATCCACAAGGTCATTTATGTATATTGTGAATAGCAACGTTCCTATGACACTCCCCTCCGGCACACCTGAAATCACTCTTACTTCGGAAGACTTCTCTCCATTGAGAATGACATGTTGCGTTCTGTTATCTAGGAACTCTTCAATCTAATCCCACAGTTGGTCTGATATTCCATATGCTCTTACTTTGTTCATTAAACGACTGTGGGGAACTGTATCGAACGCCTTGCGGAAGTCAAGAAACACGGCAACCACCTGTGAACCCGTGTCTATGGCCCTCTTGAGTCTCGCGGACGAACAGCGCGAGCTGGGTTTCACACGGCCGTCTTTTTCGGAACCCATGCTGATTCCTACAGAGTAGATTTCTAGTCTCCAGAAAAGTCATTATACTCGAACATAATACGTGTTCCAAAATTCTACAACTGATCGACGTTAGAGATATAGGTCTATAGTTCTGCACATCTGTTCGACGTCCATTCTTGAAAACGGGGATGACCTGTGCCCTTTTCCAATCCTTTGGAACGCTACGCTCTTCTAGAGATCTACGGTACACCGCTGCAAGAAGGGGGGCAAGTTCCTTCGCGTACTCTGTGTAAAATCGAACTGGTATCCCATCAGGTCCAGCGGCCTTTCCTCTTTTGAGCGATTTTAATTTTTTCTCTATCCCTCTGTCCTCTATTTCGATATCTACCATTTTGTCATGTGTACGACAATCTAGAGAAGGAACTACAGTGCAGTCTTCCTCTGTGAAACAGCTTTGGAAAAAGACATTTAGTATTTCGGCATTTAGTCTGTCATCCTCTGTTTCAGTACCATTTTGGTCACAGAGTGTCTGGACATTTTGTTTTGATCCACCTACCGCTTTGACATAAGACCAAAATTTCTTAGGATTTTCTGCCAAGTCAGTACATAGAACTTTACTTTCGAATTCATTGAACGCCCCTCGCGTAGCCCTCCTTACACTACATTTCGCTTCGCGTAATTTTTGTTTGTCTGCAAGGCTTCGCTATGTTTCTGTTTGCTGTGAAGTTCCCTTTACTTCCGCAGCAGTTTTCTAACTCGGTTGTTGTACCACGGTGGCTCTTTTCCATCTCTTACGATGATTGCTTGGCACATACTCATCTAACGCATATTGTACGATGGTTTTGAACTTTGTCCACTGATCTTCAACACTGTCTGTAATTGAGACAAATCTTTTGTGTTGAGCCGTCAAGTACTCTGTAATCTGCTTTTTGTCACTTTTGCTAAACAGAAAAATCTTCCTACCTTTTTTAATATTTCTATTTACGTCTGAAATCATCGATGCCGTAACCGCTTTATGATCGCTGATTCTCTGTTCTGCGGTTACTGCTTCAAACAGTTCGGGTCTGTTTGTCACCAGAAGGTCTAATATGTTATCGCCACGAGTCGGTTCTCTGTTTAACTGCTCAAGGTAGTTTTCAGATAAAGCACTTAAAAAAATTTCACTGGATTCTTTGTCCCTTTCACCCGTTATGAACGTTTGAGTCTCCCAGTCTATATCCTGCAAATTGAAATCTCCACCCAGAACTATAACATGGTGAGGAAATCTACTCGAAATATTTTCCAAATTATCCTTCAGGTGCTCAGCCACAACAGCTGCTGAGCCAGGGGGCCTATAGAGACATCCAATTACCATGTCTGGGCCTGCTTTAAGCGTGGCCTTCACCCAAATCATTTCACATTTCGGATCTCCGTCAATTTACTTCGATACTATTGCACTTCTTACCGCTATAAACACGCCTACCCCTTCACTGTACAGCCTGTCTCTGCGGTATACATTCCAATCTGAGTTTAGGATTGCATTACTGTTTACGTCTGGTTTCAGCCAACTTTCTGTCCGTAGTACTATATGGGCGTTGTGACCGTTTATTAATGAGAGCAGTTCTGGGACCTTTCTATAGACGCTCCTGCAGTTTACTATTAGCACATTAATATTGTTATTCCCTGTTGCATTTTGACTACTCCTACCTTGCCGCGTCTCAGGAGGCGTCTTGTCGGGCCTAGGGAGGGAATTCTCTAACCTAAAAAACCCCCATGTGCACTCCACACGTACTCCGCTACCCTTGTAGCCGCTTCCTGCGTGTAGTGCACGCCTGACCTATCCAGGGGACCCTACATTTCTCCACCCGATAGCGGAGGTCGAGGAATTTGCACCCCAGATCTCCGCAGAATCGTCTGAGCCTCTGGTTTAAGCCTTCCGCTTGGCTCCAAACCGGAGGACCGCGATCGGTTCTGGGAACGATACTACAAATAGTTAGCTCTGATTCCACCCCACGAGCGAGGCTTTCCGCGTTCACCAATTCCTCCAACCGCCTGTACGAACTGAGGATGACCTCTGAACCCAGACGGTAGGAGTCATTAGTGCCGATATGAGCAACAATTTGCAGTGGGGTGCAGCCAGTGGTCTCTATCGCCGCCGGCAGGGCCTCCTCCAAATCTCGGATGAGACCCACCCGGCAATCAGACAGAGTGAACACGCCTTCTTCCCCGACCTTCCGCTATTTCCCTAAGGGACTCCATCACCCGCCTAACGCTGGAGCTCCCAATAACTAATAAACCCCTCCCCCGTGTGCCTGCTCGGACCTTGCTGAAAGAGCAGCCACACGTCCACTCACAGGCAGAGTGGGCGATGCCACACGGCCAGCGTCCACATTGACCCTCCGCCTCGTGCGCCGCGAACGCCGCTGAACCCGCCACTCCCTTTGGGGAGAGGGTGGCCCAACCGCGTCCGGTACCCGCGAAGATGTCTCGACAGCAGGGACAGTGGGTGAAGCATGTAACACCTGGGGCGTACCATGCGACGCACCAGACTCCCCACTGCCGCTACACTCCTAGGCAGCAGCCCGAAGACGGCTGACCGCGGCCATCAACACGCTCAGCTGTTCGCGAACAGTGGCCAGCTCCTCCTGCGTCCGTACACAGCAGTCACACATCCTATCCATCGTAAGGAATCAATTTACTGTAGAGAATCAACTTTTAACTAGACTGCTAATTCACTAAAGGCGGCTGATTGTTGACTAAACTGTGTTTGCTAGACACTTCTTGTAGAAAACAATAAAAATAGCACTACCTGTCTCTGGACTGTATTGAAAACAAATACTAGCACAACTGGCACTATGGTTGACTAAAGGGACTCTCTCTGACTGTATTCAAAACAAACACGAAGTCTATGGAACACTATTACTAGCACTCGACAGTTAAAGCTTCCTAAAAGCAAAAACACACGGAAGAAGAAGTAACAAGTAAGAAAAATACAGTTAATACTTAAATTAAGGTAGCTCGCTGCACAGCAGACGTGAGGCAGACGGCAGTTACGACGACACTGACACTTTATAAAACTTCAGCTAGGTCTCTTCCCTGGATTTATTCCGCAAACTTTTCACGATGGTCCACGTATGGAAGTAGATTTATTTAATTTTTGTCCGTGTCATGGATATATTCGTAAGTGATGTTGCAGCGTAGATATTTAAACTGTTTTACTTGCTCCAGGAGTTTATTATTCAAGATGTATTTTTAGCATACTTTCTCGCAGGCGTAAAATGCATTGCTATTTATAATTAGAGTAGGACCCTATGCTAACTGATTAAGGTACCGGTACATGCAGATTCATTTCGACAGGTTCCTATTGGATTACAGCATTTTATCGCTTTCGCCAACAGCACATTGTTACAGAATGATCGAGGATTAGGAATGATATAACAGATACCTATTGGAATAGGATCAGGAGTGATGTAGTCGCCAGTTGCACATAATTTTCAATTTCAATGAGTGCATCTGTGATCTTCCGAATTTGAGACAGATTTAAATCGCAAGGATCGAACGACAAAGACGTCCTATAAAGAATAAGGTATAAATACAAAACTTTTGTTATAAACAAAGGTAAAGCATCAGAGAAGTACAAGACGGTTTCTAAGAGTGTATGTACAGAGGTTGAGATCCAGAGAAAGTACATACCTTCGTAAAAGTAACACTAAAATGCCTCACACGACTAAAAATAAACAATAATTTGGGATTAAAAGCAACGGACATACTGCCACCTTGGTACTGATGCATACTGTTTGCAACCAAAAAACTGGTAACTTAACGATGTAGGAGCGCAAGTATCCATTAATCTTATAAAACAAAATAAAATGCCATTTAAAGTTTCAGACTGGTATGTCACCTTGCTGTATAGACCACTCTGTAGCGGTATCTCTGTAGGGAATGGTGATGATGTAAGTGGTGGGGAACCAATGGAAACGCTGTGGCCAATTTAACAATATAATTCTATTATAGCTTCAGTTCTACATGAGGCAGGAATGCACATCCCGTGAACTATGGACGGTACAGCAGGTATCGGCTGCTAGGACGGCGCCGGCCGGCGGCGAAGGCAACGCCACGTGCAGTCGCGACAGCAATACCTCCCAGGCGGTGGCCCCACTGCTCTTCGCTCCGTTGTGACGGAGGCGGCTGTGCGTGGATCTCGACCCGTGCCTCTCGAACAGGCGGCGGACGGCGGTTGGCATTGTGAGGTCGAGACCCTGCCTTGGCCTCAAGCGGCGCGGCAGCAGGCACGGAGCACACGCCGTCAAGTCCCGTGAAGGATCCAGTGCGGTGGCAGACGCAGCGTGGTCCCGAACTGGAGGCCGCTGTTGGCGCTGCGCAGTCGTCTCGCAGTCCGGTGGTGCTCTGGTGTCGTGGTCTGGCTGCCCAGCGAAGACCGAGTCCCCTAATCGAATAACGTCCTTTCCTCAAATTTAGCATTTATGTTCCGTTACTGCCCATTTATTTCTCTGAAATCTGCAGAGACCATTTCAGTCTTACCTGGGAGGATGTTTGAAGGGTAAAAGTGCACTACTGGCCATTAAAATTGCTACAACACGAAGATGACGAGCAACAGACGCTAAATATTACCGACAGGAAGACGATGCTGTGATATGCAAATGATTATCTTTTCAGAGCATTCACACAAGGTTGGCGCCGGTGGCGACACCTACAACGTGCTGACATGAGGAAAGTTTCCAACCGATTTCTCATACACAAACAGCAGTTGACCGGCGTTGCCTGGTGAAACGTTGTTGTGATGCCTCGTGTAAGGAGGAGAAATGCGTACCAAAACCTTTCCGACTTTGATAAAGGTCGGATTGTAGCCTATCGCGATTGCGGTTTATCGTATGGCGACAGTGCTGCTCACGTTAGTCGAGATCCAATGACTGTTAGCAGAATACGGAATCGGAGGGTTCAGGAAGGTAATACGGAACGCCGTGCTGGATCGCAATGGCCTCGTATCACTAGCAGTCGAGATGACAGGCATCTTATCTGCATGGCTGTAACGGATCGTGCAGCCACGTCTCGATCCCTGAGTCAACACATGGGGACGTTTGCAAGACAACAACCATCTGCACGAACAGTTCGACGGCGTTTGCAGCAGCATGGACTATCAGCTCGGAGACCATGCTTGCGGTTACCCTTGACGCTGCATCACAGACAGGAGCGCCTGCGATGGTGTACTCAAACGACGAACCTGGGTGCACGAATGACAAAACGTCATTTTTTCGGATGAATCCAGGTTGTGTTTAGAACATATTGATGGTCGCATCCATGTTTGTGACATCGCGGTGAATGCACATTGGAAGCGTGTATTCATCATCGCTATACTGGCGTATCACCCGGCGTGATGGTATGCGGTGCCATTGGTTACACGTCTTGATCACCTATTGTTCGCATTGACGACACTTTGAACAGTGGACGTTACATTTCAGTTGTGTTACGACCAGTGGTTCTACCCTTCATTCGATCCCTGCGAAACCCTACATTTCACCAGGATAATTCACAACCTCATGTTGCAGGTCCTGTACGGGCCTTTCTGGATAAAGAAAATGTTCGACTGCTGCCGTGGTCAGCACATTCTCCAGATCTCTCACCAATTGAAAACGTCTGGTCAATGATGGACGAGCAACTGGCGCATGACAATACGCCAGTCACTGCTCTTGATGAACTGTGGTACCGTGTTGAGGCTGCATGGGTAGCTGTACCTGTACACGCCATCCAAGCTCTGTTTGATTCAATGCCCAGGCGTATCAAGGCCTTTATTACGGTCAGAAGGTGGTTGTTCTGAGTACTGATCTTTCAGGATCTATGCACCCAAATTGTGTGAAAATGTAATCACATGCCAGATCTAGTGTAAAAAATTTCTGCAATGATTACCCGTTTATCATCTGCATTTCTTCTTGGTGTAGCAATTTTAATCGCCGGTAGTGTAGTTTCAGGCGTACACCAAGGACCATTATGTTTCAGGAACATTACGGTTTGCAATATGAAATATGTAACTGAGGTAGTGAATGTCGCCAGTAGCTTGGGTGGATGTTGATGTATTATGCACACGCGTAGTAGAGCCAGAAAAAGAATGTGTCTAAATGAAGATGTGCACACGATCGATGCTTGGTGCGCGAATTAGAAATAGAACCTGGATTAGTAGAGGAATTGTCAGAGAGATTCTCGTCCAACTCCTGTGGTACGCCCCACAAAACAGTTGTTGGGAATCATGGAGAAGATTAGTGAAAACACCCTTTTCCTGTACGTTCGTAGAAGGGTCAACCGGCTATTGCTTGCTTCCCGCTACAAATATCTCAAGTACAGAGCATGAAACAAACGATATGCTTTCTTTAAAAAAATGCATGACTCAGAGCAATACTGTATTTATTTATTATTACTACCGATTATGGTCGTAAACAATCATGTTAGTATCTGTAGCAATGCAAAGAATGAAACAAGCTACAGAAACAAAAAAAAGGCACAGATTGACAACATTAATAAAAGAACATGGTACTTACGAAAGAATGAATAATTTTACTCATGTCACACAAATTTAGACATGTAAACGCATTTACAGGTATAATCATTACAACTGTGCACATCTAGGAAAGCAAAGACAATAATAAATCTGAGGCCCACATAGTAGCTATATGGTAACTGGACGTATGTAGTCAATGCGTAAAGGGCTCAGATACAAGAGACGATTGACCAAAGCAATTGCCACCAGAAAGATAAAGCAAAGTGTTCGATGTAACCGATATAAGGAATACCATAAAACAATATAATGATAAAATGAATAAAATTTTATATCACTGCAAACATAGAGTGAAACTTGCACAGCTGGTCATATAAGAAAAGCCAATACAATTAAAATAATAATAGTAGTCATTAAACAATTTTTGTATGGAACTATAACAAACAACATAACAAACCAAAAATATTCTCATACCATGATAATGCCACTTAATATTTAAAAACAATTATGTATTATCATTTACAAATAAGGAGGAAGGAGTCAAAACCAGCAGATATCTTACACACAGGTAATAATGCGTATTCAGCCAATAACAATAACAGCTGATTACGCTTACTGACAGAAAGAAACACAATATCTACAAGTACCAGTTGCTTACAAAAATAATAAAACCACCGAGGAGTTCGTTTTGGAAAAATATCCGTAAATAAAGTAAAACAAAATCTGAACTTCGTAGTGACAAACTATATATTGAAGCACACAAAAATCTTTCGTCCTTGCCATATGTGGGCATTACGGGAAATAACATCAGAGAAAAACACATAAAAACAACTAGCACGGATAAATATCCAGTAACATCACAAACCTTAATCCTTGCACTAATACTAAGCTAAAAACCGGTATCTCCATGTCTTTCAAACATAAGCTATTGTCAGGGACACAACATACAACGCTAAGAATATTCTCAGTGTCACGATAATGTCATATAATATGTAATGGGGCGATGAAAATGCTTCCGTTTCAATACGTTGCTGCAACATTTATGCAACGTAGCGCTACTCGGATGCGGGTATATCAGCACCGACATACAGACAAGGGATTAGTGTGACATTCGTGTCTTTTTGACGTGTTATTCTTTTGGCTGCCAAACGCCGATAGACATTCATCAGAAAAAGAAGAATGTGTATGGGACAGTATGTCCGCCGAAATCAACCATTGAGAGAAGTTCCGTGCTGGACGTGATTCGGCACAAGATCAGTGAGGCAAGCCTCATCCATTACGAACAACTCAAGTGGGAGACACTGGAGCACCCACGCTATAGTCTTGGACTCTCCCCACGCGCTTATCACACCTCCAGTCCCTTAAAAAAGGCATTGAAGGGTCGACGATTCGTGTCGGATGAGGATGTGCGGCAGGCAGTTACGGACTTTTTCACGCAGCAGGACACAGTGTTTCGCCAAACAGGTATCTTCAATCTGGTGCGTCGGTGGGGTGATTGCTTCAATGCTCACGGCTATTTTGCTTGATTAGCATACCGATTCTGGACCGTTCCACATTCGAACGGAAAGTTTTTATCGCCATTATAATATTCAGTGTCTTGTGAGTTGCTAACAGAGCTTGGGAACAAAAGTGTCAGATAACTTCCAAGGAGACGCATAAATAATTTGTAGGCTACCAATAACGAGGGCAAGTTATAAGTCTTATCAATGCAAGAAAACACTGTACATCTAAGCAGTACCTACAAACAAAGAGTAATGAAATAACCGAGAAGTTCCTTTTAAAAACATGCCCCTAACTGAAATGGACCAAAAACTTAACTTATTACCATCACAATGTATAAATTCAAGTGTACACAATCCTTTGAGGTTGTCGTATGTGGGAATGACAGGAAACATCCATTGGTGAAAATTAAATAACAAAGAATATTTCAGGCAACTGTGGACAGCATCGATATAACCAGAATCAGATTTTCACTCTGCACCGGCGTGTGTGCTGATATGAAACTTCTTGGCAGATTACAACTGTGTGCCGAACGGAGACTCGAACTCGGGACCTTTGCCTTTCGCGGGCAAGTGGTCTACCATCTGAGTAACCACGACTCAGAGGCCGTCCTCACAGCTTTAATTCTGCCACTATCTCGACTCTTACCTTCCAAACTTCACAGAAGCTCTCCTGCGAACCTTCTGAAGTAGCACTTCTGGAAGAAAGGATATTGCGGAGACATGGCTTAGCCACAGTCTGGGGGATGTTTCCAGAATGACATTTTCATTCTGCAGCGGAGTGTGCGCTGATATGAAACTTCCACGAGTGCTAGTTCTGTAAGGTTCGCAGGAGGGTTTCAGTGAAGTCAGGAAGGTACGAGACGACTGGCAGAATTAAAGCCGTGAGGACGGGGCGTGAGTCGTGCTTGGGTAGCTCAGATGGTACAGCACTTGCCCGAGTCCGGAACACAGTTTTAATCTGCCAGGAAGTTTCCGCATCGAGATACTTGGATAATTGCTTGATACACACTGTGCTGTCTTATAATACATTTATTCAGTACCGATTTCGATCAAGGACTATCTTCACAGTGGAAAAAATATATGTTGTGCCTGAGCGGTAGTGCTGTGCTGCTCTTACTGTGACTCATAGGTTCAACGCTATTTCCTGCTTCGTTGCGCCTATATTACAGCGTTGAGAACAAATTGTCTTACATTTTCAAGTCAGCTAAGGCGTATACTGTCCAGGTTCAATAGCATGTATTCGTATGCCATGTGAACGTGGGGCGACGGAAATTTTTCCACTTTAAAGATGGCCATGAGCCAAACCGATAGCGAATAAATGTATTGTAGGACAGCACAGTTTCTATCAAGCATTTCTCCAAGTAAATAATAACGACGGGCATGGATCAGTACCTAGCAACACCACTAACCCTGCGAGTAATTCAGAGCGAAAGACTAGTGCCTTACCAGGCGAACCAAAAGACATTGGAAAACTATCGACTTACCACACCACAACACGAACTTCTTAAAACCTGGTATCCAAATAGAGGCATTTATGACAACAACGGCGGTTCATCTGTCACTGTTGTCATTAATCTCCTTACTTTGGTGTAGTTTTAGTTGGTTTCTTTCTTTGCGTTGCTACAGATACTAAGATGATGGTTTATCATTGAACCCGGTACTAGCAATAATCGAATACAATACAGCTACGCGTGATAAATTTTTTAAGGCAAACAACTGCAGTTGATAGCCGCCTGAAGAAAATGTTTGATTAATCATCTATCACTTCTACATAAATTTACTGCTCGAGACAGAGGCAAAATTATGGTGTAACAGCTATATTGTATGGTGTAACCGTTTGTAACGAGAATGTGGTTGCTAATATTACGTGGCTGATACATATACTGTGGTGCATTTTTTTTAAGCTCACTCGATTATCAAAAGAAACTCTGCACGCTGTTACGGTTCCTTTGTCTCCTCTCTGAAATAAACTTGACAAGGCACCCTCACACACACATCTCTTCTCACTACCAAAATAACGCCTTTGAGCGTTCAGTACATCGTCGTCTCAGTATCGGCAAGGTCGTGAGATGTTTGTTACGGCCCAGTACCATTGCCCTATGCTCTATTTGTCTAAAAATTAATATTCTCCTAACATTTAATTTTATGTATAGCTCTTACGTTTTCCAGTGTCGTAATCTTTGAAGGCTTATTATAACAAGTACACGTTTCAGTAGTGCCACGAATTACTGCCAGATCAGTAAGACGTCAACAAGTATTAGATGGTTAACTATGCACGTATATTGAAAGCATGGTCGAACACAGTCTGCTTCTGTTATTCTAAAATTCTAGTAATATGAACACTTTTTCATATTGCCTTAGAATTAAACTTCTTTTTGTGTAATATGTCAGAACTATGCATACCAGAAAAGAAAAACTATGCCTAGAATCAAAAATCAGAAGCAGTAAATTCGGCTAATGGTTGCGAGAGTGAGGTATCGGTTCCCATTAAGAGGCACATATATGTGTCCCAGTTGACGCACTTCATATCTATGAGTAAAGCTATTCCCGTACAGGTGAGACATTTTACTTGAAATGCATGTCCAAAGGAATTGTGTATCATTATTCAGAAGAACACAGGTACTGCAATATTGTATTTATCCACCGACAGCGGGCGAACGTCTTCCAAGTAAAATGTCTCACCTCTACGCGAATATACATAAAGGAAGTACGAATGCAGATTGTAGGCCCATAGTTGACGACATACTGAAGTTTGTGTCGTACACGGATAGCCAAATGGTATGCCAACCGCTCGCGATGAGCGGGAAATCCGGGTCCGGCACAAATTTTCATTGTCGTCATTCCATTCTACACCTATGGTTGTCCTGATTCATAGAAGCGCATACATTTAATGTGTTTCATAACGACTGTAGTCACGGCAGCGCCTGTTGCTTTGGACATGATGCGTGTAAAAAGATTCCTTCCGTCGTAATTCAGAATAACACAGGGACTGCAATATCATTCTGATTTTAAAATTTGTTTCCTGATGAGGTGAAATTTCGCGATGTTGATGCCGTCGTTTTTAACTACATACACAGTGTTCCATTAAGTTCTTCCAGTGGTACTGTTGTACAGTAGATGTCGCTCACAGCTGCTCCGTGAGATAATGAAAACAGGTGCACGGTGAGAAGCCTGGGCCTTTATAAAAGCTGAACTCTAGAGGTAGCTGTATACGAAGATAAAGATGTTGATGTTGACACCGGTTTGTGTAGGAAAAGGCTATGAGTGACGAAAAATACGGCTGCGGGCAGAAAAACCTGGAATGGATTAACTGGCTGAAATATGCCATCGACTAGCCTCAAGGTTCAAAATGGTTCAAATGGCTCTGAGCACGATGGACTTAACAACTACGGTCATCAGTCCCCTAGAACTCAGAACTACTTAAACTTAACTAACCTAAGGACATCACACAACACCCAGCCATCACGAGGCAGAGAAAATCCCTGACCCCGCCGGGAATTGAACCCGGGCGCGGGAAGCGAGAACGCTACCGCACGAACACGAGCTGCGGACAGCTTCAAGAAAAACTGAATTGTTGTAGTATTACGTTGTTTTTATATTCAGATAGGTAATGACGTGGAAGGCTGCGATGAAATTGATGTATTCAACTGTAGGTGTAAAACTGAGGAAATCGTTTGGCATAGTTGTGTACAGTGACATTCTGTCTAATAAAATTTGGGAAGAACGGATTGTATTTGTATTTGTGGAAAATAATGGGACGGTGTTTGTTCAGTACTGTACGTTTCAGGAAGAAAGGTTAAAAAAAGTTACGAACATTTGTAAGCGGAGTTCATTGCAATAATACATAGTACATCACGTTTAATATACCATCGATAATGTATTGAGTGGACACATTCAGTGGAAATTAATACAAACTTGTCGGTATATACGTCACGTCGGCTTATAGTTAAATCTCAAGCTTCCATTGACAGTGTTCCCATCTCCAGCCGACAAAACTGACTAATCGATTGATCCATGTCATCGTTATGACCATCATCATCAGCGAGTTGACATCTACCACTGGATAAAGACCTCCTCCAGACTTCTCAATACATTATGGTCTTTCTGGTATGCATACATATTGATTTTACATGTTTTCTAATGTCATCTACCTTATTTCCATTAGCTCGTGATTCAGATTTTTTCTTATTTCTTAATATCCATCAAAGAGCTTCCATTGTGAATCTATCATCCAATAGCCTGACTCCATGGCCTGCCAATCTCCTGTCTATTTTCATAATTACTTCATCTCCAAAACTTCCTGGCAGATTAAAACTGTGTGCCCGACCGAGACAACTGGGGACCTTTGCCTTTCGCGGGCAAGTGCTCTACCATCTGATCTACCGTTGCACGACTCACGGCCGGTCCTCACAGCTTTACTTCTGCCAGTATCTCGTCTCCTACCTTCGAAACTTTACAGAAGCTCTCCTGCGAACCTTGCAGAACTAGCACTCCTGAAAGAAAGGATATGTCTCCACAATATCCTTTCTTTCAGGAGAGCCTCCATCTCCCTAGTTCCCACATTAAAAACCTGCAGTTACACAAATATTCTCCTGCAATCGCCTCCTCTACAGTTCTCCAACTTTTTTTGTTCGATGTTAGGGTTTTCACAGCTACAGTCATCAGGACCACCAGAATAACGATCAGCACCGACCACAGTTACAGCTTCTATAATGGGAGCACTAGTTTAGAGTTCACTGCACATGGCAATGATTTGTACCAGGAGAGCATCTGCCAATGCGGCGTAGTAATTCTTATGAAGACCAGCTGGCTCTCTAGAATCTTATACCACAATTCAGATCTACAATCGGGATCTTGACTAATATGAAACCTAGAACGTGATGGGTAATAACGATAACTGATAACAGAATGGAGGCTTTTACGACCGGATGACAATGTTGCTGGTAAACCTCTCGGGGTATAAGTTCGTGTCCCATGAAACTCTTGTGTTCAACGTTTCGTCGAGAACTGCGCTGGTCTTCTTCAGAGGCATTGCTGCGTCGTTGAGTCTTGCCGACTGACCATCAGTCGGCAAGACACGATGGAGGAGCAACCACTCTGAAGATTTCTAGCGCAGTTCTGGACGAAACAGAAGAGTTTTGTGGAACACGAACTTATAGACCGAGAGGTTTACCAGCAGCAATAAGGATAATTACTTGTGAATGCGTCCCATTAACATAGTGCTTCTACATCCAAAGACCCCTTTAATTAAGAAAACTTGGCCGGTGCCAGATAACTAAACCTTAGAAACGGTCAAGAAGTTAAAAAACGCTCAAACACTACTCTTCGAAATTTAAACCTGCCAAGCGCTCAATAATAACATTTAAAAAACCTTAAAAACCTGGGCAACGGCCATCCATTGCCCTGCAAAACATTTTCGGAGTGAAACTCGAAAACGCATAACATCTTTTAATAAAAAGGAAAATGAAACAAAAATATTACAATTACTGCTGCAGAAGCCCATATCAAGGTTGTATAACATGATTTTCTGCGGCGTGAGATGAAGCAGGAGGCACCTATTCCACGCAGGCGGCCGGTTCACAAGAGAAGTATGGTACCAATAGGTTCGGCGTCTTTGCGTGTGTCGGAACAGCCGTAAGCCAGGAACAAACTAATGGAACGACTGAGTTGCGGCACCACTAGCCCCTTACGTAATCTCCCGTAATCGAGTGTACAGTCGAGAAAGGATTCCATTAGCAGCACCCTGTCAGATTTACTGTTGAGCTTAAGAATCAACAATACGATTACTAGAACGACATCTCAGGCATTGCAGCCTCTTCATTCAGCCCAGCAGTTGCAGGCAAGATATCAGTGCAGGAAAAAACCCCAGGAACCACCAGTATCGTCTTTCTTGACTTAGCCCGTGTAACATTCTTATCTCCATGGTCACTGGACCGACTGACATCACGATAATCCCATAATCTAGAGGCCTAATGAATAATTCTCCAAAATAGCAGACTTCGTACGTTAGTGATACAAACTGAATCTACAAATGATAGGACAGTGGCTTGAAGGTACAAATGAAATAATTTTTTCCCTAAAGGGACACACACGGCCAAGATAGATTACAATAATGCGTACTCGTGAATAACGTCGAGGAACCGCCGTGTTAACAAGCCTTGTACCAAATACTAACGGCCAGAGTAACAACAGCTGGGCTCCGAATCCGACTTGATGCCACAAACTACGCTGCCGCTGACAAGGGAACCTCCCCATCGCACCCCTCTCAGATTTAGTTATAAATTGGCACAGTGGATAGGCCTCGAAAAACTGAACACAGATCAATCGAGAACGCAGGAAGAAGTTGTGTGGAACTATGAAAAAAATAAGCAAAATATACAAACTGAGTAGTCCATGCGCAAGATAAGCAACATCAAGGATTATGTGAGCTCAGGAGCGCCCTGGTCCTGTGGTTAGCGTGAGCAGCTGCGGAACGAGAGGTCCTTGGTTCAAGTCTTCCCTCGAGTGAAAAGCTTACTTTCTTTATTTTCGCAAAGTTATCATCTGTCCGTTCGTTCATTGACGTCTCTGCTCACTGTAATAAGTTTAGTGTCTGTGTTTTGCTACCGCACCGTAAAACCGTGCGATTAGTAGACGAAAGGACGTGCTTTTCCAACGGGAACCGAAAACATTTGATTGCAAGGTCATAGGTCAACCGATTCCTCCACAGGAAAACACGTCTGATATATTCTATACGACACTAGTGACGGCATGTGCGTCACATGACAGGAATATGTTGTCGACCCATCTAACTTGTACACTTGGCGAATGGGTAAGAAGATTCTTCTACCTTGTGCGATTTAGGTTTTCTTGTGGATGTGATAATCACTCCCAAGAAAGTGATGAGTCTCGTTAGCAGGAACACTCTCTCCTCCATGCGCTGCAGTCGACTGACGTCGTGTGTTTCGATGTTTGTTTAGGTGTAGCGTCCGCATAATACGGCGCAGTTACCTCGCATCGGACGGACGGACAGATAATAATTGCCTGAAAATAAAAAATTAAACTTTTCACTCGAAGGAAGACTTGAACCAAGGACCTTTCGTTCCGCAGGTGTTCACGCTCACCACGGGACCACGGCGCTCCTGAGTTCACACTGTCCTTGAAGTTGCCTATCTTGCTCATGGACTACTCAGTTTGTATATTTTGCTTATTTTTTTCATAGTTCCACACAAGTTCTTCCTGTTTTCTCGATTGATCTGTGTTCAGTTTTTGAAGGCCTATCCTCTGTGCCAACTTATAACTAAATCTGAGGGGGGTGCGATGGGGAGGTTCCCTTGTGAGAACAAACGCCCCAATTATTCGCGGCGGTACGACCAAGCCCCCCAGTAGGTAAGCGCCGCCTGTGGCGAGGAATCCCCTAGTGCCCTGGTGCGCACGGCGAGAGAATTGAAAGGAAGAAGCCGCTACGACTCACAGTCTTTCTAGGCTAAAACAAATTATAAACAGTGAAAACTACTTTGTTAAAGAATGAAGGTATGTTAACTCATGGGGTTCCGGAACTAATGACCGAATATAATCCATTTGGGTGTTAGACCGCGTCGGAAAGAATCACTAAAACAACTATAAAACAGACGTTTCAGTCGTATTTGCAGCGGTTCCCTTCAACGCATAAACTGCTATTCAGTCGTTTCGAAGAAACCGCTGCAAAGACAGGCAAAACGTTCTTTGTACAGGCGTTCCCATACTTAGCTGTCATCTACAACCACACGATCGACGCTATCCGTAAAGACTGGAATGTTGCGCAGGTCACACCAATACTTAAGAAAGGAAACAGTAGTAATCTAATGAATTGCAGCCCCACAATACTACCGTCGATTTGCAGTATGAATTTGAAACGTATACTGCGTTCGAACATTGTGAATTATACCGAAGCAAACGGTCTGTTGACAGCGCAGATTCAGAGAATATCGTACTTGTGAAACACATGTAGCTCTTTATTTGAACGAGGTTATGATTGCTGTCGACAGGGAATCTCAAATTGATTCCAATTTCTAGATTTCCAAAAGGGCTTTGGCAGTGTTCTTTCCAACAGACTTCTAATTAAATTGCTTGCTTTTGGAGTACCGTTACAGTTCTGCGACTGGATTCGTGCTTTCCAGTCACAAAGGTCACGTAATAAGATACGGGAAGTTATCGAGTAAAACGACTGTGATATCTAGCGCTCCTCAAGCAAGTGCTACAGCCCCCTCTGCTGTTCCTAATCTATGTAAACATTTGGCAGACAGTCTGAACAGCCTAAGTAGATTTTTTGCAGATAATGCTGCCATTTGCCATCTAGTAAAATAATCACAAGATCAAAACTAACTGGAAAATGACTCACGATATCTGCATGATGCGAAAAGTGGCAGTTGACTCTATTGACAGAGCGAGGTGGCACGGCTGTTAGCATTCGGGAGGACGAGGTTGAATCCCGCGTCCAGCCGTCCAGCTGCACGACTTTCGTGATTTCTCTACATCGCTCAAGGGAAATGGGGGGATGCTTCCTTCGGAATAGCACGGCATATTTCCTGCCTCACCCTTTAAACATCCCGAGCTTGTGTTCCGTTTGCAGCGACAACCACGTCGGAACAACTTTAACACTGTTCTTCCTTCCTTCTTCTTGTCAGCGTTTCTCATGTAGTCTTTCCTTTACCAGTTCTTCTAAGAATCTCCCCACTCCTTATCTTATCAGCCCGCCTATTCTGTAGCACCACATCTCTGACGCTTCGATTATCTTCTGTTGAGGTTTTCCCACCGCCCACGATTTGCTAACATACATTGCCGCGTTCCACACGTACACTCTCAGAAATTTATTCCTCAAATTAAAGCATGTATTTCATACCAGTAGACTTCTCTTGGCGAAGAATACTATCTTTGCTTGTGAGATGTCTGCTTTTTATCTCTACCTTGCTTCAATGGTCTTGGCTTATTTTGCTTCCAGGGTAGTGGAATTCCTTCAAACATCTGCTTCGGTATCACCAATTTTAATCTTCACTTTCACTTAGAACAGCAATTTCATCAGCGAATCTTATCATTGATGTCGAATCTCCCTGCATCCGAATATTAATCACGCTCTTCAAGCTTTCTTTTATTTCCGTTATTGCATTTTCGATGTAGAGATTGAACAGTTGGGGCGAAAGAATGCATCCCTATCTTACAGCTTTTTTGATACGAGCACTATGTTGTGGGTTTTCCAATCTTATTACTCCCTGTTGGTTTGTACAGTCGGCCGCGGTTCTAGGCGCTTCATTCCGGAACCGCGCGACTGCTGCGGTCCAGGTTCGAATCCTGCCTCGGGCATGGATGTGTGTGATGTAGTTCTAAGTTCTAGGGGACTGATGGCCTCATATAGTCTCATAGTGCTCAGAGCCATTTTTAGGTTGCTGTACGAATTATATTTCACCCGTCTTTTCCGATCGCTTAGTTCTATATTTATCAGAATTTCGGACATCTTGGTCAGTTTCACACCGTCAAACACTTTTTCTAGGTCGACGAATACTAAGAGCGCATCTTGACTTTTCGTCAACTTGGCTTCTGTTATCGAGTGCAGTGTGAGAACTGCCCCTGTGGTGCCTTTATCTTCCTT
This sequence comes from Schistocerca nitens, assembly GCF_023898315.1. NCBI lineage: Eukaryota > Metazoa > Arthropoda > Insecta > Orthoptera > Acrididae > Schistocerca > Schistocerca nitens. The sequence continues at coordinate 403,460,308 of NC_064617.1, forward strand.
AAAGCCAAACGGATCATCTAGCAGTTTCTTCACTGTCTCTAACATTCTGAAGTGTATTATTCGTGTCAGCAGATTGGCTTGATAACGCTTGATTCTGTGACAGTTCTATCATTTATCTGCCTTGCTACATTCGGAATTGTTTGGAAGACAGTTTCCGGAAGTCTGATGGTAAGTTGCCAGTCTCATAGTCAACTTGATTAGCTATTTATTTGCAACTCTCCTCAATGACTTTAAAAATTCCAAAGGAATATTATCTGTCCCTGCTACCTTATTTGATTTCAATTCTTCCAGAGCCCTTTTAAATGCCAATTAATACTGGATACCCCACATCTTCCATATCGACTCCAGATTCTTCTTCTATCACTTTATCATACAACCCATCACACTCCTAGAGGCCTTAAATGTACTCTTCCCACCTATCCGCTCTTTCTTCTGCGTTCAACAGTAGAATTCCCAGTACACTTTCAATGCTATCACTCTTCAATTTAATTTCACCGAAGGTTGATCTGATTGCTGCGTATGCTAAGTCCATCTTCCCGACGATCACCTTCTTCTCTGTTTCGTCACATCTTTCTCGCAGCCATATCGCCGTGGCTTCACTGTACCTCCCATTTACTTAATTCTCAAGGAACTTACATTGCTGTTTTTCTGTCTTTCCAAGAACACTTTTATACTTACTTCTTTCGTCTTTCTTTCTTGTGCCTATCTTTGCCTGTCTAACATCTGTGACCTCCTTGTTTAGAGATGTCCACTCCTCTTCTGCTGAACTGTCTACTCTGTGTTCCTTATCGCGGTAACCATATCGTTAGCGAAATTCAAACGGTCTCATTACACCTCACTACTTTAGTATCCCACTTTTCTCCACATCGATTAACCCGTACGATTGTCTTAAACTGCAGTCTACTCCTTATCATTACTAAACTGTGATCTGAGTCTATATCATCACCTAGGTCCGCCTAACGGACCAGTGTTAGATTTTGGAGTCTGTGTCTTCTGACCATGACGTAACGTATACATTAGTCATATTTCGTGGATACTGACACACTGAAGTGAGCGTTAGTGTTTAATAAAACATAACAACGTGATCTTAATGATTAACAGCTATACTTGAGTTTGCATCTATCATGATACTTATTTGAAAGAATTCTTGCGTGAGGTAATTTTTAAGTGAAGAAATTGATTTCAAAATTTATTTCATGGTGTATCTTATAAAATTGGTCCACTCAATCTATATTTTCGAATAAGTATTTAATCTCCTAGTAGTACAGAAGGTGATAATGGATAGTTCTGGATTTAAAATTGTTCGGCGAGATATATTTGCTAAACAGTATTTGGTATTTCTAAGGATCCATAAGTTAGAAATGAGATGCGGATGAAAGACGTTTTATTCGACTAATGGAAAGTGAACATGGAGTTGAAATGACTCAATTTAAACAGTGCAAAATCCAAAGGAACATTGTATTGAGGTCAGGGCTGTATTGAACGTAATCGCTAGTAGTTTGAGCAATGTGGCTGTCAATAACTGCAATAGCGGAAATACGACAACTTTAATACAAAGAATCTAACGAGAAGTCTTTATACCTTCTCGCCATTATTCTTTCAGAAGAAAACGATCCTGTAAACTAATACTCGTAAATACACAGAATTTGCGCGATTACTGGGTGTTGTGTGATGTCCTTAGGTTAGTTAGGTTTAAGTAGTTCTAAGTTCTAGGGGACTGATGACCGTAGATGTTAAGTCCCATAGTGCTCAGAGCCATTAGACCCATTTTTGAACATAGAATTTGTGATGTACACGTTGTCGCCAAATTTGTACACTGCCTGACAATAAAAGGGAAACACCACTAATTATATGTGTTTACTAGTTATTCAAAGAACTGTGACTGACACCCGAACAACAGGGACTTACATGCATTGAGAATAAAAAACAGCGCATTGAGAATGACTAACTTCTAGCCGAAATCTGGATTTGCATAATAGAATCAAAAAGGACTACTGATTGCTGCACTCTATAATTTATGTCACATACAGTCGCTGAGTGCATCCACTTTCTGAATGGAAGGTAACCTGAAAATCGTAATGTATTTTTACTTCCCCTATGCAAGTCGTTACAAGAAGCAAACAACAAAATAAATGGCCCCTCCCGGGCAATAAGTCGTATGGTTCCCTTCTGGAATACATCTGTGAATGTGGAGACAGAAGGTATGGAGACTTGTGGACTTTCCGGACTCTCAGCCGTCTTCTCGATGCTTTTTTGGGACCGGTGAAATCTGTTAGGGTTTTTTCCTTTATTTATTTGGTACACACACACACACACACACACACACACACACACACACACACACACACACACTACTGCTTGAGTCACTAACTATTGCCACCTCCAATAACTCCGAAAGTATGATAGGAGCTGAAAAGTTTGTGGGACAAAAGTTGCATCGGATAACGGGGGCCATAAAGTGACGTTCGTTTCTTGTTGCTGGGTGGGGTCGCTTCAGAACTATGAAGGTCAACATTGTTTTTTCAAATGGGATGCTATAGCTTTCTGATAGCGGCCGTCGAGACGAATCCAGTGATGTGTAACAGTAAGGTCTTTAAGGTCAACGAAGGTCATATAGGTGGCATGAACTTCCATGTACAGAAGGTGTTCGAAGTGATGACCATTGGTAACAATGCAGTGCTGCAGTCTTCTTGTCATGGATTGAGTGGTATTCCTTATCACATCGGCACTTACCAAAGCACATGATCTAAAAATTCTCTTTCGCAAATCTTCAGGTGTACTTGGAATGTCTTTATAAACAATGTCTTTTACGAATCTCCACAAGAAAAAATCCAGAGGCGTCAAGTCTGGCGAAGGAAGCGGCCACGACACATCTTCTCCGCCTCCAATACAACGATTTGGGAATTTTTTCTGCAAATCATTTCTAGCCATCAGCGAAAATTGTGCCGGACACCCATCGTGTTGATACCACTGCCTGTTCCTTGTTCCTAAAAGTATTTCTTCCAATAACAGACCTAATGTTTCTTGCAGAAACGTGGTGTACTTGCTACCATTAAGATTTCCTTCGATGAAATAGGGGCCTATAATTCTGTCCTCCGTAATCCCACACCATACATTCACCGACCACGGTTTTCGGAGAGCAACTTGCAGCAGTGAACATGGATTTTCAGTTGCCCATTCATGCGTGTCATGCAAATTAACATTTCCATGATTTGTGAATGTAGTCCTGTCAGTGAATAAAATCAAATTAATAAATGTGTCATCCTGTGAATCTGAAGTTGGGTCAAAAGCATAATTCAATACTACGCATACAGTCCGTACCAGTTAATTCTTTGTGGAGACTGATATGATAAGGATGATATTTATGGTGATGCAGAACACGAACAACACTACTCTGGGTCATGCCAGATTCCCTTGCCATTTGTTGCGAACAAACACAAGGGTCTCGAACCACGGTGGTAAGAGTACCAATTTCCGTTTCTTCGTTAGTAATTTTCCTTTTCCGGATATGCTTCCGATGCGTCAAAGATCCAGTTGTTCTCAGTTTATCATACACATATTTAAATATACGACGTGTAGGGTGAGTACGTTAAGGATATCTTTCAATCTATAAGTCTCTAGCTCTCACTGATTTCGTTGAAATTCTCCGTAAATGAGAAGCATATCGATTTTTACTTCGAAGGAATACATCATTCACATACGCTTGATTCGACGATACTAGTCTTAACCGTTCATATTACTGTAGTATTGCGAAACCGTCGAACGATGTTTACATGTCAACGGCGCGTTAGATGGATACGCCGTATTCGGCGAATTATACTATTTCTACGATATACGAGAGAGAATTGTCAGAGCATGTGCTTTGATAAGTGCCGAAGTGATAAGGAATACCACTTAATCCATTTTAAGAAGATTTCAGCACTGAATTGATACCAATGGTCAGCGCTTCCACCATCTTCTGCGAATGGACGTTCATGCCGCATTTGAGACCTTCGTTGACATTCAAAGACCTTACTGTTACACATCATTGGATTCGTCTCGATAGCCGCTATCAGAAAATAATTACCAAACTATCGCATCCCATTTAAAACAACTTCAGACTCGTCCCCACCTAGCAACAAAAAACCAACCTCATGTAATGGCCTCCACTGTGCCATGAAACTTTTGTCCTACAAACTTTTCAGCTCCTATCATAGTTTCGGAGTTATTGTAGGTGGCAATAGTTAGTGACTCACCCTGCATATAAACTGCTCAAACCCATCATCAGCGGATCACCAGAAAGTCTTCGAACACCTTCAGAAGAAAAGTAACATACTTTTTGTGGTAGGTTGGAGTTCGCTTCAGCATCGAATGTTGGTTCTCCAGGAAATTTGTATAATCATCAATGGCATGTTCCGATGTGCTTAATGTGCAGTACACGGTGTCTCAAAAAATGGTTCAAATGGCTCTGACTACTATGGGACTTAACATCTGAGGTCATCAGTTCCCTAGAACTTAGAACTACTTAAACCTAACTAACCTAAGGACATCACACACATCCATGCCCGAGGCAGGATTCGAACCTGAGACCGGAGCGGTCGCGCGGTTCCAAACTGAAGCGCCTAGAACCGCTCGGCCACTCCGGCCGGCACACGGTGTCTCCCATTAGCCAGTGGTAAGCTGGGAGGAGGGGGGGGGGGGTGTATATTACACCAGACCGTATTCCAGTCAACAGTAGGAGATATGCTTTCGACCACGTTCCGTCGCTGTCGCAACATGATGGTGCTGTACACACTGTGGACTGCGGACACATCGCCAATGCACAGCATCCTCCCCAAGTAACTGTAAGCTAGCACAAAAGTACAGCAGTTGGACAGTGCTGTAGGGGTGTTGTGAATATCTGTCGGCGGGTCTAGGGTGGGTGGCACAATTTCCGTAAGGAGAAATGAGATCAGACGGCTATGGTCACGTTTCCATTGCCACAGCGTCAGTCGTACTAATAACACCAAAGCCTTGAGTACACATTGGTGAGTCCGAGGCCACAAGCAGTCACAGGGAGACTGTGCGTCATGTAACTCACTTTGAAGAGATGTCCTTGATCCACGTAGTGTCCGAAGGCTGCCTGGAGTCTGTTCATTGTCGCTCACGGCTTGGGAAATATTCTTGGCAAATATATAACCTGCGACACCAAGTAGGCGTTAACTAATTCGAACCTTTGCAGCGCATCTAGGGAACGTATTGAGTGTAGGCGGACACAGGCGCGAATATTGTTGAAGAGGCGTTTGTAGTTGAGTGCGATCGCGCGGCGCATTGTCTTAGTGTACACTACCCACAAACATTTAATCTCAATAAGCACTTTAATTCGGCCTTACGGTTGAGCGGGTAACCGGCCACCAGTGTCCATAATTCCCGATTTTCGCCTGTTCATTTGCGCACCAGTCGCTTTGCCATATCTCTCAATCAGGATTAGCGCCATCTCTTTGTTGGGCTTCCAGTAGCGTTTTGTGGAGTTGAATCAACAGGGGTTCAATTGCGAGTGCAAACAGGCCTATGGAGAAGGGACACCCCTGTCTGACAATGTATTGTGTCAGTATTAGTCCTGCTGAAAGTCCGTTGACTAAGGCCATTGACTGTGATCCGTCAAGAAGTAGCATTACAGTTGTAACGAACCGTTGTGGAATATTCATCGCCGCAATTGTTGCACGCAGAAAGTCATGGCGACTACATTACAGGCTTTCACAAGCTGCGACATCGTCGCGAAAAACAGTGACCCGTATATGTAATAAGTTTCCTTTAATTTACGTCTATGGTCACAAACTTTTTGTTAACAGATTATCGGTTTTGGTCTTTAATGATCATTATCAGATCTGCAGCAAAAATGGGAAAAACATAAATACACTTGTAAACTGTATACAGCTTAAGAACAATACGTAGACGATAATGAAAAGTAGAACTGACAAAATGTACATTTGTGCGCTTTAAATATGAAACAGTGGTTGACATGTGCTCTATTGCCAATATTCTTAACTCTTCCTCTTTTTAACAATATTACTTTTGTCGTGTTCTTCTTTTTATTGCTTTTTAGTACTATAATGCCTTTTATACGTTATAAGCTTATTACAGACTTCAACTGTTGTATCCCCCTTTATTTTCGGTGTTTCAATTAATTATTGAAAACTAGTGTATGCCGACATTAGCTACATCTAGTGAACTTATAACACAAACATCTTGTGGCTACTGTACGGCAGCTTGTTTTACACAGTAGTACTATTTACAACATGACCCGTGCATGTGATATTTATATGTATTCGACGATGCTGGTGCTGATACCGCATTTAACATTTGACGACGCCACTATGGCTGCAGCACATTACGACAGGTATGCCTCGTCATATTTAAATCGCACAAATGTGAATTTTGTCAGTTCTACTTTTCATTATGGTCTATGTATTGTTCTTAAGCTGTATACAGTTTGCGCGTGTATTTATGTTTTTCCCATTTTTTCTGCAGATCTGATGATGGTCATTAAAGACCGAAACCGGTAATCTATTAACAAAAGGTTTGTGACCATAGACGCAAATTAAAGGAAACTTATTATATTAAAAGCTTGAATTCTGAATGCATCTACGGTGGCTATCAGATCGCGATAGTCACATAATGGCATTTGAACAGCGCTGTTGTCACCGACTCCTGTCTAGTCTTTTCCCGCCGACACTGTAAGGGCTGGTTTTAAACGAAGTGCGGGAAGTCTTGCAACGAGTTTGTAGTCGCTGTTAAGATGTGTTATCGGCCGGAATTGATGCACGGAGTATCCTGACGATGTCTTCGGAACGGGGATTATCAGACCTTCCGTAAAGTCGCGAGGTGCGGACACTTCGAGGGTGAATAACTCCTGGAACAACTGTCGCAACGTCGGCATTAGTATATCTTGAAATTCCCTGTAGAATTCTATGGGCAGTCCGTCGGGTCCAGTGGATTTATTCTTGCGACCCTTTGCCAAGGCCGTCACCATCTCCTCTCCAGTCACATCTACTTGCATCTCATCAGCAGTCGCGTTCCAGACGGCGCGGCAGTACCGTCAATATGTCGTAGAGTGCCGCTCCATCCGGATTCTTCTGCGAGTATAAACGGGCATAGTAATCCGCAAACCCTATTTCTCATCTCTGTCTGAGTTTTTAACTGCTGGTCGCCCTCTGTCCAAAGTGTCGTGACAAGTTTCCTTTTGGACTGCCTCTATTCTGCTACTATGTGGTGCATGGAGGGTGGTTCATGCGTGACCACATGGCCCTGTCGTGCTCTAATGACTGCGCCATCCTTCTTTTGGTGCATGAGATGCAACAGTTTGGCTCTGACATTGTTGATTTCTACAAGACGAACCGGTTGCTGTTCTTGACTGTCGTACAGTTTGCGGAGGACGTTATACCATCACATTCTATCTCGGGAGTAGTTCATCAGTGTCCGCCTCAAAGCCAGTCTGGCACATTTTATCCACCTCAGGAGCACCGACTGATATGCATGTTTGCGACGTAAGCATTTCGTCCAGGTTTCGGCAACTACTGAACGGCAATCTCGATCTTTCAGAACAGCAGCATTCAGTTTCCACAACAGGTGGCCTAGTACGCCCGAGTAATGGTGCAGATATATGCCAAGTGGTCTGGAAAGATCGCCGGCCAGAGTTCTGACTGTTGAAGATTGATACGAAGCTCGCGCGCCGTATACAGGGTGGTCCATTGTCCGTGACCGGGCCAAATATCTCACGAAATAAGCGTCAAACGAAAAAACTACACAGAACGAAATTTGTCTAGCTTCAAAGGGGAAACCAGATGGCGATACGGTTGGCCTGCTAGATGGCGCTACCATAGGTCAACGGATATCAACTGCGTTTTTTAAAAAAATAAACCTCCATTTTTTATTATATTGTAGTGTAGTACGTAAAGAAATATGAATGTTTTAGTTGGACCACTTTTTTCGCTTTGCGATAGATGGCGCTGTAGTAGTCAGAAACATATGGCTCACAATTTTAGACGAACAGTTGGTAACAGGTAGAACTTTTAAATTAAAATACAGAACGTAGGTACGTCTGAATATTTTATTTCGGTTGTTCCAATGTGATACATGTACCTTTGTGAACTTGTCATTTCTGAGAACGCATGCTGTTACACCGTGATTACCTGTAAATACCACATTAATGCAATAAATGCCCAAAATGATGTCCGTCAACCTCAATGCATTTGGCAATACGTGTAACGACAGTCCTCACAACAGCGAGTAGTTCGCCTTCCTTAATGTTCGCACATCGATTGAAAATGCGCTGACGCATGTTGTCAGGCGTTGTCGGTGGATCACGATGCCAAATATCGTTCAACTTTCCCCTCAGAAAGATATCCGGGGACGTCAGATCCGGTGAACGTGCGGGCCATGGTATGGTGCTTCGACGACCAATCCACCTGTCATGAACTATGCTATTCAATACCGCTTCAACCGCACGCGAGCTATGTGCCGGATATCCATCATGTTGGAAGTACATCGCCATTTTGTCATGGAGTGAAACATCTTGTAGTAACATTGATAGAACATTACGTAGGAAATCAGCATACATTGCACCATCGATAAAATGGGGACCAATTATCCTTCCTTCCATAATGCCGCACCATACATTAACCCACCAAGGTCGCTGACGTTCCACTTGTCGCAGCCATCGTCTATTTTCCGTTGCCCAATAGTGCATATTATGTCGGTTTACGTTACCGCTGTTGGTGAATGACGCTTCGTCGCTAAACAGAACGCGTGCAAAAAATCTTTCATCGTCCTGTAATTTCTCTTGTGCCCAGTGGCAGAACTGTACACGACATTCAGAGTCGTCGCCATGCAATTCCTGGTGCATAGAAATATGGTACGGGTGCAATCTATTTTAATGTAGCATTCTCAACACCGACGTTTTTGAGATTCCCGATCCTCGCGCAATTTGACTGTTACTGATGTGCCGATTAGCCGAGGCAGCAGCTAAAACATCTACTTGGGCATCATCATTTGTTGCAGGTCGTGGTTGACGTTCCACATGTGGTTGAACACTTCCTGTTTCCTTAAATAACGTAACTATCCGGCGAACGGTCCGGACTCTTAGATGATGTCGTCCAGGATACCGAGCAGGATACATAGCACACGCCCTTTGGGCATTTTGATCACAATAGCCATACATCAACACGATATCGACGTTTTCGCAATTGGTAAACGGTCCATTTTAACACGGGTAACGTATCATGAAGCAAATACCGTCCGCACTGGCGGAATGTTACGTGATAGTACTTACTTATACGTTTGTAACTATTACAGCACCATCTATCACTAAGCGAAAAGAATGGTCCAACTAAAACATTCATATTTGTTTACGTACTACACGAATATGTAATAAAAATGGGGGTTCCTATTTTTTAGAGAAACCAGTTTGACCTATGGAAGCGCCATCGAGTGGACCAACCATAGCGCCATCTGGTTTCTCCCTTCAAGCTTGACGAGTTTTACTCTTTGTAGTTTTTTCGTTTGATGCTTATTTGGTGAGATATTTGGCCCGGTCACTATCAATGGACCACCCTGTATATGCGGTCCAGGCGGCTCGCTGACGCAGCTGTAGAGTACTTGAACCCAGCGGTCTCCATGTAAGCAGGTCCATGTTTCAAGCAAGGCCATGTCACGGATGATGGATGAGAGCCCTGGGCACGTGTTGTAATTCGGTGTGTGATGGTGGGTTGATAGCACGCAGCTGAAGTTACCACCGAGAAGGACATGATTGTACGGATCATGGATCGGGCCCATCATCTCAGAATGGTTCATATGGCGCTGAGCACTATGGGACTTAACTTCTAAGGTCATCAGTCCCTTAGGACTTAGAACAACTTAAGCCTAACTAACCTAAGGACATCACACACATCCATGCCCCTAGGCAGCATTCGAACCTGCGACCGTAGCGGTCTCGCGGTTCCAGACTGCAGCGCCAGAACCGCGCGGCCACTTCGGCCGGCACGGTTTATCCATCGTTCCTGCGTCCTGATTGTCAAACTTAACATCATACGCCAAATTCACAGGACTGTGCAGCGGTGGCAGCTCGGTGCAAGGTCGGAATTTGTCGATCTGAACCACCGTGTTGTTCGGGTTGTCGCGCCGTACCCACGGGTGTCGCACCACTGTCTTCACCGCCATAGTGACCTCGGGTTGTCTCTTGTTGTATGGGTTCCTGATCTTTTGCAGGACCCGTCGTCGAAGTGCTGCGCCGCGTTTGCGCTATCTGTTTGGCTTTTTCTCGGTATGGGTGAGCTGCCTCGTCGTCATCAGGGGCTGCTATACGTTGTTTCTTGCGCTACTTTTGGTGGCGCCGAGACGTTGTCCTCCCTCCACGTCAGAAGTTTGAGACTGCCCCACATTTGGAGTTTCTGAATCCTGTCCTGTGCCGTGCATCACGTCAGTGACCACATCCATCTCTTTCGTTTGTGTAGGTTCAACACACGCGTGAGACAGCATGACTTCGGGCTTCTTCCACCGGTCTCATTGGTTGGTCCACCACCGGGCAATCCTGCAGCGCGGCTTTCTCCTGTGGTTCATCGGGAGGCCCTAGTGGAACATGGAGTGAAGCCGTAGTTTCTCTCGCAGCCTCAGCGTATGTGAGGGGCCGTGCTTGGGATCGTGGCTGGCCAAGGTTCTCTCCCACCGGCAATTAGTCTTTGTAGACACTGTGATCGCACTTGATCAGTATTGCCACAACCGGAGAATCTGCGAGATTGCCCGTCATACATAACGATCGCACGGGAGCCACAAATGTAAAGAGGGGGCGTGTTTCTGAAGATCGATTCTGACTTGACGTGCACCACTGAGACCGGGATACGTCTCGAAACTCTATCACTTTGCCCCAGTATGGGCGAGGGACGTCCCGTAGTGCTGCAATGCCTACGTTACTTGCGCTGTCACTTCACATGGTACTTCAAAAACAGGCACTGTTCTTATTCCAATGCACGCTGGCTCCACAACGACAGTTCCTACATTGCCATCGGAGTGAAGGAAGTTATAGAATCCGCCTGACGTTCGAAGGAGTCGCTCACAGCAATCGTCATTTATAAGTCTTACATATACAACATTAGCCCCTATAGAAAGATGAAAACCAACAAAACTAGCCACTATCGAAATATGAATACCAATCAGTTCGTGGTATTCTAGTTCTACAGTTCTCTCAAAAAACGTTCAGCTTCAAGCGCTTTTGGTCGCGCAAAGCGGGTGAACTTCACTTAGCCATGTGAAAGTCGTCTCTGTGCGCTGGACGTATCGCTGCTGTCCACAACACGACATTCGCCGCTTCCTCTTGGCTGTTTACCGCGCTAAGACGTAAACAGCACGTCCTCGTCACACGACTTCTCAAGCCCGACCTATTTACACTACTGGCCATTAAAATTGCTACACCACGAAGATGACGTGGTACAGACACGAAATTTAACCGACAGGAAGAAGATGCTGTGATATGCAAATGATACGTTTTTCAGAGCAGTCACACAAGGTTGGCGCCGGTGGCGACACCTACAACGTGACATGATGAAAGTTTCCAACCGATTTCTCATACACAAACAGCAGTTGACCGGCGTTGCCTGGTGGAACGTTGTTGTGATGCCTCGTGTATGGAGGAGAAATGAGTACCATCACGTTTCCGACTGATAAAGGACGGACTGTAGCCTATCACGATTGCGGTTTATCGTATCGCGACATTGCTGCTCGCGTTGGTCGAGACCGAATGACTGTTAGCAGAATATGGAATCGGTGGGTTCAGGAGGGTAATACGGAACGCCGTGCTGGATCCCAACGGCCTCGTATCACTAGCAGTCGAGATAACAGGCATCTTATCCGCATTGCTGTAACGGATCGGGCAGCCACGTCTCGATTCCTGAGTCAACAGATGGGGACGTTTGCAAGACAACAACCATCTGCACGAATAGTTCGATGACGTTCGCAGCAGCATGGACTATCTGCTCTGAGACCATGGCTGCGGTTACCCTTGACGCTGCATCACAGACAGGAGCGCCCGCGTTAGTGGACTCAACGACGAAGGTGGGTGCACGAATGGCAAAACGTCATTTTTTCGGATGAATGCAGGTTCAGTTTACAGCATCATCATGGTCGCATCCAGGTTAGGCGACGTCGCGGTGAACGCACATTGAAAGCGTGTATTCGTCATCTCCATGCTGGGGTATCACCCTGCGTGATGGTATGGGGTGCCATTGGTTACACGTATCGGTCACCTCTTGTTCGCATTGACGGCACTTTGAACAGTGGACTTTAAATTTCCGATGTGTTACGACGCGTGGCTCTACTTTTCATTCGATCCCTGCGAAACCGTGCATTTCATCAGGATAATGCACTACTGCATGATGCAGGTCCTGTACGGGCCTTTTTGGATACAGAAAATGTTCGACTGCTGCCCTGGCCAGCACATTCTCCAGATCTCTCACCAATTGAAAACGTCTGTTCAATGGTGGCCGGCAACTGGCTCGTCACAATATGGCACTCACTACTCTTGATGAACTGTGGTATCGTGTTGAAGCTGCATGGGCAGCTGTACCTGTACACGCCATCCAAGCTCTGTTTGACTCAATGTCCAGGCATACCAAGGCCGTTATTACGGCCAGAGGCGGTTGATCTGGGTACTGATTTCTCAGGATCTATGCACCCAAACTGCGTGATAATGTGATCACATCTCAGTTCTATTATAATATATTTGTCCAATGAATACCCGTTTATCATCTGCATTTCCTCTGGTTGTAGCAATTTTAATGGCCAGTAGTGTAATAGGCTGGTGCAGTAACCAGTGCGCCATCCGGAGCAGTGTTATCACACTTTCACAGACTATCTGGGTGTGCCTCACTGCTGCTGATTCCGCTGACTATCCCGCTGCAGCTGACAGCAGTGATCCCCTCTCCATTTATATTTAGAAAGATTTTACAAATATACGGCCTTGGAATTTTATTTATAGATTTTCAAATCTGAAATGAGTAAACTTTCTACTGACTCCTTCCATCACTGGGGATCTAGGGCTCCTATGATCCAATTTCATAGTCTCACATTCGCTTCTAGATCGAGAGAAGCGACGGTTTGACGTTTCGTAAAGTGTAATTTGTCGGTGACGAATCCGACCGTTCCGTTAAAGCCCAGTGTGAGTGGGCCGTAAATGTGACTGCCGTTCTCGCGACTTCTGGCTACTCAGTTTATTTTCGGTAGGTGGTATTGAGCCGTGGTACTCGCAGTGTCGCAGTGTGTGTGGCTGCCGCCACGCGGAGTCGGCGTATGCCAGAGGGGGCGGGCGGCACGGCGCAGGCGCGCAGCCTCCTGAGGTGTGGCGGACCACGCGGCCCCACGGCGGCGGCGGAGGCGGCGGCGGCCGGCGCGCAGTGCCAGTCCAGCGCTGCTGCCGCTGCTGCTGCTGCTACAGCACGCGACAGCTCGGCAATCCACGCTGTGGTAGCAGCGGCGACGCCCAGGGGACGCGGGAACCACGCGCGGCGCAGGTAGGTCACGGCTTTCCGTCTTGTCTAATGTTAGCCAATTACTGCAACCACTTGTTGGTTTTTCCCCAGTTTTGCACTCTACTGAATGGTATCTTTTTTGTTTCTCGCTTTGGAGCACACAGCCTATTTTCATACTGATATTTCCCTCAGCTGTGTTTATTATTTACTGCATGTCCATTCGATTTCGAAGCATTTTATGCTTACTGTGGTGGTCTCCAATCCGAGGACAGGTGTGATGCAAATCTCCACGTTAGTCTGTGCTGTGAAAGACACCGAGCGGTTCTAGGCGCTACAGTATGGAACCGCGCGACCGCTACGGTTGCAGTTTCGAATCCTGCCTCGTCCTTGGATGTGTGTGACGTCCTTAGGTTGGTTAGGTTTAAGTAGTTCTAAGTTCTAGGGGACTGATGACCTTAGAATTAAGTCCCATAGTGCTCAGAGCCATTTGAACCATTTTTTGTGCAAGCTCTTGATTTGTCCGTAACTACTACGAGCTACATCCATTCGAGCGTGCTTACCGTAGCCAACCAATGGTGTTCTCTGCAATTGTAATCCTCCTTCCCTCACTTTCTTCCATTACCAAATTTACGATTCCAAGACGCCTCACTCAGTCTGTGCCCTATCAACTGAACCCTTCTCTTAATCATATTGAGCCGTTAATTTCTTCTCCGCCGAGTTCGGTTCCCTGTTTCCTCATTTGTGACCCTATCAATCTATATGAACTTCAGTATTCGCTTGTGGCACCTCATCTGAAAAGCTTCAGTTCTCTTCTTGTCGACATTGTTTATCGTCCGTGATTTAGAATAATATCAGAACAATAATACTTCCTACCAGTCCTTATTCGCTACCTCACCTACATGATACGTACAATAAGCAATCACATTACGAGACTCAAAACTCTCTAACGTTTGGAGAGTAGGATCAGTACTACCAGTTCTTACAAAAACCTTTATTTGCAACCTCTCCTGCACGGAAGGTGCGATAAGCATTACGAGAATTCATACCCTCCAATCTAGCAGCAGTAGCATACCAGCCCTTACAACAGTAACAGTAAAATAATTGTTACTATGACTGAAATTATTATTACTAATACTGGTTACACTCCAAATACTTTCAGAAAATTATCATCAGCGATGTTGATCTCTGAGTTCTCAGTTGCCCTTAACACTATATTGATGTTTTTTAGGTAAAGATTGTCTTTATTCAACTGAATAAAGGCAATATTGGCTTATCCAGACGTGTTTAGCCTCATTTTATGAAGGTAAGCTTAAGAGGGTAACAGCGCAGAAGATTGCTTGTGCACCCCGTGTCCTGTGCTGAAAGAGAATTTCAGCTCCACAGACAGAACGGAAATGTCATCAGCGATGTAGCAGGAGCACACATTCCCTGACACAGCCACTGATGATGCATTAATAAAGCGTCGAAAAACAAATATCGCATTTTCTAAGTTGCTTGAAGATAGTCTTAAATTCATAAATACAAACTTCAGGAAATCATATAAAATGTTAAGGAATATTAAATGTTCTGTGCGGTTGGTCCCGGCGGAGGTTCGAGTCCTCCTCGGGCATGGGTGTGTGTGTTTGTCCTTAGGATAATTTAGGTTAAGTAGTGTGTGGGCCTAGGGACTGATGACCTTAGCAGTTAAGTCCCATACGATTTCACACACACACACATTAAATGTTAAACAATTTCCCCTTTTTGAAAAATTCTTCAATCACGGTCATTCAAGGTATCTGTCTAGAGTACTTTTCAAAGTCTTAACTTACCTTTTCATTTGTTCCACAATCTCGGTACAGCAGCAACATATACTGGGGGTATATTTCATTTCTATAACCCAACTTATGTGTGTCAGTATGAAACCATTAAAGGCTTGGGAATCGATTGTAAATATAGTAAACAGCTTGTACAGCTATGTGTTAATTAGTTTGAGAATAGCCTGTGTGCTTCAAAGCAAAATAATTCACGCCTGGAGTCCCCAATTCCCAGTGTCATGGAAGTAGTAAAATTTTCATATCTTCATATTCTCCCCATTAGCATGGAAATAACCTGTGTGCTCCAAAACAGAATAATTCGCCGGTGGATTCTCCGTTATCCAGCGTCATGGAAGTAATAAAATTATCTTTTCTTCATATCCTCCCGGAACTTTTTCATCTTCTTGCTTCTGGTCTCATACAGAATCTTTTTTTTTTTTACATATCGACGTTTATTTTCTCGGAAGGTTATTCTTAGTCAATTGATTTCATCAATTATGGTGTTGAATTTTATTCTACCTTGAACGATTTCTCCACGGATGACGATGTAATTTATGTTTTCATTAAGTTTTGTCAGCCAGTGTTGGGCTGTTTCAGCTGTACGACTAGATGGTAATTACTTTGTGAGTCTGTTCTTGGGCATTCTATATATGCGAAGCACCATTTCATGATTTGGTTATGCTTTTCTTTCTGTAACTTGATTTGTATCTGGCGATGTTATTTTCGTCCTAAATCGGTGTTTTTTGAATTTGTGTGCAACATTTTCATCTCCTGTTTTTCTACATTGTTTTGTTTGAGATTTGTCTTCAATCACTTTCGTTCTAGCTGGCTAAAATGCTTCTTTTTTTAAAACTGTGTTCTAAGATTATAGACTTGCCTTTAGAGATAGACCCTGCTGTATCTGCTCGTGTTGAGTTTCTTAGACTCTTCTCTTCTTTTGAAATTCTCTCTTTGTTTACTTCGCATTTTAGAGGTGCACGATCGATAGCCCATAGTACATTCTTGAATAAGATCGATTAAAATATGTTTCTAAATTTTGTAAACAGGACATACTTCCTGAATTCTGGCTCTGAGCACTATGGGACTCAACTGCTGTGGTCATCAGTCCCCTAGAACTTAGAACTACTTAAACCTAACTAACCTAAGGACATCACACACATCCATGCCCGAGGCAGGATTCGAACCTGCGACCGTAGCAGTCGCACGGTTCCGGACTGCGCGCCTAGAACCGCGAGACCACCGCGGCCGGCCCCTGAATTCTCTAAGAGTCTCTTCTAATACTGCTTCTCCAAATGTTCAGTTTATCGTCTGTTATTTTTTAAACATATTAAAGTTTTTTATGGACTGATATTAGCGAATATTACAAATTTATTTCAAATTCAAAGCAATTTAGATGAACTTTGTTTTGGAAATATCTGCGAATATTTACATATTTAGTTTCGTTTTGTCATTTTCTAATCTCTTCTTCCCAAAATACGAGTAAACTGCTGATGGGGATAAGCCACTTACGTGCCAAAGCCCTAAATTAATTTCAGATGATTCATTAAGTTCTGCAAAGCATACTATTTTTCATGATGTGTCGTCGAGAATTTGTCTGTTGAATGAGATGATATGAATAGAAATACAGAAATAATACTTATTTTTGTTCATGGAACCGAAGGGCAGGAAGGTTAGGGTTTGATACCCTGTCTACGAAGTGGTCATTAGAGACTGCGTACGGGCTCTGACTAAGGAAGGATAGGGAAGGAAGTGGCCGTACCTTTCTCAAGGGGACCAACCATCGTGGTATTTGTCGCGGGAAATCTCGGAAAGCCGAAAACTCGATGGCCAGACACGGATTTGAACCATCTTCCTCCCGAATACACGCAGAATATAATTCCCTGTGTCCTCCTTGAAAGGTTTTCTGCTGATATATGGCTTACGTGACTTAAGAAAAACATGAAAATCTAAATGTGGGTGGCTGGACAGGGATCTGGACACCGAGTCTCCAGAATCCGAGTCTAGTGCCTTGATGGGTAACATCATTATTATGGCCTAAAAAGGGAGTTTATTGAAAATTTTTGGCAGAAGGAAAGGTGACAGAGAAATAATACTTAGAGTAGTTAATGAAGATACAGTAAAGTATATTCCAAAAACGTTTTGTCGAAAAATATAAAAAAACAGCGACCTTGCAGTAACATTCCCTAGGCATGCTGAATTTGAGGCTACCTGCAACACGCACTGTAACTGGTGCCAATTTGAAGCAGAAAAACAGAAAAAAACAGTGAATGTAATCTGCATGAGAGTATCTAGTGGACCACGTACTGATTTTTGTGTAATTGGCGAGTGTTTGAATAAAGTCGATCCATTTTCACCAAAAAGGACAGTCACTCATTAATAAATATTGTTTGAATTAACAAATCGAAAACCCCCTATGTGGTTCGCTTTGAAATGTTATTACAAAGTTGTGGTTAAGTGTTCAAATATGGTGACTGAAAACTGTTGGAGTTATGCTCCGTGCCATGATGAAAAATCACACACCAAGAAAAACGCGTTTTGAAATGTGCTATAGACACGAAAAAATGAAAACCATTATGCTGTTAGAAAACTCTTACCATTCATCTGCTATCCCAGGACTGGCCTGCAATATTGTTACTTTTGCGATACAAATAGTATCTGCTAGTTTATCACAGAACGATTGAAATATCAGTCGTGGAGAAATTCGATGAATGCATAAAATTTTGCAATTCCATTCAGCACTACTATAAGCAGGCGAATTTGAAGGACGAGTCGATGGTTGATTTCATATGCGTTCCGTATAGACTTACTGCTTGGTATAAAAACTTTTAGGCTTTCTGAACAAGGAAAACCTATAGTGAAGCCTAAGTCTCTAGGAATTCATTCTTGCAGTGTAATGTCCGCATTGCACGTTTTACATTTCATATGTTGACAAACAACGGAGAAAACGGCAAAATCTGTAATTCACAATAAAATCCCGACCACTGTCTTTCAGTTTCTTAGCAGAGGCACTGACTCCTTCCGAACTGCTCTCAGCCTTATATCTGTCCTTTAGACGCATTCACAGCAGACGCAGCGTTGGGAACGATGTTTTCATACCTTTTCTGCCCGAACACAATGTCTTACCGCTCATTATTACTTGAAAGACAAAATTGTATACTGTAATGCAGCACACAAAAATCAAGATTCTAAGCGAGAAACTGTCTTTTTCGCACACGTTCTGACGTTTGCTTACGCAAAGCTAACGTATTACTGTTTTGAAATGTTTGTAACTATACCTAGACTTTTCAGGGGGTATCCGGTTGGCGCAGGTAGGCGCTAGAGGAGGAGCTCCGAATTCCTAGAATAAATTTCTTTCCATGAATTAAAAGGTTCGAAGCATCCTTTGAGCCAGTTAAAATGATTTTTTGAAAATTTTACAGTGGTTTTACCACTTAACCGCTGCCCTTTCTTGCTAGATATGAAAATAGTAGAATTGTTCCTAAATGATCTATTTCGTTTGACAGTACCAACGTTTTTGCTGCCACGTTACGATGTTATTGTCCATATTTAATTCTCTGAAGATTTTCCCATATTTATGAAATTAAAAAGCAGCACGTTCTGTGATAAAATGTCATAATTAGGATGGGGCTCTCGTTCCATTGCGCCACCTGCGAGTGAAATTTGCTCGTTGGCAGTCGTCACAATATTAATCGAAGTGAAATTCTAATTATCATTTATTAATTGCATGTACGTGATACGTTTGTAAATGTGAAACGGAAATTTATATAATGTAGAGAAAATTATTGTTACTCGATTCGTAGATATCTACGCAAGAGAGAAAAAAACTTTTGCAAATAATCAAGGGTTTGTAAACTACACGAAAAGAATGGATATGAAAAACAAACAAAAGATGTCGTTCGTTTGTTTCCGGAGAAGTAAATCTAAAAATGATGGATCGTTGTCATCATATTCGCATTTAAAAATTCCTAATGTGCTCTTTTAATGAATCCCGGAATTGTTACTGAATGTCGGCCTCCTGATCTCTCCGTCCTTCCCTCTTATGGAACAAACTTCTTTAAATCGTAAACACAAACATGCATCACCTCAAACAGAGCAAGATGGCGCGGTATTAAGACAGTGGACTTGAATTCGGTGGGGATGGTGATTCAAGTCCAGTCCGGACACTTTTGTTTAAGTTTTCTATGATTTGCATAAAGCGCTTAACCTCTTCAGTGTTTATGCTGCATCTAAGTGTTACTTTTTCTCTAGCTCAGGGAATAAACTCCCTGTACCTGATTGCAGCATACACATTACAACACGTGCGTTCCGTGCACACACATTAGAACACGTGCGTTCTGTACACCAACTGGTTTCGTTTCTGCATGTTCCCAGCAGCGGGTGGTACAAGATTCAAGAACGTCAACATGCCTTTGAGAGATAAAGTGTACATGTTTTTGATTTCAGTAATTTTCAACTGGAGTCTGTTCAGAATATCCTGTGATATGTTGATATACTCTGCACTATCGAATAAATGATTACTTTATTAGAACAGTAAAACTACTTTTTTCACATAAAAATGGGTCTACATTCGGCAACGACCTGTAGTTTTACATTCCAGAGTCATTGTTTCAAATTTTTTGGTGTTTAATACTGAGTTTTCTGAGTACTGCATTTATTTCACTTATTTTCTAACATAAATAGAATTCGCGTTGAATATCTCCAAAAATTTTCATGACTCACATATTTCTTTTTAAAATTTGCTACTTTGATCTTATTCTGTCCCTGAACACTGCACTGATAACCGATACAAACTTTTCATCCATAAAATATAAGCACAGGACTGAGTAGGTTAAGGCAAATTTCAGAACAATCCCTCGAAACTGACACGTTCAATTTCACTCTCCGTCCTTTCCCAGCCCTTGGTACTGCTGCATGCATCGACATAGACGGGACGTTAAATCCAAATCTTCCTTCCTTCCTTGCTCAAATGTGGCTAATGAAAGGATATTGTGACCTGTTGTTTTTTTTTAACACATACGAGGGGGGTGGACTCTAAAACAACCTGAATTTTTGTTATTTTGCATTTTTATTGAACTGTTCATCCACAGTACTTTAACCTCTATAAAGAATTTTTGAAGTGCTTCAACGCACTTGTAACAACGCTTTTGCCACTACTGAAAACGTGTCTGGAACTCTTGAAGCAAGATATTCTTCTAATCTGTTAGAGTGTTTTCTTGGACGTCACCTACATAACTGAATCGCTTTCCTTTCAGGTTGCTTCATACGTCAAAACAAAACCAAGTCGGACGGAACGAGATAAGGTGAATAGGGTTTATGAGGCACAGGCACCATGTTTTTTGCCATGAACTGTCGTACCGTCAGAGCTGTTTTAGCTGGAGCCTTGTCATGATGGAGCCACCAGCTCCCACTTCTCCACAATTCTGGACGTTTTCGTCTCACACTCTGTCGTAATCTTCGAAACATATCCAGATAAAAATGTTCGTTCACTGTTTTTGCTGGAGGAACGAACTCCTTGTGGAAAATGCCACTGACGTAAAAAAAATTTACATTGCTTTCACAATGGTTCGCACTTGACGTGCTTTCTTGGGTCGTGGTGACGTCTGAGTTTCCCGCTGGCTCGACACTTGCTTTGGCTTTGGATCGTACCCTGCAGCACGAACTATCATCTCCACTCACAATTGTTTTAAGAAAATTTGGATCGTTCTGCACTTCACTCTTCAGGTCGCGACAAACATTTAAGAAGTTTTCTCTTTGGTTGTCTGTGAGCAAGAGGGTGACAGACACCCCTGTCACGTGCAAATGCAAAAATCTTCGGTTAAAATTCGCTGGACCGTGTTGCATGACACTTCCGTTTCCTCAGAAATTTGGTCAATGGTCCTTCGACGATCTTCATCAATTGCATGTTTCATTGTGGCAAAGTTTTCGTTATTTCTTCCTGCCAAATTAGAAACTAGAAAACCACTCGTAGACCAGTGATTTCCCCAAATCATTGTCATTAAAGGTTTGCCGATGCATCCCAATAGCCTCTGCTGCAGTTTTTCGTAACAGAAAACAAAATTTCACCCAGATCCCTTGCTCCTTTTTGTCATCGACAAAGAGTTGAAACTGGAACGCAAACAAAAGAACACCACAATCATACCACTTAACTCCGACTGACGCCAACTTACTGAGTTATGTGGACGACCCCAAACTAATATCACCTATTTATATCAGGATTCCCCCACGTATAATTACCCTCGTAGACCTTGATGCGACACAGACTTTTCAATGTATCATTACAGGCACGAATGATTCTAAATCTTCGTTTACAGCTTCGCTTATATTTTCTAGACATACAGCTCTCCTTCAGAGTTAATGATGAAAGAATTTCGCTACACTATATTTCTGTTTACGTGACAAGTAGTATTCAAGCTTGCTGGAAGCTTTACGGATACAAGTTAACTGAAGATACAGTATAAAACTTGAAAATTAAATTTGTGTTACCTCTTAAAAATTTAAATATTGTTCTCCGAAGGTAACTTGCAGATAACGTCTTGAAATGAAACAATTCTAGAAAGCTTCTTCGCTGAGCTGGTTTCCTTCGGGATATTTACGATAATTAAACTTTTGTGCATAGTCACTGTATAGCACTGCATCTCTTAAAGCCAACTTGGGAACAGAAGAAATATTAGTGGTTGATAGAGTAGCTCACCCGGACACAGGCGATTTTTAGGAACAGTTGGCTCACTCTTTCCTGTCACGTTCTTTATAGTATTTCGGGTACAATATATATTAAAGTGGCGTACGAGTCCCGTTACTTAAGAAGTGTAGTGTAATTCTGTTTGAACTAGTACGTTGGCTTGGAGATTGTGTGGGGAGCAGTACCACCGTTTCACAAATTTTCCTCACAAAATCATCCGCCCATTTGGCAGAAGTGACTGAAAAAACCATGAAATAATAATTCCGATATGATTATTTTGTGTGTCTTTCGAATACTATCCCGTTCTTTTCGTTTTTGGCCAATGGGTGATGTTTCCTTGCATACAACTTCCCTTTTTTTTTTTTTTTTTTTTTTGAAGTCCTGAGTCTGTCTTCTGTATTTCTCAACGTTTGTAACAACTAACGAGAGGTGACAATTAAGATAAAAAGACGATAAAGTGTGAATACGAACACCCGACAAAATGAGCATTGTCCTAGAGTCACATACTACAAAGTTAGAGGTCGTCTCGAACAGATAGACAAGCGTTATGGACACGATGTTCCAGGCCATAGGGATCTTTCTTCTGAGTAACATACACCACACTTCATTTGATTCTGCAACCAAAAATCCAATGAGCGAACCCGATAGGACTGGATCTTCACGCCAAGCCGCCATCTTTGGAAGGTGCTGTAGATAAAAACATGTAGCGTGTTAGATAGCAATTCTACACCACCTTTGGTACCGAGTTATTAGAGGTACACTTTTACAGTGGTACACGCAGCTTTGCCCTCAAGAGGACCAAATACATCTACATCTACACGACTCCTCTTAGGTACATATCTTTCAGAGAGCAAGCGGTTTTATGCTTGCTAAGTAGTGTTCTATTATATCGGCATACTCTCTAAATAGCTTAACTGATACACTACCTGGACCGGATGGCTTGTCTTTATTAAATTATTGAAGCTGCTTCGCTACACCGAGGATATCTACTACTAAGTTATGTGGATCATTCCGTTTTCTGGACAGCTTGCCTAGTTCCAACATTATCATGGATGATATTAAATCACTCATTGTGCCGGGATTGGAATTGATGATTAATGAGAATCGCATCATGGAGAGTAATACCTGCCTACATGTGAGTATTATGTATTCTTAGTATTCCTTTCATTCAAACGTAGGCTCTTCGTTGAAACGTTAACATTACAGTGACCTTGCAAAAGCACGTACAATATTCTGATCTCCCGTGTAAATCGGTCTCCTTTTCCTTGTATCCCTGACATTTTGAGGTAAAGTGTAACCTTGTAACATTCGCCTTACAGAAACACGGCGTAAATGCGTTTCACAGTTCTAATTTTTTTCTTGAGCTGGGACCACTGTTCGCTACTAACACACATTCCACCATAGCAGGTGTTCGTGGACGGCATTGTCGACTCACATCCACAAGTACGGGCGTTTCTAAGCGTGTGTCATACATATCCTGTGCGATGGCTGATTTCTGTGCAGAATATACATGCGGTACTAATGTCCGACTTCACGTCTATTACAATTTGCGCCAATGCAAATGATCAACATGTTGCTGTGTCCTTGTTTTCCATAACACACCACGTTTCACACATGGACACTTACCTGCCCTTTAGCAATGTCCACTACTCCCTTCCACAGGGTAACCGTTCCCTCCTTCCAGTACAAAGCGTGTTGCTGATCTGAATGACCAACTGTGTAATCCGTAGAGGGGTACGTTTGGTTCATGCAGCATTTGACGTAGTACAGAGGTCTCCACAACAAATGATTTTTCATGGTACGTTCTGGTAGGGTAGTATGGTACCACCTTAGGAACAGGTCCAGTACCTTGTCACCGAAGGGTTTCTAGTGATGATCCCACAACAACCATTACCAATGTTTAGGAACATTCGACAAATCGCTTGTTTGACGACCTGGTACATATTTCACACTAAAACTCCAGATTAGAAATCAATTTGTTTGGTATGCAGACTATTTTTCAGTGTTCCGTCTTCTACGCTCAGTATTCATTTCCTCAGAAAGTTCGAAACGCGATACTTTCTGCTTTTCCTTATGTGCAGAAGGAATACAAATTTATCCCAGAGAAATGGCGCAGTGGGTTCGTGTGGGCAGAATTACAGTGGATTTCCTTAGTCACTTGTGGTAAATCCAGAGAAGACTTCTTAAAATAGATCACACTTTCCCCATTCTCACTCGATGTCGGTTTACACTTTGCCTCTGACGACCCCCTGAAATGGATGAAACTTTAATCTCTTGCCTATGTACCATCATCCTGCTCATCCTCTCTTACTGCTTCCCTTTCCTAACTGAATCCAGAACTGTGCTTTGCAACTGAAGCGAAGTTGGAGATGGGTTTTTTGTCTCTATATGACATTGCGTGTCTTCCAGATCTACTGTAAATCGCTTTGGAGGCAGGCAGTTTTTGATATAATAAAACTCTCGTCTTGATCACAAGTATTTATTACAATTTATTAATCCTTCCACGTTTCAGCATTAAGCCATTTTCAAAGGAACTAAATGAAAAAACATACATTGAGAAACATACAAACAGTATCAACTGAACACGATGCAGTCACAGCAAAACTTGCACCTACCAAAAACCTATCGATACGAAGTGCTGGCCAGACTTAATCACACGAAGCGTAAGTACTTACTGGCTTACACGTGGCCATGAAATGGAAAGAAAAGGCTCCATCAGATGGTGCTAACAAACAATGATGGCACTTTCTAGTAACTAGTACATGTTCTTTTTGGATTTACAAAAATAATACGGGTACATTTTACAATAATATAAGCAAACTAGCTGATAGCAGAAACATTATGAGCACCTGCTTAATAGCGTGTTCGTACGTCTTTGGAACGAAATACGCCACTAACTCTGCGTTTCAGGTATTGGCATTAGGTGCCTGCACATAGATAATGTAACTCGCGTAAATAGCGAACCGCTTATCTGCGTATGTGGTGATGGCGCCCGACAGCGAGCCGGCGAATTGCGTCGCCGAGACATCAACGTGAGTCCACTATAATTCTCCTCAAGCCAGTGTAGCACGGTTGTGGCTCCGAGACACGGACAACTACACCGCTGAAAGACGACATCGCCGTCGGCAGGGATGCAGCTGGCTCGCAGCTGTCAGCGTGTTTTACATTACCACCACAGGTCCAATGCAAGTTCTGGAAAATGTGTCCATTAGCATAATACTGCTCCCACCAGCCAGTGGCGCGCTGCACGTTTCGAGCCTCCGTTCACTTCGATGAGGGCATCTGTGGAGACGACCATAGATCCAGTGTAGCCAAAATGTTATTCACCAGAAGACCCGACACATTTCCATTGATCGACGGTCGATTCCCTATAGTCCTATGCCTACTGTAATCGTTAAATGACGGTGACGTTGGGTCAACATGTGAACACGTAGGGGTGGTGTGTAGTAGAGCTCCATGATCAACAATTTACGATATAAGGTGTGCTCCGAAACACTTGTGCTTGCACCACCAAAGCGTTCTTTCGGCAGAGATGCCACAGATCACCATGTCCTTCTTGATAGTGCATACAAGCTTCCGAAACCCAAGTTCTGTGAAAAGTCGTGAATGTCAAACTGTTTAGCGCATATTGATAGTTTCATTGCCCTTCCTCTTTTTGTAGATACTCACGACATTAGCATGTCGAAAGGGGTAGCCGCATGGTCGTGGGCGCCTTGCCACGGTTCGCGCGGCTGCCCCGTCGGAGGTTCGAGTCCACCATCGGGCATTGGTGGGTGTGTTGTCCTTCGCGTAATTTAGTTTAAGTTAGGTTAAGTAACGTGTAAGCCTAGGGACCGATGATCTCAGCAGTTTGGTCCCATGGGAACTTACCACCACCACCAGGAAGTTAGCAAGTGAATATTCGACCAGCTGCGCCGTTCTCGAGATACTCGTTCACAGGGTCTGCGTAATAATATTCCGCCCTTTGTGAAAGACACTTGTCTCAATGGATTACCCTATTTGCAGATCATATCTTCACTAGGGTGATCCCTCGTCCGTGTCTGCTCCGCTTACATATTTTTGTTACATGACGTGCCCGTACCGCCACCAGGCAGCATCCAACTACGCCGTAGTCAGTGGTCGTAATGTCTTTTGGATAAAGCAGATATTTTATTAAACAATTACATTGTTCGCAAATTATATAAAAATATAAAGATTGTGAAACATATAAAGATAGCTGTAAATAAAACTAAAGCCCGCCTATGTAAAATTATAGCATGCATGTCCAAAGGTTCCAGTAGTTCAAATGGCTCTGAGCACTATGGGACTCAACTTCTGAGGTCATTAGTCCCCTAGAACTTAGAACTAGTTAAACCTAACTAACCTAAGGACACCACACACATCCATGCCCGAGGCAGGATTCGAACCTGCGACCGTAGCGGTCTCGCGGTTCCAGACTGCAGCGCCTAGAACCGCACGGCCACTTCGGCCGGCATGTCCAAAGGAACAGACACTGTGACAACTACTGCCGTTATGAAATACATTAATTGTATTCGCGACTGCAAATATGGACAAAAAAAAGTTCAAATGGCTTTGAGCACTATGGGACTTAACATCTGAGGTCATCAGTCCCCTAGAACTTAGAACTACTTAAACCTAACTAACCTAAGGACATCACACACATCCATGCCCGAGGCAGGATTCGAACCTGCGACAGTAGCGGTCGCGTGGCTCCAGACTGTAGCGCCTATAACCGCTCGGCCACTGCGGCCAGCAATGTGGAGAACGAGTTGCCAAATCGTAGACGACACGGCAGCTCAGCGTGCTCGGTGAGAGGGTTAGCTACCCTCTGTAATAAAAAACTGAGTTAACGAATAACCTGAACAGTTGTGATTGGACGTCCGGCACGAACAAATTCAACGAACAATGTAGAACAAAATGAGATATAAAAAACAAACCGCAATGCCTGTTCCTTTGGACATGCATGCATGTCCAAAGAACCTATGCTTCGTAATTCGGGATAACACAGGCACTGCAATATCGTGTCGTATCAATAAAGTAGTTCAAAACGTTTTCTATGTTGTACTGAAAACACATAAGTGTAATTTACTTTTACGACTTCTGGTAAATCTTATGCGTAGGACAAAGGCTTGCAAATAAAACCTTCGGAAGCGTTTCGCCAATATTATTACTATCATTTCGATATTGTTATGGTACTGAAATTCGGAGATGATACTACATTGTCCACTGTAACTTTATTTTCATTATTCACTTATTTTGTGTATTAGAGAAGGTAAAACGAAAGATATTGCAGCAGTTATTTTACGTTTGAGATCAAGTACGATGGTAATGCGAATAGTGGTGCCGTTTGCTATAAGAGATCAGTACCATTATTTGTTGATTACTTGTACCGCTTTTCAACTACCGTCCTCTCTTATTACACAGAAAAGAGAATAATGTTTATCGGCATAGCAAAATCAAAGAAATATTATAGGTATGTTTTTAAAAGTATAAAATCGAATGTTAATTTCTCACTTCACTTGTCTTTCGGATAATTTTCAGATTTCAAGTCCATCCCATTGCACTTTAAACGTGTTTAGCTTACACTTGTGCCGGCCGAAGTGGCCGTGCGGTTAAAGGCGCTGCAGTCTGGAACCGCAAGACCGCTACGGTCGCAGGTTCGAATCCTGCCTCGGGCATGGATGTTTGTGATGTCCTTAGGTTAGTTAGGTTTAACTAGTTCTAAGTTCTAGGGGACTAATGACCTCAGCAGTTGAGTCCCATAGTGCTCAGAGCCATTTGAACCTTACACTTGTAGTAAGCCATATGTTTTCCCAACTTGACTGAGATTGATCTGTGCGTTAGGAGTTACCATCACTTCCCTCATTCCTAGTGGTCCTAGAAATATCTTAATGCCATAGTACTTTTTCTATTATACAAACTGTATGTGAAACAATTGCAACAATAATGTGTGCTCAGTGGCTACGCATTGAGAGCGTTATGCTCCCCTCTCATGATGTAACGGAAGTGAATTAACTACAACTGGCATTAAAGCTGACTCATGTTCTACCTCTGAATGTACGAGCTTCGTGACGTCAAAGCAGAGACGAGCTCTTTAATCGCCCGCCGTTGGTATATCTACACGTATGTGGTGCACGAGAGGATGCACGTTTCGGCTGAGAAACGTTATTTTATGAAGTCAGGCAGTAAATATCGGTTACAGCAGCGAAGCGAGCTGGAGAGGCGGAGGGGAAGCGTAAACGATACGACGGCACGAAACCAAGTATCTGATGCTGCTGAATCCTTCCGCTGTGCAATTTTATATGCTAGCGCTTGCGAAATCATTCCAGGCTCTGTAAATTTATTCGTTAGATGGAACAAGGATGGAAACATGCGACAGAATACGTAAGTTTACTGATGGAGACATGAACTCAAGACAGAAATATATTTCTGAGCTGATCTAAGAATGAAGATCTGCTACTTTTGTTCTTCGTACAGCTGCTAGTCTTGGAATCAATCTCGTAATATACAGGATGTAAATTTTAAGTTGACAAGCCAGAATATCTCGTAAAATAATCTTCACACAAAAAAAGTGTAGAATCCAAAGTTGATTATTTTCGAGGGGAACATCTGCTAGTGCTAAAATTAGCCCGCCACCCGAGGCCCCTGGGGGTGGGGCAGGAGGCCACTTTAAATTTTGCCGGCCGCAGTGGCCGAGCCGTTCTAGGCGCTACAGTCTGGAACCCCGTGACCGTTACGGTCGCAGGTTCGAATCCTGCCTCGGGCATAGTTAAGTCCCATAGTGCTCAGAGCCATTTGAACCATTTGAACTTTAAAATTTCAAATGGGAACCCCCATTTTTATTGCAAAATCAGATTATATATGAGAAACTACGTACATTTTGTCTGAAACATTTGTTTTGATTCTTGGTAGTTGGCGCTGTAATTCAAGGAAATCCATGTTCTCGTTTTTGCGTGGAAAATGATTACGGATGAATAAAAAATACTTATTTACTTCGTAAAATGATTCAAATGGCTCTGACCACTGTGAGACTTAGCTGCTGTGGTCATCAGTCCCCTAGAACTTAGAACTACTTAAACCTAACTAACCTAAAGACGCGACACACATCCATGCCCGAGGCAGGATTCGAACCTGCGACCGTAGCGGTCGCGCGGTTCCCGACTGTAGCGCCTAGAACCACTCGGCCACTACGGCGGGCCCGGCTACTTCGTAAATTTTGATTCGCTAAAACTAAAACCCTCCCTGTCTCCCCATAGGGTGGGGTTTGAGAGAGAGGAATTAAGAGTTTTACAAATGTTGACCAAACGACGATACTTTCGTGTAGACCACATCAGCACCAGTGACCAACATGATAGTGGTTCTGAACTTTTCTGATTAATCTTTTACATCTGTTGACAATATTGGTGCTAGTAGGATTGGTTCAAATGGTTCAAATGGCTCTGAGCACTATGGGACTTAACTTCTGAGGTCATCAGTCCCCTAGAACTTAGAACTACTTAAACCTAACTAACCTAAGGACATCACACACACCCATGCCCGAGGCAGGATTCGAACCTGCGACCGTAGCGGTCACGCGGTTCCAAACTGAAGCGCTTAGAACCGCACGGCCACACCGGCCGCCACTAGTAGGATTCACTGACACACACCCAATGGTGCTCTCCTTTCCGTTCAACATTCGCAGTCCAGTATGACGTACCACATTCAATTAGTAAATCTTTCATTCATAATGTCTTCACCTTATTTGATATGTAATACACTGGGAAAGCGATATGCACGCATACAAATAGCTGTGGTATCTGGTACACAAAGCATAAAAAGGCAGTGCATTCGTGAAGCTGCCATTTGTACTCAGGTGAGTCATGCGCAAAAGGCTTCCGATTGCGATTATGGCCGTACTACGGGAATTAACAGACTTCGAACGTGGAATGGTACTTGGAGCTAGGCGCATTGGATATTTCGCTTCGGAAATCGTTAGAGAATTCAGTATTCCGAGATCCACAGTGTCACGAATGTGCCGAGAATGCTTAATTTCATGCATTCCTTCTTATCACGGACAACGCAGTGGCCGACGGCCTTCACTTAACGACCGAGAGCAGTGGTTTGGTGTTTGAGTAGAGTTGTCAGTGCTAATAGACAAGCATCATGGCGTGAAATGACCATAGAAATCAATGTTGGACATATGAAGAACCTGTCCGTTTAGCCAGTGAAACCAAATTCGGCGTTAATGGGCTATGACAGCAGGCAACCAACGCGAGTGCCTTTGGTAACAGCACAAAATCGGCCAAAGCGCTCTACTGGTTTCTTGACCACTTCGTTTAGACATTAGCCGAATAGAAAACCGTAGTCTGGTCACATAAGTCCCGATTTCAGTTAGTAATAGCTGACCGTAGGTTTCGATGTGATACAGACCTGATGAAACCATGACCCAACCTGCCAACATGGCACAATGGAAGCTGGTCGTGGCTCCAGAATGGTGTGGCCTGTGTTTACATTGAGTGGATTAGGTCCTCTGGTCAAACTGAACCGATCATTGACTGGAATTACACTACTGGCCATAAAAATTGCTACACGACGAAGATGACGTGCTACGGACGCGAAATTTGACCGACAGGAAGAAGATGTTGTGATATGTAAATGATTGGCTTTTCTGAGAATTCACACAAGGACGGCGAAGGTGGCGACACCTACAACGTGCTGACATGAGGAAAGTTTCCAACCGGTTTCTCATGCACAAACAGCGGGTGACCGGCGTTGCCTGGTGAAATGTTGTTGTGATACCTCGTGTAAGGGGGAGAAATGCGTACCGTCACGTTTCCGACTTTGATAAAGGTCGGATTGTAGCCTATCGCGATTGCGGTTTATCGTATCGCGACATGGCTCCTCGCGGTGGTCGAGATCCAATGACTGTTAGCAGAATATGGAATCGGTGGGTTCAGGAGGGTAATACGGAACGCCGTGCTGGATCCCAACGGCCTCGTATCACTAGCAGTCGACATGACAGGCATCTTATCCGCATGGCTGTAACGGATCGTGCAGCCACGTCTCGATCCCTGAGTCAACAAATGGGGACGTTTGCAAGACAACAACCGTGTGCACGAACAGTTCGACGACATTTACAGCAGCATGGACTATCAGCTCGGAGACAATGGCTGTGGTTACCCTTGACGCTGCATCACGGACAGGAGCGTCTGCGATGGTGTACTCAACGACGAAGGTGGGTGCACGAGTGGCAAAACGTAATTTTCTCTGATCAATCCAGGTTCAGTTTACAGCATCACGATGGTCGCATCCGTGTTTGGCGACATCGCGGCGAATGTGTTTGACTCAATGCCCAGGCGTATCAAGGCCGTTATTACGGCCAGAGGTGATTGCTCTGGGTACTGATTTCTCAGGATCTTTGCACCCAAATTGCGTGAAAATGTATTCACATGTCAGTTATAGTATAATATATAATGCCCAATGAATACCCGTTTATCATCTGCATTTCTTCTTAGTGTAGCAATTTTAATGGCCAGAAGTGTACTGCTTGGAGACCATTTGCAGCCATTCGTAGATTTTATGTTCCCAAATAACCATGGTTTTTTATGGATGACAAAACGTCATGTCACCAGGCCACAGTTGTTCGCAGTTAGTTTGAAGAACATTGTCGACAATTCGAATGGATGATATGGCCACCCTGATCCCCCGACATAAAGCCCATCTAACAGTTACGGGACATAATAGAGAGCACAGTTTGTGCGCAAAATCCTGCACTGACAAGAGCTTGGAAATTATGGATGGCTATGGAGGCCTATCCATTATTTTTGCCGGGGACTTCCAACGACTTCTTGAGTACATATTGTTGTGGATTGGCAGGAGAGCCAACCCACGAATTTTAGAGGAAGCCGAAAGGCACGCGTTTCAGCTCACGCAGGCTGGCGTGAGGTCTGGAACAGGACAAGGAATTTAGAATTTAGACTTCAGAAAAAAGGAGGTAACTGGTAGAATACTTAACTTTAATCCATTAATGTTTAACGTAGCTCTTGTCTGTACATTAATTTACAATATCAATAGTAACTGAACATGGCGCCTTGCTAGGTCGTAGCAAAAGACGTAGCTGAAGGCTATGCTAACTATCGTCTCGGCAAATTAGAGCGTATTTTGTCAGTGAACCATCGCTAGCAAAGTCGGTTGTAGAACTGGGGCGAGTGCTAGGAAGTCTATCTAGACCTGCCGTGTGGCGGCGCTCGGTCTGCAATCTCTGCTAGTGGCGACACGCGAGTCCGACGTATACTAACGGACCGCGGCCATTGTAAAGGCTGCCACCTAGCAAGTGTGGTTGGCGGTGACACCACATTCCTCCGCCGAAAATCGGCGCACGGTTGTGGCATAAGGCTTCCGCCCGCCGTGGGGAGGACCCCATGTTGACGTATGCGACGAGGTGGGGAGCCTAACAATAGGCGAGGCTGTGCCACCCGCACCCTGCCATTCGGACCGCGGGGAGCTAGGAAACGCCTGAAAACCTACTCCAGGGTGCACGCCAACATGCGGTGTATGCGCCCGTAGAGAGACAGGGGGGTCCGAAGGGTCGACCTCCATCGGGCCGGGGCACCCGACGAGCGAAGACGACATATGGTCCGGAGCGGGCAAGAGTTCCATGTCGGAGGACAACTGGTCACGGTAAGTGATCGGCGGCGCGTGACCCAGGGAGGCGCCCGGCGGTTGCAGCGACGCGTCCACTGCGGGCGTCGCCGGCGGGAGAACAGGCGGCGGCGGCGGTGGCGGCTGCGCGTCGCCATGGGGCAAAATGGAAGGCAGCTTCGGTAACACCTGGGGCTGAGGCGAGCCAGCAGGTGGGTCCCCAGGGCGCTGACCGGACGGCACCGTCGCTGAAAGCAAACGGCGAGCGGCAGATCCCGTGCGACGACAGAGGTGCAGCTGATTGAGATGCCGATGCACCTCAC
Organism: Schistocerca nitens; assembly: GCF_023898315.1. NCBI lineage: Eukaryota > Metazoa > Arthropoda > Insecta > Orthoptera > Acrididae > Schistocerca > Schistocerca nitens. The sequence continues at coordinate 403,493,198 of NC_064617.1, forward strand.
CAGAGGCCCCCAAAACCAGATACATAGCGTGGCCGAGGCAGCGAAGAATGCGCCCTTCGAGCTAACGCCGTGAACCTCGATAGTGACGATAGTAGACAACGTCGCCTGGAGCAAAAGCAGGTGTCTGCCGCTGCACAGGAACCTGATGCGGCTGATGTAGCAAAGACATCAAGGTGCGATGAGGGCGACCGTGCAGCAACTCAGCTGGCGAGCGACCATCTCGGTGCTGAGAGCGATACGAGGACAAAAAGAGCAATAACGCGTCCTCCCGAGAATGCGACTCTTTCAACTTCAACATCTGTGACTTGAAAGTCATGACCAATCGTTCAGCGGCACCGTTTGACTGTGGCGAAAACGGCGCAGACGTCAGATGTTGAATACCATTGGCCTAGCTGAATGACTGAAATTCTGCGGACATGAATTGTGGGCCATTGTCGGAAACAATAGTCCGTGGTAGACCTTCAATGCAAAAGATAGCATATAACGCTTGGATGGTGGCAGATGACGTTGTGGAAGACATGAAGGACAACAAAAGGAAAATTACTGAATGAATCGATCAGAACCAACCATCGAGCATTCCAGAATGGACCAGCAAAATCAATGTGTAAGCGTTGCCAAGGGGAAGTGGCTTTTGTCCATGCAAAGAATTTCCGCCGTGGTGCGGATTGTTGTTCGGCACACGACATGCAAGAAGAGCACATATTCGTAATCGCAGCATCGATTCCGAACCAAGTACAGTGCTGACGAGCAAGTTGTTTCGTTCTCACTATACCCAAATGTCCTTGGTGGAGAAGCCGTAAGACAGAGGACTGTAACGAACGTGGGACCACGACCCTGGACAGATCATTATCAGAACGCAACAGCAAAACACCATGTCGTACAAAAAGTCCCTCCTTGTGAGCAAAAAAACGGCGAACCAACGGATCCCCGATCCGTGACTTTGACAAGGGCCAATGCGTAGCAATAAAACACAGAACGGTAACAAGGAAAGGGTCAGCAGAAGTGGCAGTAGCTACACGACGAAACTCAGTCGGAAACGATTCGACCACGTCATCGGTTTCTGCATCAATGGACATGCAAGGAAGTTCGGAGGAATAGAATGCTCTATCCTCAGCAACAGGCAAACGGGACAACGCATCGGCGTTTCCGTGCTGTGCAGTGGACCGATACAAGATATCGTAGCGGTACAGCGAGAGGAAAATAGACCAGCGAATGAATTTCTGCGCTGCACGTGGAGGTACAGGCTTGTTCGGATGAAAAAGCGATGTCAAAGGTTTGTGGTCTGTGATTATGGTAAAGAGACGACCATACAAGAAATGATGAAACTTTGTAACACCAAATACGAGAGCCAATGCTTCTTTCTCGATCTGTGAATAATTTCTTTGCGCAGACGAGAGCAATTTGGACGCAAAGGCAATAGGGCGATCATGCGGTCCATCTTTGTGCGCAAGCACAGCACCGATCCCGAAATCCGATGCATCCACCATCAACAAAAGGGGTTTCTGGGGATTGAATGGCGTAAGGCAAGTACTGGAAAGCAACGCCGATTTCAACTGGCGAAAGGCGCGTTCGCATTCCGTCGTCCAGACGAACGGAACACCTTTACGGCGTAAGCGATGAAGCGGAGCTGAAATGGAAGAGGCATGAGGAACATAGCGATGGTTATAATTAATTTTTCCCAGCACACTCTGTATCTGCTTCAAATTCTGCGGCGAAGGCAAGTCTTGTATGGCACGGAGGTGCTCGGGACTGGCATGTATGCCTTGGGCATTGAGTACATGTCCCAGGTAGGGTAAGTCACGAGCAAAAAACACACATTTGTCCTTCCGTAAGCGAAGACCATTTTGTCGGAAGACCTGAAATAATGTTCTGAGATTGGCTAAATGTTCTTCTTCCGTCTTTCCGGAGATCACAATATCCTCCAGATAGTTTGCTGCAGTAGGGACCGACGCACAAACAGTTTGCAGATATTGCTGAATCAATGCAGGGGTGGATGCACACCCGAATGGCAGTCGTTTGAATCGATACAAACCAAGATGCGTGTTAACCACCAAAACGCACTGGGAGTCTTCGTCCAACGGGATTTGCAGGTACGCATCTGCTAGGTCCAACTTCGAAAAATATTTACCCGGCCCAGTTTGTCAAAAAGATCTTCCGGGCGGCGTAAAGGAAAAGTTGCAATCACTAGTTGTGGATTCACTGTTGCCTTGAAGTCCACACAAAGTCTAAATTTTCCGGAAGGTTTTGGCAAAATTACTAAGGGTGATGCCCAGAGAGAAGCCTGCACACGTTCAATTACACCTTGTGATTCCAAATCGTGTAATGTTTTTGTGACCTCATCACGCAATGCGTGGGGAACATTGCGTGCTCTGAAAAATTTCGGTTGCGCGTTTACTTGCAGTTCCAAATGTGCTTTATAGTTCGTTGCGCAATCAAGGCCCGGTGCAAGAATGTCTGCAAATTCTTCACATGGACGAGAAACACTGTCTGAAGGCACAGTCTGGTTCAATGATAGGACCTGATTGACTATAGACAAGTTAAACAACTGAAATAAATCGAAACCAAACAAGTTCACTGCAGAAGAACGAAGGACGTACAATGACACAAGTTTTGTTTGTCCCTTGTATGTTGCAAGAAGGCTGCACTGTCCTAACACAGGGATATGCTGACTGGAATAGCTAATGAGCTTAACATTTGCGGCACACAACGGAGGTGTGCCCAGCTGTTTGTACGTGTCTTAATTGATCAGTGAAACTGCAGCTCCGGTATCGAGCTGGAATGGTATCAATTTGCCGTTAATGTCCAAGTCTACAAAAAGTTTATTTTCCTGCTGACGACAAGAGCGACTGTCTCGTGCAACGTGAACTGACACTGGTACAAAATCACTTGCGACATGACGGGATTTCCGGCGATGTCGACGCACACTATTTGTGGGACGAACACAGTCACTGTTAGAGAGAGTGGCACTGGGCGGAGTGGAATGAACTGCATGAATTTCCATGGGCGAAGTTTCTCGAACCTGAGTATCTTTGGTTCGATTCCGATTCCGGCGTGAAGCAAAGGGCCTGGAATGATTGTGAGTGTCCGATCTGAGCTTTTTCTGGCAAACACTTTGAACATGTCCTTTTTTATTACAGAAAAAGCAAATAGCTCGGCGTGACGGGCAATTCTCACGCGAATGTCTAGTAGCACACTGTGGGCATGATTTTAGCACTGCATTTGCTTGCCTGCGCGGCACACGTGGCTGAGAGCCTGGTGGCAGCTGCGCGGCGAGGCGCGAGGGCTGTTTACCGCTCCCTGCAGCTCGCCCGGCGGGCAGGTTAACGTGACACAAGGCTGGTGAAGTTTCAAATGATTCCTGAGCAAAGTCAAGTGTGTCCTGCCGAACCAATATGTCCATCACTTGTTGAAGGGAGGGATTGACTAGTTTCAAAATCTGTTCCCTTATACGAACATCAGAAACGTTCTGTGCAATTGCATCACGTACCATAGTATCGGTATAAGGGAGTCCACATTGACACTCAGAAGCACAATCCCTTGTATGGCCTTGCAAAGTTGCAACCCACTCCCAATTAGTCTGACCTGCCGTATGTGTTGTACGAAAGAAGGTATACCTTTTTGCAACGACATTGACTGATTCTTTGAAATATGCATCTAATGCAGACAAAATTTCGCCGTAGGACAGAGTTGCTACGTCGCCTCGGGGAAATAATTTTACGATCACACGGTACGTTTGGACGCCGACGGATGCTAACAAAAAAGGCTGCCGCTCGTTACCTTGAATTCTGTAGGCGGTGAGATGGAATCCAAATTGGCGTGACCACTCCGTCCAGCTTTCCAGTGCAGCATCAAAAGGTCGAAAAGTTGGTGCAACTGCGTGTTGTGGCTGCGTTAGCGGTGGAGCGGCGACTGTCGCATCGTTTTGCATTGCACATTGACCCTGGACGAGCTGTCCGAGGGCATCCAGTAAGGCCAGCGTCTGCTGATTCTGTAAGCGATAAAATTCGGAACGTACATCTGGAGATGGTGGCGAAGCCATTACAAAAGTAAATCAGGGCAGTATAGGTACGAACGCGGTTTGGCCTCGTCGCCAAAATGTTGTGGATTGGCAGGAGAGCCAACCCACGAATTTTAGAGGAAGCCGAAAGGCACGCGTTTAAGATCACGCAGGCTGACGTGAGGTCTGGAACAGGACAAGGAATTTAGACTTCAGAAAAAAAGGAGGTAACTTGTGGAATACTTAACTTTAATCCATTAATGTTGAACGTAGCTCTTGTCTGTGCATTATTTGCAATATCAATAGTAACTGAACATGGCGCCTTGCTAGGTCGTAGCAAATGACGTAGCTGAAGGCTATGCTAACTATCGTCTCGGCAAATGAGAGCGTATTTTGTCATTGAACCATCGCTAGCAAAGTCGGTTGTTCAACTGGGGCCAGTGCTAGGAAGTCTCTCTAGACCTGCCGTGTGGCGGCGCTCGGTCTGCAATCTCTGATAGTGGCGACACGCGGGTCCGACATATACTAACGGACCGCGGCCGATTTAAAGGCTACCACGTAGCAAGTGTGGTGTCTGGCGGTGACACCACACATATCAGGTGGAATTGCTGCACTACAGCAATCAAAAGAAGGCCCGACACGATGTTAATAGGTATCTCGGGACTTTTGTCGACTCAGTGTAAATCAGTTTTGAATATATATAATAATCAGAACTAAAGATCTTGTATGGAGTGACAAAAGTACACGTCAAGTTGTAATCAAACACTCACTGTTATCACTTAAAAATAGTACGATACTGCACAAATAGATGACAATATCGCACTTAAAGTTTATAAAAAGAATGAATATACCGATTCAGGGTAGAAAGTGGAAGACAATAGCGCCCGCTAATACATAAATATTACTAAATGAAGAGACTTGCTACTTGAGCACATTTAACATTTTTAAAACCTGTTCTGTTTCAGTATTTCTTCCTAGAGGTACAATGTGCGGTGTATTATTCACGAGCACTCGACCGCTGCGTTCCAGATTTTGCGAAGTTTCGCCAGAATGTTGCCGAAACTTGGCGCGGCGAAATCTCCGCATGCTGCACGAACGGCCCCCGCCGTCTGCCGAGTTTCCTCGTTAGAGCAACAGGGCTTCGCTGTTGACGCAGCGAGCTACGCTGCAAGGCATTCCCTGTCCTCTGCCAGTACATGCATGGAGTCACCGACCCAAGTTAATCGCTGTTCTTCCCAACCGGAAAGCTAATACGAAATGGGCTAGAGCACAGACAACGTAAATGGTAAATTCGTTCCCATCAGAAATTCTGTATCTCTATGTTCGCCTACCTACAGTGATGAACCAAAACATTATCACTCCAATGAAAGGTTGAATATGGGCACGTGCTGGACAATGGACGCTGTGGGGAAGTTGTGCAAGTGGAGAAGAGACAATTGGGGAATCGTTCTAACGACGATACCGATCGCAGACTGGGAATTACACTAACGTAACCGACTTTATAAAGAACAGATTGTTGTGGCCTGGAGCTCGTGATCGATCATGTCGGAAACGGCGAGGCTGGTGAGCATTAGCGTGCTAATGTCATGAGCATGTATGGGAAGTGGTTGAAGGACCGTGAAACCACGAATACGCGACAATATGTTGGAGGTCCGCGTCCAGTCCCGGAATGTAGATGTCGAAGGCTTGCCCGCTATGTAAAGCAGGGTATGTGCCGATCTGTGGCATATTGGCATATATGACGAAAGAGTGTATTGCTGGGACAGGAACATTTGTTTCGGAGCACACTAGCACCCACTGTTGAATACGTTGCTCTGCAGCGGGGCACATTTACATGTCCCCTTGCTAATGCGACATTTACGATTTCATCAGCCTGCAAGTGATGCATGAAGGGATCGCGTTGTTAAAAAGGAAGTCTTCGGATACCAGTGACTGTATGATTGCCCCTAATTCGACTGTAAATGAGTCTGGATTTTTACCACAAGTCGATCATGGGGTCTGAAGATGGCATAGTGAAACGTCGAAACTGATGGCAAAAGTAAAATAAAATTGGAAATACAGAGAGCTGAATGTTTGATTCGACATTTTATCTTGAACAGCCTAAGTTCCGCAACGATCCTGTATAAAGGTGGACTTGCAAAGAATTACGATTTCAGTGGACTCAGAATGATCGAGATTGGACCTTGGATAGATGGAAACAAGTCGTCTGGACGTATGAGTCACTTTTCTTCGTACGCCCTTATCCGGGCGAACAGTTGCTCGCAACATGCAGTGCTCTACTGATGCATGCCGGTGGGAGTAGAATTACGATATGAATAACACTCACCTGGTCTTCCACGGGACCTGTGGTAGAAACCAAAGGCACACAAGAGCTGTGGAGTATGTGAACATTATTGAGGAACACCTGCTTGATGTCAACACCTATGCCGATGGAGTCTTCCAGCACGATATCTGTCCATGTCAGAAGGCCAGTATCACGCTACAGTGCTTTGAGGGGGATGATGGTGAACTGAATTTGATGCCTTGCTCGTAAAATTCGACATACGTGAAACCGATGGGAGACATCTGAAACAATGTCGAGCGCAAGCTCCGCGCCTCTAAATCACCGGCATTAATATACGGGAACTGGGTGACCTGTGCTTATACAAACCCTAGATTTAGTCCATTATTTTACAATTTTAGCCTTATTTTCTCCAGGTAAATATCTACATATTTTTGCTTGTAAATGGTATCTCCATTAGATGAAATTATTTCGAAAGGCAAATATACCAGCAGACGATCTCTGCTTGATACAAAGACCGACTCTAAATGAAATCAGATGTACATCCTTGTATTATGTAGATGGAAAGAATCCACCATGGCACATTACGGAAGACTGAAAATTTTTGCTTTTTGAACGTCTAATTACAACTGAATGAAACACAGTTTCCGTGTCTTAAGCGTACGGCTTTTGTTCTCTGCAAGGCATCTTCAGTGGCCTAAAATATGTACATATTTTTGATTATATTATTTAGCTTACATTTTGGGACGCTGCATAATAGGTTATGAACAGTTATTGTGGCTGACCTTTCTAGATTTAGTAATAATTCAGAACTGTACTTACAAGTTCCATGTGTGTTGTTCTACATGTTGTATTTATTTCCGTATTTTGACGCTGTTCTTCCTCTTATAGTTGGCACCTGAAATTTTGTTTTTCAGTCTTCAATAACACTAGGGGCTGAAGACTTGTCTTGAGGCTATGATTTGGTTGGTGTTTCCGACTGTCGAATTTTATTGCCAAAGACCGAATGTTATTGCCAATTATTGAGTGTAATTTTGTGATATTGTGATCTGTGGTGCGTGTGTGTGTGTGTGTGTGTGTGTGTGTGTGTGTGTGTGTGTGTGTGTGTGTGTGTGTGTGCGTATGTGTGTGTGTGAAATGGTATTTGGTCTCATGTGATCAGGTGATTCTATGCGTATTTTTTTAGTTTTAAAAATTTTATTGACAAGTCCCTTACACAAATGCAAGAAAATTTCCACATTCAGAAAGCCATTTATGAAAACAAGCATGTGATAAATGAGCAAACACACATGAATTCAGACTCTCTGCTACACTTAATAAAAGTAACGATAAGATAAAAATCACCCCACTTGCACATGCATCAACATTAATACAAATGCATGCCCCCCTCCCCCCTCTCTCTCTCTCACTCTCTCTCACACACACACACACACACACACACACACAGACACACAAAACAAACACACACACACACACAAACACACACACACACACACACACAAATGGATCACAGATATTTTAAAAATTACACTCAATAGTGGGCAATAACACAGCAGTCGACAACACCAACCAAAACACAGCACCAAAACAAGTGTTCAGTTCCTAGTGGTGTAAAGTCTGAAAAATACAATTTCAAATATCAGTTATATGAAGGAGAACAGTGGCAAAAATGGAACAAAAACGCAACATGTATCACAACATCAGTAGAACCTGTAAATAGAATTTTAAGTTGTTACTCCATCATAGAAAAGCTAACCATCAGAACTGTTTACAACCTTTAAATGCATCGACCCATACGTATACTGAACAGTACAAAAAGAACTATGTACGAACTCCAGACCACTGAAGATATCTTGCAGAGAATAAAGGCAAAACGCTTACAGCACGAGAATAATGTTTCATTCAGTTATAGTCAGAGTGTCCAAAAGTAAAAATTATCAACATACCGCAATATTACACGCACCGGAGGACGACGGAACTGCAAAATTTGAGGATGTTCCCACCCTGGCTGTTTATCCCATCACCGAGCAATCTACGGAATGAATCACAAATGTCAGATGTGTGAGATCATCTTCTTACGATGCCAGATATACATTTATTCGAAGATAACTGTGGGATGACGAACTACGGAGCATGCATTCTATCGCGTTGGAGTGCTGTTGAGCTGCCAGCAATTCTTACTTAGTTCATGTAATGGAAGAGGCAGAATAAGTTCAAGGGAAGGATAAATGTGTGCCCAGAAGTTTTTCCAGTCGTCACTAATTACAGAAACGTTTAAGAGAACGATAATTCATGAAGCAGACTCTTACATTCAGAAATTAAAGAGACGAGATCTGAATAAACTGGAATAACCGGAGTTTAATAGTTTCATAAGAGTGTTAGGGAATAGTTCACCGAAACAGGAGATAGGAATACAATATACAGGAATGAATACCTTTGACGGATGAAATAATGAAGGCAACCAATGATCCAGTAAGTAAAAGGACAAGAAGCAGAAGAAGTTCTTGGACAACACGAGATAATGAATCATATTGACGAAAGGAGGAATTGTAAAAATGCAGAAAATGAAGCGGGCAAAGAGGATTGCAGGCGTGATTGATGAAAACGGATAATGGCAATGCAGGAATGGCTAACAGAAAACTACAAAGTCTTAAAAACATTCATGTCTTCAGGAAAGTTAAATAAACGTAAGGGCACAAGAAGAGCACATCTATGATCATTTAAGAGTTCAGATCTCAAGTCAGTATCAAGCAAACAAGTGAAGGCCGAAAAGTGGAAAGAACATATGGAAGGGCTATACAAGAGAAACTAACTTAAGGAGAGTACTGTAGAAATGTAAGAAGAAGAAGAAGAAGAAGAAGAAGAAGTAGGAAGAGAACGAGAAGAAGAAGAAGTAGCTGAGCTGGAATGTATGACACTGCGCCAAAAATCTGACAGATTACTAAAAGACCTAAGCAAAACATGTTAAAACCACCTGGATGGCCGTTGAAAGTTCACTTCTTCAATAACTCGAAAACAGACGTTTTATAGACCGATGTTTATACGGTCTTTTTGTGTTCTTTTGGTGAAAGGAACCTCTCTGCAAAGTTTTAAAAAGTATTTTTAAAAGACTTCAGCGGCCCACCAGATACAAATAGGGTCGGTTGCTCTCCTAGCGTAGATGGTAGAGCAAGAGACGGCTCAACCTTTGGCTCGGGTCCGTTCCTTACTACCTTTCCGTGTCCTATTATTGTACCGCTCGCTTGTTCTGTTTTAGGAAATCATACGTAGCACACGTTTGGCGACACCACCTCTGGCCGGCCGTTTGAATTTATGTACGCAACGGCCTGACTGGTGAACTTCAGTGATAGGTAGATCGGAAGCAGCTAACGTATCGAATTTCGTCATAGCATTTATTTCTCAGCATAACCTACACTGTATCAGCCTTACACGTTTTTCCGACGCTAAGACGCCAACTTATCCACACTGCAATGACATGTAGTTTACTACAGGTATCGTGATTCTCGTTTCTGTAACTGTACCGCACAGTTTGTGCCGTGGGCAGAGTTATGCTTTAAAATACTTCATTTGGAGATTTCGATTCCGGGTGTAGATGTATGGTACCTAGGTTCTTAATAGTTATACATCAATTGCAACAGTTCGTATACTAACTGTGAGCAGGAGCGTCTGTTTAAAACCTCTAAAGAAATGAGAGTACTACCATTTGCATAATTTCGCTTTCAAAGACATATTTTGCACTTAAAAAATTGTTCAAATGGCTCTGAGCACTATGGGACTTAACTTCTGAGGACATCAGTCCCCTAGAACGTAGGACTACTTAAACCTAACTAACCTAAGGACATCAAGCACATCAATGCACGAGGCAGGATTCGAACCTGCGACCGCAGCGGCCGCGCGGTTCCAGACTGTAGCGCCTAGAACCGCTCGACCACTCTGGCCGGCTGCACTTGAAAGATTCCCCTCGCCTCTTCTACATCTACATGGTTACTCTGCAATTCACACTTAAGTGCCTGGCAGAGGGCTCATCGAACCATTTTCATGCTACTTCTCTACCATACCACTCTCGAATGGTGCGTGGGAAAAAGGAACACCTAAATATTTCTCTCTTATTTTATTATGATGGTCATTTCTCACTACGTAGGTGAGTGTCAACAAAATATTTTCGCATTCGGAAGAGAAAGTTGGTGATTGAAATTTCGTAAATAGATCTCGCAGCGAATAAAGCCGCCTTTGTTTCACTGACATCCACCCCAACTCGCGTATCATATCAGTAACACTCTCGCCCCTATTGCGAGATAACACGAAACGAGCTGTCCTTCTTTGCACTTTTTCGATGTCCCCCGTCAATCCTACCTGGTAAGGATACCATACCGCACAGCAATATTCCTTCAGAGGACGGACAAGTGTAATGTAGGCTGCCTCTTTAGTGGGTTTGTCGCATCTTCTAAGTGTTGTTTCGTCTTCCCCACAATATTATCTGTGTGGTGTTTCCAATATAAATTGTTCGTAATTATAATTCCTAGGTATTTAGTCGAATTTACAGCCCTTAGATTTGTGCAATTTATCGTATACCCAAAATTTATTGGATATCTTTTAGTACCCATGTGGATGACCTCGCACTTTTCTTTGTTTAGTGCCAATTTCCACTTTTCGTCCCATACAGAAATTCTCTCTAGATCATTTTGTAATTGGAATTGATCGTCTGAAGATTTTACTAGACGGTAAATTACAGCGTCATTTGCAAACAATCCAAGGGGGCTGCTCAGATTATCACCTAAATCATTAACGTAAATCAGAAACAGCAGATGGCCTATGACACTACCTTGCGGAACGCCAGATATCACTTCTGTTCTACTCGATGATTTACCGTCTACCACTACGAAATGTTACATCTCTGAGAGGAAATGTCGAATCCAGTCACACAACTGAGACGATACTCCATATGCTTGCAATTTGATTAATAGTCGCTTGTGAGGAACGGTATCAAAAGCCTTCTGGAAATCTAGGAATATGGGATCGAACTGAGATCCCTTGTCGACAGAACTTTCTGGGTCATTGTCAGCACTGGTTCTCTTTTCTACAGTCATACCCCTTTCTCTTCTCGCAACCTCTCTATTTACTGCTTCTTTTACATTAAGCAGCTCTCCTGTAACTCTGCAGATAGCGCAGTACCTCGTCTAATTATATTCTTTCGCATCACTCACCAACTACTTTCGAATCTTGTTTTCGGTATACCCTCCATTGGTTCTATAGAGCGCTACCAGCTATCATAACACTTTTGCATCCTTTTCATTTATGTAGGGCACTATCTTACCAAATCACGTACCGAACACTTCACAATTAATTACAGCTCTGTTGTTCTATTTCACCAATGAATGTTAAAGTACTGATAGTGCGCATCCACGCTGCTCTTGTAACAGTGGAACCAGGTATGCCCCGAAGTGTTCGGAGAAGCACGATCACGTGAGTCGCTACATGTTTTGAGTTGCATGGAGGTCTGTTCGGGTGTATGTTATGCGGACGTTGTATGTTTTGTGAAAGACATGCTGTCAAGTGTTTTTAAAAGAAACAGGAATTGAAGAATCCAGAAGAATTTGTCAGATCTAAGTGTAGTATCGTGCATGTACACACTATGGGCAGGTGTATAAATGATAACGACTGCCATGCTTCATACGTGTCGTTTTCGTTTAGTGTTGTTACCAGGCCTGGTAGAGTACGTAAAGGGCGTGAACAGCGTCGGGTCTTCAGTGATCACTGTGAATGACAGGGAGAAGTCGCGTGCACGTGTGAGACAGTGTTATCAGTACGTACCACAGTTTGAACGGGACCTCATGGTGGATTCTCATTTAGCTGGCTGGTCAAATCTTGCAATTTCCAGATTTGTAGCCGGCCGTTAAGGCCGAGCGGTTCTATGCCCTTCAGTCCGGAACCGCGCTGCTGCTACGGTCGCAGGTTCGAATCCTGCCTCGGGCATGGATGTGTGTGCTGTCCTTAGGTTAGTTAGGTTTAAGTAGTTCTAAGTCTAGGGGACTTATGACCTCAGATGTCAAGTCCCATAGTGCTCAGAGCCATTTGAACCATTTGAACCAGATTTGTGGGGCATTAGGATGTGACAGTGGCCCAGTGCTGGATGGCATGATAACGTGAGGGCAGACACACTAGTCGTCAAGGTTCCGTTTCACCACGTCTAACCGACACAAGATAAGACAACACAAGATGAAGTGTTTGGTGCTGGACAGGAATTCGTGGCGGGCAGCAGCATCAAACCAGTGACAAGCCTTGTTGTGCCTCAAGCACATGGCAACACCTTCACATCTGGGCCTGCTATTCCAGAAAAAAGTATCTGATTCCCTACAGCATTCTATATCATCCCGCAGCATTGGTCGCGGACTAGCAGCAGCCGGTCTAGGGAAATAGCATTCCATGCGCAGTCAGCCACTAACTCTCCACAACAAGAATGGCTTCGTTTGGAGTGGTGCAGTGACTGCGAAGCTTTGACTGCAGACGAATGGCTTCGTACTGTGTTCACCGATGAACTGCGCTTCTGCTCTACCACAGATGACCATAGTCGCCAAGTATGGCGACTGTCTGGCCGTACAACCCATTCTTTCGCCGTTTTTGGGATACACAGCAATGTTAGTCCTGCTATAAGCGTATGGAGAGCCAACGGATATGACTTCAGTAGTGATTGAGAGAAATCCGATGGCACAACCGTGTGTCACGGACATCTTGCTTCCTCTTGTGTTACCTCTCATGCGGTAGTATGACGGCGCCATTTTTTAAAAGAACAATGCTCGGCCACACATGGCACGTGTCTCTACATGATGTTGTGGAACTCCTGTGAGCAGCAAGATCACCAGGTCTGCCCCCGATAGAACATGTGTGGACCAGCTCTGAAGTCAACTGCGTCACAGTACCATTGTCCAAGATAACGACTACCACATACTACAGTTGTGAGCCAGCTTGCCTTACGAGAGGATACAACAGCTTTTTGCCACCATTCCCAATCTAATCAGTGCATGCTTCCACGCCGAGGGGTGCATCGTCACACTGACAAATGGGCTCGTACTGTGAAGTTCCTTGTAAATTTGATTCGATTTTAGAGTGACTGGAATAACAACACATACCCCTCAACCCTTGAAGCATCCTCCTCCCCTTTTGAGTGCCTAGGATTTTCATTTATTTCTTCCCCATGACGATCAATGTATCTTTAACTGAGTGTTGCTGTTCACTAATATTTACTACATGTCTGACCAATAAATGTTTGTTTAAGGAATAATGTGTTCTACAGTTTATTGAGCAAATCAAAATTAAAAAATGAAACAAAACCTAACCTCTGAAAGTGGGGTATTCTAACACAAGACGTACCTAGCCTTCTAACTGAGCAGCACAACTACATAGTATTGAATCTATACACCTGTCGCGCTTGTTATGTAGTCAGCTGGACAGGTAATATAAGGAATGAGGAGGTTCTCTGACGGAATGGCGAAGGAGTAATATTTAAAGCATTGACAAGTAGAAGGGACAGGATGATGGAACAATGTGTTAAGGCATCAGGAAATAACTTTTATGGTAGTAGAGGAAAATGTAGATGGTAAAAACTGTTATTAAAGGAAGAGATTGGAACAAATCCCGAAAATTAATGAAGACATAGGGTCCAAGCGCTACTATGAGATGAAGTGTTTGGTGCTGGACAGGAGTTCGTGGCGGGCAGCAGCCCAAGCCTAATGACTGGAAAGTAGCGTTTACTGACCAATTCCATTTTCCCATAATTAATTCAGTGAATCAAAGTCAGCCACATGCCGTATCTACGACAGAATCAATCCATTCAATTTGGTATCCCTAGAAGCTGTTACAGCCAGCCGGCCGAGGTGGCCGAGCGGCTCTAGGCGTTTCAGTCTGGAACCGCGCGACCGCTACGGTCACAGGTTCGAATCCTGCCTCGGGCATGGATGTGTGTGATGTCCTTAGGTTAGTTAGGTTTAAGTAGTTCTAAGTTCTAGGGGACTGATGACCTCAGATGTCCCATAGTGCTTAGAGCCATTTGAACCATTCTTTTTTTGATGACCTAAGCTTTTTGATCCATTCGGAATTCACACACATCTGAACATTTTTGGACCTGTGGGAAACTGAATGGATGTATCGATTGTCTGCTGCAAAGGTTGGACACAATGTATCGGTGATGCACCTTCAACAGTGGCCTACAGTGGACTCCCACCCCTTCAGATAAGGTTATGGAGGTCTACGTAGTACAGAGGTCCAAGATCAACGCATTGTGGGCGCAGTTGCAGCCGACCATACATCACCCAGTAACGAAATTCGGTCACATGTTGCACCACCAGCGTCATCAGCGACCATTGGGAACTTTCTACTTGCAGTACGATTAAGATCATCTGTGCCTCTGGCCAGACTACCACTGACATCTCGACACAGCCAAGCATGGCTACCCTCGTTCCGTGAAAAAGTTGACTGGACAGTGGAATGGTGCTCTGTCGTCTTTAGTAAGTTTTGTCTGTATGCGAATAATGGACGTGCACGTGGATGGTGCAGACCTGGGGAGCTGCCTATTGAGAGTACATTCACCAATGAAACGCCGGCCGCATCACAGGCTTCAGAGTGTGGTGGCCCATCAGTTACAACTCTTCGAAAGGGAGGTGATGTGCTTTTTCAGGAGGATCTGCTGAAACGTTTGAGTTCAGATACTTATGCTACTAGGGTCATTGCAAAATTTTGGCGATATACATCTGAGTAAATTAGCTTACTACGCCGATTTTCATTCTCTGCTTTCATAAGGCATCATATTCTGGGGTAACTCATCATTGAGTAAAAGAGTGTTCATTGCACAAAAACGTGTAATCAGAATAATTGCTGGAGCTCATCCAAGATCATTCTGCAGACACTTATTTAAAGAGCTAGAAATCTTCACTGTAGCCTCACAATATATATATTCACTTATGAAATTTGTTATTAAGAATCCGAACGAATTCAAAAGTAATAGCAGTGTACATGGCTACAACACTAGGAGAAAGGATGATCTTCACTACTCAAGGTTAAATCTAGCTTTGGCTCAGAAAGGGGTAAATTATGCTGCCACAAAAGTCTTTGGTCACTTACCTAATAGCATCAAAAGCCTGAGAGATAGCTATATAGCATTAGAAGGAAATTAAAAGATTTTCTTAATGGCAACTCCTTCTACTCATTAGATGAATTTTTGGATATAGTAAGTGGGTAATTTCTCAACCCCACAAAAAAAAAATTAAAAATTAAAAATTAAAAAACTAAAAAATTTAAAATATTGAGTGTCATGTAATATTTTGTCTAATCTAATATCTTGTATAGACACCTTTTATTAACCTGACACGTTCCACATCATTACGAAGTGTGGTATTCATGATCTATGGAACAAGTACTAATCTAATCTAATCAAATCTCTAATCTGCACATTAACGTAAGGCTGCTTCGACACAATGTGTGGCTCGTGGTGTACACCTGCACTGGACAGCAAGATCACCAGATCTCTCGTCCACTGAGCACGTATGGGATACACTGAAGTGGCAACTCATTCGTTCTCCAGGACCTACAAAAAGAACTGCTGAACTGCAACAAGAGGTGCGAGGTGCTTGGCGCAATGCACCGCAGGACGCCTTTCTGCCTCTTTATGATCATTTCCGTGCGAGAGTACACCCCTGCGTGACCGCCAGAAAAGTGATATGCTGTGTATTAATGCGACTGTTTGGTCAGACTACTTTGGCAAGCGTGTTTCATCCAGTCTGCATTTGACATCACATACTCCTATGATGATGAACTATCCACAGCTTCACTTGCTAATAAAATGACCGTGTCCTTGAAGTAGTTGCTGTTCTTGACTTGGGCAGTGTATACTGATAGCATTTAACATCAATAAAATGGACTGCGTATAAAACTTTATAGCCAAACTTGTAGTTAACAATATAGCTGTTGACAACTAGTTCAACTAATGAACTACTGTCCAGACTATACTTTCTGGCTTGATATCCTATATTTGAGGAAGAGTAGGTCGCAGACGGAAATACCTTCGTCCAAGTCGCACGTGGAAATCACGTTACCGTCACGTATTGGTGGGAGTACAGCCTGCGCGGCATCCAGACACGCCACATTCGCTTAGAGGAGAATCGGCGACAGTACCTGCTGCCTGCTGCAGTGTGGTGTGCGCAATTGTGTGCTGCCACGACTATCGATTACGCAGGTAGCAGGCAGCGGGAGCACGCGGTATCCGCCGCAGAAGCGGAAGCTGAGGTCAGCGGCGCTCTTCACGGGTGGCGGTCGCCCATTACGGGCGCAGACTCCCTCTGAAATAGTTAGCGAGTAATAGGGGCCAGCGCGCACATCCTGTTCGTTAATGCCTTTCACGTGGAACACGAAAGGCGGTCACTTACCGAAGCCAAGTTGGGCAAAACCTGAAGCTGCAATAAAAGCATCTTCTACAAACAGACAAAGAGAGAACTTTGCCTATGTATGTGTACGTGTATGTTTGTGTGAGCGGTTGCGTGTGTGAAAGACAGAGACACAGGGCGAGTTCACAAATTTATAAATCAGGTATATTACGATACATAAGGAACTGAGCTGCTTACAGACATGAAGTAAATGGACGGTGGTGGTTGTCAAGTGTGGTGGTTGAAAATTTGTGCCGCATTGGGACTCGAGCCCTGATGCTCCACTTGTCTGGAACGGTTGCATTAACCGCTTCAGCCATCCGGACGCGCTTCTCGACCATCCAAAACTCTCAACCTCTCACACGCAGTAGCGCCCCTGTCAATCAATCTCACAGCTCGTAGCATTCGCAGAGTTCCGCAGGGAATCGGAAGAAAAGGTGCATCCGCACTGAACGTACCCATAGCCGTTTTCGCTCATATATCATAATTGATTGTAGATCATTAATTCTTTGAGTCTCTTCTATGGCAAAGAACCAATGAAGGAACTGAAGGAAAATTTAAGAACAGACAATAAAGCGGAAGACATACTCACAGTCTAATCCCACCGCTAGTAGACGAGGCAGCCTCTGCAAACATCTCGCCACCATGTGTAACCCACGATGTGTAACCAATGCCCTTTCTTAAGCCACTTCCCGGATGGTTGACAATATCACTCAGACTATAACCCTACCTGCGATTCTTTCCTGGATCATTTCACTCCTGTCCTTTCTAGGGAAGAGTGGTTTCATCTGAAAGAGAACGAAACAATAAAGTCGCCCGGTAGGGATAGAATCCGTGTTCGCTTTTACGAAGAGTGCTCTACGATAGTGGCTCCTTACTTGTTTTGCAACTATCGTGAATCACTCCAAGCCCAAATTTCGAAGCGACTGTAAAAAAATGCCAGATGATTCCTATATACAAGAGGTGTAAAAGCAAGGACCCAGAAAATTACAGACCAATATCCTTAACATCGGTTGGCTGCAGAATTCTCGAAGTTATTCTCAGTTCCAATTTAATAAACATCCTTGAGACGGAAAAACTTCACAAAATCGCATTGTTTTAGAACTCATCTCACCTTGTCTCCACGATATCCTGCGAGTCATGCATAAGGGCACGAGAAGGATTACATATTCCTAGATTCCTGAACGCGCTTGACACGGTGCCCCACTGCAGACTGTTAATGAAGGTCCGAGCACAGGGGATAGTTCCCCTGATGCGCGAGTGGCATGTAGACTTCTTAAGTAATAGACTCAAATAAGTTGCCCTTGACGGAGAGTATTTACCACAGACAAGGATAGCGTAAGGAGTGCCCCAGGTAAGTGTGATGGTTCAAACGATTCAAATGGCTCTGAGCACTATTGAACTTAACTTCTGAGGTCATCAGTACCCTAGAACTTAGAACTACTTACACCTAACTAACCTAAGGACATCATCACACACATCCATGCCTGAGGCAGGATTCGAACCTGCTACCGTTGCGGTTGCGCGGTTCCAGACTGTAGCGCCTAGAAAAGCTCGGCCATTCCAGCCGGCAAGTGTGATGGGGCCGTTGTTATTCTCTGTATACATAAACGATTTAGCGAACAGGGTGAATACCGATCTGCGACTATTTGCTGATGATAATGCGGTGTGAGGGAAGGTGTCGTCATTGAGTGACCGTAAAACGGTTCAAGATAGCTGTAATAAAATTTCTAGTGCATTTGATGAATGGCAGCTAGCTCTAAATGTAGAAAAATGATTAATGCAGGTGAGTCGGAAAAACAGTACGGTAGTGTTCGAAGACAGCATTAGTCGTGTACTGCTTGATTCAGTAATGTCGATTTGTTATCTAGACGCAACGTTGAAAAGTGATATGAAATGAAAGGATTGTATAAGGGAAGACAAATGGTTTTTATTCGGTTAATAGCACAATTTTAGGAATGTGTGAGTCGTGGCTTGTGGAATTTGTATGTAGATGAAGATGCTCAAAACCCTACCAGATTATATTAAATTTCAGCCTGCATTTGCATTTAATGTAATAATTACATTTTACAGCTGCTGAGTCGGCTGCACCATGCTAAAAATATACTTACCAAATTCTTGGATCACAACCCCATAATCACTATTGAGCATTCTGACATTCGTCCAAATCAAAGCACACCCCGTCAATCCCTGCGTCTGATGAAATTTAGCACAGGAGCTGTCATTCTCGAGAGTGAGGATTTCTTCGACAAAGTCCCACATGACGGCTGAATTTTTTTAAACTGTTCGCGGTCGACATTCCAGAACATATAATTGACTTGTTCCTAACACAGAGATTGTGTTCTGTAAGATGCGGCAAACATCTAAGTACAATGAAGAGAGCGGTGGACAGAGTTTCTTAATACTCGATTTTATATTCTGTATTTTACACGTTCTACAGCAACAACGTCTTTCTTACGCGACTATAAGGCAGTTTCAGTAGCAGTTACGATTTGATTTGCAGAGTCATCTAAGACGCTGTCACCAATTGTATGAATGTCAAGGAGAAAAATATACGTCAATACAAAAGCATCGCAACAACCCGCCAGTATAGCCGAGAGCGCTAACGCGCTGCTTCCTGGCCTCGGGTAAGCGCGCCAGCCCCGGATCGAATCCGCCCGGCGGATTAACGACTGCGGCTGGTGTGCCGGCCAGCCTGGATGTGATTTTTAGGCGGTTTCCCACATCCTACTAGGTGAATACCGGGATGGTCCCCACGTCCCTCCTCAGTTACACGACTCGCAGACATTTGCAACACATTCACACTATTTCACGATTTACACTGGACGCAGACAGCTGGGGTACACTAATTCCGCCCCGGGTTGTGTGGTGTGGCGGCAGGAAGGACATCCGCCCACCCCTTAACTTAACCATGCCAAATCGGTACGTAACCCTGCCGACCCTGCGCCAAGTGCGGCATACAGGCAGTAGCGAAAGAAGAAAGAAAAAGCGTCGCAATAGTTGTCACTTCCAAAACCAAACTTCCGGGCACTTTATTTATTCAGGTTTACTGCAGTGCTAAAGCACCATCTGTTGAGGCCTTTACCTCGATAGAAGCCTAACCTGCAGGTCAGGCTGTTGTACCTGTATTTGGCCAAGAACGGTACCTCTAAAATGTCGTCAGAATGTTACAACTGTCACTAATGGTAAAAACAGCGTTGTGTTTAGTTAAGAACAAATTATGAGGGAAGCAAATGAATTCGAAAGTGGATAAACAGTTGGTGCTCGTATGGTGGATGCTTCCGTAATCAAGAGAGGTCAAGTGTTTCGTGTTTAACGAGGCACTGTATTGGAGATCTGTAGCGTTTCCAGGGAAAGCAGAAAAACATCATCCGCTATCTCACAAAGCGAACGAAATGTGTATTCAGTGAGTGTGACAGACGGTCATGATAGAGAAAGAAGATTGTGACGAAAAGTGAGGAAACAACTGCTGCAAATGTCACTTCAGAACTTAATGTAGCACCCGAACTCTCCAACACCCCCGTTCCCCCCCCCCCCCCCCAAAAAAAAACAAAAAAAACTAAAACAGGAACCATGAAGGGAGCTCCATAAGCAGGGGAATGCAGGGTGAGCTGGAATCCAAAACCAGTCATCAGTGTCCAACTTCTGGCCGAGATCATCACGTCATAAAAGTGAAACATGGCAGACCTTCGGTGATGATTGGGACAGCCATAGTATTGTAATATTCCACGGAGTTACTCTAAAAGGACGCATTACCGCTGAGAATTATGTGACCCTGTTTGCTGATCTGATCACCCCAGGGTACGTTATTTGTTCCCCTATGGCGACACCGTGTTCCAGGCCGACAGGAGCCCTCTTCACACAGATCGCATCGTCCAGGGACTTCTTTTGTGAACAGGAGGGTGAACTGTTACATTTCTCCTTGCTATCACAATCACCACGTCACAACATTATTGAGCTTCTGCGGTAGACTTTGGAGAGAAGGGTGCGTTGTCGCTATCCACTTTCATCACGGTTTATATTAAACATGAAGAAATTCCTCCAGCTGTACTTAAGGTGTCGGTTTTATTTTGGCAACTAGTTTCAACGTTGCAACGACGTCATCTTTAGGCCCATACACTTGTTGACGTCAACTGCGTGCGGCTGATACTAGAAGTCAGTGGTGAGATACGGACGTGCTGGGAGCTGGAGGAATTTCTTCATTTTTAATATAAATTTATACCAGCTAACGTCCCACTGTCCTCCATTTCAACTATGGACGTACGAAGTTTCATCATGGTTGTCTGAACTTTCCGCTATTTTGCAGAAATAATGGGAAAAAGATTCCCTTGAAACCCATACATAACTTGTTTTTTATCTATTCCGAGGCGACTAAAAGCTGTTTTGAACGACTGTGGGTTTTCTACATCGTATTAGGAGTGGTATTGTGTTTGTGTTTGGTATTTCCATATTTTTGGCAACCCGTGTACGTGCCAGAGTATTCAGGAAAGGATCTTGTTAAATATCTCACTAACCTCTTGTTAGTCATGTAATTCGGCCATTCAGATTGTGAAAGGAGGTGTAAATAATGCAAATAGTTCTTTCTTCACTAAGAATTTCATCATTAACAGGTCAATTAGAAATTAACTTGTAGCCTATAATACAAAGGGGATACGACCGTGTAATCAAGTGGTGACCTAATTTTGTTATATTACAGAGAATGAATTTGTGTTAGTCAACGGTGATTAATTTGACATGTGTAATTTTACGGTGAAAAGAATTTTAAGAACTGCATTATGCCATAACAACTGTAACGTATATTTTACTAGGGAGGATCGATTTCGGTATAGGGTCAGACAATCACCGGGTCCAAAAACTGTCTTAGCTTTGCATTTGATTTTCACCACCCGTGTAATGCTGTAAACAAACCAGCCTCGACCACGTTTACACCGGCTGTCAAATTTGAATATCGCTCTGGAAAAATTGGAAATTTGTGGTAAGTTCCTATGGGACCAAACTGATGACATCATAGACTCCTAGGCTTACACACTACTTAATCTAACTTAAACTAACTTTTGCTAAGGACAACACACACACCCATGCCCGAGGGATGACTGAAACGTCCGACGGGGGTAGCCACGTGAACCGTGACAAGGCGCCTAGACCTCGCGGCTACGCAGTGCGTCAATATCGCGCAGGCTGTGGTTCTTGGTGGTTGGCAAATCTGTTCTCTTCAGAAAAAATATTCTACATAAGGAATCAGATCCCTAAAGAATGGTTGTCTTGTCTTTCCCCTCTCATGACACGAGCATTACTGATATCAGTGCAGTTTTGCAACAAAGAATAGATGGTACGCAGCATCCTTTATGTTCCTTTTCCCATAAACTAAAAGAGTCCCAACGGTTGCGGTTAGTTAAACACCATGAACTCCTGACACCATATGAGACGGTGAAATACTTTAAGGGGAGTTGGAACGCCTATCTCGACCAAGACTTTGTCGTTTGGCTTCCCTATATTTCAGAAACCACAAAGGCAAGTGACATAAAACTCTTACCGGACATTACATGTATGTTCTGAATCAACTAAACTACAACCATCTGCGTTTCAGCCACTGCTTTCGGAAATACAATTTTTTGATAATACGGTTGAAATTACCTGTATTTTTTATGCTTTCTCCTAAATCATTTTAATTGTAGTTAACATTATGTTTTCTTTAGTTGAGCAGACTCGGCATAAGTATGTTGCTACCACCTAAACATCTGAATAATCTACTTCAAATGGTTTCTTAGATTTTGGGAAAATGCAACAGAAAATGTAAATGTTCAGGAACGGGTTCTAAAGTTTCAAAAGACTAAAACCTATTTAATATATGCTTTATTTTAAATTTTTCTCACTTGAATCATCCTCCACGATACTGTGTACCATCCTCTTGATCTTTTTCTATGGCTGTTATTCTTTTCTTCTTTCTGGACTCCTTAGTGGCCAGTTGTGATGCATACTTTTTTTATCCATGCGAACCTTGTCCATCCGTTCTAGTTCTCTGACGCAGTTTGATGCAAGATTAATTAACACACTGTAACACTTTCACCTTACTAATGTTGCCGTCATTAAAAACAATAACAGCGTTACTGGCCACCCAGTTTTGTGTCTTTATTCCAACAAAGGCATATTTTGGTAAGCGGGTCCATGTGAGATTACTGAAAGACTCATTTGCATTTTGATTCTTCAGTAACTCACGGTTTGCCAGGTCTCTGTAAACAGGTTCTATGACACCCATGACTGGTGCTGGGATGGAATGTTTATGGCTGTATTAACTGTTTGAGTACTGGTCATTGCTATAACTGCGCCAGAATCTGGTCTCGGAGGGCAAAGTTGGTGCATTTTTTTTTCAGCTGTTGACAATCTGTGGAAGAAGATGAGTGCTTCACTTTCAACAAATCGCCAGTATTATTTCTAACGAACATCCCATGATGCTGCTGTAGTTCTTCACTAAATTGTCTGTCAGCCTGCCTCTTACGGTTTTAACAGCAGAAAGTTTCTTGTCTCTCAAACTTTGTTTCAATTTCTGCAACCTAGTGCCCATACTCTTCTGGATATGACCAACAAATTCCAGTTTTGTGATAATCTTGTCACCATAAGGCTGGGCAACTACTGCACTGTTATATGTTGTTGAACCCCCATAACCTAACAACTTGGTTTAACAGACGCCCCTTCCATTCATAAAGCGACAAAAATTTTGAGTAGCTGCAGAAGCCCCCACACCACCACTTGTTCCGTCATAATTTCTGTCTCAGGTACGTTCTCCTTCATTCACTGATTTACATTTATAACGATATTTTGCTACAGTGTGGAAGTCTGCTGCCTTTCCAGTATCCATACCGGTCACGGTGGTAACAGAATGCTTACAACTGTAGTCGCACTTCTGCTAAGTGCAATCAAAAGCTGCTGGTATGTCAGTCATATGATCATTAATTCCAACAGCTTCGTTTTCAGTACCCTTCGTTGACTCACATGCAACAGATTCCCAGGCCGCACCAATAAATCCTGTATAACTTTCCATTTTACAAGGAGGTCGTGGCATATTCTTCACAGCGCACGTCGTTTCTGCTGCAGTATGTCCTTTGCCAATAGCTCTAAATCCATAAGACCACCTACCATTTACTTCAACAAAATTATATTTGCACTATCAGAATTTCAAAATGAATGAGTATAATTACAACTAGCACACTCTATGGTAAGTTTCCTGGCTAGTCTATTTGATACATCACTGACTTCGTGTAAACTACCTGGCCCTCCACACACTTTACAATACACACATTCAACTACCATCCATGATAGGATATTTAAATCTATCAGAATAACTTAACCTACCTTTTACATCACTTTCTTTTTCAGACAACTTTGTTTCACAACGTTTTTTTCTTTTTTTTTTTTCAATCTTCGAAGCGCTAATGGATGTTTCTCTAGATAGTGACGAGAGGGCTGTGTTGCGTTGTCTGTAACTTCAGACGCAACCTTTTGTACACAATGTTTCTCTTTCTTCGAAAATCTATTACCGTGAAACCCGTGTTTCGCAAAAACACATCATTTTGGCGTCATAATTTCCTGGCGTGCATTTATAGTGCGATACGTCACAAGGCAGGCCACATCTGTTGATCCCTGTGAAGTTCAAGAAAACCATCTATTACAGCTTACACAGTGTATCACACTTGGTGGTTCGCCTCACCATAAGGCTCATCACAGAGCATTTTGTCTGGGAATGAGTTAAGGCAGAATGAAAGAAGTTGTCATGCTCCTTCTGCTCCTGTCCATGCAGCAAAACGGGAAGCGAGGCCCCCTTACATTACCTAAATATTGTATTCAACATGCAGACGTGGATCTTTTCAGTCCTTTTCCAGAATTAAATGGCCTCAGTTACATCCCGTCAGCCAACTACCATACGATGCGGTGCTTTTAGACCATTCCCTTACAGGTTACAACAGCGGAGTCAACGACATGCTAGTTTATAAATATGAGGATACCTCGTTTTGTGTGGTCGTTGTATATCACGACCGATCAGGGGAAGCAGTCCGAACCACATCTCTGTGCAGAGTTGTGCACGTTGTGCGGAGTGCAGTGCTTCCGTACACTACTTATCACCTTCAAAGCAATGGGTTGGTTGAAAGGTGACACTAGACGCTGAGATGTGCTTTGACGCGCTACCATTCGCAGTGGACCGAGACTTGCTGTGAATTCTGCTTAGTATCTGGACAGCCTACGACCTCTAATCCTAGCTCGCAGGACTATTGTATGGTGAATGCCTCGTCCTGTCAGCACACTTCCTCTTGCCTTCTCCCGCGGTTACAGCTTTAGTGTTGGTACACAAAATTAAACGTCGCATAGGTCACATTCCCACGCCGCCTTCTCAAGCTCACAACGCAAGGCAAGTTTTGGTGCATAAGGCATTGCGCGATTAACTCAGTAATGGTCCGAGACTACATGGTTCGTGGTGCAATCCAACAACTGTTTTCTGGACCATACAAAGTTCTCCAATGTTGGGGGAACAGATCTCATCCATTCTGCTTACAGACAAAGCCTCAACGGTATACATCAAGCACTTCAAGTCGGCTTGGGTGCTAGAAGACAAGGAAGAGGAGGAAGAGGTGTCACCGGTAACTGCAGATACTTTGACTGCATCCGCCTGTACTGATGTGGATCTGGGGGCTGAGCTTCCTACCTTCTCAGCGGAATTCGACGTCCAGAACCCTGCAGCAAACACAGCTGGTAGGGATGCATCCCGCCCTCGCTGCGGTAGGCCGATCGACCCTCTGGCATTTCTGTGAGATTACGTTTCGGAGTAAGCTCATGACTGAAGTATTCTTGGATCGACGTGTGTGTATTTCTATAAGAAAAGGGTGTAATAATTATCAACAGTATCCACATATTATTCAGCATTTTCACCGCTTCTAATGTCTCACATTTCTATTAATTTATGTATTACATTCTTTCGTTTTCGCTAATTCGTCTCCGATAACAATAAGTTTGAGGAATATGTAATTATATTAGTGTTTGGGCTTAGTATAGACGCTACACGACCACTGTCTGTTGACTTCAGCGAACCATGCTAATGCTTTATGTAATGCATTGCCTCAGCGAGCTGTCACGCCGACTTGTTACAGGCAACTGATATTTCTAGTACTGTCCACATCTTGTACTATCATGGAGAGACTTATGGTAATACCTAGGAATATACACTAATCCCCCATCACTTCCTCTCCATTTTGCCTACTTGCGTCCTCCTAAACAATCAAATTCTTCGCAGACTGTCTCGATTTCTCTTGTGTTTTCCTTATTTGTTCTCGATGTACCTTTTAGATAACTCTGTATGTGTGTCCACTTAATAGACAAAAATTAACTCCATTTCAATTTCTGCAATCATCTTGAAGTTGAAACTCTTCTGTCCGTGTTATCTTACAAATAGATTTGCTTTTGGAGAGGATCCGCGTTGAACAAACGAAAAGATACAAATGCACCTTAAACATGTTACTTTATTTCTACAGTTTTTCAGAAACTTTCCTTAAGGCTTCAATGATATGAGGTACTGAACGTATGAGCCAAAACTGCTGAATTGGAAGGGTTTTCGCCGTATTTCAATACAAAATAGGGACACAATATTTCGAAACATTGTTACTCATCGGAAAAGCATAAAATCTTTGATAAACATCACTAATGCTGATCAAGACAGATTTTGGAAGTATGATCTGATGTCGTGAACAATTAACTGTGATCTAAACAACTAAAAGGTGATTTCCGTGCCGGCCGTTGTGGCCGAGCGGTTCTAGGCGCTTCAGTCCGGAACCGCGAGGCTGCTACGGTAGCGGATTCGAATCCTACCTCTGGCATGGATGTGTGTGATGTCTTTAGATTAGTTAGGTTTAGGTAGTTCTAAGCCTAGGGGACTGATGACCTCAGATGTTAAGTCCCATAGTGCTTAGACCAATTTGAACATTTGGTGATGTCCGTAAACTCAAATCTGTTCTGCTTTAATACAGTGTTACTCATATGTATCATTGGCAGCTCATTTACTGTTAGCTCATAATAGAAACGTAATAGAAATGCCCAGTGAAGTGCGTGGGGAACATGAGTAATGACTAACATCCTATTTGGAATAACCGGTACAATCAAGTTGCTCTGAATAATTGTAGTCCAGTACAGTGTGCTTAGAGATTCGACATATTTAATGTGTTGTCCACATATCTTGCAGTTTATTTCTGTGATACTAATCTACGCAATACAATGCAGAAATTTCTTTCTACAGAAAAGACTGATTTGCGTCATGGTGCCATCAAGCGAAGTGCCACTGTGACGGAATTTATTGCTGCTGATGAACTTCTCAGTCAACAATTGCTCTTTACACTTGTTCAGCGACGAAATAAAGTCGAAGGTTAGGTTACAAGGAAGGACAGGTCACTGCAGCATTCTGCGGTATTGAAAGCAAAATATTCAAGTACAACGAGGCAGTCTCGGTGAAGGAAAGCATCTACAGAAAAAGAACCTTTAGAAGACAGAAAGCATTATTTATAGAAACAAAGCCTTCTTGCATGGCATACTTCCAGTGGTGTATGTCTTCATAAGGGTCTCCTAAGATCGATAACGTGACAGCAGCGACGTCCCTGCACTCTTTGAAATTTCCCAAGAGAAACAACTTGGCGAGGAGCCTCGGTGTCGTGTGTTACGCTCCACACAGACATTTAAAAAAACAAGAAAGGCTTTAAGAGCTAACTTCGTGCGTGTGTATAAGCATAAATAAAGGAGCTCCCTGAGGAATAAATCTTAATCGTGCACAGATTTCGCAACAAGCAGTAGTTCAAAGTGCCCGAGTTACGTGCTTGTTTACATTTGATACAGAAGAGTAGACGACTGTGAGATTTACAACGCAATCACCTTGAATTATTACATTAAAAGATCAAAAGTATCCGGACATCTCTTAGTGGACGTTAATGTGGGGTGTGTCCACCATTCGCCTTTATGACCGCTTGAGCTATCCGGGGAACACTTTCTGTGAGACGTCTCAATGTTTGTAGAGGAATGACAGCCCATCCTCTTGCAGAGCCAGACCCAGAGAGGGTCGTAACGGTGGACGATTGCAACTGGGGCGAAGCTGACATTCTCATCCGAAAGGTATTCCACTGGATTCAGGTCGTCACTGCGGGCAGAGCAGTCAATTTCGGTGATGTTACGAGTATTATCAACAAATCACTGCCTCACAGGTGCTGGTTTATAACAGGGTGCATTGTTATGCTGATAACAACAGTCATTGTCTCCGAAATGTACCTCTACTGTGCTCTGTACACAGTGCTGTAAAATGTTTTCATATCCTTCGACATCTAGCGTTTCGTTAAGCGCAATAAGGGACCCACACTCCAACCACCTGGTAACTCCCACCTCCTCCGTATCTCCCTGTTGACACTAAACCTGTTGGCAGGTAACGTTCACAAGGCTTAGCCAAATCGAACTGCTCCTATTGGAATACCGTAAGACATAAAGT
This sequence comes from Schistocerca nitens, assembly GCF_023898315.1. Taxonomy (NCBI): domain Eukaryota; kingdom Metazoa; phylum Arthropoda; class Insecta; order Orthoptera; family Acrididae; genus Schistocerca; species Schistocerca nitens. The sequence goes on from NC_064617.1 coordinate 403,521,394, forward strand.
GATTCGTTAATCCGAATCACTCATTTTCAGTCATCCACTGTCCACTGGCGTCGCTCTTTACGCCACCTCAAGCGCCACTTAGTACTGCTTACAGGAATACTTGGCTTGTGAGGACCTGCCCGAATCCCTAGGCACAGTCAATGTACTCTCCTGGAAATGGAAAAAAGAACACATTGACACCGGTGTGTCAGACCCACCATACTTGCTCCGGACACTGCGAGAGGGCTGTACAAGCAATGATCACACGCACGGCACAGCGGACACACCAGGAACCGCGGTGTTGGCCGTCGAATGGCGCTAGCTGCGCAGCATTTGTGCACCGCCGCCGTCAGTGTCAGCCAGTTCGCCGTGGCATACGGAGCTCCATCGCAGTCTTTAACACTGGTAGCATGCCGCGACAGCGTGGACGTGAACCGTATGTGCAGTTGACGGACTTTGAGCGAGGGCGTATCGTGGGCATGCGGGAGGCCGGGTGGACGTACCGCCGAATTGCTCAACACGTGGGGCGTGAGGTCTCCACAGTACATCGATGTTGTCGCCAGTGGTCGGCGGAAGGTGCACGTGCCCGTCGACCTGGGACCGGACCGCAGCGACGCACGGATGCACGCCAAGACCGTAGGATCCTACGCAGTGCCGTAGGGGACCGCACCGCCACTTCCCAGCAAATTAGGGACACTGTTGCTCCTGGGGTATCGGCGAGGACCATTCGCAACCGTCTCCATGAAGCTGGGCTACGGTCCCGCACACCGTTAGGCCGTCTTCCGCTCACGCCCCAACATCGTGCAGCCCGCCTCCAGTGGTGTCGCGACAGGCGTGAATGGAGGGACGAATGGAGACGTGTCGTCTTCAGCGATGAGAGTCGCTTCTGCCTTGGTGCCAATGATAGTCGTATGCGTGTTTGGCGCCGTGCAGGTGAGCGCCACAATCAGGACTGCATACGACCGAGGCACACAGGGCCAACACCCGGCATCATGGTGTGGGGAGCGATCTCCTACACTGGCCGTACACCACTGGTGATCGTCGAGGGGACACTGAATAGTGCACGGTACATCCAAACCGTCCTCGAACCCATCGTTCTACCATTCCTAGACCGGCAAGGGAACTTGCTGTTCCAACAGGACAATGCACGTCCGCATGTATCCCGTGCCACCCAACGTGCTCTAGAAGGTGTAAGTCAACTACCCTGGCCAGCAAGATCTCCGGATCTGTCCCCCATTGAGCATGTTTGGGACTGGATGAAGCGTCGTCTCACGCGGTCTGCACGTCCAGCACGAACGCTGGTCCAACTGAGGCGCCAGGTGGAAATGGCATGGCAAGCCGTTCCACAGGACTACATCCAGCATCTCTACGATCGTCTCCATGGGAGAATATCAGCCTGCATTGCTGCGAAAGGTGGATATACACTGTACTAGTGCCGACATTGTGCATGCTCTGTTGCCTGTGTCTATGTGCCTGTGGTTCTGTCAGTGCGATCATGTGATGTATCTGACCCCAGGAATGTGTCAATAAAGTTTCCCCTTCCTGGGACAATGAATTCACGGTGTTCTTATTTCAATTTCCAGGAGTGTATAAGCTAGCCAGCACGTAGCGTTTTGGAACGCCCGAGTGATTCCTTCGGCACGCCGCGCAGGATTAGCCGAGAAGTCTAAGGCGCTGCAGTCATGGACTGTGCGGCTGATCCCGGCGTAGGTTCGAGTCTTCCCTCGGGCATGGGTGTGTGTGTTGGTCCTTAGCATAATTTAGGTCAAGTAGTGTGTAAGCTTAGGGACTGATGACCTTAGCAGTTAAGTCCCGTAAGATTTCACACACATTTGAACATTCCTTCGGCTGTATCAAGCGATTTTCTTACAACAGCCCTCCAATGGTCACAATCACATCACCACCTGCGCAGCTTTAGAAGGTCAGAAATGTCCCCGACTGGTTTGTTATTCAGCTGGTATACAGTGAGTAGCCACGTTCTAAATCACTGATCTCCCCTGGATGGCCCATTCTGCTGTTATTTGTTTTCTGGCCAGAACGCAGTACTCACTGCCTCTTTTTTACACTGGCGCCAATACTCTCGTGAGATCTAGTGGTCAGTTTCGCATTACATGGAGGTAGCTGGATGCCTTTGATCAGATGGTGTATTTAACACGTGTCATTCCGCTGAAATGCTCTACGAAGGATCTTTTCAGTTTCACAGAATAAGTATAAAATTCGCTCCAAAATACGCTCACAGTTCGGAACGTTAAAATTTCTTGTGTCTGTCAGTAAGTGCGCCACGTTTTCCGCTCTACTTTATCGAAATAGACACCTCGATATATTTGCCCGTTATCGATATATTTGGGGCGACCTGTAGCAGCAGCCTCCAGTTGAAATTTGTGTCACACCATTGTGCTCCATATCAGAGCGCTTACGCTGGTAGGAGTATGTTACACGTTTCGTTTCCAGCGAAGCGGGAGAATAGGCCTACAGTTTCAAGCTTATACCATGAAAGGCATTCGCTTTTGCCAAGATCATACTAAAGCATATGTCTTGTTTTCTTTTGAATCTGGATAAGCCGAGTGACTTTATCGTCTGCGCAAGAGGTGTAACGTCTGCACATTAGTAGCGGATAGACTGTTGCACAAAAAAAATAGTGAAACAGCCATCGGGAATGTAATAGACTGAGCCTCTAAACATTTTTATTTTCTTAAACTATTAATTTTTTTTCATACCTTGGTGCTGAATCTCTAGATTAGTTGGCTCTGAGCACTATGGGACTTAACTTCTGAGGTCATCAGTCCCCTAGAACTTAGAACTACTTAATGACGTCACACACACCCAGGCTCGAGGCAAGATTCGAACCTGCGACCGTAGCGGTCGCGCGGTTCCAGACTGTTGCGCCTAGAACCGCTCGGCCACCCCTGCCGGCGATCTCTAGATTATCAGGAAGCCTGATATACGAGGCTGTGGTTACATTGCCTACCATAATTTCACTCGTTAACCGACTGCGTTGTTTACATTCACAAAATAATGAAAAGCTGCTTGGTGATTGTAAGGTAGGCGCTGAAGTTCAAAATGTTAGACATGACACGTTGTCTAATATACGAAGTTACATTTTTTATTGTAAATAATGCACTTGTACGAGACCTTCGGTGGGGTTCATATTACTCCTCAACAGTTGTTACATTTTTACGAAGCGACCGCAAGTCTTTGCTGTTGTCTGTGTCCATTACAAGGGTAGTGAAAATCGAAAGCGACTGATGAAATTATGGTATCTGTAATTATGTGTTAAAAAGGGTGCGATTTAATATCAGCAAGTAAGAAATGTTGATGCAGTGTACAGAGACCTCGACTCCAGGATGGATTGCTAATGCTCAAGACACGATACTCACTACAATTAACAATAAAAGCTTATAGGAATTCTTCCAATTCATATGTGGCATACAGCAAACCAGTGCTTAACAGTATTGGTTAAAAACAGTCTTGGTTGCAATTTTAGTTTTTTTATTTTTCAACGACGCGTTTCACCTTATTTAGGTATCTTCAAGTTACCTACATAGAAAACAGAGAACAAATACATCTATTTAAGAATCGCGATCACGTTGTGCAGACTTGGATAACCTATAAGCATGTATAAACAGATCAACTATTGAAAGAGCAAATACCTTAATATGGTTTTTCTTAAAGAATCTTTTAGTCAGTGTAGCCAAAGCGCATCGTCGAATATATCAGGCCAACATCGCCTTCGTTAAACTCAGTAAAAACTAGAAATATAAAATAGTAAAATCATTACCTTTTCTAGATGAACGCGAGAGGCACCAAGATCTGCATAACGCGTTCCCGTTCACAGGAGCGAGTAACAGAGTAAGATGCATAATTATGCTTACTACCTGAGCCCCCATCTTACTCTGTCACTCGCTCTGTGAACGGGAAAGCGTTATGCAGATCTTGGTGTATCTCGCGTCCATCTAGAAAAGGTAATGATTTTACTATTTTATATTTCTAGTTTTTACTGAGTTTAACGAAGGCGATGTTGGCCGGATATATTCGACGATGCCCTTTGGCTGCACTGACTAAAGGATTCCTCTAAGAAATACCAAATTAAGGTATTTGTTCTTTCGATAGTTGATCTGTTTATACATGCTTATAGGTTATCCAAGTCTGCACAACGCGATCGCGATTCTTAAATAGATATATTTGTTCTGTGTTTTATATGTAAATAACCTGAAGATGCCTAAATAAGGCGAAACGCGTCGTTGAAAATTAAAACAACTATAATTGCAACCAAGACTGTTGATATACTTTCCGGGATGTGAGGTTGTGGTCCAAGAACTTTTCTGCTCCTTACGTTTCGTCCAGGACTGCGCTGGACTTCCTCAGAGGCGCTGCTCCGCTGAGTCCGCCTCTGAGGAAGTCTAGCGCAGTCCTGGACGAAACGTAAGAAGCAGAAAAGTTCTTGGACCACGACCTCACATCCCGGCAAGTATATCAACAGCCATGTCACCCGGTCGTGAAAGCCTTCATTCTGCAACCAAGACTGTTTTTAACCAATAAAAGCTTGTAGGGTCGCAGGAAGAACCAGAAAAAAGGCTGTAAGTTTGCTCACAAAGTATTTGGAGATTAAATCAGAAATGGTGGTGTAGACATAGAAGTACTAAAACCGTAATTTTCGTAATTTGACATATTCAGAGGAGTGTATAATGGCATCAAAGATCATTAGAAACTCTAGGTATGCAATGGAAATGTTTTTTTCTGTATCATTCGATCATACAGCATTGCTACGAAACCAACTTAAATTCATAGAAAGGTGGCACTGTCCCTCAAGAGATAGCTTGTATTGATACTGTTTCATTATTGTACAGAGAAAACAATCTTGATGGCGTTGTTTATTTAACTATAACTACCATTTACGCTCACTTTACGTCACATTCAGATGTAAAAAGCTTTCAGTTTAATTGTTAAGGACAAAGGGAAGTGATAACTTAAACATCGAGTAGCTGTTGCTGTATCGGATTTATAACGTAAAACGTTTCAGATTTGTTTGGATCAAGGGTAATGCTGAGATTGTGGGGAACGACAAAAAACCGTCTATTGGCTAAGGCCGCGAGCACGACTGGCATTCAAGAGCAATGCATTTCCACGGAAGATCTCATTCTGTGGTTAGTGGCTCGACCAAAAGAGACTGGAATGAGTCATAGAAAACTAAAGATCTACAAAAGAGCACCTAGTACAGGCGAGTCCATCGGCATTCGCCGAAAGCCCAAAGAAATGCAACAAAGGGTGCTCTGAACTGCAGCTTACCTTATGCAGAGAGAAAGAGGGAGAGAGAGGGAGAGAGAGAGAGAGAGAGAGAGAGAGAGAGAGAGAGAGAGAGACTTTGTGTAAAGCTGTTCCTTCGCACTTTGAAACCTAATTAATAGCTTCAGGGACCGACGTATTTATTTCAGTATTATTCTAAGACGTTCTAGTTTTTTTTTTCTGTTGAAGCTTTCTTAAACTTTCTGAGACGTTGTAGATTTGGACCGGATAGGCGTATGTATGACGGTTGCTGTTGCTGGCGTCAGTGATTACCTCAAATCCTACTTCCTTGGAACACGATTCCTCCGATCCCCAACTTGTTTAATTTGAGAGATATCGCTAAATTTTCCTGAATGTAATCTCAGAATAGACTACAAAAGACGTTTTGCGTCTACTTTTTTTACTTTCCGCAGAAAGCAAAAATATCATGTTTTGTCTATCAATTAGTATGAGTTTTACACTGTTTACAAGCTTTGTTTGTGGCGGAACTGTATCTGCTACCATGTAATCGTAGCTGTTGGTGAGGACGAAGCTTGGAAGTGAGTGATTATAAATGTGGCTTGCAGGATGCCTCTTCTGAAATGACTTGCAGAAAACAAATATCCAGCAGTTGTAAATTTGTGGAATAATATTATTACGCTGTCAGGTTCGGTAGTTCAGTGGCACCATCTTCAGATCCCTCTACAAATCTAAGGATCAAAGCAATGGCCATTTTCAACTGCTATGTACATGTAAACTGAAATGATACGTAACGTATTTAGAGACATGCATTTCAATCCGTAATTTCAAAAATAAGTATCGAACGAAAACCTTAACGAAAATTCATTCTGAAATCAAACCACAGTTTAATGTTATCTTAAAAGAGCAGAAAAATGGTTCAAATGGCTCTGAGCACTATGGGACTCAACTGCCGAGGTCATCAGTCCCCTAGAACTTAGAACTAGTTAAACCTAGCTAACCTAAGGACACCACAAACATCCATGCCCGAGGCAGGATTCGAACCTGCGACCGTAGCGGTCTTGCGAAAAAGAGCAGAAGATGAAACAACGATTAGATTATCGTACTAGACAATTAGCCTTTATCTGCTTTGATCCTGAAAAATCTCCCGGAAATTAACCTAAATACTTGAGCCGTGATTTCATTGATTACTGTTGGCTAAATCGAAAGAGTCATTAAACTGGAAAATGCGTCACTACTGTTTGTCACTACAACAGAGAATTAAATGAGTCTGCAGTCCTTTGATACATTAGATACAATCTGATTACCGTATCCTATGGAAAGAGTCTTGGCATTTTTTAAACACTGCTAAACTTCCAATCTCTAGTAATATTTTCAGTTTATGTCTTTGTGCAGCTGAATAAATGCAATTTATTTTCTGAAAAACGCGTTTACGAAACTGAGCGCGCTTATACTACGATAAAGACGGCAGAATAGAACAGTACCTCGCATTTCGCAAACATTTCGCCTAAAACTGGCTTAGTACAAAGAAAAGGTACGTGATAATGGGAGTTATTTCTAGATATGCAGCCTTCAGGAGATAAATAAAATAAACCATGACTGGCGGCAGAAATGCAATTTTGTATCATTTGTTGCTTTATAGCCAGAGGCTTTAGACAAATAAAACCGTTCGAACAGATTATAAACAGTACTGGCTCATGTACTTTCCTGCTCAATGTATATCTTGCTATTAATAGTGTGCGCTACATACGTTCTTGTTTTTGTGGAGCTGAAGCTATTATTCTGAGTCCAGAGGTTATATATACTGGTTACACACTTTTCAACCATATCACGTTTGGTTTCTTGCAGTGCCGCCAACAGCTGATGGTATTTATATCATATTTGTGTGTCTACGTGTGCGTTTTACAAAAATGGTTCAAATGGCTCTGAGCACTATGGGACTCAACTGCTGAGGTCATTAGTCCCCTAGAACTTAGAACTAGTTAAACCTAACTAACCTAAGGACATCACAAACATCCATGCCCGAGGCAGGATTCGAACCTGCGACCGTAGCGGTCTTGCGGTTCCAGACTGCAGCGCCTTTAACCGCACGGCCACTTCGGCCGGCTGTGCGTTTTACACCTATTTCATGTCTTCGAATAAACTTAGTAGTTACTGATAATCCCTCACGCAGTACATCGAATGTTTAACAGTAATTAACGTAATGTACTACACTGGTTCCTAAGTTAAAGCGCCGGCAGCTGTGACCCAGCGGTTATAGGCGCTTCATACCTGAACCGCGCTGCTGCTACTGCCGCAAGTCGAATCGTGCCTCGGGCATGGATGTGTGTGATGTCCTTAGGTTAGTTAGGTTTAAGTAGTTCTAAGTCTAGGGGACTGGTGATCTCAGATATTAAATCCCATAGTCCTTAGAGCCATTTGAACCATTTGAAACTAAAGCAACAAACCACTGTTTCTCAATGTTGTGTATAATTCACGATATAATCATACAAAATATCAACAGATGTCCGTACGATCGTGTCCTACCCGAAAGATGGCATTCTCGTCAAAGGACAACGACGCTAACGACGACGTCGAGGCACCTATCAAACGGGGTAGTGTTTGCCGGATGGTACCACATCCACAATCGCTGTGTACATAGTCACAGAGGGCGCAGCATGACACAGAGAAGACTAGACTGTATGCGGTGAAGCGCCAAGGGAAGAATGGAAGCAGGACAGTCGCTAACTGATGTGGCCCGATGGCTTAATGTGAATCGTTATCTGGTTTTCCGGATGCGGCGATTATAGAGATCGAAACTATCCCGAAGACCTTGACGGGGCCGCCACTTGTAATATCAGAGAGAGAGAACCGTTGTTTGGCTGTGAGGGCACGACAGTACCACCTTACTACTGCACGGCAACTGCATCTGAAACCGCAGCTTCCAGTGGACATGTTGAAGCGAAGCAAACGGTGTACAGAAGGCTTCGGAAGAGCGGCCTTTATTGTCGGAGACCTGCTGTGTGTGTACCTCTGATGCGTCTTCGGGACCCTACCATTGTGGGAAGGATCGAGGATAATCTCTAAGAATGTGTGCAGGGATCATGTTGACCACTCGAATACCACTTCATGAAATTGTTCTACTGAATCGGCAATGTTTAACTGCTGTTAGGTATCGTGACGACATCTTGGGACCTCATTTGCCTTTGTTACAAAGTGCTGTGGGCCCAGACATCGTACTGATGGACGATAATGCTCGATCCCATAGAGCACGGGTAGTTGATGTTTTCTCCGGAAACGGAAGATTTTGCACTCATGGCGTGCACTGCTCGCTCTCCTGATTTGAGTCCCATAGTCCATGTGTGGGGTGCACTAGGGAGACAAAAAAATGGCTCTGAGCACTATGGAACTTAACATCTATGGTCATCAGCCCCTAGGACGTAGAACTACTTAAACCTAACTAACCTAAGGACAGCACACAACACCCAGTCATCACGAGGCAGAGAAAATCCCTGACCCCGCCGGGAATCGAACCCGGGAACCCGGGCGTGGGAAGCGAGAACGCTACCGCACGACCACGAGCTGCGGACGGCTTCTTATGTAAATACAAGGAAGGGACTAGTAGCATTAAGGAAATAAAAGTATGCCTTTAAACAGCTATATGAAGGATACTATTAAAAATTTACAAAATTATTTTTTTAGCTAATCTTTGACTTTATAGTGTAAGTAGGCTGTTTATGTTTTCTTATTGGCAACGTTAAGTAGCGCTCTGTATGAAAATCACTGGCTGTGCTGTGTGCAGTCTGTGGCTAGTTTGCATTGTTGTCTGCCATTGTAGTGTTGGGCAGCTGGATGTTAACAGCGCGTAGCGTTGCGCAGTTGGAGGTGAGCCGCCACCAGTGGTGGATGTGGGGAGAGAGATGGCGGAGTTTTGAGATTTGTAAGACTGGATGTCATGACCTGCTATGTATGTTATGAGTTTTCAACACTATTAAGGGAAATACATTGTTTGTTCTCTATTAAAATCTTTCATTTGCTAACTATGCCTGTCAGTAGTTAGTGCCTTCCGTAGTTTGAATCTTTTATTTAGCTGGCAGTAGTGGCGTTCGCTGTATTGCAGTAGTTCGAGTAACGAAGATTTTTGTGAGGTAAGTGATTTGTGAAAGGTATAGGTTAATGTTATAGTCAGGGCCATTCTTTTGTAGGGATTATTGAGAATCAGATTGCGTTGCGCTAAAAATATTGTGTCAGTTTAAGCACAGTCATGTATAATTGTTCAAAAGGGGACGTTTCATAATAGGACTATTTACGAAAAATATGCAATGTGGAAAGGCGATTAATTAAGATTTCGTTTGTTTACCATTTAAAATGAATCATGTCAATCCATAAAAATACTGAAAACTTTCACGATGTAAATAAATCTATCGCTCAGTTCAGACTGACAAATCTCCTAAACATAATTTGAAAACGTAGTATTCAAGAAACACTACCTGCTTTGAAAATCTAAAATAGTAAATCGATTCCTTTTCCCTACCTTCTACAGTTTCCTTCACTTAAACATAACATTTTATCTTGCTACAAAAACAAATTAGTGGAATCTCAGCTTCTATGCTACTTCTAAAAATTATAATCGTGAGCAACATAATTGTTTTCCCTTTTTCTTTGTTTTCTTCAAAACAATGCGATAATTTATTTTTGCCTGGGTCGCAGCAGCTACAGTTCTGGTTCGAATTTCACATTAAATTTAGACGACAGGAAACGTTATGTCCCTAGGTCATTCTCTCTTAAAATGAGTATAAATTACAATCCTTCAAATAATTAAGACCTATAATTAGAATGTTAAAGTTATTGAACCGACTCCTTCAACATACCAAACAAAAATAACACGAGAGCTTGCTTCTTTGGTGTCATTAAACGGCCCTATGCACGCACTAACTTATCGGCCGACCGACCAACTGATCGCACATGTGAAGACTTGTTCGTCGACCTATAGACCGAGTTTCCTCTTCGGGCAGTCGGTTGAGTACGACCGTATCCTCTCCCCCCCCCTCCCCCCCCGCTCCCCCCCCCCCCCCCGAAATCCCACCACAATCCAACACGACACTTGATCCCACAAACTGTGTCGCCGTTGCGCCAACTGCCGAACAAAAGTTCGTCTTCCGTCATTGTGCGCTAAGATACTCCAGTCCGAAATGGAGGAAACCTTGGTGCAGAGATTCTGGAAAAGTCTAAAGAGTATTGTTTGGGGGACACATCGGGTGAGCATTAAAGCAACAGAGATGCAAGAAATGGAGCATTTGTTTAATGTTTTAAACAACCTGTAATTTGCTCCAAATGAAAAAGAGACAGATCTGGAAAAAGTAGGTAAACTGTTTATTATTTCAAAAGCTATCACCATAACTGTTAATGCAGTTGTCCTACTGTGACGAAAAAATGGCTCTGAGCACTATGAGACTCAACATCTGTGGTCATAAGTCCCCTAGAACTTAGAACTACTTAAACCTAACTAGCCTAAGGACATCACACACATCCATGCCCGAGGCAGGATTCGAACCTGCGACCGTAACAGTCGCACGGTTCCTGACTAAGCGCCTAGAACCGCTAGACCACCGCGGCCGGCCTACTGTGACGGTCAATACCTCCATGGAAAAATGTTTGCGACAGCCTACTGAAACATGATTAGGGATGTTCCGATACCATCAAGTGTCGATAGCTAGTCAAATAAGGAGTAGTCAAGTCGTCCTGTGAAGCACTTCATTAAAGCATTTTGAACAATAAAAGAGTCTGGACAAAGGTATGCTGCAAAATTATACCGATTATTAATTGTACGTAAACACATAGTATCACACCACACTCGCCATTTGTCAAAGAAAGCAAGAACGTTTTATCGAGAGAGCTGAATCAAAGGTATGTGTTAACTGCTCGATGCAGCCAGCAGCCTCCGGGCCAGCCACACAAAAACTCGGAAGTATGGTTTACGGGCAAAATGTAGCCCAAGTGAATCGGAAGAAGCGCTGCTTTGACTATTTTAACTATAGTAACACAGGTATACAATTTTGGGAAAAATCGTAAAACAGCTAGCGCACAGTCTCGATAAGAAAAAGGAACTGGAGTGACGAAGTAACTCTTTATTTGTCAAACCCCGACATATCTTTAAGAAGCCACCCATTTGAAGAATGGGAAGACATGAATGTCATTTTTCCGTGTTTGTACAATTATGCTCTAAAATATCTTATTTTAGTTGTAACATCTGTGTTTAGTGAGTGTGCAATTCGTGTAGCTGTGACTATGAATAAATTCTGTTCTATACATATAGTTTGGTTTCGATAACGGGTAAGTACCGAAATAATGATTCGATTCTATAAGTATTCGGTATCGAATCAAGAATATCGAATACTCTCTTGAACTTAATTGTATCGGAACATCCCTAATGATAAGTTCGTACGGTTTCACGGTCGGTATTATTGTAATTAAAATAATTTTCGGTCCTGCTCTTATGAAAATTTAGTAAGTCGGTTGAAACGTCGGCAGTTTAATTGCTTTAGTCTTTTATTATAACGCGGCCTAGCACACAAAATTATTTCTTCCAAAGTCGCTAACAATGACTGTACCTCTTAATCCGAAGCACATCGATGGCCACGGATGTCTTTGTCCAGGGCTCCAACCGTATGGAAGATGCATAACGTTTTCCCAGAAATTCTTGTGCAGCGTAGTCGAATCAGCCTTCGCAGCACGTGGCATTGACTTCCTTGCCTCGCAGTGGGGTAAATGTGTTAACTGTTAAGGAGACTACATTTGAAATAATATACAGACGGAACGTGCACGTGGTAAACGCGTTCTTTTAGACATCCTCAGAGCCAAACGTCACACGGATTCATATCAGCTGATACTGTAGGCTAAGAAACTGGAGAGCCTCCTGACATGACACGTTCGTGGAACGTTGCCTTAAGGAGATCTTTCACTGGGCAAGCGACATGAGGTGTTGCCTCATCTTGCATAAAAATAGTGGTTTCCACACAGTTGTACACTTGAAAAACTGGTATCACATGCTGTAGAAGTATATATCGATAACGTGCAGTCGTCACGATAGACCTGACAGGGTTTCTGGGCAAATTCTGCTTTTCTGTGTACTTATTGCCCTCTGTAGTGTAAAATGTGCCTCTGACTATAGAAGATTGCCCAGCCGCTGATCATGAACATTGATTCGTGCCAAACACCGAAGAGCAAATTCACAACATGGCAGCGGATTATGAGGTTTCAGTTGCTGCATCATTCGTATCATTTACGGGTACCAATTTGAAATAGACCACATAACTTTCACAACACGGGGCACATGCTGCACGACCAGTTACAGCCTCAGCAATCTGGTTAATAACTTCCACCAGGATAGAAAGCCTTCCTCTTCCAGATGTCACGACAAGCTCACCCGTTTCTTCGAATTTCATTACCGTCCCCTTAAATGACATCGGACGCCTCCTCGGACCTTTCAGTCGGCGATACTCTTTCAATGAGGCACTGTTATTGCTGCCGCTTTAAATGTAGCACTATTACTGCTGCCGCTCGCATAAAACAGTTTCACTAACATCTCATTGTCCTCTTCTCGATAGCCATACTGTCCACTCAAATTATGCCTTATCAATTTCCAGCGTGAGTGTTATATCGTCAGACAAACTCAGTACTGCACCAGATTTGCACCTGGTGGCTAAAATTTAAACTATTTTTTTTCCTGCTTCCACATTAACGTATTAGCGTATCTACAAAGTTTCGGTGCCCGACTATAATTACAGCCAACACTGGACGTCCGTGAGTAGCTGCAATTCATTTATAACCACCCAGTGCGGGTCTGCCGGTTACCTTGGTCGCTTTCATTGATAGTAAAATTTTCTGAGTGATTAGGCAAGGTCATCCTATTCTTTAAACATCTTCATTGCCCCTGCTGGGACCGTCTTCATGTTTCCGCTGGCATCATTGGATGGCTGAGCTCTGTCTGAAGACACTGTCATTTCATGCAATTTTGTCATATGATGACATGTTGGAGACCGTGGCTGTTTTTGAAGACAAATGTTGATGGTGTTAGGACAGCAACCAGCCACAAATTTACTTTGAGTTCCTTTATTCAAAGGAAACCGTTACCGGTTTCGAATCGTTGCGATTCATCATCAGACGGTTTACACGCTTTCTTTCTACATTTGGTGTGTTTTTATAGATTAATTGTCCTAAAATATAAATAAAACATAATTACAAACACGCCACACACAGATGGTTGCGTTGCAGATTTTCGTTGCATGTGACTTACGTGAAACGTCGGTTTCGAGTGTTTGTTTCCATAACGTTCATCCAATCGATGTAAATGCATTCACACTGCATCCTCGTTGTTGCCCCTTAAAGGGCCACTATGAATATATTAGAAGAATTAGAAATACACACACACAAAAACAGCACCCCAGACTATATCCTTAACGAACAAACAGAGTTGGCTAACACCCCTTTCCTGAAAAATTTCCAAAAATTACTTTCTAGCCTCCATAGCAAATAATATTAATACACCTATCTGCAGATCAAGTGGAAAATTTATATGTTACTATAATTCTCATGCTGCCAAATGTAATAAAATAATGTACTACTTTACCTTTACAGTTCTAAATATATATAAAAAACTTTATAATTAAATTAGCAATAACAGATTTAAAAAATCTCTGTACTAATGTAAAAGACATTACAGTTTTGTAAAAGAATATATGATTCTTTCCAAACATAGGACATCATCGTCAAATGTTACGATATATCATAGCATCTGTGACACCCATATGTTTGTAAGCTCTTTGTATGTACCAAAACATGTGGTGCGTGGTTGGAATGATCTCAGCAACAAATCTAAAGTGTACAGTGAGACCTATTACTTGTGCAAAAACGAGGATGCAGTGTGAATGCATTTACATCGATTGGATGAACGTTATGGAAACAAGCACTCGAAACCGACGTTTCACGTAAGTCACATGCAACGAAAATCTGCAACGCAACCATCTGTGTGTGGCGTGTTTGTAATTATGTTTTATTTATATTTTAGGACAATTAATCTATAAAAACACACCAAATGTAGAAAGAAAGCGTGTAAACCGTCTGATGATGAATCGCAACGATTCGAAACCGGTAACGGTTTCCTTTGAATAAAGGAACTCAAAGTAAATTTGTGGCTGGTTGCTGTCCTAACACCATCAACTGTCACTTCTATTTATAAAAGTTCTTCCCTGGTTTTCGGAGAACTGGAGTAACCGGGTGCTGTTGGTGAGCGGCCATTATTGGATAAATACGAAATGTACACTGTGAGATCAAAAGTATCTGGACACGCACAAAGACATAGGTTTTTCATATTAGATGAATTGTTCTGCCACCTACTGCCAGTTACTGCATATCAGTGACCTCAGTAGTCATTAGACATCGTGAGAGAGCAGAATGGGGCGCTCCGCGGAACTCGCGGACTTCGAACGTGGTCAGGTAATTGGGTGTCACTTGTGTCATACATCTGCATGCGAGATTTCCACACTCCTAAACATCCCTTGGTCCACTTTTTCCGATGTAATAGTGAAGTGAAAATGTGAAGGGACACGCACAGCACAGAAGCCTACACGCCGACAGTTGAAGAGGGTCATAATGTGTAATAGGTAGTCATCTAACCAGACCATCACACAGGAACTCCAAATAGCATCAGGATCCACCGCAAGTACCATTACAGTTAGGCGGTAGGTGAGAAAACTTGGATTTCATGGTCGAGCGGCTACTCATAAGCCACACATAACGACGGTAAATGCAAAACGACGCCTCGCTTCGTGTAAGGAGCGTAAACATTGGACGATTGAACAGAGGAGAAACGTTGTGTGGAGTGACGAATCACAGTACCCAATGTGGCGATCCGACGGCAGGGTGTGGGTTTGGCGAATGCCCGGTGAACATGATCTACCAGCGTGTGTAGTGCCAACAGTACAATTCGCAGGCGGTGGTGTTATGGTGTGGTCGTGTTTTTCATGGAGGGTCTTGCACCCCTTGTTATTTTGCGTGGCACTATCATATCACAAGCCTACATTGATGTTTTAAGCACCTACTTGCTTCCCGCTGTAGAAGAGCGATTCGGCGATGGCGATTGCATCTTTCAACACGATCGAGCACCTGTTCATAATGTACGGCCTGTGGTGGAATGGTTGCACGACAATAACATTCCTGTAATAGACTGACCTGCACAGAGTTCTGACCTGAATACTATAGAATATCTTTGGGATATTTTGGAACGCCGACTTCGTGCCAGGCCTCACCGACCGACATCGATACCTCTCCTCTGTGCAGCACTCCGTGAAGAATGGCCTGCCATTCTCGAAGAAACCTTCCATAACCTGATTGAACGTATGCCTGTGAGAGTGGGAACTATCATCAAGGCAAAGGGTGGGACAGCACTAGCATTAGCCATGGAGGGCGCCACGAAATTGTAAGTCATTTTCAGCTAGCTGTCCGAACACATTTGATCACATAGTGTATATACGATTTGCAATCAGATGTAGTTGCTTATGGGCCGTGTGTTTGTTTATTAATTTTACCTACTATTTATCGCTATTTCCTAGTGAGATACTTGCTTCCAGAGACTGTGCCATTATTTTTGCACACCCATCTGTTGTCATAGCCCTTTACAAAGTTAACAGATGCTTCAGTCATTTGGGATAAATTTTTGTGCTGCTGGCGTTCCTTCCATGTAATGAAAATCAGGGAAATGAAAATTAGGCGATGGGTAGGAAGGTATAGATAACATGCTTTCGCACATCCCAGCAGTGGGACGGATTCCATTGGTGGCGAGGTCCGTGAACGTACGACCTCTCCGCGGAGCCTTTGATCGATGGCTGGAGGCAGCGAGCTCTATAAATCCCCAGCCGCGACGCGGTGCAGCAGGCGCCATTTCAATCGGAAGGCTCATTCGTCTGCGGGGCTGAGCGCCAAAGCCCGCCTCGCCGCGAGGCGTGGAGAGGAGAGGGCGCCAACAGGTGTGTGCGCACCAAGCTCCAGCGCCGCTGGTTCCATTACGCGATCCGGCTGTGATACGCCTGGACGCTACCCGCAGCGCACTCCGCCGGTTTACGTGAATGATTATAATAGCATTCCACAGCAGCTCAGGAACTACCACTGTTATATACACGAAAGTGTCCGTGTCCGTGTCAGTCGATCCGTCGGTCTGTCTGTGCATCCACGTGTGTGTGTGTTCGTGCATGTGTGTGTGTGTTTGTGTGTGTGTGTGTGTGTGTGTGCAGGCACGGATCGACGGTTTGGTTCTGGTAGGGGAAACAATTCATTATTATCTGTTTCTTGGAATAACAGGACGCCATGTCACAGTTTATGTCACTAGCATTGTGATATTCCTGGCTGTGGTCGCCAGTATTTTATTTTGCTAGAAGCTGCTTAACACACACTAAGAAGCATGTGGTACAAAAGTCGAGTGAGGTACAAGCGACAGATGGTACAGTATGTACCAGTCTCTTTGGAGAGTCCGCCAATTGTACTGAACTTGCTTCTGATTCCTCGGCACATTTGGGTGTCAGGTGCCAAAGCGCCTAACGTTCCATATTAATTATTCATATACTTTTCATCGTATTTAACCCAGTTTTTAGTATGACAATCTCTCATGGTTACCCTACGAGTTTATCGTTTTCGTTTATTAAATTTCACTAGTTACGAGAAACATAGCAGTGACGATATTGCAACCGAGGTGCTGCGAACACATTCGGGTCGCTTTGGCGCGCCTGGTAGACGAAGTGCTTCGGCTACGTTACTCACTCCGTTTTGGGCCTTCTGAGGGTCCACTCACGCAACTCGGTTTCGGTTGTTTTAGAAGAAAGGACGTGTAACTAGTTTCGATCGTTTAGCAGGAACGGACATGTCGTACTCTATATCGAAAGTTGTCAGGAAACTTACAGTACAATTAAGAAAGCTATGTAGAGTGTTGTAAAAGACAGTATAAAATGTGTGATTGCTTCAAATGTAATAAAACAGGATACAGTAATGAGAAGTGTCGCCTCTCATCACTGTCAGTACTACAGATCTTGGCCACTGTAGATACGGAGACTAACACCTGGGCAAGTGGCATCCCACAGAAAGCACAATCACAGGTTCAAGTTGAGAGCACAGCAGCCTCCGCCGAAGAAGATCCCACGACGGACGACCTGTCTTCAGTGCTAGGGACACAACGTTGTAAGACGACAGAATGGTGGAATGAACTGTTATGGACTCTCATTCAACTCTCCATATCTCTCCAGCTTCCAGATCTGACTTCCAAAGGATACATATAATTTATAGCATCTACGGAATTAATAATTTTGCTGTGATTGCATCAAAAGCTCAATATGATACCTACGAAATGTCCGATGTACGAGAAAATTGCAAGACCTACGGCAAAACTCGGAAGTATTTTGTAGAAAGCTTTAGTTACAATTACATAAAACATACATAATTATATTCCTGTTAGTATAAAACTACACTCCTGGAAATGGAAAAAAGAACACATTGACACCGGTGTGTCAGACCCACCATACTTGCTCCGGACACTGCGAGAGGGCTGTACAAGCAATGATCACACGCACGGCACAGCGGACACACCAGGAACCGCGGTGTTGGCCGTCGAATGGCGCTAGCTGCGCAGCATTTGTGCACCGCCGCCGTCAGTGTCAGCCAGTTTGCCGTGGCATACGGAGCTCCATCGCAGTCTTTAACACTGGTAGCATGCCGCGACAGCGTGGACGTGAACCGAATGTGCAGTTGACGGACTTTGAGCGAGGGCGTATAGTGGGCATGCGGGAGGCCGGGTGGACGTACCGCCGAATTGCTCAACACGTGGGGCGTGAGGTCTCCACAGTACATCGATGTTGTCGCCAGTGGTCGACGGAAGGTGCACGTGCCCGTCGACCTGGGACCGGACCGCAGCGACGCACGGATGCACGCCAAGACCGTAGGATCCTACGCAGTGCCGTAGGGGACCGCACCGCCACTTCCCAGCAAATTAGGGACACTGTTGCTCCTGGGGTATCGGCGAGGACCATTCGCAACCGTCTCCATGAAGCTGGGCTACGGTCCCGCACACCGTTAGGCCGTCTTCCGCTCACGCCCCAACATCGTGCAGCCCGCCTCCAGTGGTGTCGCGACAGGCGTGAATGGAGGGACGAATGGAGACGTGTCGTCTTCAGCGATGAGAGTCGCTTCTGCCTTGGTGCCAATGATGGTCGTATGCGTGTTTGGCACCGTGCAGGTGAGCGCCACAATCAGGACTGCATACGACCGAGGCACACAGGGCCAACACCCGGCATCATGGTGTGGGGAGCGACCTCCTACACTGGCCGTACACCACTGGTGAGCGTCGAGGGGACACTGAATAGTGCACGGTACATCCAAACCGTCATCGAACCCATCGTTCTACCATTCCTAGACCGGCAAGGGAACTTGCTGTTCCAACAGGACAATGCACGTCCGCATGTATCCCGTGCCACCCAACATGCTCTAGAAGGTGTAAGTCAACTACCCTGACCAGCAAGATCTCCGGATCTGTCCCCCATTGAGCATGTTTGGGACTGGATGAAGGGTCGTCTCACGCGGTCTGCACGTCCAGCACGAACGCTGGTCCAACTGAGGCGCCAGGTGGAAATGGCATGGCAAGCCGTTCCACAGGACTACATCCAGCATCTCTACGATCGTCTCCATGGGAGAATAGCAGCCTGCATTGCTGCGAAAGGTGGATATACACTGTACTAGTGCCGACATTGTGCATGCTCTGTTGCCTGTGTCTATGTGCCTGTGGTTCTGTCAGTGTGAACATGTGATGTATCTGACCCCAGGAATGTGTCAATAAAGTTTCCCCTTCCTGGGACAATGAATTCACGGTGTTCTTATTTCAATTTCCAGGAGTGTATATGTACTTTAAACAATGTTACCTTACTTTGGAACGGAAACAACAATTCTTCTGTCTCAAACGTAATTTGTACTTATAAGCATGTAAGAAGAAAACAAAACTACACTCCTGGAAATTGAAATAAGAACACCGTGAATTCATTGTCCCAGGAAGGGGAAACTTTATTGACACATTCCTGGGGTCAGATACATCACATGATCACACTGACAGAACCACAGGCACATAGACACAGGCAACAGAGCATGCACAATGTCGGCACTAGTACAGTGTATATCCACCTTTCGCAGCAATGCAGGCTGCTATTCTCCCATGGAGACGATCGTAGAGATGCTGGATGTAGTCCTGTGGAACGGCTTGCCATGCCATTTCCACCTGGCGCCTCAGTTGGACCAGCGTTCGTGCTGGACGTGCAGACCGCGTGAGACGACGCTTCATCCAGTCCCAAACATGCTCAATGGGGGACAGATCCGGAGATCTTGCTGGCCAGGGTAGTTGACTTACACCTTCTAGAGCACGTTGGGTGGCACGGGATACATGCAGACGTGCATTGTCCTGTTGGAACAGCAAGTTCCCTTGCCGGTCTAGGAATGGTAGAACGATGGGTTCGATGACGGTTTGGATGTACCGTGCACTATTCAGTGTCCCCTCGACGATCACCAGTGGTGTACGGCCAGTGTAGGAGATCGCTCCCCACACCATGATGCCGGGTGTTGGCCCTGTGTGCCTCGGTCGTATGCAGTCCTGATTGTGGCGCTCACCTGCACGGCGCCAAACAAGCATACGACCATCATTGGCACCAAGGCAGAAGCGACTCTCATCGCTGAAGACGACACGTCTCCATTCGTCCCTCCATTCACGCCTGTCGCGACACCACTGGAGGCGGGCTGCACGATGTTGGGGCGTGAGCGGAAGACGGCCTAACGGTGTGCGGGACCGTAGCCCAGCTTCATGGAGACGGTTGCGAATGGTCCTCGCCGATACCCCAGGAGCAACAGTGTCCCTAATTTGCTGGGAAGTGGCGGTGCGGTCCCCTACGGCACTGCGTAGGATCCTACGGTCTTGGCGTGCATCCGTGCGTCGCTGCGGTCCGGTCCCAGGTCGACGGGCACGTGCACCTTCCGTCGACCACTGGCGACAACATCGATGTACTGTGGAGACCTCACGCCCCACGTGTTGAGCAATTCGGCGGTACGTCCACCCGGCCTCCCGCATGC
This sequence comes from Schistocerca nitens, assembly GCF_023898315.1. Lineage (NCBI taxonomy): Eukaryota > Metazoa > Arthropoda > Insecta > Orthoptera > Acrididae > Schistocerca > Schistocerca nitens. The sequence continues at coordinate 403,541,740 of NC_064617.1, forward strand.
CCACTATACGCCCTCGCTCAAAGTCCGTCAACTGCACATTCGGTTCACGTCCACGCTGTCGCGGCATGCTACCAGTGTTAAAGACTGCGATGGAGCTCCGTATGCCACGGCAAACTGGCTGACACTGACGGCGGCGGTGCACAAATGCTGCGCAGCTAGCGCCATTCGACGGCCAACACCGCGGTTCCTGGTGTGTCCGCTGTGCCGTGCGTGTGATCATTTCTTGTACAGCCCTCTCGCAGTGTCCGGAGCAAGTATGGTGGGTCTGACACACCGGTGTCAATGTGTTCTTTTTTCCATTTCCAGGAGTGTATTTTGAAATCTGAAGAACAAATCAGTATTTCGTTGTATACCCATGAGGTTTGATCACAGCTTCACATCTCTTTGGAACTGAATCCACATGCTTTTGTAATAGGTCAAGTGGTGGTAGTTTTAACGATTCGTCAAATAAGAAAGCAGTAAATCGTTGTCTGAGTAGCTTCTAAGACGAACATGTCGATCCTGTGCATTCCACGTGTGTTCAGCTGGATTTAGTAAATTTAATTCGTTCTTGCGATTGTGATACGTGGGTCAGCAGCTGGTCGATGAATTGTAAAAACAGTATTCCAACAACCGTTAAGTAGATATAGGTCATAGCTCTGACTTGGCCACTCCAAATGATTTATTCTATCTGAAAAGAATCTTTTTAAATTAACGGAAGTGTGTTTTGAATCATTTTCCTGCGAAAATATCCAACTGCGTCGCATAGTGTTTATCCCATTTGGCATAATACTCTTTCCTAAAACGTCACTATAGGCAAACAAATGATTTCAATTTCAAAAGAAGTGGATCATCTCTTCAATAGAAAAAGCTTTGCAAATTGAGCAAGTCAGTAACGGGTTGGTCCACCTCTGACCCTTATGCAAGCAGTTATTCGGCTTGGCACTGACCGAGTTGTTAGATGTTCTCCTGAGAAATATCATGTCAAATTCTGTCCAATTGACAGGTTAGATCGTCAAAATTCTGAACTGGTTGGAGTGCCCTGCCGATAACGCTACACTTTCTCAACTGGGGAGAGATCTCGCGACCTTGCTTGTCAGGCACAAAGACAAGCAGTAGAAACTCTCGCCCTATGCGGGCGGGCATTATATTGATGAGATGTAATAAGATAAAGTGCACCCCAGACCATCACTCCCCGTTTTTAGGCAGTATGGTGGGCGACAGTTAAGTTGGTATCCTAATACTGTCCAGGCCGTCTGTAGACACATCTTCGGCCTAAATTCTCATTGGCTGGAGTAGAATTGTCTTCAGTGATGCTTCCCGCTTCGAACTAAGTCCAGATAACCAGTGAACATGCACACGCCCTGCACATGGGTTGGATACTAAGCAGACTGTCAGACTTCGTACGGCCCGATACGCAGGAGTGATTGTCTGTCGTGTCATTTCTTTTGTAACAGGACCCCTATGGTTATCATCCGCGGCACCCTTACAGCAAAACGATTCGTCGACAATATTCTATTCCCAGTTTTATTGCGTTTTGGAGCATTATGAGAAAGACCCTCTAAGAAGGTCGGACTTTTGACATCTAACGCACTAACTGGACATAACTTGGCATGATATCCATGAGGACATCAGACAAGTGTGTCATACAATGCCTGGCGAAATAACTGCTTGAGTAAGGGCCAGAGGTGGACCAAAGTGTTTTTGACATGCTCAATTTGTGAAGCTCTTTCTTTTTAATGAATCAACCAATTTTTATGAATCTGTAATCACTTGTTTCTTTGTACATGTACATCACACCTACCATTTTCCGTCCTATTGAGGTAATTCCTTCGTCTTGCGTAGGTTTCTTTCTTTTTCTTGGTGTGTACTACGCTGTCGCAGTTATTTAATGACTCTGTATACGTCGGGAGTCAGTGTATTCAGTCAGATACCTGGTAGTTACCTTATTCCTAACACCTGACTGATATACATATGATACACAGCTATACCCTCACCCAAACAGTAAAAAACGGAACAAACATGTAACAGACACAGTATACAGAGTGTTATATTTGCTGTTGGAGGGATAATTACTGTCAGCTAACAGTAAGATGCGAAAGTAGATGAGTGGCAAATCTTGTCAGACATGTTTTCTGTACTGATAATACAGGGAACAAATGGACAATAACTCTGTTGATGTGTGTTGGTGGTTTAACCCTCCGCCGGTAACATGAATAGTACAGCATTCAATGATAATAATGGAGACTCGTCGCACCAGTGTTTGATTTTGTGATTAACTGCATGATAACGAAATCTGTAAATATTGATCCACTGCTATATGCTAACGTTCTTTTTTAACATATAAACATTTTAGAGTAATTTAATAACGCTTCTTATGACACTGTGCTTTAAGTAAAACAAGATATGCGCATTTATTTGCTGCAGTCATTGACTTTAGGCCTACCACGTTTTCCACAAACTATTTTTACTTTCCTGTCTTTATCTCTAAAGAACAAATTACATCTTGCTTGCTTCTGCAGTTTTGTGCGCCTCTGTGCTCGATCTTGAAGGACATTTGTTCTTTTGGTTCCAAGCTGTGATATAACATTTTATATCAGCTCAACATTTAGAAAAAGAATTTGAACATCATTTTAGAAATAATACGTTTGTACATTGGAGAGCGTGACAAGATTTCTTCGGCGTTGCCTTTTCTGATACCTGGCATATAAACTAATCCTATTAGCGCACTTTTCTTCCTGCCCATATTACCATAAAATCTGTGTTCGCTACATGTTCATCTATTTCTTTGGATTTCCTCATATGTATTAGCTATAATCACCACAGATATTCTCGTAACTAGTAATATTTTGGGAGCATCTATCTCCAAATTAATGATTTGAATAATGTTACAAGCCTTAAAAAGTTTCACAATATTTCAACAGTTCTAACTTCCTTAGGTGGTACTTAGACCACAAAAATCCATTGTTACCTTTGACTGTGTTTGTTGATGATGCCTTCTCCTCCTCATTATCACCACCTTCTAAAATTGTAGCTTCAGTCTCAAAATTATGTTTAGACCGTAGTTCTAAATTACCTTCTTCACTTGCAAAACTCTTTTCACAAAGTCCTGAAGCATTGGATCATTCACATGTCCAGGTTCCATACCTAAAAAGGTTATGACAGCTAGTAATCAAATTCCGACCACGTAAACGGTAACAGGAGTGACATAAAATCCTAACGATTATTCACTCTCAGCTAGCAACTGAAGGCAACTGATAACGACAAGACTGATCAGAAACTAAGTTACGCATCAGTGGCAAAGGACTAAATTGGCATGACGAAAAGGTATCCTATTATTAACTATTATTTGGAAGGAATAAAACGTCAATGGCACTTATGCACAGGTACGCCGTCTTAATGTTGCTGTCAGCCAAACGAAACCTTCGTGTTACACTTACCAACGAGATGTAGGTTTAATTGCTTATCGTGTGAATTACTATAGTCTTTAATCTCATCTACAGTTATCTCAAAAGGTATTAAAATAAATAGTTATCGCAATGTCAACGTGTGGAATGAAAGAAAGAAGAATCTTGAGGTAAACACCGCGTATATCATCTGATAGTGTATTTCTCGGTATGAGTGTAAATTATATGCTACTAATGCAACTGACTTTCGTATTAACACCGCTACTTATTTTTTAAAATAATCACTGTCGTTGTCTATGCAAATTCCTCTCAATTTATCTATTTACGTGATGCAAAGTTGGGACTCTGCTTTGAAGTCACAGATGTATTCGCTTTTCTAGCCTGTGTCGCCGCCTCTGTGAAGGCTTTACTCGGGATTTGACGCTCAACTGTTCTCGAAGATAGATGATCTGCAGCAAGATGACGGAGGCAATCTTGATCATTACTAAAATAATATAATGACCAACGTCTCACCGCTTCGATTAGTAGTAGAGCTCACAAAAGCAAGAAGGGACTGAATCTTACGCGGGAACAAACTGATTCTCAGATACTGCACTTTAACAATGACGGTAACTTATTTACATATTAAGGTCCCTAACGGTAGGGTCATTATTCCACTCAAAAACAAAGGGCGGCAGCTTGGCCCTCACATTATTAAACACTGTTTTGTACGATGTATTGGTAGGATGGCGTTCCACTCGTCAGTAACTGGGAACTACGAAGATCACAATCTGTGGCTAGCGTAACACATCACGAAAACGAATCTCGCGTGGCAGCTCGGGCTAAATCGAATGAAGTAGTATTCTCTACACTGTTCCCAATTGCTACACTACTACTAAAACAAATCTTCTTTTCGCAAACTAACATACTTTTTTTTCAAAACTGCGCCACACTCGCTACGTGACGTCTTACGCAGCACAGTCCAGCCCTGAAGCAATTAGCTCATCAACTGTATTATTTTCGTTCGCTAAATTTTTACACAGGTACCACATTTTCTACTGGGTCTGAACTTCCAGAAATACATAGACAATATACACATATATATACACATTGTGAATAGTTTTACAGCTCAAAATGATAGCATCAATTTACAAACACTTCCTCCTTACGCTTTAGCACACATAAATCATAATACAACTGAAGGTATTTAAAAGAAATAAAATAAAGAGAATAATTACAGTTTTGTGTTGCTCTTTTTGAGATATCGACTTAGTAAAACAATCTAACAAGATTACCAAAACGAGGGCTTAAGTATGTCCGTCACAAACTCATCTGGGTTGGTGCCATTGTTGCTGCCAAAGTATAAGTTCTTTGTGCTAAATTTCGCATCGTGTGTCTCTCCAAATTACCTACAAGTTTAGTCGCTGATTCTTGTTGCTATGCTGTACACGAACAACAAATAAAATTTCATTACTTGTTATACTTCTTTGTGTCGGAAATTTTAATGTCAAGCGTTGTACAACGATTATTTCACATGAGCCCCTAAATCCCATTGCGGGATACACTAGCCTCATTATATAGTTGCCAGTTGACACTCATGTGCTGGAGCTGGTCTCCTACAATCAGAGCGCTCGATGTCAATCCCGAACTGTTCACCGTTGCCGAACTGCTACAATAAATGGTCAGTTTATTTCCTTGTCCGGCTTTCTTTCCTGGTATGTTTGAATCCCAAGTGCTTGTTCTGGCTCTTCTATACTGCATTTAATCAGAAATGAGAGCTCAAATGGCTCTAAGCACTATGGGACTTAACATCTGAGGTCATCAGTCCCATAGACTTACAACTATTTAAACCTAACTAACCTAAGAACATTACTCACATCCATGACCGAGGCAGGATTCGAACCTGCGACGGTAGCAGCAACGCGGTTTCGGACTGAAGTGCCTAGAACCGCTTGGCCACAGCGGCCGGCCATCAGACATGAGAAACACATCAAAAACAACGTACACACAAAGATGATAATGGAATACCCATGTTCCATACACGGCACTAGTCTAACACTACAGGATCATTTAGCACAAGATGCGATTTGGCGTTACTTATTCTGTTACTATCTTCACAAACATCGACCTACGGTAAATAAGCTTTATCCGACACTGCATGAGAACAAACTTTTTGAAGGTAGTAAATCACCCTTGCCACTGGACCTGCAGATTACTAAATAAAGAGGTCTGCCAATATCTAGTGCTGTCGCCAGCTCGGTAGCTTAACGTGTTCGATCAGAGAGCAGGCTGGTCTCTAATAAAAAAACTGTGTGAAAGGATCAAACTCGAACTGCAACGAATGTCATGTGACGTCCATTACGATAAAAAAAAATGTCTGGTAAGTTACAGTTCTGAAGTTCTGATATACACAAAGACGTCGGTTCGAGTCTCAATAGGCACTAATATTTTTTGTTCTTAAATATTTATCGGAAGTACAATGATTATTACTTTTTTCGGTTAGTAGATCTAAATCTGTCTTTTTAAAATTTTTATTCTTTCGTCGTGTACTTTTCTTAATCGCACTGACTTTTTTTATTAGCTCTAATTTTTTTATTCCTCTCATTCTTTTTCGTTTCTAATCTGACTGCGTGAAAACCAGGACTGCTCATCGACTGGTATTGCGTCAATTCGTGTACCCAGTTGAGGATGGCTTCAGGTAACCCATGAAAGTGAGAATTTACAGTTCGATTATAGCGCTGAAACTGAAATTTTGCTGTTTGGGTTTGCGCGCATATGTCAGCTTTAATCCCTGTGAATAAAGCGAGAGAGAGTAATAGTTCCGTCGCAAGTTGTTGACCGCCATTTTCTCGGATACATTGCACATCACGAGGTTGTGGTTCGGTTAGGACATGAGCGTAAATTCACGGTTGAAAAACGCTTCGTCTGCCGCAGTTCAGTCATTGGTCACACAAAAGCAGCTGTGAAGAGAGAATCTGTGTTCGGCTTACCTGACGGCAGCCGCTTCCAACACTGCTTTGCGTTACCTATAACAACAGTTCGTCACTTGTGAAGTGACCCACCTTTTCCGCGTGTCGCCCTTAGCCTAGCGGCAACCGATGATCATACACTGTGGCGACAAGTGGCAGACATCAACTAGCAAGTAATTTTAATCGCTCTATACTAATTTCTATCACGAAGCTGACTGCATTATCACGCTGGCTAAATTAGGAGTACGTCTCACGTGGTAGTGCCATTAGTTGGTCATCATTGGCCACTCCGCCAGGATCAGATATGATAGGACTATTGAGCAGAGAATAGATCACCGCAAGAATCTCTGAGCAGTTCTCGTTCGCCTCAAATGACGAAAACGTGTGTGAGGGGCACAGTATTGTCTCTTCACTACCTCCTGGAACATCAGATTTCGTCAGTTTGTGTCACTGCTCAGAAATGGTTCGTCGTTCCGCAACTGTTGGAAGCTCTTTACCTTACGGTGTCTATAAAACTATCCAAGCTCTTTTCCATTGTTTCCTAAGTGTCATATATCTTTTCACATTGTGAACGTTGTTAACTTCCAGCGTTGCTTTTCTTACATCCGATCATACTAAAGTAAATAGTAAAATGGTTCAAATGGCTCTGAGCACTATGGGACTCAACTGCTGAGGTCATTAGTCCCCTAGAACTTAGAACTAGTTAAACCTAACTAACCTAAGGACATCACAAACAACCATGCCCGAGGCAGGATTCGAACCTGCGACCGTAGCGGTCTTGCGGTTCCAGACTGCAGCGCCTTTAACCGCACGGCCAAAAGTAAATAGTAAACAGACGAGGAATACATGAGGACTTTAGAAGAGATCATGAACCCAGAAAGTCGTAGTGATGAGAAGTTATCGAGAAAGGACCATCGTCAGATGTCGGTTTTATAGCTGCCTTTTGGGGGATTTATGGGGAAGCATGCGTGGCTACTTTGTTGAAGCGGACAATCCACTCTGAAAACGTCAAAAATCTGTTTTTTTCTTTGCTTAAAATATTCTACAGGATGTCTTGTTTATTATAGTGTTCATCCCAAGTTCGTTAGAAACTCCATTACCGAGTTATAAGGTGATTTGCGAAAAAGTGTCCTAGCACACTGAGAGTGCGTACGAGCTCGTTCGACAGATACGTCATTTGCCGACGAAACTGGCTATCCGTTTAGTTCGACGTGTTTTCGCTTGAGTTGCTAGAACTGTGCTTAGGAGGCTACATTCAAAATGCAACGAAAGTTTTAACGCTTGCGTCTGCTCGATATCTCCGTAAACCATTCATGGCGAAGGAAAAATAGCCGACATCACTGCCTATAGGGTAGCATGTCATTTTAACGACGGCACGCCAAGGGTTATGCAAATTATGAAAGTGCTCGAACTTGGGATCGCACCACCCCGTTCCAACTTCTGCACAAAAGCGAACGAATAGCGTATCGAGCGCGCGGAGTAGCGGAAAACGGAAACTACCAAACGGGCCTGCAGGACCACCGTAGCCTCGAAGAAGATGGAGAAGGACCTCCTTCTGGATCTGGCGGGATTGCTGTATCGTCAAGGAATCACTGAGTAGAGGATTGTTTAACTTAACTGTAAAAAATGAAACCCGAAACTTTAACTGCGTTTTTTTATTGAAACAGTTTCTTTTTTTTTAATTAGCGGGATATAAGATGAACATCAACAAAAGCAAAACGAGGATAATGGAATGTAGTCAAATTAAATCGGGTGATGCTGAGGGAATTAGATTAGGAAATGAGACACTTAAAGTAGTAAAGGAGTTTTGCTATTTAGGGAGTAAAATAACTGATGATGGTCGAAGTAGAGAGGATATAAAATGTAGACTGGCAATGGCAAGGAAATCGTTTCTGAAAAAGAGAAATTTGTTAACATCGAGTATAGATTTAAGTGTCAGGAAGTCGTTTCTGAAAGTATTTGTATGGAGTGTAGCAATGTATGGAAGTGAAACATGGACGATAACTAGTTTGGACAAGAAGAGAATAGAAGCTTTCGAAATGTGGTGCTACAGAAGAATGCTCAAGATAAGGTCGGTAGATCACGTAACTAATGAGGAGGTATTGAATAGGATTGTGGAGAAGAGGAATTTGTGGCACAACTTGACTAGAAGAAGGGATCGGTTGGTAGGACATGTTTCGAGGCATCAAGGGATCACAAATTTAGCATTGGAGGGCAGCGTGGAGGGTAAAAATCGTAGAGGGAGACCAAGAGAAGAATACACTAAGCAGATTCAGAAGGATGTAGGTTGCAGTAGGTACTGGTTGATGAAGAAGCTTGCACAGGATAGAGTAGCATGGAGAGCTGCATCAAACCAGTCTCAGAACTAAAGACCACAACAACAACAACTCTTCTTAAATTCTGATTATACAGCAAGCGGGCACCGTTATCATTACATGGCGTAAATGAAACTAAAATGTGTGCCGATTACTCGAAAAAGGGCACGTACTGAATGAAGTTATAATGAAATTTTAGTTCCTATGTCTTCTTTTGACATTTCTTGATAAAGGTTTCTGCGCGTTTTAGGTGCGTTTCTCGCTCTGTACTAGTGCGTTATGTGACAATAATTTTTCTATGTCCGTAGAGTTTTCTTTGTGAGCATTTTCAGTGCAGAAATTTTTCGTATCATTCCTTGAAGATAAATGAATTGGTCAAAAAATGTAGTAGCATGGCCTTTCCGTTAATCTTACCTTAATCCCTTAGATTCCTGTGGGATATTTAAGTAGTGACTTGAATATTCTAAAGTCACGTCACTCCAAAGATGTGAAGAACGATTCAGACGACGGCTGCGTAGTATTTATGCAGCAGGTGATTCCACGTAAGGCGGCCTCGGATTTCAGGCGTCACGTCAAACAGGGGAGGCAGTTGAGCAACTACTCCTTTTTTTTTTAATCTTCGTTACATGGCAAGAATTCCTCTACTGTGACAGCCTCTTCATCCTTTTGTAGCACGAATCGTCCTATTTAGTTTGTTGTATATATTCCAATCTCTGTCTTTCCCTATCGTTCTACCTTCTACACCTCCCGCAAGTGCCCAGGAAGTTATTCCTGTATGTCTTAGCGCTTGTCCTATCATCCTGTCCTGACCTTTTTTCTTGATTTTCCATTCTTATTTTCCACTCTTCATTCTTGTACACTTCGTATATTATTGCTCAGCCCTGTAGCCAAACTCTTCTTTCCTGAGAATCTCGAAATTTTTGCAGTATTTTACATTGTTGAAGGCTTTTTCTATATCGACAAATACTAAGAGTGAGAGTTGATCTGTCTTAAGTCTTGGTCTTGTATCATTGTGAAGCACAATATCTGCATTGTTTCTCTGGAGCTTATATCTTTTGAACTGATCGCCATTTAACACACCATTTATGGCCATTTTTTATTATTTTAGTCACCAGTCTGCTGACTGGTTTGACGAAGTCCATCACGAAATACTCTCCTGGACCAACCTTTTTTGACGCAGACCGCCACGAAATGCTCTCCTGTCTCAGCCTTTTAATCTCAGAGTAGACCTTACACCCAATTCAATTATTTGTTGAATGTATTGCAGTCTTCGTCTTCCTCTACAATTTTTACCCTCTACGGCTTTCTCTAGTACCATGGAAGTTATTCCCTGCTGTCTTAACATGTATCCTATCTCTCTCGTTCTTGTAAGAATTTTCCATAGGTTCCTTTATTGGCCGTTTCTGCAGAGAAGATCCTTATTCTTTATCTTAGATTGATACATTCTACACATTAATGCGAATAGTCGTTTTTTTTGCCACTTCCCTCAATGATTTTAGAAATTCTAATGAAATGTTATCTATCCCTCCTGCCTTATTCGATCTAAAGTCTTCCAGAACTCTTTTACTTTCTGGTTCTAATAATTGATGCCCTATCTTTTTTATATCGACTCTTGTTTCTTCTTATACCACTTCATCAGAAGAGTCGTCCCCCTTACAGAGGCTGTCAAAATGTGCTCATTCCTTTTACCTACTCTCTCCTCTGCATTTCACAGTGAAATTTCCATAACACTCTTAATGTCATCGCCCTTTCTTTCAATTTCGCCGAAAGTTGTCTTGAGTTCTCTATATGCTGAGTCAGTGCTTCGGGAATCATTTATTTTCCTATTTCTCCACTTTTTTCATGGAACCATTTCACGCTAACTTCCTTGCACTTCCCATTTATTTCGTTTCTAAGTCACTTGAATTTCTATAGCACTAAATTTCTCCGAACAGTTTCTTACTCCCTTCTTTCGTTTATCAGCTGAAGTTTCTTCTGTTATCCATAGTTTCTTGGCGTTTACCTTCTTTGTACCTATGTTTTCCTTGCAAATTCTGTGGTTGCCCTTTCTAGAGACGTCCATTCCTCTTCAGCTGAACTTCCTACTGAGCAGTTCCTTATCGCAGTATCTGTAGCCTCAGAGCACATTAAGCGTACCTCTTCATTCCTTAGTACTTTGTGTCCACTTATTTGCGTATCGATACTTTTTGACTAATATCTTAAAACTTCAACCTACTCTTCATCACTAGTACACTGTGATCTGAGTCTACATCTGCTCCTACGTACTCCTTACAGTCCATTACCAATTTCGGAATCTCGACCTGACCAGGATGTAATCTAACTTAAATCTTCCCGTATATCCCGACCTTTTTGAAGTACACTTCCTACTGTTGTGATTCTTGAACAGAGTATTGGCTCTCACTAGGTGAAATTTATTGCAGAACTCAATTAGTCTTTCTCCTCTCTCATTTCTAGTACCAAGCGCATATTATCCCAAACCTCCCCCTCTACGCCTTCCCCTAAAACCTTTATCCAATCTCCCAAAACTATTAGAGTTTCAGACAAGGGATTGAGTTAAATAACTGATCTGAAGAAGAAGAAATAGGCTGAGATAAACGTATAGAGTAATTTAGAGAAGATGAACGCCAAAACCTAATGGAGGACATGCAAACAACTTGAGGTCAGTATAGATTAGTTCAATTGGAGGAACACACTACAGGCGCCGTTGCTCTACGGAACGTAGTCTGACATCAGCATGCCATACTGAGTACAGTTGCTGTGGCATTACGAACGTCACCACGAGCGTGGCACTTCCTGCGGCGGCAGCTGCGAGGATCGCGCCTTCGCAGCGCGATTCCGGTCTGCCTCCTGAGCGAGCAGGTTGATGAAGTGGGTGACGTCTGCAGCTCGACCGTGGGACAGTGTGGTCAGGATCCGTCTGGCATCTTGGTCGCTGTGGTTTGAATACGGGTGGTCTGGACTGACGTGGAGACCTTGGAGAACGCGGAGTCCGGACCTTGGCGGAAGAAACTGTACGAAATATGTTGCTGATTCTGCGACTACTGCAACGCGGCGGTGGGGCAGTGGATGCTAGTATTATGAACCGTAGCTTTGACTGGGACAGCAAGTGAAGTTAGGTAATGAAATGAACACGACACCGTGGTTACAAAAATGGTTCAAATGGCTCTGAGAACTATGGGACTTAACATCTGTGGTCATCAGTCCCCTAGAACTTAGAACTACGTAAACCCAACTAACCTAAGGACATCACACATATCCAAGCCCGAGGCAGGATTCGAACCTGCGACCGTAGCGGTCGCGCGGTTCCAGACTGAAGTGCCTAGAACCGATCGTCCACACCGGCCGGCCATCGTTGTTACAAGTAATTTGCGAAAACCAGATCCGCCCTCTTAGCTGTGTGATAACGTGGTCCCCACCCACGTAGCGGGCCCTCGTTTGATTCCCAGCCAGGTTGAGGATTTTCTCCGCTTGAGCACAGGGTGTTTGATGTCCGGATCATCGTCTCATCATCACCGACACGCAAGTCGTCCAATATGGCGTCACCTGAAAAAAGACTTGCAGTCTTGCGGCCGAACTTATGAGCCTCCCGGCCATTAATGCTACACGATTACTTCATTCCATTTTTGTGAAAACCAATTCCTAGATGTTGGCCACTGATGAATCGTGTATATGATTGGAGTCAACCCCCTCAGCGTCAGTAAAGGCCTGAAGATGGTGTACAGAAGCTCCGAAACAGGTAGCCATATAATAAAAAAGCACCATAAGGACGTCTGCAGGTGTTCCATTTTTATTACATAAGTGAACGGCTAAAGTCCCTCAAATCCCCAATCAAAAGGATAGACATGCGCAGCACGTGAAGTTAGTGGAGTGTGCAGCCAACACATTCTCAAATAGTGGTCTTGTGTGACCGATCTGGCGATAACTTTCACAGTTTGCTTAGAATAGTTGTTATGGCTGGGTTTCATTAATTCACTTGGAATACCTACATCCTGTCGAAAAGTACTTTTAGCTCCGACAAGTAATCGCTTTGGCGAATTTAAAGGGGTATTTGCATATCTTCATGTTATTAAATCTTGTTTCTTGACTGCTCTGAATTTAGTTCTATTGATGGGATCGTTTGATTCTGGAGGGTCATTTCTGCTGCCTTATAAGTACCTGGTAAATACCTGAGTGGTGTTTGGGCCGACTAACGACTGTTGACTAATATTCTGTTGGTGTATAGTGGCTTAGTGGCTTGGCCGATCTATGGCCATATTGTAATCAGATAATACTTTTCCACACTATGGTATTATTTCCGAGGGATCCCATTCGCATTACACACTCTTAATGAATCACAAAACCAAGAAAGAGACGGTATTTAAATTCTGTAATGACTGCACCCTTACTGCTCCATGGGTCCGCAGTACGGACTGTAATGATCAAACAATTAAGGGAAATTTTCGCGACTGAAGTGAGACTTCTACGACCTTCTTCAGGATGGAAATTAGATCATAAGACGGAGGAATAATGAGATAAGAGTAGAGTTACATGTTCTAGGAATAGCAGAAAAGATCGAGCACTGTAGAAGTGAATAGCATGAGTATCTGCTACTTATGGATCAGAAACCGATACCGAAAAGAACATATGATTACAGACGGAAGGTCCTGCCATAGGACGACCGTGAAGAAGATGGCGCATCACTTTTAAATTCTTGATTTAGGAACAGGCAAAGATGTCTAAACTAAAATGTACGTCATGATATAAAAATAGGATGAATTAAACTCATGAGACCCTCCATTGTGGTTACAAAGATCGGAAAGCGATGGATATATTTTGCATTCAGGAAGCGTATATGAAGAATCAAGAAAATGCTATAGTCTTATCCATAGGTCTGACGACGTTAACAGTGAAGGCTGAGATCTCAGTAACAAGTTTCCTGTATACGGTTATCGCTGTGACACGATCGTCTCGCCTATCACTGACATTTCATGATTCGAGCACATTCGAGAACACAACCGCGTCTCTCAGTGCCAGCTCGCTGCCACCGATCGAGAAATGGGAAGAGCGAATTACAATGCGATCATGTCTCAATGAAGATGTACCTACGGTATAAAGAATTATGGGTGAGCATCAAGGCAGAAACTACAGATGATATAAAGGCATGTACTGCAAGAGCAAAAACAATTTTATTAGTCATCTGTAGATTTACGTGCGTGTCTACAATACTGCAAAACCAAAAGAAACATGGTATAAAGTGAGAGGAGTGACAAAATTCGAGTCTTACAAGCAAGAGCAGGCTTCTGACGACACGACTAAAGAACTCCTCCTCGGCGGAAGACTTCATGCCAAAGATTATTCCTACTTCCAGTAAGTTGAATGGCTTAAGTTCCGAAGTAAAACTTTAATTTTACCTATCCGGCTACCAGACGATTACAAGGCGACGAGTATGGGATCCGAAAATTCGAATATTCTAGTTAGAGGAGATCTGACTAAGACAACGCTACGTTAGCTCTTAATCATCGTCTGGCGACATGTTGCTTCATACTACATGGAGGAAGCACATACTCTGATGAGTCGAAATATTGTAACTACATACTCAACAGCTTATTGGCTCATCTTTCGAAAACAGTGGACGAGCGATCCGCGTGGCATGACTCCGACAAGCATTTGGTAGGTTTCCAGTGGTATGTTCTACCAGATGTCTACCCACATATCACAAAATTTTTACGAGCAGGTGGTTTGCGGGCTCAGAGCTGGAGCCCAATAGCGCCACAGACACGTTCCATCTGGCTCAGATCAGGTGACCAAGGAATCTATGTGAGTTCATCATCATGGTCCTCACATCCGTGTAGAGTGATTCTGGATTTGTGACATGGTCATTTATTCTGCTGGAGGATGTCATAACCGACGGGTAAGGCATTAAGCATGAAGGAGTGCCGGTCTCCCGTAATAATTTTGACGTAGTCCACCCCCGTCACGGTGCCCTCGATTAGGCTCATAGCAGAGTTCCGATGGAAGCCCAAGCGTAAGTTCACTGCAGTGTAAAACAGCCCCCACCAACCACCGTCCGTAGCAGTTGCCATGTTTGGAGCAGTCGTTCGCCTGGCTCATCGACCTGCTGTTAAAAGAAACGTGATTCCTTGGACATAGCGACTCGTTTCCGTATGTCCATTGTCCAGTTTCAAGGATCCCATTCTAACTGAAATCGTAATTGGCGATGTTATTGGGTTGAATATGGGAACACGTAGCGGTTGACCCCCGTTGAACAATGTATGTTGAATGGTGTACTCCCAAACACTTGGGCCTACATCAGTACTGTACTCTGTCACATTTGCACACATAGACACTTATCCTGCTTTAAAGAGCGTTGAAACATCATATTCCTACTTCTTTGTTTAGGCGTAGACGTCCAGCACGTCGCCAGGCGATAACAATTCCCCCTTTATCACTTTTATCAGTGGATAACCCCAGTAGCGACCCCTGTCTTCAGTAGAATGATTCGCCATTTGCTGTGCAGACGTACTTTCCTTGCAGTCACATGCGCCCGAAACACCGTCGGGCAGCATTAAGTGTCGAGATGAGCAGTAGTCATTTTGTATCATGCCACGGTTTTTGCCCCACTCCAAGTGCTGTAATGCTATGCTATTGAGCTCCGGATGTGGAGAAACATAAGTTAGGATGACAGTCACATCGAAACTGTCTCCACGTACTTATTTCAATACAAAAGTCGTTGGAACTCATATTTATATATATATATGTATGGTTGAGCAAGAAAATAAGTTGAATTATGCGTTATAGCTTTTATTTTATAACTTTTATTTTTGTGGTGGTACTGGTAATAGCTGCAATTAGTTATATTTAGGTGTAACATGTTTTCCATTGTTGATATTATGCCCCCTCTTCGTCTCCTAACAAAATCTCTGCACACACTCACACGTACGTACAGTTTCAAAACGTTTAGTTTTAATATTCTGTTGCATACATTTCTTGTTCAACTCGTATATTTTAACTATGTTACCACTGCACTGTGTAAGAAGACATTTAAAATGACTTCCCTTCACGCACTATACGGATAACTTTTGCTAAGTTGTTCACAGCAGGGTTGCCATACGTCGTAATTTTTCGCATTCCTCGCTGTCTTTGTTTAAGTTTAGTAGCCAGTACAACTTTCTGGTGACTGGCTAAATTTGGCTACTAAAAGAATAAGTTGCGGATTTATGACTATTTTCTTTTACTTGAACGCAAATAAAACAAATGTAAAATATTGTTAACGAAACCAGCTAAACGTACGACAAATTGCCTGACGACCTCATGCTGATACATTATTTCATGACACAACAAATGCTGACACTCTACTGGCAAAACAGTGTTAATCCTTTCATGGTGCAGTAGCAGGGAAACTTAGTTCTCACTGTCATCACATAATGTTGCAGAGCAGACACAACAGTTAACAGTTGTACATGCACTCGTGGAGAAGGCATTGTGGAGTGTGGTTTATGATTAGTGCACTATGTTGTCTCGTACACGACAATAGTCAGTTATTGGCTGAAGTAGGCTTTCTAAGCCGAAAAGCTGTTCGATAAGAAAGTTAATTTTGTGGGATAACCTCATTTTGCGTTTTACACTTTCTTTCCTCATAAATATTAGTGAGAGGTAAACTGTACAACGGACTTTTGGGTTTTGGGACTGTGCAGTAAGCTATACCTAAAACAACTAAAAGAATTGAATAAAGAATTATAAAATTCTCGAAACACGAGCGTTTTAGTTCCTAGGCTGTACGTAACATATAAGTACAGCAAATAATAAAGAAAAATTATATCAGCGATGTTGTCAGCAGGACTGTTACATGCACACCATATTCTGAATATTAATAGTGGAATATACTCCATATGATGGGAAAGCTCATGTGCAGGAGTTTTGATTAAACCTCTTTTATACATTCGGAGATGATAAATTTTCCATTATGTTTTCATTCCTTTTTTTTCTTTAACAGTCACTGTTGTAAAAAGGGTACATCTGCGGAGCTGCCCGATCGAGACTCGATGCAAACGAAACAGCTCGCAATGAGGCACCAGCTGCCGTGTTTTCAATCGCCATATAAATTTGCCGTCTTCGCCTCCGCGAGTATAAAACAGTTCACAGTACCAGCCGTCGGGCACGATCAGCACTTTATTACAGCGCGAGTGACGCAATCGCCGGCAGTAACTTTTACAAGCCATCAACCCTGTCGACAACAATCTCACGGTCCGTTTGTTGCTATTCGTCAGGCAGTGATGGTGTTCGTAAAGACCGAAATAAGCGAGCATTTTCCGTGTCTGTCATCAGGCGAGAATTCCATACACCAATATCTCCCGACTGCAACTGTTACGAGTCATTAACTTCCGTGTTTCGATGAAAACGTGAAAGTACCGTCAGTTGAATGATATCGGAAAATGAACTGCTATGGAGATGACACCACAAAAGTGACGCTCATTTGCTGAACGGCTAGGCGCAATTACAATTCTGATCTTTGGTTTTAACGTTCATGCTCAACGATTAGAGCTACTGAGGCACATTTCATGAATTCTCTCCAAGCATCAACTTCCAATGCCCACGTTACATAAGGCTGATTTGATAAATATAGTATATTTATCTGAATCAGCTAATAATTGTGTTAAGCAGTACGACTAATTTATTTTCTCTTAATGGTCAAAAGATAAAACGCTCATTTGCAAAAATTACTGTTGCCGGTTCCGTGAAAATGAGTGAAGAAAGTTACTATACTATACTATACTTTTGAGTAGACCTTGGGACAATGATAAACTGAGTGGTGGAAAACCCTTGGGGACTTAGTGCAAACGCAGTCGTATGCGCAGTACGGCTACCGACCTGCCGGACAACCTGTTAGAACTGAATCAATGCTCGATAACAGCAGTAGTATCTGTACAGAAGATATTCGAAAGACTATTGACAGAGTAGGTAATTATATACCGAATGAAGTTCAATAATTTCTTGGGATAAATAAATTTTCGAAACATCGGAATGTTGTGTAAGCTGGAAAATAACGAATATACTATTTAGAAATGACAAAACAGTCTTCTGGAGGAGTAAATGCCTAGAGCTAAATGGACATTATGTGGAGAAACAGATTCCGGTTTTTTGTAAAAAATATGCTTTTAGTAAAATAAAACTGTTTCGATGTTCGACAGTAACTCTCATTTACTTTCGGAATAAGTGGTTTCTGAAACTTTCGACGTCATCAGGCATAACAGGCTGTCGCATCAGCAGTTAAAGCAACATGAGACAGGTAGGGACATTAGAACAAACGTAAGCTACACCACATAATATCTCTGACAGTTCAATGTTATTTTATCTGCTGTCATATGATTGTAGCCTAAGAAAAGTCACGTGATTGGGTCCCAAGAAGTCGAAAACCGTTTATCAATGCACGTTGTTAAAAAATCAGCAAAATGTTCCTTTCTTAATTTTTATTCATTTTTAATTTTGTTTATTTGTACCCTATTATTTTCAGCCAAGTACCTACAGAGAATTCAGTCAGTGGCAATATTTTTTTTTGCATCATCAATATGCAATTTTACAGCCTGTCGGAAAATGATTTACTGAGTTATTGGTATGATTTATTTCCTTGGATGACATTTTAGCGTCTTTCAGCTGTATTTCATTAGTGTGCCGTTACTAAATAATCAATTAAATTGCTTTATTGACCGTTCTAAATACACCACACTAGATTCAGAAAGTGTATAAATTCATCTGCAGCCGTTATTGTGACAAACTCAACAAAAATATTGTAGTACATGAAGTGACCCAAAACATAAGCACTTCGACTTCAGTATTGCTCCTTAATGTAAACCTCAATTATACCAGTTCTGGCATGTAACAACCGTGTTGTGTGAAACGAATATGTTGAGTGTAACCAATAGAAGACCAAACGTACAATAATCAAAGTCTCATGGACCGTCAGTGAGAACCAAAGGTCACTGGAATGAAGCCCAATAAGCCGGCCGCGGTGGTCTCGCGGTTCTAGGCGCGCAATCCGGAACCGCGCGACTGCTACGGTCGCAGGTTCGAATCCTGCCTCGGGAATGGATGTGTGTGATGTCCTTAGGTTAGTTAGGTTTAAGTAGTTCTAAGTTCTAGGGGACTGATGACCACAGCTGTTAAGTCCCATAGTGCTCAGAGCCGTTTGAACCGTTTTTGAAGCCCAATGAGAATGAGAGACGAGGGTGTCGAAACTACGCACGTGAAGGAAGTGTGCTGTTGCAGAGGAATCCTGAAGATTTATTGGGTAGGTTGGGTAAGTAATTCAGAAATACAGAATCGAATCGTAAAGGAAATATCTTTATCGTTAACTTGACTAAAAAAAGCGATAGATTAACAGGTTTCAAGAAACTATTATTTGGTAGTGGTGGAAAGTGTGTGTGTGTGTGTGGGGGGGGGGGGATAAATAATTGCAGAGGGAGACTAATTTGACTACAGTGAGGAGGTTCTTAATTGATGTGCCTTGCAGTTTTTACACAGAGATCTGCGTTGACCTAGTCTTTAGATTGTAAGCCCATTACAACAAAAACAACGAAAATGAAATAAAATGATACATGTTCAGATGTATGAACGGCATGTTTGCGTTCATGATGAGCTACTAATAAGTTGTGCGATCATATGTTCATACCAATGGCTACTTGGTTGAAATTGGCTACTTGGTTTGAGAACACACAAGCGTTTTCTACGTACACTCTCACCCATGTCAGTTTCAGCTAGTAATTGTGATCCGCATTGTATACAAATGTTGCACTTGGGCGCCCCCCTCAGCTTGGTGCCCCAAGCGGTCGCTGCAAATTGCGATACGTCCTGTATAGAAGTCTCACAGCTGTGGCGCGTCTGGCGGCTCTCCCAACTTGGCGGCCCAAGCGGTGACGGCTTGTGCCGTATGGCCCTGGAACCCTCCCTGTAAATAATGTATAGCCTCAATGAAATCATCACTTTTTGTAACTGACAGGAGAGCAATGGGAGCTGACGTTCATCTAATTTCTTTAATAGGATTTCATTGGAGTAACTTTTCTTACTGTTAACCGTAGTGAGTTTAGAAGTCGAACACACCAGCTATGACAAGAGATACGCTGTTTTTATATAATATTTCTACCTCTTGTTTTCAGTTCTTAGAATAACATCATGGAACTATAGTTGGAAAACCTACAGGAAACAAAATTGGAATAACCAAAACGTAAAAAATCAATAAAGACTGATTTCTGTTACGGAGCACGCGTGGAAAATTTTTAGGTGATCCATATTTTTTCAACTTGTTTACTAATAGATGGAGTCGTGATTTTATATCAAATTCTGAGCCGTCATTTTCTATCAAATTCTGTCACGGCAAGTAACATGAATAACATGAGTTAGATTGTTCACTCATTTGAGCATTACAGTATCATAAATGCGATCTTTTAGAGCCGCATGCGCATCGTAATTCGCAAAGCCGGCACACAGTACAGGGAACATGCATCTCCATTTAGTAGACATTTCACGGCGGAAC
This sequence comes from Schistocerca nitens, assembly GCF_023898315.1. NCBI lineage: Eukaryota > Metazoa > Arthropoda > Insecta > Orthoptera > Acrididae > Schistocerca > Schistocerca nitens. Next base: position 403,561,895 of record NC_064617.1, read on the forward strand.
CGCGTATAAATCTGAATCTTACTGCAATGATAGGCCTAACCTGTTAACTGAAAGCCAAACATGCTAGTACGAACGAGATTTGTAACAGGTCAATCGCAACTGCAACGATCGTATTACCGGAAGCTGCAACATAAATCCTCGCCTGAATCAGTGTGGTCAATCCAGTCTCTCTGCAATGGCGGCGGAGTATCAATTAATCCTCACACGGATCGAGGTAACGCTTGTTCAGAGCACTATGGTTCGCAACAACACAGCTCTATCACAATGCAGATTAATCAATGACATGGAAGATCAAAGGAACATTGCCTCTTTGTAGACTGAGTACTCACAGTACACACACGTTTTAGGCACTTGTTCCGGTTCGTCCTAATACTGCGGAGACTTTTGTTAGCGTATCAGTTTCAATCAACAAAATTCTCATGGACATGGTTCTGTGCTGTAGCTGCAACGAATAGTGGTAAACTATGCCAGACAATAGAAAGTGAAATACTATAGTTTGAATATGATTTCTATAAACTGAAATCATAATTAATGTCATAAAAGCATACAGTTGAAAGTACACGACAATAAAAGAAAAAAGTCTCATTAAACTTGAGCACTAAAATGCATACGTTAAGTGCTATGAGCACTTATACCGTAGAACAAACGCGCTTCACTGTAACAAGGATAAAGAAGTTTTCATAGCCAATTTGTACCGAAACTTTTTTGTTTCTAGTATCATGTACTTGCAACTGTACGCGTCTACGCCATTAAGTAGCCGGCTGAAGTGGCCGTGCGGTTAAAGGCGCTGCAGCCTGGAACCGCAAGACCGCTACGGTCGCAGGTTCGAATCCTGCCTCGGGCATGGATGTTTGTGATGTCCTTAGGTTAGTTAGGTTTAACTAGTTCTAAGTTCTAGGGGACTAATAACCTCAGCAGTTGAGTCCCATAGTGCTCAGAGCCATTTTTTTACGCCATTAAGTATGATATATTCTGTATAAGGTAAGCCGACACTATAACTAACCAAAATTGACAGCATAGTCTAATTTACATTGTGATTCTTGAGTTTCTCCCGGCGTATTTGATAATCAAAATATCCACGGATGTACTGCCGGTCTACAGTGTCCAACGGGCACAATATTTCGGCGATCATACATGTCGGCATCATCAGGTGAACTGACGGACTGAGCTCCTGTGAACGTGCCGGCACGGAGATCCGTACACTATGACTGCTCAGGGGGAACTGGGTTCGGTCGCGGTCTTTGTGAACTTTCGAGAGTCCATATAGTATAGGCGTTACCAGACCTTGGAGTAACAATTTCTTAGCGTCACCCTCCGGTAATTCTGCGTCCTTGAGAAGCGACCTCGTCTTGTTGTCCACCTTCTTTGTAGGGTCAACGCTGATATTCCGGTAGGAATCGTCATTTAGCAGGCTCTGCATCTTATCAGTGTAGTCCTTATGGAAGACAACAACTGTAGCATTGCCTTTGTCATCCGGTAAGACAACAATTTCAGAGAGCTCCCTCAGATCACGAATGGCCGCCCTCTCTTTACTAGTGATATTTGACTTCATCGGCTTGGATTTCGTCAACGCACGACAAGTTTCACGACGCATTTCCTCAGCTGATTCAGGCGGAAGTCTAGCTGCAACCTGTTCAACAGCACTAACAGTTTCTGCGACCGGAGTGAACTTGGTGGTGGGAGCGAAGTTGAGACCTTTCTGCAAAACCGAGACCGCATCATCACTCAACACCATGCCACTCAAATTGATGACAGTCTTGCCCGGAACATGCAGAGATGGTTTGTCAATGAGACGTGAGAAACGAGCCAGCGTCGCATTGGTACGTGAGAGAGTGCAATTCACCCGCCGGAGCCTTGAGTTTATCACACAGGAATTACTCAAACTCCATTTGCAACTGGCTAGTAATTTCACTTCTTTTTCCTAAGATTGGATTGATGGTGTCACCTGGGTTGTAGCTGATTCCGCCCACGTCTCATTGACAAACCATCTCTGCGTGTTCCGGGCAAGACTGTCATCAATTTGAGTGGCATGGTGTTGAGTGATGATGCGGTCTCGGTTTTGCAGAAAGGTCTCAACTTCGCTCCCACCCCCAAGTTCACTCCGGTCGCAGAAATTGTTAGTGCTGTTGAACAAGTTGCAGCTAGACTTCCGCCTGAATCAGCTGAGGAAATGCGTCGTGAAACTTGTCGTGCGTTGACGAAATCCAAGCCGATGAAGTCAAATATCACTAGTAAAGAGAGGGCGGCCATTCGTGATCTGAGGGAGCGCTCTGAAATTGTCTTACCGGCTGACAAAGGCAATGCTACAGTTGTTGTCTTCCATAAGGACTACACTGATAAGATGCAGAGCCTGCTAAATGACCATTCCTACTGGAAGATCAGCATTGAACCTACAAAGAAAGTGGACAACAAGACGAGGTCGCTTCTCAAGGACGCAGATTTACCGGATGGTGACGCTAAGAAATTGTTACCCCAAGGTCCGGTACCGCCTAGACTATATGAACTCCCGAAGGTTCACAAAGAGGGGGTACCATTACGCCCCATTGTCAGCAACATCAGGGCACCTACATATTTGTTGGCCAAATACCTGACGGGAATATTAAGTCTTTATGTGGGTAAATGCCCTCATCATATCCGTAATTCCGTGGATTTTGTTAAACGCCTTGATAGCTTCACGTTGAGTGAGTCAGATATCATGGTGAGTTTCGACGTCGTTTCCTTGTTCACGAGGGTACCCCTGCGATAGTCACTAGGGATTAGTCAGAAGTTTGACGAGTAGACCACTGAACTTTTTAGGCATGTCTTGACTTCCGCGTATTTTCTTTTTAATGGAGAATACTACGAACAAACGGAGGGAGTCGCCATGGGTAACCCAATATCACCGGTGGTAGCAAATTTGTACATGGAGAACTTCGAGGAGGAAGCCCTGTCGTCATCCGAATGGAAACCTACTTGCTTTTTCCGTTACGTGGACGACACGTTCGTCATCTGGCCACATGGTATGGATAAACTCCTTGACTTCCTCACACATCTAAACTCCATACACCCCAACATCAAATTCACTATGGAGACTGAAACGGAGGGTAAACTACCTTTCCTTGACGTCTTGGTCAAGAGAAGGCCTGACGGCACCCTAGGTCATGGGGTGTATCGGAAGACAACGCACACTGATCTGTATTGGCACGCAGACAGCTGCCACCACCCTTCACAGAGGAATGGGGTACTTAAAACTCTAGTACATAGGGCGTACACTATCTCTGACGCAGAGAGCGTACCCCAGGAATTGGAACATCTGAGAACTGTATTTCGAAAAAATGGGTACTCAGAGTGGCAGATTCAACGTGCTCTCCACCCAACCACTACAGCACAACCTGTTGAGATTGATGAAATCACGAGGGAGGAGGTAGGAGCTGCGTTTATCCCATATATAGGCGCACACTCTCGGGGAAAATCGCCCGCATTTTGAAGAAACACCGGGTCGGAACTGTGTTTTGTCCTCCGAATAAAACTCATGCACTGGTGGTGAGCGCCAAAGATGACCTCGGTTTGAGGAAGGCCGGCGTGTACCAGATTCCGTGTCAATATGGCAAGTCGTATATTGGTCAGGCGATGCGTACCGTCGAAGATCGATGCCGTGAACACCAGAGGCACACTCGACTGATGTATCCGAGCAAGTCGGCGGTCGCTGAACACTGTTTGTCGAAAAATCACGCTATGGAGTATGAACGCACGAGGATTCTGGTACAGACGTCGAGATACTGTGACAGCGTTGTTAGAGAGGCCATCGAAATTCGCACCAATGACGACCTCATAAACCGTGACTGTGGCTATAATCTTAGCAAGGCTTGGGAACCAGCGATTGGGTTAATCAAGAGTAAATCGAGCAAACTTATAGTTGTGACGACCACGGCGGACAGAGCCATCACACCGACGTCATCTCAGACGCCGTCGCAATCTGTTCCACCGCGCGACCGTGGCGCGGGGCGCGGACGGCAGAGGGAGCGTGCCGCGGGCGGAGGGTATTTAAATATGCCGCCGCCGCGACCGAACCCAGTTCCCCCTGAGCAGCCATAGTGCACGGATCTCCGTGCCGGCACGATCACAGGAGCTCAGTCCGTCAGTTCACCTGATGATGCCGACATGTATGATCGCAGAAGTATTGTGCCCGTTGGACACTGTAGACCGGCAGTACACCCGTGGATATTTTGCTTATTTACATTGTTTACGGACTTCCAGCTTGCTCGAGTAACTTACATCAGAAACCTCTGTTAATCAATAGAACAAAAAACCAGTCCAAGTTGCAAATATTTTATTTTTCATTACACATTTTTCGACATCTTAGAAAGTACCATTTTAGACTTTTGTTTTGCCGATTAGAAAATGGGCCTTGGCCCGAAACTGCTCATCGAATGAAAAATAAAATATTTGCAGTTTGGACTGGTTTTTCGTTCTATTGATAATTACATTGTGTATCATAATTCTGATTTAATAATAGGACGGGCTGTTAAATAAAAGAACGGTTTGGTGTGCTGTAGTATAAAGCTAAATTGAATACAAGTTGCAGCTATAAAACTAGGCTGCATGAGTATTGAGATGATATAATGTCAGTGTTTGTATATACATTTTTTGCTTGTATTTTTTAAATATGCGTATATTTAAACCCTAGATGTCTGATTGTCATGTGTTATGAGTGCGTGATTGATCCACAAACACCACCTAGATGCAAGCAGCGAACTGGTAGTGTGTCTGTCATATAGCTCTTAGTAGGATATTGTATTTTGGTATCAGTAGCAGCTTTCCTACAAACTTAATGGATTTGTTCACGCGAAAAAATGTATAGTACTTTGTATGGGAATAACGACTACTGAAATTGTAATCTTTTTTGTAAGACCTGTTTGGAAAGTTCATTCCGCTAGGGAAATGGTTCTGGTATACCGTCATGAACATGCAAAAAGTAATAGATCAGCTTTGGAGGAAGCGAACATTGTAGTTAAATAGTGTCCTCATGGTAGTTGAGTTGTGCACGAGAACACTCATTCCAGGCAGCTCTGAAGTGGAGGAGCACTGTATCCGCTACACCAGGGAGCTGGAAAATACGGCCTGCGGGGCCAACCCAGCCCGCGGTAACTGGTCAGATATGCATGGCATCAGGCCCGCCGCAATTTCTTTTTATTACAGTCGAACCTTGCTCGTCGAACACATCCCATAACGGGTGATTCGCACAACGAGTAGAAAAAAATGTAAGAAACTGACTGCCTTAACGAACGATGATTCACAAAAAGAATCAGTTTAGTGTTATTTTTTCCACTCCTTAACAACCATTTCTAAAACCTCCTTCTGGACTGGGTCATTCTCCTTAGCCATTATAAATAAGCACTAAGTCACGTGTTCTCCTATAAATTACGCCTCTGTAAAACAGAACCGCCGACAATTCTGTATTCAGTCAGCTTTCGTTCAATTAAGACAAACAAAACAGTTTTTCATCCACAGGATTTAATATATCTGTTCAAATCAGGCATTATCTGTTTTTCTCTTCGTAATTTTAAGGTAGTTCATTTGTTTAGTTAAATCTGTATAAAATGATAATTTCAATAACTCAATGTTTTGTAAACCAGAGGACAATTCCTTTCATCAAGTAAATTTCGATAGTTGTTCTGAGCTCAAAAAGTAGCGTTGGAGATTTTCCACCGCTAAACCAGCGTAGTGCTGTATAATATGGTAATTCATGTGCTTGTCTCTTTAACAAGCTCGCGGTGTTGGAAGATGGCTGAAAATATGTGACCTGACCCAAATTTTTTACTCCTCTAAAAATTTCTTCTCTCATGGTCGTGAATGTCTAGAAGCTCTCCATATATACCATAATTTTTGTTTTTCTCTCGAATAAAGGTTAACAGCTTACAGTATCTAAAACATCTGTTGACTCATGCAGAGCCAAAGAGAACCACTGTTAAGTGTTGAACTTTCTCAGTCAAGTGAGTTAATATATTTTCAGCAGTATCATTTAATCTTTGAGCCACAGTGTTTCCTGGCAAAGTGATGTTTTTAAATAAATGGTTTTTCGGGAGAAATTTCTTCATCTGGTACAATCACGCAATTAAGTCGCCATCAGTACGTGATTTTCCATGTTTTGCTATTGACTGAATGAGCCACGGGGAAACTACCAAGAGTTGCTGCTTCCTGTTCAATATTTACTTTCCTAAACAACATCTGCTGAGAATTGAAACCGCATTTCAAGTAAGTATATATTTCTGATCATTGGCTTCCGATAAATCTGGAATAATTCTAAGAATGACAACGGACATTGTATTTTTTGAGAACTGATATTATTTCACTTTAAATTACACACATTGCCTCGTTACTTGACTCAATCACGAAATATTGGTCTCCCCATTGCTCTTTAAAATTTCTTCATTCGCTGTCTATCTGCCATTTCTTTTCCACATTTACACAATTCCACACACAAGTAATACTACTGGGAACTGTTGCCATTGCTTGGCGAGGGATGTTGCGGTGGGAAGATATCTCGCAGTGCTGATGCCATATGCAACTCGCATTACACTTTGACCGCTTGCTATTATGTTAATGATGCACAGAAGTAACAAGGTTTCGTGAAAGTGTGTTACAAGGACCTTCACTAGTGGTATTTATCTGCAGTATGTATAAGAAATGAAATTAATCCCACAGCTCAAGGTCAAACAATAAACAGTTCAGTACATAATGACTACTGCAGCTCGTGAAGACCGGCAGCAGTGATAAACGTCACGAAAATTTTTGTTTTGCACCGAGGAGTTCAGAGGAGTACTGAGGTATCAAGACTCAAGAAAACTTAGGCTGTAGCTAGGTCTTAGTCCTTGGGACTAAATGGAAGAGGCATTGTGGGCTACAGGATAAAATATTTGGAGACTCCTATGCTACACAACTTCTATTTTATTCGCAGGAACTAGCAGGCGTGAATGATATTTTAGAACCTCTGGTACTGTATGTGCCTAATTTCTGCGGCCGGGGCATTGTCGAGTCTCACGGGCATTGTTTCACTACGCAAGGAGCGTGCACGTAACGTTGTAGGTGTCTGGAGCTGAAGTGTTGCTCGGCCCGTAACTATTTCCGTTGGTTTGCAGCAGAATCTTAGGACTGTGTTCAAAGGAGTAACTGATTTAAGAAGTCCAGCGATTATTAATTAATACTCATATACATGTATACAAAAGTTAAGGAGAAGGAGCGACCGTTAATTAACCTTTCTAGCGAGAGTAGAACTGAGATTATTGATAAAGAATGATGTGAGTTACTGACATCTAGCAGAGTGTAGTGAAAGTTGAGCCTGGTTTCAATGAAGGAATCAAGATCATTAAATGGTGTCTTCTGCGTATACCACTGCCTTCGTTATACGACACCCTTCCGTAAGTCCAGTCACGGGAAAAGCCACGTGCAACGCTAACTTGCCATACGTCACCAGATTGTTATACTTCATTCTTCCCTAACCACCGAACATTTAGTCCTGCCAAGGGACAAGCCACATATAAAACTAGCCTGCCGTTACTCGAGCTAATGTTACCCTCTGAGGGGATTTAGGAAATTTTGACCGCGTGTCTGCCTAATGAATGAACGTATCGGACTGTAATTTTGAATATAGTGTAATTAATAGAAAAAAATAAACAGGTTTTAACTTTGGGGTTAATGAAAGTAGTAAAGTTTATATACGAATGAAAAATCGAACGATCGCCAGCCCAATTTGGCACTTGAATTTGGAAATATATGCTTAACAGAATTAAATATTAGTTATGGAAGTTACATTCATTAAAATTTCCCTTTGAATAGTACACAGAATACAAAGGGACACAGGGCCATCTGAGCTGTGTAGTAGTAGTTACCAGTTATGCACATACTAGTAATCGTAGAAGGCAAAATCGTACGAAACTCACACTAATAAGAGCTACACTCAATATTGTTACTTGGATCATTACTGAACTGTTCCTGCAAGAAGTGCAGAACTAAAATTGGCAAGGAGGGACTTCCGACTGAACTGATATGTAAATACGACAACTCAATAATACCACAATCATCCTGTTTATACTCCCATTTATGGAAATATATCTGATTTCCTTAGCAGTAATAATAGTCCATTTATCTTTATAATATGTGAAGAATATGATGGGGACTCATAAACTGGTGTGGTGTCACTAGTCAAGCTCTAAGATTACTTCAGTAGCAAAGGCTAATTCAAACAAAATTAATCTCAACTCCATTTGGAATAGTTTATGCTTTTACTATTTTCAAGGCAAATTATTCAACACTGATGCTTCAAAAATTCATTCATGATATTAATCAAAGCTAAATTAAATTTCAAATTACTATAACTTATTTGCCTTTTTCCATCACCTGTGAAGCAGGTGTTTTGGACAGTAACATTTACTCAGTCTGGCAGTGAATTTTTGCAAAACGATACTTTGCAATAAACTGAGATCACTTTAGCAACACACTAACTTCAACTCTCACTAATCCTTGCACATTTAACAAACACAAATAAATCACTAGCTCATGTGAAACAGGATACTCGATTTTCTGAATACTTAGGAAGGGATCCTGCATAGGTTCATGATCAGGATAAAAATTAGGGTTCTAAACACAGGTTTATAGCACTTGGATTATTATTAATATCACTTACGCTCGGATACATATGTGTATGCATGGAGTTGGTGGAGCAGTGGCGAAGTTGTGGTGGAAAGCGACGTGGCAGCTAACTATACTAACGGCTCTTGATGTCTGCATGCTCTATACAATTTCTTCTTGGCGAAGGATTTTTAATGTGTTAGAGCCATTCCTTATTGCCGAGAGTACCATGCAACAGCCAAATCCACATTCGAGGCAAAATTCCTTGCAAAGCGGCTTCCAATTGCCTCCCTTGGCACCGTCGATGTATACCATGCAACGGCTAGCCACTGACTGCGAATCGTTTCCACGAAGGAGCCGCCCAGTTCGACCGACAAAGCCACCTTTTACATCGCTCCGAGCCACTTCCGTTGCGGAGGGACTTGCCTACATCTTTCACATTTTACAATACACGTGCCCTAAGCATGAACCTGTTTCCAATAACATTGTTTTCCTTTTAAATATACACATATTATGAAATGTCATTATTTTAAATATCATTTAGCTTTTCTTATATATACATTACAGAACTCTAAATTTCCTGTCTCAAATCAATGACCTTAACTAACAAAGAACACACACTTCACAATTACAGCTGCACAGTTACATTATATAAACCTACTTCTAGTCGGTATAAGTCTTACTTGCGGATTGCCAAAGTATCAGTGTGGATTTCAAAAGTTTGGCTATGGGAGGCAAGCTTGGACATTCAGCTTTCGAAACCAATGAACTGAGTTTATATATAAGGGGCAATCAAAAAGTTTCCATTCGAAAACTGTACAGTCCAGAATCAGTATACAGATCAGGCAGAATAGCCACGAGCATTGAGGCAATCATTACAGCGATGCAACAGGTTGAAGATACCAGTTCAGTAAAACGCCTGCCTGAAGGAGTCCGTTAATGCATGGCGCACATCGACGTCCAACATTCAGCGACTTTTAAAAGGGGCTGAAATATATTCGCACGGGGAGGTGGGTGCCTGAGCTCTGAGTTGGCATAGCCTCTGACGGCCTCTGAGATCGACCAGCATGTTGTGTAGAACGGCGACCAGCATGGAACTTGGTGCACCACTTCAGAACGCTTGTTTTCTGCAGACCTGCTGTTAAATACTCATTCTTTATTCTCCGGTGAATGTCTAAATGTTCAGGATAATCTAAGGAAATATAAAAGGGGTTTTGCTATTGCATTCCGTATTAGACTGATTAAGAAGTAGTGTTTGTGTGTACCATTTTCAAATATTTCTTGCAAACTGTCTGAACTATGATGAGTTGAATTTCTCCCTTATTGTGAAAACGATGCCACTGTCATATACCAGTCAATGTCTGAACTTGAAACTGCGGTAGCTCGCGCAGTGCTCTGTAACTTTGTTATCTGGCAGAAAGTGATTTGTATGAATGTTACACAGGAGAGGGTGCTTTGTACCAATATCACGAGGTGGAGGGTGCTTCTTTCCCATGTAACTTTGTAGAACATTCTCCTTACCAAAGTTGTTTGGTCGAGATTGTTTCATAACACTGCTGCGGTGCAGGAGGTGGATCATGCAACATTACATGCTTGAGGATACCTCGTAGTGATGATACATTGCAGAGGGTGCATGGCGGAAGGGGGTAGGCTTGCTTCTCACAAATGTTTCGTGGCAAAGGGCTCTCTGTACAAGTCTTATGCGGCAAAGAGGGTTTCATACCAAGGATCAAACTTCCACGGGAAAACATAATTTGTAGAAATGATGTTTGGGAGATGGTGCTTTGTTCCATGTGAAATGGGCAAATTATTCCCTGAGGAATTTCTGGGAAAACACTTACATGGAAGGACTTGACCCCAAGTTGTTCAACAGCAATGGCCGTCTAATTTACAAAACAAACACATATTTGTCATAAGCATTCAGAAAACAACGATTTAATTAAACTTTCAGATAAAAGAAAGTTACTTTAAACCACCAATTAATCCATAATTTGCTTTACCAATCTCAAAACTATGTTATGTGACTAATTAATATGAACAAAATCAATACTCACAGGTCGGCTAACGCTCAGAAGAAAACTGTAGATTAATTATTTACCATACTGACTCAGCCCTTAAAAACAGCTAGTTGTACAAGAAATGGCACCCTTATTTGGATCGAAATTACTAGAATGATTGGAATTTTATCAGTAATATTGCCTGAGAGAAATAAGTGTCAGAACAACATATAATTGAGGGAAGACTAGGCCCATAAAACTGCTAAGCAAGACAATAAAAGATCAGACGCAGGAACATCAAACATTACAGTAAGTAACTTCCTGGAACGTCAAGCAACTCCCTCGAAAAACAGATGTGTTGCCCGATGTCTAGGTGTCCGTTCTCGACCAATGATGTACGAACTGGCCAGCGCGACCCACTCAGCTACCCAAGCGCGGACGATCAACGCAAGCAAGGTAGCCCCACGCAAGCGATACATTAACAATTAGGATGAGAGGCACACCTAAGACATCAAACCTTATTAGTCGAGAGACAATGTGGAAAACTCGGGTTAGCTGCAAGAGCGGTAGGCCAAATTTGAACTACAGCGTAAGTATTAAATTTCCTTTGTCAGTTTAAGCGTTGGCCCAAATACCTGGGTCTTACTACCCTGAAAACTCAATAACATCTTCAAGTTTGCAAACACGATAAACTGTAATTAATCTACTAATTAGACAGCACAAGAAATTTGCTTAAGTCTTAAATATATAATTTGCTACGAAATTTTTGTCATGTCACTAATTTGGTTCACCGAGACGTGTAATGCTGCGCAGCATGCTACGCGTAAATTCCCAGAACTTAAAATAAGGCAAATTACGTTTCAATAGCTTCAATAACTTTACCACAGTTCCATCAGTGAGCCCACAGTAAATAAACGGTCACATACACCCAGCGGAACAGTCATCCAGTTACGTAACCGTAGTTACATCCACGTGGGCAATACGAGAACACACCATCAATTTACAAATAAATGCATGAATTTAAAACAAATCGTTCATTACAGATAGCCAGACCAAAGTGGATGAGGGAAGTCATTTAAGATAGTCTCAAGCCACCTCTCCACCACGCTGGCAATGCAGATGCAGAAGAAAGTAGTTACAATGCTTGCGAACAAGAGCTTGCGTCCAGAGCTCGGAGTGGTAATACCTTCTCTCTCGGAAGTTTGACTTCGTTCTCCACAAATATGGCTTTAATGGACAAACGGAAGGCAATCAAAATCAGTTCTGCCCGTCGACCAGCGTACAACCAAAATACGGCATGACCACCAAGACAGTACCCAATGAAAAATGCTACCAGTCCGCACAGTCCACGGAGCTACCACCAGTGTACAACACGCCCAACAGCGTACACTTCCTTGTAAACGGTCTTGGTAAGCTCCGTGCACACGCCTCATTGCCACTATAGCCGGCCGCGGTGGCCGAGAGGTTCTAGGCGCTTCAATACGGACTGCTACGGTCGGAGGTTCGAATCCTGGCTCGGGGATGGGTGTGTGTGATGTCCTTAGGTTAGTTAGGTTTAAGTAGTTCTAAGTTCTAGGGGACTGATGCCCTCAGATGTTAAGTCCCATAGTGATCAGAGCTATTTGAACCATTGCCGCTATACCAACTCCGCCTCGCTTAGGTCACCACGTGGACCCAGAGCGCCACCTAGCCAAACAGGGCGGCACTGAAGCATAGATACACATGCAGCCAATGATCGACTCGAAAGAAGTCGCCACGACTCACCACAATGCATGGCGGAAAGTGCTTCATACTAGTGTTGTGTGGCAGAGGGCTAATTTTTGCGAAGTCGCGTGGCAGAGGGTGTTTGATAACAATACTGTGTGGTCGAGGGTGCTTCTTACCAGTATTAAATGTCAGAGGGCGCTCCATGGCAGTGCTGTGTAGCCCAGAGTACTTCGTGCCATTATTGCGTCACAGAGGACGCTTCGTGCTAGTATTGCGTGGTAGGCGGTGTTCTATAGCGATGGTACGTTGGTAAAGGGGGGAAAAGGTCACACAGAACACGTAGCTGATATCGGAATGACCCTGGAGTCGAGCAGTTGGCAAACGGTTGCAGGTTCAGCTGAAGTGGTGCTGCAGTCGGGAGGACCGGATGGCGCGGTAGCTCTCATCTCGCATCATAGCCGTGCGATGTCACTTCAAAAGACAATTAAATACGGAACTGATAACAGTTATGCCACCTGAGAACTCTCCTGCCGTATAATACTTAAATACTTTAAGGGGCATGAAAGTGATGACATTCAGGTGCTAACACTGACCTCTTAATTTTTAGCAAAACTCTGTGCATTGCCTCATTAACGAATTTAACGCTAGCCTAGACACGTCATCCAGCTACAGATTACGTGATTAGCATAATATAAGACTAGACGGAGGACAGTATCAAACCAGTCTAAATATGTTGTGTGAGACTTCGTACACAATGGTAAGTAAAGGTGGGATACAGCTTGATGTGGCAACTGTCGTCGCTGGAATGCTGAACAGGAGCAAAAATGATTAGCTAACAACATAGCACCAGAAACAGAATATTTACTTAACTTGTATTTCAACAACCATACGAAGACTCACTGCAAATAATGCAGCAAGAATAATAGTCGAACTGCCTCAATGTAAGCCAGGTTGGAACAAAAAGAGAGGTATGTAAATTGAAAATTGAGTGTGTGTGTGTTTGGGGAGTGGGGAGGGGGAAGAAAGGGAAGGGATTACCGATGTCAGTTGCATCGGGACAATGCGTGGAATCAGCGACTATCAGTGAAAATGTGTACTGGACTGGGATTCGAACCTGGGATCTCCTTCTTACCAGGCAGGAGCGTTAACCTCTGCGCCATTCGATACACAGTATTGTCGCTTCTGCACGCACTATCTGGGCACGCCTCACGGTCTATCCGCATTCTCACCTAGTGCCACCTACACACAGTCCCTGTTTATTTCCTCCATGCTTGCTGCTCCATGCTCGCTATGCATCTGACCTCAGTAATCAATTCCCTTTCCTTTCTCCCCCTCCCCCCCCCATCCCCATCCACCATTTTCCATTTACATATAATGTACTACACCTGCGGATTCTATGTGGTGTCAGTTCTTTGTGATGTGTCCTCGCCCCTCAGCAGACATGCACCATTGGGGCCCCCATATCTCGTGCGAGTGATTTTGGCGTCAGACGGAAACCAGCTATGCGAATACTGACCTTGATACGCCGTGGGGTAGTATCAAAATGTGATACCACGAAAGACATTTAATGGAAGTATAATATTCTTTCAAAGCAAGAGAAACTGACGATCTCGGCTCTTTTCTTGAATATGATTGCCTAGATAGGAGGGTAGTAGTCGTGACAAGAAGCTATTCCTAGTGATGTAGAATATGCGGAAGAGCAGCGCCAGCAGATCTCCTTGATTTCGAGTTAGATGTGTTTTACATCCAGGCACTGTATTCATTAGAACCATTCATAACTGCCAGATAGCCATAGTACTGAAGAGAATGAATCACATGCTGTAGTCATACTATTGTTTCGGTTGCATTGATTGACAGAAGATATAGGGATATATGTTATACAAAATATAAAAAAGTGCTACTTTCACAATAAATGTTATACAAAATATAAAAAAGTGCTACTTTCACAGACTGATAAAAATCCTGTTTGGCTTACTTTTGGATATTGAGAAACTAAACGCAACACTTTTGGACTTCAATATCATCCTAATGCTTTGTAACGACATTTCTTTCCTTTTCATGTGTAAATCATAATACATCATTCAACTCAAGATTTTCTCTGAGCACAACGGACTTCAACCATAAACGGTACTGTCGATAGTAATATATTTTAAGGCTTCATACGAAATTAGAACACGTTCGCCTGCCAGTTAGTGGGGGAATCTATATTTTAAAACAAGATTTGAAACACATTAAATTTATTCCACGTTGGTCTATGAAAAATGTTTTATGGACGTGAGTACAACGTGAAACGGTGCCAATAAATAATAGTGAAACAATGTACAAAGTGGTTTGAATTTATAACGTACTTCCACACGATCTGTCATTGGGTAGGTTAAAACATCTCTTTAACTTGCTTTCACTGTTGCGCAGGTTTGTAACTGACTGTCTAGCTTACCCTGTCACATAAGCTTAGTACATATACAGTCATTTGAAAACGGTGTCACAGCCGAAAGAATGCATGGGTATGAACACGAAGTACAGCGATCATTTAATCCATCCTATGGAACCCGGTTTGTCTGGATGCTATTATCCAGTTTGTGGTTTTTATGCACCCAGTTGCCATTAAAATATTAGGCAATAATGTTATAGACACGACCATCAAGTATTCAGGCTTAAACTGGAGTTTAAGGTTGGAACTTGAGTGCAGAATATTCTCCTAACCACAGCACTATATTTACAGATTCGTGCAATTTGCTTTGAACACAGTAAGTCAAAGACCTAACGTCCTTTTAATTTAGTAACTGCGCTGCATCATATCGAAAATCCTTTCCATGCACGAAAGCAAAAAATTCCACTTCATATTCAACACAAATTTTTGCAATAGGTTACAGAATCATCGACGTCTGAAAATCTTGAGCGGTGACCAGTACTTACATCATTTGCAGGATCGTCAATTCAGGCATTATAACGATCACGAGCCGCGCGGGATTAGCCGAGCTGTCTTAGCCGCTGCAATCATGGACTGATGACCTCAGCAGTTAAGTCCCAAAAGATTTCACACCCATTTGAACATTTTTTGACGATAACGAATCATTCTCTGGGCTATCTTGATGTTCTTATCCGTTTGTTAACTAGATAGCCTAACCGAATTATCTTCATCTCAGACATATACATGTTCCCTTCTGAAGTAATTGACTCACAATTTTTTAGTTCTATGAGGCTGTCATCACCACACTGTAAGTGTATTCTGCGAGTAACCTACGCAGATTTGCTCCCTTCAAACTACATAGAATGAATCTCTACCCTTTTTTTCCCTCGAAGCATAACAACGAGGCACTTACTATAAAATGTTTAGAAATGACTATCACCAGAGCTGTTCACTGGTCGAATGCAGATAATACACAAGAACAACAGTGAGCTTACGTCACTGCTGAGTCAGTACTGTCAACCGACGGAGCAGGAAGAACAAGTTACCTTTACTAATTACTGCACATTGGACTGCGCTGGCCTCACTACTCATTGGGGAAATGGAGTTCGTCACAGACAACAGCCGCTCTTGAGCCGAATTGCTTCCCACGTTACGAAAACAACAACACGCTCTCAGCAAACAGAACTTTTACTGCAAACACTTCATCAAAGGGCACTTGCTCTTTCACATAACATCATAATACTGAAAACAGTAACAACTGAAGCAAGATAATGGCCGAAGTCCTGTAGTAGGACGGGAGGATTGGAAAAGGGAGATCTGAGGACAACGACCCGGAGATGAAGCCAGAGGGAGTGGAAATAGCTTCTGACGGCAAAACAGAGGCGCCCATCTCTCGATTGCGCTGCAGCAGAGGGCGAGTTGGCGACCACGGAAATTTTCATCGCACTACAAACAAGTCACAAGCTGACTGTGTTCAGAAGTTTTAGTTCCAGTAAATGTTACTGAAAATTCAAACGGCCAAAGGCGCTTATTCTCAAGGAAGCAATGAACAGTGACTTGAGTCAGAAAAGAGGTATATACATTATGCGTGAAACATTTCTCTGAGCTAAGCCTGCAAGTGAAAGAAGAATCGGACCAACAATGCTGTTGAAACTGAGAGCGCACTTCTTTTGTGTTCCAGTGGATATTATTTGTCATCTTAAAGGATACAAGTAGTTCATATACAAGGCAGGTGAAAACAAACTTTTCAATGCCGGGTTAATTCCTTTTCCAGTATGACTGTGATAAACACGACCTTTCAAAATATGTTCATTTTATAACAAAACATGTTCACAAACACGTGAGCTTTTCTGAAAGAAAAGTACCTGAAAATTAAATACTCTTATGAATAGTGACTAAGCGAATGTTTTTAATTACACTGTACCATTTTTGGCTGATAACTAGTTTTTCAATGTGAGACATATCTTCACACGATTAGAGATAGTGAAGAATTATACGAAGAAAGAGAATGAGATGTATGAAAACAAAGTCAGTGGGCAAAGAGCACATACTATGAATTTTTAAGTACTTCTGTGGTGTTTGTTCCTATTTTTCGTTTTCGTCTGTGGGGTTATCTGCAGCGTCTTCTTAAGATATTTGCAAATATTTTTTTCTTTTTTCTTTTACCGCTTGTGACCACACATCGTCAGGCATTCCACAGATTCCTGCTTTTCGATTTATGCGAGAAAATCTTACAATCCTCTTCTTTTATGGGCCATGCTGTCAACAAACCCAAATTAAAATAGCCGAAACTACCACTCGGCGAAGTAATCGATAAATGACAGTAATAACAAAACAAAATTCTGCGTTGATTTACCTGTCAGCTTCAAATAGTTCGTAAGCTTTGTAACAATTCACACATCTGGTAGAAGTGGAACATCATCGTGCTTGTGAGCAGTGGCCAGCAAATATCTTGCCAGAACACGTCCCACTTATAGTGAAACGGTTCTCAAATGCTAAAGTTAAGGTTGGAGGCTTGCCCGTCGTGTAAATCTGGATAAGCGAATGAGCGACAACCTGTGGCAGATTTGATGACAGAGTACTGTGCTGTAGCAGATCGTTCGCAGCTCACCGTTCTGAGGGCCCTGAATAAGACGGGGTGCCATAGCAGCCGACCCTAATGTGTTCGCATATTTAACCAACGTTGTCGTTAGTTATAACTGCAGTGGGAACGGGACCATCGAGATTCGACCGTGGATCAATGAAAACGTACTGCCTGGTCCGATAAATCACATTTCTTTTTGTACGAGTACCAGGCCGATGGCCGTGTCAGTATAGGCCGTCATCCACGTTGCTCGAAACCCGCACCAAACCACGTATGCAGGCCGATGGGCCCAGTATTGAGCCTATGAATAACGGAGGATATTCACCTGGGCTTTCAAAGGACCTGTGGTAGTAATTGAAGGCACCGCTACAACTACGGCGCACGGAAACGTTGGTGTCATTGCCTGTGTCAAACGACGTCTTCCAACATGATAAATGTCCGTCTCACAAGCCCAGAATCATGGTACAGTGGTTTGAGCAGCATGATAGTGAACTCACGTTGACGTATTGGCCAACAAATTCGCTTGAACTGATCCTTATGAAACACATCTGGGACGCTATGGGGCACCAGCTTCGCACCCACAAAACACCGGCACGTAATTAACGAGAATTGTTTGACCTGTGCACAAACATCTGGTATCAAATAGGTGTAGAAACCAGAGAACAACTTCTCCAATCCGTGTCATGTTGAACCGCTACCGCAGTGCTTTTCAAAGTTGGACCAATACGCCATTAAGCAAATGACCAGAACGTTTTGCTCATCAGTGAACATATGGAGTTACTGCGCATTTGTCGAACGCTACGATTTGTTATAACAAAACGATAGAGAACTGCTTATCGATAGATAAAAGACTACCTGTAGTTCACGTTTTTTACGCCACAACCTGTGTGTACGCAAGTATACCGTCTCAGTGCCACAGCACAACGTTAATCTATCTAAAGCGCGTCTTTCTGGTACAGTTTGCACATTAAGTGTCAAATAATAACATTTCAGATACAGTCTTTATAGAGTAATGTCATAAACTTGGGCACTATTGGTTTGTCTAAGCTGTATGGCAGATTATATCGTTGTGAACTCTGAATTGAGACGTGAAGTGTAGCAGGTTCACCTTTGCAATTTCTTTTTACTAATTGTTTTGTAAAAGATTTTGCGTCTTTCTTATTCTTTCAACAGAAATATTATCTCAAAAGTCGATAGTACTTATTATCTTCGGCAACATCGTCAAATACAAACAGAGTTTGATATCACTGCTTTTCCTCGCTGTCAAATATGTGTCATCGTACACGTCAAAAGTGAATTCCTTGTGGGTGTGTTAGCAGTGACGTAATAATGTTCGTCTTGCTGCGATCCGATGGACCAACAATTTTGGGTTGTATGTTATCGGGAAGGAACATTCCATACTTCTTCTTGTGATTTGCATTAGTATTGCAGGACCGTTCAGTTACTACAGCGTCATTGTGATGAGAGTGCTTTGTCCACACAGCCATGGAGATAACTACACATTTACATTAGCATACAGGCGATTTTATAGAGAGAAAGTACACACACATGGGCCTTACACTTGTTCAATTTATAAACTCTTAAATATAGTTGGATATATCAACATGCTTAAATAAGTACTTAGTTCATTGCCTACATATCACACGGTGGGTTCATACATACTACGACATATTGCAGTACAGGATGTTTCATAGTGTTGATTGACGATTTCTTCTGCTGGATGTAGAGTCTGCAATACTAACTCTATCAGCCTTGTCCATATTTTCTCAAAGAATCTGTACACACATGGCGGCCAGCTTAATCGACTGTCGAGAACGTGTTGAAATGCGTAACTGGTGCGCAATAAGTTTTCACACGTTTGCTTTGGCAAATGAGAGCCCTCCCTGTCGTTATAAAGTTTAACTATTATGTGGATGTCTCCTGCAAAAATTTTGTAAGCTCTTAGCACCACTGAAAGGGTTCGAGAACTTTGATGAAAATGATAGCAATTTGCACTGAAGTGTTGTAAGGACGAATCCACTAATCCTCAGATAATGTCACTTTCGTGTCACTGTACTGGTGATTTTCGAAAAGGATTCACGGTCCCATAATAATGCGTTCACTGTCACTGCCATTACATTTTATGTTGGATTAAAAAGAATTATTTTCAACACAAGTGACTGATAGTTTTGCCTCATCTGCACGAGAAGATACCTGCAATAAGTTACAATTACAGATATAAACGTCAGTTATGTTCTGTCATGAAGATTAGCAAATTTATTCTTGAGTAGTAGACATTTACTCATGTTAGGCATATTGAGTGGTATTTATTTTTGTGTTCCGTTCATGCAGCCATCTGTGGTCCTATAGGCGCTAAATGCACATGGTACAGATTTCTTCCAGTAAATATTTTTTTTGCACACAACCTATACCATTGAAAACTGTATATGCTTGCACACCTCTTGGTCATAAGCTTTAGAGTCAGTTCTTGTAACACATCCACCTACAATTTTGCCTTCTGAGACATTTACAAATGCTCATTTCTTAATGACTGGCTCGTACCATGACTGCGTACGGAAAGGTAATGTCTCTTGTTGATAAGGCCAGGATAAGTGATCATTTCAGTGTTCAAGATACTGACGTCCGAAGATGCCACTACGAGTAACACGCTTTTTGCTTATGTATTGCTATTGCAAAATTTGTCGCCATTTGTAGGAAGAAGAAGAAGAAGAAACTGAAGCGGAATTTTACAATAGTTGAAATTTTAATAACAAGAGAATACAAGTACAAGCGGCCTTTTCTGTCACATTACAACATCGTTGTCTATACTTACTGTCCAAATCGCAGCGTTAGTACAAGAATATATGGAGGAAGCTTCGCTTGTGTGTAACACCTGTGTTACACAAGTATTCTCTATTAAAATTATGTTCACACATATGCGTTGGACTTACTGTTCTAAATATAGTAGGTACCACACACTCGGCACGACGCAGAATGGTGAAGCGAAGTGACTCTTTGTCTCTGGTGTTACGAAGCAACTGAAGAAAGCTTGCTATAATTTACAGTCAGTGACAAGAACGCTGCCGGTCCCTGTAATTAATTTTTAGAAGGCGTGAATTAATTTTCTGCCACCCATAAAGAAGGGAGCTCGGGATTCGTTGAAGAACTGTGCCAAAGAGGACGTTCCACTGGAAGTTAATGAAATTCCTGCTTATAAGAGATACTCGTTCATTTTATGACTTTCTCGAACGTTTTCGATTTCTTAAGTAATATTTTCGTTTCTAGACATCTGATGCATTATTTCGAGCCTAATTAATATTTCTTCCGACACAGATTCGAGATATCAAAGAAAACCACATGGTATGCTCTGCTTTAAGAGGAAGATGTACCAGGGAGTAAATTGTTATATTTCCTTGTAAGATGGAACTCCTTTAATATCAAACAACCCTGATAAATTAAAGGACGAAAACATATGTAATTTTACCTGTATAATCAGACTTGAAACCGCAGGTACAGGCACCGAAGAAATTTCCAGTGCACTCCATGAATGAACAAAAAATCCTTCCTCTCGCACTTGCTGACTAATAATAATGATAATAATAATAATAACAATAATAATAAAACGGCATTAGCAAGTTAGAAACATGGACTTGGATTATTTTGTCCTTAATTATGTGTAAACTGCTTTTCCATTTATCGCTGAATAAACCAGGTTGCCGTGACGACCGGTAAAGGAGTGACCCATTTCCCTACGTTAGCAGCTTTAAAATGTTCGAACTATTGTTTGCTAGTGTTTGACGGACTGTTTCGAACCTTACTGAATAATCTGAAGTGAGTGAAAAGAAATAAATGCACTGAATACTTTGAATGAAGTGAATGGAAAAAGGACATAGAGGGAAGCCTGGATTTTAAAAGAAATAACATGATCTTTCATTGGATCAATACATCACACATCTCTGTTCTCTTCTTTTATTTTCCATCTGCGATCTCCTTCAGTTTGAGGCAGAGAACATGTACTCCATGCATCTTACACGTGCTCGGGTCTTTCTTCTAATGAAAACGTTTCTTTGATTATTCTCACGATCTCAGCATTTCCCATATTCTCTTTATGTCCTAACCAGTGTATGGTCACATAAATTTTGATATTCTTTGCACTTTTTAGATACCTATATCTCAGTAAAACTTTGAAACAGGTATCTATTTTGTACGAGCTGTAAATAAGTAGTTGCCACTATTAAAGTTGCAACCCTCGTACGTACATAGAAATAACCAACGTAGGTTTCATTAATGAACAATGTTCCAACCAACGTTGCACTATCTCCATGTAATTACTGTATTCTCCATTCCTTGTACACTGTAATTCCCTGCACTTTAATGTTGTTGGGTTACGTTAATGACAAGTGTTTCGTATGAAAGATATGATGAACTTCTCGTCCCATAATATTCCACACGTGATCGTGCTGGCCAAGGAAGTTGCTACACATCTTGCAAATTACTTTACGTTTCACGGGCAATGTGTGGGAGAGCATTATCCTGTTGGAGCGACATATCACCTTCCTATTGAAAGAACGGCAAAAGAACGGGTCTAAAAACATTCTGCACGTACAGAGCGATGGTTAGCGTCGCCGCCAGAAACACCAAATGTAAAAGAAGCTTGTAGCTTGTAGCACCTCAGACCACCTACCGCGTCCCAGACGTAAGCCCTGGGGTGGAGCCAATGTGTGTTGGACGAATGCACTCTACGAGACAGCGCTCGTCAGGTCTACGTCGTACGCGTTTCTCTGCCATAGACGAAATAAACAAAAGTCTTGTTTCTTTCGCAAGGTGTAAAAAATTTACATTCTGAGAATCAAAAAGAAAAAATATTTCGTCATGATGAAAATTAAAATTCTACTTTTATATGAATTTCAATATTTATTACTTAAAAATGCTCATGTTTTCCCATAACTAATTGAATGGTTGATGTAATTTATATCCTTTTAACGTGTCTTCTTATGCAGAAAACATAATCCTCCTTTTTCATGTAAAAGAATGATATACTTTTGTAGGACAAGGAATTCCGCCGTACGCAAGATTGTTGTTGTTGTGGTCTTCAGTCCTTAGACTGGTTTGGTGCAGCTCTCCATGCTATTCTGTCCTGTGCAAGCTTCTTCATCTCCCAGTACCTACTGCAGCCTACATCCTTCTGAATATCCTTAGTGTATTCATCTCTCGGTCTCCCTCTAAGATTTTTATCCTCCGCGCTGCCCTCCAATACTAAATTGGTGATCCCTCGATGTCTCAGAACGTGTCCTACCAACCGATCCCTTCTTCTAGTCAAGCTGTGCCACAAGATCCTCTTCTCCCCAATTCCATTCAATACCTCCTCATTAGTTACGTGATCTACCCATCTAATCATCAGCATTCTTCTGTATCACCACATTTCGAAAGCTTCTATTCTCTTCTTGTCTAAACTATTTATCGTCAATGTTTCACTTCCATACATGGCTACACTCCATACAAATACTTTCGGAAACGACTTCCTGACATTTAAATCTATACTCGATGTTAACAAATTTTTCTTCTTCAGAAACGCTTTCCTTGCCATTGCCATTCAACATTTTATATCCTCTCTACTTCGACCATCATCAGTTATTTTGTTCCCCAAATAGCAAAACTCCTTTACTACTTTAAGTGTTTCATTTCCTAATCTAATTCCCTCAGCATCACCCGATTTAATTTGACTACATTCCATTATCCTCGTTTTGCTTTTGTTGATGTTCATCTTATACCCTCTTTTCAAGACACTGTCCATTCTGTTGAGCTGCTCTTCCAAGTCCTCTGCCGTCTCTGACAGAATCACAATGTCATCGGCGAACCTCAAAGTTTTTATTTCTTCTCCATGGATTTTAATACCTACTCCGAACTTTTCTCTTGTTTCCTTTATTGCTTGCTCAATACACAGATTGAATAACATCGGGATGAGGCTACAACCCTGTCTCACTCCCTTCCCAACCACTGCTCCCCTTTCATGCCCCTCAACTCTTATAACTGCCATCTGCTTTCTTTACAAATTGTAAATAGCCTTTCGCTCCCTGTATTTTATCGCGGCCACCTTCAGAATATGAAAGAGAATATTCCAATCAACATTGTCAAAAGCTTTCTCTAA
Source organism: Schistocerca nitens (assembly GCF_023898315.1). Lineage (NCBI taxonomy): Eukaryota > Metazoa > Arthropoda > Insecta > Orthoptera > Acrididae > Schistocerca > Schistocerca nitens. The sequence continues at coordinate 403,585,327 of NC_064617.1, forward strand.
GTCTACAAATGCTAGAAACGTAGGTTTGCCTTTCCTTAATCTATTTTATAAGACAAGTCGTAGTGTTCCAACATTTCTACGCAATCCAAACTGATCTTCCCCGAGGTCAGCTTCTATCAGTTTTTCCATTCGTCCGTAAAGAATTCGCGTTAGTATTTTGCAGCTGTGACTTATGAAACTGATAGTTCGGTAATTTTCACATCTGTCAACACCTGCTTTCTTTGGGATTGGAATTATTATATTCTTCTTGAAGTCTGAGGGTATTTCGCCTGTCTCATACATCTTGCTCACCAGATGGTAGAGTTTTGTCAGGACTGGCTCTCCCAAGGCTGTCAATAGTTCTAATGGAATGTTGTCTACTTCGGGGGCCTGTTCTGTCAAACTGTTCACGCGGTATCATTTCTCCCATTTCATCTTCATCTACATCCTCTTCCATTTCCATAATATTGTCCTCAAGTACATCGCCCTTGTATAGACCCTGTATATACTCCTTCCACCTTTCTGCCTTCCCTTCTTTGCTTAGAACTGGGTTTCCATCAAAGGTCTTGATATTCATGCAAGTGGTTCTCCCTTCTCCAAAGGTCTCTCTAATTTTCCTGTAGGCAATATCTATCTTACCCTTCATGAGATAAGCCTCTACATCCTTACATTTGTTCTCTAGCCATCACTGCTTAGCCATTTTGCACTTCCTGACGATATCATTTTTGAGCCTTTTCTATTCCTTTTTGCCTGCTTGATTTACTGCATTTTTATAATTTCTCCTTTCATCAATTACATTCAATATTTCTTCTGTTACCCAAGGGTTTTGACTAGCCCTCGTCTTTTTACCTACACTCCTGGAAATTGAAATAAGAACACCGTGAATTCATTGTCCCAGGAAGGGGAAACTTTATTGACACATTCCTGGGGTCAGATACATCACATGATCACACTGACAGAACCACAGGCACATAGACACAGGCAACAGAGCATGCACAATGTCGGCACTAGTACAGTGTATATCCACCTTTCGCAGCAATGCAGGCTGCTATTCTCCCATGGAGACGATCGTAGAGATGCTGGATGTAGTCCTGTGGAACGGCTTGCCATGCGATTTCCACCTGGCGCCTCAGTTGGACCAGCGTTCGTGCTGGACGTGCAGACCGCGTGAGACGACGCTCCATCCAGTCCCAAACATGCTCAATGGGGGACAGATCCGGAGATCTTGCTGGCCAGGATAGTTGACTTACACCTTCTAGAGCACGTTGGGTGGCACGGGATACATGCGGACGTGCATTGTCCTGTTGGAACAGCAAGTTCCCTTGCCGGTCTAGGAATGGTAGAACGATGGGTTCGAGGACGGTTTGGATGTACCGTGCACTATTCAGTGTCCCCTCGACGATCACCAGTGGTGTACGGCCAGTGTAGGAGATCGCTCCCCACACCATGATGCTGGGTGTTGGCCCTGTGTGCCTCGGTCGTATGCAGTCCTGATTGTGGCGCTCACCTGCACGGCGCCAAACATGCATACGACCATCATTGACACCAAGGCAGAAGCGACTCTCCTCGCTGAAGACGACACGTCTCCATTCGTCCCTCCATTCACGCCTGTCGCGACACCACTGGAGGCGGGCTGCACGATGTTGGGGCGTGAGCGGAAGACGGTCTAACGGTGTGCGGGACCGTAGCCCAGCTTCATGGAGACGGTTGCGAATGGTCCTCGCCGATACCCCAGGAGCAACAGTGTCCCTAATTTGCTGGGAAGTGGCGGTGCGGTCCCCTACGGCACTGCGTAGGATCCTACGGTCTTGGCGTGCATCCGTGCGTCGCTGCGGTCCGGTCCCAGGTCGACGGGCACGTGCACCTTCCGCCGACCACTGGCGACAACATCGATGTACTGTGGAGACCTCACGCCCCACGTGTTGAGCAATTCGGCGGTACGTCCACCCGGCCTCCCGCATGCCCACTATACGCCCTCGCTCAAAGTCCGTCAACTGCACATACGGTTCACGTCCACGCTGTCGCGGCATGCTACCAGTGTTGAAGACTGCGATGGAGCTCCGTATGCCACGGCAAACTGGCTGACACTGACGGCGGCGGTGCACAAATGCTGCGCAGCTAGCGCCATTCGACGGCCAACACCGCGGTTCCTGGTGTGTCCGCTGTGCCGTGCGTGTGATCATTGCTTGTACAGCCCTCTCGCAGTGTCCGGAGCAAGTATGGTGGGTCTGACACACCGGTGTCAATGTGTTCTTTTTTCCATTTCCAGGAGTGTATTTGATCCTCTGCTGCCTTCACTATTTCATCCCTCAAGCTACCCATTCTTCTTCTGCTGTATTTCATTCCCCCATTCCTGTCAATTGTTCCCTTATACTCTCCCTGAAACTCTGTACAACCTCTGGTTCTTTCAGTTTATCCAGGTACCATCTCCTTAAATTCCCACCTTTTCAGTATGGTTTTACTCAGACATGTTTCAGCACTTTTTCTGCTGCCTTCAGTGGGTTATTTTATTTCCTTACTGTAAAATTGTTGTGACATATTGACATTGCGAGGAACACAAGTTGGTTACGATAAACTTTTGAATGTCTTTTTCTGGAGAAGCCTTCAATCTTTCTTGGTCATATAAAATTAAAACCATGGTGTAAATTTAATTCTAACTGTATTTGGCACCTGTGAACATTACAATATTCAATACAGTAGAGAAATTAATAAAAACGAATTCAGTCACAATTTTCTCTCATTTTATTAAATTACGTGATGCTTTTTGGACATTCTGGATCTGTTGCCATGTGCAAATAAGTAAGTAACATTTGCTGCTGAGTGAGGGGAAATGAACGTTTCTGTTATGATGAAGTTATGTGTTATGCGTTGTGTTTCATGAATTCAAGATGGCAATGGCGGGAACTTAAAAGCTGCAATATGATGAAGCTAACCCATTTGTGCTAGTGGAACGTTAGAGACATAGTCACAAAAGTTCAAAATACATGGTATCGGAAGTAGCTAACTTGTGCTGATAGGTGTATGGCGGCATGTTCAAAAGAATCTGAACGATCCGTATTATTTATCAAAAAATAAGGATATTGAAAGTACTGCTTTGTTTCCTTGTCAAATATACACGTGCTGCATCTAAATTGTTCATAAATTGCCATAATGTACAAAGTCGATTATTTATCAAAAATATGAAAAAAAATTTGACAACACCAACGTAACCTGGCACTAGTGATCTAATTTACAGACTTCTGTAACGCAACCATCTATGTCGCGTGCTTATAATTATATATTATTTATATTTTAGGACAATTGATCTGTAAAAAAAACGCACCACATGTTGTAATGAAAGCATGAAACCGTCTGAAGATGAATCGTAATGATTCGAAACCGGTAACTCTACTTTTTGAATAAGGGAACTGAAAAAAAAGATTGTGGCTGGTTGCTGTCTCAACACCATCAACATTTGTCTTCAAATAACAGCCACGGTCTCCAACCCTGTCATCATATTACAAAATTGCACTTGCCAAAGAGTTTAGTTTGATTAGTATACCACAAATGGTGTATGTCCAGTGGACTCTCAAATTAAACATGTTGAAGCGCAAATGCACGTGCGCACGGAAGCATGCAAGCACATACGTGCGCTCGCACACACACACACACACACACACACACACACACACACACACGCACACACGCATACATTAGATTTCCCGGTCATATCACATTATTTTACCAGCCACGAAAATGAAATAGCCCATTGCACACCACTATTTTAATGGGTATCAAAACGCCACAGCCAGTAATTGTGTAGCCATGATAGAAAAGTGTCCATATGATTTGAATTTATTGCTATGTTCATCAGTATTCAATTATTTATCAAAAATACGTAAATTTATTGACACCACATGTCTAATATGTCATTAGTGATCAAATTTAGAAGTTAAGCAGTATTTGTCACTGAGTTTAGTTTGATATCTGTATCACACTTGGCATAAGGCACAACTGACCCTCAAATTAAATACTTCCACATTCAATTGTTCTGTAATAAAAGGAAATAAAAATCTGCTGTGTTACAATAACAGGCTACACAGGCAGCTGACTTTTCATCCTATGCCTACATCCAGCTCTACATCTACGTGATTACTCTCCTATTAACAATAAAGTGCCGGCCAGAGGGTTCAATGAACCACCTTCAAGCTGTCTCTCTAGCTTTCCACTCTCGAACGGCACGCGGGAAAAACGAGCACTTAAATTTTTCTTTGCTAGCTCTGATTTCTCTTATTTTATCATGAGGATCATTTCTCCCTACTTAGGTGGGTGACAACAGAATGTTTTCGCAATCGGTGCAGAAAACTGGTGATTGAACTTTCATGAGAAGATCCCGTCGCAACGAAAAACGCCTTTATTTTACTGATTGCCACTCTAATTCATGTATAATATCTGTGGCACTATCTCCCCTACTTCGCGATATTACATTTGTACTTTTTCGATGTCATCCGTCAGTCCCACCTGACGCGGATCCCACACCGCACAGCAATACTCCAGAACAGGGCGGACAAGCGTGGTGTCAGCAGTCTGTTTAGTAGACCTGTTGCACCTTCTAAGTGTTCTGTCCATGAATCGCAGTATTTGGCTGGCTCTACCACAGCATTATCTATGTGAACGTTCCAATTTAGGTTATTTGTAATTGTAGTCCCTAAGTTTTAGTTGAATTTACAGCATACAGATTTGTGTGAGTTAAGGCGCAATCGAAATTTAGCACATTTCTTTTAGTACTCATGTGAATAACTTCACAATTTTCTTTATTCAGGGTCAATTGCCACTTTTGGCACCATACCGATATCTTATCTAAATCATTTTGCATTTCGTTTAGGTCATCTGATGACATTACAAGACGGTAAATGGCAGCAGCATCATCTGCAAAGAATCTAAGACGGCTACTGAGATTCGTTAATATAGATCAGGAACAATAGAGGGCCTATAACACTTACTTGGGGAACGCTGGATATTATTTCTGTTTTACTCGATGACTTTCCGTCTATTACTACGAACTGTGACCTTTCTGACAGTAAATCACGAATCCAGTCACACAAATGAGGTGATATTCCATAGGCGCGCAGTTTTGTTACGCCTAAATGAGGTTAAGCACACGAAGAAACGTGAGGAAGCGCCATTTTATGGGGTGTGGGGAAGAAGATACTGACACACAGATGGTTTATTCCAAGTGTCAAAAGGTTATTTTCATGTTTAAAATGGCCCTCAAAATACATAAATTGTGTAACTTGTAGTAATTCGCTGACTAAAATTTACGTAAAAAAATACACAAGCAGCACACACCATGTTTATGACAAATGTTACAATTATATCTCCACCCCTAAAATATCAGTCAAAATACATAAAGAGTGTTAGGATTTCCACTTTAGTCTTACCTGGGGCTATGTTAATCGTGATACAAACATTGAACTTTGAGCAGCTAACATTTTAAAAAAATTTTCAGTAATGCTTCACCTCACGAAAGACCATGTTAGGAGAGGAGAAGATGATAATGTACCATGATCTACGCTAGAAAAATATATTTGTTGTTGACAGACAAATTTTGTTTCTCTTTTTCATTTAACCAAAGCTTCCTTGATGTCATGTACAAAAACGAACTTTCGATGAAGGGTTTAACATTTACCGAATGGAACTGTGGTGCCAAGTCTCTTCTAAAATGTTTCAATACCTTTCCGTAATCAGCTACTAAATAATACGAAACTCAGAATGATCTAAGTGTGAGATGTAAACCCACAACTATTCAGAAAAAAAGTGACCAAGTGCGATTTGGGCTGGAAGAGATCTTTAACCCTCGAACTGGAGGAAATTTACCATTTATTCTTTAATAGCGGACCAATTTCATTTATTAATTACAATACTTATAAGGACTCGATTAAAACAAGAAAACCGGAAACCGAATTAAGAAGCGATTTTCAGTTGACATTTAAAGTACGTAATGCAAGAAACACGAAAATCACGTTTAACAATATAAAACCATCACAAATTTAGAGGTAATGTTCCTGAGTCTGGTACAACATGAAACAAGCTTTACATAAGCTTGAAAAAATGGTTACATGTCTGGAGGCACAAGAAGGTATGAGGGAGGGTCGGAAAGTAGCACGCAGTTTTTTTTTTTTTTTTGCCATTGCAACTAGAATGTTGAAATTTCACGGCAATTGTTGTTTGGAATTGGCGATACGGGTGGTATTTTATTCACGTTCAGCTCTGTGGAGAGAAGCCTGAACTGTGAAACACTCTCGTCACCTTGTGAAGAACAACGAAGTATAGTTCGATATTTGTGAACCAATGGGTGTAAAGCGAGTTAAATTCACAGGGGCATGTGTGGCGTGTTTGGGGACGACTGCATGGACCATATCACTGTCTCCCTCTTGTGTGCATTCTCCCTAGAGGGCCGTGTGAACCTTAGTTGTTCGACACTCTTCGGGCAGCCAGTAACAACTACAACACTACACGATTTGTTATTGGTGGACTGTCCTGAACATGGGAGCACTATGAATACTCCTGTCTATATTAAAACTTTCCTTATGTTGAGTCGTGCCTTTCGTGATAATCACCACAACATTAACGCTGACGGTGTCAAACTTCTTCATAACAATGCTCGCCCCCATGTTGCTGCTCTTGCTCGTGAGAAAATCATCAAATTAGGGTGGGAGTTTTCCAGCATCCACCATACCATCTGAACCTTGCACCATCGCACTTTTATGTTTTTGACTCCGTGAAGAAATTCCTGGCCGGCCAATGCTTTGCGACAGATGCGGAAGTGGAGCAGTACGCAGTAGCTATACTCAAGCCAAACGAACTTCTACGAACACGTCATTCTGAAACAGGTGCCACGATGGTAGAAGTGTACTGAGAACATTGGTGACTATGTAGAAAATCCGGTAAAAGATGCAAGTTCATTTGTGATTTTTTTATTGGGTTACCTTTTAAATTTCTTGGTAATAAAATTATTGTGTGTCACTTTCCGATCTTCCCTCGTATAATGAAAATACGTGGGTGGGACTTGAGAACAAGAAAAAACACGGCTCCCAGTGTTCCAGAGCAACAGAAAAAGTTTCGCTGGGAAAATAGTAACTTCCGATGTTCCAGAGCAACAGAAAAGTATTAGACGGGAATATAGCGACTTCCTACATATTATAACCCATGCAATAACAGCTTGCCCCGTGGGATTGTACAGAAAGAGATGAACGCAAATTTTCTCGCCACCCACGGCTGGAGGGTTAATTCGTAGCCTCATGTAAGTTGCATATCTTCGTAGGGTGCAAATATAGCTTCCCTGTTCTACGAATATGGGGTGTAAACACACAATATGGTAGTATCTCTAAAATGTCAGCTTTGTACCAAAATAAAATTAGTTACCAAAAAAAGTAACGAGTTAGAGTACAAAACACACACAGCCCTGCCGTTGCAACCTAACTGTTCTGTATCATAAAAAATAATGAACAAGCCTTGCGTAATAACACTTCTGATAAAACTCAGAGGATAAGCAGCACTTGTTGATGAGCGAACTTTGATATCTTTGATGTGTGTACCATTCTTTGCAAAACACTATGAAGTATTAAATTACATATTTACGTATCTAAATTGTCTCTTTATTTACCAGAATACACTTGGTTTGCTTATTTACACTGCTGACATAACTTACACGTTAGATGCAAGCTTACCTCGATCTGTGTAACACACCATAAACGAACAAAAGAAAAATTTTGTGTAATATTTCTCAAAATTCAGAAAGATTTGTTATATAAAATTACATAAAATTCCTCTGCACTACTGCTAATCTAACTTAGAGGTTAAAGTGCGCTTGTCATCGATAATAATTTTATCGTTATACTGATATAAACAATTTTATATCAAAATGTAAGTTGTGTGTAATATTTATCAATATTTCGTCTTAGTTCGGCTAAAACAGACATCAAAGTTAGCGAAACATGGTAGTGAACCCTATACCAGTACAAAACGTTTGTAACTTTCTGCTGATAACGCTAACTTGTGCTGTCACACACTACACGACACTTTGATGAAGTAGCCCACTGAACATTATTAATAGACATTCACATAGATAACGATCGTGAGTTACTGCGCTTTCAACTACCCACTTTCAGAGTCACCTGAACATTATAACGACTCCGTGCAGTACAAAACGGTTGTCGTTTCGCTGATAATACTAAGTGATGCTATCACACAGTGGAGACTGCATAATATTTCACCCCCTATACATTTTATAGCAAAATTCTTACAGATTTCTCCATACATCACTACGTTACAGCAAAATCATAAGAATATTACACCATACATCGATACAGTACCGAAAAAATTGTAACGAACTTCTCCATACATCACTGACTAAGCAAGTAATTTAGTGCCTAATAAAATCACTGATCAAAACCACCACAAGGAGTAAGGTGTCCCCAGTTATTGAAGGTACTGGTAAAATAAGCCCATCATCACAGCCATTTCTACACTACTACACATCTGCATCTACGTCAACATGAGTACTCTGCAACTAAGTGCCTCACAGAGGGTTCGTAGAATTACCTTCAAGCTATTTCTCAACCTTTGCTCTCTCTAACAGCGCACGAGAAAAAGAAAAATATTTCCGTGTGAGCTCTGATTTCTCTTATTATATTAGAATGGCCATTTCTCCCACTGTAAGTGGGTCCCAACAAAATATTTTCTCGTTAGGAGGAGCACGTTGGTGATTGAAATTTCGTGAAGAGATCCTACCGCAACGGGAAACGCATTTGCTTCTATAGTTGTAACCCAAACTCGCTTTTCACATCCGTGACATTCTCTGCCTTATTTCGTGATAATATAAAAGTACGTGCTCTTCTCTGATCTTTTTCAGTATCCCCGGTTAACCTTATCTGGTGCGGATCGCACACTGCGCATTAGTACTTTACAAGAAGACGGAAAAATGTAGTGTAGGCAGTCTCGTCAACAGGTCTCTTGCATCTTCTAAGTGTTCGGCCAATAAATAGCAGTCTTTGGTTAGCTTTCACCGTAACACTATCTATGTGATAATTCCACTTAATTCCATAAGTATTTGTGAGTCGGAAAGCGAGAAGGGACTTCTCGTCGGAGAAGAAACATTTCCAGTGCAAATTAAAACGTTATATAGTGCCTAAAATGTCCATTTTCGATTTCTGAGTGTTGTGGTAATATACGTCATTCTGTGCATTCTGGTATCGATTTGAGAGTTGTTTGAACACATCGGAAATATACAGTAGCATTAAAAGCAATCAATGCCATTCTTCTGAAAAATGACCCTTGTCGATATGGGGAAATAACATTGGCCCAGCAACTGGCCCCTCTTAAAAACGTTGCAGCTGTGTCTGTAATGCTTCAGAAAATGGGATCCCTAATATTTTAGAAGTATTTTAAGCAGATCGAAGTTGCTTTGTATGAAAGGACAATTTGTGATTTCAGTATTGCCATACAACGGAAGTGGTCTCTTTGTATATAAGAGTCAGAAATAGAGCTGGCCATAACACAGAATAAAAATACCACAATATTCTGCAAAAAAAAAAAAAAATAAAGTGCAGGGTCACTAATTTCTCTCAATCTGGGGACAATTTATTTGTTTTTAAATTTATGTACACTGTAATGTGATATAAGCCTGAGGATATTAACCACATAATTTGTAATATTAATTAATAACTATATCATTGGACAAAGTGGGTCTACCTTTTACGATAATATATAAGCAGAATTTGTTTCTTAAATTTTTCCAATTAGACAATGGTACAAAGTGAAATTTCAAACCGCATTATTTTGAAACACCTGTTTTCCATCACAAATATTCAACCTCTCATAACTCACTCAAATTTACAGACAGAAATCTATAGCTATTAGAAGTTCTTCAGAATTTGATACTGAATGTAAAATTACACTGAAATCCAAAATTTTCGACAATGGGTCCCTTTTAGCTTTCCGTCTCACATTTATTTGACTTCACAGCTTATAGATATTTGTGATTTATAGTGGAACCGAAATTTTGCGGATTTCTGTTAGTATTCATGTGGATGAATTCACACTTTTCATTGTTTAAAATCAATTTCCACTTTCGTACCATACAAATGTGATGTCTAAATCATTTTGCCATTTCTTTTCGTTATCTGTTGACTTAACGAGATGGTTAATGACTGCATCATTTACAAAGAATCTAAGAGGGTTCTTCAGATTGTCTCATAAATGGTTAATGTAGATTAAGAATAGCAGAGGGTCTATAACACTTCCATGGGGAGCACCAGACATCAGTTGTGTTTAGCTCGTTAACTTTTTTTATGAGAAGAAAATATTACAAAAAGTCAATGAACCACTCAGACGATCGTCCATAGGCACACAGTTTGATTAGACGTGCTTGTGAGGAATGGTATCAAAAGCTGTCTGGAAATATACTAATATGGAATCAATTTGAAATCCCCTGACATTATCTCTCATTACTTTGCGTGAATAAAGAGCTATTTGTGTTTCAGAGAACAATATTTTATGAATCCGTGCTGACTGTTGGTCAATAATCCTTAAATCCAGGTAATTCATAGTGTTAGAAAACAGTATATCCTCCAAAATGCCACTCAAATCGACGTTAGTGATGTGGGGCTGCAATTCAACGGATTACTCCTTCTTTCGTTTCTCGAATACTCGTGTGACCTGTGAAACTTTACAGTCCTTGGGTATGGATCATTCGTCGAGAGAGCGGTTGTATATAATGGCTAAGAACGGAGCTATTGTATCAGCGTACCCTGAATGGAACGTAACTGGTAGACAATCTGGACTGGGAGACCCGCCTTTATTAAGGCTTCTCTCCACCTAGAACATCTACTTCTAAGTTAAACATGTTGGTAACTTTTTTTCCATTGCAACTGAATTCTGGATATTTACTCCATTTTTTTTTTTTTTTTGTGATGGACTTTCGGAAAACCGTATGTAGCAACTCTGCTTTAGTGGCACTGTTATCGGCCATTCCTAGCACACAGTAAAAGTGCTGATTTGCTCTTACCACTGGTGTACTTTACATGAGACCAGGACCTTTTTGGGATTTCTGCCAGATTTCGGGACAGACTTCCATTGTGAAATCTATTAAGAGCATCTCACATTGGAGTCTTTGCTATGTTTCACGTTTCTGTAAAGGATCACCAGTCTTGGAGATTTTGTGTTCTTCCGCATTAGAATCCTGACCTCTTTTGTATACCATGGGGAATCAGTAACATCTCTTATTAATTTATTTGGTACATACGTATCTCTCAATTGCCTTCGATACTATTTCTTTGAATCTAAGCCACGTCTAGTCTACGCTAATATAGTTTGGAAAGAGTGGAGATTGTCTCTTATGAAGGCGTCAAGCAAATATTTGTTGCTTTTTGAAGCAGATGTATTTAGCGTTCATTTTTTGTGTGTTTGGTTGTTGCAGCTTTTAGTCTTGCTGCGACGACCCTGTTGTCAGTAATCCCATCATGATGTTCCCTATTTGCTCAGGATAATTTTTTGTTAAAAGATCAAGTATGTTTTCGAAACTTTCGTAGGCTCCTGAACCAACTCTTCAAAATAATTTTTGAAGAAGGCATGCAGTTCGATTTATGTCGACGTTTATTCCTACGATCGACTTTATACTTATCTTTTCGCCAATATATCGAGAGCAGATTGAAGTTAGCACCAATTAAAATTTTATGAGTAGGGTACCTATTTGAAATGAGATGAAAGTTTTCTTTGACCTGTTCACCAACAGCAGTATTATCTGAGTTGGGCGGTCGGTGAAAGGAACCCATTACTGTTATTTTATTCACGTTGTCAAGTACAGTCTCTACTCATACGAATTCAGCTGAACCTAACTCCGGGTGTACCCAGGTTTCAGTACCTTTAGCGATTTGTGTTTCAGTGGTGTTAGTGCTTGGAGGTATGCTTCTTTTCGAACACAGCTACGGGACTTCACAGCTATAATATTGACTGTTGATAGGTCAATCCTCGACCTGTATTTCCCCTGCATCCTTTTCGACTGACGCCCTTTTTGCCTTCCTCTGAAACTTTGTAACCTAAAAATGCTGCCAATACGCTCCATGCAGGTCCCGTTGCTCTTGTAGCCCGTTGCTCTTAGAGCCGCTTCCTGTGTGGAGTGGACACCTGACATATTAAGTGGATCCCGAAACCCAATCACCCTATCGTGTAAGTCGAAGAATCTGCAGTCTCCGTGGTCGCAGAACACCCTCAGCCTCTGATACAGGCCCTCCGCTCAAGTGTGCACCAAAGGTCTGCAGTCGGTCCTGTGAAGAGTACTACAGATGGCGAGGTCCATCTCGCTAGTAAGAACGTCAGTCTTTACCGCTTCCGACAGTCGACCGAAACCGGAGGGAATCTCTTCTGAGCAAAAGCGACACGTATCGTTAGTACAGACATGAGCCACTGCCTGCAATTGGCTGCACCCAGTACTCTTCATGTCATCAGAAAGCACCTGTTTCACATATCGGATGACTCCTCCCGGTGTGCACGCATAGTGTACACTGGTCTCATTCCCCTCTTTGGCAGCCATTTCCCTATAGGCACCTTTATGAGCCTAATGTGTATGATGTCCTTAGGTTAATTAGGTTTAAGTAGTTCTAAGTCTAGGGCACTGATGACCTCAGATGTTAAGTCCCATAGTGCTTAGAGCCATTTGAACCATTTTTGTCGTATCTACCTGTATTTATAATGTGGTAGAAAACTAATTTATATGTGACCAATCAGTCGTAATTTATTACGGTCAATACCTGAGACCAAATATCAGAGAGCATAGCATTTCAGGCTCTACGATCATATAACGATCCATGCTATCGCGTATGTATGACACAAGTGTGTCGTTGGCATTTCCATTTGCCTTGGAAGGCGCAGTGACGAATTAGAGCTAAATATTGGTGCCAAAAGCAGATAAAAATATGCGCTAGTCACCAATAAATAATAATTTCACTATGCTGACACATTCGTTTCGAGAGTACAGCAGCTGTATTTATATGTAAAACAATTCTCGTTTATTCTTCAGTCTCCGTTACACATTTTCAAATACATGACGTATTTCGATCCCTCTGACACTTATTGAGATCTACGTAGTTACCGCAGTAGCCAGTCTACATAGGTATGAAGATCGAAAAAGTCTTATATTTAATAATTTGTAATTGAGAGTGAAGAATAAATGAGTTAGCGGAGATGTAAAAACGATACAAAGCGGGATCATTGTCTTCCCTTTGCTATGCGCATTGACCAGATAACTTACATGTATAGTAAGAGACCCATAGCACATTGTTTGCATGTACCTTCAACGGTAAGGGACCTAAATCTTCCTCATAGGCTATGTCTGAAATTTAAAATCCAAAGAATTCTTCCTTTAAAGCAAGCGGGGAAATGGACAGAGTTGCGAGTATTGTTTCTGAATTTTAAAAACATAGAGAAACTTCTGTATATGCCGTTACGTGTCAGCAGAACAGCGTCGGGAAATTTACGGCCGAGATGTACTCGTAAAGTATGAACTACTAGATTACTCCATATGTGTTGTGCACCGAGGCAGTTACTCGCGCTATTACGAATAGCACTTAAATGTACAACGAGAAGCAGATACGTGTGTGCAGACACACATTATGGGCGTCGCATTTTAACTGTCAGTGACGTATATCACGTGCAGTAATATTCAAGTCGAGGTCAACACGTACAGCACAAAACATTTCCGACTGTGAACTGGTCACAACAAACTTCCACTGCTTGAGCCTAGCCATTTACTGGGATAATGTTGCACAGTAATGTATAATTTTTTGTCATTATCTACGCAGGCAGGCCTTCACTATGAGCTAAATATTGCTAACTTCACTTATTTCTTTCATAATGGAAGTTAACTAAAGCTATTAAATTTTCAAAGTTTATAGTTGATACCTGTTCACTAGTTCATTTTGTAATCATATTACTCACTGTAAAGTGGATATGTGGTACTGATACAAATTTTTTGTTGTATACTCCTTCAGCCAGTATTCATATAGCTCGACAATTAATCAAAATTGAAAAAAAACTTGCGAAGAGGTATCAAACTTTTGCCGTTTAATATATTCACACAAAGTAGACAACTCATGCAATAATCATTTACTTGTATGTATTAAATAAAATCATGTAAGATATGGGTAACCATAAACTGTCTCTGTTGGACTAGGATTTGAAAAATAAGATGATATATACATTATATACATTTATGTACATGCCAATAGAAACGTCTTGTAAGGAATTGCTTCTTTCAGGTTGTTGGGAATTGAAAACTACTTGAACCTTAAAAGTAATTTTAGTAATAGTAAAACAAGATGGAAATGGTTTTTAATTGCTTGTTACCTTTTCACTGAATACTCGTACATTGTACACTGATCAGCCAGAACATTGCGACCACCGACCTACTATAAATGTAAATCCAGGCGATAGCAGCGTCTCCTGGCGAGGAGTGACTGCTAGTCAAACACACGCACGGTGCATGTAGTTTCAGTGACTGTGCAGTCCATGCGTAGAACTGGGAAGGTCTGGGTGTGACCGAGGGAAGATTGTGATGGCCCGGAGAATCGGCACGAGCACTTAGGAAACTGCACCACTCGTGCCCTTCATGACGATCATGTTTCCTGACTGCAGTGGCATTTTTCAACAAGATAATGCGCTATATCACAAGGCCAGGAGTACGATGGATTGGTTCGAGGAACACAGTGGTGGATTCCAGTTAACCTGCTGGCCCCTCAACTCTCCAGATCTGAACCCGATCGAACGCCTCTGGGATGTGATCTAACGTGGCGTTAGAGTTCATCGCTCTCTCTCCCCGGAATTTATGGGAATTAGGTGGCTTGTGTGTGCAGATGTGGTTCCATCTCCCTCCTGAGACCTACCAAGGGGCCTCATTTCTTCCACGCCCCAAACCGTCGACGCTGTTGTCCTTGCCAAAGGTAGACAGGTAGACATACCGGTTATTAAGTAGGTGGTCACTATGTTCTGGTTGATCAGTGTATATGAGACCTCTTCTACGAAGATGACAATGATGAAATATCTGTGGATCTACCAAACGAGATTTGTCAGGATATGAATGATGACCTTTGGATATTCCTAGGTCCACTAAACGTGATACAGAAAGAGGGCAGCTGCTGAATATGAAGCGGCTGAATAAAAATGCGAAAGTAAAGCGGGTGAGCTTCACCATCAAAAGAGGAATAAAAATACGTTATTAACGTACTAATAATTCATTTTCATGTATTTCTGTACAACAGTCTGCCTAACTGATGATTCGTCTGAAACACTTTCAAATAGTAAATTACTTTATTGAAATGCATAATCGTATTGGTGAAATGTGCTTGCAGTGTAGCTCTAATAAGTGTACATTTAATTTACTTGCTTAGGTGGTGACAAGGTAAGACTAACCAGTACAAGAAAAGGCAAGAGCTATTTATATGGCCTATAATTCCATCTTAATTGCATAATGAGACGAAAAATAAAAACTGAGTTTGTGTGTCTTACTACTATAGCCTGCGTTACGATAGTATTAATAAAACAATTTCTGGTAGCCGCATGTTTATACTGTCTTCTGTCCAGTGTTACGTTTCCGCCTCATCGCACTTTTATGGCAAAATACTGAAAAGTTACAATTCGCAAAGTTAAGCTGACCTCTGGCTACAATAATTGAATCGATTATTTCTAAAAGGGCATAATTTACTACTGGTAATTTTTTCAGCAGAAAGAAAATAATTTCCACACCATTTGTTTAGTAATTTAATTGCAAACTTCTTCTTGTCCAGTGAAATAATTCATTTTCCGTTCTGTGCAAAGTTAATATTAGCATTGTATGAACTATATTTATAGACGCTGTGGCGTGTTTTATTACCTAAAGTTGTTCTCTTGTATCAATTTCCGAGGAAGCACGTATATCCAAGCCATTTATTTCAACTGTTTGAAGTTTACAATTTGTAATCAATGAACGCAATAAAAGCTATAAAAAGTAAATATGTCGGTCCTGAGAGTACTACTACAAAGAATAATGTATTATTAACGTACATAAGTTATGAAGTACATTTAAATGATAGCTGAATAAGGTACTGTTCATTAATGAATTTGAACCTAAATCACTGAATACATTTAATATCAACTTTATAACTCTTTAAGTCTTTAGAGAAGTGTCGTATGTTCATACATAAAATACAAAACATGTTACAGAATATGCTTAGTTCTAGTCAGTTTTTAGTCAGCTTTATCTACGTGTGTTGGAGAACACGTTGAAAGACAGGACACTGTGGATCTGCCTCAACATAATCTTTCTTCTTCTTGTAAATGACTTCTTATTACAATTTCAATCCTCTCTCTATAATGGCGTCCCATTTTCGTTCCAGCCGATGCATCTATGTCTAAATAAACCCAAACCGACAAAATCGGTAGTTTCAATTTTTGTGGTGTTCTCATCTTTTACTAATCAGCGATTCAATTATTTAATAAAAAAATCTGTTTTTTTCGCACCAAAACGTGATGGAACGACGCACTTTCAGCTAAATTTCAAATAATAAAATTACCAAATCAACTTTTAAGTATTTGTTCACAAACGGAAAAAAGTAGTTATTGGCAGCAATGGCTTGAAACGCAACACTTATTTGGGAGTAGACGGCCCAGACAAGCAACGTTCAAATATTTATTTGTGCATTTCAGGCTTACTGCCGCTCTCTTACAACAGAGAATTACTAAAAAAGTCTATCTTAGTCTTATTTTCAACTAACATATAAGAAAAAACTGAAATTTAAGAAAACTATTTTTTAGCGTTTACTCGTATGTTACAACGATCATATCACATTTTGTAATAGTAAATAATGCAACAAATTCAGATGACTCAGTACTTCACATCAGATAAATAGTTAACTGAAATAAAAGCATCTGAAGTACCTAAACGCTCACTATCAATGGTCTGGTGGCTATTAGCCAGATCGATCGTAGACTTGGACATTTATACACATTGTTATGGCTTCATCCTTCTCCTACTGTTTATCTGAGTTCGGCAAAATCAAATCTGCCTCGTTTGACGGTAATATGAACTCCTCCCATTCGCGAATGCTGCACTTCGTTCAGTGATAAATTTGAGGTGACGTACATTGTGCCTGCAGAAAGAAAGTAGATCTCATAAGTAAGCACATGATTTTGAAAGATGGTGACCAAAGAATATCGGTATGCCTACCTAGCAAATTACCATCTTCAGCAATATGCAGTGTGGCAATAGGTCTACAACTACATATATATTAGACGAATTTTATATATTCATGACGTGCGTCTGTTACACTGAAGAGCCAAAGAAACTAGTACACCTGCCTAATATCGTCTAGGGCGACCGCGAGCACGCAGAAGTGCCGCATCACGCCGTGGCCTGGACTCGACTACTATCTGAAGCAGTGCTAGCGGGAACTGACCCCATGAATCCTGCAGGGCTGCCCATGAATCCGTAAGAGTAAAAGGGGATGGAGATCCCTTCTGAACAGAACGTTGAAAGGCATCCCAGATATGCTCAATAATGTTCATGTCTGGGGAGTCTGGTGGCCAACTGAAGTGTTTTACTCAGAAGATTGTTCCTGGCGCCACTCTGTAGCAATTCTGGACGTGTGGGGTGTCGCATTGTCTTGATGGAATTGCCCAAGTCCGCCGGAATACACAATCGACTGAATGGATGCAGTTGATCAGACAGAATGCTTAGGTACGTGTCACCTGTCAGAGTCGTATCTAGAATTCTCAGAGGTCCCATATCACTCCAACTGCACACTATTACAGAGCGTCCACGGGCTTGAAAATTCTCCTGCTGAGATGCAGAGTCTATGGGTTTCTGAGGTTATCTCCATACCTGTATACGTGCATCCGCTCGATACAATTTGAAACGAGTCTCGTCCGACCAGGCACCATGTTTCCAGTCGTCAGTACACCAATGCCGGCGTTGACGGGCTCAGGCGAGGTGTAAGGCGTTGTGTCGTTATGTCATCAAGGGAACACGAGTTGGCCTTCGGCTCCGAAAGCCCATGTCCATGATGTTTCGTTGAACGGTTTGCACGCTGACACTTGTTTATGGTCCAGTATTGAACTCTGCAGCAATTTGCGAAAGGGTTGCACTTCTGTCACGTTGAACGATTCTCTTCAGTCGTCGTCAGTCCCATTCTTGCAGGGTTCTTTTTCTGGCCACAGAGGTGTCCGAAATTTGATGATTTAGCGGATTCCTGATATTTACGGTACACTCGTGAAATGGTCGTACGAGAAAATGCCCATTTCATCGCTCCCTCGGAGATGCTGCGTTCCATCGCTCGTGCGCCGACGATAACACGACGTTCAAACTCAGTTAAATCTTGATAACCTGCCACTGTAGCAGGAGTAACCGATGTAACCACTCCGCCACACACTTGTTGTCTTATATAGAACTTGCTGACCGGAGCGCCGTACTCTGCCTGTTTACATATCTCTACGCATGCCTATACCAGTTTCTTTGGCGCTTCAGTGTATATCAAATTAATCCCATGTGATTCATTCTTTAAACTGGAACCACCAACATATAAAAGGCTTACGACGATACTTGTACGACAGTTCGCTTAACGCTGAATAATTGCAGAAGACGTTTGATCCACCAGCAATATGAAAGTGCTCAGGTACAGTAGATGGCGTGGGTGACATTTGCCTCGGGAGCGAGGGCAGTTCTCGCGAGGGCTTCACACCTAAGGCGAGAACAAAGGGAATCGCCTTAGCGTGGCACCATTGAATCCTGGGGCCGGTATTTGCAGCAAGCCAGCACGGCTTTGTCGAGCACTTTGAGTCTTTCATGAGTCCGCGAAGTTCGCTACCGTTCCCGTTCCACAGTTTCATTCACGCTTGTAGCGCCTGTGGTCCAAATTAGAGCAACTGTGTTTATAAAGTAACACCAGTAATTTTTTAATGTAATCAACTAGAATTTATTCCTATACAAGTTCTTAATTCTAACATTAACACTATGCTTTAAATGCAAGGCGACAGCGTACATATTGCGACATAGTACTTTTATTTCTAGTCTGTCTCGCAGTGGACACATTTGGTGAATTATGAAACAAATGAACATGCCACCAAATATGTCTCCATTAAAAAATTATAATGGATATGCTAATGTATAATCTGGAGCCGAGATGTTTTTGACTGTATCAGAGTTTATTAAAAAGGTGCACTATTTCTTTGGAGTAGTTGTTCAGCATCAACTAAGATACAAGAAGAGGCCAAATCTGAGTTGCGTCATTATACGCCAGAGGTTTAAAATTTATATAGAACATATAATCACACAGATTTCTCTATTTTAATTTTTGACTCCTTCACAGTAATGTTTCATTGCAGCGAAAGAAAGCACAAAAAGATTAGTACGTTCTGTTTCATAGCAGTGTGATGCCTTACTGATCTGATTATTCACTCAGTCTATAGTATACAGCAGTGTCGATGTCATAAAAAGATGATTTCGCATAACATGGTGAACGGCCGTATGTAGAAGTCATTGGATCTGACCTATGATAAAAAATGTTTATGACACACCTCACATAGAACTGTGTCTGACATTTTGGCATCAGAACTGACCATAACAAATGCTGTTTTTAGCTGCAAATTTTATGAAACAATTCTTTGATTTCCCTTGACGAGCGTACTTGATAAAGTTTGTTGAAAAATAAGTTTTGTGTTAACATCGGCAAATTAACTTTCCCGTATGACATTACAATGTGAATGCCGTTGTATCATGTACAGTAACTTATGATGCGAACGAAATGTTTGCGTTAAAAATTTGGAATATAAATCCATCAAACAGCTATTGTAACTGGCAAAATTATGTGGGATTAACTTTAGTGCACATTTAAATGAAACGTTAAATAAAACAATTGCATTATCATTGGAAATGTCCAGGATCCTATCACTTTATCCTCTCAAAAGTTTTGCTGTCTGGCTATGCGCCGGACAGGATGGCCGAGCGGTTCTAGGCGCTACAGTCTGGAACCGCGTGACCGTTACGGTCGCAGGTTCGAATCCTGCCTCGGGAATGGCTGTGTGTGATGTCCTTAGATTAGTTAGGTTTAAATAGTTCTGAGTTCTAGGGGACTGATGACCTCACATATTACGTCCCATAGTGCTCAGAGCAATTTGAACCATTTTTTTTCTGGCTCTGCATCTCTGACCGTTACCTTTTTCCTTCTACGTACAGTCCAAAACGAATATAGTTTGCGTATAAGAAGGGACGTTGGATGTCGTAGTTATTAAAAATGAAGAAATTAAAAATTACCACCTTGCTTCAAATTTTCCGGCAACGGCAGCAAATTAAACAAAGTTACTCTTACAGAAAACGAAATGAAATAACAACGCCAATGTACAATGTTATTTGCAAACTTCGCTTCTACGTGATTTGGTTTGCGCGACTGACAGCATGATCGACCTAACAGTTGTCACATTGCAGCTGTCCGGTATGCTTATGAAGTGCAAGTAAACCATGTAAACATGAGCGTCTCTGGAATGCGATTTCAAGAAACGTGGTTACTATCTTCTGTCATTTCTACCAGCACCTGATCGGTACATAGGGCTGAAGTTGGTAGTACTTCAGTTTTCGATATTCATCTATTGGAGATTTCAATGCGTGATAGACAAGGTATAATTACAGTGGTGAATGTAAAATCATCTGTTTGTTTTTACCACTCTTAACGATTACGTACACATATGATTTTTTTCTGGCTAAGTTCCATTCGAATTATATAAGTTTCATTGGTCTCCGGGGCTCTGGACCGCCATGTGGCACTACCAAGATGGAAGACTGTCGCATTCGGAGTAGGGTTCTGGAGCACCGTACTGCATCTACAGCTGCAATTTAGGCAGCAGTTGACACCACAGTGACACAACGAACTTCTACAAAATCTTTTACTTCGAGGACAGCTCCGATCCAGATACCCTGCAGCGTGCATTTCACTGACACCATTTGCGACTTCAATGGTGCCTAGCGAGAGCTCATTGGAGGGCAGGCTTCAGGTCTGTCCTATTTTCTGATGGAAGCTGTTTTTTCTCGATTCCAGTGATGGCCGTGTTGGTTAGAAGGAGGCCAATTGAAGACCTGCAAACAACTTGTCTGCGTGCTAGACCCTCTTGGCCTACTCCTGAAGTAATCGCCTGCGGTGCGGTTTCGTATGACAGCAAGAGAGCTCTCGTGGTTATCCCGCACACAACGACTGCAAATTTATACGTCAGTCTGGTGATTTGACCTGTTGCACTGCCTTTCATGAACAGCATTCCAAGCGGTGTTTTCCAACAGGGTAACGCTCTCCCATATGCCGCTGTTGTAACCCAACATGCTTTACACAGTGTCGATATGTTGACTTGGGCAGCTACCTGTCTTCCATCGAGCACACATGGGACATCATCGGACGATAGCTCCAGCGTAATTCTCACAACCAGCATGAAATGTTCCTGTATTCACCGACCGAGTGCAACAGGCATGGAACTCCATACGACAATCTGACATCCGGCACCTGCACAACACAATTCATGCACGTCTGCATGCTTCAACATTCTGGTTTGTCCGCAGCTCGTGGTCGTGCGGGAGCGTTCTCGCTTCCCACGCCCGGGTTCCCGGGTTCGATTCCCGGCGGGGTCAGGGATTTTCTCTGCCTCGTGATGACTGGGTGTTGTGTGATGTCCTTAGGTTAGTTAGGTTTAAGTAGTTCTAAGTTCTAGGGGACTGATGACCATAGCTGTTAAGTCCCATAGTAAAAAAAAAAAAAAAAAAAAAAAATCTGGTTTTACAGCTGTTATAAATATACAAGGATTTAGTATTTTCAATAACTTCTATCGCGATTACAATAGCCTGTGATATTGCAATGTTAATCAATTAAACATCTTACCCACACAAATTCACTACCGTCCATCAATGATTTTTTGGTGTTCCGATTTTTTCCATCAATGTATGTGCTAGCTAATGTATGACGAATAGCTGGCTGCGATTCATAAGTAAATCTAATCAGTTCGCTTATTAAGAGTCACAATTGTTACCAGTTTATTACACCTTTCGTGTCTTATACGCCAAGGCTGACAGTAAACCACCAACAAGTTTGTTGGCTCCAAATACACGGAAAAATCCTAAAGAATTGGACACGTGTCGTTCTTAGAGTTAGTGTGGTTACAACACCTCAAAGGGGAAGGTGGAGAGCCAACAACAAGCTGTTCTCACAACCGTGAAGGACAGTAAAACAGTGACCGATGAACCGAAAGTTAAATTAGGAGATAGTACATGTCTACAGGCAGTGGTGAGGCCATTATCGTGCAAGTAATTAGCATGCAGTACTTACCAGAAACACTGCGTTGCCGACGTCTGACGTCTGAAAACCACTAGCTATGTAAGATGAGAAACTCAGGTTGTCGACTGACACCCGGACTAATGATCTGACAAGTTGTCTGACATCACGGATTTGTCTTCACTCAACACCATTACGCAAATATCGTCGGTTGAATCCCATTCCTGTATATAATTTGTCATAAAATAAAAAGTTAATAAATTGTCTCTTGATGACCTCCTCTATGATGCTCCTCTACCAGTACATGCATGAGAAAATGGAGCAGTGTGCCCCCCCCTCCCCCCCTGGCCCATGTATACTGGTCTGGTATGGATCATTTCCTGTTGGGCGTTGAGCGTCTGATGTCAATATGGAAACAACAGGCAGAGAAAGACATTAATTATTTATTTTACTGTCGTTAATCTGATTGGTTTTGTGCGATCAACCACGATTTCGTCTCCTGTGCCAATCTACTTGCCTGAGAGAAACCCTTACATCCAACGTCCCCAATTATTTGTTGTATATCTTCCAATCATCACTACAATTTTCGACTTCTATTTATTCTTCTAGTGCCATCGAACCTGTTCCCAAATGACTTAAAGTACGTCGTATCATCCACTTCACATGCGTGTCAGTAAAATTCATACCACCTACTTAATTACAATGGTTCATATCTTAACAGCGTATTAAGGGCTCGGAGTTTTAAAGAAAAGCAACACGCTAGTGAACAACAAAATAATACCCAATAAAATATTTAACATGCACAGGAGTAAATGGCTTTGAACAACATCCTTGTAGTTCATAGTTTAAATTTTAATTTTCATAGACAAAGAAAATTATCTAAAGTAACTCTCGGTAAAATAGCTAGCACGTGCAGCTCCGATTAGCTTTAAAACTCTCAAGACAACATCATAAATCATATAAACTCTCACATATGCAGGTTTTCCCATGAAAAACGTTCAGTCTAATCAGGGATATGACAAGAACTGTCACTTGAAGCAAAAAATTCTAGTAAGAAAGGTATAGCAAACATGGGCTACAAAATGCATACCTTATGAACTATAAGCACTTCTTCAGCTTCGATACTCGGAAACAAATCTCTTTTATTGCAGGCTCCCTGCTTTCCATATTTGGAGAGATGGAAATATGAACAATAGATGTCCAATCAAACATGGGCTCTAAACTGCATACCGTAACAACTATGAACACTGCTTCCTCTTCCCTACTGCGTAACACATGTTTTCTACTGAACAAGTGATGACAGCTCTTAATATATGCATTTTACAGCACATGTTTACCTGACAATTTTTTCTTGTTTTTGTCCATACTACCTTCACTCAGAATATGAAAAGAAAACAGCATGTACTAAAAGAGATCTGTTTCACAGCATCGAAAATGAAGAAGTGCTCATAGCTCTTAAAGAATTTGTTTCAGAGCCCATGTTTGCAGGACAGTTTGACATCGAATGCTCGTTCCTATAATATCCCTGAATACTGAACATTCCTCCTGGCACCCCCTCTATTTAAAAGCAACAACAATTTCTTGTTTAAATTAAAGAATGAATACTAATGTAATGCTTCCTAGCCATTAATGTGGTTCATAAGTTTTTATAACATTAATACAGGAACCAGCACGTAAAATGTTTGGCCAGTAGACAATTTCTTAAGAGTGGGAGTAATAGGCTAATGAGGCACTGGCCCTTTTTTGATGTCAAATTAATATGCAAATTAATTAAATTGATCATTTAATTACTCCCATCCATCTATGCCCTTTCCCCATCTCGCATCCCCCGGATTACGTCATGTGTTTTCCTCAGCTCGCTCCCTCTCCACTCCCCCCACCCTTCCCCCACCTACCCTACTGGTGGGAATTTCGAATTGTGATAGGAATTTCGAATTTTGACAGGAATTTCGAATTTTGTTGGGAATTCCTTTGTCCCTGGGCTGTGTTGACTTATCATCCCACCCCCCACTCGGGAAGAGACAGCAAGTTAATAGCAGCAGTGCCCTTTCCGGGACTTGAACACTGTCCTGCTGGAAGGAGAGCCCGAGTGCACGCCCTTAACCCACTTATACCGCCACAGGCGCTTGAAATTAGCTGTAGCCAATAGGAACGCATTATCAGATCACATCGGAGATATAAGGCGGGCCCAGTAGCTCTGCAGCCTCAGTTGCAGTCAGTCAGTAAGTCAGCATGAAGCGCCAGCCGAGATCGTCCAGCGCTGTCCAGCTGCAGCAGCAACAGAGTAGGCAGAAGCTGCGGAAGAGTAAGTATCCCTGCTTAATATCCATGTTTACTGTCGTGCGAGGAAGATGGAATCTTTGCGCTTGCATCATCGCTTGTAACGGTTTTTCTTTTTTGCTCATCAGTGGATGCGACGTCCCCCAGCCCGTCTGGGTCTGCAACAGGGATGTGTCCCAGCCCGTAGGGATCCCTCAGCACTTGGAGCACCCTGGGATCCTGTCACGTACCAGGTCATCTTGATGGAGCTGGACAATCAGCTGTTATTGTCCGTTGAAGACACCCAGCCAGCCCCTTACTCACTGAAGTGCATCGGAGGTCCTCAACAGCCTGACGCAGGTCTATACTGGGCCCCATTATATCCCCCATCGCAGAATATTCCAGCGATACTGCGTGGAAAAAGTGAGGGTGTAGTGGATGAGAAGATACCAATTAAGTCATGTGCACCACTACTCTTCACTTCAGTGTATAATTTAACCGTTAGTGGTTCGAAGCATTTGCATATTGGTGTATAGGCAACTGCAGACAGAGATTGGCATGTTGTGATAGAGAACGCGAATGCAGTTAAAAGTATTAAAGTGCAGTTTACAGAGGTAGAGCGGGATGGACTGTGTCACACAAAAACCTACATCAATCAGCAATTGACCGCCGAGTATCATCCGAGCCGTCCTCCTCCAGACGTTTGCTGTGCTCTTCTGTCTATTACAACAGTGTACAATGACTTGCACTCCATGCCAAATCGGGTGGCACATCCATTTATCTATAGCACTCCACTGTTAAAAACTTGTTCTGTCTACAGATGGTGTTATCCGTTGCGTTGAAAAGAATGAACAGATGGTTGCCTTATGTTGAAGCTGTGCATAGAGACATTGCAGAGTATCTGAGTATGAACACTGTGCATATAAACGACTTCGAACAGTGGGTAAACTGTGCTTCTAACGAGAACTAATGTACTGCTAATAAGTTTGAGAGAAATGTATACTGAATTCTGTGCTTAAAAGGGGGCTTTATTTCCTATATACTGTACTGGTGTTAATATAAAGAAAGAACCTGTTGATGTAGTGCATCCTGTGTAATTACTAAATAAAAATGTATATAACCATGTATGTGTCTTTTTTTTCATTTCCTACTTCTCATTGTACAGCAAGTACTGAAGCTATTGCCACCAGAATTTTCACTGCAAACGTGCAACAGAGGAAAATTATGTCATTCAACTAAATTCACCATAAAAGCCCATTGCAAACCAGCACTTGACATAGTCGGTATCGTGGAAGTGCATAGTGTTCATTATATTCTGTAAAAAACTACTGCATGCCAGTAACTGATGTAGTAGGAATCACAGCAGGATGGGTTAAGCACCAAGACTTTGTTGTAACTGAATGGAGCTATTACGGTGTGCAAGAATCCGGGAACAAGAATGGTGTACTCGTCCCCAACGTGCAATAATTGTAGGTCCAACCAACTGTGGCAAGACAAGCGTTCTCATGTCGCTGCTAACACATCTGGATGGAGTCAGCTTTGAGCATGTATGTGTATTTTCAAAAACACTGTTTCAGCCCAAATACCAACTATTACAACTGCAACTATTGCAGTGTGTAGATGGTGTTACATAAACAACATTCAGAGAGAGCAGTGATATTCCTCCACCAGAAAAAATAAAGCCAAACAAAGCGTTCATATATGACGATGTTGCCGTGGAAAACCAAGATAAAATTCGAAGATATTTCTGTTTCGGTCGCCGTATAGCTGTTGATGTATTTTATCTGTTTGAGACATATTACAGAATCCGAAAACAGCCATGCAAAGAGGTCAGTACACCAGTATACGCATCACCATGGATAAATACGCACACATGCCAAGAGCTCAATTTATTAGGATGGGTGTGTGTAGACAAAACATTCACTTGTACATGGACGCGAAAATTCACATTGTCGCACGTAAAATGTTGGAGACGTACGCAGGTAACTAGGGACGTATTGTCATATCCTTCTGAGACTGAACAATACACTGAATGATCGGGTTAATGCAATCGAGAAGAAAGTAAAATGAAGGGGAAATAGATGTTATTGAGAAGTGGACATTGTATGAAATGGTTCACGGAATTGAAAAAAAATGGGGGACTTAATTGAAGAGAAAATAGCTGTTACCGAGAAGGGGGAGCAACATAAGAAGAAAGAGAGCGAATATATAAAACTTGACACTGTACAGAAGTCATCTTGGTAATATAACCGAGATGTCGACTAAGCATAGAGTCATCCAGGTATGGAAGGCCGTTCGCGAGATGTTACGGTTGCTGAGGTTAGGGCATTAGAAGCAGGAGCAGACACTGCGGGAAACGTTTAGACTAATTACTGAATCTGTCGATGAACTCTCAGCGAAATTCTCCAACGACGACGATGACGCTATTGCCGATTTGATTAACCGTCACAGCGCGCTAGGATAGATAAAACGTACGGTGTAAGTGGTGAGAAACCATACATGTTGGGCACACGGACTATAACTTGAAATGAAAAGACAATACGGTTCGGCGATAAACAGTTTCAAAGAACACCCAGTCTAATGAACATTATTTTTCGAAGACATACAAGAACTGTAAATTATTCGACTAAAGATCTGGAAATGTGAAATATTGCTTTTGGCTGATGTGCATAAGAATGCAAAAACCCGAAGCAATGTGAAACACAAATCCATTATAAAACCCATATTTGATGGTGAAAAAAAAAAACAGCAGTGGCGATGGTATTAGCATTCAGCATAAAAGTGTGAACATATCAATTTGATATTAAAATTGGGGTCAAGCCCAATTACCCTACTACTAATGGGCCACGTCCCATACACACCTCACACCCATAGCAGCACCAAGCTGCTTCATCATTGACTTCCTAATCAGTAGCGTCTGCAATGACTATCACCAAGTCGGAATGGCGCTGTCTGCGATCCGATCAAGCTCACTTGCCCAAACCAAAACTCTAGGACTCTTGAAAGGAACCTACGGAACAGGATGCCAGTTCTGAGTCCACAAAAGATGGAAGTTGATCTACCTGAAACACAGTCTACAATTAAGGACTTCCACAGCAAATAACTGTGGGAATGGGCCGCTAGCATCCAATACTTGGTTGAGCATAGTCGATTCATACACAACAGATTCACTACCGAAAAATCGAGTATTCTGAAATAAATGCGCAAGGTTTCGTTGAGAAGCTCAGCTTGCAACACCTATAGCGACAAGACATTACATATCATACAAACTGTCACATACATTTAAACGCGACTACAAGTAATTGTTTAAATAACAGACTAATGACTAAAACAGTGCATTGTCTTTGACGGGAACCTTGTAGTTTTGGGCTCTGTGTGGTGGTGCTCACTGTGTGTCGAAGTTGAAAAGGCAGGCCGGGGCGACCGCCAGGCTTTTCAGCTCTGATCCTTCAAACAGAAGAGACCAGAGGTACCAATAAACCGACTGGGGAGCTGGCAGCGTGTGAACTAGTAGCGTTATTGTACTGTAGATGAAGTGTGGCCGTGCAATGGCATGGATGTTTACGACGGTACTTGCAGCAAACTTATTTTTCATCTGCAAATGGTTAAAATGGCTCTGAGCACTATGGGACTTAACATCTGAGGTCATCAGTCCCCTAGAACGTAGAACAACTTAAACCTAACTAACCTAAGGACATCACACACATCCATGCCCGAGTCAGCATCCGAACCTGCGGCCGTAGCGGTCACGTTTTCATCTGCCATGGAGTTGGGCTTTAGAAACTTCATGTGCCTCAGTTATAGTGGAAACCTATCGGTAAACATTCGAAAATTTAATGTTTTACTTTTATTAAGAATGTCATAGTGTAGCATCTGCAAAGACCAATAAGTTGTAAATACTCAGCATAGCTTAGACAAATACTCAGCATAAACAGTCACAAACTGCAATGTAGTCAAAATTTCAGCCAACAATTATAACTGGATTAAAATTAGATTTGACACAATCGAGAGTGATTGAAACGTTTTTAGGATTCTCGCACGATGTTACAATTAACTGGTTTGTCCAGGTACATGCACACAACACCTTCCTAACCGTTTATTACATGAACACATTCAACTATTTCGTTGGAACAAAGTGTGGCCTACATATGTGACTTTGCACGAAAAATTAATGATCTCATTATTTCTATCAGAGACTTGTGTTACGTCTCAGTGTCTCACTACATTTGCCATACTACTGTCCCTCACTCGATAAGATACCACCAACATGTTACTGTGAAAGAACACTGTGTCCACGCAGTAGTCACTGCTTCTCTTGTTACGACGGGACGACAGCCCGATTTCTGCAGCGCAAGAGCTCAACTTTTTGCTCTTCTAACGAGTAGCACTGATCTTTTCAGTGGTATAACATGATGGACAATGTCTACAGAACTGTTTCACACATCAGTAAATGATATCCACCGCATTTTAAATTATTGTCGAGTACATTGCGCTTCTTGCTAACAGTGCTAATGCTATTCACATTCTTCCCCGTTCTTCACCAGTAACTGTTAATCATACAATATTCTTTCTCTAGATTCAGAACTTTCAGCTTTGGTAAAACATCTGTAAAACGGGAAAGATTTTTCGGAGACTATTATTTTAACGCAGTCTTCAATAAAGTTTTTTAGCCGAACGCCTCAACAAAATATAAGCTTCTTGCTGCTTTGCCAGAACTGGTTGCCGTTCCAGTCATATTATTTTATTGAACATATTTAAGACAAAGCTTAATTATTAAAGTGTGTCGTTTAAGCTTCAAGATGTTTTTAGAAACATGTTTCCTTCGCCCAACATGTTTCCTTCGCCCTTTCTTTCATGCAATAGTGATGTGACATCTATTATGTTGTCATTTGGCAATTCAGGGTGATTGAAATGAAATTCATTTATTTCAGTGTGCAATGTTATTAGTACCGCTAGCACCGTGTAATCAAAAGTGATTTTCTGAGACAGGAGAGTTCATAAGACGATGGCTTTCAAAGATATGGTTTTAAAAATTGTCAAATAAAATTATACGTATATTTGAGATCAACGTAACGTAAAATAATTTTCTTGAACTCATTGAACACGTTGCAGAAAATATCAAGTAAATTTTAATTTCAGTGAAATGAGACTAGCTATCTCAGATATATTTATTAGAACACTGAGCAGTCACATGTTACAGTGTATCAGTTTTTTCAGCTTCTCGTTTGATACCGTATATATATTTCAACAATGAACGAATGGACAATCCGATGTCCTTTGCTAGGCACGGAGATGTTAGTACTACAATGTTAGGAGAGTGGATGAAGCGTCATTGATGACACCATAAGAAAGAAATTTCATAATTCAACTTACATCAGAGGTCTTCCTGGATGAAAAGTAATACTACTTAAGATCTAAGTCTGGGTAACATTGCAGCTTTTTGTCGTTGATATTTCAGAAACATTCTATATGGAGAAGTATTATTACTGTTAGCAATGATTTCTCAGTTACGTAGACACATGATAATTATGAAGTTTCCTTGATCCGATCTCCTTTCGGTACACGTAGTTGCGTAATGAGTGAGGTAGAATAAACAGGCGATCCTATTATAAAGTAAGAATGTTGCCTAGGCCTCCCACCGCTTTAAGAGCCTAGAAGTATTTCAAAAATCCCCACAGGCCGAAGTTGTACGTAACGGAGAATGTTTACAAAATGTGGAAAATGAAACAGACGTTCTGACAGACCGCAGTTGAACTATGTTGCCTCATTTAGATAAATCGATCCAAGGTTTTACGTTGCTGCACTTAAAAGACAGTTTCAGTTTATCATGGTCTTTTAGTGCAAGACAGTGTGCAATAGGTTACAGAGTGGAAGTTTAATTCATTACATTACAGTCTGTTTGATACATGTTACAGCTTCGAACAAGTATTTAATACTAGCGTCATCGGCATAGGCACTAAATCTGGTACATAAAACTATCGAAACTATAAAAGGCTTCGATAGCCTGGATCAATGGACACGTGCAGAAAACATGTGCTCCATGTACTCCGTATGAGCCTCACGTCCATCATTCGTATCTGCTCGCGTAAGTTTAACATGGTAAAAGTTCATAACATGAAAATTGGACACAGGCAGTCGTGGCTGTCTTACAATAACCCTAAAACTGTATATTTGTAATGCCTTGCTGTGGTAATTTTACGCTCATCTTGTCAATTGCTCTATTTTTCCTCAAATTAAAGTTTCTTTTCCCGCTTTGTGTAAATATCTATCGCACCTCGCA
This sequence comes from Schistocerca nitens, assembly GCF_023898315.1. NCBI lineage: Eukaryota > Metazoa > Arthropoda > Insecta > Orthoptera > Acrididae > Schistocerca > Schistocerca nitens. The sequence continues at coordinate 403,616,155 of NC_064617.1, forward strand.
AGATATTTCATTTCTTCCTTTTAATAACTGTTATTTCAACTTTTACACGTTCTTATGAATCACATAATCTTACTTCTTCGTACACAAAATACGTCGCTTGCGCCAACGGACGCTTGAACGGATTCTAGTATAAGTGATCCGAGTTTTTCGTAATGAATCACATTCACAGACTAAATACAATCTCTCGGAATCCTCCCTGTGAATGGATGCCTCTATTTTTATGTACCTGGTAAAATTAAATGATCGTTTTCACAGTGCTCTTTGTTATACCGCATACATAAACCGTTGGAGTAATTTATGGCTTTTCCCAACACGCCAAAAATTTAAAGACTTTGATTTTAAAATTCACCGACATTATGATAAATGAGGTGGGTTCATTCAAATAAGCGTACTTCTCCGGATAATTTCACCTTGAAAGTGCATTTAAACTGACCTCGCACTGGCGGAATGGACAATGAAAACCCTCGTAAACTGGAGTTTTAATTAAGGTAATTGCCCTCAATCGGTGGCCACGGCATTGAATTCAGAATGTGATTGAAAACATAAACTCCGCATCGGACATGTAATCGAATCATTGATTTCTGAAGGCGTGCCATACAAATTCGTAAACTGGGCGATTAGCTGACGAACTGGTGCTGCGATCACAACTTCAGCTCTCGTAATTGCAGTCGCCCGTTATCAGTCTGATCAGAGTCTCTCATCTCAGAGTAGACAGTTTGGCGAGAAATCATGTTTAGCCTATAAGAAAACACTCATTATCCTACAAAGCAAATGGCCCAAAATGGTAAACGCTTGAATTAAAACGCACATTGCAGCACTATTTGAGTAAGCAATGTATAAGCTTTATGTAATTATATATTGGAAGATTCATGTTAATTGAATCAATCTATGGCAGTCCTATACTCGTCAGTGATACTGTGACGGATTTTTCATTTCTTTATTTCTGATGTAATTGTAAATCTCTATTACCAGAAATTTCCTTAATGCGTTATGAAAATGCAACATTTACACACTTATGTATTAAGTAATATGTATATTATTTATTCTGAAATACTATATTCAGAGATATTAATGTAAAACCGGTGGAAGGGAGCGACTGCGCAAGCAGGGCAGTTGCAGGGAGAAAGAACGAAAGGTCTGGCACAATATTGTCATTCATGTTCGCTGGACTGAATGTATGAAAAGATGGATATGAACGACCAAAAAGCTAACCATCTGTGACAACTTTCATAAAAGAGGACAGATTGTATGTTGTCGAAATAAATCTCGGGTGAACAGCCTGGAGTGAGTGCACAAAGGACACAATATTTCAGCAATCGACCTTTTTGCCATCATCAGGTGTGTTGATGTACATCAGCACACCTGATGATTGCAACAATGTCAACCGCCCAAATATTGTGTCCTTTGTACACTTACGCTAGGTTGTTCACCCGAGATTTATTTCGTCATGAAATACGCCTGGAAAAATTGAAGAATCACAGATTGTATGTTGTCATCACACTGAAGTTGTTGAGATTCTCCTTGTAATCTGAGAAAAGAGGCGTTACCGTCTAAACTGGAAAAGAGGAAAGGTAGTAACTTCATGGCGACAGTTTCTACTAACAGCGTCAAAGAAGTGATTAATTGATAGTCAGTACTCGGGTGAACACGTACCAAACTGCTACTCCGTATTCTCTATTTATTAAAGGACCGTGAAGTTACCTATCGAGCACATCGATGAAATTTGGCATTATAGGCGATTCTGATTAAACTGACAATATTACTCCCACCTGGGTACTCCACTCAGACTGCTGTAAATTTATTATTAATTCTTATGAACATTATTTGATTCAAGCTAATTATTTGCAAATGGGGCGTTGGTAAAAATTTTGTTGCTTGTTCGCGTAAAATCAAGAAGTGTGCCACGCCGTCTTAATAAAATCAGCAAGCGAGACTAAAACATAGCAACCACTGCACCACTATGGACATGAGGTAAGAGTGCGACGCAATCTGCACATATCTGAGATAGAAGACAACTAGAAACACAAGCTTGACGTAATAATAACTGACATTATATATTGTAGTGGAGAAAAACGGAATTAATTAATACAATGATGATGATGATGATGATGAGGTCCCATACTCAGAGGAGCGTAGGGGACGATGCGGGAGATTCGCACCACCGACTAGGCTAGGTGCTAGCGGAGTTGGTTTGCAATTGCCTTCCTCCGAGCGTAATAGGGATGAATGATGATGACGACACAACAATTCTCAGTCATCTCGAGGCAGGTAAAATCCGTGACCCTGCCGGGAATCGAACCCGGGACCGCATATGCGGGAAGCGAGAACGCTACCGCAAGAACTCGAGCTGCGGACAGTTAATACAATAAAGAGCGGTTAAACTTAATTAATATAAAATTTGCAGAGTATACACAAAAAGAATCTTTCTCGCAGTTGATCATAGTGAGACATTTCAAGGGGAATTTCAAACCTGTTACTTGCACCTCTGGCTGAGGGTTCCGTTATAATTTATTTCTGTATGTAGACTGTTCATCTATTTCGCGAAACGAGAACCTCGACCATGTTTAAGTGTTATCGACATTGACAATGGCGAAGTAGCGGTCCCAGGGCATACAAGATATTTTCGGGAGTGTTTTAATTTCAATAACAATATCTGTGACATATAAATGAAGCCGGACGGAGAATATCATTTTTATATTAATAAGTAGTTCGCCATTCAGGGTGACCCGGTCGCAATGGTAAGAGTCAGACGTCAGCCATGGAATGACATTTTTGCTTATATGATGCGTTTCCTAATTTATCCATCATCAGATAGCCAGGAGTGATTACTGCCCCTAGACATGGCGTTTAAGTCTTATGTGAAAGAAACATTCGTAGATTAGTTTGTATGCAATAATTGCTCCTGGATGTCTGATGACGAATAAATTCCCAAAAGCGTTATTGAGCAATAAGGGCATTCCTTGCCTAATGTTTGACTTTTACTGTTAAGGCTTCCGTTTTTTCCTGATTGACGTGTGGAACCCAAACAATTCGTTGAGAAACCAGATACACGACGTGATCAAAGTATCCGGACACCTGGCTGAGGATGACTTACAAGTTCGTGGCGCCCTCCATTGGTAATGCTGGAATTCATTATGGTGTGGGCCCACCCTTAATGACAGCTTCCACTCTCGCAGGCATACGTTCAATAAGGTGCTGGAAGGTTTCTTGGGGAATGGCAACCCATTATTCGCGGAGTGCTGCACTGAGAAGACGTATCGATGTCGATCGGTGAGGCCTGGCACAGCGTTCCAAAACATCCCATTCTATAGGATTCAGGCCAGGACTCTGTGCAGGCCAATATATTACAGGGATGTTATTGTCGTGTAACCACTCCGCCATAGGCCGTGCATTATAAACATGTGCCCGATCGTGCTGAAAGATGCAGTCGCCATCCCCGAATTGCTCTTCAGCAGTAGGGAGCAAGAAGGTGCTTAAAACATCAAAGTAGGACTGTGCTGTGATAGTGCCACGCAAATCAACAAGGGGTGCAAGCCCTCTCCATGAAGAAAACGACCACAGTATAACACCACCGCCTCCGAATTTTACTGTTGGTACTACACACGCTTGCAGATGACGTTCACCGGGCATCCACCATACCCACACCCTGCCATCGGATCTCCACATTGTGTACGGCGATTCGTCACTACACACAAAGTTATTCCTGTGTTCAATCGTCCAATTTTTAGTCTCCTTACACCAAGCGAGACGTCGTTTAGCATTTACCGGCGTGACGTGTGGCTTATGAGCAGCCTCTCGACCTTTCTCATCTCCCGCCTAACTGTCATAGCACTTGCAGTGGATCCTGATGCAGTTTGGAATTCCTGTGTGATGGTCTGCATAGATGTCTGCCTCTTACACATTACGACCCTTCTCAACTGTCGGCGGTCTCTGTCAGTCAACAGACGAGGTCGGCCTGTACGCTTTTGTACTGTACGTGTCCCTTCACGTTTGCACTTCACTCTTCACGTTTGCACTTCACTATCGCACCGGAAACAATGGAGCTAGGGATGTTAAGCAGTGTGGAAATATCATGTGCAGACGTATGACACAAGTGACACCCAGTCACTGACCGCGTTCAGAGTCCGTCTGTTCCGTGGAGCTCCCCATTCTGCCCTCTCACGATGTCTAATGACTATTGAGGTCGCTGATATGGAGTACATGGCAGTAGGTCGCAGCATAATGCACGTAATATGAAAGACGTATGTTTTTGGGGGTGTCCGAATACTTTTGATCAATGTTTCGCCGCTATGTTATGTCGTGTCAGTTGAGTATGTGCATAACGCATCTGTCAATGGTTTTTGGTAAGCTCTGGCGGAATGTAAGGTTGCGCCTGGGTGTTTGTGGATGGGCAGGGAATGGACCAATAAACCACTGCTTCCTTAATGAATCGAAGTGCCATTTACACAAGCTTCAGACGTCTGATTACTTTACGAATGAGTTCATGTGTCAAATATTTGACACTGAGTGTGTAAGCGAGAAAAAGTTTCGAAAATGTTTGCAATTACGCCTGAAGTTTGGTTCAAATGGTTCAAATGGCTCTGAGCGCTATGGGACTTAACTTCTGAGGTCATCAGTCCCCTAGAACCTAGAACTGCTTCAACCTAACTACCCTAAGGACATCACACACACACCCATGCTCGAGGCAGGATTCGAACCTGCGACCGTAGCGGTCGCGCGGTTCCAGACTGTAGAGCCAGAACCGCTGGGCCACTCCAGCCGGCCTGAAGTTTGTTGGAAGCCGCTAAGTGCTCTCATTTTGAAACATCAGATGAGTGTAGCCTATGTAATTTGCGCTCCATTTTAGGCAAAAGCAGGTTTTTCACGCATCTAAATGTCTATGGCGCCATATTTCCTGAACTATGTGTCGTACAGTAATATAATTTTGAAGCTACGTTCAATGGTTTACGTGGGTACTGTCTGAGAATATGTTGCGATTAGAGTCAGTAGTAAATAAGCAATAAACTATAAAGTTATGTATGATACTGAAGTTTTACTGCGTGAGCAGCAAAATGTATTTAGCGATAAACTTTATTCCTTTCAGAATTTTGTGGTGGGTGTCAGGAAGAAAAGTTTCGTGAAAGTTCGAGATTATTTATAAAGTTTGCAACAGTTGCCTTACTATGACACATCTTTAACGTGACATGCTAATAGTTAAATGAGGAGAAAATTTTATATTCGGTCAATAACTGCGTGAAATATTGAAAGACTAACTTTTGTTGCCGTAATATGGGGTGTCCCATTTTATTCTATACCGGTCGATATCTCTGGAGCGGCGCGATTGTGCAAAATAAGTCTCTAGTTTACTAGAGGTGTGTAAGGTTTGAAGAGGGTCATGGAGTGGTTACCTCGAAATAACCTTCAGCTCTGTTTTCTAGGTCAAGCCAAGGTACAGTTAATTTTTGCAAATGGTAACTACTATTTTTTATTCAGTATCGTATTCTACGTGGAAAAATACACATTGTTTGTAGGGAACATCTTTATCGAAAAATTATGGTTTGTGCCAGGGGGCACATCATTGTAACTTTCCCAGGTCACCGGTATCTCGAGAGTGAAAAGAGATCAGGAAAAATTTGCAACGAAAATCTTGTATGGTTTCTGAACCCTGTCCACTGGTGAGCTTTTGGTGAACTTGGAAAATTTTTCCCGATCTCGCTTCGTTCTCAAGATACTGTTAACCTGTGAAAGTTACAATGAAGTTCCCCCTAGCGACAAACCAATGGGTTTTAGAAAAAAAATGTTCCTTACAAACAATGCGTTTTTTTTTTCACGTAGAACACTAATATGGAATGAAAAGTAAGGGTTACCATTTGCAAAAATGAACTCGACCTTGGTTTGACCTTGAAAACAGGGTTCAAGGTCATTTCGAGGTAACCATTCCATGGCTCCCTTCAAACTTTACTACTTTCATTAGAGACTTTTCTTGGAGAATTGTGCAGCTCCAGAGATATCGGCGAGTAGAGATTAAAATGGGAGACCCTGTATAGGCATCGTGCAACAGGCATTGGGTTCCAGTTTCCGGGGTAGTCGGTCTACAAGTAGTGTGGTACCCGGTTGCTGAACGCGTCCTACTTCCCCTGAATAAGACAAAACGGCATGTTGAACATAGCGGATGCACCACTGTTACTGGTATCATGTTACTAAGTACACGAGTGACTGCACTATCGAAGGAATTATATACAACACCAAATAGCTCTTCAGTAACTATACGTATAAATTAGCATAAATGTTTCGATTTATTTAGAGCAACAAATGGACTACACTACCTCTTTTCACCCTACGAAAAGATGTATTTCGTTAAGCGCACAGCTGAATAGCCGTATTTACGACGTATTCAGGCAGTACTGCAAGACTAGCTTGGGGACACATAAGGAAAAATTTAAAGATAAGCCTACTTAAATTAATTTTGTTTGACAAATTGTTTTATCCAATAGGAAAATTTATTAACTGTCAATACAGTTTAAGATACCCTGTTTAAATTTGTGTACGTTTTTAAATAGCATTTATTGAAACTATTGTGAACAAAGACTTGTAGGTATAATTTGTATGAAACTTCATATAATATTTTGCATTCCACAGTTAATGAACCTGTCGTGGATGTGAAGAAACCGACTGAGGTAAACTAAAATAAGGCATTTCCACATAGCCTGGTCGTGTGGAATTTTACGCCAGGGCCTCTTCCTTCCTTTCTGCGAAATGCTGCTGACAGACATTTATCTTATCGTCAAGGTACATGAACCGGCTACCGCACCGTTGGGTTGCATAGCACTAGTCCGCAATAGCGTCCTTCACTGCTCAGCAGATAATGATAGTAACGCAGTAGAACATGTAGGCCGTAACGTCGAACACAAGTCTCTTAATAAAAACAGTTGTACTTTGTAGAGAAATTTCAACGAAAAAAGTTTGTGAACACTGTAACGCTGTAGTCACAGATTTCAAATAATTGCAGATATAAAAGGCTGTGGAAAATAGCATATAGATAGGCTATGAACATCCTGAATGTGTTTAAAATACGTGTAAAACATTTGAAGGATATTTGCACACATCATAGCAAGCAAAAAGCATACATTCTGACATTCTGAAATCTCCAATTTTCTTCTTGACGCAAAGACGATATAATGACAGAACATTACTTTCCTCTGCACTGATGGGTATATTCTATACATGCTCCAATCACGTGACTCAAGCAATTACGTAATTCAATCACGTAATCATAATCCACTCCGTTAGCGCCACAGCTACAATGTACTACCAGCATGTTTGTTCCTAGCCTTTCGCAGATGGGGTCAAGTTTCACAAATGTTTTCCGAATTTTGTAAACGTGCATTGCATTAACTGTTGAAAATGGCTTTCATGAATCGTTGGTACCTCATTTTACACCATGACGTATTCTATAATTCACAAAATTTTTATGGAAATGTTGTTTGGTCTATTGTATGTCGAGCTGTGTAGCACGAGTTAGGCCTGTACGTAAGTCCTCCCACAGTTGTTGACGAGTACACACACGACGAGTGGAAACTTGAACTCTAACGCGGTGAACTATGAACCAAGGGAAACCAAAACTCATCCAAACATATAAGATGCAGAACCGTATTTTGCAGAATGTCAGCGACAACTCAGCTAATATAATAAGGCAATTGTCTGACCAAAGTAAAATTAGCGCTTGGAGAATATTTACTTTCACAATCTTTAACGTGTCCGTGACATCACACCTAGTGATTAACTGCAACGGTTAAGTTTTTGTCCATGTTTACTCTGTAGACTGTAGATACACTTATTGTCTCTTCCACGTTCTTTACTGACGAAGCTACTTCCGACGAAAGAGGTACAGTATCTTAAATTCTGGCAGCAGACCTCTGTGAGTAACTGAGAGTCCACGAGGTTCCAGGTGCAAGTAGAACGTGTGTTGTTGGTGAGGGCCTTCTAGGGACGTATATTTTACCACGTCATCTTATACTTGCAAGGATATCGTAGCACACGCTTCCAGCACTTCTGAACCACGAGGCTCTAAACACACAAGGAAATTATATGACTGTTGACTGACAGGTCACCATCTCTTTTCACCCTTAATATTCGAACTAAACTAACAGACAACAACTACCATAGTAGGACAGTTACGGGCGAACCATTTATAAATCTTGTTGTGTAAACTACTTATAGCCGGCCGGAGTGGCCGTGCGGTTCTAGGCGCTACAGTCTGGAACCGGGCGACCTCAGAAGTTAAGTCGCATAGTGCTCATTTTAAACTACTTACATACATACCATTCCTATCAAATGAGAACATTTGAGTCCTTCGTAAATGCAAGCACGGATGACAATGACGCATTAGTAACCAATCATGAATGCCTATGAAACCATTTGCAACGTGCCTGGGGTGTTCTAAAGTTTGACAGAGTCTGTGGTCCGACTTATCCGAGGGAACATTAAGCAGGTGGAGAACATTTGGAACCTTTATTGGAATCATTATTACAACTAACTGGGCTTAATACCTTGTAAGTTACCATTTTAAAATACGGTGTAAAGTATGTACAGTGCTGTTGCGGTTCCCTTATATATCTAGTTGCCACATCAGACTTATCTGCCTGAGTACTATGGATGTTAGGTTCCTTGGAGACCATTTGGAGCCATTCTTTACTGCAGGGTCCCAGACAACGATGGTATTTTTGTGGATGACAATGCACCGTGTCTCCGGACCACAGATGCTCGCGACTGCTTTGAAGAACATTCTGGACATTTCGAGCGAATGATTTGGCCACCTATATCGCCCGACATGAACCCCATCGATAACCTAGAGGTCAGGTCGTGCACAAAATCCTGCAGCGCGGAACACTTTTCCAATAATGGACGGCTACAGAAGAAGCATGGCTCCATGTTTATGCAGAGGATTCGAACGACATGTCGAATCAATGCGACGTCTAGGTGTACTACGTTGGCAAAAGGAAGTACTACTTGATATTAGAAGAAATCCCAGGACCTTTTTGCTTCAGTGTATATCAGCCGTGCCATTTGCCTTTGTCTTTGCATGAAAGAACAGTTATTTCAGCGTTGTGATTGCACATCTCAAGGACATTTGCTTCGAACTACACAGATACCGTAAAATAAACGCTCATAAATGTATTTCGCACCAAAGCAAAGGCAAAATGACGTGCAAACACGTTGTCTCTTCCTGTATAGGAATCACATAATGTCGAGCGGTATAGTACGCAGACACTAGGACATATGGAAATCTGGATGGGTCATGGGAGCGTATTCAGGTAGCCGAAGTAAATGCGACTGCTCACGTTTCGCGGGAAATTCGGTTCGAGTTACGGACCGGCAGAAATTTTCGTGTGTTTCTAGTAAATTTACAGCTGATGTATAATCGTATTCGCAAATTAATAATACATTTAATGTGCTTGAAATTGCTGTAGATCGTCTACAGTGTCTGTTCCTAGGACACTTGAATCGACCTGCGAAGACACTGTGAAACTCTGACATTGCAATAACGAAAAAATAATACGTTCACTAATAATAAAATCAATCGCTTATTCTATAAACTACCTCGTCTTACATTATTTCGAAAACAATTATTCAAACATTATGTGAAACATGTAACTATCTAATTCTTGAGTCGCCTCTACTCAGCATAGCACACACGTAGTGCTAGTACGTCACGTGATCGACACTTTTTACAACACGATGCAGTCATACATCCAGCCGACCTTAACGGAGTTTTCCGGTCTCAGAGCCTTATTTTATGATCATTTTCACCACTTTTTCCTGCAAAAATTATATTTTCATATAAATCTTTATTAACCAACAGAAGTACATATCTTGAATAGTACGTAAATTCTTTTTGGCTGGGAAATTGATGAGCCTATGCATTACGGAATGGCGGCCAAACTACCTTTGCGTGGATTGCCCAACGAAACGGTTCGCATGATTCAGTGTACTGGCTTTCGGAACGAGGAATGCAGCCATCTCAACAGTGGAATGTCATTTATGATGGTACGAAGTTAAGGACAACAGAACACCCAGTTCCCGAGCAGAGTAAATCTCCGTCCCAGCCTGGAATCAAACCCGGGTCCCTTTACTTAGCAATCCGCCGCGCTGACCACGCGGCTAGCGTGGCGGACGTTCGCACGATTGAGGGTGAAGTATAGGTCTGCAATCAAATTTAAACATTTGTACGTTCTCGGTTTAAATTCTGTATGGAGTGAACCTCTACAGTCAAATTTCCTGATGTGATTTTCAAAATGGCAGCCATTTGAAAACGAAGGGACTGAAAATATACCATTTTTGTTGCCTGTAAGTGTAGATAAATAATAAATATTTGATGAATATATTGTCTATTAAAGTTCAGGCCAAATTTACAAGTGACTATTTTATTAACTCCAAAACGGCATTCAGTTTCACTGAGCAGTTTTTCTTACTCGCGTGAAGCAGTTTAAAAATCGATGTGCGGAAAAACACGCACTTAAATTTCTGAGTGCGATTTTTCTGTATATGACTTTAAAACCTATCCATTTACCATTAATCTGCTATTCCTGGGCTACACAGTAAGCTCCGACAAGAACGAGCGTTACCTTTATACGAGTCCAGCACATGGCGTAGGATGTCATTGAGGAAGCAACGCGATCACCTCTGATTCTTTTACAAGCTGTGACATGGTCGCGAATGGAGCACTGACCCGAAAATGTAGACTAAATTTCTTTTATGTCACGTCTATGGTCACCAACTTGAACGTCCTCAGACTAACCGTTTTGGTCATCAGAGACGTCTTTACAAAACACATCTGATTATGGTCATTGCTGACCGAAACCGTTAGTCTGAGACGTACAAGTTTGTAACCATAGACGTGAAATAAAAGAAATTTATTTCACCTCTGGTTCTTATTGCCCTTAATTCTGGCAGCAGCCGTTACATGCTCTATGTGCCATGACCGCTGGTTGTGCCATATGTTCTAGGTCTCCGAGCTGTTATCTTTCAACAATATAACGCAAAACCGCATGATCCTCAGTGCGGTTCTGATCTACCTTAATAAGAAGGTGTACCACTCTTGATTATGCTAGCACGTTCTCCAGATTCCTGACACACAGAGAAAGCATGGTCATGGACTACCGAGAAACTGGCTGTCACCGCTCAGTAGGTACTACCGTTTATAAACTCTGGCTAAGTTCGACTCGGTCACTAGCCGGAATACAGCCAATGTTTCTCCTGGTTGTGGCAATTCTGTGTACTGATTGTTGCGCATTGCATATCCCGCATTCATACAATGATGTATAATGTGACCGTGGTGTTCTGACTGATAGAGCGCAGACGTCTTATCCTAAGAGTCGACAACCAGAAAGGTGCTAGGAATTTTCTTCCTTCTAGTCCTCCAGGGAAGCCTCAAGTCCACTAAAACTCATATAATTATGTGACTGGAGCGATCGGTTGCCCTACTCGCTCCACAGCACTCCACCTGTAATCAGAGAAGTAACCAGTTGAACTCGCCGGTGGTCTACGGGTAGTGTCTTTAATTAAGAATAAAAATGACTTCGGTCCCAGGTTCCAATCCCCCCCACTGCTTAAATTCTGAACAACATTCTGCAATGGCAGCAGAAGACTTGCGGCATATCAATTCACCCTCTTTCTGCGGACGGCCTTGTCAACGAGTGGAGGGGCGAGTAGAGCTTCATGGCACTATCTTGCCATTGGAGTGAGAAAATACTCCTAAAAAGCGGAGAATCAGCAATGATCAAGGGCATGAGGATACAGAAGGGAATAGTAACCACTGTATTAAAACACATAACGTGTATCCACAAGACATGTGGCCTGTAACTGAAAATATGTCATTACTATCTCTCCATTGGCAAAAGATTCCAGGTAGTCCGTCATTTGGATCACCGGGAGGGGATCATCAAAAGAGAGGTGACCGTGAGAAAGAGATCTAACAACCACCGAAAAGATAACGTTCTACGAATCGTGCGTGGAATGTCAGAACTCTGAAACTGGCAGGGGCACTAAAAAGTCTGAAAAGGGAAACGCTGTGGCTTAATCTAGATATAGTAGGGGTTAGTGAAATGAAATGTAAAGAAAACAAATACTTCCGGTCAGACAAGAAAACGCAAATATCAACAGAAGCAAAAGGCGGTGTAACAGTAGTGAAATTCGTTATGAATAGAAAGGGGAGAGAGTGAGTTACTGTGAACAGTTCAGTGACAGGGTTGTTATCATTAGAATCGACAACAAACCAACACCGAGAACAATAGTTCGGGAATAAGTGCCGACGTCGCAACGCGAAGATGAAGAGATTGAGAAAGTATATGAGGAAGTATTAGAATCAGAACTTAAAAGAGCTTTGGAAGACTTAAAACTGAATTACGCAGAAGGGGCACATAATATTCCATCAGAATTTCTAAACCATTGGGGCGAAGTGGCAACAAATAGATTTTGCACGTTGGTGTATAGAATGTATAAATCTGGCGATGTACCGTCTAACTTTCTGTAAAATATCATCCTCACAATTCCGAAGATTGCTAGAGTTGACAAGTACAAGAATAATCGTACTATCAGTTTAACAGATCATGCATCCAAGTTGCTAACAAGAATAATACACAGAAGAATAGAAAAGAAAATTGAGGAGCTGTTAGATGACGATCAGTTTAGGTTTACGACAGGTAAAGGCACAAGAGAGGCTGAGCAAACATTGGGATTGATAATGGAAGCAAGAAACATTCACAGCAGTTACCAATCTGGAAAAGGCGTTCGACAATGTAAAATGGTGCAAGATGTTCTAAATTCTGAGAAAAATAGAGATAAGGTATAGGAAGAGGCGGGGAATATATAATATGTACAATAACCAAGGGGGAATAGTAAGATTGGGAAACATAGAACAAAGTGGTTGGATTAAGAAGTGTGTTAATGATGTATTTCGGCCCTTTTGTTCAGGCTATACACCGAAGAAGCAAGGACGGAAACGAAAGATCCAAGAGCGAGATTAAAATTCAAGATCAAGGCATATGATATTAAGGTTCCCTGATAAGAGTGCTATCCTCAGTGAAAGTGAAGACGACTTACATGATCTGTTCAATGGAATGAGCAATCTAATTAGTGCAGAATATGGATTGGGAATAAATCGAAGCAACATAAAAGTAATGAGGAATAGCGGAAGTGAGAACACTGAGATACTTAAAATCAGAACTGATAAATAAGAAGTAGATGAAGGTACGGAATTCTGCTAGCTACGTAGCCAAGTAACTCATGACGGTTGTAGCAAGGGAAACTTAAAAGCATTGGCAAGACGAGCATTCTTGTAGAAGAGAGGTCTTCTAGTATCAAACATAGGCCTTAATCTGAAGTTGAAATTTCGGAGAATGTACGTTTACAGCACAGAATTGTATAGTAGTGAAACATGGACTGTGGGAAAACCGGAGCAGACGAGAACTGAAACATCTGAGATGTGGTGCTACAGAAAAATATTGATAATTAGGTGGGCTGATAAGGTAAGGAATGAGGAGTTTCTTCGCAGAATCGGCGAAGAAAGGAATAAATGGAAACCACTGACAAGGAGGAGAGACACGATGATATGACGTGTGTTGAGACATTATGGAATAACTGTCGTAGTATTAGAGGCAGCTGTAGATGGTAAAACTTTAGGGAAGGGCAGAGATTAGGATATATCCAGCAGATAACTGAGGATGTAGGTTGCAAATGCTGCTCTGAGATGAAAACTTTGGCACAAAAGAGGAGTTCGTTACGGGCTGCATCAAACCAGTCCAAACACAGATGACTCAAAAACTCTATATATACAATAAGTGAAATTTATTTGTTTGCTATCATTTTTGACTGTAGTGTTCTTATGCGGGCTCCACAAGCAAAAGTAGGTAGGTATAAAGCATTATCTACTGTACAGGGTGATTCAAAAAGAATACCACAACTTTAAAAATGTGTATTTAATGAAAGAAACATAATATAACCTTCTGTTATACATCATTACAAAGAGTATTTAAAAAGGTTTTTTTTCACTCAAAAACAAGTTCAGAGAAGTTCAATATGGCCCCCTCCAGACACACGAGCAATATCTACCTGATACTCCAACTCGTTCCACACTCTCTGTAGCATATCAGGCTTAACAGTTTGGATAGCTGCTGTTATTTCTCGTTTCAAATCATCAATGGTGGCTGGGAGAGGTGGCCGAAACACGATATCCTTAACATACCCCCATAAGAAAAAATCGCAGGGGGTAAGATCAGGGCTTCTTGGAGGCCAGTGATGAAGTGGTCTGTCACGGGCTGCCTGGCGGCCGATCCATCGCCTCGGGTAGTTGACGTTCAGGTTTCATAACTAACCTTTTTCGTAGGACTCTCCATACAGTTGATTGTGGAATTTGCAGCTCTCTGCTAGCTCTGCGAGTCGATTTTCCTGGGCTGCGAACAAATGCTTGCTGGATGCGTGCTACATTTTCATCACTCGTTCTCGGCCGTCCAGAACTTTTCCCTTTGCACAAACACCCATTCTCTGTAAACTGTTTATACCAACGTTTAATACACCACCTATCAGGAGGTTTAACACCATACTTCGTTCGAAATGAACGCTGAACAACTGTCGTCGATTCACTTCTGCCGTACTCAATAACACAAAAAGCTTTCTGTTGAGCGGTCGCCATCTTAGCATCAACTGACGCTGACGCCTAGTCAACAGCGCCTCAAGCGAACAAATGTACAACTAAATGAAACTTTATAGCTCCCTTAATTCGCCAACAGATAGTGCTTAGCTCTGCCTTTTGTCGTTGCAGAGTTTTAAATTCCTAAAGTTGTGGTATTCTTTTTGAATCACCCTGTATTTTAACATACATAAAACTCTTGTTCACATGAAATTCATTACTGTTGCTGTCTGAATAAAGAGCATAAATATCTTCTGAAATTAAATAAACTATCTCTTTAGTTTATGGTTAACTGACAAGTCCAGAATACACGTTCCTGATGCAGACCACTATCACTGTTGAGTAAAATTGAAAGAATTTCCGAATATAGACGGACCACACGTTGACAGCTGTCCACTAATCGCAGTCCTGGTTGAGTCATTGGCTGGGCTTGGCTTTCTAAGGCAGACGCCGTGCTCACAGGTGGTCTCCAAATGCTGAATTCGACTCTGCTCTGGCAGTGAATGGATCTGATAGGAAACTGGGTGTACTATCCGAAGAACAACATATTGGTGGATTCGCAGAAAGACGCAATCTAATCCTTGCTATAGCAATGTGCCTGCGGGTCCGTGACGGGTCTGGGATACAGACTTCTAGCATGCCCTGGAGCAAGAGAAAGGTATGAAATGAAATGCCTATGTGGCTACGGCCTCTGGTCAGGTGGACCGCTCACCTGGTACAAGTCTCTAGCTCACGCTACTTCGGCAAATTGCGTCTCTGTGAAGATGAAATGGTGATGAAGAGAATACAACACGAAATCCAAGAGAAGAGAAAATCTCCATTTAGTCACGAATCGAACCCAGGCCCGTCGCACAGCGTTCTGCTGCGCTGAGCACTCAATTATGGAGGCAGGAGACGTGATTCGCACCGAGATCTCCAGACTTGTATTCCATGGCACAGCTGTCATCCCAATATCGTCTTGAAGATGATACCGATGCTGAAACGAGTCTTGTAGAGCCACTATTGTTCCAATCGGGAGTTGGGGTACTGACAGGAAGATGCAGTGTCCGCGTGAAAACACACTAGCAGAGCACTGTCGGAGCCAAGAAGGTATATTGGTGCTTGTCTTTTCTGGAGCGTTAGATGTATAACGAGAATCAAGTACCTTCAAATACAATTTGTTGAAAATGTCCATCACCAAAATATTAGAATATGACTTGTCTCGTGAGTGAATGAGGAACTGATAGATCAAGAACATACATGTCTCAATAAAGAACATAAATATCTTCTGAAATTAAATAAACTATCTCTTTAGTTTATGGTTAACTGACAAGTCCAGAAGACACCTTCCTGATGCAGACCACTATCACTGTTATGTGAGATTAGAACAAACTGTGAATGTGGACAGACCACAAATAGACAGCTGTCTGTTAATCACAAATTCTAAGTTCAATGAGCATGCAGAAACGAAGTCCTTGCGCTTAAGTCCACTGAGATATAGTGACGGAGGCGGAGATCCATTGTTGACTAATTTCTGCTCATTGTTGTAGTGTAGGTATGTAGTCATGGTTGGGGTGGCGATCTGGATCGATTTGCTGAGACCATTGGGTGGTCTGAATACTTCTCTGGCAGAATGGTGCGTGACGTAGCAGAAGCAAGTAGCGCCATGTTTGCTGCACCACCTAGTGGTGACACAGTTGCTGCCTGTAGACGAAGAGAGCACTGCTTGTCGTGGTGGTGGCTGTCGGAGCTGCCTATGAAGACAACTTGGTCTTGTCCTCTGGGGATGTTCGTGAGTGGATCTGGAAGATGCTTTGCCTGCAGGCCCGCACTTCGACGACCTGCTGGACTTGCGTGTAATTTTGGTGGGCTAAGAGACCTGATACAGCACTAGTTTTACAATTCTAACGATCAGTAGTATGTTTACGCTTACTTACATTTTGTGGTATTGATGGGTGTACTGTTTACATTTACGGATTGACAGTCCTTTCATCACTGAATAGGGCTGGAGAGAGCCGACGACGACAAAGGGCTGTGACGCAACAATGTAGTCTTACATTGGCGACCATTTCGGTAGGGCTGGCAACTGCGGGAAACTGCCAGTGAAATCTGAGAGTCGCTTATTTATCGGCAACTATCAATATTGCGTTCTACTAGACGCCTTAAGGCGTAAAATGGCTATCGCGTCCGACCACAGCAATTATGTTATTGAAGCGATGTAGCCGTTATATGCTGCACATTTTACTTATAATGATCAGCAATATGCTACTGATGACTAACCAAGGATCCTCTTAATGTGTCTGCGCACATTTCACAATACATCAGCATGTCCTTCTGTTCATTAGATGATGATCATGATGATGATGTTTGGTTTGTGGAGCGCCCTACCTTTGCTCAGTCCAATCTCGCCACTTTCATGAATGATGATGAAATGATGAGGACAACACAAACACCCAGTCATCTCGAGGCAGATGAAAATCCCTGACCCCGCCTCTGTTCATTAGACTTCGTTTATTAGGGTATATCTTCATTTCACGAAGCTTACTTCTGATATTACGCCTTATGTGTCTGTGTACTTGAGAGGGGTAACAGTAATGTTATTTATCCTTCCGAATTATGGTATTACGCATTTGTGCGAAACACGAGAGAAGAGAATGGGTAGCGAGCTACAGTGAAGTTTCGTGAGCTGATCTGAAGTAACTGTGACTATCACGAGATGTTAATAGTGACATAAAATTATACAATTCGAAAGAACGTGCGTCGAATATGACAGAAATAAACTGATTTCTATGTTATGTCTGCTTGCTACGAGTCGCTGAAGGCTACGGCACCTAATTGACGAACGATCCAGGTGAAATAAAGCAGTTGACACTGTTTGCTTAAGGACGGTGAGGGAAGCGCTATCGAGCTCACAACTTTCCGGCTGTTTGGAAAGTCAAACAGAAGTTCCTAAGCGAAGAGCAGTTTCGTTATTCCGTTGATTGCACGCATCAGTGAAGTAATTAATCACTGCACAAGACTCCCAGACCATGCTGGGCTTCAGGGAGAGACCGTATCCGTCTCGAAAAGTAGGACCCCTTTGTAAAATCGTAATTGTAGGAACGTGGAATACAAATTCAATATGCTATGAAGTGTTTTCTTGGCGCTCCATCAGACATATTTCCAATAGAGGTTGAAGTGATAAATGGGTACGAAATGGAATTTTAGGAAAGTGATAGAGGAAGATTGGGGGTCAATATGCAGTGGACGGTGAGATCATTCGGATTTTTTTTTCCATAGCTCGTATGCACCGATGCGACGACACCCCCTCCCCCATGCCTTCCCAAGTAAGGCTTCCTCTGTCCTGTCCCAACCTCATCGTCTCTCGGTTGCACTTATCTCCAATTTCAATTATGTGCTGGATGTATTCTAACCTCCGTTTTCTCCTGCAGTTATTACACGCCACGGCTCTCTCTAGGACCATAGTAGTTGTTCCTTACGCCTTAACACATGTTCTGTCACCCTATCCCCTCTTCTTCAAAGAATCTTCAACATTTTTCCTTCCTCTTCGATTCTGCGAAGAACCATCATTTATCAGTCCACCCAATTCAATTTTAGACATTTTTATATAGTACCACATACCAGACGCTTCGAGTCTCTTCTTTTATGCATTTCCCACAGTCCACCGTTCACTAACATGTAATGCCGTGCTTCAAACGTACATTCTCAAATATTTCTTCAAGGTAAGTCCAATATTTGATACTAGTGTAGTTCTTTTAATAATTTTTTCATAATTCGGGGCTACAGTCATAATATATTTCTTTAAAGTCAGTACCGCCATTAGACTGTTGTTTATTTGCAGTGTTCAAAAATGGTTCAAATGGCTCTGAGCACTATGGGACTCAACTGCTGTGGTCATCAGTCCCCTAGAACTTAGAACTACTTAAACCTAACTAACCTAAGGACGTCTCACACACACCCATGCCCGAGGCAGGATTCGAACCTGCGACCGTAGCAGCAGCGCGGCTCCGGACTGGAGCGCCTAGAACCGCACGACCACCGCGGCCGGCTATTTGCAGTGTTACATTTACACTTACGCAATCAACATTTCGGCTTCAAAGTGCCATTGTCAAGTGTTTTAAGTGTTATAAATTGCCTAAGATGGCATGCTGTCGTGTTAAAATACACTATTATGTGTGTAATAGTGTATTTTAATACGACAGTATGCCATCTGAGGCAATTTATAACACTTAGAACACTCGATAATGGCACCTTGAAGCCGAAATCATGATTCTGTAAGTGTGAATGTAACACTGTAAATAAACAACAGTCTAAAGGCGGTATTGACTTTAAAGAAACAGTCTAATTCCTTTGCCCAGGTATGCCACTCTGCTTTTTTATGCAACCCTCGCTACGTCCGTCATGAATTATTTTGCTTCCAAGGTAGCTGCATTTCTTAGCTTCTTATACCTCGCAGTAACCAATACTTATGCCAGTGTTTATCATTAATCTCATTACATTCGTCTTTCTACTGGTTCTTCTGAATCCATATTCAGTGGTCAGTGTACTGTTCTCTCCAATCAGAATGTCCTGAAACACTTCCTCAGTTCAACTTAGGAAATCAATCTCATCAGTCAATTCTGCCACTGACATTCTAATTATGGTTGACCTTCTCCCTCCAAAGCGGTCCGTAATGTGATACGACACATACTGGGTGCTCGAACGGTACGTAATGGAGCGAGGACCACCACTGAACTGGCAATGTCTTTATTTGTAGATCTACATACCTTAACCTTCAATTAACATTTCGATCCCGTGTCTAGGCATAAAGTGATTCCGCGATGATGTTACAAACTTTCACGAATGATGGAGAAAATGTCCAGTAATAGGTTCTTGACTGAACAAGCACCTAAAACTCCTAAGGTATACATTTTACTGAATACTTTTTTTCTTATCTTGGTCGATACTACAGCCTCCAAAAACATGGAAATCAAAGAGCTATCATTAAAAATGTGTTTCACCCTATCGAAGATGAATAAGTGCTCATATCTCTTAAAGTTTTTGTTTTACTGCCTTTGTTTACTAAACACTTTTGCCTTTCTTTGATCCATACTGCCACCCATGAAACATGCCTATCCTGCAATCTCAGAAAGAATAGTACTCCTGCGTGTACTTCAGAGGTTTTCGGATGAGTACCTATTGCCGCAAATGGATTCATTCCCTCTTCTCCATCGTTCCTGAAGGTTTGTAACTTCAAGAAGGAATCGGGCTACCCATTTGTTAATTCATGACGATTCGTCTACTGCTGTATAACCGACCTTATAAGCCTGTTTTATTTTATATAATACTGAAATGTTACGTATAGATATTTAATCGAAGTGATCGTGTGAAGCATCACACCACTAGTACTGCATTACAAAATTACGGGATTGCTTTTCATACTCATATGCATTAACTTCAGTTTTTATGCACTTAGAGCAAGCTGCCATTCTTCAGATTAGAAATTCTGCAGAAGTCGTCCTATAGTTTCCTACAGTCACTTAACGACGGAACTTTCATGTACACTAGGGTGTTATCAGCTAACGATCACAGACTACTGTTCACTCTATCCTTCAAATCGTTAATACAGTAAATGTAGAGATCAATGTTGGTCCTATAATGCATTTCTCCAAACGATAACTATGTCTCTGATGAACGCTTGCCGTCCAGAACACTGTACTGTGTGCCATTACTTGCAGCGTATCGAGCCCCTCACGTAACTGGAACCTGTTCCATATCGTCCGACCTTTCTTAACTCTGCTGCGTGGCACTGCCAAACGCATTCCGGAAATCTGGACACGTGGAATCTACATGTTGCCCTTCAGTCTAACTTTCTCAATTTGTCACGACCGATGCTATCAAAATTCGTGTTTATTTGTGGATGGAAGCTTTTCTCTTCCAAGCAAATTTATTACGTTCCAGCTTAGAATATGCTCAAGAATTCTGGAGTGAGCCAGCCATAATGACATGGCCCTGTAGTTTTTGCGGTCTTTTCTTTTACTCTTCTAATATGCGGGTGTTATCTGCAATTTTTCGTCACCTAGTATTTAGTGTAGGACAAGAGAAGCGCGATCTCATTTGTGCTTTAAGTGACTGGTTGTTCATCTGTCGAAATGTCGGCCATCAGCCAGGATGTTATACAGTTGGATTCCCATAGGTTATGTGAGCCGTACGTAACTACCTTTGCATACTGCTGTGTTGGTGCATAACATAGCACATGCATACAGCAGAGACTTACGTTATCGCCGGCCGGTGTGGCCGTGCGGTTCTAAGCGCTTCAGTTTGGAACCGCGTGACCGCTACGGCCGCAGGTTCGAATCCTGCCTCGGGTACTGATGTGTGTGATGTCCTTAGGTTAGTTAGGTTTCAGTAGTTCTAAGTTCTAGGGGACTGATGACCTCAGAAGTTAAGTCCCATAGTGCTCAGAGCCATTTGAACAATTTGAACTTACGTTATCAACAATATCCGCGACTGTAAAGGCGAAGAACATCGAACCATGTTCGGAGAGCATTTTCATCCGGAAAAGAAGTTCCTTGAAGAGTCTGTTGTTACCTGTGGCTTGACATGTGCGAACAGCCAATAGTGGCTTGCCTTCCACGTATTATGTTTTACAGATTTTGTGACTCAAGCTCTATCGCTTGATATTTATTTTCTGTGTGACATGCCAGTTTGAATGTTTTACTTCTGATGAAGGCACTCGTAGTAGTGCCGAAACCAGATCAAAAGACTTAATTTTTACGACCGAGGGCTGTTATTGCTGTAATTTTACTTTGTAAACGGTCGCTGACCACGAAACCATGTTTAAAACTTCAAGTTCCTTGAAGGTTGTTAGGTAGAGAGCGTAAAATGTGAAAATGTGAGGGGGCAAGATCAGTTGAATAAGGCCGGCCCGGAATGACCTCCCAACCAAACTCCTGCATAGCGTTTTTTGTCAGTGCACCAGAATGCGGGAGTGCGTTTTCATAGAGTAGTATTAATTCACGCAGTCTTCCTGGTCGTTGTTCTCGGTATATACCGGTAACACGTCTCAGTTGTTGACAATAAATGTCACCAGTGATAGTTACACCTCGGGGAAGCAAATCGTAGTACACTACACCATCGCTGTCCTACTAGATGCGCAACATTATTTTTTTGTGGATGCACGCAGATTTTTGTATGGGGATTTCTGGCTTTGTTTGCGCTTATCCATTCCTTTCTTATCGTCACGTTAATATAAAGACACAATTTCTCGTCTCCGCCGATTTTAGTGTTTTTGGCTTAGTGCTTGCGGTACGCATACACCCGATTTTTGAACATTCATCATTGCATGTAAACATCACACGATGATGAAATGACCACAATTCAGCACATTTGCCAGTTCTTGAGTTCGATGACGTGGATCATTGTGGATTAATGCACATAAGAAAACTTCATCAAACCTCGAAGGTTTTCCTGAGTGTGGAGAGTCACTAATGTCAAAACGATCCTCCTTAAAACGAGTAAACCATTTACTTGAAGTGCTTTGTGCAATGGCATTATCAACGTATACGGATCGCTGCTGTCACCCCTCCACTGAACTCAAAAAGAAGAAAATTTAGGGAAAGTTCCGTTTTCTCCATTTGACACTCTATTTTCTAGCGTCCACAGCCCCGCTCACTATCTCCAAATGACAAAAGAACTATGACTAAAGCATAATATAATTCATAAATAAACCCATAGCAACCGGAATACCAACATGCGGAACATAAACGCTAAGCATTTATGCACCATCCTAATTAAATGCTAAACCTGTCAAGAAAATAGCTGTTGGTGTTAATACCTCTTTGGGAATGGAATCACTATAGACTAACTACTGGATTTCTTCAGGGCTATACTGCCAGCATTTACTTCATATTGGGGGGCTGAGGCCACTCTAGGGAACGCCTCCTCCCCCCCCCCCTTTTTGGTTTTGGATTGTAGTCGTGCACCAGTTGGAAGCTGCGCTGCCATTATTGCCCTGTGTTAACTTTGTTAGCCTCTTTGCCCTCTTTGTCTGTGCTAGTCTGCTTTTTATGTCCTCCTTGCTTTCTCCGTCACGGCTTATTTTGTTTTCTGGTAGCAGAATTACTTCACTGCGTTTACTTCCTCATTATCAGTTCTGATGTTAATTTTCTCGATACTCTCATTTCTGCTACTCCTCATTAATTTAGTCTTTTCACGGTTTTCTCTCACTATTCTGTACTCACTAGACTGATTATTTCAGTCAACAGATCCTGTAATTCTTCTCCACAGTCACTGAGGATAGCAGTGCTATCAGGAATCTTATCGCTGATATCCTTTCACCATAAGATTTTAATCCCAGTCTTAAACCTTTCTTTTATTTCCGTCGTTGCTTCCCCGATGCATTGATCGCACAGTAAGGCTAAAAGACTGCGTCCCTGTTTGACACTCGAGCATTCCTTTCTTGGTCCTCCAGTTTTGTAGTTCTTTCTTTGTTCTTGTATATACGTTTAAAACCCGTCTTCCCCTACACGTCTCAGTTGTTGACGCTTTCTCCAAGTCGACAGATCTATGAACGTGCCTTGATTTTTCTTCAATTTTTTATTATCAACGAAATGTCACAATTGCCTCTCTGATACCTTTACCTTTTCTAAAGCCAAACAAATCGTCATCTAACCGATCCTCAGTTTTCCTTTACAGCCTTCTGTATATTTGGATGCATGCGATTTTTAAACGGACAGTGCGATAATTCTCGCAGTTGTCAGCTCTTGCTATCTTTGAAATTGTGTAGACATTTTCCCGAAAGTCTGATGGTACATTGTCAGTCTCATATCCCCCAATGATTTTAGGAACTCCGATGGCGTGTTCTATCTCTTCTGCTGAATTTGACCTCAAGTTTTACAGAGCACTTTTAAAATCTGACTCAAATGTTGGATCATCTATGTTGTCCCTATCGACTACTGTTTCTTCTTCTATCATGTAGTCAGACAAGTCCTCCCTTCCATCTATACGGCGGTTTTTCTCTGCTTTTAACAGTGGTATTCCGACTGTAGTCTTAATGTTACTAAGCTTGCTTTTAATTTTACCATAGGTCGTTTTGAGTTGTCTGTGCTGAGTCAGTCATTCTCACAACCATATCATTTGCTATTTCTTCATATTTTTCATGCAGCCATTTCGCCGTAGCTTCCCTGATCTTCCTATTTATTTCATTCCGAAGGGATTTATATTGCTCTATTCCTGTACTTCCCTGAGCATTTTTGCACTTTCTTCTTTCGTCAATCAACTGGAGTACTTCTGTAACGCAGTCTCGTCGCAGTTACCTTCCTTGCACAGTATCAGTGATTGCCCGTATCGTCAAATCAGAGATTCTGAAAGAGGGAGCATTACTGGCATGAGAGAATGTGATGCAGCCATCCGGGAAATTGCTGCTCGTGTGGGACGAAGTGTTTCGGCAGTGCAACGGGCGTTCGCAGAATCATTCAGGGAAGGCCGTAGAACAGATGAGATGGGTCAGATCGCCCCACCCAGACCACCACAAGATCGATCTCTCATCCAAATGGCATTGCAGCACAGATCTCTGTCCTCATTGGCTCTGGCGCAACAGAGGAATAGTGTAACGCATCGTATGCTATTAGAGGTGACAGTCCTTCGCTGTTATTATGGCATGCTGTAAGTGCGCGTCGTTCACTTCTCTGCCTACCTTTGATGAATTTACAGAAACATGCTAGACGTCACTCAAGACAGGAATGGCGTCAGGTACCGTTTCCGGACGAATCCAGGCTCTGTTCGTTTGAAAATGACGGCCGCATTTTGGTTCGCCACAGACAGGGGCGCCACATCACAGTGATTGTGTTCACACTAGACACACAGCGCCAACTCAAGGCCTTATGGTGTGGGACGCTTTTGGGTACCACCTCAAACCACAGTTGGTTTGTGTCCAGGGCACTGTGACAAGGGTGACCGAGAACGACATCCTGCGACCTGTAGCCATAAACTTTCTCCACATCACCCCACACGCCATTTTTCAGCAAGAAAATGCACGACCACTTGTTGCTGCACGAACCTGGCCTTCTTGGTGTCACAGGATGTCAGGCTTTTGCCCTGGCCCAACAGATCACCGCAGTTGTCTCCAATCGGAAATGTGTGGGATATGGTGAAACGCCGGGTGCAGGCTGTCACCCAGCCCCAACCACCAAAGATGAACTTTGGAACAAGGTGAGTGCAGCATGGAGTCCTATACCACAGAACGCCATTCGCGCCTTATATGCGTCGATACCATTGCGTATGGAACAAGTCATCACGGCCAATGGCGGACCATGTGCCTACTGGGTAGCGGGACGCATGCTGCACTGGGGTGACTGAAATGCAAATCATTTCTGCAAAACATACTAATGTACGCGTAATGTGAATATGAATGTCTGGTCGTTCATGTTGTTCTGTTTTTCCCGATATGAGGGTATGTCCACTCCTCTTCAACTGAACTGCCTACTCTGATTTTGTATGTATTGTATGTTAACCGGGGACCTGGAAACGACGGAGAGGCTCCGTCCCCGCCGCAGCCGCAGTGGTTCACAACCCCACGACGCCTACCGCAGCCCACCCCTCCGCTGCCCCACACCGAACCCAGGGTATTTGTGCGGTTCGGCCCCCCGGTGGACCCCGCAGGGAACGTCTCACACCAGACGAGTGTAACCCCTATGTTTCCGTGGTAGAGTAATGGTGGTGTACGCGTACGTGGAGAACTGGTTTGCGCAGCAATCGCCGACATAGTGTAACTGAGGCGGAATAAGGGGAACCAGCCCGCATTCGCCGAGGCAAGTGGAAAACCGCCTAAAACCATCCACAGACTGGGCGGTTCAACGGACCTCGACAAAAGGATTCGTGCCGGTGACAAGGCGCTACTTCCCGCCCGGAAATCCGTGCGTTAGACCGAACGGCCAACCGGGCAGGGGCACTCCGATATTACTTGTCGCAGTATCAATATGGTTAGCGAACTTGGAAAGCGCCTCTTCCTCCTCAGTACTTCATTGTTCCACGTCCCCGACACTGAATCTCTTAAACTTCAGTCTACCCATACCTACACTTCATCATTACTAAATTGTTGTCGGAGTCTATATGTACTCCTTCGTTCTTCTTAATATCGAATGTTCGATTTCGAAATCTCTGTCTGATCAGGAATTAATCAACATGGTATCTTCCCACGTCTCCATGCCTTTTCCAAATATAACTCTTCCTTTTGTGATTCTTGAACAGAGTATTCGTCATTACCATCTGAAATTTACTGCAGAATTCCATAAGTCTTTCTCATCTCTCATTCGTACTGCCATGCCATAGCCCCTTGTCTTACGCCTCACCGAACAACCACGTTCCTGTCCCTCATGGTTGTTATATTATCATCTTTCTTTTCATACTGAATTATTCGTTCAGTATCCACGTATACGCCCTGCTTTCTTGATCTCTTCATCCTCTGCTTGTGACTTCGGCACGTATATCATCGATGTTGGTGTTGATTTACCGTCGAATCTGATGAGAACAGTCCTATCATCGAATTGCACACAGTAACGGTGTATCTTCCTGTTCATAACATATCCTTCACCCATTATACCACTTTTTTCAGCTTTTGATTTTACCCTATATTCGTCTGACCAGAAATCCGTATCTCTTTTCTATTGCATTTCATTGATCCCACTACTTCTTGATTGAGTCTTTTCATTTCCCTTTTTAGATTTTATAGCATTCTTACTAGTTTCAGTCTGACATTCCATGCTCCTACTCGTTGAATGTTATATCATCGTTGGTTTTCCAATGGTTTTGTCTTTCACACTAGAGTCTCCTCCCGGGAATCCGAATGGGGGACTATTTCGGAATCTTCAGCTAATGGAGACATAATCAAGACACTTCTTCAATTACAGGCCTCATGTCCTGTTGATATACATTATGTGTGTTTCACGGATTGGTTTTTATTGCCCTCTGCATCTTCATGCCGTTGATCACTGCTGATTCTTCTGCCTTTTGAGGGAGTTTCGCATTGTAAGGGCAAGATAGATCCCTGAACCTCTGTCCACTCTTCCGCCCTCTTTGACAAGGCCGAGTAGTGGCTGAATTCGAAATCAAGGCCGTTGATATTTTGATTACTAGTAAAACACGCTACCCCTAGACCACGGATCGTTGTTTTTGAAGTTGGTACATCAAAATCTTTGAAATAGGATAATGACTGGTATCGCCATGATAGCGCGAAGGAAAAAACGTTGCAGACTCGCAGCTTTTCGTTACTTGGTCTCGATGAGCGGGATCTCGGCCGCCGAATAACACGGTCGGAGGGTCTCCCGCTAAGTAGAGGCGATGGACCTCCGGCGCGCGATGTTCATTTCCTGGCAGCTCGCTTCGGAAATCGATGTGGGCCGCCGCCGCCACCACCGCTGCGGCCGCGGGCGGACGCTTCCTCGTCACCGGCGGGCCCTCCGCTGTGTTTCGTCGCCGCTGCTGGTGGGCGCAGTCATCCCCGTGTCCGCTCCGTCAGCGGGGAGGCGGTCTCTCTCTCTCTCTCTCTCTCTCTCTCTCTCTCCCTCTCTCTCTCAGCTTCAAACGATGTCCCGCCACTGAGGCGCGAGCGACAGACGAGCCATTTCAGTGTGCACACCGAGCTTCTTTGCCCAGTCACCAATAGCGGCTGATAACATGCGCAACCAACTCCTTCATCTACGCGACCACTCTCTGTCATAGCATCAATACTGATCACACAATCCAGATTCTTGTTTGATGGGCACTGGGTCTTGGTGCAAAAAACGATTCTGTTCCTCAGGTGTCGTCTCCTAAAGCTGGAGACAGTATAAAATCAGATAGCAGATTCCGAGTAATACATGCTCAGCAATCTGAAAAGTTTATACGTATCTACGCAATGGTGGGGTCATGACGTCATCACACCGTTGCCTAAGAACGCATTCTCGTGCCGACGTGTGTTACAGAGTAAGTAATAGGCAAGAGTTGGCATTGTTTGCTTTATTCAATTATGATGCTTACTAGATTGAGCTGTTAGCGTGGGCCAGTGACACTAAACTGAAGTTCTATAAAATGTTGTTGCTTATTGTATGTGAGTACGGAAGGTCGACAGTCAAATAATTTTGCATAACGCAGCATACTTATAATGTTAGGGAAATTCGTCACAGCTCTCTGTAGTTAATAAACAGACTCGTAATCAAAGAAGTCGAGTGACTGCAATACCCATTACTTTCAGTAACTAGTAAGAGAAAGACTGTTAAATTTGACCACAGTGCACAACCATGACAACGTCGAAGTGAGAACACCAAGCTTTGGTGTGCAATAGGTTATATCTATTAGGTACCCGACCCATGGAAAAATTGTAGGACGATTTAAAAGATCTTATAATTTACACCAAATCTGAATACAAAGGATTTTACTATGCCCTAATTATTGGACAAAATGTAGAAGTAGTTAAAATAGAGCAAAGTTTTCTCAAATATTTGAATGAATTCACCAAAATTACGCTGAGGCTGAGGAGACGTATCACCTTATATGGAAAACTTCATGAGGATAACGCAACAAGTTATTCGTATCTTAGTAGATCACGAATTCAAAGTTAAACGGGCAGGGGAAGAAATACAAAATTTTACTTCCTACCCCTTATGTCCAGTACGATCAATAAAATAACCACAAATTAGTGGTAGAAAAAGAACAATATCTTTTAACGATACTGTTACAGTAGTATCACACTTGTTCTTTTCAATCCTCTTTCTTCTTTGCGAAAGTTTTGTGCTTTTGAATTTCCGTTCGCTCTCTGTACCTCCTCGCATAATAATAATCGAATAATGTCAAAATCTTGGTATGTGAGAAGTGAATTTGCTCCCATCTCGGGATCTACTATTAGCACTTGATCCCAGTTTCCTATACAATAACTGTTGTTATGTTCCTTGAGCCTTATGTTAATGCTTCTATTTGTAGTTCCTATGTACACTTGACAATATCTGCAAAGGTTTTGCAGTAGCCAAATATTCACGTATTTTTCTTGTTGGCAACATTCAGATGACGTCACCAGTCAACGCTTAATTAAGTAACATATGCAGGGATCAAACTTAAGTCCTAGGGGCTGTGCAGCTTCACCTAATTACAGCGTTGTGGCGAAATTTTGATTAAATTACGTAAACATTAAGCTAATTGCACATGCAGGGGATTGAACGAGGAACGTTTCTGGCTCCAGAGCCTAGATGTTGTTGCGAAATAGCTTGCGACATCATATGCCCTTTGGCACTTCCGCTATTAAACTGCATAAAACTTGATATGACAATGGATACAATTGCCTAAAAGTGAAAGTAGATCAGTAAAGGAGAAAGTGACGTTTGTATCGTGCCAGAATGGGCAGTTCCACCATATTTATATTACTGAGCTCTGGAATACGCATTGACTCACACACTGACCTGAATGTGAAGATGAAGTACATGCCCGAAACAAAAAAATAATGTAATTGGGGAAATAACACCATCAAACCAACTCAATTTCTCGAAACGTGATGACCGCGTGCACTGGAAAATGCACTCACGCACACGTCGACTTGCATGCAACCATGAAGTACATACCCGAAAAACAAAACACTCTCCTAATCTCCTACTTCCAACTACACCAGAAAATTCAATCAGATCGACATATATATACTGAGACTACAGAAGTTATGGGACAGCGGTATGCACATATGCAGATGGAAACAGTATCACAAGCGTAAGGTATAAAGGGCACTACATTGGCGGAACTGTCATTTTCACTCAGGTGATTCATGTGGAAAGGTTTCCCAAAAGGTTTCCGACGTGATTGTGTCCTTACGACGGGAACTAACAGACTCTGAACGCCGAATGGTAGTTGGAGCAAAGCGCATGGAACATTCCATTTATGAATTCGTTAGGGAATTCAATATTCCGCGATCGACAGTGTCAAGAGTGTGCCCAGAATATGAAATTTCAGGTATTACCTCTTACCACGGGCAACGCAGTAGTAGACGGCTTGCACTTAGCCACCGAGAGCAGCGGTGTTTTTTGTAGAGTGTCAGTGTTAACAGACAAGCAACACTGCCTGAAATAACTGAAGAAATCAATCTGGGGCGCACGACGAAGTTATCAGTTAGGATAGTACGGTGAAATTTGTGTGTTAATGACCTATGACAGCAGACGACCCACGAAAGTGCCCTTGCTGGCAGCACGACATCGTCTGCAGCTCTTCTCCTCTGCTCGCGACAGTATTGGTTGGACCCCAGACGACTGGAAAACCGCGGCCCGGTCAGATGAGTCCAGATTTCATTTGGTAAGAGCTGATGGTAGTGTCTGAGTATTGCGCAGGTCCCACCAAGTCATGGACTCAATTTATCAGTAAGGAACTGTGCAAGCTGGTGGTGGCATCTTAATGGTGTGGGCTGTGATTGCATGAAATGGACTGGGTGCTCCTTCCCCCATGGACCCCCACCTTGACGATGGTGATAAGGTTTTTCGTGTGTGTGTGTGTGTGTGTGTGTGTGTGTGTGTGTGTGTGTGTGTGTGTGTGTGTGTGTGTGCGTGTGTGTGTGTGTGTGTGTATGTGTGTGTGTTTGTGTGTCAACGATCCACAGAGCTATGCTGGCGGGAGCCATGCTCCTGGCAGGACAACCTAGGCCAGACTGGTCACTCCGAAAGTTTCCGGTCGAAGTGTAGCCACCCTAAGGGGCTCCACTCTAGGGGAATGTGTGGGTGTCACTTACATGGGCACTTAGCTAAATCTGACATTACTTCCACTTATTTGTGTCAGAATCTTCTATTTCCTATCCTGTCTGTCTACCTTGACCAACTCTTGTGTTTTCTACCCCAACGATTTAAGGTTTCGAGGCACAAGGATGTCTTTCGTTTTCCTCTTCACCATCTGCTTTCAGGGGAGGTGGGGCTCTGTGAGCCGTAGTGACGGCAGCCGTTCTAGGGCTTCCGAAGAACAAAATCTTGGTCGTCCAGGTTGGGGGTTCCAGAGTGAGACTAGCAATCTCCCTGGAGGAAATAATAATAAGCCTCGGAACACGACAGATAAAGTCATGACCACCATGCCTCGGAAAAGGACTAAGAATCGAAAAATAATGCGCTTACGAGTTGCCAAGTGAAATGTAGCGCCATGGATTAATAAAGAACAGGAAATTATTTAGGAAACTGAAGAGCATAAAATAAGCATATATGCAATGGCTGACGTAATAAAAAAGGGAAAGGTTTAATCGTAAGAGAAAATTACACCTATTCAGATGCGGTGTTAATAAACATCTACGAGCACCTACAGTATTGCAATATTAATTCACAAGAAATTTAGTAATAATTTTAATGACCTTGTCCATGTCAACGAAAGGATAATAAAGATGACAACAGAGGAAAATCAATCTATGCTTCACATACTTCCTGTATACGCACCTGATGTGGGACGACATACACAAGAAAGGGAAATGTTTTATAACAATCTTCAAGCTGTAGTTGACACTATTCTCAAAACAGGAAAAATCTTGCTCATGCGAGAACTGAATGGACGTATTGGCGATTCGATTATTCCAGGCATTAAACAAAGATGTAATGCAATAGAATTACATGAAAGTAAGGAACATCTAACTCATTTTGGTGCATTGAATGAAACCCCTATTAATAGCGACTACTTAGACCTTAAGCCACAGCATAAACCGACTTATCGTATACAAGAGATCAGTACTCGGCTAGTGATTACATCACAACCAACAGAGCCATTCATCCAAGTCACATACTTGACGTGAGAACGTTAACATCATTGACTGGTGATTTGTAAATTAAATATGAAACATAAACCAAAGAAAAGAAAGGATGACTGAAGAAAATAGAAGTTATAGAGAATGGGAGTACAAAGGTGCCAGGAAAATCCTAATAACCCATGTTTACACGAACGAGACGTAGAGGCTAAATAGGCTACTCTCAGATCAACCCATGTTTACACGAACGAGACGTAGAGGCTAAATAGGCTACTCTCAGATCAACCCATGTTTACACGAACGAGACGTAGAGGCTAAATAGGCTACTCTCAGATCAAATATACAAGAGAGAGCACTAGGAGCTTCAGACATGAAAAAGATGAATGTGACAGGAGGAAAAACCACATAGAGAACCCCTTGGTTTAACCAAAACGTTAGAAAATTAGCTAGTCAGAAAAAAAAGTATTTCTAAAAGGCAAAGCCAGTCAAAGTGAAGATGGTTATACGGTTACAAGATCGTTCGTGATAGGGTGACCTCGGATATTCGGAAAATAAGAAGATTATTGCGAGATGTGTGAAAAAGGTATGGAACAAGACCTCTATGGATCACAAAAGAAACTATGGTGAATGCTCCAAAAGCAAAAGAAGGATATTAAAAACACATTCACATACACAATGTAAGCAAAATTTCATGGGAAAATTATTTTAAATTTCAGTATAAGGACTTCGGAAAATCGGAAATTGAAATTATTTACCAGAGCACAGAAAATGAAAATCAAAAAGACTTCTCATTCGAGGAAGTACTAATTGCAATGAAAATAGTTAAAAATGCGAGATCTCAAAGGCCAGATGGCATATATAGTGAATTAATAAAATAGAGGGGACACGTATTATATCAACAGCTTCCTACTTTGTTTAATAGTATTCTGACGGAATTCGAGATACCAAACGAATGGAAAAACTAACATTAGTAATTGAAGACAGAATGCAGAATTGTGCAGGATACAATTGAAAGCTTAATCGGCAAGTTAACACCAATGGGTTTAGTGAAAATCCAAAAAGATATATCTACAGGTAGTAAAACGAGAATTAAAACACACGAAGGATGCAGAGATGAAATTAAAACAGATAAAGTAATTAGACATGGAGACTCATTAGCCCACACCTGTTCAACTTAGTAATGGACCACATCACTGATGACGTAAGAAAGAATCTGGGCTAAAAAAGGGGAAGTAAAATGGTAAATATTACGTGCTATGCTGGCGTTACTGTATTAATAGCAAACAACTAGGAAAATTTACAAGGGTTATTTCACCAATTTAATAAAACAGCTGATCAATACATCATGTAAATCTCACCTAAAAAACTGAGTATGATAATATCAAAAGCACCTGTACAACGTAGATTAGAAGTAGGTGATGTGTCAATGCAACAAGAGATGAGCTTTAAGTATCTAAAGCTGCCGCCGAAAGGTATAAAGACTTAACATGAGAGTGAAAAATCAAGTGACAAAAGCAGTAAGGGGAACTTAATGCCTGAGAAGTATCGTATGAAGAAACAAATTTAAGCCAACTGAGAGCAAAATAAAAATATACAAAACAATGGTACGTCCTATATTGACAACAGAAACTACAGCAAAAATGAAAAAGATAAAACAAAAATTTACGGCAGTGCAAATGAGGGTACTGAGGCATAACCAAAGAGTAACCATGTGGGACAAAGGAACAAATGTGTCGATAAGGGAACAGTGTGGTAGACAAAATATAAATGAGTGGATGAAGACAAGAAAAAGAAATTGGATCTTGTAAGAGGGGACCATTCAAGACTAGTTAAAATTTGTAAAATTGGGCCGGCCGAAGTGGCCGAGCTGTTCTAGGCACTAAAGTTTGGAACCGCGCGGCCGCTACGGTCGGAGGTTCGAATCCTGCCTCGGGTATGGATGTGTGTGATGTCCTTAGGTCAGTTAGGTTTAAGTAGTTCTAAGTTCGACAGGTATAAAGACAGGTATAAGACAGGTATAAGAACAAAGTTCATGACCACAGCAGTTAAGTCCCATAGTGCTCAGAGCCATTTGAACCATTTTTGTAAAATTGGATGATCCAAAGGGAAACGACCTCTCGGGCAACCACCTAATGTACGGCATAGCAGCTGGTCCAGTAAATCCACCGAATGAGACAGACTAACAAGGACAACCCTAGTCAGCAGCAGAAGAAGAAAAAGAGACTGAGTCCTCTGGATGTTTAGCTACTTGGAGACCATTTGCAGTCATTCATGGACGCCGTGATCCCCAGCAATGTTGCAATTTTTATGCATGACAAGGCAGTATGGTCCGGGCCACAAGTGTTCGTGACTGGTGTGAAGAACATTATGTAAATTTCGAGCAAATGATTTAGCAAGCGAAATTGCCCTACATGAATCCTGTCGGACATTTAAGGGACATAAACGAGAAGTCAATTCGTGCACTAAATCCTGCACCAGCAGCGCTTTGAAAATTATGGACGGCTGTAGAGGCCGCATGGCTCAGTATTTCTCCAGTGGACTTGCAACGATTTGTTGAGTCCATGCCACGACAAGTTGCTCCACTACGCCTGGCAAAGGAGGTCCGGTAAGGAGTTATCAGGTATCCCATGGCTTTCATCACCCCAGAGTATATGCCACGTACGATATCATCTGTAAAAGTGCACTACTTCGCAGCGTAGCAAGTGATATCGCCTGACCACGGGTACCACTCTTGTCGGTGTCACAAGAGGAATTCGCCGACTCGGCAGTCTCCCGCTCTAGGAACGCCGGCAGTGCTCGCCACAGCTGGAAACAGAGCCACGAACAAGAGGCGGCGAGAATTCAGATCCACGCAAATGATGAGCACCCGGTTAACCGCTACCCCAGACTAGTCCTTCGGCCGTAAATACTTAATACAACCTATGCTAAACCGAGGAAGCTCGCTAGTATTTCACTAAATATGAATTTTTCAGACGTTGGTTTCGCGATATTAAGTATTCTCTAGTGTAGCTGACAGAGATGCAAGGCAAGGGCTGAAACCATAAACTTAGATCGCAAGAAGCATTAATTATTTAACCAAAATTATTTATTAACGTTTTTGAATTTTTAATAACTTTGAAAATACTGCTAAAATTTAAAACGAAATACGTGGGTGCATGCAAAATATAACAATAAGGATGTGAACAATTCATGCATCAGTTATGTATGGCATGGACCCTCGCTTTCGTTTTAACTCTTACGAGTATATCCACAACTGTTAAACACTTGCAATCACAGAACTTCAGACCATATTGCAGTGCCTGTGTTGCCAAGAAAAACGACGCATTTTTCCTTCGGAGATGCATGCATGTCCGAAGGAAAGCTGCATCTTTGTGACGCAGAAACAACGGCATATGGAATTTTGGGTCTAGCCGTGGGTCGCGCGCGGATAGCCAAGGCGGTTAACGCGACCGGTGGCGTATACCCGAAAATCCGGTTTCGAGTCCCGGTCCGGTATAAAATTTCATCGTTGTCATTTCCTTACACAGCTGATGGCTGTCCGTATAAATGTCACAGATTTGCAGGATATGTAAGGTTATGTATCTGTAGGGGTTTTTTAGTTTGATTTGGAAATATGGTATATTATTATTATGGAAATATGGTAATTATTATTATTTACGTCGGGGTCCTACAGGAGCACGCCAGGGACAATCAATTAATATCGCTTTTGATGGTTGGCCTTCCTTAGCGCCCTAATTTGTTTCTTCCTTTCACGATGACGTCTGTTTCTTTGCCGCGCGGTATTAGCCGAGCGGTCTAGGGCGCTGCAGTCATGGAGTGTGCGGCCGGTACCGGCGGAGGTTCGAGTCCTCCCTCGGGCATGGGTATGTGTGTTTGTCCTTAGGATAATTTAGGTTAAGTAGTGTGTAAGCTTAGGGACTGATGACCTTAGCAGTTAAGTCCCATAAGATTTCACATACTTTTTTCTCTGTTTCTTTCACCAGACCAGGGTGTTCCAGTCCGTTTTCTAATTTACTCTGACCAAATTTCCAGTTAAATATCTTTTATCTGCATGTTTTTACATCTGTAACGTCGGCATGAGTTATTCGGCTGTTTCAAGATCCTTCTTAATAGCAGCGATCCATTTAATTCGCTCAGTTTTGTCTTTACTTTTGTTTTCGTAGAATTCTATTATTTGTTTTGTCAACCTAGTGGGTTTTGCCATTAAAATTTGCGTCTTCGTTTTCTCATCTCACCATGTATATCTGTGTATTCTTCTATTGCTGCGCGTGGTAGTCGCGAGATCTAAGGCGCCTTGCCACGGTTGGCGCGGTTCCTTACAACTTTCTTGGATGTTAAGAGCCAAAATGCCATTTTCGTTTTTGAAGCAAAGACTTTGATGTTGGTATCCGATTAGTTTGGTTTTGAATGTTTTATAAAAGTTTCTTGTATTGTTCTTTTGGAAATCTTTTTCGATATCTAAAAGTTGGGCATTTTCGTAGTTTCTTTTAGCCTGTCCGATTAATTTAGATATTCCTTTTCTTATAGTCAGAAAAGTGTTGTACATAATTTCAGTTTTGTTACTATTCCAATTTTTGCATGCCTCATGCCTCGACTTAACTGCCGTTTCACAATCCGCCTTCCACCAGGGTTGTTTTTGTTTCTTTCGAATCGTAATGTACTTTTGTGCCCTCTTGGTAAACTTTTCTTTTACGCTTTGCCACTTCTTGGATTGTTTTTTCTCAAGTTCGCTTGTTAGAACTGAGGTTATTCTAGCAGATTCAAATTTTGGGATAATTTTTTTTTGTTTTGAAGAGTTTTTGAGGCTGAAGTTTTACTTTTATTCGCGTTAAATAATGTTCAGAATCAATATTAGCACCTTTACTAACTTGGACATTTAAAATTTCATTGCAGTTACGGTATGAAATTTGTACATGATTTAAAATCCCCCAGTATACGTATTGGGTGCCCCCCCAAGTTTTTTTTGTTTAGAAGAGTTCTTTCTAAAATGTGTTCGCAAGATTTAAATGTTAAAATTTTTGCTCTTTTCAGCATGCCTTTGAAATTTTGATTTGTCCATTAATGCGCAGGAAATCATCCCAACGTTTCCTTATTTTTTCACCTAACTGGGCATTAAAATTACCCATTAAAATTTTAACATGGTTTGACGGAATTTACGAGTTGATGCTTTCTAACATTTCCGTAGTTTTATTTACTGCTTCTGTTTTTTTTTTTTTTTTTTTTACGGTTATCCTCATTGATTAGCGTATGGCATTAATTAAAGTGTTTGCTTTATTTGCCCATTTAAGAAAAAATATTATTAGTCTATTATTAATGGGTTTTACCTCCATTACTGAATTTAAAATGTATTTGCAGACTGCAAAAGCGACTTCCAGGTATGGTGTATTATTAAGTATTCTTCTATCAGTTTTACTTTTATAAAGACGATATTTGCCGAAACCCACGAGGGAGGTTAATATTAGTCATTCGTGTTTCTTCAAGTGCCAAAATTTTTGTTTTCTGTTCTTTTAATGTAATTCCCATTTCATGAAGTTTACTTGGTTGAAAAAGTATTTGTTTTGGTTTTAAATTGGCCAGAGGACTCCGACTTCCTGTGCTGAATCACTTTGCATTTTAATCTGGCCACCCCAAGTTTCGAAAGACGCGCCAGTAATGCTGTCGGTGGATTGACCATCTGGGGTAATATTGTGGTTATCAAAATGCTCCATGATGATTTTACCTGGAATGAGGTGTGGTTGAGTAGACTCAATGAGTGAACTCAGTGTATTAAGGCTAGCACGGTTAGTTCTAGAATATAAATTTCAGCCGCTCCACCGGCAAACAGACGCCGACCACTTTACCGTTTGCTACAAGACATACGAAAAGTGGATTTGGTTTTGTTTTTCCTTGGTCTGCAAGTGTTTATTCTGGATTCACAGCTGTTCACCTAATCTGCACTATTCGCCACCTGTGACCCGTCCAATACCCTAGGAAGGGTTGGCTTCTTAGAGTTGTAGTTACTAATTCTTGAAGTCTGGATGTTGTATATTATAAATAAAATTTCATTTTAATAATTATTTTGTGCTTTTCTGTCTTGTTTGTGTGAGAAAATTTTTTAGTCGATTTCCAGTATTTACATCAGTTTGTCTTCACCTGAGACAGCATACTGCTTCCTCCTAGGTGTATTTCGCAAAATTATCGGGAATTTAAAAATTGGAGAGATTGAAGCTCACATGGAGGCATACCAGCTGCCCCTCTTACAGCAAACCGATTGCGTTTGTAAAAAGAGGGAGAAGTGGCAGTGGTGCACAAAGCGCACTCAGCCACACACCAGAAAGAAATCTAGTTAATACTACACTATCATCCAGTTGTGAGCTACTTTTAAAATTTCAGGTCTCTATCTCCAGGGGAAGTTAGTTTAAAATCTGTTCCCTAACTTGTACCGAACAGAAAGGCAGACAGACAACAACGCGATATTCATCTCCTCTTTCCTGCGCGCTCTGCTCAACCCTACTCATCCATTCACATTCCCTGTAGAAGGTATTCCTATACTAACCGCACTGCACGCTAAACCTGCATAGGAAACTTAATGGTCCCCATCACCACTCCTACTAAAAAGACCGACAAGAAAACTAGTTAATATTGCATTGTCACCCTGTTTTGAGCTTTGTTTTAAATTGCAAGTCTCCAACTTATTGAGAAGCTTGTTTAAAATTTATTGCAAAAATCTGAACATAATAGACAGACAAACAGAAAAGCGACCTAACAAAAACACCATAAAAAGTGTTTGCCTTGTAAAAGAAAAACGCTCACATGTAACAGGAAAAACTAATATGCGCAAAAGCAAACTGTAAATGTCCATTCTTATTTGTAAAGGAAAGTTTACTTTATTCAAAACTACCTTTGAACGTGATAGTTCCTCGTTACACTAACCTCTTTACATTCTGTTCAGGTCTACTTCATTATTGGTCATAATAGGTAAGTTCTGCATCTCTGTTTGGCAGAATATTATTATTATTATTATTATGAAAGGAGCTCTTTTTTTACATTCTACAACAATTTTATTTTTGGGCTACTCAGATTTCGATTTCCTAGGGCATCATCTTGTGATAACTGGCGTCAATTGATGGTAGCCTAAGGAGATGAAACCCGTTTAGCAACAAAACGAAAATGCTTATGGAATTCAAAGAGTTTCATTTTTGTACTACAACAATGAGTTTATACTTTCAGATGAATTTCATTGAAGTATGTATTTACTTCCTTTGTCTATTATCTACAGCCTTACGTCTGCCGGTCGCGGTGGTCTCGCGGTTCTAGGCGCTCAGTCCGGAACCGCGCGACTGCTACGGTCACAGGTTAGAATCCTGCCTCGGGCATGGATGTGTGTGATGTCCTTAGGTTAGTTAGGTTTCAGTAGTTCTAAGTTCTAGGGGACTGATGACCACAGATGTTAAGTCCCATAGTGCTCAGAGCCATTTGAACCTTACGTCTGAGGAAAGACGATATTTCTGTGTGTCATTTTGTTTCTTTTCGGACAAAACCATCTTGGATTAGCACGCGTTTAATTCTGAAACAGCGCCTAACGCACCACGCTGAGGTTTTTTCCATTTTTGTACATACTCTTCGCCTTAAAAAAAAAAAAAAAAAAAAAAAAAACATGGTTCAAATGGCTCTGAGCACTATGGGACTTAACATCTTAGGTCATCAGTCCCCTAGAACTTAGAACTACTTAAACCTAACTAACCTAAGGACATCACACACATCCATGCCCGAGGCAGGATTCGAACCTGCGACCGTAGCTGTCCCGCAGTTCCGGACTGCAGCGCCTAGAACCGCACGACCACAGCGGCCGGCCAAAGAATCCAGAAGTTGTGGTCGCACGTCATGGTAACCGCATGCTCATATGCACCATCGATGTGTACGTAAATAAGTAGAGTTGCAGTTCTATGTGTCGGGTAAAATGGCCACCAGAGTGCATTAATGTTGTTTATATTTAGAGTTGTTACCTGTCCTGGTAAGGTCTATAATAGCCTGCCCGGCTAGCCGCGCGGTGTAATGCGCTGCTTCCCGAGCGGGAAGGTGTGCTGGTCCCTGGCACAAATCCGCGCGGCGTATTAGTGTCGAGTTCGGTGTGCTGGCCAGCCTGTGGATGGTTTTTAAGGCGGTTTTCCATCCATCCCGGCGAATGCGGAATGGTTCCCCTTGTTCCGCCTCAGTTACACTGCCTCTGCGATTGCCGTGCAAACACCGTTTCCACATACGCATACACCATAATTACTCTACTATGCAAACATTTGGGGTTGTACTCGTTTGGTATGAGACGTTCCTGGGGAAGGGCGGGGGATCCACTGGGGGCCGAACGAACCACACAGTAACCCTGGGTTTGGTGTGGGGCAGCGATGGGTGGGTGCATTGCTGTGGCCTGTTGTGGGGATGTGAACCACTGAGGGCTACGGCGGGACGAAGCCGCTCCGTCGTTTCTAGGTCCCCGGTTTAAATACACAATACTATACAAGGAGTTTAATGAGCTTGAAAAGCGTCCAACTGAGGGATCACTGTAAAGGGCATGGAGATGCCGTGCATTCATGTTAGCGTTATCAGAGCCTGGTAATATCTATAGTTATGGGGCATTCAGATTGGCAATGGCCTGATATTCGACTGCATGGGTACAGTGAGAGTAGGGTGCCTTGCCCAAGGTGGGACACTGGCCTGCGGCTGCGACTGTACACTCCCTCAAGACATGGGTGACCACGGCGCTGCACCATTGCTGCTACGGACACGCAGCATCGTGTCTAGATAAAGAAAACAGCGATGAAACATTCACAGAAAGTACTGCTCTGTGAGTTAGTCTCTCAACATCAATGTGTCTATGATGTCAGGCATCATACTTGCAAGGACATTTGGTTAAAGCAGTGTCTCAGTTGTAAAGCTGCCATCTGATTGAAAACTCCTTTGTTTGTTCCAAACATTTTTTTATTAAATGGGGTGACAAATAAATAAGAGGAAGCTTGTAGAAAATATTTCTTTCTCGATTCTACTGGTGTTGCCTGTAGAGATTGGGAAGGAATATTTCAGATATGTGTGAAATTTTTCTGTGGCCAAAAAACCGAAAAAATTTGGTAATTAAACTAGTATGCTTTTATTTTTAATAAACCTATACTTAATGGCGTTTTAAGAGAAATTTTCAAGAACTTGGGACATATCTCGGAAAAGTAGAAGGGAGAGGAAGCCTGGAACACAATCAAATGCCTCAACGAAATCAAACTCGGCTTTCGTGGATACAGTTCAACATGAATTCCAATAAGTAAATTTTTTGCTTAGGAGAATAGAGCGAAAGGGAGAAAGCATCCACAATATCTAAAGGCAACTGCAAAAGCAGATGATGAAAACATTTCACCACTGAACATGGGTATCGGTATGAGGGCATCCACACCACCGTTTTATTTCAGTGAAACTAAAAGAAGCATACG
This sequence comes from Schistocerca nitens, assembly GCF_023898315.1. NCBI lineage: Eukaryota > Metazoa > Arthropoda > Insecta > Orthoptera > Acrididae > Schistocerca > Schistocerca nitens. The sequence continues at coordinate 403,656,947 of NC_064617.1, forward strand.
GAATTTCGTGATGGAAATACAACTGGAAAAATAGTTAAGAGTATGTCAGTAGAGACTGATATTATCTGCAACTGGTAAACAAGAGAAAATTAACGTCGCAGGAAGTTTTCGGCTGCAATGGTGAGTTTCTTGAAGCATATGCCAGTTACCATTTTCTGCATATCGTTTTCTGTCAATTGCAAAACACAACAACATGCGAAAACTGACTGAAATTTAATCCAAAATGAGGTCACATTTTGTGCCGTCTTTTAGCAGGTGCCTGTTATTAAAATATTATAACAAATTTCTGTGTCATATGTAGCAAAATCATTATTTATTTTCTTTTTCTTCCTCGTGTTGATCAGTTTCATCGTCTTCTTCATGTAGTCGTGTTCAGTTCGGCCTTGTATCTCTCCAGCCCGTCACTGACTGTCCGTAGCCCCTGCGGCTGGAGCCCCTCCTTCGGAAACAGCCGCAGTTCCAGGCAACAGCCGTGCCTTGGATAACGCAGCTATACTCGTCAAGGCTAGGGTCCATCACATCTGACCACCACAAGGGAGGTTCGCAGTATTGTTCACCACACGCATTGTAATCCCTACACGTCAGCTCCGGCAATCCAAGAACAAGTGATGAACTCCTCGAGTATTCTTCGTCATTCCACACAACTGGTTGGAGGCTAGCAGCAGCCGAGCGAGGGATACCATCAACACAACACAAAGGGCTGTATGTGGAGTGCCGCAGTGACCAGGAAGCATGGACCGCTGATGAATTCCATCGCGTTGTGTTCAGTGATGACTCACCACTCTGGGCTACCCTGAATGACCATCGTCAGCGAATATGGTGGCGACCTGCAGAGAAGTAACATTCTTCCAATGTTTCGGAAAGGTACAGCACTGTTTCTCTTGACATTATAATGTGGGAGTCCATCTGGTATGCCTTAGGTTACGACAGCTGTTGACTGAGGGATCTAACACGGCATTACCAATACGTCACGAACGTTCCACGTCCTCATTTATCCCTCTCATGCAACAGTACTGCGGTGCCATTTTTCAGCAATGCTCGTTCAAATACGGCAAGTGTCTCTATGCACTGTCTGCGTGATGTTGCATAGGAAATATGTGAGATTAGCTCGGACGTCAGGTTCTCCCCAAAACCATTATGCAGGATATTAACGACGAGTACAACAGTTATGGGCCAGGCGAGTTCGGGAAGGCTTTTACACCTTCACGAATGGAACCAGTACATGCATCCAGGGCAGAGATGTTGCAACGTCATATTTATAAGTGAGGTCATGCCACCAAGTTCTTTGTAAATGTGAATCCGTAATCATGGCTATAACGTCACGTATCCTTGGAGTTTTAATTTGCTTCTTCCTTCCCATCTGTATGCTTCACTTTTTGTCAGGCAGCGTATAACAATGGTGATCTAATAACTTCAACAATGAGTATCTGAAAGCAACACGTAAGGATGGTTGAATATGTACCTTTGGTCTTTAAGCAGCTGCCGTCGTCCACAGAGCTGATTATGCAACGGAGGTCTTCCTCAAGTGATGTCTTTCAGATCTTCTGCCACAGGCTTCTTATACCTGATATCGCTTTTCTTCGACAGTCTTCCAACGCTGATCTACGTTGTTGATGATTGTTCTCTGTTTGCCTGTCCACTTCTAGTTTGACCTCCGCACAGTTCTGCCCTATAGTAGACAACGTGACCTAACGTCGAAAAAGGTAGCAATAGCAGTAACTGCATTCCACGCTGACAAACGAGCCGTTATGGGTGGAACTGTCCTATTTGGTTTGAGATTGGCTCATTGTTTTTGAAGACCTTACTATTTTCTCCTTATTTTAGACACTACGAGTGACATGTCACTGCTTATGTTGTTGTTTACTTCCTGTTTCGTGCGTGATTTCAAAAGTACTAATGACGCATATACATAGCTCTTGGTCTCTCTCTCTCTCTCTCTCTCTCTCTCTCTCTCTCTGTGTGTGTGTGTGTGTGTGTGTGTGTGTGTGTGTGTGTGTGTGTGTGTGTGTGCGCGCGTGTGTGTGTGTGTGTGTGTGTGTGTGTGTGTAGACCGCCACAGTGTAAGCATCGTATTTTGGTGAGAAAATTGACCTGTGTCTTACTATTTGTGTGACATAACTGAATCAAGACTTTCTTTCTTCCAGCCTCCACAACCACTGTTCCATGGGCTGTTCGGTGTGACTGTTCGAGTTACTAAGGTTTGTAAATGCAGCACAGTAGATATCATATATGAGACACTTAAAACCAATTAGGGGTTTACGCATATAAAAGTACCAAGAGACTGTGACATGTGACGAGCAAATTATTCGTGTGGAACTTCTATCTGAAGTTTTACTATGTAAATTTATAAGCACTGTTTCAAAATGACTAGATGAAAAGGACCCATTTCGCTTATTTCCCATTTGTTTGCTGACCTAGAAGAAAAGGGAGCCATAAAGCATCCTATCCGTGTAATATCTACCTTATTCGGCGTATATTCCTATACATTTCAATTAGTGTTAGTTTTCGAGTGCAGGGACGCATATGCAGTTTGCCTTGTGATAAACAGGAATCTTTTCGATTCCCTCTACTGGAAGGTTTCCCCTTGTACTTTGTTCATGCTGATACTGTACGCTAATATTACTAGAAATAGGAAGCTTTTAAAACTGGTTGGGAAATTAAGTGAAATGAGTGGAATGCATGGTATGAATACTTGTTCTTTCCGGTTAAGATTTCCATTCCTATGATGTTTCTTACAAGTTTTTCTGCAAGTGTATTTTAGGAACATTCAATAAATTTAGTAATACTGATGTAACGTTTATGCTTTTCACTTAGTTCATCAGTTTATCAATAAATTTAAATACATTTTATTCGCCGGATACCATTTCCTATATTCATTAATTGGTTGTGGAACTACTTCATTTCTCCTTGCACTTGTTCGGTCTTTACGTAATATCTTTCTGTAAGCAGGCAGATGTTTCGATTAGTTGTTCCTCTATTTTTACGATGTTGCATAGCTCATCGGTGACGACGGTCTTGCAGGAGTGTAGTCAATACGATATGTGCCATGTCCAAGTAGTATACTCCACAATACAGAAAAACATTCGCGAATATTCTTAAAATATCGGGAATGTTAAAGAAAAATTTTCCCTTGAAAAATATAAGTATATTCATGCGAAAGAGCCAGATGTCCTGATATATACTGACTTATTACATTTAGCAAATGCTTCAATAATTGTGATTGTGTACCTGTCGTAAAAATAGTAAAAACACGTTGCGAATCTTCGGATGGATCATATGCACGAAATGGTCATTTGTTACTGTTTAAAATCCCAGGTATATCTTCGTTGTAGTCAAAGAACGAGACACACTATTCAATCACCTGTGCCATGCCACGAATTAAATTTAGTACTGACTATCATTGCTTTGTGGGCCTAAAATCATTTACGATGAAAAAAACCAACTCTCAAATTCGCATCTGGAAACGTTGTTTTCCCTTGTAATATTTACTTGTCTAGTACTGTGACTTAAAAGACGGAATTTGTTATATACACTCTGATTTACATGGCACACCACAGTTTTTCATTATAGCGTATAAAATTATTATTTTCTTGGATAATTGTCTACAGAAACTTTAAGATGACTGCAGAAGTGATATTCCGGCATTTCAAGGGCATTAGCAGACTGCCAATACCTCATAAAGTAGCGTGAAACTGAAAGGTAACCCTAGTGGGGACTGTTTAAGTGATTGAGTGTGTTGGCATAATTTTAGTGTTCTAACAACATCTATTTTTTCTTAAAAAAAAAGGAGAGACATAAACAATGCTAAACAAGTTATTGATTGAATACTGTAAACAACTAACAGGTGGTTTAACGTTACAATGGACAAGGGTCCTGGGTGGCAAAAGAGAGTCAAGTACTCTGTCCCTAAAAATGTTGATAACCCAATCTGAATTGATCTGACGCTGAGCACACTTTGATTGATCAAATACTGAAGTTTCTCTACATAGGTGCAGCTGAGAGCAAGTGGCGATTGAGATCTGTACACCCTGACAGTGCCAGAGCGGCAATATGTTTGCTTCGTGCGGCGATGTAACTTGCAGCTGGTGAGATGTGTGCTACAGAAGTGAGACTTGGAGGTGACACCTGTGAATCGATCACGGTCACGAAAGAAATGCAAAAATCTCACAGTCTAGCGATCAGGCAGACGGATAGCAAACTGCTCTCTACCAGAGCCCTGAAATCGTGGTAGATTTCATTGTGGGACACTCCCGTTGGCAACGAGCGAGGTGAAACAGTGGTTAGCACACTGGACTCGCATTCGGGAGGACGACGGTTCACTCCCGCGTCCGGCCATCCTGATTTAGGTCTTCCGTGTTTTCCCTAAATCGCTTCTGGTAAATGCTGGGATGGTTCCTTTGAAAGGGCATGGCCGACCTCCTTCCCCATTCTTCCCTAATCTGAGGAGACCGATGACCTCACAGTTTGGTCTCCTCGCCCAAATCAACCCAACCCAGCATCTGTCTGCTGGTCGTACCGACGACCAATTTGGCTCTCTTACATGACAGAATACACAAGGATACCAAACGTCAAGACTGGTTAACCAAAAACGGATAAGTGTGCCCTTGTCAAATGAGTAGTCCGAGACGTTTGAAGTCACACTGTCAGTACAGTAAGAACTTCACCACAGGTTCGAAAGTCTAAACTACTCGCATGTGAAGTCAGTTTTAGGACAGGTCCCAAGTACCAACCACACATGCCAGAGCTTCGACCAGAAGTGCTTCCAGAACAAAGTCCCACACTCGAGTGCTTCGCACCTCTCCAGAAAAAAATTCGCTTTCCCACAAAGTGCACAAACGACACCACCCTCACCCCATCTTGAGCCAATCACAGGGCTCTAGAGGAGCTAAATCTCCCCTCCCACACGACAGCACAAAATCATGTAGAACCAGGGCAAGATTTAAGACATCTGTGTCTCTGGAAAACAAAGAAACCGCCAATTACTACCTTTTTTCAGTTTTTGGAGAGGGGGAAGATGATTTTATCCGAAGTCATGTCGCTCCCCACACCAACAAGCAAACATATACAACCATAAATATCTCTGTCTAAATCGCCTGTGCCTTGGAGCTTGATAGTCCTGGCTATGAGGTGTAATAAAGATTCTATCTGTAAACGTTGCTTATACAACCAAAGCAGCTGATGGAACTGGTTCACAGGACTATTTTCAGCATCAGTGCACACGAAAACTTGTGAATTTTTATTACACGTGGCTCTGCACACAGCGTCCAGTTTACGACTCCACTGTGTAGACAGACGCTTTCCTTCAGACCACTGACCCCAGAACAGGTTTCCACTGGTGCCATTGCAGGTATTGCAGCATTGTTCTGTTGGAGACCTGTCTTTACAAGGGGCTGCCCTGTACAGCTGTGGACCTGTCAGGCAAGATTTACTGAGGGATAGGCTCTCCGCCAATTGGTTTGAACTCCAACATGCATTTCTACGAGCTAAGAAATATAAAAATGCCTTATGATTTTAGCACCCTACAAGGCTCCATCAACGTCTGCTCAGGCCTTTAACTTTCTAGTTTCGTTCAAGGTGTGTCAGGGTGTAATGAAATCTTTAATAATTTTCCGTATCCGAGAAACAGGTGAGTGAGTAACTTGTCCTCTCTCAAACTTAAAAAAAAAGAAAAGATAAACAGCCTTACAAAACTTAGAGTACACGATAGAGGAAACTTAACATTTCATGCATCCAAGTAGGTGGCAAAAATAAATTTCAATATAATGAAACAGAAAATGAAAATATGTTACATGACGATTAGTTTGCAGCTCTCACATTCCACTTCATAATTCAGCAAGTGTTAAGAAAAATCACGGATTCGACAACTTAAAAAACCGATAGGAAGTTGTAAGAGCCAAGATGAATAAGAATGCAAAACAAAGACCAAAGTACTCGGATTACAAGGGGTGTGAGACATGGGTGAACAGTTTTTCCCCTGTTGTTCAATCTTTATACCAAAGAAGCATTAGCGGAAGATAGGTTCAGAATCGGAATTAAAAGTCAGAGTGGAAAAATATCAATGATAACATTCTCCGATAACGTACCTGTTGTCAGTGAAAGCAAATGGAATCAGCTACCTCATGAGCACATGCTATGGATACAGAGTAAATTGGAGAAATAATAAATAACGAATAGGAACACAAATGAGATTAATATGAAATTTAGGATCACTAAATATAGAGAGTAAACGATTTCTACTACTTTGAAGCACACTAACACGTGATGGGCAAAGCAAGAAGGATAGAGAAAGTGATTAGTGCAGCCAGCCAAGGCATTCCTGGAAAAAGTAAGTGTACCAGTATCAAACCTTTACCCTAATTTGTTTCTTTATTTACATAATAATATGTATTTAATATAACAAGTTTTTAAATCTGACTAAAAATTGATGAAGTCCCATACTCCGTGACGGAGCATAGGGGAACGATGCGGGAGACCCGCACCTCCGTACTAGGCAAGGTCCTAGTGGAGGTGGTTGGCCATTACCTTCCTCCGACCGTAATGGGGCTGAATGATAATGATGAAGACGACACAACAACACGCAGTCATCTCGAGGCAGGAACAATCCCTGACCCCGCCGGGAATCGAACCCGGGAACCCGTGTTGGGGAAGCGAGAACGCTACCGCGAGACCACGAGCAGCGGACGACTGAAAATTCTAAAATAATTTCTCATAGGTCCATACTGATTGTCAACTGCATACAGATAATTCTAAAAGTTTATGTATGTGGATTTTTAATAGGTATGAAAATACTTACAAGATTTATAACAAGGAATGTGAGGCGCTTGCAGTATGTAACAGTTAGGAGATGAACTATTCATGAAGCTAATGTGTGTGTTGCTTGCACTCCACTCTTTTCCTTTCAAATCTAACAAGTATTTTCAAATCTGCTAAAATTCAGGATCACAAATTTTGAGAACTAACTGTATGGAGTCAGGAGTTTAGATGAGCCTGGAAGAAATTATATCATACTTTTCAGTTTAACTTGTAAAGATTTTATATTAATAACTGATTTTTATTTCTTTCTTTTTCTCTTTTGTGTTAAAATTTTCTCAACGGGTTTGAAAGATTATGGAGAGACGTATGTTACACTTCAGGTATGTTTCAAAGTCTTTTCACCTGATCATACCTGAATTAGAACATTGCTATATATATATACGTACTAAAAATATATCAATCATTTCAATTGTTAATTTCCTAAATACTAATACACTCCTGGAAATGGAAAAAAGAACACATTGACACCGGTGTGTCAGACCCACCATACTTGCTCCGGACACTGCGAGAGGGCTGTACAAGCAATGATCACACGCACGGCACAGCGGACACACCAGGAACCGCGGTGTTGGCCGTCGAATGGCGCTAGCTGCGCAGCATTTGTGCACCGCCGCCGTCAGTGTCAGCCAGTTTGCTGTGGCATACGGAGCTCCATCGCAGTCTTTAACACTGGTAGCATGCCGCGACAGCGTGGACGTGAACCGTATGTGCAGTTGACGGACTTTGAGCGAGGGCGTATAGTGGGCATGCGGGAGGCCGGGTGGACGTACCGCCGAATTGCTCAACACGTGGGGCGTGAGGTCTCCACAGTACATCGATGTTGTCGTCAGTGGTCGGCGGAAGGTGCACGTGCCCGTCGACCTGGGACCGGACCGCAGCGACGCACGCCAAGACCGTAGGATCCTACGCAGTGCCGTAGGGGACCGCACCGCCACTTCCCAGCAAATTAGGGACACTGTTGCTCCTGGGGTATCGGCGAGCACCATTCGCAACCGTCTCCATGAAGCTGGGCTACGGTCCCGCACACCGTTAGGCCGTCTTCCGCTCACGCCCCAACATCGTGCAGCCCGCCTCCAGTGGTGTCGCGACAGGCGTGAATGGAGGGACGAATGGAGACGTGTCGTCTTCAGCGATGAGAGTCGCTTCTGCCTTGGTGCCAATGATGGTCGTATGCGTGTTTGGCGCCGTGCAGGTGAGCGCCACAATCAGGACTGCATACGACCGAGGCACACAGGGCCAACACCCGGCATCATGGTGTGGGGAGCGATCTCCTACACTGGCCGTACACCACTGGTGATCGTCGAGGGGACACTGAATAGTGCACGGTACATCCAAACCGTCATCGAACCCATCGTTCTACCATTCCTAGACCGGCAAGGGAACTTGCTGTTCCAACAGGACAATGCACGTCCGCATGTATCCCGTGCCACCCAACGTGCTCTAGAAGGTGTAAGTCAACTACCCTGGCCAGCAAGATCTCCGGATCTGTCCCCCATTGAGCATGTTTGGGACTGGATGAAGCGTCGTCTCACGCGGTCTGCACGTCCAGCACGAACGCTGGTCCAACTGAGGCGCCAGGTGGAAATGGCATCAAGCCGTTCCACAGGACTACATCCAGCATCTCTACGATCGTCTCCATGGGAGAATAGCAGCCTGCATTGCTGCGAAAGGTGGATATACACTGTACTAGTGCCGACATTGTGCATGCTCTGTTGCCTGTGTCTATGTGCCTGTGGTTCTGTCAGTGTGATCATGTGATGTATCTGATCCCAGGAATGTGTCAATAAAGTTTCCCCTTCCTGGGACAATGAATTCACGGTGTTCTTATTTCAATTTCCAGGAGTGTATAATGAAGGAAGCAAATTAAATTTTATATGATTTTATAAGTTTCTTTACTTCTTGAAAACTATTGTGACCAGAAACCAGAAAGATCATGAACTACTCAAAGAACCAGCAGAGACTGACCAACTGGCCAAGGGAAAAGACAGTGGTTAGAAGAGTGTGAGCAAGAGGACAGCAGTGAGAGGAAAATGGCCAGTACAGATGTCATGGCGTAATAACGAAGTTCATATGAGTAATGCAAAACCGAAAACCTAAGATGCAGTGAACTCTGAGACCAAGCCAACAATGTGTTATGAGAATGATAGGAGACAGCAGTACATTCATAACTGAGCCCAGAGCTGTGGCGAGCACTAATTGGCCGGAAAGGTGGCCATGGCCTTGTAGTACCATGTGGCTAACCCTGCAGAAGCGGTACTAGTGTTCACGGATGTAGCAGTGCCATCTAGCGGCCGTCATCTAGTCCCAAGCTTCGATCCTGGAATGCATTCTGATACTATACACACAACACTCCAGACCTGGAGGACAGCTGAGACGTCAGGCATTAGCAACCCTTTCTCTCCCATACCCAACCCTTTGGGCGATAGGTGGATGAGACGGACAGGAAAGCTAGTTAATATTTCAATGTCATCCATCTCTGAACTAGATTCAAAAAATTTCAAGTCTCTAGCTCATTGGGAAGTTAGTTGAAAATCAATTGGAAACTTTGTACCAAAGAGATAAAAATGGTTCAAATGGCTCTGAGCACTATGGGACTCAACTGCTGTGGTCATAAGTCCCCTAGAACGTAGAACTACTTAAACCTAACCTAAGGACAGCACACAACACCCAGCCATCACGAGGCAGAGAAAATCCCTGACCCCGCCGGGAATCGAACCCGGGAACCCGGGCGTGGGAAGCGAGAACGCTACCGCACGACCACGAGATGCGGGCATCAAAGAGATACAGAGACAAGAAAGCGACCTAATAAACATGTGTTAAAATGGAATTTTTGATCGTTTGGACCACAACATTGTATGGAAGTGATTAACGGACCATGAAAAAATTTGTAAAGGAAGGGAATAGAAACATTTGCGACATGTTGTTAATTAAGGATTGTCAAACATGGTGGACTGGTAAGATAAATAAGGATGTTCTCTGTACAATCGACAAAGAAAGGAATACGTCGCAAACACAGATTAGAATAAGTGACAGGATGATGAGGTGCGTATTAGGACACAGGGAAGAAACTAGGGGAGAGGTCCAGTGAGAGAATGAGGCGGGCCAAAGAGAGGTAGTCGTAGTGGTACTTTACCATACTTTCCAGAAGACTGACGACCTACAGAAAGATAATACAGAAAGGGTGTCGTACGATTCAAGAAGCCGGACTCACATACGGAGTATTGAAGTATAAATACCCGTCCGAACTCAGTTTTTTTCATTATTTCCCGACATCACTCCAAGTGAAGTCGTGTTGCATCCAGTGTAAGTAACAAAGAGAAGGCAACAAAACTAGTTCAGATGCTGGTGTTCATGAACTTTGCAATGCCACGTCTCTTCAGTTTATGGCATAAGGCAGGGCCGGCCAAACGCTGCACAGTGTGCAGACGTGCGGAAGTGCTGCACATGTGCGCACGTGTGCGGCAGCGAGCGACAGCGACATCTGTTATTAGACATGTGTCCTAAATGAACGGCGGCGGCTCCACTTCCCTGTTTATGTGGTACAAGCAAGAGCGCAACATACCCAGTCTCGTTTACCCCTGGTAACCGTAACCTCAACAGATAAGTACTGAGAAATGGCAGGTACTGTGAAAAAGCAAAGGACGTGAGATCTATGTTCTCAGTCGTTTAAAAATGACTGGGAACTGCAATTCTTTTTTGTAGCCGTTGGTGAAAACTCACAGTGTTTGCTATGCCGCCGAATAATAGGCGGCCGGCGTAAGTTTTCAATTGAAAGACACTACAATACATATCACAAAGACGAGTGTAGTGTACTCGAGAGTGAAGAACGGCAAGCAAAATTAAATGTCCTTAAGAAAATGGATGAGACATCAACTCGATTATCATTTCTCATGACCAGTGATAAACGTGTTTGGATTTATTCCTTTCATAATTAAAAATTATTGTTTACTAACTGTGCATTAGTGCCTCATTCTGCTCCATGTTATCAGGAAAGTTGGTCATTAAACCGATTGTTCCAATGTATACTTACATTTACGGGTTTTTTTAATGTGTGAAGGGCTACGCTCAGCTGAAGTCGATAAAACGTACCATTCATCTAATTGTCGGTTATTATGCAGATTTCAGACGGAGCTGATGAAAGATGTAGCAATAATGGTATTGAAATTACAGGTGATCATCGAGAGGTCTGCGGTTATCATTCTGTTCAGAGGTCAGTGAGACAGAAATTATGTGGGTGTAACTGAGGGCACCGAGAATTAGTTATAGGAAACATTGCATTAGTTTAATGTTATTTGAAATCATGAATAAAGTTCGTTGGAAGTCGCTAAGTGCTCTCTTTCTTAAATACTAGATCAAAAACATTACTCGTATTTACGTGCCATCAGTCAAGCTGCCTTAATAAAAACCCACGGTTGTTAACTGTATTACTTGTCTTACTGGGTTAAACTGTTAACATAAAAGTAGACGTCTCAATGAGTAGACAGTGACAGTATTTTAATTGTTTAATACGCGAAATACCTTCCCATGGTTGGCTTGCAAGCTGTGGAAAGAGCACTAGAATGCGCCGGTACAGAGTATCCCAGCAAGTGGATAAAGCGACATCTGTGGGTAGAAACATGCAGTACATGAACGGTGACGGCTGCGGCGTGCACGCTGTTACCCGGAAGTTGCACATGTGCAGGAGCACCGCACGCGTGCAGAATTTCTGGCCGGCCCTGGCATAAGGCAAGGATTAAAGCATGTAGCACTAAGAGTTTCACTCTTTCCTCTTTCACGCTTGACTTTCTCGCGTTTTACCGAAGTAATCAGTTAGTTTTATATATGAAGAAGAAGGTAGCACTAAATGTTGACTTATTCTTGTAGGAACGTTTCGCCTCTTTTCACAGTAATCCTCTTCCTTACGTACTGTGAAACACTTGTAAGGTGGTGTAGTACTACCGCCACATCAGAGGATGCTGGAGAACATTATCCGGATAAACATGCAGTGACATATCGCATATCCATTACAGAACTCAAAATAGGTAGGGAAAGAAGCCACTTGATGACAAAATTGTGTGGGAATGGCCTTTAATCTCAAAAGTAAAATGTTTAGTAACTGACACTATCAGTTTCCAGCAACAATGCTCCATCTGGTATGCAAATTAGAAAAAAAGTATCTCAACTTCAAAATCACGTACAGGAATATGCCATTCTGTTACTAACGTATAATAAACTGTTATTTTAGTGTACTGAAAACGAATGTCTTTTCAGACGCTAAGGCGTTCATCTTTATTGCAGTCAGCGACTGGAATTCTTCATGGTTGGGTGCTGAGATACACTGTTAACAACTTTGTCTTCCACAGATGTCAAAAGAAAAGAAATGTAAACCAACAAATGACTGAAGGTGAACAAAATTCAGTAATAGCCACTCAAGAAATCATATAAAAAAGCAATTTATTTGAAAAGTATTTGTAACAAACGAAGAGGTATTTCACAAGTACAGTATGACGATAATGGGTAATGTCGTCTTTCGCCATACTTCTTGATTGTTTCTGTTGCCCCAATTACGATAAGTATATTTACATAAAATAATCCTTGTTTAGCTATTCGAAAATGTGTTATCTTTAAGTTTGTCACAGCCCCACAAAATTTGCGACTCTTTCCTTAACCGCTGTTCAAACGTCAGTGTCCGAAAGGATTTGCGAAATACTATCAAATCATTAGTTACGAGAACTGTATTTAATCGTCAAAAGATATAATTTGCTTCGAGAGCTGTATTGGACGATATTAACATTTCCATCACTTTTGTAATTCATATTAGGGGTTAAATTTCGTTTCCCTTACAGTGTTTCCGAAGCAATGTGATAGTCTATAGAAGACTAGCCTTCGTTTCTCTAAGCTGAGACTTTATTCAGACATGGCGCCTCGAAGTACTCCGAGGTCACTTCTCTAAGTTTTATTACAAATAAAGAAGACATAAAATGAGACAAAATGAAAAAGAATAAGTAGAATAAAGTTTCGTACGTAAGCCACAGTCAGTCAAATTTTCGAAAGGGTACTTTTCCGTTTGGTGACTTCTCACTACCAGAAATGCTTCTGAGGTACTCCACAAGCTACAGTAATGCTATCAATAAACACGTTTGGTAAGAAACCTTTCACTACTTGTGATGGCCCTATGAGAAACGAATGCTCATAGGAAAACGAATTTTTTTGGAATATTTTGTGAGAACACGCCGAAGAGAAATAAAGAATAAACGACTGGAAGAAACATATTTTAATTTACACATGATAGGTCAACGTATGTTAACTGCGTGCCATGTTTACGTACCGGGGTACAAACATTGTTCAGTGTGAAGGCCATCTTCATCCACGGCAGCCTGGGACAGCACTAGAGATACCGTTTCATATTTGTTCGCAGCACTTTCATGATGGAGGACCACGGAATGTTCAGCTGTCATGACACAGCTCGTGCATTGCCTGAAGATCGCACATCGTGTACAGCATTCTCAACCGTGGCAACAGTTACTTCTTGAACAATGTGTGGTGCAGCTGGTCGTCGCCCACTTCCAGGAGCAAAACCCAAGTGGATACTTAATTCAAATTTCCGAATCATGTTCTTCATCCCCGGCGAGGAAAGAGGACCTCTCCGTATTCGTTTAATGCATCGATACTCCACAAGAGCAGCAGCAATATTACTGTTGTTTTGATAAAATAGCTCTACGAGTAATGTCCTACTTACCTTGTCTGTACCCATGTTGACAGTCTGCAGCTGTAGCGCAGTCCGCAGCTCGTCGTCGTGCGGTAGCGTTCTTGCTTCCCACGCCCGGGTTCCCGGCTTCGATTCCCGGCGGGGTCAGGGATTTTCTCTGCCTCGTGATGACTGGGTGTTGTGTGATGTCCTTAGGTTAGTTAGGTATAAGTAGTTCTAAGTTCTAGGGGACTGATGACCACAGATGTTACGTCCCAAAGTGCTCAGAGCCATTTGAACCATTTTTTTATCAGCCTTGCTTCTAAAGCTGAAGGAAATTCAGTTTGGATGAACAATTACAAGATACAGTGGAATCGGCACCATTAAATCACCGAAATTACTTGAATATTTCTTCGCCTCGGCTTACTCGCACTTTTATTACAGACCCAACGGTCTAAAGTTGAACAATTAAGTGAACAATTTCTCTATCTGTTGGGATCCCAGGTTGGCTACACTGCATTCTACGGCCGATATCTCCAGGGGCCACCGCTTCAATGCGTTCGCACTAATATCGTTATAATACTGAACTGAACTTAGTGAATCTTCGCAAACTGTCGTGGATTATCGGGCTTACAATAACGATATCTATTTATTATAACTTAAATATATTAATTATTAATTTACCATATATGTCACTGTTGCAACTTTTTATCTGCATTGAGGCTTTGCTCGAATTTTGGGTCTCTAAATTGTCAACTGTTTAAAATATGATTACATTCATGTCGTTTTACAATACGATCTCGCTACTACTAAATGTATACGTTACGAATTTCTACGTTATTTTGGCGTTTATTATGAATAGTGCAACTTTCCCCAAGTTTTGAGGATCTAAATTGTGAACGTCTTTACATATGATTATACTCATGTCGTTAGGTGTTCGGAGGCAGGCAGCACATCCTCTACGCCAGTCCTGCTACCTACCACTACAATGACATGGACAACTCGCCATGTACAAGACTTGCTTACGGTATTTTTGTCCTTTGCTGTAACTTGGAACAAAAACTTTGGATAAAAAGCGATGGGAAAGGGACTTGAGATTTCTGATGGAAACGTCACACTACTTCTTGATTTTAATATTTCTCAGTATCGAAAACATTACACATACACTGAATTTTGCTTCGTAGCTACACATCAGTGTAATGAACAAACCTGGGTGACATTCCGTGAGCTTACGTTTCGTGCAGTTCAGCAGGAGGCGAACCTATATCGAATTCCATCTTGTTGTAGGGGAGTGAGACATTAATATGGGCACCGCTGCCAACCTCTGAGTCTCGTTGAGAAACAGGGCGAGATTAGATGAGATAATATTAAAGGATTAGATTATGTAAGTTTAAATTTACTTTTCATTCCAACAAATCCATAGAGAGGATATCATCCTGGATATACAAGACGTCAGAAAAACAGGAATGCACAATAAATATTTACAAAGAAAAACGTGTCTACAGATCTCAAGTGAAATGGTCCTCATGAGAATAAAAGGTTGTCACAATACATGTAGATGTTCAGTACACTGAGGTACATATTATAATACTTGGGCTATTGTAGCGTGGCACTACCAAACTGAAAATCTATTTTGCAATTCTTATTGACAAAGAACACATTACGGCACTCAATTGCTACAGAAGTCACGTGGTATCAAAACTATAATTATTTCAAATTAATAGTAACATATAAACGTCAGTTTTTTCTACTAACAAGGGAACCTCCCCATCGCATCCCCCTCAGATTTAGTTATAAGTTAGCACAGTGGATAGGCCTTGAAAAACTGAACACAGATCAATCGAGAAAACTGGAGGAAGTTGTGTGGAACTATGAAAAAAATAAACAAAATATACTAACTGAGTAGTCCATGTGCAACATAGGCAACATCAAGGACAATATGACCTCAGGAGCGCCGTGGTCCCGTGGTTAGCGTGAACAGCTGCTGAACGACGGGTCCTAGGTTCAAGTCTTCCCTCGAGTGAAAATTTTATTTTCGCAAAGTTATGATCTGTCCGTTCGTTCATTGATGTCTCTGTCTACTGTAATAAGTTTAGCGTCTGTGTTTTGCAACCGCACCGCAAAACCGTGCGATTAGTAGACGAAAGGACGTGCCTCTCCAATGCGAACCGAAAACATTTGATCGCAAGGTCATAGGTCAACCGATTCCTCCACAGGAAAACACGTCTGATATATTCTATACGACACTGGTTACGGCATGTGCGTGACATGACAGGAGTATGTTGTCGACCCTCCTAACTTGTACACTTGGCGAATGGGTAAGAAGATTCTTATACCTAGCCCGATTGAGGTTTTCTTGTTAATGTGATAATCACTCCCAAAAAAGTCATTAAAACATAAGAGTTTGTCACATAAACTGCAACAAATGAATGCAACAGTTTCACAGTCGCACAGTTTTCCCTGTGCTCTGTCAAAACATATGTTTTTAACGTTTTCATACAACGTCCCAATACCACGGCGCAGTTACCTCGCATCGGACGGACGGACGGACAAATAATAATTGTCTGAAAATAAAAATAATAAAGTTTTCACACGAGGGAAGACTTGAACCGAGAGCCTGTCGTTCGGGAGGTGCTCACGCTAACCACGGCACCACGGCGCTCCTGAGCTTACACTATCCTCGATGTTGACTATCTTGTGCATTGACTACTCAGTTTGTATATTTTGATTATTTTTTTCATAGTTCCACGCAACTTCTTCCTGTTTTCTCGATTGATCTGTGTTCATTTTTTCAAGGCCTGTCCATTGTGCCAACTTATAACTAAATCTGAGGGGGGTGCCATGGGGAGGTTCCCTTGTAGGAATTACGCTCCTCGTAAACTGAATTTCATTAGCAGTTAGACTATTCATGTCTGCTAGCAAGTTATTGAAAATGTGTGTTCCTGAATAGTGGACGCCTTTCTGGATAGAAGTAAGTTACTTTAAATTTTATTCTGATTCCATGAACTGAGCTGTTCGATTGAAAAAGAGATATTTTTATAATGGCAAATTTCATTAGGGAGTAAATATATTGGGCAGCAGTAGCTGGTACCCCGAGTTCTCTAAACAGGACTCCGCAGGATGCTCTAGACTTCACGCCACAAATAATTATGATTACACTTTTCAGGGCCAGGAGAACTTTAGTTTAGCTTGATGAGTTGCCCCAATAAATAGTTGAGTATCTGAAACTTCCTGGCAGATTAAAACTGTGTGCCCGACCGAGACTCGAACTCGGGAGAGCTTCTGTAAAGTTTGGAATGTAGGAGACGAGGTACTGGCAGAAGTACAGCTGTGAGTGCTGGCGCTGAGTCGTGCTTCGGTAGCTCAGTTGGTAGAGCACTTGCCCGCGAAAGGCAAAGGTCCCGAGTTCGAGTCTCGGTCGGGCACACAGTTTTAATCTGCCAGGAAGTTTCATATCAGCGCACACTCCGCTGCAGAGTGAAAATCTCAGTTGAGTGTCTGATTGTGGAATGAAAGTAAGCATAGAGTGCTAGTTTTTTTGTCTCCTATATCTGACAACATTCATCTACACGTACATCTACAAATATACTCCGCTAGCCACCAAGCAGTGTGTGGCGGAGGGTACAATTCGCGCCAAAGTCATATTTCCCCCTCTCTGATCCACTCGCGGACCGCGCGATGGAAAAACGACGTCTGAAGCCTCAGTACGAGCTGTAATTTATTTTATCTTTGAATGGTGATCGTTGCGTGATATGAACGTTAGTGGTAATAATATATGCTCTACATGCTCGGCGTAGATCGGATTTTGGAATTTAGTGAGCAGCCCCTTCCGCATAGCGCATCGTCTATCTGCAAGTGTGTCCCACTTCAAACTTTCTATGAGACTTGTAACGCTCTCGCGATGGCTAAATGTACCAGTCTCGAATCTTGCCGCTCTTCTTTGCACCCTCTCAATCTCTTGAATCGGACCCAACTGGTAAGGGTCCCATACAGACGAACAGTACTCTAAGACTGGACAGACTAACGTATTGTTAGCAAATTTCCTTTGTTGAAGGACTGCATTGCTTCAGGATTCTACCAATAAACCGCAATCTAGAGTTCGCCTTATTCGTTACTTGTGTAATTTGATCATTCCATTTGAGATCATTTCGAATACTCACACCCTGATACTTGACAGATGTTACCGTTTCCAAAGACTGGTCATTTATTATGTACTCGTACATTAATGGGGATTTTCGCTTTGTTATACGCAGTAGGTTACAGTTACTAATATTGAGAGAAAACTGCCAGTCATTACACCAATCATTTATTTTCTGCAAATGCTCATTGATTTGTTCACAACTTTCGTGTGATACTACTTTCCTGTACATTACAGCATCATCGGCAATCAGTCTAATGCCGCTGTCAATACCATCAACCAGACCGTTTATCTACATCGTAAAAAGCAGCGGACCTATTATGCTGTTCTGGGGCACACCTGACGCTACGCTTGTTTCTGTTGAAGTCTCCTTATTCAGGACGACATACTGCTCCCTGCCTGTTTGAAAACTTTCTATCCAACCGGATATGCTATCGGACAGACCGCAAGCGTGCACTTTTTAGAGCAAGCGACAGTGCGGAACTAAGTCGAACGCATTTCGAAAGTCGAGGAATATGGCACCAACCTGGGAGCTGGTATCTAGAGCCTGTTGTATATCATGCACAAAGAGGGCCAGCTGTGTCTCACTTGACTGCTGTTTCCCAATACCGTGCTGATTTCTGCAGATGAGTTTCTCAGAGTCTAGAATGGTCATTACGCCTGAACACAAAATATGTTCCATGATTCTACAACAAATCGATGTCACTGAAATTGGCCAGTAATTATGTGCATCCGATATTCTACCCTTTTTATAGACTGCAATGACCTGGGCCTTCTTCCAGTCTCGTGTAACTTTCCCCTTTACCAATGATATCTGATAGATGATGGATAAAAATGGTGCTATATTTGTAGCATAGTCAACATAAAATCTTACGAGGATATCGTCTGGGCCATTTGCCTTCCTGGCGTCTAAGAATCTTAACTGTTTTACAATCCCAACACTATGTCAGCCGTCCTTGTGTTTGTTCGATAATTGAAAGTGGGAATGGTGTTGCAGTCCTCTACCATATTCTAAACAGAAATTTCTTTAGGAGCATTCCCGTTGTATTTATTGTCAATTAATAATTCCAAGAATATAACACTATGAACTTATTCTATGTGTTTGTTGTCATGTTTTAGGCATATACTACCGGGAAACATGTTAGAAGCTCCAAACTGCAGACAGTGTTTTTTTTTTCAAATTTTGTTGGAAAAATAAAACTGGCTAGGAGCCATTCATTAACTTCCATGAAAATATCATTAACCGATCTTTCTCACACTATATGTCATTCGTTATTTAGTATAGTGTTTGTTTAATCTTCAAGTAAAACAAGCACAAGACCTGTCAGCGTTACAGATGGAAGGTCGTTGATATACACAAGGAAAAGTAAGGGCCCTATGATGGAACATTGTGGAACAAGGCATATAATTAGTTCCTATTTGAATGTTGACTGATAGCTTAGTACGTGCCTCTTTCTTAATGACAGTCTTTGTTTCCTGACAATGATAAAAGTCTCGAAACTTTTTGTAACATTTTCTGATACTCCGCAATATTTTAATTTATTTAAGGGTATGTTGTGATATACCACTGCGTTTGACAGGCCGCAAAATATACCAGTATGTTTTAATTTATATTCTAATGAAATAACTTTATTCTGTCTGTAGGTGTAAGTGGTCTTCTTAACATTAGAACACCGTAGAAATCCGAATTGTTACTGTGATAATATAGAGTAATAAGAAAGAACACTGTGATCACCGATCTACTGTCGATAAAAACCCGTGTGACTGGTAGTCAGCCATAAGCGCGATTCCATGTGTAGAACATGAAAGGAGCGAGATCTATCTGAGCGAGAGATCTATCTGAGTTTGACCTAGAGCAGATGGTGATGAGCCGGAGGCTGGCAGGAGCGTTTCGGTGACTGCACGACTTGTCGGGTATTCGGATGTGTGAAACCATGGGGAAACCACGTCCACACGTCGTGTGGCAGGGTGGCCACCCCTCATTACACATGTCGGACCTCATTACACATGTCGGACGTCGTAGGCTGGGCGAACTAGTAAAATATGACAGGCAGCAAACTGTTGCGGAACCAACATGAGACTTTAACACTGGGCAGAGTACAAGTGTGTTTGAAGACAAAGTGCGCCGAAAACTCCTAACGTTGGGCCTACGCGACTGATGACCCGTGGATGTGCTGATGTTAACAGAACGAAGTCGGCAACTACGACTGAAATGTGCACATAACCATCAGCACTGGACATTGGTGCAGGAGCAGAGCGTTGCATGGCCTTATGAGTCCCGATACCTTCTTCGTCATGCCGATGGAAGGTTGCGAATTCGTCGCCTTGCAGTGGGATAGATCCTGGACACCTATACGGAGACAAGATGGCGGCGGCTCCATTATTCGCTGGGGAAAATTCACGTGGGAATCCATGGGTCCTGCGGAGCTCGTGCAAGGCACCATGATGGCCAAGAAGTATCACCCACACTGGTTGCAGACCTCGTAGACTCCTTCGTGACGCACGTGTATCTCTACGGCGGGGTCATTTTTCAACAAGATAGTGTGCCGTTTTACAAGCCCAGGAGTGTGCTGGAGTGGTTCGAGGGACACAGTGGTGAGTTCCAGTTGATATGCTGGCCCCCCATCTCTCCAGATCTGAACCCGATCGAACAGATCTGCCATGTGATTCTATATGTGCAGTTCTAGGCGCTTCAGTCTGGAACGGCGTGACCGCTGCGACCGCAGCTTCGAATCCTGGCTTGGGCATGGATGTGTGTGATGTCCTTATGTTAGTTAGGTTTAAGTAGTTCTAAGTTCTAGGGGACTGATGACCACAGAGGTTACGTCCCATAGTGCTGAGAGCCATTTGAACCATTTTTTTGATTCTATATGGCGTCAGCGCTCATCGCCCACCTCCCCGGAATTTACAGGAATTAAGAGACTCGTGTGTGCAGATGTGGTGCCAACCTCCTCCAGCGACTACCAAGGCCTCACTGCTTCCATGTCACGACAGGTCGGTGCTGTTATCCGTACCAAAGATGGACAAGTGGTTCAAATGGCTCTGAGCACTATGGGACTTAACATCTGAGGTCATCAGTCCCCTAGAACTAAGAACTACTTAAACCTAACTAACCTAAGGACAGCACACACATCCATGCCCGAGGCAGGATTCGAAGCTGCGGACGCAGCGGTCACGCGGTTCCAGACTGAAGCGCCTAGAACCGCTCGGCCACACCGGCCGGCAAAGATGGACATGCCAGCTATTAGTCAGGTGGTCGTAATGTTATAGCTGTTCAGTGTACCTTTCGTTGTCGAAAGGTTATGAAGCTAATTGTGTACTACCTGTTCTGTAATAGTCATGAATAGTTTTGGTTCGCTCATGTTTCCGAGATGTGTGATAGTGTTCTAGAACGAACCGATCACGATGGCACAATAGGCTCCCCTCACACTGTTGCGGGCCCCGGTAGCTCGCAAAGCAGAAGGACGCCGTGGTCGGTGGGAGAGACTGCGGTCGCCCTCGAGGCGGCGCCGGAGTGGTGAGGTGGTGGCGAGGTGGTGCGGCCGGCGGGCCGTAACGAGCGCGAGCACCGCCGCGACGTCGTTACCGGCTAACAGTGTCCAATTACCGCGGCAGGCACGGCAGCCGGATCAGTTGGCTGCGGGCAGCGGAGCCAGCTGGCGACCAACGAAGCCGTGCACCAGCCACCGACTGTACTGCGGCGCTTTATGCCACCCGAGGATCACACCCCAACGACGGGCTCACAGGCCCACTGGCGGCGTCGCTGAGAGCGCTTCGCGTCTTTCATTCTTTGGAGTGAGGAGAGGGAGTGGGTGGGAAGGGAGCGGCTGTATTGATTCACATCAGAGAAATGTATCCTAGAGGAACTAATATGCACTCGATGTACACAGCCTTACAAAGAAAATTAAAGCGCCCACAAGAGCACGAAAAGAAAGAAATGAAATTTCAGGTCTCCAGATTCTAAATTGCAAAGATCTTTGCAGTATCATCGCACTTTTCAGTTTGACATTGCATCTCCTCTTGTCAGGATGCATGCACTGGATCCATTCGGAAGGGTGACATCTACATCTACATCTACATCTATATGTAATTGATTACCCTGCTATTTGTAATTGCCTGACAGAGGGTTCATCGAACCACCTTCAAGTTACGTCTCTATCGTTCGATTCTCGAATAGCGCGCGAAAAACGAACTTTTAAACCTTTCTGTACAAGCTCTCATCTCTCTTATTTTATCACGATGACCATTTCTCCCTGTGTACGTGGGCGACAACAAATTTTTTCACGCTCTGAGGAGAAAGTTGGTGATTGAAATCACATGAGAATTTCATACTGCAGCGAGTAGCGCCTGTGTTGTAATTACGGCTGTTGATAAAATAAAGCGATATATCGATACATTTTACAAAAGATATCGATGTACACTGAAGCGCCAAAGAAACTGGTACACTTACCTAATATCGTGCAGGGCCCTCGCGAGCACGCTAAAGTGCGCAACAAGACGTGACATGGACTCGAATAATGTCTGAAGCAGTTTTCGAGGGAACTGACACCATGAATCCTGTAGAGTTGTCCATAAATCCGTAATAGTACGAGGGTGTGGCGATCTCTTCTGAGCAGAACGTTGCAAGGCATCGCAGGTATTCTCCATAATATCCATGTTTGGGGAGTTTGGTGGCCAGCGGAAGTGTTTAAATTTAGAAAAGTGGTCCTGGAGCCACTCTGTAGCAATTATGGACGTGTACAGTGTCGCATTGTCCTGCTGAAATTGCCCAAGTCCTCGGGAATGCACAATGGACATGAATGGATGAAGGTGATCAGGATGCTTACGTACGCGTCACCCGTCAAAGTCGTACCTAGACGTATCAGTGGACCTATATCACTCAAACTGCACCCGCCCCACACCATTACTGAGCATCCGACAGCTTGGAGAGTCCCTGCTGACAAACAGGGTCCATGGATTCATGGCGCTGTCTCCATACCCGCATACATCCATCCGCTCTATACAATTTGAAACGATGCTCGTCCGACCAGGCAACATGTTTCCAGTCATCAACAGTCCAATGGTCGCTGTTGACAGGCACAGGAGATGAGAAAAGCTTTTTATCGTGCAGTCATCAAGGGTACACGAGTGGGTCTTCGACTCCGAAAGTCCATTTCGATTGATGTTTCGTTGAGCCAAGCCAAGCATTCAAATGTGCAGCAACCTGCAGAAGGGTTTCACTTCTGTCACATTCAACGATTCTCTTCACTCGTCGTTTGTTGCCGGCCGCGGTGGCCGAGCGGTTCTAGGCGCTTCAGTCTGGAACCGCGTGACCGCTACGATCGCAGGTTCGAATCCTGCCTCGGACATGGATGTGTGTGATGTCCTTAGGTTAGTTAGGTTTAAGTAGTTCTAAGTTCTAGGGGACTGATGACGACAGATGTTAAGTCCCATAGTGCTCAGAGCCATTTGAACCCGTCGTTTGTCCCGTTCTTGCAGTATCTCACTCCTGCCGCAGCGACGTCGGTGATTTGTTGTTTTACCGGATCCTGATATTCACGATGCACTCGTGAAATGAACGTGAGGGAAAATCCCCACTTTATAGCTACCTCGGAGATGCTGTGTCCATCGCTCGTTTTATGGTTGTAATACCACTTTCAAACTCACTTAAATCTTGGTAACCTGCCATTGTAGCAGCAGTTACCGATCTAAAAAGCTGCGCCAGACACTTGTTGTCTGATACAATGGTTGCCGACCGCAGTGCCGTATTCAACCTGTTTACACATCTCCGTATTTGAATAGGCATGTCTATACCAATTTCTTTGGCGCTTCAGTATATAACGGCAGTACTTTTCTCCAGATATATCGATGTCAAGACGACAATATCTTGTGCTGATATTTTTATTCTATATTATAGGAGTACTTTGTTCACAATGTTCCCCAAGAATTTGAAACTGTTATTTTGAAATTTTAGTAGAACATAATGTTACTTTCATTCTGTAAAAGGAGACTTACTACTTGTGGAGCTTTCATCACGTCCAATCTCTCTCTTTGAATGTGTGAAGCAAGTATAGGTGGCACAAAAGAAGAAGTCCGATTGTACTGGGAGATGACGGTGTGAATGGGATAACAAGATTTTCTATGTGAAGAAATAGCATACCAGATGCGTTTAAAAACTATTTTTAACGCAACCAGTGTGATATTTGTTCTTATCGGCATCCTTCAAAATCAGTTGCTGAAAATGATGAACTAAAGTCTGAATGACAAGATTGGTCTTGGAGGTGGCTGGAAACGCATGAGGAGAAATGCTGACGTAATCGGCTCTCGGCGGTAGCGACAAACTGCAAAGTTCAACTTCACTAAGCAATTTTGACACTACAACAAATCCGATGTGTTACGAAACCTAACGATGAACCCACTGGACACCTTTTTTTGCTGTGCCACTTACATTCAGTCACCATTGCTAGCGAAGTGTTACCGCCAAGTGTGAACGGTTTCCTTCCAGTTCTTTCTTGAAGGGGGCTAAACAGGCTGCTAGGTTGTTGATGTACAGAATATCTAATAATAAATCAACACTTAAATATCAGCTCTAAAACCAACAGTATATTTACAATGTTTGGCCGATATTTTTATACACCGGTACGTCGATAATTTTTCCGTAGTTATATCGATAATTTTCTTCTATTTATCGAACGTGACAATCATCTATAAATATCGATACATCGGATTCCCGATATCAAGATTCCTAGTTGTATTTGCTGCCACCCAATTCGTGTATCATATGCGTATTTATTGATAATACAAAAGCAGCTGCCATTCTCTGAACTTTTTCGCTGCCTTCCGTCAGTCTTACCTGTGGCGGATCCCACACCATACAGCATTACCCCAAAAACAAGGCAAACGGGCGTGGTGCACAAAGTCTCTTTAGTTAACCTTTCATATTTTCTAAGAGTTCTGCCAATGAATCTCAGTATTTGGTTTGCTTCTCCCACGACATTATCTGCGTGATCGTTCCAATTTAAGTTATTCGTAATCGTAATACCGAATTATAAATTGTAATACTTAATTATATAGTCCAGTTTACAGCTTTTAGGTTTGTGTGACTTATTGTGTAATTGAAATTTAGTGGACTTGTTTTAGTACTCACGTGGATGATTTCATTATTTAGATTGAACTGCCACTTTCTGCATAGTACAGATATCTTTTCTAAATGATTTGTTTTGATCACCAGATGACATTTCAAAACGGTAAGTGACAGCATCATCAGTAAACAATCTAAGAGGGCTGCTCAGATTGTCTCCTAAATCGCTTATGTAACATTTCCTTGGTGAGCGCGAGTTATTACTTCTGTTTTACTAAATGAATTTCCGCCGCTTATTACGAACTGTGACTATTCTACAAGAAAATGCTGAATCCTGTCACTTAATTGATACAACATTCCATGGGCACGCAATTCGATTTGAAGTCGCTTGTGAGGATCGGTGTCAAAAGGATTCTAGAAATCCAAAAATTAGTGACCAGTTTGACGTCCCCTATCGATAGCACTACTTTTCGAGAATAAAGAGCTAGAGGTATTTCACCATAGCGATATTTTCTGAAGACATGTTGGCTATTTGTCAATAAATCGTTGTCTTCGCTGTAATTGACAACGTTCGAGCACAGTACATGTTGGAACATCCTACTGCAAATAGACGTTAGTGACGTGGGTCTGAAATTCAGTGGAATACTATTTCCTTGCTTGGGAACTGGGGTGACTAATGCAACTTTCCAGTCTTTAGGTAAGGATCTTTGTACGAGTGAGCCGTTGTATATGATTGCTAAGTAAGGAGCTACTATATCAGCATACTCTGAAAGGAACCTGACTGATACACAGTCTGGATCAGAGGTCTTGCCTTAATTTGTGATTTAAGCTGCTTCGTTACACCGAGGACATCTACTTCTATGCTGCTCATGTTGACAGTTTTTCTTGATTCGAATTCTGGAATACTTACTTCGTTTTCTTTTGTTAAAGAATTTCAGAGAACAGTGTTTAATTATTGTGCTTTTGTCGTACTACGGCACTGTCATCAATAACTTGACCATGACTGTCGCACAGTGAAGATATTGACTGCGTCTTTGAGCTGGTGTACTAGAATCTCTTCGCGTTTTCTACCAGGTTTCGAGGGAGAGATTCGTTGTGGAAGCTGTTAAAAGCATCCCGTTTTGAAGTTCGTCCTAAATTTCGAGATTCTATAAAACATTTTCAATCTTGAATTTTTTCCTCTAATGAAGCAGGCTGGCACAACTGATGATTGATGTACCGAATACTGGCACTGGGAAGGAATTGATGCCCGATTGGACGAGGACAGATCTGTAGATCTTGTTTGCCGTGGGAGCACCTCAACATCACCGTAACTGTTCGTTGAGTCACGTGTCACGTGTGGTCCAGGATTGTTCTGCTGGAAAATGCCACCACAATAGTCTCGCACGGGAGGTAACACATGAGAACGCAGGATGTTGGTGAAGTACCGCTGGACCGTCAGAGTTTCCTCAATCACTACTATCTGTGACCTCAAGTCACACCCGATCGCTCTCCACACCAAGATGCCAGAAGTAACACTGATGTGCCTCTCCAAATCATTGGAAGAACGGGACCACTGCCCAAGTCAGAGACGATGGTCATCCGGGGTGCTACAGAAAGGCAATTCACAGCCGAACACAGTGCGCCGCCATTCATCATCAGTGCATGCTTTTCAGTGACGGTACCACTGCAGAGGCAGCCGTTTTCCGCATAGGGCCGTAATTGACTAGTCTGGCTGCTGATAGATTCCGATGAATGGTATCGGATGGGACAGAATATTGGAGGGGGTTACTTGTTGTGGGAAGGCAGGCGCAGGTGTAAATGGGCTACGATGTGGTTGGTGCACAATAGAGTGACCCTCCCTTGTGGTGGTCAGACGCGGTCAACCGGAAACTTGATGACGAGTATGCCTGTCCTCAGATTCCGATGCGGTCCAACATGAGGCCACTGTCACACCCAAATGTTCCACAAATCTGTATACACTCCTGGAAATGGAAAAAAGAACACATTGACACCGGTGTGTCAAACCCACCATACTTGCTCCGGACACTGCGAGAGGGCTGTACAAGCAATGATCACACGCACGGCACAGCGGACACTCCAGGAATCGCGGTGTTGGCCGTCGAATGGCGCTAGCTGCGCAGCATTTGTGCACCGCCGCCGTCAGTGTCAGCCAGTTTGCCGTGGCATACGGAGCTCCATCGCAGTCTTTAACACTGGTAGCATGCCGCGACAGCGTGGACGTGAACCGTATGTGCAGTTGACGGACTTTGAGCGAGGGCGTATAGTGGGCATGCGGGAGGCCGGGTGGACGTACCGCCGAATTGCTCAACACGTGGGGCGTGAGGTCTCCACAGTACATCGATGTTGTCGCCAGTGGTCGGCGGAAGGTGCACGTGCCCGTCGACCTGGGACCGGACCGCAGCGACGCACGGATGCACGCCAAGACCGTAGGATCCTACGCAGTGTCGTAGGGGACCGCACCGCCACTTCCCAGCACATTAGGGACACTGTTGCTCCTGGGGTATCGGCGAGGACCATTCGCAACCGTCTCCATGAAGCTGGGCTACGGTCCCGCACACCGTTAGGCCGTCTTCCGCTCACGCCCCAACATCGTGCAGCCCGCCTCCAGTGGTGTCGCGACAGGCGTGAATGGAGGGACGAATGGAGACGTGTCGTCTTCAGCGATGAGAGTCGCTTCTGCCTTGGTGCCAATGATGGTCGTATGCGTGTTTGGCGCCGTGCAGGTGAGCGCCACAATCAGGACTGCATACGACCGAGGCACACAGGGCCAACACCCGGCATCATGGTGTGGGGAGCGATCTCCTACACTGGCCGTACACCACTGGTGATCGTCGAGGGGACACTGAATAGTGCACGGTACATCCAAACCGTCATCGAACCCATCGTTCTACCATTCCTAGACCGGCAAGGGAACCTGCTGTTCCAACAGGACAATGCACGTCCGCATGTATCCCGTGCCACCCAACGTGCTCTAGAAGGTGTAAGTCAACTACCCTGGCCAGCAAGATCTCCGGATCTGTCCCCCATTGAGCATGTTTGGGACTGGATGAAGCGTCGTCTCACGCGGTCTGCACGTCCAGCACGAACGCTGGTCCAACTGAGGCGCCAGGTGGAAATGGCATGGCAAGCCGTTCCACAGGACTACAGCCAGCATCTCTACGATCGTCTCCATGGGAGAATAGCAGCCTGCATTGCTGCGAAAGGTGGATATACACTGTACTAGTGCCGACATTGTGCATGCTCTGTTGCCTGTGTCTATGTGCCTGTGGTTCTGTCAGTGTGATCATGTGATGTATCTGACCCCAGGAATGTGTCAATAAAGTTTCCCCTTCCTGGGACAATGAATTCACGGTGTTCTTATTTCAATTTCCAGGAGTGTATTACAGAATATGATCACCTGGCCAAATGCAGTCCCACGAAGAGGCTTCTTTCAAACTCTGTCAGGCTGTTGATAACATTATCTCACAAGAGTAGGCGACATCCCAGTGTCCTACGCATCTCTCTTCCGAATGCGAAAATATTTTGTTGACATCGACTTACGTAGGGAGGAACGATCACCAAGATAAAATAAGGGAAATCAGACCTCGTACGGAAAGATATAGGTGTTCATTCTTTCCGCGTGCTATACAACATTGGAATAATAGAGAATTGTGAACGTGGCTCGATGAATCCTCTGCCAGGCACTTAAATGTGATTTGCAGAGTATCCATGTAGATGTAGATGTAAACCACTCACTTGGGTCTGGCAGCAACATGGCTGCACTGCCGTATGATATCTGTGCCGTCGGGGCCAATGGACAGATGGCGTTCACACGAGAGGTCGTAAACGCAGCGACAACTGTTGAGGAACTATGGTTAATTCAGGACACATTTGTTAGTGTAAGAACATCCCTGACTATATGCTGCTCGACTACGTTACGTTTTTAGTAGTGAGGGTGTGTGTGTGTTTGTGTGTGTGTGTGTGTCCGGTGTATTCTGATTAATATTGTACTGAATTCCTTTGTGTAACTGTATCGGCCTTTGTTTGTTTAACAGAACAGCTGCCCGTAAATCAGACTTGATTTTTAATTTAGCTGCTCTTATTACGCTTTGCTTCTCTTGTTGAGTGAGTGTCAGCTGCATTAGGCTCCGAGTTATGAGCATTGCATAACGGGAATGAACTTCTAGCAGTCATGGCCGCTTTAGTTGAACTGTGTTGTGCCTTGGATGCTGTATATCATTTCTTATATATATATATTTTAATTTTCTCATTTTGAGAGAACTGAGGAGCGATCTGTTTCAATTGTAAAACCCATTCAACAGCACAGATCGCAAAAACGTTTCTTTATTTATGACAACCGGTTTCAACACACTTGCTGTCATCTTCAGACCTTTAAATTTTGTGAAACATGTTCATTTTACGCTGAACCTTTTGCTCAAGATGCTTGATGTTTTTAAATGTTTTAGAGGTGTCAAAACTTTTATTACGAGCTGATTTTTATCCGATTGACGTTTTTTATGTGAGGTTCAGCGTAAAATAAACATGTTTCACAACGCAAGATTTTAAGACCTGAAGATGACGACAAAGCCTGTTGAAACCTGTTGTCTTGAATAAAGAATTATTTTATGCAATCTTGGCTCTTGAATGGTTTTTAGAATTAAATTTTTATGTAGGGGTGCATTGTACATGTTGCAACATCCTACTGCTAATAGACGTTAGTGACGTGGGTCTGAAATTCAGTGGCGCTTTGAGCATTAGGTTCAGATGTAATGACACGTCTTGCGTGGCGAATGGTGCACTGGTTGTTACCCATTTTGTGCATGCAGTTATCAGGTTCCTTAATGGCTAGTGTGTCGTATTTATGAACTTATCCTCAATTAAGACCTGTCACGACGCTTGGTCTGGTAAATATTTCGCGTGGCTGTAGCGATAATACAAGCTCATCTTAACTGTCTATTATGTTTGTGACAGCTGTAATAATTATCAGAGTGCATACATTTCTGTTTGAAACCATAGCGTCTGCATCTTGTTTCTCATGGATTTGGGTACGTTTGTCTTTAATATTATCTGTTTTGCTGTGTACCTGTCTGGGCATCACTAATTACTTTGTTTACTCAGTTATTGCGGAATTCCCTTGGCTATATCGCTATAAGTTTATTTATTTATTGTTCCGTGGGACCACATTAAGGAGAAGTCTCCATGGCCATGGAACGAGTCACTAAAAGCGTACGTATTAACAATTGAGAACTGCTAAATGCGGCCGGTAATCGGTAAATATTTAAGGCTATTGCGGAAAATGTTGTGGTTTGAGCCACTTCTGTTATGTCTATTGAACTGATGTGTAATGGTTGCCGTTTCTGTTTGAGGTTGGATATTATGTGCGATCCCCAGAGACTTTGAATTTATTTGGTCACAATTCTTTGAGGGATTTGGGGAAAGACGTGCACCCTATTCCATGCTCCGAGAGTCGAAATATTGGGTTGATGGTTAACAAGGCCTGAGGGGCGTGGAACTGCTTGGGACGACGTAAACTGTAAAATTGTGTAAATGATATACAGTGAAATTTTGGTATCCATCCATTGTTGTATGTAAACTTTGAGTACTCGTAAGGATATTGGCTTGTAATTGGGTATCACCTTCAGTGTATACCTGCTTAATTTCTCTGTTTTATTGTAACTGGCAGAATAACTAAAGGCAAAGATATTTCTTTGGAGTATCTGAGAATTCACTTCAACGTCTATAATGCAGTTGTGTTTTTATTGCTTTTATGTGGATGTAAATAATGGAATCTAGGTAATACTTGTATGTAAATATTTGACTCTATGCTGAGATTACGCTGTGGGTTAGTCAATGAAGTTTTATTAAAGGAGTCAAACGGACTGTTTAGCTTGTAATTTTGGAGGCTTTGTGTTGTTTTGATGTTGATAACACGAAAAGTGAAATAAAAAATGGGCTTGTGCTAAAATGCTCATCCACGAAAGAGATGTCTTACAAAATCTTCGTCTGTTTTCTTCTTGAGTACAGGAACGTTAACCATATAGGATATGAGAGACGGAGAAGATACAAGGAAGAGGGCGCGTTTCGTCACGAGATCGTTTAGTCGGCACGAGAACGATACGGAGATGTTCAACGTACTCCAGTGGGCAGAGGCTACAAGAAAAGCGTTGTGTATCACGAAGAAATCTACTGTTGAAATTTCTTTACCGAACGTTCTACAAAAAGTCGGACAACACATTACTTCCATCCATAAACGGATAGCAAAAGGACCATGAGAAGAAAGAGAAAATGGACGTCACACACAAGTTTACATTACAAACACCAGTTCATCGCATGCGCCATTCGAGAATCGATCGTGAAAGTAGGAAAATGCTGGAAATAGAAACACCACTTTCCACAAACCACAATATGGCTTTCACAGTATAGATGTAATGTAAATAACAGCTAAAATCCTCAAGTTTCTTATAAGACGGTAGTTCTATGTCGCACTTTAGAAACTAGGGGCTACCAGTGTTCACTGTAGCCTTAAGACTGATCTGGCTGATCTTCCCCATCACTGACCAACAAAATGGCGAAAAGGCCAGCTTCCTGCACTGTTCTGAGTAAGTGCTCTGCTTGCACAGCTCGCTTCTTTCGTGAAATCGAGAGGTAATCATAGCCGTTTTCGCTAAAGACTTAGATAGCGTTTCAGTTTTCGATATCTGAGACGGCTTCTGCACTAGCGTCTCCCGAACGTTACGCTCCTTCGACTTACTACGGTGCCTGTGAGCGTGCAAGTGCCAGTCAGCAGCTTTACTTTTCTTTTACTTTTACACTATTGAGTTCTACAGGGCGTAGTGGAACGAGATGTGGGTTATTAACGTGCAGAATGACAGCTAAAAAGATTTCTTAATTTAACACGTACAGTTTAATAATAAAAAAAATTAAAGAAAAAAAAGAAAAATCAATTTACAATAATACAATGAGTAGCACTGTTAGCTATTTAGATGGAGGGTGTGGTCACGGGATAGAAGACGTCAATACTTAAATTCCATACTGAGCTCTCAGTTACACGTTACGTAAGAAAATGACGTTGGTCATCTGAAAAAACGAACAATATTTGCAAGGGCCAATAGAGAAGTTTACAATTCTTCACGAACAAACTTACACCTGTGGCTAGTAACTTTTGTCCAGTCGTGCCACAGATGTGGCTATTCTAACCTCGTTCCAACTTGAATTTAAATTTTCAAAATACATTTACAAAACGACAAACCATACTTCGTAAAATAATCATTATATACACGAAAATATCTCTTAAACCAAAACTCTCTCAAAAGAAAGCTCAACGTTTAACAAGGATACCAATAAAATAACTTAAAATTTCATCCCATTGCATGTCATCATGAGGAGCCCTTCTTGCATTATAAAACTCCACAAGGTAACAAATAAAATAAATTATGAGATCGAATTAGCAACCATTAGCTATTTTTCTTAAAATACAACATTTGAAATGTTTTATATCACGCTGTTTGGCTGTCGGTATGGTGCAGGATATTAAATCATTTAGATACAACAACCACCAGGATAAAATTTATGTTAGAATACCACTTCCCTCATACAACATTGACACCTAATAGCCACAGTGGTGACAAATTCATACACACAAGTGTTGGTGCCGAGCAACACTGCACAGCACTTTTTCTAAACCCCATTAACTGCCTCCCATTGTGACACGCAAGTCTGAAATTTTGGTGGAATGTGGCTACAACCGTCCTCTTTGAAGGGGCATCGAAGAGCTTGCCAGCCTTAAGGCGCAAGAGCAGCAGCGGGTCGCCGCTCAGACGAGTGTATTTTTCAGGCATGCGCAGGTGGAACAGAGGTTGTTGGCGAACTTGCGGTTGTTAGAGGAACCCTTTGCGTTTTATTAAGATTTGTTTCAATGTTGCACATCCCTCTTCCCCCCTCCCCACTGTCACACCCTGTGATCACGCAACAGGAGGGTGCGGCGGAAAGGGAGGGCAGAATGGTTCAAATGGCTCTGAGCACTGTGGGACTTAACAGCTATGGTCATCAGTCCCCTAGAACTTAGAACTACTTAAACCTAACTAACCTAAGGACATCACACAACACCCAGCCATCACGAGGCAGAGAAAATCCCTGACCCCGCCGGGAATCGAACCCGGGAACCCGGGCGTGGGAAGCGAGAACGCTACCGCACGACCACGAGATGCGGGCGGGAGGGCAGAAAAAGCATAAAACCTCTCTGCTGCTTCGGATCACGTGACTATGTCGTCGAATGGTTTTGAAGGACCCCTTGTTGCTCTACCCTGTATACTGTAGCGAAAAAGGTATGCGATCACCTTAAATGGGGTTCCAGCCCTTTAATGTACTTACATAAGGGTTGAATCCTCCACGAAAGGTGAGCAGTCTCGAACGTTATCGAGAACGTCGTCCTGATGCTCATCGCACTACGGTTTTAGACCGCAAAGTGTGTGGTAATCAAGCGCCCTCTTGCCATCTCCTCCGACCTTTTCGTGTAGACTGTGAACGGCGGTGTCTCTGCACTGTTTTCCTCGCCCACCCTTAAGGGACCGCGCGATTTCAACGCTGGGCGTTGCGGTAGTGACCTCCACCGCAGTGGTATCAAAAGAAGCGGTGAAACTACGGTAAGAGGGGGTGGGACGACCTTCTCATCGCGTGACACATTCATATTGGCGTTGAGAATATTTATGGGGATATTTGGTGCTGATGTGATATCATTAAGTCACTTTACACCTCATATGAACTTCTCAACTCTGGCCTTTATTTTCGCATCTGTGACGCTCATTTACTTTTAAAGCGTCGCCGAGCCCGGGAGTAACGTCGCATGGCACCACCCTTTTGCAACATTACAGAAAATCATTAGAGGCACCTTTGAGCTAAATTTCAAACATACCCGTCGCAACAGGACACTATCACAGGGTTTCTAAAAACTGAGGCTTAAATTGTGTTGATCAGTGTAGTTATGTCAGTAGCAGTCACAACCAAATCGAAGGCGCTCTTTATTTAGGCCGAACCACACGAGTTCGGAAATGTTATTTCAAAACAGAAATGGTGAAATCCACAATCCTGGAAAGAGAATACACTCGAATACAGTCTGGATTAGACCAGTCACTTCAGGCAAGAGAAAAAGGATACCTCTTGTATTTTACATCCCTTGGAATGCCATATATCCATTCACAAAACACTTTTCCATCCTGGATGTCCTGCTGTGCGCATATAACACACCAAGGTGTCATAGATAACTACATTGCATTTAAGCCTCGGCTCCAATCCTGATACCCAGCGGTGTGCTGCAGAAAACGTGGCCAAGTCTCAGAATACTACCACTGCATTACTCTCGTAGCTCGACACATAACCGCAGCCACCAGTATAACAAGTACGCACGGTATATTCCTAGCAGTAGGCTCACATTAAAAAGGGTCAGTCTACTGTTCAATCTGTACATAGAAGAAGCACTGATGTGAATATAAGAAAGGTTCAAGAGTGGAATTAAAATTCAGCATGAAAGGATATCAATGAGATTCGCTGACGACATTTCTACCCTCAGTGAAAATGAAGAAGAATTAAAGGGTTTGTTGAATGGAACAGAATACGGACTGAGAGGAAATCACAGAAAGACGAAATTAATGAAACCTAGCAAAAATGTGAACAGTGGGAAACAATATCAAAATTGGTGATCACAAATTAGATGGAGTTAAGGATTCTGTCTAGGTAGCGAAATAACCCATTACTGACGGAGCAAGGAGGGCATCAAAAGCAGACTAACACTGGCCAAAAGGGCATTCCTGACCTGTAGAAGTCTACTAGTATCTAATACAGGGCTTCATTTGAGGAATAAATTCCTGAGAATGTGCGTTTAGAGCACAAACTTGTGTAGTAGTGAAATATGGACTATGGGAAAACCGGAACAGAAGAGAATTGAAGCAGTCGAGATGTGTTGCTACAGAAGAATGTTGCAAATTAGGTGGACTGATCAGGTAAGGAATAAGGGGGTTCTGCGGAGAATCGGAGAGGAAGGGAATATACATAAAACACTGACAAGAAGAAGGGATTGGATGATAGGACATCTGCTAGGACATCAGGGAATCACGTCCATGTTACTAGAAGCAGCTGTAGAGAAAGGTAGAGATCGGAATACATCGAGAAAATAATTGAGGACGTAGGTTGCAGGTGCTACTCTGAGATGAGGAGGTTGGCACAGGAAGCGAATTAGTGGCGGGCCGCTTCATACCATTCAGAAGGCTGATGAGTTAAAAAATAGAGAAAAAAAGAAAAAAAAAGCTCATATCAGACCGCTGTCCACTGCCACTCCGGGCACCCTTTCCAAAACCGCTTACAGGTGCCAAAGATCCTCATGACATCTAATACATGCCGCAGAGCGCATTGGATATCGCCGATTATGAAAATGAATATAGGAGAAGGCACCGTCTGTTTCTGCCTATAACATAAACTTGCTATAATCATTAGTTCTTCTCAAACGTTCGAAGTAACCTAGCTTCTTCAGAAATCGGCGACAGCAGAAACCGAATAAGTTCGGATAGTTTTAAACCTTGTTTTAGAGCTTTAATGGACTTTTCGATGATCGTCATCTCTTTTATCTGGCCTCAAGGTAGTGGAAAACGGTACATCGTTTTGGATCACCGTAACTGCGCTTATCTCTGCAACAGAGGTAGAGGAAGATGGCTGCTGTTCTTTCTTTCATGTACTGAAGAGTAAGAAAGATTATGGGATGTTGGTGCAGATGGTTTATAGAATGCCTAGCCTTACCGATTCGTACGCCTTTGCCGAATGTTCGCCTTTAATTACATAACGGTGTACTTCATACGTTAATGCCCAGAGGCCATGTCATCTCGGAGTATGGAATCCTGCCACCTGTACTGGCTCACCTAATGTCTACTTTTCGTCAAAACGGATACGGTGAGCGACGGACCGGATGCAATTCGCAATGGTGACTCATTGTAGGTTAGAAAGATGCAGAGAGTAAGGGGGCGGCTCTTAAGGTTGCATTTACACACGGCATAATATACGGCAATGTAAGGCTGCAATAGTATATTCCGTTGCAATGTGGGAGCAGTCCAATGCAGCATTTCGATATGCTCGAGGAGTATTCCTGACGGAGCTGGATTTTGTAGGTATGCGTCGAGGATGGCACAGGAGTAGCCTACTTCAGTACGACCGGGTCATGTCTGCGTCTAAATGGTTCAAATGGCTCTGAGCACTATGGGACTTAACATCTGAGGTCATCAGTCCCCTTGAACTTAGAACTACTTAAACCTAACTAACCTAAGGACATCACACACATCCATGCCCGAGGCAGGATTGGAACCTGCGACCGTAGCGGTCACGCGGTTCCAGACCGAAGCGCCTAGAACCGCACGGCCACACCGGCCGTCGTCTGCGTCTGTCCTCGTCTGTAAATACTGCCGTCTATCGGCCTCGTTTCATCTTTCTCATGCCGGCAATGCTGCAGTGCCAAGTCACATACTCAGAGTGGTGAAACAATGTTGTATCGCTTCAGGTTAAAAGAAGATTCGCGTAAGTCGAGTCACTTCATTTGTTTGTCGCCAACAGGAATATAGAACTGGGCAAAGGAGAGGACCATGATTTAATACTTGTGTTATGTAGTTCTACGATTAAAGATGTGGAACACAGAAATTAATATATATAATGACCGCAATCTGAAAGAAGGGCATTCTTTTAGTACGAGATATTTATTATAGAGCAATAATTGGTTCCTAAATAGGTTCTTGAAATTTATAAGCTTTTTCAAGATCCATTACGTGTGCTTTCATGTTCATATGCAGAAACTTGTTACATCTCCTTTTTTATTATGGTCTTTGTACAACATTAATTTTCGCATCCCACAGCTCTTGTCATAGATGTATCGCATTTACGAAATTCATAGTTCTGTCACTGAAATGATAGATCAAACTAACGTGAAAATAAACATTCAATTGTCATTTAAAACTGCTTTAATGATTTTCCTGAGTACTTCCGCCAAAGCGTTTGAAAGATCTGATACCAAGAAACAAATCGATGCAATGTACTGTTTAAGGAAGTGCCATACACCAGACTTCTGTTTGAATCACCAAACTTGAGAAACTGAAGAGTGTTCACTAGTCTGGCAGTAAAGTCTTTCATATTTGTATTAGTCTTACCAATTTTTAGTTGAACGTTTTTCAAACGGTATGTCCAAAAGTATGTGAGCATTCTGATGAAGATAAGCATCCAGGATCAGTCCACCACATGAAATTGCTGAAGCAGTTCGTTTATTAAAGAAAAACCGTATTCGCAAAGCCGAATTTCTCAATTTATATATATCTTTATTCCTTCTTGAATGCTAATGCAGGAGAAACGCAATCTTTTCCGCTAGCTCGCCTTCTTCCATTTCACAGTCGTGTATACACTTCTGCCTCGGAAATGCACTGCATCCATGAAGGATTATCAGGCTGGTGTCTATCGAATTTCTTGTACTTGCGGCCTATTATGAAATGGTCCGACTATCGAGACCGCGAAATGTTAAACTTCCAACAAAACAGGAAATCGGAGGTGGCGAAACACTGCTTCGATATTGACCATCAAATGGAGTACGACAGCACTAAGGTTTCTGGTCTGTGTTTGTAACTACGCACATCACTCCTTGTTTCGAAATTCATGGCACAGAAAACAAAAATTGGCCCTGAGGTTTACGAAGGTATTCATTTGCAATGTGTTCATATCACCAAACCAAGAAATCAAACATTCGTATAACGACAGAATCACCTGTTTCGCATGGAGAGTTTTTCATTACAATTCTCAGAAACGTCAGTACGTTGTGGAACATTCCCTTGCTTGGATGATGATTTGAATCCGTTGTGATATACCATCAATGAGATGATTAAGCCAGCTGTGCCACTCTTGAATGGCATTTCCGTGTAAGTCTTGGAGAGTACGCAGTCAAGAAACAGCTTGTTTCAGTCGATTCCACCCATGTTCCATCGGCTTCATGCCCCGGAGAACTCCCTTCTGTTGTCTTAGGATGCTGGAGGAACATGTTCAAGAGAACAGCACGATGAACACACCAGTTACATCCATAAAGACAAAGTTGTCCCCAAAATTTTTGGCGATACGATCCCACTGTTGGTCGCAGAATCTCGTCCCTGTGTCAAAACCTGTGAGACCGCCTTCAACAACCGCGAAGTGTGCAGTGGCCCCATGTAATGACACCTCAGACCATCATTCCATATTACCTTGTTGCATACGTGGGACAGTGTTAGAGGCGTTCAGGAAACACATTGTTTGCGGTTATCAGAGTGCAAACAGATCCAAGTTCCATTGGCATCTAGCACCCGACGCCAATGATGCGGCGTCCATTCTGCGTGATTTCCTAGCCCGTCTGCAACAGCGTCCTTTGTGTTTTGGAGTACGTCGTGGTGGTCGCCATTATCATCGAGAATGGGGATTCCGATCGTGCAAACGTCTCTTAGCGGTTTTCTGTGATATAGGACGTCCTGTGGCTTCTTCGAACGCCGAAATGAGTAGTGGAGCACTAAAGCCGGACTTTGTGGCCGAGGGGTTCTACCCGCTTGAGTCTGGAACCGTGCGACCGCTACGGCCGCATATTCGAATCCTGCCTCGGGCATGGATGTGTGTGATGTCCTTAGGTTAGTTAGGTTTAAGGAGTTCTAAGTTCTAGGGGACTGATGACCTCAGATGTTAAGTCCCATAGTGCTCAGAACCATTTTTTTTTGGAGCACTTAGGCTTTTGACTCAAAAGTCATAGACATATCAATCATCTGTCGGACGTGGACATCATGTGTGATTTATGTCTTCAACATTACTTGTCAGTAGGAATCATTTCCTTGTCCGCACCACATAGCTGTTGACTCCAGTGCACACATCGAGCAACATCACTGATGACAACCCTTCTAAACATGACATGGTGATGCGGACCCGACTATTGTTCGCATTTGTCCTTTGTGGCATGATGGATGTTCACTCTTTATGTTCGACAGACGTCCCTACTGAAATGCAGCAGTATATTCTTCTGTGACGCTCTGCCGTAGGTAGCATTTATTGGATGGCTCTGAGCACTATGGGACTTAACTTCTGAGGTCATCAGCCCCCTAGAACTTAGAACTACTTAAACCTAACTAACCCAAGGACATCACACACATCCATGCCCGAGGCAGGATTCGAACCTGCGACCGTAGCAAAAAATGTTCAAATGTGTGTGAAATCTTACGGGACTTAACTGCTAAGGTCACCAGTCCCTAAGCTTACACACTTCTGAACCTAAATTACCCTAAGGACAAACACACACACCCATGCACGAGGGAGGACTCGATCCTCCGCCGGGACCAGCCTCACAGTCCATGACTGCAGTGCCTCAGACCGCACGGCTAATCCCGCCCGGCGACCGACCGTAGCGGTCGCGCGGTTCCAGACTTTAGCGCCTAGAACCGCTCGGCGATCCCGACCGGCAGCAATTATTGGAACTGTGTATATTTACGAACAACATGAGGCGTGACTTGAGCATCAGGACAAGAACGGCCACAACAGGAACACATATGTCTACTTATCGGAATGATGCAAAGCTTTTGGCGATATGCGTATTTGGATACTTTTGTAAGTGAATCCATTGTAATGAAATCAGCGTGTGGGTTTATAATAAGGAACGAATAATTTTGTTTGAGTTATAAATAGGAATCTGCACTTTCCTTAGTGATACAATCTCGAAATAAAGGAAACACCATTCCTTTATAGTCCGCTAGTGTCTGTTCTAGAAACATCTTGGCAGTAGTTACCTCGGATAGGCTGTTGCGTTAGTCTCGGTTATACACATCCCCACTGTCGACGCCTGCACTCTTCCGCCCAACTAGTGTTTGCGTTGGGACAGGCGGCAGTTCGTGCCTTAACTGTTTACCGGAGAGGAGGGTAGGGCTTGTTATCTGCAGAAATGTTGCCACTCTGACTAATTTTCTTGGCCGAATTTATGCACGTTATTCGAAACTGAAGCACGAAATATGTCTCGAAATTACTCTCTGGATGTAAGTACCACCACTGGCGTAAAAGCGAATGTCCCAAGTAATCTAAGCACAATTCTGAAATAATGCTACCGGAAACTGAGACGGAAGACGCTTTTTTAATGGAGCTATTCCGCCTGAAGGTCATTAGAGAAACAGTGGACATTTAAATAAGGTCGGAAACTAAGAGTGCTATGAACTGACAAAGCCACCAGCGAATGTTTCCCACGTAACCGTAGACGGTTTTATGGATCGTGGATTCAGATCGGTATCTCGATACTGATCGTGTACTGAGACAGACTCCAGCGTCTAGAGATAAGTATTATGCTTACTTTTCCGGTAAAGAGACTAACATTGTGCAGTAGATTACAATATGTCAGATCTACATGAAACTGTAAGTGATATAGAGAGACCGTTACAGCATCCACAAGTAAATTATTCGACCCGTATAATTAAAATTGTTTACTGTGTAATCGATAGTTGACATCAGCGGAGAATGCTCTCACCCACCGCAGCTACTGCGTAAACAGATAGATAGTTGGCTATGGTTGTGTTCCCATTAGTACATTATGTAGTACAATAAAGTTTCGAAACAGCAGCAACAGCAACAGCCCGTTGCTGAGAACGAATCATTAATTATATTTTTCACCTCTCTGTCGACATTTTAATAAATTCTTTGTTGACCTATCTGTTGAATGAACTGTCTTTCATTTCAAACATTTAATGTTTTACTTTTTGTATGATGTATTTCACTTATGTTTCGCCAACTTATTCTTTCGTTTATGAAATTAAATTTCTACTCGTGTTGAACCGTTACGTACTTCACAAAGCACATCTGCACAATAATTTAGATGTTAACACCATTACTCACCTTACAGAATGGCATTCATAGGGCTCTTTAATTTCATTACTGAATGTCATCGCGTATAAACGTTTGTTTTTTAATTTTTTTGTTTATTGTGATCGCTTGTCTGACTGTCATTGATTGTAGACATAAATCACATTTTACTTTATTTCCTGGCTGTATCGATCTGTTCAGATTTATCATGTTCACGCATGTCATAAGGATCATTCTAGAATCACTACATACGTATTAGATATTAATTGTATTCACTGAAAAAATGTTCGTTTCATGCTTTTCCGCTACATAATGATTGCACTAAAAATGATAATACGTATTACATTGTCGTTGATGTGGGTCGTATAATGAGTCATAAAATAGAACTAATCTCTCCATTGAACTCGTATCATATTTTAATTCTGCATTGCTACTGAACGCTATTCAACGAACGTAGATAGATCGCTCTCACCGATGCCAGTTCTGGCACTGACCACATTTACTACTGGCGCAGGGGTTAAAAATCACACGCCTGACTACACGTCCCTGGGACGAAAGAATTGGATGCTCACGTATACTGATGATTCGGTCTG
This sequence comes from Schistocerca nitens, assembly GCF_023898315.1. Lineage (NCBI taxonomy): Eukaryota > Metazoa > Arthropoda > Insecta > Orthoptera > Acrididae > Schistocerca > Schistocerca nitens. The sequence continues at coordinate 403,698,061 of NC_064617.1, forward strand.
AGCCGACTCGAAACCTCATACGTGAAAGGTAATATGGCGAGTGACAGAATGTATTCGATACTTAGTGTTACTGCGGACTTTGCCTGCTGAGATTAAGAAATCGTAGGAATTCGGAAACTACCAAGATGCCACGAACTGAACGCAGAGAAGAAATCTTGCGAGTAACGGAAAGTTTTCGGCGGTAACGAACCGGTACTGTCGGCGAAGTCGTATACGTCTCAGAATTGCTTTTATACTGCGAAATGAATCTTGGTGAGAACTATTTCGCTACTCAACGGATACGATATACGTCTGTTCGCAAACACTGACATATCACAAAAAGTAAGTTTTATTGCGTTTAAAATATGTGTTATCAAAGTGTTTGGTCTGACTGTATTTTTCGAAGAGGTTAGATACGATATACGTCTGTTCACAGGCACTGACATATCATAAAAAGTAATTCTTATTTCGTTTAAAATATGTATTATCAAAGTGTTTGGTCTGACTGTATTTTTCGAAGAGGTTTTCAGAACTGCTAATCTGGAAAGGTGCCTTACCCCCTTCGGCTCTGCCTCCGAGACTTTCTACTTGATTTTCCAACGGTCCCCTAGCTGCATAACCTTTATAAACCGTATGTTCAAAGAAATATAGTAAATGGGCCTCCTTTTCGTTAGTAAATGTTAAATAATATGGAAAGAGGTGGTCTGATAGCAAGCAGTATGATCAAGCTGGAACTGTTTTCTAAAGATTTAGTAAAATGACTTAGCTGCTCAGATTTACCATGACCAGACATGTGTACACTGAGATCAAGAACAACCTCTAGTTGGAGTAAAATTTGCATACAAGATGATTTTAGGCTAACCACTTACGCATTACATATAACTTGCAAGCAAGTGTGTCCGAAATATAGGTAACTGCTGTGTTTTCGTTGTGTAACGTATTTTCATGCTCTTCATACTGTCTAACCGGCTTAGACAGCAAAATAAGACAATCTGTAAAGGGTAGTTTGACATTAATTAAGGAGAAAGTAATTTTTTCGACAAGAACGATGTCGTAAAACTGCAGCGTCTAGAGATAAGTACTATGCTTACTTTTCCGGTAAAACTGGTACAGCACTTCCTTATTAACAAACTGAAAAACGGAATACTGTAAAAGCCAACGCCAAAAATGACATAAAACAAAAGGAGATGTACAAAGTAAGACGCAAAAATTGATAAGATTTCGAAGAAGGTTCTTACCCAGTCTGTTATTTCCTCTATCGCACTGACAAACTCAGCGAGGAGTAAGATTGTTTAATAACCATAATTATTGCTAGCGTGCACGCTTCAGACGTGCTATCTACTTTTTTATGGCCGTGAAACAAGGATGACAAGTGAGTGTTCGCCGCAACTTTCTGTGAAATGAGGCTAGGCAACCTGCATTACTCCTTCTGTAATGCATCTCTTAAAGAATGAAAGTGTGATAAGATGATTGAAATTTAAATTCGGAGATGTGACACATCACTGTGGTCACAGCGGCATCGCATTAAAAGCACGGATAATTAGTTTTAATGCTAACTTGTATTAAGAATCGTACGAATCCAACTAGGCTAAAGACGGCTCCATTGCCTACTATTTTCTTTTAGTCTCACCTGCAGAGTCGTCATTATGGAATGGAAACATTTTGTGACGACGGACTGTGATAATATGAAGCACAATGCAGCAAATGTTTTCAGTACCCAGAAAAAGCAATCGGACTTTGTAATAAAAGATTCAGATTGTAAGATTCGACTTGTAAAACGCGAATGTGTATGCGACGGCCCGTTGATGGCTCTTGGTCGACACGCAAATCAGTCGCTTCCCAGTGTAGTTAAATAGCTAAAACACAACTGCTTCAAAATAAAAACGCAAGTGAACTTATAACTACAGTTACACAAAATAAGGAAATGCATTCTTACATCAAGAAAGTCGCGAGGCAAAACATAATATGAAGAAGACTTTATGTTCGTCAATTGTTTTGAAAAGTTTGAAACAAAATTACGGAAGCGATGTGAACCTTTTGCTGCAATAGCGATTATACTTCATCTTCAACATAACGTGATATATTACTTTACTACACGTCCTACGTACATGGAAATGACAGTAAAAACTTCTCTTATATTGATGCTTATTCACTGATTCCAATCACCTTCCTAAAAACCAATGTTGCTTCCTCTGCCTGCAACGTACTTTATCAGAAGCATGTTTGCTTAGCCTTTTGATGAAATAGTCCACAAACAACTATGTCTATGGAACATTCTATGCTCGTACTACATATATCGGTGGTGAGGTGACACATGATGACAAAGCAACCAGTTTGCATTTCTATGCTGCAATGAATTTCCATTTTTAGAGAAAAATTTCTTCCTGTGCGGTAATAAAAATAACAGGTCAGTAGTGCGTATTTGTCACCGTATGAAGTAACATAATCCGTTTACCTTTGTCGCATGGGGCCACTATGTCAGCAACAAATACAAGTGTTGCGTGCAAGACGATGATCTCGACAGAGATCTTGAGCATCGGCGGGAGTGACTTCAGTGCTGTAACACGTTTCATAAATTAACTTAATTTTCCCTTTTTCTTTTACTGCTCATCGAGAACGCGTACATAATACTGCATCTGTATGTACAAACTTACTTCTGCACCTGCATTCATTGTACAATCGGAGACATGCTGGGTGTCTCAACGAAGAGAGACTTACTAATGCAATGTGTAAGAAAGATAACATTTGTTTTAGAAAATACTGAGAGCTTTGTGGAGCTGCGTAAGTTCCCAAAAGCGGTAAAAGACACATGATAAACAACAAGTAATAAATCTCAGCTTGTGACAAATTGGCATATCACTCTTTTACTGCAATAGTACAACAACGGTAGCTCGTCTTGCGTGTCCGACAATTTTTTTTGCTTTAAAAACATTAAATAGGAAACACTTAACGATGTGCCGCAAAATTATATTTATTTGTCCACGAACCGGCTTTCGCTTCTTAGACCAACGTCAAGTGACAACAGAATGCGACTTACATAGATGTTATTTATAAAGAAGTAAAAAAAAAACAATACAAAAAGTATGAAAAAAACTATATTTACATGCCTCACATCTTCCTACAGACAAAAACCGAATTCCGGAAACCGTTTTTCACGTTTTTGTTTGCATGTTAAGGTCTGAAGCGGAGTTGCTAGCCCAGTTAAATATGGCGTCTGATTTGCTAGCTCAGTTAAATATGGCGTCTGGAAAATAACTGTTCCAGTTCCTGATTCGATCAGCACAGTCGCAATATCCCTCCACTTAAATATTAGAGTAGATAACTTCATGCTGAATCTAATATTTGTGCTTCTCCTTCATTGCTCTGTAAGTTACTACGTCTGCATTAGAAGAATATTTTGAAACCAGGACGTAACCTGACAGGCCAAGCACGTTTCGAAAACGGTTGTGCATTTACATGAGAGCATAAATAGATTATGGGTATTGTAAAAGATTTCCAGAATCGATTTTGGAGTGTTTAGATGACCAACCTGAAGAGGTATTGGTAAATCAGTCTACGAAATCTGGGTTTGGGAGCGAAAGTAAACATAGTAACGGTGACGCAGAGTGTTTTTAAAGGAAAATACATTTTTATGCCACGCCAAAATGATTAGAATAAGAAATGTTTAGTTTTAGTTAATGTAACTACTTTTGCTTGACATAGAAATGTAGTCCTTTCCTGTGTAAACACTGTATATGTTATAATTTTCGTATATTCTGTACAAATAATACTGGTGTAAGTCGCACGTCAATTTATCTGTGTAAAAAATTAACATTCAGACGTCACCTAACTATTGCCTAAGAAGCCGAAAGCCGGTTCGTGACCAAATGAATATAATTTTACAGTACGCTAGGAAGTTATTCCTTTTTGATATTGTTATCACGATCTACCAAGCAATGACAGAAAATTGAGTTACTTTATTAGGTATAATTAAACACTTTGACTTAAATCTTATAAACATAACGTTGCATATTTAAATTATTCCATACGGAAAATTACAGTTTTTGATATATTTCAGTGTTACCTAAATTAACTATCAAGAACATAATTAATATTCCCTGTTCGTAGGAATATTCCGTACTTAAAATCGTGTGTACAGGCAATTGAATACGTCTTATCTCAAAGTAGCACTTACAGCCAACGTCCTACACTACTTGCAATGTATATTCCAAACTCTGTCGTCGCCTACAGTTTTTGCCCTCGACGCCTTCTTCTAGTAGCATGGAAGTTATTTCCTGATATCTTGACAGATGTATCATCCCCTTCCCGTTCCTTCTCCTAGCGAGTGTTTTCCATATATTCCTTTTCTGGGCGATTCTGTGGGAACCTGTTCGTCGCTTATTTCACCAGTAGACTGTATTTCCAACACACTTCTGTAATACCAAATTTCAAACGATTCTCTTCTATCCCGGTTTTCACACAATCCATTATTCACTTTCATACAGAGTTGTCCTCCCGATCTCTTGTTTTCTCTTGGCAAAGAATGTTTTCTCTGAATGTGCTAATGCGCAGCTTGTGGTGTCCTCTCCCACCCAGGTTCGACTTGGGGACTCATCAGGAATTTATTTACCAATATAAAAATGATTCCGCCATTTTACGTAGTTTGAAATACTAATGAAAAAAGAGTACTGTGATCCTTTTCGGGCTGCTCTTCTCCCCTCTTGTTTTGATGCTGTCGTAAAATAATAGATCACAAACCGCTGCCACTAAAAGAATGTGCGATTTAGAAGAAAATGTTTGCAGATCGACCGTAATCGAAACCAGGATTGCATATTACTAATCAAGTACATTAGCAACTGCGGTATTATTTAATGTTTATTGGTTTATTTATATTTCTCTGTATGAATTCAGTGCTGAGTATCCAACATAGTCACCACTTCTTCGGACACTGAAGGAGGAAGGAAAAAAGGAAAACTAGTGTTTGACCAGTTGACATCGAGGTCATTAGGCACACAGCACAAATTCGGAATGTCTTAAGGGTGTGGAAAGAAGAGGGCCCCTGTAACGGCATTCCGGGTGTAGAACCATTCCGTGAACTGGTTCCTTGGCATCGTTACATAATAGAAAGACCCCATGTGTTATACCGTGTCTGTAATATCGTATCGTTCCCATTAAGATACGAATTTTTGGCTAAGTAAATTTCTGAGACTGGTCGAATGGAAACATGAAACTGAGACCAGCAACACTAATGGTGAATGTGGATTGTAGACTCTAAGCTCATGTATTTCGAAACATATTTTTTCATCTCACATGCTGATCTTACGCTGATTTCTTCAAAAAGAATGATTTACAAAAAGGAGTTTATGAATTAAATTAAATATTTATAGAATATAATACGAAATATCTTCTAGTAAATGTAGGTCAACGGCATTTTATGGAAAATATTCGGTGGGAAATAAGACAGTCGTTAAAGAAGAAAACTGAGCAGGTAAAATATTTTAATCATCTAGGGTATAAAATGTAGTATGAATGTGAAGGTGATATGTAGTTTAAACATCTGTGAAACAATTATTCGAACTTTAAAGCATAAGACACTCAAATAAACACGTCGCCGGCCGGTGTGGCCGTGCGGTTCTAGGCGCTTCAGTCTGGAACGGCGTGACCGCTACGGTAAAAGGTTCGAATCCTGCCTTGGGCATGGATGTGTGTGATGTCCTTAGGTTAGTTAGGTTTAAGTAGTTCTAAGTCCTAGGGGACTGATGACCATAGATGTTAAGTCCCATAGTGCTCAGAGTCATTTGAACCAACAAACACGTGTGAGATTTTATGAAACAGTCGCTTTGATAATTCAGTTATATGGAAGTTAATCCTGGATACTGAAAAAAAGACAAGAAAGACAAATACAAGGAACAGAAACGACGTTTCTTAGAGCGGTGAGCGTATGTAAAACAATGGTTAAAATAGGAAACGAGGACATTCGAAATGAGCTGAAAATACGGAGTGTAAAAGAAAAAGAAGAGAGGAATACAAAAATAAATGGAATGAACTTTTACAGAGATTGGATCCCGAGAGACTAAAGCATCATATGAAGAACTTTGAACCAAAATGTTAAAGAGATTATGGCAGATCGAGAAAAAGTTGTGCACCGTAACAGGCTACAATTGATTTAATACAGAAAGTACAGAAGACGAAGGTTTTTTTCCACTTACACAATTGAACAGAAATATTACAAATATTTGGATGGAAATAAGAGCTTAAACATCTCGTCGTCTATTTTCAACCAGTTTTCAAATTCGTTTCTGTTTTGGTTATATTACACACCTAGTCAACAACTATCAATAGTTGGGTGAGACTGCACTTCATATTAGGCAATCCCATTATTTAAACTGGACATTTTTTAAAGTCACTAATCTTTCAACTTGTCCTTCATCTTTTTCTACGTTGTGCTAATCTTTTCATCTCTGTGTAATAATCCGAGCATCCGCTATAGTCAGTTTTTCATATTCTAGCCTTCGTCTGCCAACTATTTTTAATTTGTACTGTTACCTCAAGCGCCGAGTTAGCTATTGATACCTATCGCCCTTGAACTTTTATTCCGCTTCCAATTTATTTCACTTCCTTTCCTCTAAATTACAAGCATGATTAATAATTCGACAATTTCCGCATTTTTTCAAGCATGCCTGCTTTGTTAATGCAAAGGCAATACTTCCCTTGAAGTGAGTTCACAAGTTACAGATTTCATAGCTTGCTTAGCCTCCCGCTTTCTTCAGCAACTCCGTAGTATATCGTCATCATCTGCAGCTAACATACCGAGCTCAGATCATGCAGTTCTCTGCCAAACTCTGACGTCGTTGTTGGATTACCTACATCTTCCCCATAATCTTTCTCTATCAGACTCTATGGCATTTCGTGTCCTTCGAAGAGATCCTTAATCACTTCTTGCCAACTATCAACTTTTTCTTCTGCGTTCAGTATAGGGTTTTCGTTCTGCGACTAGTAGGTTAGGGTATTTAAATTTTACTTCTCCACTGTTACATTCTCCAGTACGCCGACTCGATTTTTCCTGCAATCACATCTTTATTACTATCTTCACAAGTTTCTCTCATCCATTCCAGTTTGCCCGTATGCAGTTCTGCTTAATTTGAATCCTCACAGCTTGTCCTGCTGCGTTCTGGCCATTTTCGTGATATTCATATGTTTTAATCTTTCATCCCAAAGTTCGAGTATCTCCTGAGTTAGCCATGGATTCTTCGTCTCTGCTTTCGCTGTAGCTATGGTGCCCTGTGTTCCTCCTTCTTTCGTGTACTACATTTTCCTTATCACCTTTAATCAGGGACATCATTTAGTACGTCATAAATGGTTGACTCCAAAAAGATGATTAACATAACCCACCCCGCAAACGGTTAAGCCAAATCTCCTCTCTTTCTCGGTGATCTAATTGGCTTTTATTGTATAGCCTGTCGTTTTGATTCATGCTTATATTGATGTATGAATTTTTCCTTTTCTGTTACTATTGTACTAAAAAATTCCTCAAATTTGTTGTCGCAATCGAAAACGCTTTGGCAAATCTGAACACTTGTGAATTTGTGCTCTACGTTCAGAACTCTTCGACTTCATCTATTACAGAGTTTACGAAGGCCGAGTTGTCGTCGATGATTTTGCATGCTGAAACTTAATGGGAATCATCTTCAATGGGACTTGTTGACAAACGTCCAGTACCCCCCCCCCCCCCCCCTATACGTTACAGCTAGCCTGTGACACGTATAACCACACTGTAGGACTTATCTGTTGAGAGCCTGAGATAAGCTTCAGCCCATGACATACTTTCCGATTAGTAAACGCAGTTGGCAGCTCTTAGTTTCTCGTTCGCTTTCAAAGATAACAGAGCGCTCAACTGTACGTTGTCACAGTGTCAAGCCAAATAAACTGATTCTGGACAGACTGCTATAGTGTAACCGCAGAAATGATAGATAATTCCAGGTCAAATTTCGATAGAACAAATCTTTGTGTAAGTGCACAAGTAAATAATATAGGGCTACTGTAAATACCTCATTCGCTTTCAAAACTCTACATTTTACAAAATATTGAATGATAAAATATTATTGATGCATGAATGAAATCGTATAGTCAACAAGTTTACATTTCCTCTCTTCAAATTTCCCATGAATTCCCGTTTGGTCGCACGACGGAAGTCCAAAGGGTTAGGCCGTTTCATACCTTATGTAGCAAGATCCTTTCAATGGTAATCGAAACAACATTGATGGGTTACTTGAGCGGTTCCAGTGTTCTCTGAGATGGGGGTTCGTAAATACGGTCTTTAACGGCCTCCCCTCCACCCCCCCCCCCAAAACAAGGAAAAATCGTAGGATCTTAGGCCAGTTGACCTGAGGGACCAAGGGAAAGACCAAAGTCGTCTTCACTGCTATGCCCAATCCAGCGATGAGGAAGTTCCTCGTTTATGAAGGGACGAACATCAATGCTTTGCTGAGGTTGTGCCAGGTCTTCTTGGAAAATTAAATTCTCGGAATCAGGAGCCACATGTGGAAACACACTCTACTGCAGCACATTAACGTAAGAGGTAGACTGATCAGCCAGAACATTATGACCACCCACCTTATAGCCAATATGTCCACTTTTGGTACTGATAACAGTGGCGACGCATCGTGGCATGGAAAAAATGACGCCTTGGTAGATCGCTGGAGGGAGTGGTACCACATCTGCACACACATCTCATGAAATGGCTCTTAGCACTATGGGACTTAACATCTGAGGTCATCAGTCCCCTAGAACTTAGAAATACTTAAACCTAACTAACCTAAGGACATCACACACATCCATGCCCGAGGCAGGATTAGAACCTGCGACCGTAGCAGGCGCACGGTTCCGGACTGAAGCGCCTAGAACCGCTCGGTCACAGCGGCCGGCACAACTCATCTGATGCCCGTAAATTTCGGTGAGGGTGACGATATGCTCTGACACGACGTTCAATCAAATCCCAGATGTGTTCTATCGAGTACAGGTCTGGCGAGCTGGGGAACCAGCACATCGTTTCAAACTCGCCAATGTGTTCCTCGAACCACTGTTTCACATTCCTGGCTACGTAACTTGGCGTATTATCTTGTTGAAAAATGCCACTGCCATTCGGATACCATCGTCTTGAAGGTGTGTATGTGGTCTGTAACCAGTGTGCGATACTTCTTGGCCATCATGAGTCCTACCACGAGCTCCACTGGACATATGGAAGCCTACGTGATTGTTCCCCAGTACATAATGCAGCCGCCGCCAGCTTGTCTCCGGCCCGCAGTACAGGTGTCAAGGAGATGTTCCTCGGAATGACGGATTCACGCCCTCCCATCGGCGTGATGAATTAGGCATCAGGATTCATCAGACCATGCAACGCTCAGCCACTGCGAAAACTTCCGTTTCCGATGGCCAGGTGCCAAATTCATTCGTAGTAGCCGATATCGTAAAGTTGACGTTGCCACATGCATCGGTCGTCGGATGGCGGCGGAGACCATCGTTATGAGTGTTCGGTGCACTGTGTGTTCAGACAAACTTGTACTCTTCCCAGCAATAAAGTCCGATGTTAGTTCCTCCACAGTTCCTGTCTGCCCTCTTTTAAAAGTATGCCCAGCCTACTTTAAGATCGACACCCGCACTGAGGTATGGCCGCTCAGTCTCAAAACGTCTAGACGTGGTTTCATCTGTGTTTCACACGTGTTGTCGACACTCACCACAGTTCTCCTTAAGCAGCCGACAAGTCGTCAAGTTTCCAAAATTCTCGTGCCGTGCGACCGGGCCATCAAAGCTGCCCTTGGTCAAACTGAGTAAAATCGCGCGCCTTCGCTATTCTACACACGGACAGTATGCTCTCTGATACTACACGCACCGTGCGTGTGTCTTACTAGCAGTCACTCCCTACCAGGTGACGCTGTTGTCGCCTAGACGGGTTTGTACTGGGGGTAGGTCGATAATCATGATGTTCTGGCTGATTAGTGTATGTGACACAGTCTTCCCACAGAAGAAAAAAGATTGCACGGGCTGCAGGCGGTACGGTTTGAAATTAACCCCTGCAAAATCGTTCACGGAGTTTTTTTGCAGCGTTCTAAGTTCGTGGATCCGCGGGTCGTTGATTTTCTCTCACCCTCTCCACGGTTGCATCTTGCACACTTGGTCGTCCGGTATTTTTCTGTTTACAGAGAAAATTGGTGTCCCTAGATTCCGTATACCAGTGCACAATGTCTACATCTACATCTACATTGTAGTGTCGGCAGACTTGCCAACACTACGCACACTAATTGAAAGAGGCGGCCAAGATGCACGCACTAACTCACGAAGGATGGAGTGAGGTCTAAAACAGGATACGTAATGAATGTTATAAAGAAAAGTACGTAGCTTCTTGAATACTTAACTTTAATCCATCCTTTGTATACATCGTTCTTGATGAGCCATCTGGAGATTGTGGCGATACAAGTGAGACTCTTTAGATACATGCAATGTTACAAATGGCGCCTTGCTAGGTCGTAGCCCTGGACTTAGCTGAAGGCTGTTCTAACTGTCTCTCGGCAAATGAGAGAAAGGCTTCGTCAGTGTAGTCGCTAGCAACGTCGTCGTACAACTGGAGCGAGTGCTCGTACGTCTCTCGAGACCTGCCGTGTGGTGGCGCTCGGTCTGCGATCACAGCCAGTGGCGACACGCGGGTCCGACATGTACTAATGGACCGCGGCCGATTTAAAGCTACCACCTAGCAAGTGTGGTGTCTGGCGGTGACATCCATACTCCGCAAGCCACCTGACGGTGTGTGGCGGAGGGTACCTTGAGAACCTCTATTTGTTCTCCCTTCTATTCCAGGCTCGTATTGTTCGTGGAAAGAAGGATTGTCGCTATGCCTCTGTGTGGGCTCTAATCGCTCTGATTTTATCCTCATGGTCTCTTCGCGAGATATACGTAGGAGGGAGCAATATACTGCTTGACTCCTCGGTGAAGGTTTGTTCTCGAAACTTCAACAAAAGCCCGTACCGAGCTACTGAGCGTCTCTCCTGCAGTCTTCCACTGGAGTTTATCTATCATCTCCGTAACGCTTTCGCGATCACTGAATGATCCTGTAACAAAGCGCGCTGCACTCCATTGGATCTTCTCTATCTCTTCTATCAACCCTATCTGGTACGGATCCCACACTGGTGAGCAGTATTCAAGCAGTTGGCGAACAATTGTACTGTAACCCACTTCCTTTGTTTTCGGATGGCATTTCCTTAGGATTCTTCCAATGAATCTCAGTCTGGCATCTGCTTTACCGACGATCAGCTTTATATAATCATTCCATTTTAAATCACTCCTAATGCCTACTCCCAGATAATTTATGGAATTAACTGCTTTCAGCTGCTGACCTGCTATATTGTAGCTAAATGATATGGGATCTTTCTTTCTATGTATTCGCAGCACATTTCACTTGCCTACATTGAGATTAAATTGCCCATCCCTGCACCATGCGTCAATTCGCTGCAGATCCTCCTGCATTTCAGTACAATTTTCCATTGTTACATCTCTCGATATACCACAGCATCATCCGCAAAAAGCCTCAGTGAACTTCCGTTGTTATCCACAGATATTGTGTATATTGTGAATAGCAACGGTCCTACGACACTCCCCTGCGGCACACCTGAAATCACTCTTACTTCAGAAGACTTCTCTCCATTGAGAATGACATGCTGCGTTCTGTTATCTAGGAACTCTTCAAACCAATCACACAATTGGTCTGATGGTATGCTCTTACATTGTTCATTAAACGACTGTGGGGAACTGTATCGAACGTCTTGCGGAAGTCAAGAAACACGGCATCTACCTGGGAACCCGTGTCTATGGCCCTCTGAGTCTCGTGGACGAATAGCGTGAGCTGGGTTTCACACAATCGTCTTTTTCGAAACCTATGCTGATTCCTACAGAGTAAATTTCTAGTCTCCAGAAAAGCCATTACACTCGAACATAATACGTGTTCCAAAATTCTACAACTGATCGACGTTAGAGATATAGGTCTATAGTTCTGCACATCTGTTCGACGTCCATTCTTGAAAACGGGGATGACATGTGCCCTTTTCCAATCCTTTGAAACGCTACGCTTTTCTAGAGATCCACGGTACAGCACTGCAAGAAGAGGGGCAAGTTCCTTTGCGTACTCTGTGTAAAATCGAACTGGTATCCCATCAGGTCCAGCGGCCTTTCCTCTTTTGAGCGATTTTAATTGTTTCTCTATCCCTCTGTCGTCTATTTCGATATCTACCATTTTGTCATCCGTGCGACAATCTAGATAAGGAACTACAGTGCAGTCTTCCTCTGTGAAACAGCTTTGGAAAAAGACATTTAGTATTTCGGCCTTTAGTCTGTCATCCTCTGTTTGAGTACCATTTTGGTCACAGAGTGTCTGGACATTTTGTTTTGATCCACCTACCACTTTGACATAAGACCATAATTTCTTAGGATTTTCTGCCAAGTCAGTACATAGAAATTTACTTTCGAATTCATTGAACGCCTCTCGCATAGCCCTCCTCACACTACATTTCGCTTCGCGTAATTTTTGTTTGTCTGCAAGGCTTTGGCTATGTTTATGATTGCTGCGAAGTTCCCTTTGGTTCCGGAGCAGTTTTCTAACTCGGTTGTTGTACCACGGTGGCTCTTTTCCATCTCTTACGATCGTGCTTGGCACATATTCATCTAATGCATACTGTACGATGGTTTTGAACTTAGTCCATTGATCCTTAACACTATCTGTACTTGAGACAAAATTTTTGTGTTGAGCCGTCAAGTACTCTGAAATCTGTCCTCTTTGTCACTTTTGCTAAACAGAAAAATCTTCCTACCTTTTTTAATATTTCTATTTACGGCTGAAATCATCGATGCAGTAACCGCTTTATGATCGCTGATTCCCCGTTCTGCGTTAACTGTTTCAAATAGTTCGGGTCTGTTTGTCACCAGAAGGTCTAATATGTTACCGCCACGAGTCGGCTCTCTGTTTAACTGCTCAAGGTAGTTTTCAGATAATGCACTTAAGAAAATTTCACTGGATTCTATGTCCCTGCCACCCGTTATGAACGTTTGAGTCTCCCAGTCTATACCCGGCAAATTAAAATCTCCACCCAGAAGTATAACATGGTCGGGAAATCTACTCGAAATATTTTCCAAATTTTCTTTCAGGTGCTCTGCCACAGCAGCTGCTGAGCCAGGGAGCCTATAGAGACATCCAATACCATGTTTGAGCCTGCTTTAACCGCGACCTTGATCCAAATTATTTCACATTTGGGATCTCCGTCAATTTCCTTCGATACTATTGTACTTTTTATCGCTATAAACACGCCTCCCTCTTCACTGTCAAGCCTGTCTCTGCGGTATACATTCCAATCTGAGTTTAGAATATTATTACTGTTTACATCTGGTTTCAGCATACTTTCTGTCCCTAGTACTATGTGGGCGTTGTGACCGTTCATTAATGAGAGCAGTTCTGTGACCTTTCTATAGATGCTACTGCAGTTTACTATTAGCACATTAATATTGTTATTCCCCGTTGCGTTTTGCCTACTACTACCTTGTTGCGTTTCAGGAGGTGTCTTGTCGGGCCTAGGAAGGGAATTCTCTAACCTGAAAAACCCACATGTGCACTCCACACGTGCTCCGCTACCCTTGTAGCCGCTTCCTGCGTGTAGTGCACGCCTGATCTATCTAGGGGGACCCTACATTTCTCCACCCGATAGCGGAGGTCGAGAAATTTGCACCCCAGATCTCTGCAGAAGCGTCTGAGCCTCTAGTTTAAGACTTCCACTCGGCTCCAAACCAGAGGACCGCGATCGGTTCTGGGAACAACACTACAGATAGTTAGCTCAGATTCCACCCCGCGAGCGAGGCTTTCCGCCTTCACCAACTCGGCCAACCGCCCGTATGAACTGAGGATGACCTCTGAACCCAGACGGCAGGAGTCATTGGTGCCGACATGAGCAACAATTTGTAGTGGGGTGCAGCCAGTGCTCTCTATCGCCGCCGGCAGGGCGTCCTCCACATCTCGAATGAGACCCCCCGGCAAGCAGACAGAGTGAACACTGGCCTTCTTCCCCGACCTTTCCGCTATCTCCCTAAGGTGCTCCATCACCCGCCTAACGTTGGAGCTCCCAATCACTAATAAACCCCTCCCCCCGTGTGCCAGCTCGGACCTTGCTGAAGGAGCGGCCACATGTCCACTCACAGGCAGAGTGGGCGATGCCACACGGCCAGCCTCCACATTGACACTCCGCCTCGTGCGCCGCGAACGCCGCTGAACCCGCCACTCCCCTTTGGGAGAGGGTGGCCCAACCGCGCCCGGTACCCGCGAAGATATCTCGACAGCAGGGACCGCGTGCGAAGCATGTAACACCTGGGGTGTACCGTGCGACGCACCTGACTCCCCACTGCCGCTACACTCCGAGGCAGCAGCCTGAAGACGGCTGACCGCGGCCATCAACACGTTCAGCTGTTCGCGAACAGTGGCCAGCTCCTCCTGCGTCCGTACACAGCAGTCACACATCCTATCCGTCCTAAGAAATAAATTTACTGTAGAGAGTTAATCAACTTTTAACTAGACTGCTAATTCACTAAAGGCGACTGATAGCTGACTAAACTGTGGTTACAAAACACTTCTTGTTGAAAACAACGAAAATAGCACTAGCTGTCTCTGGACTCTATTCAAAACAAACACGAAATCTATAAGCACTATTACTAACATTCAAAAATTAAAGCTTCCTAAAAGCAAAAACATATGGAAGAAGAAGTGACAAGTATGAAAAATACAGTTAATACTTAAATTAACGTAGCTCGCTGCACAGCAGACGTGACGCAGACGGCAGTTAAGACGACACTGACACTACTGGCACTAATGCTCTGTTTACGTGGCGGTTCGTTTTAGTAATTCCTTCTGAGCGCAAGCTGCGTAGTTGTAAGAGATAAACATCTCGCGTATTCCCGCACACAATTACTCTATTCTTGGTTTGTTCAAGGCACTGCATTCATAACGCGAAATGGTACAGATAGTGCAAATTCGGTGAGTTTATAGATCTATCAATGCTTCAGTCATGTTCTACATATAATACTTTGAAAAGTACTGAACTTAGAAAACGGATAAATCATTTATATTAGCGCTGCATAAGGTTACAAATGTGTTACAAAAACTTTTTGCGAAGTGTTGTAGTACCGCTTGGTAAAAAAAATGTTTTTATGTAAAATTTTGTGTAAGTATTTGTGACACATGATTCGAAGTCCGTATTTGCGTTATCTGTACGAATAAAAGAAGGTGCGGCCTTCAATTTTTTTGAGAGAAGCTAGTAGAAGCCTGGCTGTTCGCATTTGTCTTTACTCTTCCAGCCCTCAGAATATAAGCATCGTGGGCTGTAGTTATTGATGGTAAATAGTATACAAACTGACTTTGAATTAACAACTTCAAAGTCATCTTTTATGCGACAAATTAACAAAACAATGTTAACTAACGAAGACCAAGCACTCAGTTGACCACTAGCTTTCTTCACCTACATGATCAATTACTTCACCAAATCACCAAATCACATGTTTATCTCAAAATTTATTGTTTTACAAATTGAATTTTTCAGCTTTTCTCGTGGGAAAGACGCAACACATCGATATGGCACCAATCCGCCAGAGCTTGCAGTCCGAGATTTTTTTAATCAGTCATACAGAGCGGTTATCAAATCGCGATACGCAATTTATGTTTTCTAAAATTCCGTTGGTCCACGTCCTCTGTTGCGCGGCTTCCAACACCAATCTGGGACACTTATAGACTTAATACAGGTAAAATTTAAAAATCTTTTGGTTGGCAGTGGTGGAAGCCAACTCACAGTTTCCACCAATATGATCACACTTTCATGTAGGTGAAGAAAGTTAGTGGTCAACTGAGTGCTTGATCTTCGTTATTTAACATTGTTTTGTTAATTTTTCGCATAAAAGATGACTTTGAAATTTGCAGTAAATTACGATAGTTTCTTCGTAAAATATAAGCAATCTACATATTGATTTTCAACTTCTACTATGAAAGTTAAGCGATTTAATTTTTAATTTGTTGATGGGTAACGCTCGATATGAATGCGATGTCAGTACCAGGCATTTTATTTTTAAACTGTCGATATGTAGTGCTCTATATGAATGAGACTGCAGTACGAGGTATTTCACAGTTGAGAGTACACACTGATCAGCCAGAACATTATCACCACCGACCTGCTATCGATATAAATGCGTCCAGACATTAGCAGCGACGTCTGGCGAGGAATCACTGCTATGCTAGCCAGAAACACGCACGGTGAGTGTAGTATCAGTGAGCGTGCTGTCCCAGTATAGAATAGGGACGGGGAGCGATCTTTCTGTTTGACCGAGGGTAGGTTGTGATGGCTCGCAGGAATTTCGGAAACTACGCGACTTGTTGGGTATTCGAGGAGTGTTGTGGTGAGTGTCTTCAAATGCGAAACCAAGGTGAAACCATGTCTAGACGTCGTGGGGTTGCGCGGCCACCCTTCAATATAGATTCGGAAGGTGTAGGCTGCCCTGCCCCCTTTTTTATGTGTCGTCTCCCTCCATCGGCCCCCCACCCTTTCTGCTTTTCCTCTCCTCCCCCCTCCCCCCCCCCACCCATCAGCTGGTGTGTTATATTCGTGTCTACTCTATAGTGCTGGGTTTAAGTGAGTGTTCAGTGTTGTGCGTCCCCTTTTTTAAGGGTTGCGAACAGAAACAATACTGTCGCAGAAACCACACTACGGCCGTGTTTTCTAAATTTGGCCTGTCTAATAACTGTGTGTCTTTATTAGCATCGTGAACCCCGTGTTTTTCTGTTTTAACTTCCACAACTCTCCGCCATCTTACAGTTTTGAAAACAGTCACCGTTTTATCGCCTTTTCTTATTGTTTTTTATCTTCTCATTATGTTTTAACTCTTCTGTAGGCTGTAGAGCAGCATCATAGTAAGCTGCTGCCCTCCCAGGGAGGGGGGGGGGGGGTAGGAGGGGAATCGAAATTCAATAAAGGAAAAAAAAATAGGTTAGGCTGGGCAGAGTGGAAAAATAGGACAGGTGGTGGAACTAACCTCAGACTTAAATGCTGGGCAGAGGGCAAGTGTGTCTGAACGCACAGTGCACGGAACACTCCTAACGATGGGCCACCGCAGCCGATTACACGTGCATATGCCAGTGTTAACACCACGACATCGGCAACTACGATTGTAATGGACACATGACCATCGGCACGTTGTCGCAGTGGCAGAGCGTTGCATGGTCTGATGACCCCGTTACCTTATTCATCATGCGGATGGGAGGTCGCGAATCAGTCCTTTGCTGGAGGATGAGTTGCATTATTGGCTATGTGCACTTAGTACGATACAACTTGTAATCAACGGTACTTCCAGAATCACAAAACATTCGCTGACACAGTTCACCGGGATCATTAAGCAAAATTGGCATTGTATGATCCTGGTCACTCGTCTAATATAGGATGTCTAGGTAGCTATCTTCTCGGATAGCTAGATAACATACACAATGCGATCAAGAACATCCGGGCACCTGGCTGAAAATGACTTACAAGTTCGTGGCGCCATCCATCTGTAATGCTGGTATTCAATATGGTGTTAGCCCACCCTTACCCCCCTTGATGACAGCTTCCACTCTCCTAAGCATATGTTCAATCAAGTGGTGGGAGGTTTCTTTGGAAATGGTAGCCCATTCTTCACGGAATGCAGCACTGAGGAGAGCTATCGATGTCGGTCGGTGAGGCCTGGCACGAAGTCGGCGTTCCGAAACATCCAAAACACCCCGAACGTGTTCTATAGAATTCAGGTCAGGACTCTGTATAGGCCGATCCATTACAGGGATGTTATTGTCGTGTAACCACTCCGCCACAGGCCGCGCACTATGAACAGGTGCCGGCCCTTGTGGCCGAGCGGTTCGAGGCGCTTCAGTCCGGAACCGCTCTGCTGCTACGGTCGCAGGTTCGAATCTTGCCTCGGACATGGATGATTGTGATCTCATTAGGTTAGTTAGGTTTAAGTAGTTCTAGGTTCTAGGGGTCTGATGACCTCAGATGTTAAGTCTCGTCCCACAGTGCTTAGAGCCATTTGAACCATGAACAGGTGGTCGATCGTGTTGGAAGGTGCAGTCGCCATCCCCGAACTGGTCTTCAACAGTGGGAAGCAAGAAGGTGCTTAAAACTTCAACGTAGGCCTGTGGTATGATAGTGCCGCGCAAAAACAGCAAGGGGTGCATGCCCCCTCCATGAAAAACACGACCAGACCATAACACCACAGCCTTCGAATTTTACTGTTGGGACTACACACGCTGGCATTCGCCATACCCACACACTGTCATCGGGTCGACTCATTGTGTACCGTGATTCGTTACTCGACACAACGTTTTTCCACTGTACAATAGTCTAATGTTTACGCTCCTTACACCAAACGAGGAGTCGTTTGGCATTTACCAGCATGATGTGTGACTTATGAGCAGCCGCTCGACCATGAAATCCACGTTTTCTCACCTCCCGCCTAACTGCCATAGTACTTGCAGTGGATCCTGATGCAGTTTGAAACTACTGTGTAGTGGTCTGGAGAGATGTCTGCCTATTACACATTACGACCCTCTTCAACTGTCGGCGGTCCCTTGTCAGTCAACAGGTCGGATTGTACGCTTTTGTGCTGTACGTGTCCCTTCACGTTTCCACTTCACTGTCGCATCGCAAACAGTGAACCTAGGGACGTTTATGAGTGTGGAAATCTGGTGTACAGACGTATGACACAAGCGACACCAAATCACCTGAGCACGTTCAAAGTCCGTGAGATCCACTCTTTCACTATGTCTAATGACTATTGAGGTCACTGATATGGAGTACCTGGCAGTAGGTGGCAGCACAATGCACATAATATGAAAAACGTATGTTTTTTGGGGACATCCGAATACTTTTGATCACATAGTGTACAAGAATATCTTATGAATGGAGTTTGTTATAGCAAATTGAATTGACAATACTTGGCCTTTTTACAAAGAGGTGTAGCCACAATTGGCGGAATGCAAATAATCAATGTCCTTCGATGTATACAATTTCCATGGAAGCAATTAATATAGATCACAAGTCACGGATCGTCTTCTAGTGCGGCCGAGGCTAGTTTTTTTTTTTTTTTTTTACTTTATTCTTATTTTAACACCTGAACAATCAGGTAGGCTGGCAGCGGCATGCTACGCCGCTCTTCAGCCATAGAGTTGACAATAACAGTACAATAATGGAGAATTAAAATGAACATAGTGACGGGCAAAAAATAGTGGTCACAGACACACAAAAAACACGGAGCCGTTCACACTCGACGTGAAAGACACTGAAAACACGTTGACACGGCGCACGTAACACTGATGAATCCGATGGCACAAGTGAACGTAGAAGCGTGACGGCGGACGCTAAAAACACAAAACGACGTCACACACACGAGACACAGATGGCGATGATCTCCGGCGCTCGAAAGTCCACGTAGCGTGTGCGAGTCCGGGGACCTGCGAAGAGGGGAAGAAGAAGTGTGAGGGCGGGTGGAGAGGGTGGAGAGGGGAGAACAGAGATGCCAATGGCTGAGGAGATGGGAGGAGGAGTAGAAGGACAGGGGAGGGGAGGCCCGGGGGAGGAGTGGTGAGGAGGGATGGAGGGTGCCCAAGGGAACAGAGACAGGAAGAGGGAGGGAGGATCAAAGTTGGTAGGAGGGGTAGATGGAGGGGAGGAGGGCATCATCAGGGAGCTGGCGGAAGCCACCTTGGGAGAGGGTAAGGAGGGTGGAGAGATGGAGACCGGGTGGGACGTGCAAATACAGGTGCGGCAGCGGGCGGGGGTGGGAGAGGATCGGGGAGACGAGCGGGTGAGGAGGATCGAGTTTGCGGGAGGTGTACAGGATCCGTATCCTTTGAAGGAAAAGGAGGAGGTGGGGGAAGGGGATGAGATCGTACAGGATCCGCGTGGGGGAGGGGAGACGGATGCGATAGGCGAGGCGGAGAGCATGACGTTCAAGGATTTGGAGGGATTTATAAAAGGTAGGGGGGCGGAGATCCAAGCCGGATGGGCATAACAAAGGATAGGGCGGATGAGGGATTTATAGGTGTGGAGGATGGTGGAGGGGTCCAGACCGAGGCTAGCTCGAGCGGCGCTCATATAGTCTTCGTCTACGATCCGCCCCTGTCGTGGTGTCGCCCTGATCAGCGTACTATTGGCTGACGTCGTCTCACAGCCTTGTCTACTGTGAGGCTCCAGGCTCACGTGCCGGCGCTTGATGTTACACCGGAACAGGAATAATGTTCCGCAATAGACAAGGATAATATTCCTTCCACCGTGTCCGCAGCTTCTACTTTTTCACCATAACTACACAGTTTAAAAGGTAGCAGCTTTTGCGACCTAGGCAAGAAAGACTGAGTCCTGAAGAAAGTGACTGTGGTTTTTTTAATAATACTTTGTCTACTAGCATCACTTAACGTGACGTAAATTCAACATGGCAAGAAGGGTATTAATATTAGATAACATTGGCTGCAACAAGTTTCACCAAAATTTAAACACCTCGCCAGCGTTAAATCCATTTTTCATTTTTCATGATGTGGTCAACTCAGTACCTAGAAGCAAAGCAAATACCGATATATAGTACAGCATGACCTAGACGGCAAGATTTCAACAGTAAACTGCCGAGGTGCCGACCGGCGTTGCCTGTCTTCGACATGCAGAAAGGAGTTTTAAAGGAACTGTATTCTAGAACAGAAATCTGGGTGTCACCAGTTTTTAACAAAAACTGAGTAGTAAATTTAGAATGCATCGCTACCGCATGTTTCTGCTCTCAGCGCATTGTTCACTGATAAGCACGCATCAACAAATTTACGCCTCCCTGTAATGCATCAATCATGTTGCTCAGCTTTAACGAGAAACATTCACCACGACTAAATAATGCATCTGTACTTCCGTTGTGTGGCTATAGCATGATGGAAAGTCAGCGTTCATGATGCAGGCCATCGACAGGGATATCCAAGGAGCAAGGGTTGTCACACAGTAGTCAGTATTCAAAGCACAGAGTGCAGAATATACTTAGAAATTATAAAATTAATTTTATTTTAAATATTTGTTTGTATTCTAGGACCATATTTAGCGTATACAGTTTAGTACTTCTACTGTGCACCGTACAAAGCAGGCAAGAAAGCGAAAGTGTATGTGTAAGTCAACGGTTGGCAACACGGTGCCGACAGATGGATGCTGAAAACTCACAGCTAGGAGATTCCCAATCTTCGCCGCAGAATAATGTCTTGACACTGTCAGAGACCTAATGCTAACAACAAAAAATTGTATTCCACTGTATAAAACAATTAAAAATGTAAGCCGAAAATGTAAAATGCTAATACAATTTTACAAAATGTTGCATAGTTTTATTTGTGGTCAATCTTGGCGCTAGGAGGAGAAATTAATTTTTATTAAAGTCCAAACACCTAACAAGCAATGGTATTTTTGAACTTTTTTATGTTTACTGTATGTCAAGTTCAATACTCAAATATGAATAATCGAAATCAGTTCGATGCAACTCTCAAAAATTCTCGAGAAAAGCGACTTTGAAGTTTTTCATGTAAATTTAATTCATTAAGGTCATTCTTACAGTCAGAAGTGAGGCTTACTTAATATCGTCACTTACTTTTTACGGACTCGGGACTCTTCCCACAAACGAAGACGAACTCCATGACCTGGATTTGTGGACACACAATTCACTGTTTGTTCGATGACGGCGAGAACAATGTCCTAGATTTTTGGCACTCACTTAATGAACTCCATTATGCAGTTGTTTGTTATCCCAAATACAGAGAACTTTTCTCCAATTTGTTTTGTAGTCTTAAACCGCCCCAGAGCTGGAGTGTTCCTGCTATGAGAAAGTCGATCCCTGCCTCTTCCACTCTAAGAACCAGTACATTTTCTGGTCGTGGGGACGTTCTTCTGCAAAAACTATGCGTCGATAGTCTCACTGAATTTGACGTCTTGTCGCGCCCTCCTCCTTGCGATGTCGTTTTCCTGTTATTCTCTGTGGTATTAATGATATTTAACAAAAAAAATTAAAAAAGTAAATAAATGATTGATGTTCTTTGTACCTATATTCCACGTTTCCTAAGTTTTCCTTGGTTCCTAGGGGGGGTCTCGGAACAGTACATAGTGGCCAGATCTCTGATTGCGACCTCTGCCCACTTGGCCCCCACCCCTACATTTTGGCGCCAGGAAGGTTACTTTGGAAAAAAAAGTGTAATGTTGGAGAATGTAATCAACTGATCGCTGGTTTAAAGCTCGTAATGCTCTTTCGTTCGTTGCATTTTTTTGTGCAGTTCAAATACCTACGTCATTTAAACATAAAATCCATCATATATGTGCTAATTATCACACACCTATCATAATTTTTATGAAAAATTCACGTCTTCTTCCTTCTAATTATATATTTCCCATAATTTAGGTTTTGATTGGAAATATAAATTCTTAATTATCGATATTTTACAGAAGACTGTTAATAAATTACTAACGTTTTGTTAGTTTAAACCATCTCTGTTAACGATTATTTATAAAATATTGATTATTAAAAAGGTATATTTTCAAGCACATGACATATAATTAGAAACAAGAAGACGTGAATTTTTCACAAAAAATGATGATTAGGTTTGTGTTATGTAGCGTGTATTTTATTAAATGTATTTTTAAATTACGTATGTATTCAAAGTGAATGAAAAAAATTATCGAAAAGAACTCAGCGAGATTCGAGCCAGAGAGCCTTTGTTTACCCTGTTATCATTCTCCAGTGCCAACCGACACTGCAAGTCGTGAAAATCGCCATAATCTTAGTGAGCTAAATTTCCATGGCTAACTTTTCTCGAAAGTTTTTGAGAGTTCCATCGAACTGTTTGGGATTATTGATATTTGAGTATTGTACTTCACGCACCGTAAATATTAAATTCTATTGCCGGATGGTCTCCCTGTAAAAGCGTCCATATCTAATGCGAAAAGTAGTAAGTTGGCCACACTGCGATGAAGACGAATGATTGCTGGCGGAGTAGCTGCAGGGCGAGCGAAAACCATCCAGTTGAGTGCGTCGACTGCACGAAGCATTGCAGGTCATTGTTGTTTCTGATGACTGCAGAGTTTTTTTTGTTGGAGAGCATGATAGTGCCTGAGGTTGTACTGTGTGCCTTACACTTGACTCTGCAATTGAAATACTGCTTTATTGAAGCGACATTGAATTAAGAGACAAAGGAACTACAGGTATTGGCTGCGAGTAGGCACTGATTTACCGAGCGAGGTGGCGCAGTGGTTCGACACTGGACTCGCATTCGGGAGGACGACGGTTCAATCCCGCGTCCGGCCATCGTGATTTAGGTTTTCCGTGATTTCCCTAAATCATTCCAGGCAAATGCCGGGATGGTTCCTCTGAAAGGGCATGGCCGACTTCCTTCCCCATCCTTCCCTAATCCGATGAGACCGATGACCACGCTGTCTGGTCTCCTTCCCCAAGCAACCAACCAACCAACCAACCTAGGCACTGATTTAAATCAATGGGAAAAGTTAAAAAACTTGAGCCGGACCAGGATTCGAACACGGCTTTCCAGCTTAGTAGGCAGAGACTCTGACTACTGCTACTGTCTTACAGAGCAGGCATCGCAGCAGCAGGGATTACCACAGCACACCTCCCGTCAGCCCCATGTTCTCAACTTACCCACATACTACTAACGTAGTGCCACTTGGCCACTTGTCCACTATCCTCAATACTCGCGGCATTTCTCAGAATGCAGTAAGAAGTCAAGCCTGGTGTGCATCTGCCCGAATTGTATACAGAGCGAATCTCCTAAACTAGCACCACAAATATTGCTTAAGTGGAAAGTGACGTGAGGTTTTCAAACGAGTGATTGGAAGTCAGGGCTCGTATTGTTAGCCATTCAACAGAATGTAATAAATTTAGAAAGTGTACTTAATGTGCAAACATATACTTTTTTAATTAGATAAATGCCTATTGACATTAACAAACGAAAAATAAGGCAAATCAGAATGTCAGTGCGATTCGTTTACGAGATAGTGTATTTTGAAAAATTTCCGCACCAACATTTGTGTACGATGTTGTCATGTTTGTTTACAGTGTGCCCGTATGTTCCTTGAGTGCACTGCGACTTGTTAATCAGTTAGCGTGTGACTATTCAAGCAGCAAGTCGTGAGTGGACGATAAAATTTACCTATGGAGAAAAAGCAGACACTCTCATGGTGTATGGAGGGAGAATGTAGGAAGAATGCTCTACGTTCTTGTGCGGTGTATGCGGCAATATATCCCAATAGAGATCAATCATCTCGGCAAGTGTTTAAGTACGTCTTCAACCAGTGACGTGAAAGTAGTACTGTAACACCTAGACAGCGTGACAGAAGGAAACAAGTGACGGCAGGAGAGGGGGAAATTAATGTTGTTGCTGCTGTTGTAGTTGACCCGCATGTTAGCTTCCGCGCAGTCGCACGAGGAAATTACATCAGACGGACAAGTGTTCTACGCATCCTCCATCGGCATAGGTTCCATCCGTATCACACCTCTCTTCATCAAGAGCTACAGGGACACGATTAAGAGAATCATGTTAACTTCTCTGCATGGGTATTAAGACAGGATACACCATTTGTATCATTTATCTTGTTTAGCGATGACGCCACATTTAATAATCATGGCCAGGTAAATTCCCGTAATATGTAGTTCATCTGTTGACAATCGCCGTTGGCTTCACCAGGCGGAAAATCAGCGTCCGTGAAATGTAAACGTGTGGTGTGCTGTAATGAACCATCAGCTCATCTGCCCGATTTTCATAGACGGATCACTGAACGCATACGAGTATCGCATCCTCCAAAGAGACCATCTTCCACTGATGCTATAAGACTTTCCTCTTCAGACGAGGAGGTACCTGTAGTACTAACATGATGGCTATCCAGGCCACAGTGTAAGAAATATTACAGAATAGCTTCACGAATTGTTTGCAGACCGTTGGACTGAGCGCAGAGGACCTGTACGTTGACCGGCCCGTTCCCCCGATTTGACCGCTACAGCCTTTTTTCTGGGGGGGGGGGGGGGGGGAAGCTGAGAGACGCTGACTGCTACACCCAATGATATGCGACTACGTCTGCTCGGACGTCTCCGCTGAAATGCTAGCACGTTTGCAACAGTCGTTCCATACCGTACTGGACGCGTGTAATTGCAGCCGCTGGTGGCCATACTAACCACAACCTCTGATGGTCGTTTGCCATAATTAGTCAATGCAATATTGTTGTTCTTTAATGTGTGTTGCCACAGGTATTGTTCAAGTGTCGGTGTAGGAAATTTTCAAAATACGAAATCTCGTAAACAACTAGGACTACAATCCTGCAATAAACAACACTGACATTCTAATTTACCCTACTTTCCGTCTTCCGTAGGCATTGCA
Source organism: Schistocerca nitens (assembly GCF_023898315.1). Classification (NCBI taxonomy): domain Eukaryota; kingdom Metazoa; phylum Arthropoda; class Insecta; order Orthoptera; family Acrididae; genus Schistocerca; species Schistocerca nitens. The sequence continues at coordinate 403,723,502 of NC_064617.1, forward strand.
CAAAAAATATACTTTCTAAGTATTATTACAATCTGTTTTTTGGCTACCAATACGGTCCCTGAGTACCAGTGCCTTCTATGAAAACCGCACTTCAATAGCACTTTCCATTTCCGCAATATTTGTGGAAGATTCACCCTGTGCATATGGTGTCTGCTCCTTGGGACATTCGCGGAAGAACATACAAGGCATATATACTACACTGAATCCCCTGAATGTGTTATCAGTCTGTATTTAGTATTAAACGTTTATGTAGCTTGGTTCAGGTGTTATGTTCGTTGTACCTGTGGGCCAAATTTCCTGTTGTAGTTACTGAACACGATATTTCGATCCGTTTATTTTAAAGAAATTTTCGTAGCCTGGAGTTCAGCACGTGTGCATACGTTTTTCATATTTTATAATTGTTTCATTATATAACTTTCTTTATATAATAATAAACTGGCGTTGAGTTCTAACATATATTTGAAGTCCCGCAACACACAGCCACTTCCACATCTCAGCCTATAGCAGCCGCAAAAAGTTATCGCTTCAGTAAAGATGTTACAGAGAAAAATAGTGAATAGTTGATTAACTCATATTCCAAGACATATGACTGCTTAGAGAGTTGGCGGTAGATTGTTCGGACACGCACGATCGGGAACTGTTGGTGTATTCCCGTTAATTGGTTTTCTGTTAAGAGCCAGAACCACCTGAGATATTTAATCCGATCATTTTTATGCTGTATACAATACAGTAAAAGTTATACATGTCCAATCGGTTACTGTTTCCTAACAATGATTCCCGCCAACCTACTGATTGGTATGATACAACGCAAACAACTGTGAAGAAATACGAGAATTCTCTACAGCAAGGTAATCTGGTCACGAGAATCATAAAAACTACTATACGCTTTTATGTACAAACTGACCATCCTCAACGTGGGTTGCCTCCAAGTTGCGACTCTCATGCTACACTGAACTGCATCATTTACGGATTTACGGATAATGTCACACCTTTTAGAAAGCTGTCCAGAAATCATTTCATTGTGAGACAGGAGGTAAAGCCGCCGTATGCTGAATTATTAATATAAATTACTTAAGCTATACCAATATTTATTTTCTGTTCCCACATTTCGAGCCATTAAGTTAATGAATGTTCAAACGTAACCAAAGTGACCTATTGGCCCGAACGCGTCGCCATCCACACGAATATGTTTAACGACTGACAGGCTAGTATCCATCCCGTGAATGCGGTCATCCGTTACGTCTCCATCCGGCAGAGGGCGTCCACTGGCTGGCAATACCTCGCCGGCCCTATGCCGCGCCTCCCATCTCAGGGACATCGACCCACCGCGCAGGCCGTAGCGGCGCAGCCCCCGGGGGCAAATCTCGATGCAGGCCAGCTGACATCGCCGACCCACATGCCTGTTCCCTCACATCCTTGCCCGTCCACCACGCACCTCTTTGCTCTCAAACTTTTTGAATAACACGTCATTGTAATCGAACTCGTCTACAATGTGCCTGTTCTCATATGTGATATCAAGGAAAATGCCCCAACTCTTATATAATCAGTTCTTATACATGTTTTTTTCAGTCACCAGTCTTCTGACTGATGTCGCCAGCCACGAACCCCTCTCCTGTGCCACCTCTTCATCTCAGAGTAGCACTTCCATTCTACTTCCTCAATTAGTTGCTGGATGTATTCCAATCTCTGTCTTCCTCTACAGTTTCTGCCCCCTACAGCTCTCTCTAGTGCCATGGAAGTCTTTCCCTAATGTCTTAACAGATGTCCTATCGTCCTGTCCCTTCTCCTTGTCCGTGTTTTCTACATACTCCTCCTCATTCCTTACCTAATTTTCAACATTCGTCTGTAGCGCCACATCTCAAACGCTTCGATTCTCTTCCGGTTTTTTCCACAGTCCATGTTTCACTACCATACAATGCTGTGCTCCAAACGTAGATTCTCAGAAATTTATTACTCAAATTAAGGCCTATATATGATACCAGTACACCTCTCTTGGCCATTGCTCGTTTGCTTTTGATGTCGTCCTTGCTGTATCCGTCATTGGTTATTTTCCTATCTAGTTAGTAGAATTCTTTAACTTAATCTACTTCGTAACCATCAATTCTGATGTTGAGTTTTTCGCTGTTCTCATTTCTCCTACTTCTCATTACCCTCGTCTTCTTTTCGATTTAATCTCAATCCATATTTTGTACTTATTAGCTTGTTCATTCCACACAGCAGATCACGTAATTCTTCTTCACTTTTACTCAAGATAGCAATGGCATCAGCGAATCCCATCATTGATATCATTTCACCTTGTATTTTAATTCCACTCCTGAACCTTTCTTTTATTTCCAACATTGCTTCTTCGATGTGCAGACTGAAAAGTAGGGGCGAGAGACTACATCCCTGTTTTACACCGTTTTCAATCCGCGCACTTCGTCCTTGGTCGTCCACTCTTATTATTCCCTCTTGGCTCTTGTACGTATTGTATATTACCCGTCTATAGCTTACCCCTATTTTCTCAGAATTTCTCAGAACCTTGCACCACTTTATTTTGTCGGACGCTTTTTCAAGGTCGACAAATCCTATGAATGTGTCTTGCTTTTTCTTTAATCTTACATCCATTATCAACCACAGAGTCAGAACTGCCTCTCTGGTGCCTTTACCTTCCCCAAAGCCAAAAAGACCGTCATTTAACACATCCTCAATACTTTCTTCTCCATTCTTCTGTATATTATTCTTGTCAGAAACTTGGATGCATGAGATATTAAACTGGTTGTGCGATAATTCTATCACATGTCAGGTCTTGCAGTCTTCGGAATTGTGTGGATGATATTTTTCCGAAAGTCAGATGGCTTGTCTCCAGACTCATACATTCTACAGTCCAACGTGAATAGGCGTTTTGTTGCCAGTCCCCCTTTAGTAACTACACTCCTGGAAATGGAAAAAAGAACACATTGACACCGGTGTGTCAGACCCACCATACTTGCTCCGGACACTGCGAGAGGGCTGTACAAGCAATGATCACACACACGGCACAGCGGACACACCAGGAACCGCGGTGTTGGCCGTCGAATGGCGCTAGCTGCGCAGCATTTGTGCACCGCCGCCGTCAGTGTCAGCCAGTTTGCCGTGGCATACGGAGCTCCATCGCAGTCTTTAACACTGGTAGCATGCCGCGACAGCGTGGACGTGAACCGTATGTGCAGTTGACGGACTTTGAGCGAGGGCGTATAGTGGGCATGCGGGAGGCCGGGTGGACGTACCGCCGAATTGCTCAACACGTGGGGCGTGAGGTCTCCACAGTACATCGATGTTGTCGCCAGTGGTCGGCGGAAGGTTCACGTGCCCGTCGACCTGGGACCGGACCGAAGCGACGCACGGATGCACGCCAAGACCGTAGGATCCTACGCAGTGCCGTAGGGGACCGCACCGCCACTTCCCAGCAAATTAGGGACACTGTTGCTCCTGGGGTATCGGCGAGGACCATTCGCAACCGTCTCCATGAAGCTGGGCTACGGTCCCGCACACCGTTAGGCCGTCTTCCGCTCACGCCCCAACATCGTGCAGCCCGCCTCCAGTGGTGTCGCGACAGGCGTGAATGGAGGGACGAATGGAGACGTGTCGTCTTCAGCGATGAGAGTCGCTTCTGCCTTGGTGCCAATGATGGTCGTATGCGTGTTTGGCGCCGTGCAGGTGAGCGCCACAATCAGGACTGCATACGACCGAGGCACACGGGGCCAACACCCGGCATCATGGTGTGGGGAGCGATCTCCTACACTGGCCGTACACCACTGGTGATCGTCGAGGGGACACTCAATAGTGCACGGTACATCCAAACCGTCATCGAACCCATCGTTCTACCATTCCTAGACCGGCAAGGGAACTTGCTGTTCCAACAGGACAATGCACGTCCGCATGTATCCCGTGCCACCCAACGTGCTCTAGAAGGTGTAAGTCAACTACCCTGGCCAGCTAGATCTCCGGATCTGTCCCCCATTGAGCATGTTTGGGACTGGATGAAGCGTCGTCTCACGCGGTCTGCACGTCCAGCACGAACGCTGGTCCAAGTGAGGCGCCAGGTGGAAATGGCATGGCAAGCCGTTCCACAGAACTACATTCAGCATCTCTACGATCGTCTCCATGGGAGAATAGCAGCCTGCATTGCTGCGAAAGGTGGATATACACTGTACTAGTGCCGACATTGTGCATGCTCTGTTGCCTGTATCGATGTGCCTGTGCTTCTGTCAGTGTGATCATGTGATGTATCTGACCCCAGGAATGTGTCAATAAAGTTTCCCCTTCCTGGGACAATGAATTCACGGTGTTCTTATTTCAATTTCCAGGAGTGTATGTTGTTATCTATCCCTTCTGCATTATTGGATCTTAAGTCCTCCAGACCTCTCTTAAATTTTATTCTAAATCGACTCCTGTTTCTTCTTCTATCTCATCAGACTAATCTTCCCCTGCATAGAGAAAAAATGTTCAAATGTGAGTGAAATCTTATGGGACTTAACTGTTAAGGTCATCAGTCCCTAAGCTTACACACTACTTAACATAAATTATCATAAGGACAAACACACACATCCATGCCCGAGGAAGGACTCGAACCTCCGACGGGACCATCCGCACAGTCCATGACTGCAGGGCCTGCATAGAGACCTTCAATGTACTCTTTCCACCTATCCGCTCTCTCCTCTGCATTTAACAGTGGAATATTTCATTCCTCGGCGTCTTGTACTTTTGTATTCTGAATTTCCCTGAACATTTATGTATTTCCCTCTTTCATCGACCAACTGAAGCATTTCTTATGCAGACCATGGTTTCTTCACAGATACCTTCTTTGTACCTATGTATTCTTTCCAGCTTCTGCATTTGCTCTTTTTAGAGATGTGCATTAATTTTCGACTATACTGCCTGTTGAGCTACTCCTTGTTGCTGTATCTATTGCATTAGAGAACTTGAAGCTTATCTCGTCATTCCTTAGTAATTTCGTATCCCACTTCTTTGCGTATTGTGATTTTTCCTGACATATCTTTTAAGCTGCAGCCTACTCTTCGTCACTATTACATTGTGATCTGAGTCTACATCCGCTCCTGCGGATCATCATGACACTTGCAATCCAGTATCTGATTTTGGAAACTCTGTCCGACTATGACGTAATCTAACTGAAATCTTCCCGTATCACCCGCCCTTTTTGCAAGTATACCTCCACGTCTTGGGATTCTTGAGCAGAGTATTCCCTATTATTAGCTGAAATTTATAACAGAACTCAGTCTTTCTCCTCTCTCTTTCCTGGTCCAAGCCCATATTCCCCTTTAACCTTTTCTTTTACTCCTTCCCCTACAACTGCATTCCAGTCGCCCGTGACTAGTAGATTTTCACCTCCCCTTACGTACCGTATTACCATTTCAATATCGTCATACACTTTCTCTATCTCTTCTTCTTCAGCTTGCGACCTCGGGATGTATATCTGACCTATCGTTGTCGGCGCTGGCTTGCTGACGATTCTGATAAGAGCAACCCTATCACTCAACTATTCATAGTTGCACACTCTCTGCCCTACCTTCCAATTCATAATGAATTTTACTCCTGTTATACCGTTTTCTGCTGCTGTTGATATTACCCTGTACTCATCTGATCAGAAACGCTTGCCTTCTTTCTATTTCACTTCGGTGACCCTTACTACAACTAGATTGAGCATTTGCATTTCCCTTTACAGATTTTCTAGCTTCCCTACGACATTCAAGCTTCTGACATACCGCGACCCGACTCATAGAACGTTATCCTTTCGCTAATCATTCAATTTTTTTCTCATGGTCACCTCTCCTTTGAAAGACCCCTTCTGGAAACCCGAATGGGGGGACTAATCCGGAATCTTTTGCAAATGGAGAGATCATCATGAGATACTTCCAGTTACAGGCCACCTGTCCTGTGGATACACATTATGTGTCATTAATGCAGTGGTTTCCATGTCTTTAGTATCGCCATGCCGTTGATCATCGCTGATTCTTCCGCCTTTAGGGGTAGCTTCCCACCTTAAAGACAAGAGAGTGCCCTGAACCCCTGTCCGCCCCACTGCCCTCTTTGACAAGGCCATTGGCAGAATTAAGCCGTTGACAGAATTAGGCCGTTGGCATACGGAATAGTAATACTAGTTCACGATCTAATAAATTCACTAAGACAAGTGGTGTAAGGTCCCTCGTTCGTAGTTAAGTAGTTTACTGAATGGCCGTGTGTTGTAATGGAAAGAAGAGACTATGTCTGTTTTGTATTAACGGTAAGAGACGGGAAGACGTAATTTGCAGTAAAAAGCAAAGAGAAGTAGTTAACAAACTTGTTAGACAAGCAAACATAAATAGCAAGTAAGAACTGTTAATATATTAGAATATGATTTAATTGGACCTCAAAAGTGTGGATCAAAAATATTCAGAAATTTGTGTAGCGAAATCAAAAGTTAAGCAATGAGAGATATAAAACCAGGAAAGACATTGTTACGTTATTACAAGCAACTACTAGTCAGTGAAGATGAGCCCTATTATACCAGTACTGTGAATGTTGGAGAATACAGGACAATCTCAGCGACAGACTCGGTAAGTAGCTTAAATGAGGCCTGCACCAGAAAGGTTACCGGTTCAAATGCAATAAATCTGACACTTGTAAAATATGCGAATATTAAATGGAAAAAGTTATTCGTACAGTGGCCGAATGGCATATGGAGCCTGGTAGAAATTTGTGGTACGATCGGAGGTAGCAAAAAGTATCGGTGTGTACAGGAAAGGAGATAAAAAAGAATGGCCAAATTATAAAGGTATGTCCACTTTAAATGCTGCTTATGAAGTCTATTGTTAAAAAAAACTTCAGCCAACAGCAGAAATATGATTACGAAAGGAGCAATGCAGCTTTAGTAACGGCAGGTGTTGTGCAGACGCAACAGCTTTTTCAAAACAATTAATGTAAAAGAGAAGAGAATTCAACAAACAATTATTGCTTTTCTTCCTAGAGTACAAGGATGATTTTGGTAAGTAGCTAGACTGACATTATGTGAAATACACACCGACTACAATGTACCCCTAAATTTCTTGGCTACCATACACTATACAATAACACTAAAATTAATATAAACGAAGAGTTTGCAAACCAGGGACTAAAACAAGCGTGTAGTCTCTCAACAATCCTTTTTGATTTACGCTGATCTCTCGGGACATTATGACCAACCACCTAATAGTTGGTATGTCCACCTCTGGCAGGGATAACAGCGGCGACGCGTCGTGGCATGGAAGTAATGAGGCCTCGGTAGGTCGATGGAGGGAGCTGGCGCCACATCTGCACACAGAAGTCACCAAATTCCCGTAAATTCCGAAGAGGGGGCATGAGCTCAGACGCCACATTCAATCGCATTTCAGATGTATTCGATGTGGATCAGAACTGGCGTTTTCGGGGGAACCATATCAATTAAAACTCGCCACTGTGCTCCTCAAACATGCCATCACATTCCTGGCCCTGTGACACGGCGCATTATCTTGTTGAAAAATGCCACCGCCGTCGGGAAACATGACGGTCATAAAGAGGAGTACATGGTCTGCAACCTTCGTACGATACTCCTTGGCCGTCATTGTGCCTTGCACCATCTCAAATGGACCCATGGATGCACAAGTGAACGTTCCGTAGGGCAGAATGCAGCAGCCGCCGGCTTGTCTCCGTCCCCCAGTATAGTTGTCAAGGAGCTCTTACCCTGGAAGACGGCGAATTTGCGCCTTCTCTATGGCATGATAAAGAGGATACCTTAATTCTTCAGACCATGCAACGGCGTCCACGTACAGTGCCGACTGTCTCATGCCTATTTCAGTCATAGGTGCCGATGTCGTGGTGTTAACATTGGCACATGCACGGGTCGTCGGCTGCGGAGGCCAATCGTTGGGAGTGTTAGGTGCAATGTGTAAGACACACTTTTACTGTGTCCTGCATTAAAGTCTGATGTTATTTCCGCCACAGTTCGCCGCCTGTCCTGTTTTACGAGTTTGCCCAGCCTACGACGTCTGATATCTGTAATGAGGGATAGCCGCACAACCCCAAAACATCTGCACGTTGCTTCACCTTGGTTTCGCCACATGTTGAAGATACTCGCCACAGGACTCCTCGAGCAGCCGACAAGTCGTTCAGTTTCCTAAATTTCCGTGCAGAGCCTCCGCGCCATCACAATTTGTCTTCCGTCAAACCCAAATAGATCGCGCGCTTTCCTCATTCCACACACGGTCAGTATGCTCACTGACACTACATACACCATTCGTATATTTTATTTGCGGACGACCGAGTTCTTCTTGTAGACAGTGAAGGTGCTCTACAGGAAACCATGTTTAAACAGAATAACATTTTACAAAGTTAATAGATGATAAATCCGTAAATAAAACAAAAGTAATGGGAATGGCAGGGAAACACATACGAAGAGCAAAAATAGTGATATTCAATAAAACAATGGAAGAAGAAAATTTGTTCAAATATCTCGAGAGAGAGAGATATTAATTTCCAAAACGAATTCACATCTGGTTCAAAACATACAAAAATGTAATTCTTCAAATTATGGAAGGAAGTAACTTAGTTGAAATATGATGAAAGAGACAACATTAAGACTACACAACGCGGTAGGTAACTTGTTCTTATGTATGGTAGTGAAACGATATATAGTAAAAATAGGAGCTGAGATGAGATTTCTGAGGTCACTTCTTGGACTAACGCTAAGAGAGATTGTGGATTAAAGATTTAAGACAACAACTATACGTGATAACAACAACCACAAGAGTAATTATACATTACAAAAAAGTGGTATGACCACATTAAAAGCAAGCCATTTGAACGCCTACCATGACAAGCATTACATTTCAGCCCAGCTGGAAAACGGAATATGGGAGGGCCGATGAAGAGATGGAGAGAAGTTTTCTTAAATTCCTTTAGGACCTAATAAACACCCATACCTTGAAAGATAAGAAGAAGCAGAATAAAAATCGGCAAGTATTGTAACCCAACAGCTCCTATTTTCGTCCTATCTTGTTTCGAGTATCAGAACTACGTAACAAGACTTCCAGCTTCCCTTGTTCGTCCCTCTTTATACCTGCGTTGTGATCTCCTTCCTTTTCCCATTTTCTGGAGAGAGAGAGAGAGGGAGAGAGAGAGAGAGAGAGAGAGAGAGACCTGCCGTTACTGTAGTCAAAGAGGACGCGACGTATGGCAGGCGATGTAATAAGAGAAGCAGGTGAACAGAGTTAGCTGTCGGTATGGAGGGCAACAGACTGGCGCCAGCGGTACCTTTGAAGTTCCCATAAAGCGAGAGAACGGCTCCACTGAACGAGTTCCCTCATGCGGAGTCTCGCACGCGCATGCGCTCTGTAGGACGCCAAAGCAGCAGAGGTTAGCTTCGAGTGACTTCCAAAAGACGCTTCATTACGTTACCAGAACCGCAAGCACTGAGAGCTGTGTTTGTTAGGCTACATAGTGAGCTCCTGGTTTCAACCCACTGCGACTACACGAGGTGCCGTAAAAGACGCCTTTTAGAGGCTTATAATTATCGCTTGGTGTAGAAAAAGTGGCCGTTGTTCCGGTGACATTCTATCGGAGGCGTTCGATTACAAGGAACTTGGCTTCATCATCATTACAGTCGTTCTCTTGCCGTTCGATAACGAGGTAGAAATGTTCGAATTTCACATGTACTCGATATCGAGGTCGTTCAGTACAGTTATGTGAGACATGCCACGATGGAGCGGAAATCATGCCTGACTTACCAGTATGATAACCTCTAAATTAACCTTGTGAAATACTGCAATTAAATGTGATTTATTTAATTGTATAGTGATCTATTTCGAGTTTTTCAACATTATCATCCGATGTCTCCGGAATGGGTTATGGTATAACGAAACGAAGAGCGTTTAACTGCTTTCTAAGGCAATTTGTGATCCCGTAATTAATCTCACAGTTCCGTTCATCGTAGAACCACCAGCGATGGAAAGTTGCAAAATAATTCATTTAATCCTTCCTTCCAGATGGTGGTAGGTCGTACGTCACGCAGTTATAATCTCAAAATGAATTTCAGGTTTGAAATGCACTACAGTAACGGAGTGAATTCTTCCTCGATGCTTGGCGGTGCAGCTTCCTGCATGTTCTGCAAATCACAAACCGCTTTCAGGCTTGTCGTCATCACCAGGTGGCAACTGAATGTCGACACAGACGAAAATCTCTTACTAAAGGAATCATTACGTTAAAAATAACTGCAAAGCAGAGAGGTGTATTTAAAAATTTCTTAATATACTAAGGTGGTTGTACTATTGTAACCTCGTTCAATTGTGTTGTGGTGAAGCAAGCTGGGACCTCTTTACTTCCTTTCTTGTTTTTCCATCTGCCTACTTAAATTCATTTTTTTCATTTTTGACCAATTACCATTAACATACATGAGTATAATCTGCATTTCCATAAAAGAGAATGGTTGGCCATCAGTCTTAAAGAATATAGCACCAAGTATAACTTAGTGCTTAGTTTTGTATAGGTAATTAATTTCCTAATTTATTTTGACCATTCCTAGTTAATTTCTTTTGTTATAGGGTGAAATCAATAATAGTATTGTGACTTAATTTCTATTGTTAACTTGTAAACAATATAAATTCTATACTAATTATAAATATTTGTAAGAAGAAATACTAGGATTCTTAAAGTATTTATTTGGCTCCATTCGAAAACATATTAACAAGGCCAGCCCTTATTTAATTCCTAAGTAATTACCAGGTTTGTCAAAAGTATTGTTTCTATAGTTATATCTTTTAATTTCATTATTTAAACAAATAATTCGGCCTAAGTTTTGCGGTAGAAGAAACTGTTAAAAAGAAGGAATTTTTCTATGGATTTAGTTAATTGAATGAGTTATGTTTTAAGTGTAATTTCTGTAACTTAAATATCAAACAATGTATAGCTTCAGTGCCTGTTATTGTTAGGATATATAGAGGACGGATTTTTAGTTACGAGGCAGTCAGTCCACGGCCGATTTTCAGACGAGAAACCTGTATTGGTTAGATCAACAACAATGCATCAACTTAACCGTGAAATCAGTGTAACATAAATAGACCGTATGCTAAAATAATGACAGTGTCTGTTCAGTAGTGCCACACGTAGCATATTTTTCTGCATAGAGGTTCAACGGTAAACTACTGTAGCAGTATGCTGACGTTTGCTGCAAACTATTAATGAGGCTTACTAAAAGTTAACCAGTAGTGAACTGTCCATATTTACTATGTAATATTGGGGGGTTTTGAACAGTGAAAGTAAAGAACTGTGAAATGTAACTGTGCAACTGTCGGCTACATCATTTACAGTAGCTATTGTTTAACTTCCACCCCCCTCTTTTTTTTCAGCCGGTATAACAACGCAGTACGTCGTCACCGAGGACTATCAACGAAGAAATAAAGAAGGCGAGCGTCACAGAGTGTAGAGTAAACTTAATTTAACAGACAAAAAAAATTAAATCTGCAATCACACCTAACGTTTTTGAGAGCCGATTAACAAATTATCCGATACGATTAACACGGAAGCGATACTTTTCGGACGTGGTTATCAATACAAATTCACGGTACTAGCAAGGATTATTTCTTGGTGGCAGGACTAGGTCGGAGTTCGCTCTGCCTCATGAAGCCACCTGAGGAGCTATCTGGCGAAGCAGTTGCAGTTCGTAGGTCAAGGAACTCGACAGCGACCGGGAGAGCGTTGTGCTGATCGCACACCCCTTTACACCGCATTCGATGACGCTATTGGCAGAGTACGACACGGCAGTAGGTCGGACCCAATTGGACCGTCTATGAGCAGACGGCGAAACTATAAAACAAAGAAAGTGACGTCCCAATCTGGCTAACACAACACGCAAAATTATAAAATTCCCGTTATTCGTTGAGCACACCTCGTATATCTAAGTTCGCTCGACGTCTGTATACGTCTAGCTTCTGTACTGAGGCCAAGTGACACATGAGCTCAGATTGGTGCGAGTCAGAAAAAGACTTTTGTTTATTTAATCATTTATTTATTTATCGAAGTTCAGTTTCCTGATGAGAACAATGGTGCGTTACATACTGAATTATATGAATCTCCAAGATAACCTGTTTATGATCACTCCCTCGTTTTTTTTTCTATTCTGAACATTCAGTGAGGTACACAATTTCTATGATACTATTTTTCCTCATCGTCATTTCTTTCTACTCCTAACATATAAAATGAAATGATCGTGCGGCACTGATGGTCGCGAGACCCCGTCTGTGGTTGTGCGGCTGCCGAGTTCCAAATCTTATTTCAGGTGACGCCTCTTGCGTGGCGATAGTGGTAAAATGACTATGGGGACAATACAATAGCGAGCCCACGGGCGGAAAAAATCTCCATCTCGACCGGGAATCGAACCCGGGCCCACTACATGGTACGCAAAACGTACCCACGTTTTTTATTCCACAAAATCAGTAACAAAATGGCTAGCTTGCAATGAAATGACATAAATAAGGTGACAGATAATTGCAGTCATAAATGATAGCATTCAAACAATGAGGAAAGATGTGCAGTATTTAGCAGTAGGACACATTAGCACCTCCACTGTCACCGTCAACTGGTGGCAGTTCAGCATGCACATTTACTTCTTCTGCTGCCTGATGCTGATACATATATACAAACAGGGCACCTTTCCACACACTACGCTACAAGTAGTTTTCTCCGTGCCACCTTTTTCCACTCACACGGATGATCATTTACTGTGACTGCAATAAAACCATAGGGTGTTGCTGTTTTAAACTACGATAACTAATTTTACAGATGTCTTTGTACCTTCTGCTATCGGCGCCGGCCGAAGTGGCCGTGCGGTTAAAGGCGCTGCAGTCTGAAACCGCAGGACCGCTACGGTCGCAGGTTCGAATCCTGCCTCGGGCATGGATGTTTGTGATGTCCTTAGGTTTAACTAGTTCTAAGTTCTAGGGGACTAATGACCTCAGCAGTTGAGTCCCATAGTGCTCAGAGCCATTTGAACCATTTGCTATCGGTACTCCTCAACAGCATATATTATTGTCACAGTTATAAGCAATGTAACGATAACAACTACGAAACGTTTCTATTTCTAATGCCATCACTTTGATTTTCTTACAGCAACTATTACCACCCACCACTACCGACAACTGAGTTACTAATAATAACATTAATACTAATAGTTCAACTACAATAACATATGATTATGTTAGGGGTACTGACAGTCGGAGAAGAGTTAATTAGTATATTGTTTCACGTAACTTCATCATTTCTTTTTAGTGTAGTCCGAGGTACAAACACACACACAATTCTCTACCATCGGAACGGTTCTAGTTCCCTGCTTTCTGCACTAGATCGGCTGCCTCGTCCTTTCCAGTTTCTTCCTCCAGACAGCATAAAGCATGATCAGAGCGCATCACTTATATATCACTGATCGTCCTACCTACGCTTGTAGCCCCCTGCCCCCTTTCAATCTTCCGTTACTGAGGCCAGCGATCGTAGTGCTATTGGGGCTCGTTATCGTTCCCTAGGGTCGTATAAAGGCGTTACTAGCCTCCGCCGTTGTGTCTGTTAGCTACCGTTACGCCACATTTTTCAGAAACATCAGCAATAAGATTTAAGATGGCAAAGTTTTCTTTTAATCTAACTATATGTAAACAGTTTTACCTCTTAAAACCTACCGAGTAGTCCTTGCTATATATTCTGTCAGGGGACATTTGCATAGGAAATGATGTGCTGAAGTCTCTACAGTCACAGCTCATCCTTGACGCCTTATCGCATCTGTTTACATATATAGGACATGGACCATGTCCGGAACGATAGTCACCCAGTCCCTTGCTTACCTCAAAACGCGCTACGTTCGTTGACATCAGGAAGAAATTGAACCTTTTTTCTTTCTGTGTCTGAGGAATGCTATATCTGCTGCCATTTTGCAAATATTGAGTTCTATATTACTGACGGATTTGTTGCCGATTCCACAAGAATTTCGTGTATTTTTTTCATATTGTTTTTTCTTCAGCCAATTGATGGCAGCCCGTTTTTCCTTTTCGCAGGAGCAGGTGGACATAGGGCCATTAACAAGTTAGGACGTCTGGTGCTACATGGTCCACAGCATCACACCAGAATTCCTCCCTATATATTTCTCGCTGTAGAGGCAGGTCTGATCAGTCATAACCCGTATGCCAAAACACCGGCACCTTAGCCTACAATTGCAATTAATATGAACTCGTAGTTCAATCTGATTACATCCAGGAACAAACAAAACCTCTACTGCTCTTATTAATACTTTTGCTAAACTCCCTTTCCGTGTTACACATTCTATGTGGACAGTGACTGTCTAGTGTTCGTCCAGGTGCCGCCGGAGTGGCCGAGCGGTTCTAGGCGCTACGGTGTGGAACCGCACGACCGCTATCAAAACAACACAAAGCCTCCAAAAGTAAGCCGGACGGTGTGGCCGTGCGCTACTGTCGCAGGTTCGAATCCTGCCTCGGGCATGGATGTGTGTGATGTCCTTAGGTTAGTTTGGTTTAAGTAGTTCTAAGTTCTAGGGAACTGATGACCTCAGAAGTTAAGTCCCATAGTGCTTAGAGCCATTTGCGCCATTTTTTTTTTGTTCCTCCAGGTAAACACCTAAATACTTCCTCACTCTCGTTCAACAAAGATGACGCTCCGTCTGATATGACGTAGACGAAGAAAGTAGGCTATAGATTACTATCTAGACTGTTTCAAGTGTTGGTACTTTTAAAATGTTGCCGGCCGGGGTGGCCGAGAGGTTCCTAGCGCTACAGTCTGGAACTGCGCGACCGCTATGGTCGCAGGTTCGAATGCCTCGGGCATGGATGTGTGTGATATCCTTAGGTTTGTTAGGTTTAAGTAGTTCTAAGTCCTAGGGGACTGATGACGTCAGAAGTTAAGTCCCATAGTGCTCAGAGCCATTTGATTTTTAAAATGTTCCGATGCATGCTCTATTTCTTCCTACTTTGTTTCAGTCGTTTCAGTTATGCGCAGCTGCTACATCCAATGTCTTTGATTGCCTGATTTAGAAAAGTCTTTCATTGCCTCTGCAGTTGATTCCTCTACCATTGCTTCCATCACCGATTAAAATGTAGGTTACTAATGTTTAACTTTTCCCTTCTCCAAACGCAAATTTCATCCACTTACATCGAATAACGTCCATCCTGACACTTTTTATTCTTTCGACACGAAAATTATTTCAGATACCAATCAAAGTCATGTGTAGACTGATCGTATACTTACTTCTGATTCAGTGAGTAGAAAAATGGTTCAAATGGCTCTGAGCACTATGGGATTGAACATCTGAGGTCATCAGTCCCCTAGAACTTAGAACCACTTAAACCTAACTAACCTAAGAACATCACTATGGGACTGAACATCTGAGGTCATCAGTCCCCCAGAATTTAGAACCACTTAAACCTAACTAACCTAAGGACATCACACACATCCATGCCCGAGGCAGGATTCGAATCTGCGTTTGTAGCGGTCGCGCTGTTCAAGACTGAAGCGCCTAGAACCGCTCGGCCACACCGGCCGGCCAATAAGTAGAATTATGAAGGTTGTTACAAATGTCGAACCGTCTTCATTAACTTCTCTATACAGTAACTGGGAATAAGTGATGAAGGTAGCTTCTTACTTAGAAGCCCTGGCCGTGAATAGCCAGTCTCTTAACAGAAGGTACCAGTGGAGTGCAGTCTCCAGGGACACTGTGGCGAACCAGACAGCTGAATGCCGTAGTCTTGCGTTGTCAATCCGGCGCCCCTTGACGGTCACTGCTTGCTCGTTCTCAGCATTGTAGTAGTTGAAAACAGCATACAGACTCTGCGTGATAACTAAAATAATACAAACAAACTTCTCAAATTTCTACGGAGGGCGACCATAGCTCAGACAAGTTATGAGTGACAATAACAACACTGAATAACCATTCAAATTATCGTAATAATTACTACATTTAAAAAATGAAGAATGATGAGGTGTTTCGAAGAGTCGTATAGCTGTACGAAATTTCTTTATCTGCAGGTACCGCTTTCATGTCAGTATAGAGACATATCCAGGTTTATAACGGTTATATCTCCATAACGTGGATGGACAGTTACGCAGTCACAACTTTCAGGAAATTTTCCACGTTAAGAGTCAAATCACAATGGTGGGACCCCATATTTGTCCATCTACGTTATGGAAATATAATCATTATAGATCCGAACGGGCACCTATACTGACGTGAAACCGGCAATGTGAAAAGGAACATCCACACGTCCATGCGCTTTTAGTAATACATAATCATTCCTGACTTTTTAATTGTTGTAATTTTTACGATAATTTGTGTTGTGTCGATTCCCTAAGGTCTCGACACAATGAGTGGCTAGGTGCACGCGAAACTAACGCAGACGGGCGTAAATTCTGAAACAGGAGACTGGATGAAAACTATAAAGAAAAGAAGAGAGATTTTAATATACTTAACTTTAATGTAGTCTTGTTCTTGTTGAAATACATCTCTTGCATAGTAGTAAGCAATTAGCAATGATACACATGGCGCCTTGCTAGGTAGTAGCGATGGACTAGCTGAAGGCTATTTAATCTGTCTCTCGGCAAATGAGAGGAAGACGTGATACGTCTTGTCGCAAGCTATGTCGTCCGTACAACTGGGGCGAGGTCAAGTCCGTGTCTTGTGACCTGCCCTGTGGTGGCGCTACGTTTGCGAATACACAGTGGCGACACGCGGGTCCGACATGTACTACAGGACCGCGGCCGATTTTAAGTTACCACCTAGCAAGTGTGGTGTCTAGCGGTGACACCACAATTTGAATGGTTATCGAGTGCTGTTATCGTTACTAAAAGGAAAGAACAGCTGCCAACATGAGTAACGTAGAAGTAAATATCCACGGAGTAGTAAAGCAACTTAAATTACTTAAAAAAAGCAAGTCTTCTGGTCCAGACTGTATACCAATTAGGTTCCTTTTAGAGTACGCTGATGCAATAGCTAAGTACTTAACAATCATATACAACCGTTCGTGCGACGAAAGATCCGCACTCACAGACAGGAAAGTTGCGCAAGTCACACCACTATTCAAATAAGGTAGTAGGAGTAACCCACTTAATTATAGGCCCATATCATTCACGTCGATATGCAGCAGGATTGTGGAACGTATATTGTGTTCGAACATTATGAATTACCTCTAAGAAAGCG
Source organism: Schistocerca nitens (assembly GCF_023898315.1). Taxonomy (NCBI): domain Eukaryota; kingdom Metazoa; phylum Arthropoda; class Insecta; order Orthoptera; family Acrididae; genus Schistocerca; species Schistocerca nitens. The sequence goes on from NC_064617.1 coordinate 403,740,717, forward strand.
GCCTATAGACACACAGTCAACATCGTATTAGAAAATCTCGTTCTTTTGAAACACAACTAGATCTTAATTCGCGTGAAGTGTTGAGTGCTATTGACAAGGGATTTCGGATCGATTCCGTATTTCTGGATTTCCGGAAGGCTTTTGACACTGTACCACACAAGCGGCTTGTAGTGAAATTGCGTGCTTATGGAATATCGTGTCAGTTATGTGACTGGATTTGTGACTTCCTATCAGAGAGGTCACAGTTAGTAGTAACTGACGGAAAGTCATCGAGTGAAACGGAAGTGATTTATGGCATTCCCCAAGGTAGTGTTAAAGGTCCTTTGCTGTTCCTTATCTATATAAACGATTTGGCAGACTATCTGAGCAGCCGTCTTAGGTTGCTCGCAGATGACGCTATCGTTTATCGACTAATATAGTCATGAGAAGATCAAAACAAATAGTAAAACGATGTAGAAAAGATATATGAATGGTACCAAAATTGGCAGTTGACCCTAAGTAACGAAAATTGTGAGGTCATCCACATGAGTTCTAAAAGAAAATCGTTAAACTTTGGTTACACGATAAATCAGTCAAATCTAAAGGACGTAAATTCAACAAAATACCTAGGAATTACAATTACGAACAACGTAAATTGGAAGTAATACATAGAAAAAGTTGTGGGGAACTCTAACCAAAGACTGCATTTTATTGGCAGGACACTAGCAAAATGTAAGAGATCTACTAACGAGACTGCCTACACTACGCTTGTCCGTCCTGTTTTAGAATACTGCTGCGGGTTGTGGAATCCTTACCAGGTATGACTGACGGAGTACATCGAAAAAGTTCAGAGAAGGGCAGCACGTTTTGTATTATCGTGCGATATGGCAGAGATTGTCACTGAAATGTTACAGGGTTTGGGGTGTACACCATTAAAAGAAAGGAGTTTTTCGTTGCGACGGAATCTTCTCATGAAATTCCAATCACCAACTTTCTCCTCCGAATGCGAAAATATTTTGTTAACACCGACCTGCAAAGGGAGAAACGATCACCACTGTAAAATAAGGGAAATCAGAGCTCGTATGAGAAGACATCTTTCCGAGCGCCATACGAGATTTGAATAATAGAGAATTGTGAAGGTGGTTGGGTAAACCCTCTACCAGGCACTTAAATGTGATTTGCAGAGTATCCGTGTAGATATAGATGTAGAAGGTATAGAACGAAAAACCAGTCCATGTTGTAAATACTTTATTTTTCATTCGATCACTAGTTTCTGGCCGAGACTCCATTTCCAGATCACCATAAACTCGAAAATGGCTTTCCGAAGATGTCAACAAAATGAGTAACGTACATTCACTTTTCATACTAAAAAGATAGCCCGTGGATTTGCCCCCGCGATTATGGACATTTTACAACGGTCAACGTCCGGCTGGGCGCTCTCTGCAGAAGGCGTTCTCTGCCCGCCTGTGAGATCGTGGAAGGCAGTTGGAATAGGGAACATGTTTTCGTTCCCAAGGTCGCGAAAGCCGTGACTTGGGTGTCTTGAAATACACAGTTAAGAAACGGAGATCACTGACTGGTTTCCAAGTTTTTTGAGAGCTATCCAGTAATAGAAGCAAAGAAACGAGACCATGAGATGGAAGCAAGAGAACGATTCCGATTTTTTTGAAGCCGTTAGTGCGAGGCGCTAACAATGTAAAAATTATGTGATTAGCTAGCACCAAACAAATTTTTGTTGATTGTTGGTCAATGGTTTTCGAGAGACTCTTGGAGCGACGTCGGGCAGAGAGACTGCATAGACAGTGCTACTACTTCTCCAGACACGATGTGGTAGACACTTCTCCAGATGCGGTGCGGTGGGCATTTCTTCTCCAGACGCGGTGCGGTAGACTACCTGTGGACTCGCCTACCACGACAAAGGACATTTTACAACGGTCGAGTATGGCGCTTTCTGCAGAAGGCATTTTATGCTAGCCGGCGAGTTGGTGGTAGGCCTCTGGAATTGGAGAAAAAAATGCTTCTTCTATCTTAGGCTCTCACTTTGACCTAAATGCAAGGTTAATTTCTGGTTTTCCATTCCTTTAACTGTTTTTATACTCATTTACTATTAAGTTACAATACTAGGGTTAGTCCGTTTTAGTCCTCCTTTACCATGATCATGCATTCATTATTTCGGTTCCCTTGTTTTCAATTTGGTATAAAAATACAGATTCTCTGTATTCCATTACAGTTCAAACACTGTATGTGATACCATTGTTTCTACAACACTTAGTGTATGCTTCCAATGAAGGCTTTTCTACAATATGAGAACTTTTACTTTATTTATGTTAGAATGAAATGTTATTCGGTTTCTACTAATACAGTTAATGGGTTAATGACAGTTATGTGACTACTGTTTGTATCTCATGCATTTTAGTTTACCATCTTAATATCTTCGACCTCTCTTCTTACAGTTTTTTACTAATGTGGATGTATGATTCATTTATTTTAGATAGCGACAAATGATGTCTTGTTTAAAGATTGATATTGTCGATTTATAAAGGAGTCTAAAGATGGTGGCAGTGAGGTAACGATATTGGCAGTCAAACAGAATAATTAATAAAATTACAGCTGTCAGTTTCTTTTTTTTCTCGTTGTGGCGAAGATGTTTTCGATCCCACAGCCGCAGAAACCATGAATTGGGTCTCCTAAAAGTACACTAACACAAATAGAGGTCAGTGACAGTTATCCAAGTTTTTTGAGAGCAGATTGGGGAACGGTTGCAAGGAAACGAGACTGTGACGAGGAATCACGAGCGAGCACCATTGGGTGCCAGCTATTATATATCCACTTAACAGCTTAAAAATTAGAGGATTTGCTAGAGCCAAGGAAACTTTTGCAGGTTGGTATGTGATGTCTTTTCGGGAGACTGTTCGCCCACTTCTAGTAGAGACAGTACAATAGGGACTACTACTTCTTCACCGGATGATGTGTGGTACATATTTCTTTTCCAAGTGCTGTTCGGTAGACACTTCTCCAGACGTGGAGCAGTAGAAATTTCTTCTCCAGGTTTGGTGCAGTAAACACTAATTCTAGACATATCTTCTCCAGATGTGGTGCAGTAAACAGTACGTCTCTAGACGTGCCGTGGTACTCTTCTTCTCCAGATGTGGGCGAGACACCTCAACTCTTGGTTAGAATTCTGGCAGACACAGCACCGAGAGCCGTGCTCAGCTCTTCTCAATACTTCTTAAATAGAGTTTTAACGGAATATTATCAGTTGATTCTGTTGCACACGACTCTGGGGTGAGACTTCGAATACTTAGTTACATGTCCCGTAGATCATTTGAACGATTCTTTTATCGAAATGATATGGAACGAGTTAGTTCACAGCATATGTCTACATGCTTGGTGGTAACGTTAATGAATATATTATTATTTTTAGGCCTACTCATAAAACTACACATTTTTTATGCTGAGAATATGTGGTGGAATCGGTTGGTTATGGCAGAAGCAAGTTAAATATTCGTTAATATTACATCAAATGCAAGATAGCTCCACATGACTTGGCACTGGCGCTGTTGCTTGTAATCTCGTCGCCTTTCTTCGATGCAAGAGTGCAATCACTAGCTCCTTCTCTTGGCTATGTTGTACGGTATTAACACACTAGGATTATGGCACTTTTCTGTTTCTTGTTAAATTGTTTTTACGAACCGTACCATTCTCCGCTGTAAACTTAACTCTGCCTCCTATTTTGATCTTCTTCTTGTGTGTTCGCTTTCAAAACCTTGTAATGCTCTTGCCAATCTGTTCTCACTAAGAATTTGCAACAAATATTGGGATTTACCTTGGCCATTTCTTTAATTTCTTAATTAGTAGATCTTCCTTATGAACTTAATGAAGATAAAAATTAGTGCCAGAGCCACAGTACAATAAAATGAATTACTTTAGATTAGATTCCAGGGAGGGATTTGCCACTAAGTAGACCTAGTTGATATAGAGTAAGGTAGAGGCTCACACATGGATCTTTATTTCAAGTAATTTTGAAGTTCGTGACTAATTTTCTTTCAGTACCTTCTGCAGAATAGTTTAAAGGTTAGATTAAATTACATAAGATCAGGTTGATTTAAAATACACACTCCGCTCGTTTTGCAGATCTATTAAACGAACCTTCAGTAAGTGGAACATACCATACATAAAAATTATATGTTTACAAGAGAAACTATGCGCTAGTGTTCATTAGAAGAAACAGATTTGTCTGATAACTAAATACTGCCTTATCAATAGCCACGTCAGCATTGAGAACTTTATATATGCACAATGCAAAGACTGTATATCATGGGAATTGTTCACAGCTACATTTTTTTTCCGATGATATAGCTGCAAGCCTCAGAAGAGATTACCAAAGAATAAACCGTTATCTGAAGCAGTTTCCATTTCTTAATGAATAAGCGTACAATATCTTTCCAAGTAGCTCCATCGACGGGGGTAACCTAATTATGCTAATTTTACATTCGCAATTCCAATTAAAATGACACCCAAGAATGTGGAATAAGTCGAAAGCTTTCATCGTATTTTCACTTGGAAACTATTGACAAACTTATCACCAATAACTAACTTTATATGTGTATACATAATGTTTAGGATAATTTCTGCGTTGTTGAAGAACCGTAAAAGATTTTCAACGGCTACTGACTAGGCGATCTTGAACTAAAAATGTGCAGAATTGAGATATTCCCTAACGATCGCACGAATGCTACTTGATATTTTTCATATCGTAAATGTCAATACATACTCTTAACAGATAGGGTAGATAATGTTAAACATAAACAGAATCCTTAGACGCCTAATAAAATGTATTTCATTACCACCTTCTTATGGTTAGTGATGAATTTATGAAAATTTTTATTCCAGAGTGAGGGACGATTTTCTGACACAGTGTAAGTTACGATAAGTCGTAGTACAGATCGTTCTCTTTATTATTAATGACAAACTTCATTGAGGAAAGGTATTCTGAGAGGCAGGATTCCCTACACCCAGCTTACCAGCAATGTTATAAGGATCGTTCTTGAATCCACACTATAAATAACTCCGTAATACTCGTTTTAAACTCGGTAGCTTGAGCTGATGATATACACCAGAAATTCTAAATCGTTTGCTATTCTGTTATGAATGTCACAAAAAAGTTCATATATTTCTGTACTTCGCATATAGACATTTTGTTAAGTGATTTTTCAGCGGTGTGGCAAGCTCCACACAATTGCTTTTATTTTATAAATCCGTAATTCAAAAATTTTAACATTTTCAACCACTTGTATCAGGTATCAGGTATATAAGACGATATACCTGGCGTCGGGGAAGGGATACTTCATCAGTTTATGAAATGAATATAGAGAATTATGTAGATTGGTTCAAATGGCTCTGAGCACTATGGGACTTAACATCTGAGGTCATCAGTCCCCTAGAACTTGGAACTACTTAAACCTAAGTAACCTAAGGACATCACACACATCCATGCCCGAGGCAGGATTCGAACCTGCGACAGTAGCGGTCGCGTGATTCCAGACTGTAGCGCATAGAACCGCTCGGTCACACTGGCCGGCAATTATGTAGAAGCCGATCAACAATCAATTAGCTACAAATTTACTAACTCTATCAGTAAAATTTTAATCCTCAGTTATTTTTAAACTATAGTCAATTTGCTGTTGTTCCTAACATTCAAGATATTTATAAATGTTTGTACTACTGCGTGTCTTGGAGCTTTGAAATATGGAAGGAAAGCCATTGGTTTTAAATGTCTAACACCAAAGCTAGCATTTATTTCCCTTCTGACTATTTTTGCGCTTTCCCCATTTTTACAAGCCACTTATTGCAGAGAACAAAATTTGTTATAAATATATGAGCTAAATGTTTATAATAAAGGTATCACTGACTATATAGTTCATATGGTAACTACCTGCATATTTTGTATTTAGAATGTATTTTGTGTAGACAGTGGTGCTTACGTCATCACACTTAATTTATCTAAGACCTGCGTTAAGGACGTCACACCTGTAGTTACACTTTTCTATATTATGAGAATGTATTAGCCTATTATACTTCCCCCTCTGTCTCTTTCCTCTCTGCCCATCTCCTCCTCACCTTTCTCTGCATCTACTCGTCTTCCCTTTCTCTGTCCATTTCCTCTTCCCCCTTTGTCTGTTCATCTACTCCTGCCTCATCTCTCTACCTATCTCTTCATCCCCCTCCATCTGTCCATCTGTTCCTCTTTCCTTTCTCTGTCCGGCTCCTCCTCTCCCCGCTCTCTGCCTATTTTCCCGTCCCTATTTCTGTCCATCTCCTCCTCCTCCTGTTTTTACCTGTCTCCTCTTACTCCTTTGCCGTCTGCCCATCTCCTCATCCTTTCACCCAACAGGCTAGTGGGTCTTATCCCTACGTAATTCCTTTCCAGATTGTAACTAACATATGTACCAAATTTGACTGAAATTGTTCCATAGTTTTAGGATGAGCTTCTTATGCGTGGCTTTGCTTGCATACATACACGTCAAATATATTTCATACACATTTAACATATTTCACGCGTATTTGAACATTTATTTCACTGTACGTCTAGTGAATTCCGCCGTGCACTTTTATTTGTACGCATCTCAGTCTTCAAGACGAAACTCGTGAACTATGTGCTGTACAATATACAGTGTGAGTCACTATTGCCATTTAGAATAATCCCGAAAGTATGATAGTAACTGAAACGTTTGTGGGACAAAAGTTGCATGAGACTACGGGGGCCATAACACGACGTTGGTTTTTTGTTGCTAGGTGGGGTCTCGTCAGAGATATGAAGGTCAACTTTTTTTTATTTCTTTAAGGGATGCTGTAGTTTAGTACTTATTTTCTGATAGAGGCTATTGTGATGAATCAAATGACGTGTAACAGTAAGGTCTTTGAAGGTCAACGAAGGTCAAAAAGGTGGCATGAACGTCTACTTACAGAGAGAATTGTCAGAGTATGTGCTTCGGTAAGTGCCGATGTGATAAGGAATACCACTCAATCCATGATAAGAAGATTGACGCACTGCACTGATACCAATGGTCATCACTTCGAACTCCTTCTGTCACGATAGCCCCTATCAAAAATAAATACCAAACTATGACATCTCATTTACAAAAACAAAGTTGAGCTAAATATTTCTGAAGTGATCCCACCTAGCAACAAGAAACCAACGTCATATTATGGCCCCCGTTGTCCCATGCAACTTTTGTCCCACAAACTTTTCTTGGTGGCAATAGTTTGTGACTCCACCTGCATACTTTTGCAGGTACATTCAGCGGTATATGTGCCTACTGTCTGCGAAATGTATATCGAATAGAGTTAGCAGCATAGAACTAAGAAATTTAAACGCTTTGTGTGATGCGATGGTTTTCACGCACTCAGTGTTTATGATGTCATATCTCCTGAATTAAGTTCGTACAATGGTGTTGTCTTTGTGTTACGCTCAGTGGTATACGAGAATGCAAAATGTGGTAAAGAAGTCATAAATTAAAACGTCATACTTCATATGACAGTTTTATCGCATGAACAGCGAAAACGTAATAAATACTACTTTTTTCTCTTCTTCATTTTTTAGGTGCTGTCAGCGAGAAAAAGTTTCGTAAATTTTGAATCTGTATGTATAGTTTGTTGCCAAATTGTTTTTGTTCTCCCTATCATATTATGGATGAGTAAAGTACAGGTATTCGCCGCGTCGTGGGCTACACTGCCTTCTCACGACTACCCCCACCTCTTCGTTAGATGGGTTCTTACCCTCAATGTGATTCTTTAGAAACAGTGTACCAAGTTTGGATGAAATCGGTCCAGTAGTTTCGGAGGAGATGTGGATCATACATACCTACATACTCGTGCATATATACATACATACGTACGTGCATCTATTTTTGTAATTTGCGTGACTTTGATCTATCCACTCATAACAAATTTTTTTCTCAGTAATTTCTAGCTTGCAATAATAGCAAAGTCGGAAACTAGTGAGGCAGGAAATAAATAGCAGCGTTGGTGTTTCACATTAAGAAGAATGTATTTTCTTCGAAATTAGTAATATCTGCAGATAGGCAACAACTCATAATAAATTGGAACAGTATTCGACTGAAACAACTTCTGCAGTTGCCTTCACAATCTGAAGTGAAAATGTTAAGAAGGGTCAGTGTTTTGCGATTGTACAGTGTTAATTCTGTGTACAGTATTTTCAAAGCGTCTGCGTCATAACACGAGAACTCTACTGTGAGTTTCCCCATAATTTCACGAGTGTGTCCACAGTCTCCTTTATGTTTTCTACCGAAACGTCGATGCTCCTGGCGAACGGTGATACGTGGTTCGCGAGGAAGCGGGGCTGCAGCCCACCTGGCTCCCGAGTTGAGCAGGTCACATAAATATGGAACGTCAGGCGCAGCGCCCAGCAGATACCGTAGCCCAGCGATGTGGCCCACGGCAGATGTTGCGTCGGAAAGAAAGATGCGCCCGTATACGTCAACGTGGGAAGAAAAAGCCGTATTACTCTAGGAGGTAATACATATTTATTCTGTTGAGCAGTGGAAAACACGAAAGAGGCCCCTAAAGAGCGAATGGCGTTGCATACTTCTGTTTTGTAAGCTTTGTCATTCGCTTTGTCAAGAAGTTCATTATTATTACGTTTCATTAACTAAACTGCTTTAGCATGTGAAATAGAATATTACAGTTTTGTCACACTGTCAATATCAGTCTTTTAATTAAGCCACAATAATGCCTACATCCTATCTGCGTTTCCATGCACACAGGACAAAATATTCGTCACCCTTTCCAACTATCGCGATAATAAGGTGTAACATTGCATCTAGACTCGACAACGAGCTAAATTTTTAGATACCACAAAGAAGCTATAATGCACGAATATTGATTGCTCCGCTATTTGTAACGTTTTGTGATACATTAAGGTCGGGTGACGTTGCCGGCACTTGAAGTGCGACAGGTTAACTGGTAACTGTGTGTTCGTCAAACTGAGTACCCATGCACCCATAATCCTATGAACACAGCTGTTAAAATATTGAGAGTATCTACAGAATACATCAACATGTAGATGTGAAAGAAAGGACAACACTTGATGAGTGAGCAAGTTGAAATAAACATTCCGGTTCATGTTTATAACTACCTGAGTGAGTGGCGCCAAGCCACGATATTAAATCACTGTCATAACACCACAGAACCGCCTCTCGCTAAAGCCAAACGTACCACGCATTGTGGATTAGACGTCTCATTGTACCGTCGGTACATATGACGCAGGTTCGAATCCTGCCTCGGACATGGATGTGTGTGATGTCCTTAGGTTAGTTAGGTTTAAGTAGTTCTAAGTTCTAGGGGACTTATGACCACAGCAGTTGAGTCCCATAGTGCTCAGAGCCATTTGAACCATTTTTACATATGACGCATTTTGTAATTTGAAAACAGGAAAAGTCCACCCCGTGGGACCACACTGCATAACTCCAGTCAGCTATTTTCCATTCTCTGTGTTGTTTCACCCACTGAAGACACGCAGTTCTATGTGCCGCGGTGAGTAATGGCCTTTTTACAAGTTACGCTACTCCAAATGTCTATTGCATGCAGTTAGTTTCGCCATATTCTCTCGGTTCAAATGAACCTGCATTTACTGAAGCTGTTTGGCCAGTTTCAAATCGTCGAAATGACAAGGGCTGAAAGTCGTCTGCAATCTTTGTTAATTAGGGCCATTTTGCGGTCATTACTCTTCTACCTTGTTACATCGCCTCGAATGGTTGCTTGCGGACAGGTTGGTCCCTTCACATCGATTCACCAACAAAAATTGGGTAACTTCACTCAAGGTGTGCACATCAGCACGTCAAAACACAATAGTTCCTTTCTCTCATTATTCCACATTTCCTCATTCACCAGTCTTACTGCTTTGATTCCATATTACCAAGTGGCTCATGTGCAACCAACTGGCACACAACCCTCATTCCACTGCCGTGTCTTACAGAGGGCGACCAAAAATATGGAAACATCAACAACATAATAAATTACAGTGCTTAAACATTTAACTGCCGTGGACGAGCTACTTCCATATCTCAGTCAAAATAAATAAATAAATAGATAAATAAATTAAATAAAAAATAGGTTTAGAGTATTTACCGTATGATCCTCGTACCTTTTCTATGTGCTACTATTTGCAAAAATTCTCGTATCGTTATCTCGAATCGTTTCTGAAATATGACCATTGTTAGAACAACATGATTCGCAATACACAAGAACGGGAATGGAGACCTCGCGTGACAGTCTGTCGCATATCAAAATCAGTATTCGACCACGAGATGGTACATCATTCTGCTTTCAGTTTTAAATAAGATTTCGATATCTTACCTACATTTCACGTATGAGCTACACTTGACCGTAGGCTAAGATTACACAGTGCTTTACACAATTTGATACAGCACAGTAACTATGACGAATAACGAAAAGAGATTCATTCCTCTATCGACGTAAGATATCAGACTGGAAGAACTGCAAGAATCAATTTTTTCACGTAACAGTTTTCTTAAAATCAGAAGATAAGTATTTCATAACAGCTGGAATGCCCACTCTCAGCACAGGTAGCAGCATTTATCGTGCAGTATAGCCATAACGAAACCACGCTCAGTGAGCAGAAAAGCAAAGATCATGTCTGTAGCATCGATAGAGGTAATACAGTTGTGGAAGACCGTCGGGAAACCAAACGGCTGCCTGTCGTCTCGGAATGGGTAAGTACAGATCCTGGATGAGTTTCAGAGTAATCGTGTACCATTCTTCCTGCTAAATAGTGGCAAGTTCAGGTAAGGAAGATGGAGGTGGGTAACGATCAAGCACCCTCTCTCCGAAGTGTAAAACGAAGGCTCAGTAATATTCAGATCCGGTGACTGTGGTGGCCATGAGACATGCTACAGTTTATCCTCTTGCTCACAAAACCAGTTATGGACGACACAAGCTTCGTGATTAGGGTCCCTGTCGTTTTGGAACACAGCCTCAAAACTGTTGGCTAATAATTTTACCGTGGGATGGACATGACCAGCCAAAATGCTAACAATCCCTGGCAGTAATGCGAATTTGGAGAATTACCATGGGGCCCATGGAATATCTGAGTATGGCTTCCCAAATTGTCACAGAACCCCCTCCCGCTCACCATGTTCTGCTTTCGGAGCCTAAACTCGGAGAAGTTCGAAACTAGACTGATCCGACCAAGTAACTTTTCTCCATTGCTCCATAGTCTATGTTTTATTGCTTCGGCTCCGCTTTTTTCTTTTAAACGCATTTGAATCATCGATTTACGGTTTTGGAATTCCAGCTAGCCCTTCCATTCCCCCATGCTTCATTAGCTCCCTTCGTTTTGTTTCGGCTTTGACAGGATTCGCAAATGCCACACTCGGTTCTGTGATGACATTTTCAGTTGTTTTTCTTTTATTTTTCGTCACAGTCGTCTTCAGTGACCGTCTGTCAGATCACGCGATACACGTTTTTGTCCGTAATATGACGTAGCGGATGTTTAATGCTTTTCCTTCTCGTGGTATAAATCTTCGATGCGGCGCCTCCACTAAACACTTCGCCTACCTCGGTTTGCACCCACCTTACGGGCACCAACAGTTTGCCTACGTTCGAACTCAGTTGACTCCTACGTAATGCACTCCAGCTACACAAAACACTGTACTGATCACGACTAGCAACTGCAACGTACTGAGGGCATTGCACAGTTGCCCTTCATGTTCAAATTCAACAGCGCAGCCTGCAAGCTTGGCTAGCATCTGCATATGGTCAAACTTTCGTTTCTCGTAGTGATTCCATATTTTGGCCCAGACTTTCTATACAACATATCAGTTGTACTGGTACTTGAAGTACGTAACCATTACGGCACCTCACCTCAACCTCTCGATACCAGCAATATTCTACTGTGTTTCTGTCAAATAGTTAACATATTTCTGTGACAACATTCAGATTTGATTTCATTAATGTAGAGGTGCTTCGATACATCGATATGTATATATTGCAATGATATTATTCTTATGTGTATTCCTTCTTTTGTCACTATGATCATTGACGTACTTGTAACTCCGATTTTTGGGCGCGTAAGCGGTTATTAGAGAGTCAAGCTTTGGTCGTCATGTTAAAAAGACGCTAATTGTAGTCAGTTTATGAAATGTGAACTTTAACAGTGAGGAAGATATTTTCAAGTAGGTTTTATATTGTGAAGTGATGGTTTGGAACGAGTTACGTGATATTGCAACAAAAGTAATAGAAAAGAAGTGTAACTTAAATTCAGAGTGCTGATTACTTTTTTTACATCACCATTGTCCTGACTTGCAAAAGTTTAATGTTCAAGAATGGTTTGTGAAACACATCTATAAAACTTTTGAATATCACAGAATAACACCTAGGCCTCTTTGCATCAGAGTTTGGAATCATCACTACCTAGATTTTCGACGATTGAGCCATGAGTTCACAACGAGACCAGCGTGGGAAACACGAAAAGATGAGTGCCTAGTTTATACATTATTTGTGCTCTAATGACACCTGCCACATAATATAACTTTGTTGTTGCCAGAAAATACAACATTTTGCACCTTTGTTGTGGTAGGGTTGTTAGACAGTGACACTGGGAAAACCTGAGAAATCAGGTAGGAATATTCTTCACTCAGTCCGAACATGGAACAGATGTTTTTATCGACAGTCGTGAAGAGAAATACCTCCAAATACAAAAAAAAATATTATTGCGCAAGAATCATATTACAGATTTTGAAAATATCTGATTTATTTGGTGCTACTTATAGTTCTGGAATGCTTGTAAGCAAGTAGCATATTTTAGATTTTGAGCATATCTGCCAGAGTTCCTCGCCGAATAGTTATATGTAAGTAGCTGATTTTGTCAGGACCCTGCAATTGAATTCAGCAACGGAATCTCTTCGCTCAAATCAGTCACACATGCTCCATAATAATGCAGTTAGACTGTTTTGAATGGCATGGGCAGTCTTTGTGTCCAGGCAACTATACTGAAAAGAGCCTTATGTGCGCAATGGAAAGTTAACATAAAAGACATTGGTGATACTGTAAGTAAATAATATTGCAGGTGGTATGTTCTTTGGTATTAATTTGATGCCAAGTTGAAACAACAGGAAGTTTGGCATAATTCTGCATCCTTTGCGAGAGCACTGCCTCCAGCCTTGACCGTCTAAAGTAGTCAGACCGACTAACAACGTTTTTATCGTCCTTCGTCATACATATATTTTATATGTGCTTAAAAACATTGGAAGTATGTCATTGGTACAACTGAATTAGAGTCGCTGAGAGTTCATTCAGACTTTTAAATTGTTAGGATGTCTCTTTTGCTTACTTCGCCACTTCTCTTCAGTGAAGTGTAGATCTTTTCTTAAATATCTTTATTGCATCCAAGTGAATTCGTATGCAGACAAACTGGTGGCGGTCGCATGGTGGGAGTATGCGTAACGATGGTAGCCATAGTGTTTGTTGGAGGTACCGCATGGAAGATTTGTACCACACGAAGGAAAAGCCGGAAGACATCCACTAAGTCACATCATGGACAAAAATGTGTGTTGAGTGATAATAACCGAGGGTCACTGAAGAAGACTGTGATGAACAATAAGAGGACGACAGCGGAAAAAGTCACTGCAGAACTGAATGTGGTATTTGCGAATCCTGTCGGCACCAAAACAAATGGGGAGAATAGACATGAAGCATTCGTATAATTGATTCCCCTCGATGGGCAACGAATCGACCTTCTTCAGTGCGGACGCACAAATACGTCCGACATCCTGCTGGAATCTCTGAGTAGCGAGCGTAGAGGACGTGGGCAGTGGCTGCGGATACGTGGCGCAAGGTGAGAGTGTGGGTCGACCGGAAGGCGTGCCGAGATGGTCGGCACAACGGCGGGAAACACTGTGTTCCGAGTACCTCAGCGGTTAGCGCAACTGCCTAGTAACGACAGAATTTACATCTCGAATCTGCGGTCCTCGTTACGGAATAGTGGCCCGTCGCCTTTCCAGATCATATAGCACACATACGCACGTCTTCCCTACGTCGTCAACGAATGTGGAGGAGTCGCGGTGTTTGGAAATTGAATACAGCACACCTCAGGGAATCTGAGTGCAAACGTTTAATCTAAGACACTCGGCACACGACGCCTTCCAAAATATCCGACGGCCTTGCAATGGTGGCTGGAATGCGATGAGCCTGCATTGCGCCGCCCGTTGATTGTATAAGGAAAGGAGCAGATGATGTGGAGGCACCATACGACGGAATTTTATTTCACGATGCTCCGCGAACTTTCTCTACAAGTGCCTTCACTGGATCAGAGTGCTGCTATAAAACGAGCGCGTGCCCAAATAATTTCCATAACGCAACCCCACCTTGAGAGTGTCGCAGTCCGCGCAAGGGCCTTCGAACCAATCCGTTGAGAAGCGTCGTCGATGTATCACATTATCAGAGAAAAACATCATAGCCGCAGAACCTTAATATAGACGGTCATGCTGCCGGATGGTTGCCGGTCACCTCAATGAAGAAGCGGAACGCAATGAGGCAGCCTTACATGATGTCGCACGAATGCTATCCGTTTGCCTCGACAAGACGGCCGAGCGAGAGCTAACGGGGAAGTCACAGAGGACGGCGTAATAGAAGCTCTCGAAAAGGGAGGGTCGAAAAGTCGCCGGGGCCCGACGAGTTTCCGTCAGAGTTATCATACATATAAAGATCTCATGACTGTGCGATGGACTGCCACGTGCTGAGAATTGAATCTGTGGAAGGAATGATCATCCGTATCCACAAAACATCCGGGGGTACAGGTATAAGGGCCTACCGGCCACTGAACCTTCTCAATTACAAGATCTACACCAGGATACTTGTAGCACGTTTTAAATGCGTAGTGCTCCAAGTGCTATCACTTGAACAAACCCAAGTAGGAGTGGACAGCAATACACAAACGGCACTCAGCGGCTATCGCTATGTTATGACACTGGAAACAACATGTCGCCTCCGGGCTGCACTGGTATCGGCAGATTTCGATCGCGCCTTTGATAGCTGAGCCACGCCTGTCTTGTGGAAGAGATGAGGCAAATGACGTTTCCACAGAGATCTGTCACCGTCCACAGCGCCTCATCCAGGGTGCTCATCGATGGACGCTTCATGGGCCCATCAACATCTCGCGATCGGACAAGGGTGCCCGCTGTCGACGATTCTTTATGCCATCGCTCTTGAGCGCTGCTCTGCGGGCTCCGGACCGACTCCAAGGAAGGCACCACAAGTTTATATGCAGAATATATGCGGATGACCTGGTGTTTTTAGTACGTCAAAGTCGGGAGCGATGAACATCGGCAGAGGACTCCCGACGGGAAGCTTAGCAGCCTTACAGCCGATAGACAGGATGAAATGCCTGGGAATTATCTTCACTACATTGGGTCCGCACATGGCGGCACTCAGCTGCAGACATCTACTGCAAACAATTCGTGCGAGTGTTCGAAGTGTTCCGCCAACACTTGCCTGGCTTCTCGCATCCCTCATCTGGCCCAAGTTCTAACTACGCCGGTGGTGTTGACACGCCGAATCCTAGCGGCGTTAGGATAGCTACTTTGTGAGCACAGGGCTGCTTTTTAAGGGCGGATACGAAACCTTCACTCTTCCTGGTAGTAGTGGATCAAGTCCACGTCCGTGACCGAGCAGTGGCTATTTACGTATGCGCGATGTTAAAGATGACATGACATCGGACAAGTCTGACGGGCACCTTTATAGGCGAACTGGCACCATCATCTCGCCTGGCACCGACAGCGGTGGCTCACATCTCACCATCGCTTGCCCACACACGAATCTTCTTTGTGGAACACAGTTAAGTACATATGGCATATGGAACTACCAACTACCAGGGTGGCAACGGCACTTAATATATATCGCATCTTGACTAATGTAATTACTGCATATAAGTATTCTTAACAAGAAAGTACCAGGATAGTGGAGAGGATCCGCCACCATAGGTGAAAAAGTACGTGGCACCAACGCGAGGTACAACCGGATTGGCGGGGAACGCGCCCAAGACGAGGGAGATGATCCGTTTTTGTTTTTTACTGAAGAAAGCAGTTCATGTTTATTATTGTTACACCATTTATGTAAGAAAGTAATGCTGAATAAGTTCACTTATTTACGTATGCCAGAAATATTTTATTTTATAAATAACATTGTCTTATTTTTAACAATATAAATTTTTATTTGCATAAAAAAAGTCTTTAGAGCACTCGCTCGTGAAATCCAAGATCTCGAGCTCGGGTCTCGGTCCGCCAGAAGATAAGAAAAAAACTGTAAGTAGGAAATCCCGGTTTCGAATCTTTGTCTGGTACACATTTACACTCCTCGCCGCTGCTTCTGCTTAATGTACAGATGCAGCTGACATCAATAACACCCTCACTTTCCTTTCCTTTCTCCCCTTTTCACCTCCAGTTTACATGCAATGTACTAAATAAAAATAATAGAAAAAGTTAAAACTAAAGACGAGTCATTGTGTAGGTTCTGTTTCATCACGTTTTCGCCGGCTGGGTTAAATCAACCACATTTCTTGTTTCTGTGGCGGTACCCTAAGTAGCACGTTTGTTGTATTCCTCCGATGAATGTGGACGAACTGGCAACGATCTTCCACGCCGATCTTGTAACGGTGGAAGCAGCTATGTGGCGAAGAGGTCAGAGAACCATGATCCAGAGAGTTGCTAAATGATTGGTGATGCAAGAAGGTCGCTATGTGTATCTCCTCAGAATACTGTGTATGGTTTTTGAAAGAGATGCTGTCACTGATAGCGTATTTGCAGTCTGCAACTAGTCGCTCTTACTAAATGGCACATATAGTACTTGTGCAGATTGATGAGTGACTTCCATTCTACGATATAGTCTATTTTAACTAATCAATACATTTCATGTACTTTTCTGACATTTATAACCAATAACAACTATGGATCTTGTTAAAAAACCTGCAGTTACAGCGTATGTGTCTTTTAAGAAAGTGTGTGCTGCAGCACTATCGGGTTGATCAAAATTAGAAAAAAAATTTGATTATACCTAGACCAAGACTCGAGCATTCTGATGCAAAATTATCCACCGCACAAACTAAGCAGCACAGATACCCTATAGCGAATAAAGATTCTCGTCGTACAGATGAGAACAGTGTGGCAGAACTGTGCTCGTTTGACGTCCATATTCTGCTGCAAATAGGCACAGAATGAAATTTTCTTAGACATTTCTCTACAATTATTATGTCTATTACCTTGGACAATTTAATACAATAAAACAGATAAATTTAACAACCTCACTGGATCACAATAAAATTTTTTTGTTAAACTCCAGTTAAAATCTGCATAATAAATGCATAAAACATTAACAAAATTTCTGTTGGTATAAGTACTTAATAAAATCAAAACTTTCCAAACTTTGAACCTGCAAGACTGTCCTGTACAATGACTTCTCTTTTGAAACATAAATTCATACCAAGGTATAACATTAAGACAAGATAAGGCACACTAGTAATAATAACAGCAACTTCTAAAATCTCAACGCTCGGCAATGAAGAACTGGGCACATTAACGTCTAACTAAGGAATAATCCAGTTGATGCCAGTACAGGGAAGCACTAATTAAAATAAAAAACAATTAGTATAAAACACCGCCTCAGCGTCTAAACATACCCTGAGAACAAACGCACATAAAATCCTCCTTTATAAACATTAAATTTCACGACTATTACACAAGGTACAAATATAATACACAAATGGCTGATAAGAGAATATAGAATTAATAAGGTGGAGAATCCAGCAATCTGATCGGGCAATAGTTACAGAGAGATACCCAGTTTTACAGGTTTAAATTCATATTTCGAACGATAGGTGCATTCGCCAAGGCGGCGAAGGAACGAGCTACAAAGCTTAACGACCTAGCACAGCCAGGAACAAAGAGAACAGCAATACTCAACTTAATGATGAGATCGAGACAGAAGGCCAGCAGCATGGAGCCCGGTCTCACGAATTACAGTTCCACTGGCAACGGCCAAGTCGTCAAGCCCCGGTGCCACGTCCCACCGTACCGGAGGAAACACACCGCGCTCCGCCCAACTGAAACATAAATCAACTACAACAGCACACTTGCAATTGCACATTCACGTTACATAAAACAATAAAATATAACATTGAAACAGCAAAGCTCGCTATTTTTTTTAACTCAACACTTAAGAATTCATTTAAACATTGCAATACACTCGTAGATAAATTGTTCCTTGAAACGTGATAGTAACAGCTGAGTATTATTTCAAACGGGCAAAAGCCCATCAGAACTGCAGTTTCATGGAATCTGATGTAATTATACGAGACAGCATAGTATTTCGCTGCCCGTAAATTAAGGTTTAAACTTTGGTACTTAATCAGCAAGGTTACAACAGCTTCAGATATATAATCACTCAATAATTAGCAGCTCACTGGGCTTCCTTACATATATCTGCAGATCCTTCACCAAGTGGTAGGAAACTATGATGGTAAGCCCAAGCCTCGTTATCATACCCAGTGTGACATAACTTTGACATATCAGCCTCGTCACCAAATTCACCCTGAAGACAACATTAGTTAATCATTAACAAATATAGATAAGCAGAGAACTGCACATGTCTAAATCCAACACACAGCACTTACCCAGACGAACGATTAGTGCTAGGTGACGTTCCGGCAAACTTTTCTTCTCAACATGTACTGCGTGGCGAGAAAACCCATACACCACGCCTCGTGCCGGAACACAAACCTTTCCGCCATCTCCGGCCGCAGCACTCCAGTACATCTACATCTAAATACATACTCCGCATTTCACCATACGGTGCGTGGCGGAGGGTACCTCGTACCACAACTAGCATCTACTTTCCCTGTTCCACTCCCAAACAGAACGAGGGAAAAATGACTGCCTATATTCCTCTGTACGAGCCCCAATCTCTCTTATCTTATCTTTGTGGTCTTTCCGCGAAATGTAAGTTGGCGGCAGTAAAATTGTACTGCAGTCAGCCTCAAATGCTGGATCTCTCAATTTCCTCAGTAGCGATTCATGAAAAGAACGCCTCCTTTCCTCTAGAGACTCCCACCCGAGTTCCTGAAGCATTTCCGTAACACTCGCGTGATGATCAAACCTACCAGTAACAAATCTAGCACCCCGCCTCTGAATTGCTTCTATGTCCTCCCTCAATCCGACATGATAGGGATCCCAAACGCTCGAGAAGTACTCAAGAATAGACTGTATTAGTGATTTATAAGCGGTCTCCTTTACAGATGAACCACATCTTCCCAAAATTCTACCACTGAACCGAAGACGACTATTCGCCTTCCACACAACTGCCATTACATGCTTGCCCCACTTCATATCGCTCTCCAATGTTACGCCCAAATATTTAATCGACATGACTGTGTCAAGCGCTACACTACTAATGGAGTATTCAAACATTACAGGATTCTTTTCCTATTCATCTGCATTAATTTACATACCACGCACAGTGATCATGCGCACCAAGTAAGGGCCAACCTATCGACTTCGTTGTAGCCAGAATCGACAGATTACACAGTCAGGATTGCTGTCTCGACGCTGCAGACTTAAATAGCCTACCCGCGATGAACAACTGACTCGCGGCCGGCCAAAGTGAAATCTACGGCAAAGATGACACTACAAGGAAAAGGTACTGGCGCCAGCCGCGCGACGTATCTTTTTTCCACGATATACAATGAGGAGACAAAATTTATGGGGTAACTCCTAATACGGTGTCAGATCCCCATTTGTCCGGCGTAGTGCAGCAGCTCCACGTGGCATGTACTCAGCAAGTCGTTGGAAGTCCTCAGCAGAAATAGTGGGGCATGATGCCTCTACGGACGTCCATAATTGCGAAAATGTTGCCGGTTCAGTAATTTGTGCGTGAACTGTCCTCTCGATTATGTACCATAAATGTTCGATAGGATTCGTGTCGGACGATCTGGGTGGCCTAATAATCCGCTCAAAATGTCCAGAATGCCATTCAAACCAGTCACGGACAACTGTGGCCCAGTGCAGTGGCGCGCTGTCATCCAGAAGAATTCGTCGTTGTTTGGGAACATGACCTCCATGAACAGCTGAAAATGTTCTCTAAGTAGCCAAACATCGACAGGACTCAGTGAATTCCATGTAAACACAGCCCACCATCAGCTTGACATCTCGGGTCCATGGCTTCGTGGTGTCTGGATCATACTGTAACGCTACCATGAGTTCTTACTAATCGAAATCGGGAGGCATCCAACCAGACCGCGGTTTTCCAGCCATCTAGGACAGAGCTGACACAATCACGAGCCCAGGAGAGTAGTTGCAGGCGATGTCATGCTATTAGCAAAGGTACTCGCGTCAGTCGTCTGCTGGTCTACCTGAAAGAACCCACGATCACACAAATCACTTGAAATGTTGTGGTATTTGATTCGTGTCTGTGAGGCTACTTGTTTTGGTATATGTCTGCAGCCTGTCGATAGTTTCCATCCACTTGGCCGTACACAGACACTATCTCGGCGTGTTCCCGACATGAATGCCGGACCACTCTGCTGCTTACAGTACCCTGCGACAATCACACAGACTGCAACAGACAACAAACAAGGCACGTGGTCAGAAGAACTGTCATTCGTCAGCACTGTTTAGTGTGGCAACGATGCACCTCCGGACACATGTTAATAAGACTTTTCTTCCTACATTTCCAGTCTCCATTCTGTCCCTGCAGTTTGTCGCTATTAACGTTCTCCCTGTTTATGTACTAGCTGAGTACTCAGAAGAAGTCAAAAAAGAAATGACTCTTAATAGGAATGAGAAAGCATGAAGCAAAGTCAGAACAACTTCCCTTGAAGTTAAAAGCAAGGGCGTTAGCATTAAGAGTGCAAAGGAAATTTACCTTTCAAATGCTGAGGAGAGGGTGGACAGGTGTAAGGGTTACACTGAAGGCAACTGGAGGGGGAAGGACTTTTCTGACGGCCTGATAGAGAAACGTGAGTCGGTGGGGAAAAGATGGGGGATCCAGTGTTGGAATCAGAATGTAGATGAGCTTTGGAAGACTTAAAATCAAGTAAGCCAGAAGGAATGGATAAAATTCCATCGGAATTTTCATAATCACTGGCGTATGAGGCAAGAAAACGATTATTCACGTCATTGTGTAGAATGTATGAGATTGTTAACATACCAATAGACTTTCGGAAAAAGATCATCCACTCAATTCCTAAGACCCGAAGAGCCCACAAGTTCGAGACTCACTGCACAATCAGTGACGGTAACAGCTCATTATTCAAGCTGTTCTCAAGAATCGTAGACAGAATAGTGGAAAAGAAAACTGAGATTCTGATCGATGACGATGAGTTTGAATTTAGGGAGGTAAGGGTATCAGAGAGGCAGTTCCGATGTTGCGGTTGAGGACGGAAGCAAGACTGAAGAAAAATCAAAATACGTTCATAGGATTTGTCGATCTGGAAAAAGCTTTCGACATTGTAAAATGGTGCAGGATGTTCCAAATTATGAGAAAAATGGAGGTAAGCTGTATGGAAAGGCAGGTAATATACTTCCAAGAGCCAAAAGGGAGCAATAAGAATGGAAGACCAAGAACGAGGTACTCGGATTAAAAAAGGGTGCAATTCAGGGACGTAGTCTTTCACTCCTCCTAGTCAGTCTGTACATCAAACAAGCAACGAAAGAAATAAGAGAAAGGTCCAAGAAAGGGATTAAAATTCAAGGTGGAAGAATATGCACGACATTGCTATTCCCAGTGTTAGCGAAGGAGTAGAACATGAAAAGGCTAAGGAATACAGAATGTGGATTGAGAATAAATCGAGGATAAATGAAAATAATAGGAATTATCTGGTAATGGAAACAGTGAGAAACTTACCATTAGAATTGGTGATCAAAAGTAAATGAAGTTAAGGAATTCTGCTACCAGAGCAGCGTAATAGCCTATGATGGACGGAACAAGAAGGATATAAGATGCAGTCTAGCATAGACAGAAAGGACATTCCTCGAGAAGTCTACTAATATCAAACATAGGCCTTAATTTGAAGACGAAATTTCTGAGAATATTCGTTTGGAACACAACATGGACTGTGGAAAAATCGGAACAGAAGAGAACTGAAGCGTTTGAGATGTGGTCCTACGGAAGAATGTTGAAAATTACGCAGACTGATATGATAAGGAATGAGATGGTGTTCTATACAATCGCCGAGAAAATGAATATTTGGAAAACGGTGACAAGAAGAAGAGAGACAACGATAGGACATCTGTTAAGACATCGCAGAATAACTTCCATGGTAATACAGACTGTAATAGAGAGTAAAAACTACAGAGGAAGGCAGAGATTTGGATACGTAAAGCTAATAATTGAGGATGTGGGTTGAAAGTTCTACTTTGAGATAAAGTTAGCACAGGAAAGGAGTTCGTGGCGGGCCGCATCAAACCAGTCAGAAAACAGATGACACAGAAACAAAAATTATTCCTGATGATAGGATAATCTCAAACACAGTCATATATGAAATAATTTCTTCGTAGTTGGAATGCCGCGCGTGATTATCCGAGCGGTATCAGGCGCTGCAGTTATGAACTGTGGGGCTGGTCCTGGCGGAGGTTCGAGTCCTCCCTCGGGCATGGGTGTGTGTGTTTGTCCTTGGGATAATTTAGGTTAAGTAGTTTGTAAGCTTAGGGACTGATGACCTTAGCAGTTAAGTCCCATAAGATTTCACGCACATTTGAACATTCGTAGTTGGAATGACTTGGTCTGGTAGTTTAATGCTTCCTCTTGAAATTTCTGATCTGTTAGAATTCACGTAGTTTTCTTCTCAGGTTAGGTCGAAAAAATCGGGCGAGTTGTCTTGTCTAGGTTTGTGCCCATACTTCACTAGTGTTAGTGGTCATATCACAATAATTGTTCGAGATACCCTATATTTGTGCCCCGGTTTGTAGTGTACATTTCTCCGGCCGTAGTGGCCGTACGGTTCTAGGCGCTGCAGTCTGGAACCGCGAGACCGCTACGGTCGCAGGTTCGAATCCTGCCTCGGGCATGGATGTGTGTGATGTCCTTAGGTTAGTTAGTTTAAGTAGTTCTAAGTTCTAGGAGACTGATGACCTCAGAAGTTGAGTCCCATAGTGCTCAGAGCCATTTTGTAGTGTACATTTCCGACATTTTGAAGCGGGATCCCATTTCCCCGAATACAGCGAATACAGTATATTTTGTTCAATATGTTGGTGGCATGGTCTTCTGTCTTGTGTGTTATATACGTTTCGTTGACTTAGTTGCGAACATCTCCGGTTATGGTGCTCGCAGCGACGTTTAAAGGTATGTGTTCTGTAAGGTTTGAAGTGACTTAATGTGTATTGCATACATAATGTTCCAATGTTCCACACAGGGATCCAGCTTTGTATACATTATCGGATATCTAAATGTCTAAATTATTAGATCATGAAATTCTAGACCGATATTTATCAGATTTTTTTTTTTTTTGAGTTTGTCACGTAATTATAAAACGACCCGGTTTCGTCACATGCTGAACAGGAATCCATGGTCAACATTAATATGATGTGAGACCTCCACGAGCACAAATACACAGTTGTAATGGTTGTGACTCGGAGGAAGGCTCAGATTGTCATAATCAAGAACTTCTTACTAGTTTGAAAGCATACAAATTTTACCATCCCACTGCAGATTCGTTCTGTGAGTGAGGGTTCAGGTTGGACCAATAAGGGATATGTACATATATCAAAACCTTTTCGCTGTGAAACGAAGTGGAGGATCGTGCATTATCCTGCTGGATTACGGTATTTCGTCATAGGTTTGAAAATAGTTTACCATTCTTGCCGCATAGCGATGAGTATTCGGCCTCCCATCAAAATTTACTAGAGAGAATTTGGATCATGAAAACCCTCTCCTTCCTGTGATCTTGTGGCGTTTTCGGCAGCGTATTCGCCACAAACAGAAACGGGGCTTACCGCTGCCACCCAATGTGTGTGTGGTATGTGGTATGCTGCCAGCAGTAAACGAGTCATGGCATTTCGCGGTCTCAGCCCAGCTTCAAGGTGGTTTGCGGTGTCACTCTTCCTACAGCCTCATTCAGGATTTCAAAAGATATCCTGAATATTTGTCACTGTTTTTATAGCGATGCCCTTTATACTGTAACCATTAGTACCCACTTTTTCTCCGGTGGTTTATGAGTTCATTTCAGTTCCGCAGTTCAGTAATTACTTACCATCTTAGTGACAAAATGTAGGTATGGTGGTATTGGCGTCCGAAAGGTAGATTGCCTGTTGATAAAAAAACAATGCTCATTAAAACTTAGTTGACAATGTAGAAGATTGTGCCAGCTCTGAAAAAGTACATCCTACCGATACTCAAAGGGGAAGCTTAATGATAACGTGGCAGATGCAAAAAGGTAAGAAAATTTGTTACTTCAAATCTTATCTACATAAGTGTGAATACGTTCGTTACCCTATGAAACAAGAAGCCCAGTGCCTTCATGGAAAAATGTTTGCGGTTGCCTACGAAACCATGATTGTAAGCAGGCGCGCGTGCACGCCTTCGACCGAAGCAAATCGAATGGCAAAAACGTTTGTCTTCAGAGATCCAAAAAAGTGTAAATGGAGAATGTGCAAGAGCTTCCCTATGAAATTTCTTTAACGCAGTCGAAGACACCTTGGCAACATTTGGGCGGGCATTATCCTGCGACATAATGATGTCGGGGTCAACAACTCCGGACGTTTGCAGTTAATGTCGAGCTTCAGTTTTTACGAAGTGTCCACGTACCGGTGTACGTTAACTGTTGCGCCGTCCGCCAGCAAGTCAGTAAGCAGTGGGCCCTTGTAGTCAATCTTCATGATCTTCCCGGAGCTGGCCTACCTGTTTTTTCGACTTCCGTGCAGAAGTTTCGCTGTGGAGTCCTTATGTATCCTCCATACAGTCCCGGTGTCTCCCTATGCGAGTTTAATGTTTTTGGAGTCCAGGAGAGAGGCATTCGCGTCCGTAGATTTGCTTCGGACGAAGAGAGGCACATCTGGTTACAACCTTGATCCCGTAGGCAACCGAAAATATTTTTCCATGAAGGCTGTCTTGTCTCACAGGTGGATAAATATATTAATAATTAAGTTGAATACTTTTGAAATGACAAACAATTTACTTATTTGTTTGTGCTACCGGAAAATTTTCAATGCACGAAAATAGTGTTGCGATGATGAAATTAGTTGGGCACAAGCGTGTTGCTGCCTCGCGCTGGTAATTAGATGCGCAGGATCGCTGTCCGCGTCACCGCCTCTTTCCTGTTTACTCCTCCCACCTTTCCAGACGCCCCTAGGCTGCCGCCGCTGCCTCACGTACGGTACTGCGACGGCGCTCTAAACTCGTTACCACGTGGTTGACGTCACTATGTGGCGACGTGATACCCGCAGGAAGAATACCACAGCGATGTATTCACGCTCGTAGCCTTCCTTAAAGCAAATAGGTTTCCACCATTTCTATTTAGTATTACAGTGGTTCTGCAATTTCACGACTGAAAAACTTCAAAATGTCCCATGCAGCTATACAGAACTGACGTAAAAAAGAAACAAAATTCAATAGTTACATGCACAGAAAAAAACTGCTTCTAACGAGGCAATTGTAGGTAATAACCTTACGATCTTCATATGAAAGGTCATGGTATTTTAGAAGTTGGTCACTGGGTTTTCTAGTCTAATGAAACTAAGTAATGCTCATAGTACAGGTTTATACGCACACATCAAATTGGATGAAAAGAAGATGAAAAGATTAAAGTACGTACAGGAGGAGGAAAGCAGGATTCTTTTGGGTTCAAAATGGTTCAAATGGCTCTGAGCGCTATGGGACTTAAATTCTGTGGTCAGCACTCCCCTAGAGCTACTTAAACCTAACTAACCTAAGGTCATCACACACATCCATGCCCGAGGCACGAATCGAACCTGCGACCGTAGCGGTCACGCGGTTCCAGACTGTAGCGCCTAGAACCGCTCGGCCACACCGGACGGCCGATACTTTTGGGAGAGAACTGCATTATAGTGGACAGGCATGAAAAGATAGAATGGTTGCAAAATATTGGTGGGAGGAAAGAAACGAAAATTTGAACTGGTTGTATCCAAGTCACTGGAAAGGAAAAGAGCTTATTGTTTAAACGTTCACTGCAGGATGTGCCTACGCGAAGGTCAAAACCAAACTGCATTGAGTACTACGCAGAAGTTCAAGGAAATCAAGAAAAGATACAATACGGAGAAGTGAGGTTACGCATTGGGTGGAGCATTTAACAGCATAATCATACAAACTATCATTGCATCACTGGTATAGAAAATACTGGTTCTAAATAGCCTTGGATAACTCCATAGCTGGCACCGAAAAAAAAAGAGTGTACGAATTTAAATAATGAGATGGGACATTATAAGAACATAAAGATGACATCGGTATATAAAATCAACGAACTGTGAGAAGATACAAATTCAGCATCAATGCGATGAAGACGTAAATAAACTGAAAACTATACTGTCGGAAGATCTGCACATTCAATTTTATTTCTACAGAATATGTATATATCCTGTAGAAATCACTAACCATTTTAGAAGGACCTATTATGGAAAAAACAGCCTTAAGCTATATTTTAGAACACCTCGGCAGTCAGTCTGACATTTTATTTCCATTAGTAGACTTCAAACCGTATTGTAGCTGCATGTTTGACCCCTTTATTGTATCCAAAGTTACGTATTTAAAGGGTAATGCAAATCATTTTTCCTTCTAGTGCTTTACTGAATGTTTCTGTTACTCTCAAACTCAGATAAATTGTTGACAACAAATTTAATAATTGAAATAATTGTACTGTTAGCCTTCGGGTAATATTCCCAGCTGCTCAGACAGATGAGTGGAAGAATTACGGAGTGAACCACAGGCACATAGTTGTAATTACTTTCTTTTTGTACAGTGGATACTTTTTGCCTAATTGTGACGTTACCCCAGAATATTAACCCATAAAATATCAGAGAATGAAAATATGCAAAATATATTAACTTGACTTCCACATCACCATACATAGCAATTATTCAGATGGAAAAAGTAACTGAATCTGATCGTTTCAGGAGATCTGCTATATGCTTTTTCCATTTTAAGATATCATCAGTATTTGCACTAAGAACTTAAAATTTTCTGTCCTCTTTCTTATATCTCGTTGGTGTAATAGGTTAATTGGAGGGAAGATATTTTTGACGTTACAAAACTGGATAATTTATGTTTTTCACAGTTTGAATCAGGACCATTTATGCGAAACCAATCAATAAGTTTTTAAAAAACATCATTTATTATTTTTTTGTCGATACTTCTTTGTTCAGCCCTACAACAACGCTTACATCGTCTACTGACAGGACTAATTCTGCCTCAGGATTCAAATTAAATGTTATACCATTAAGGTAAGGCAAGAAGAGTAGAGGTCCAAGGACCGACCTTCCCGGGACTCCAGTCGTAATTTCTCCCCATACTGTGACGTCGCGTCTCTTCTTGTATTAGACATTCAGCTTAGCGTAATTTTCTGCATTCTGTTTATTAAATAAGAACTTACCTAGACATGTGCTGAATTACATACTCTACAAAAACTGAAGTTTTCTAATTCGATATTGTGACTGATAGAGTCAAAAATATGTTCAAATGTGTGTGAAATCTTATTGGACTGAACCGCTAAGGTCATCAGTCGCTAGGCTTACACACTACTTAACCTAAAATATCCTAAGGACAAACACACACACCCATGCCCGAGGGAAGACTCGAACCTCCGCCGGGACCGGCCGCACAGTCCAGGACCGCAGCGCCTGAGACCGCTCGGCTAATCTCGCGCGGCTGACAGAGTCAAATGCCTTCGATAAGTCACAGAAGAATCCAACTGGTGAGACTATAATATAATGATATGTCCTCGGCAAATGTCTCAACAGTGATCGATTTGAAATCCAAACTGTGATTGTATTAAGTATCCCGCTATTACACATATGCATGGCAACCTTGAACTACACGATCCCCTTAAAAGTTTTAGGAAACGACGTGAGGAGTGACACTGTATGGTAGTTATTGAACTCCTTATATAGCAGCCTAACAGCGGCATACTTTTATAAATCTGTCAAAGCACCAGAAATTAATTATGTATTAAAAAAATAACTAAGATTGTTGTGGATTGTAGGTCCAGAACGTTCCAGTAACTTGATGAAGTTTTGAAATTAATTTTTATTTCATTATATGTCCTCTACATTGCTTATTCGGTGTTCTGATTAGATTCCTGTTTTGAAATATTTGCACCAACTCTCTCACGTGTTTTACGAAAATAATTACTAAAAATATCTAGTAAACGTGAACAGTATTTTCTCTTTAGCAGAAATTATTTCATCTTCTATGGGCTCTTTTCTTATCGCTCTCTTAATAATATTTCATATTTATTTGATTTTACTGCCTGTTCTGTCAATTTCAGACGTGATGCATACATTCCTAGATATTTTCCCAACTTATCTTAATATTCACACTACTGTTTATGATATGAAAATATTTCTGTATCATTTGGGCTATTTTACACAAGTCCATTTCTCGCCGTGCGAGACTGTGATATTTTTTGTGATCCACGGTTTTTTTCACGACTTCTAATTGAAACAATTACTACTTTTATTATAGGAGACAAACTCATTGATAAATATATTAAATTTAGAGCTAGCATTACGCTCACTGTAAACGTCACTCCAGTCAAAGATTTTAAGATTTCTTTAATGTCTTCATTAGTTTTGTCATTAAGGGGCTCCGGAAAGGCTCAAAATCATGAAAAGTTCAATTTTTACTTTTTTGCGTTTTCTGAATCTGCAGACTATTACCTTTTAATAGATATGTAATTTATTCAATTCCGAAGACTACAACTATTTTTAAATTTTTTTTGAAATGTGTTCTACATGGGCGTGACCCACTGTGGCGCTGTTAAACTGCTGTCAAATGGTGTTATTATTAACGTCCGTGTTCATCAGGTACATTTTAGTGATGTGAGATAAAGTATAAAACCTATTTTCAGAGACTTAGCAGCACTTGAACTGTTGAAAAAGTGTATTCACGGAAAAACTCAAAACCCCAACGAAAGTGTAAATAGTGTTATATGGTCGAGAATCCCCAAGACTGTATTTGTTGGAATAGAAACACTTCACTTTGGTGTGTATGATGCTGTTGCGACTTTCAATGATGGCAACATTGTAAGGTGCAAGGTATTTAGAAATATGGGAATGAAGATAGGTTCTAACATGGTACGAGCGATGCTTGCTTTAGACAAGGAACGCCTTCGGGCTGCAGACAGGGCTGTAAAGAGTCTAGAAATACAAGCAAGAGTAAACAGGAGGAGGAACAAGAGGAAGCTGGAGGAGGAGTTTGCAGAGGATGAAGATAATCCATCCTATGGACCTGGAATGCACTAAAAAGTTAATCCAATCTTTGTCGCTCGATTCCCAAAACTTTTATGTTCTCATACTAATTACATGTTTTCTAAGGATCTTCCAAACATATTTGTTTCAAACTTTCAGTAAATGTTACACAGTACCTTCTGCATAATTTAACACAGCCTTTTTCCAAAAAAACTGTATATTTTTGAATATATAAATAAAAATTGCAAAAAAATGTTGTGAATTTTCATTACAATTGAAAAAAAAACATCTTTAATAACTGAACTAAAATTTTGTAAAATCCCTGTGTTAAGTTGTAGCACATATTCCAATAAATAATTTGTAAAAAGTTCAACTTCCTACCTCAAATACTTTGTGAGGAAAGATGTAATTTATAAGCGTTATTTTAACATTGCAAGTATAGGGCGTTCCGGAGCCCCTTAAGTAGTCTGACTGTTTTCTAGAGTGTTTCTGAACTGTGCATGAAGCTAAGTGACATAATGATAGAAACTGTGCATCGTGATTTGAAAGTCTGTGTACCAAATAACAGGCAGGCGTCTGTCTAACTTCCACTTGTTCTGCCCATTATCTGTACGGGTACTGCTACATTATCTGATCAAAAGATCCGATGATCCCTATTACTAGACGTAACGAGAGGCGGACCCGCTAGTTCCATAGGAATCAGGGAGTGCTGTACTGTCATGGGAGAAACAGTGACTCTAGAATGGGTTGGTCAGAAGAGTTGAGTGAATTCGAAAGAGGACTAGTCGTTGCGTGTTACCTGAGTAACAAATTCAACCCTTATAAAGTTGCCAAAGTCGAATTCTGCTGATGTGATTGTGAACTAGAAACTCGAAGGAGCAACCTCACCTAAACCTCATGTGCGTACAGAGATGGACCGTCGAGTATGGGGTAGCGTGGTTGTCAGAAATTGCGTGAAATCAGCGGAAAGAATGGCTCGTGAGTTCCCAAGTACTACCAGCAGTGTACTGAGTACAGGAATTAACAACTCGCAGATTTTGAGCGTGAGCGTGAGCGCCTGCCCACGCTCATACGGGCGAGCAGAGCACCTGTGGCGTGGTTGGGAGCGAGGGAAATGTATACGTACGGTGCGGTCACGACGATACGGGAGAAGCAGTAGTTGTGGACCACGAGGGATCAGTTTTCACAGCGGTGCCATCTAATAGCAGCAGTGGCGTGTCAGCACTGCATAACATCGCCTATGCCATCGCATCTCAGTCCCTTGTGCAAGGAATCTTCCGTTTTCACGCAAAACGACAGGAACGCAAAATGGTAGCTGATTTTCACAAATTATCTTCCGCGCAAGATGCTGTGGTTGACAAAAACCTTCAACATTAGTCACATATTTTAGTATCCCTTAATAAAGAATTTGAGCAACGTTTTCAAGATCTGACGGCAGTGGAAACTGATTTTACTCTGTTCTCCTCTCCATATTCAGCGAATATTAAAGAGATTTATCGTGATCTACAGCTAGAAATTATTGACCTGCAGTGTGACAAGGAATACAACGACAGAAGCCAGTAGCTGAAATAAAACTTGGAATTATACAGGCATGTCACTCAGGACCGATTTCCTCGCTTCCGCAAACAGATAGCTAAAATAATAATGTTCGGTTTAACAGGTATGCTTGTGAACAACTGTTCTCTGCAACGAAAAGGAAGAAGGCGCGCCTGAAAAACTCGCTATCTGGTCGCAGTTTCAACCACGTGCATGTATGTATAATATATATATTATACAAGAAAAATGCACAGGACACAGAAGCTATTGGTAAGGGGAAAAAGGGCAAGATAACTGAGAATGTCATTTTTGGATAACGGCTTACAAAGTAAATTAAGAAAAATGTAAAAGTAAACAAATAAAACAGCTTATGCTTCAGTCACTTGTTTATTTTGCCACTACGCGTTTGGGAGGTTTACATCATCATCTTCATGTAGAGAACTTTTTATTTACGTGGCTGGTGTTCGTGACGATTACAGACGTCTTTCCACGGTCGCAGACCATGGGCAGTGTAGCTTATTTTGCGTGTTTTTCTAATAACAAAAATGTACTTTAGGCGTCAAAAAATATTAATTTCTGGCACTGAATTGTACTTACACGGACGGTTGTGTTCAAAAAAGTCTGCATACCGTAGACTGATTCATGTCTTCAGCACTGAACAGTACATGTAAAAGGAATGGGATACAGTGGTTGACCAGCCTCTATTGAGACACTCATTTCTGTAGTCAATGCTAAGCGACGCTTGCGGTAGTGTAAAGAACGAAGCCGCTGGACCGTGAAATCGGGTGATGTTGGGAGATAAATCAATAATTGACAGAGTAATTGGATGTCCTCCTGAGGGAGATCGTGCCAGATCTTATCCAACTGTAGGGCCCTGCGCATAAGGCTCTAAACGTTCTCAGTTGGGGACAGATCCGTGACCTTGCTGGCCAAGGTTGGATTTAGCAAGCACGATGACATGCCGTAGCAGCTCTCGCCGAGTGTGGGCGAGCATTATCTCGCTGAAATGTGAGCCCATTCATTGCTTGCCACGAATAACAGACCTGTCCTCGACGTGGAATCTCTTTGACTGGAGTAGAATTGTTTTCATTGGTGATTTCCGCATCGAATTGAGCCCCGTTGGCCAGCGAAGATGTATCTGGGGATGCCAAGGTTAACAGCATTACTATTCCATGCCATGATGCCTGAAATTCAAAAGCGACGTTCGCGGCTGTAATTTCTTTTCATGGCATGCTCTCTTTAGTTGTCATCCGCGGCACCCTTACAGCATTAAGTCGACCATATTCCACGTTCCGTTTTATTGCCCTTCATGGCAAGGTATCCTGGTTTCACATCTCAGCATTTCAGCAACGTAATGCCCACGCGCTCACTACGGGAGTTTCTACTGCTAGTCTTCACGCGTGGCGAACCCAACTTTGGTCAGCAAGAATGCCAAATCTCTCCGCAAATGAAAAAGTTTAGAGCTCAAGTCCAGGGCCCTCCAACCACCTTGGGATTCAGACGATCTAAGAGGCCAGTTGGACAGAATTTTGCACGATATCTTCCAGGAGGACGTCCAACAACTCTGTCAATCAATGCCTTGCCGAACAACTGCTTGCAAAAGGGCCAGAGGTGGACCAACGTGTTGTTAAGTACTGGGTTTGTGAAGATCTTTGTCTTGAATACATCTTCCATTTTTCTGAAAGTTTCTTTTTGTCTTAGAGCGTATGTCCTTAACTCTTGTAGTCATGTGTAGTCCAAGAGAAATAGAGCTCTATATTCCTATAGAAACTACGCGAACAGTATTAAAATGACATTTGGCATCCATCTGAAGTAGAACACTAAGCTTCATCTTTACTCGCTTAGTAGCAGAGCTAACTCAAAGCTGGTCATGGCCACAGACTCTTCACGAAACCCACATTTAAGTGTTCAATTGCTCGTCTTATTTTGTTCAGTTGACCCATAATACTGTACTTTTTGTTTTGAGCCAGACTGTTGCCATTTCCCCCAACGATCTACACCTGAGCTCCTTTGCTGAACTCTTTACACTTTTGTCCAAAGTTTTCTGTTACCTAAGCGTAGCTCTTGGTTTCGCAAAAAAGTTGAGACGATACTCTGCACATAATTTTTCCTGTCTCCTATAACTGCTACGTAGCGGGAGAATTCGTTTCCTGTCCTGTTTTCACGTCGACTTACGTGTAAGATTTCTAGCACTGTTCTGTTGCACCCTACATTCCTCTGTATATGTATGATGCTCTTCCTTATCTAATTCCGGCAAATAGTGAAATACAATGCTTAACTTAATATCGAATTTTCTGACAACATCTTTTTTCGTGTTCTGATTTTGCTCACCACCTTCTCCTATCACTCCTTATGGTTTCCCCTTCGGACGTCGTAATCCAAGTTTTGTAATTCAGGTTTCATGTTTTCTAACTCTGTCTGATGGGCAGAAATCTCAACCTCCTGTTTCTCAATTTCCCGGTCTTTCTGGCGTAATCTGCGATGTCATGGAAGACCCTCATCGAGCAACTCATTCTCTTCCTCACTGCAATCGTCCCAGTGAGATCATAGCCTCCAATTTTTCCGAAATACTCCCCGTTTATGGCAACATCTACATCTATCACACATCACTGATCGAAATGAAGCTTTAGATAAAGTGTTACAGAAACAAAATGAAGTTATGAAACTGTACATTTCGACTGAATTTCTGTTTTTTATCAAATGAATGTTTTTGTCAGAAGTCTGAGCATGCTGAGGGAAATTAAAGAACCGTAATCTGCAAGCATACAAAGCCGCGGGACTAACCACATCGATACGGACAGTAATACGCGGGAGGCACGGATGAGCCTCGTATTAATTTTCGTTATCGCGCTGAATGCGTTTTCAGTCTTCACGAATGGTCACATAATAGCGAGGTCGCTGGGCATAATGAGTGTCGGAACACAACTGGAGCAGAGCGGTTAACAGGTTCGTGGCGCCGGTTTTGTGGAAGCGCGGCGGTAGGCCTGCAGGGTTTAGTTGGCTGAACCGCCGGCTGAACTTTGCCCGCGTTCAGCAGCCGGCGGTTTCATTAGCCGCAGCCACTCATATGCGAACAACTGCCGCAGCAAATGCACTGTCCGGAAAAGAGGGGGAGAGAGCGGCCCACCGCGTAATCGTAGTTTCACCGCTGAACGGTGCGATGCGCCACTCGACATGTTACCGGTGTTTCCAGCGGCTAATAACGCTTAATGACTATGTAACCGTGTATTCATTTCTTCCACAGCCTTCCACATTATTTTTCATTGTCTCACTTGTCTGCAAAACATGGAGAGGGGGGACTCACAAGAAAAATGTACAACGCCAAACTCCACCACTCCTCGCATTACCCATTATTACGAAAGATACTAAAAGTATACTATTTTGAATGTACCCTATCTTATAGAAGGAACAGAAAGTGCCGTTTGTTCTCTGCACTGTCCTGATACTGTCTTCGCTGAATTTGTATCAACGTACTCTTTACCTTATATTGAGGTTGCTCTGTATACATCCCAACGGCCACAATACTGTGTTTTAGCTAAACAGTGTTACTGTCTCTTCAGAATTGCTTCAAATGGCTCTGAGCACTATGGGACTTGACATCTGAGGTCCTCAGTCCCATAGAACTTAGAACTACTTAAACCTAACTAACTTAAGGACGTCACACACATCCATGCCCGAGGCAGGATTCGAACCTGCGACCGTAGCGGTCACGCGGTTCCAGACTGAAGCGCCTAGAACCGCTCGGCCACCAGCGGCCGGCCTCTTCAGAATTCATGTGAACGCTGACAGCACGTCGTTACTACTTTTCTCACGTGGTTCTAATCGTTAATCACGTACAGTGCTAAGCATAACATACGGTACTGCCTCACACTTTCCACATAGGCAACGCAATTATTTACTGAGCAGTATCTGAATATAATGTATTAATATCACATAAGAAATTCTCTTATGTACATATTTGTTAGCATTTAGTACACTCTGTACCAAATATAAGTTAACGGTCTAACGCGCTGCTTCACCAGTGGGAAGGCGTGCCGGTCATCGCCACGAATCCGCCCGGTGGATTGGTGTTGAGGTCCGGTGTGCCGGCCAGCATGTGTATGGATTTGTAGGCAGTTTTCCATCTGCCTCTGTGAACGCTGGCTGGTTCCCCTTCTTCCGCCTCAGTTACTATGTCTACCGACGACTGCTGCGCAGCCGGCCGCGGTGGTCTCGCGGTTCTAGGCGCGCAGTCCGGAACCGCGCGACTGCTACGGTCGCAGGTTCGAATCCTGCCTCGGGCATGGATGTGTGTGATGTCCTTAGGTTAGTTAGGTTTAACTAGTTCTAAGTTCTAGGGGAGTGATGACCTAAGATGTTAAGTCCCATAGTGCTCAGAGCCATTTGAACCATTTGACTGCTGCGCAAACAATGTCTCCACGTACGCGTACACCATAATTACTCTACCATGCAAACATTTGGGTTACATTTGTCTGGAATATGCTCCCGGGGGGGAGGAGGGGGGTCTACTGGGGGCCGAACCGCACAATAACCCTGGGTTCGGTGTGGGGCGGTGGTGGGGTGATTGGACTGCTGTAGCCTTTTGTGGGGTTGTGTACCACTGCGTGCTATAGTAGGAACGAAGCCTCTACGTTGTTTGTAGGTCCTCAGTTCAATACATACATACATGCATAAGTAGTCTGATGCCAAAGTTAACAGTAGCATTAATACTTGTACTCTAACAATAATTTCTTTCAAAACATCGTACAATGAGAGCGAATTAAACAGATTCTGCATAAACGGTGTTTTTGTGGTACTAAACTGCAAGAGAAATTGCGGCGATTGCTTCGGTTGGGTTGTTTTTGGAGTAGGAGACCAGACAGCGAGGTCATCGGTCTCATAGGATTAGGGAAGGACGGGGAAGGAAGTCGGCCATGCCCTTTCAAAGAAACCATCCCGGCATTTGCCTGGATTGATTTAGGGAAATCACGGAAAACCTATATCAGGATGGCCGGACGCGGGATTGAACCGTCGTCCTCCCGATTGCGAGTCCAGTGTACTAGCCACTGTGCCACCTCGCTCGGTCGACTGCTTATGCTAATGAAGTGGGGCTGGCTACTTTTGAGTACGTTCTCAACGTTTTGCACTGTAAGTTTAATTTATTTCTGTTGTTTCGTTTTCTGCTGCATGTGAATGTTTTGATGTTCAGTCAATTCATTTATTCAACACTATTTAGTGCCGATCGCGGCGTTGGGAGTCATAGCTTGGCTATTGCAAACATGCCTTTGTCGTTGTTTCCCAGCCTCTGTCAAAGATGTGTTTCCGGGTTTCTCCAATCTCTGGCTTTAGACTGTGGCCTGTCTCAGAGATGCATCGCTGGACCACTCTGCCGACCCTGAGTAGAGGTAGGTGCAAGAGTGACGGCCTCTCCAGTTCATATTAAGAAAATTATGCTGAATTTAGTTAGACCAAAACCACGCTCCAAGTCATAGTTGGGATTACATTAAAGGTTTTCTATAAACTTGGCAGATCTTCGGAACTGATTTAGATGAGGTAGGTTGTGAAAGACACAACAATGAACACCTACACTACTATTATATTTACTCATGCGTGGTGTCCATTTGTTTAAAATTTCAATTTTTCACCCACAAGTTAAATGCTATGCCATCACAAATGCTAAAACAGCAGTAAATTCTCCGCCAGTGACAGAGATAAACAGTTCGATTATTTGACACATGCCGTCTGCATTACAGTCTACGTAAACCTTCCACTATGCTGACAAATATAAATATTCTCCTCGGGTTCTGACGTTACAATCTTTTATCACATCTTCTGCAACGCATCTTTAATTTTGCTGCTAGCAGTTAGTACTCTTCTTCACCTTGATGCAGTTATCGGACGCCATTAAACAGTTCTCGACCTTTTTTGTTCTTCTCCTGATTCTTGAAGTCTTCTACATCAAAGTAACTTATCTTCCTCTACCATACAACCATCCGCCTCTTTTATTTCTAGATCGGCCTCCACAGTCTCTGAATAAAATTATATTCTAATATTAAACGAAAAAATGCCCCAGCATCTTCTACAATGTCGTCATTACCAGTCTACGATAACACTTTTCGTTACACTGACAAATTCTCCACAACGACGTCACTTCACCACATTATCGTTGCATTATTTTCTTCCGTATTCTTCTCAACAGTTCACACTCCAAACAGTGCTTCAAAATGTTTCTCCTTTACATAAGCCGTTCCTCCAGTAACATACTTCGATCATCACATTCCAACCCTTCTTTCTCAACTGTTTCCCCTTTCCCCACCTCGATTACAAAATACAAGTATTAACTTTTACTTAATGAAAACAGCTCTGACCTGCATACATTCAATCAACACCACCTAGAGACTGGTCGACGAACCGTATCGTTACGTCACAGCCCATTGTAATACAAAAGAGCCTATGCCAAAACTGTGGGGCTCGTAAAATAGCCATTTTTGAATAAGTTCTAGCATAAGGTTAGTGAACAGTGAAAAGTCATGTATTTGTTTAAGTGGAAATGAGACAAAAACAATTAAGAACGTATAACTGCGATGATTCTCAATCACAATATATGTGAAGCCATGGGATGCACAGCTAGAACGATATGCACAAAAATAATAATCTCTTATTTCACTATTTTCACCCATTTATTCTGTAAAGGTGTTTACATTTAATTCATCTACTTGTTCCTATTGCTTGGTTTTCTTGTTAATTATTCATTACGGCTGGCTACAATAACCTTGATGCTATCGTGCAGAGCTGCTGCCTCCTACTTTTTATTCCGGTCCCTCTCAGCATGGTTCTGCAGCTGAAGACGGGTAGCTTGACAAGATCAGAAAAATGCATGTGATTGCGTTTAAATCCAGCAGTAGGTTTTAGAAGTGGAGCAGTTTTAGTTTTTCGTCGGTGGCGGATACCTAGCAGAAAATGTATTTATCTTTGAAATAGCTGTGACACATACGAAAAATTAGTAGTTAAGTATTGCAATCATAATACATTCATGCCAAGCGGTCTGACCAACAGTATACTATAATATAAAAACTGTATTATTAAATTATATTCCGAACGGAAGTACGTGTTAAACTTACTGCTGACAAGGGAACCTCCCCATCGCACCCCCCTCAGATTTAGTTATAAGTTGGCACAGTGAATAGGCCTTGAAAAACTGAACACAGATCAATCGAGAAACTGAGTAGTTCATCTGGAAGATAGGCAACATCAAGGAGATTGCGAGCTTAGGAGCGTCGTGGTCCCGTGGTTAGCGTGAGCAGCTGCGGAACAAGTCCTGGGTTCAATTCCTCTCTCGAGTGAAGAGTTTATTTTTCTTATTTTCAGACAATTATTATCTGTCCGTCCGATGCGAGGTAACTGCGCCGTAGCATGAGGATGCTACACCTAAACAAACATCGAAACACACGACGTTAGTCGACAACAGCGCACGGAAGAGAGAGTATTCCTGCTAACGAGGCTCCCTGGCTGGCAGTTGACTGTTCGCAACTTTGGACGGGAGTGCATTAAATACGTGAGATGTATTCCGTGGGCAATATCAATCCAGCAAATATAGCTCGCCACTTCAATAACAAGGTCAATGAATATTTTCCGAACTGTAAGTTTGCGGTGCGGTCGCATAACATAGACACTAAACTTATTACAGTGAACAGAGACGTCAATGAACGAACGGACATATCATAACTTTGCGAAAATAAAGGAAGAAAAATTTTCACACAAGGGAAGACCTGAACTAAGGACCTTTCGCTCCGCAGTTGCTCACGCTAACCACGGGACCACGGCGCGCCTAGTTTCACGTTATCCTTGATGTTGCCTATCTTGCACATGGACTACTCAGTTTGTATATTTTGCTTATTTTTTTCATAGTTCCACACAACTTCTTCCTGTTTTCTCGAATAATCTGTGTTCAGTTTTTCAAGGCCTGTCCACTGTGCCAACTTATAACTGAATCTGAGGGGGGTGCGATGGGGAGGTTCCCTTGTGAGTGGTGCCGATGAAAGCCAGGTAGAAGAGGGCAGCCAGGCCACGAGCAGTCGCCTCACACCAATGTTGCCATCCAACCGACGGGATGTCGACGCTAACCCTGGTGAATTACTCCGGTAATCTGGCTCTGCGCAGCCCCTCCTTGCGCAGCTCGTCTCTTCGGCCGCTCGGACCTCGTGAACACCTCTTGACGCGACGCTGCCGCCAATCCCCATACTTCATGCCTCTCTCTCGCGCCGAAACGGGTAACTATTGCAAATAAACATTTTATTGCGGTCAAGACTGTTTGTAATCAATGTTTAAGTATATTAGACTGACCGTTGTTTTTCTCCATGTGAAGTGTTCTCAAAAGTTACTAATTCTTACGTTGCTCAGAATGCCAGCTAATGCTAAAGGGTTTATTGCCTTGTGTTGACTAAGATCCTCAAAACACACCGATGGACCAATACATTATGACCACAGTTCACCGACCGATTGAGCGCCATCTGGTGGTGATTCAGGCGTGTGAAGCGGCAACTTTTTTCTGTGTCATCAGTCTTCTGACTCGTTCGGTGCGGCCGGCACGAATTACTTTCCTGTGCCAATCTCTTCATCTTAAAGTAGCACTTGCAACCAACATCCGGAGTTATTTGATGGATGTATTCCAGTCTCTGTTTTCCTCTACAATTTTGATCCTTTACGGCTCCCTCTAGTACCATGGAAATTATTCCCTAATGTCTTAACAGGTGTGCTTCCTCCCGTCCCTTCTTCTTGTCAGTGTTTTCCACGTATTCCTTTCCTCACAGATTCTGTAGAGGACCTCCTCATTCCTGTTCTTACCAGTCCACCTAATTTTCAACATTCGTCCACAGCATCGCATCTCAAATGCTTCGATTCTCTCTTGTTCCGATTATCCCACAGTCCATGTTTCACTACTATACAATGCTGTGCTCCAAGCGTACATTCTCAAAAATTTCTTCCTCAAATTAAGGCCTATTCTGAGAGTAACAGACTTCTATTGACCAGCAATGCCATTTTTGCCACGGATATTCTGCTTTTTATGTCATCCCTGCTCCGTCCGTCATGGGTTATTTTGCTGCCTAGTTAGCAGACTTTCTTAACTTTGTCTACTTTGTGATCAGAGATCCTGATGTTAATTTTCACGGTGTTCTCATTTCAGTTTCTTCTCATTACTTTTGTCTTTTTTTCGATTTACTATAAATTAATATTCTGCACTCATCAGGCTGTTCATTCCATTCGCTAGATCTACTCTTGAATCTTCTTTTTTCCCGTCACTGCCTGTTCGATGATTGGATTAAACGGGACGAAAGACTACCGTCTTACACCCTTGTTCATACTTCGTACATGGACTTCCACTCTTATTGTTTCCTATTGGTTTGTTGTAGATATTGTTTACTAGCCGTCTTTCCCTATCGATTAACCCTATTTTTCTCATAATTTGTCAGAAATTCGAACATCGCACACGATTTGACATTGTGAAATGCTTTCCCCGGGTCAACAAATTCTGTGAACGTATCTTGATTTCTCTTCACTCTTGCTTCCACTATCAAGCTCAACGTCAGAATTGCCTCTCTCGTGCCTTCCTCTTTTCTAAAGTCAAACTGATAGTCAGCGAGCACATCCTCAATTTCTTTTTCCATTCTTCTGTATATTATTCCTGTCAGTAACTTGGATGCATGAGCTGTTAAGCTGATTGTGCGATAATTCTCGCTCTTTTTGGCTCTTGCATTCTGCGGAATTGTGTGGATGACGTTTTCCCAAAAGTCAAATGGTATATCGCCAGACACCAATCTGTGTAGACGTTTTATTGCACCTTCCCCCACGATTTTTAGAAATTCTGATGGAATGTTATCCATCACTTCTACTTTATTCGATCTTAAGTCTTCCAAGCTCTTTTAAACTCTCAGTCTAATACTGGATCGCTGTCTCTTCTGTATAGACTCCCGCCAGTTCTTCTATCACGTTATAAGACGTCTTCGCCATCATAGAGACTTCGATGTAGTCCACTTACCTGCTGTCTCCTTTGCATTTAACAGTGGAATCCCATTGTACTCTTAATGTTAGCAAACATGCTTTCAGTTTCACAGACAGATGCTTTGACTTTACTACAGGCTGAATCAGTCCTTCGTACAATTGTTTCTTTCTCGATATATTCGCATTTTTCATGCAGGAATTTCGCCTTAGCATCCTGCCATTTCCTATTTATCTCATTCCTAAGTGTTTTCCTGAATTTACGGATACATTTTTGTACTTCCCTCTTGTGTTACCCATGGTTTCTTCGCAGTTACCTTCTTTGCACGTAGGTTCTTCATCCCAGTTTCTCTGCTGTCTGGATCGGAGAGGAATGGAGAGTCATTCTAGAGATGATATGGGCCATAAATTGGGAACTCTACTGACAACTGAGAAAGGAGAGATATTGACAAAGGATAGATGGTTGTGGTCTGTCGCTTGGGAACGAGCTTCTCGAAAATGAAGAAGCTACGTCTACCTCTATATCTAAACACGTTCCCCGCAAGCCACCGTGACGGGGGAGGGGAGGGGTTGCGTTGCACCCTAACTCATTTACCTTTCTGTTCCACTCGCTAATAGAGAGAGGGAGAAACGACTGTCAGTATGTGACAGTCCGAGCCCTATTTTCTCGCACTTTATGTTCGTAGTCCTTACGCGAAATGTACGTCGGTGAGAATGGGATCGTTCTGCGATCAGCTTCAAATACCGGCCCACATCTCGTGGTCGTGCGGTAGCGTTCTCGCTTCCCACGCCCGGGTTCCCGGGTTCGATTCCCGGCGGGGTCAGGGATTTTCTCTGCCTCGTGATGGCTGGGTGCTGTGTGCTGACCTTAGGTTAGTTAGGTTTAAGTAGTTCTAAGTTCTAGGGGACTCATGACCAAAGATGTTAAGTCCCATAGTGCTCAGAGCCATTTGAACCATTTTTTTCAAATACCGGTTCTCTAAATTTATTCACCTTTCCTCGAAGAGAACGTCATCCTCTCTCCAGGGCATTTGAGTTGCCGAAGCGTCCCCGTACTACTTGCAAGATGATTGAACCTACCGATAACAAATCTAACTGCCCGCCTCTGAACTGATTCGATATCTTCTATCAAGCCGACTTGGTGCGGATTCCTAACACTCGAGCAGTACTCAAGAATGGGTCGCACTAGTGCTGTACATTAGATCTCCTTTACAGATGCCCTACACTTTCCTAAAACTCTCCCAACAAACCTAAGTCCACCATTCGACTTCCACACTACAGTCCTCGCTCGTTCCATTTGATATCGCTTTGCAACGTCACGGCCAAACATTAACCGACGCGACTCTATCAAACAGCACATTACTTACATTTCTCTACATTTCGAACTAGCTACCATTCATCACACTAACTACAAATTTTGTCTGAATCAACTTGTATCCTCCTACAGTCATTGAATGATGACACGTTCTCGTACACTACAGCATCATCAGCAAACAGCCACAGATTCCTGCTCACCCTATCAGTCAGAACTTTCATGTGTCTTGGAAATAAAGGCGGTCCTGTCATACTTCAGTGCGTCGCTCATGAAAGTATCCTTGTCGTTGACGAACACTTGGGGTCGAGGACAACATATTGGGCCATATTTCTTAAGAAGTGTTGGAACCGCTCACATATTTGGGAATGTATCCCGTACGATAGCACTTTCCTTAACACTCTATCGTGTCAAACGCTTTTTGGAAATATAGTAATAAGGAATCCGCTTATTACCCTTCATGCATAGTTCGTAGGATGTCATGTGAAAAAAAAAAGGCAATCTCAGTTTCGCGAGAGGGATCCTTTCGCTATTTTCCACTCGCTTGGAACTTTGCGCTGGGCGGGAGATTCGTGATAAATACATGTTAAGTAAGGGCCCAAAGCCCTAGAGTACTCTTAGTAGAATCGAACTGGGATTATAATCCGGACATGGCGACTTACTTGTTTTCAGCTCTTTCAGATACTTCTCTGTGCCAGTGATACCTGTTACTATATCCTCCATACGAGAGCCTGTGCAACAGTCCAACGTCGATGCTCCTAGGGCAACGCATTTTTAAAAGTAAAATTTAAATTTCTTTTTTCCTTTTGCTAACTTCTATTGCCATGCATGATTGGTCAATGAGTGGCTGGATAGGAGTCTTCGACCCGCTTAGCGATTTTACATAGGACCAGAGTTGTTTCGGGTTCTCAGTTAGCTCCTTTGCTAAGATGTGTCGGTGGTAGTTCTTGTATGCTTCGGGCAACGATTTTATTCAGACGCACGAGTCTCTACTAACCTGTATTTGTCGTCATGTGCCTCTTCTTTTTTGAACCGAGACTGTACAGTTTTTTGCTTCCTCAGAATTTTCCGAATACTTTATTACACCACGGTGGATTGTTAAACCAACCTGCTCGGTTGTTCACGTGTTTCTTTCGTGAGCATCGGTGTAAATTGTTTGGAGGATGGTGTAAGCACGAGCATGCGACGAAGTGTTGTCAGAGTCTCATCACAGTACGTGTTGGTTGTAAATTTGCCTGCTCTCTGAAACAGTCGGCTATCTGTGGCAGAAATCACGGCAAGGTGGAATAGTATATAAATAATATTTTGCCGCCCGGTGTGGCCGTGCGGTTCTAGACGCATCAGTCTGGAACCGCGTGACCGGTACGGTCGCAGGTTCGAATCCTGCCTCGGGAATGGATGTGTGTGATGTCCTTAGGTTAGTTAGGTTTAAGTAGTTCTAAGTTCTAGGGGACTGATGAGCACAGATGTTAAGTCCCATAGTGCTCAGAGTAATTTTTTGAACTAAGACACTCCTGGAAATGGAAAAAAAAACACATTGACACCGGTGTGTCAGACCAACCATACTTGCTCAGGACACTGCGAGAGGACTGTACAAGCAATGACCACACGCACGGCACAGCGGACACACCAGGAACCGCGGTGTTGGCCGTCGAATGGCGCTAGCTGCGCAGCATTTGTGCACCGCCGCCGTCAGTGTCAGCCAGTTTGCCGTGGCATACGGAGCTCCATCGCAGTCTATAACACTGGTAGCATGCCGCGGCAGCGTGGACGTGAACCGTATGTGCAGTTGACGGACTTTGAGCGAGGGCGTATAGTGGGCATGCGGGAGGCCGGGTGGACGT
Organism: Schistocerca nitens; assembly: GCF_023898315.1. Taxonomy (NCBI): domain Eukaryota; kingdom Metazoa; phylum Arthropoda; class Insecta; order Orthoptera; family Acrididae; genus Schistocerca; species Schistocerca nitens. Next base: position 403,784,804 of record NC_064617.1, read on the forward strand.
ACCGCCGAATTGCTCAACAGGTGGGGCGTGAGGTCTCCACAGTACATCGATGTTGTCGCCAGTGGTCGGCGGAAGGTGCACGTGCCCGTCGACCTGGGACCGGACCACAGCGACGCACGGATGCACGCCAAGACCGTAGGATCCTACGCAGTGCCGTAGGGGACCGCACCGCCACTTCCCAGCAAATTAGGGACACTGTTGCTCCTGGGGTATCGGCGAGGACCATTCGCAACCGTCTCCATGAAGCTGGGCTACGGTCCCGCACACCGTTAGGCCGTCTTCCGCTCACGCCCCAACATCGTGCAGCCCGCCTCCAGTGGTGTCGCGACAGGCGTGAATGGAGGGACGAATGGAGACGTGTCGTCTTCAGCGATGAGAGTCGCTTCTGCCTTGGTGCCAATGATGGTCGTATGCGTGTTTGGCGCCGTGCAGGTGAGCGCCACAATCAGGACTGCATACGACCGAGGCACACAGGGCCAACACCCGGCATCATGGTGTGGGGAGCGATCTCCTACACTGGCCGTACACCACCGGTGATCGTCGAGGGGACACTGAATAGTGCACGGTACATCCAAACCGTCATCGAACCCATCGTTCTACCATTCCTAGACCGGCAAGGGAACTTGCTGTTCCAACAGGACAATGCACGTCCGCATGTATCCCGTGCCACCCAACGTGCTCTAGAAGGTGTAAGTCAACTACCCTGGCCAGCAAGATCTCCGGATCTGTCCCCCATTGAGCATGTTTGGGACTGGATGAAGCGTCGTCTCACGTGGTCTGCACGTCCAGCACGAACGCTGGTCCAACTGAGGCGCCAGGTGGAAACGGCATGGCAAGCCGTTCCACAGGACTACATCCAGCATCTCTACGATCGTCTCCATGGGAGAATAGCAGCCTGCATTGCTGCGAAAGGTGGATATACACTGTACTAGTGCCGACATTGTGCATGCTCTGTTGCCTGTGTCTATGTGCCTGTGGTTCTGTCAGTGTGATCATGTGATGTATCTGACCCCAGGAATATGTCAATAAAGTTTCCCCTTCCTGGGACAATGAATTCACGGTGTTCTTATTTCAATTTCCAGGAGTGTATTTTAATGAAAATAGAAATTCGAACGTGCGAGTATGGCTCCCGCTCTGAGGTTTCTGTACCAACTTAATTATATATGTGCACAGCTGATCGATAGATTCTGATGAGTGAATTTGTGGGAAGTAATAAGTGACAGAAATGGTCGTATCTTTTATTATGCATTGATTTAGAAGCGTAAATTTTCCTCACTGCCAAGCCACCGAAGACCTTAGTATTTGACATAAATTTCAACTTGATATCTCTATCCAAGTCTGAGAAAAAGGGTCTTTTCAAACGGACAGACACACGGACAACAAAATATTCCTATAATGGTTCCGTTTTCGCCGATTGAGGCACGGAACCCTAAACGGCGAATCCAGAACACAACAAATTCATTTGTTTCTAATTTTGGTAAACGATTTCGGTCTATAAATCCCTCCTCAAATGAAAGTTGCAGAAGACGTGAGATATGCTAACCGAAACCGGTTACCGGAATTAAATGTAAAATTTTTTGTTGCAAACTCGACTCTTTTTTTTTAATAATGGGAGATATTAATACAAAGCTCAAATACCTCGTACTGGGACCAAAACCATGAATTAACCTAGAGAGTGCGGTTCAGTAAGACGTAACGTATATTTTGCAAAACTATTTCAAACGACTTTCCTCAACCGACGCAGAACTAATTGAAACAACTAACAAACCAATGAATGCTATTCGCGAAGGAAAAACTTGATCTAAAGAAATACACAGCCAGGACAGTTCCAAAATTCATAAAATTTCCTTGGTCTTTGTTTATAAATTTTTGCACTTTTGTCATGAATTTCCTCTCATATTTACAAAAAGTTATTTGAAGCCTCACGTCCTCTCACACTTGTAGTTCATTCAGACATTCTACACGGTTTTATTTGCTTAGGTCGTGACGTTTCTGCTAATTTTGCAATATCAGTAACTAAATATTACAACCAGAGATATAGGAACCGTGAATCATCTAAAATTTCGACAACACAACTTGAAAGCCATACACGTTGTTACTAATTCGAGCTTAATCGGAATTTGACTGAAGTAACTGTCCATGCAGAGGAGCGGAATGAGCAGATACTGTGACTTAATTGTACATCGTATTATCTGTCTTCGCTTCTAGATTCCCGTTTTCGAAACCCTGTTTCACTCTTTTGGATCTTACATCATCCGGTTCGCAACTACACAGAGTTCTCATCTATTCTGTGACCACAATACTGCAACACTGTAGAGGGAACCATGACGTAACGAGCGGTCATAGATATCGCAACGAGCAGAAAGCGAACGTTGGAGCTCTGGTGGAAACACCGGGCAGCCATTAACGACCACCACAGCGACCGCACCCAACCGCCGCTGCCTTCATCCATCACCGGCAAAGCGCCGCTTCACCGCACTCCACGTTCCGCCTGGCGCCGGCGTCCGCGCACTATCTCACGCCACACACACACACACACACACACACACACACAGTAGACGCAGTCTGGAACGCGGACAGCGCATCGCGAGCACTTTGCGCGTGGCCGGCGGCGGTGTTGCAGTGCTGGCGACTCCTAACAAAGGACAGCGGACTGCAGGTCGAGCGCGCCGCCCAGTGCTACAGCCCCTTTGTGACGGAGTATGAAGCCGACAACGACCCTCCATTCACTCCGGAGACAGCTGTCTCATTAGGCGACAGGAGTGCCACGCTCAGGTGCCGCGGTGGAGAGAAAACTGCTGCCGTGAGCTACGCCAGGTAGCAACGCGATTTAGACAGCGGGCAAGTTTTTCTGTGCTCCAGTCATTCCTTTTGAAATCAGTAAGATGTGCTCTGTGTTTTCTTTCTTTATTGCTGTCCAAGATATAAGACAGACTTGCAGGGAAGTCGAGAATTGGATGTGAGAATTGTGGAATAGGTTATAGTGTAAGGGTGACTGAGGGATGTAATCCAGAATGAGATTTTCACTCTGCAGCGGAGTGTGCGCTGATATGAAACTTCCTGGCAGATTAAAACTGTGTGCCGCACCGAGACTCGAACTCGGGACCTTTGTCTTTCGCGGGCAAGTGCTCTACCAACCGAGCTACCCAAGCACGACTCACGCCCCGTCCTCACGGCTTTACTTCCGCCAGTACCTCGTCTCCTACCTTCGCAGCAGAGCTTCTGTAAAGTTTGGAAGGTAGGAGACGAGGTACTGGCGGAAGTAAAGCTGTGAGGACGGGCGTGAGTCGTGCTTGGGTAGCTCAGTTGGTAGAGCACCTGCCCGCGAAAGGCAGAGGTCCCGAGTTCGAGTCTCGGTCCGGCCCACAGAAAGATGTAATCTTTAATGTTTTTATGGTCTTCATTCTGAATATCTGTTTCAAGCTGTACTCCACGCTAGTCTGTCCTGTGTAAATCTCTTTATTAACTACGGCAGCCTAACAGGGTAGGCTGCAAAGTTATGCCAAATGCTTGCAGAAGACGAAGAAAAACAATTAGGAAGATCAGGCAAAAGGTACACTTTCAAAATCATGTATTTATTTTTCAACATCGTTACTGTTAAGTCTAACATATTTCTCCCAGCTCTCACAAGTTTTTTTCATTACGCCAGTGAAAAATTCTTTTGACTTTTCTCGAATACAGGACGTGAACGCTGCCTTCGCTTCGTCATCCGTGGTGTAATGATTACCCCTCAGGTCTTTCTTAAGTAGAAAGAACCAAATGAAAAACGAAAGACCCAAGGTTGGGAGAGGAAGGAGGGTGTAGAATCGGTTCAAACGTCACGTTCCGTAGCGATTCTTCAGTTCCGCACGATGTGTGTGGACGAGCGTTGTCATGTTGCAAGATTACTGTTAAATGACGAAGCCAACACTTTCCTTGGATATTCCAGTAAGATTTGCGATGCACTTTTAAATCAAATCGTTGACAAATTTTCGATATTTATCATCTGTGGTAGACATCGGGTGTCCGCTGCTCCTTTTATCAGCAGTTACGTCTTTTTCAGGCTCGCAACCACGATATTTTATTACTCATTGATTTACAGTAGGCCTATCAAACGCATCGTAGTCATAAACGGCCTTTAAATAACGCTGAATCTAGCCGTATAGAGGGAGAAGTTACCTTCCACATGCCACCTGGCGCGTTTCTCTAGGTCATTTCGTTCATTTTCTATAAGCATGTGTTACATTACTTTAAATGGTTAATAAGGGATGTTTGGTTATCTGGAAAGTGATTTTCACACAGAAACTGGGGGAGGAGGGGTGGGGCGTGGTGTGGGTAGGAGGGGGTGGAGGTGGGGGGTTGGCACTTAGCCCTTGCGGAACTCTGCAGTCTACTGTGAGTTTCGTGTCCCACAAAAATTTTCTGCATCACCACCGAATTTAATTAACAGTGTGAAAATATAATATAAAAACTTAATTAATCGCTGAGATCGTAAGCATGACTAAAGTGTTACCCGGCCAACGATGCCATACGCTCATTTCCATTAATAAACAGATCCAAATGAATCTATGGAATGAGCATATGGGAAGAGTTCAAGTACAACCGTTAAATCAAGTAATTCAGACGGAGGGGTTTGTGCGAGACAGTCATCATAGTTTAACATCGTTCATTAAAATAAATAATACTAAAATTTCACAAAGGAACTCTGAACTATGATCTTTCGTTGATCGTTATGTAATTGGTTAACCCACTTACACCACTATTATATAGAATACTGCGGTGGACTGCAGTCATTAATGAAAAGGAAATCCTACGCGCGCGTGACTATGTTGTTGTTGTCGTCTTCAGTCCTGAGACTGGTTTGATGCAGCTCTCTATGCTACTCTATACTGTGCAAGCTTCTTCATCTCCCAGTACCCACTGCAATCTACATCCTTCTGAATCTGCTTAGTGTATTCATCTCATGGTCTCCCTCTACGATTTTTACCCTCCACGCTGCCCTCCAATGCTAAATTTGTGATCCCTTGATGCCTCGAAACATGTCCTACCAACCGCTCCCTTCTTCTAGTCAAGTTGTGCCACAAACGTCTCTTCTCCCCAATCCTATTCAATACCTCCTCATTAGTTACGTGATCTACCCACCTTATCTTCAGCATTCTTCAGTAGCACCACATTTCGAAAGCTTCTATTCTCTTCTTGTCCAAACTAGTTATCGTCCATGTTTCACTTCCTTACATGGCTACACTCCATACAAATACTTTCAGAAACGACTTCCTGACACTTAAATCTATACTCGATGTTAACAAATGTCTCTTCTTCAGTAACGATTTCCTTGCCATTGCCAGTCTACATTTTATATCCTCTCTACTTCGACCATCAACAGTTTTTTACTCCCTAAATAGCAAAACTCCTTTACTACTTTAAGTAGTCCTCCGCGTAGTCGAACATATAACACACGGCTACAACATGAACAAAGCCACAGGGGCCGTGTTCCTAGACATCGAAAAGGCTTTCGATCGTCTCTGGCACAACGGACTCATACGCAAACTAAGCGAAGCTGGTTTCCCGGACGGACTCGTACGTCTCATACACTCATATCTCACGAACAGATGTTTCAACACTAACGTGCAGGATAAACAATCAACACAACACGGTATCCAAGCTGGAGTACCCCAAGGAAGCATCCTAGGGCCCATCTTGTTTAACCTGTACATTAATGACTTCCCAGCGACACGAAACACGACGTTAGCCGTCTACGCGGATGACACAGCCATCCTCGCGCAAGACTGGAAACCGTCGAACATCAACTCACGAATACAGACAGCACTCAGAACAGCTGAGCCTTGGCTGGAGCGATGGCGTATTAAAGTAAACGTCGACAAGTGCGAAGCAGTTCTGTTCACACGCAGACCGAAACTACTGCGCAAACACCAACACTGTAGACCGATAACACTACATACACGCCCAATACGTTTCCGAGAGAAAGTCAGATACCTTGGTGTCTGGCTGGACCGGAAACTTACATGGGGGGACCACATTGAATACGTTGCCAACCGAGCGCACGCGAGGCTCAAACACCTCTACCCAATGCTCAACAGGGAAAGCACACTGAATAGGAGGGTGTCGAGGTCCTTATACACGACACTGATTAGACCTCTGATGACGTACGCAGCTCCCGTCTGGGGATATGCAGCTCCCACACGACTGCGCCGCCTGCAGATCATACAGAACAAGGTGCTACGAATCATTAGCAATGCTCCACGCTACACACGCACCGTGGATCTTCACCATGAATACTGCCTTGATACCCTCAAGGAAGTATTCAAGAAACACGCCACACGACTATACAGGAACTCGAGACACTCGAACAATCCGTTCATCCTCACTCTGGGAAACTACGATCACAACCACAGGTGGAAACACAAGCGGCCAAAGACACTGCTTGCTAGGGCATAACCACCTATGGTAAACTAACATACGCAAACAGCGACAAACGTCGGTAAGCCCCTGCATATCAGCAACACTGACTGGCAACTACCAGCTGCTATTAGAGCCGACCAACAGGCCACAGCAGGGACACCGACGAGCTCGCCCACAGACGCACGAACAATCTCCCAACACTCCCTCACACTGTGCCTCCGGTATATGACCATCGGACACGAGACCGATAACAAAACTAACTGTTGCAGGTTGCAGGACGCTGAACGAGGACTCTGTACCAGCGCCAGCCGCCGAGCAGCACAAACGCACGACATCAAGGTATCGACATGCATGATACCCACTACTAACAAAGCCTATCCTTGTACAACCTATCGCAGGCAGCAAGACAACCGCTACTGCTCTTGCCGCCCGACCTAACTTTCGCAGAGGTTTTTTTTCCCTTGGCTCTTGCCTTGGCACTTTTTTTCCTCTGCCCTTGAAACCGCTACCCTTCGTCAGACTTCGACCAATCTATCTCCAGATGAGCGCGTATTAATGGTTAATCCTAACCAGACGTACGCAAACATCGCAGTACCCACATCCTGCGACACCTCACTTTAGTGAATACTAACCCTTATGCAGAGATGGCAGTAGAACTTTTGTGTTGGCCATCATGCCGGTGTGGGCGTGGAGGGGCTCCACCTCTATTTAAAAAAATACTTTAAGTGTCTCATTTCCTAATCTAGTTCCCTCAGCATCACCCGATTTAATCTGACTACATTCCATAATCCTCGTTTTGCTTTTGTTGATGTTCATCTTATATCCTCCTTTCAAGACACTGTCCATTCCGTTCAACTGCTCTTCCAAGTCCTTTGCTGTATCTGACAGAATTATAATGTCATCGGCGAACCTCAAAGTTTTTACTTCTTCTCCATGAATTTTAATACCTACTCCTAATTTTTCTTTTGTTTCCTTTACTGCTTGCTCAATATACAGATTGAATAACATCGGGGAGAGGCTAAAACCCTGTCTCTCTCCTTTACCAACCACTGCTTCCCTTTCATGCCCCTCGACTCTTATAACTGCCATCTGGTTTCTGTACAAATCGTAAATAGCCTTTCGCTCCCTGTATTTTACCCCTGCCACCTTCAGAGTTTGAAAGAGAGTATTCCAGTTAACATTGTCAAAAGCTTTCTCTAAGTCTACAAATGCTACAAACGTAGGTTTGCCTTTTCTTAATCTTTCATCTAAGATAAATCGTAAGGTCAGTATTGCCTCACGTGTTCCAACACTTCTACGGAATCCAAACTGATCTTCCCCGAGGTCCGCTTCTACCAGTTTTTCCATTCGTCTGTAAAGAATTCGCGTTAGTATTTTGCAGCTGTGACTTATTAAACTGATAGTTCGGTAATTTTCACATCTGTCAACACCTGCTTTCTTTGGGATTGGAATTATTATATTCTTCTTGAAGTCTGAGGGTATTTCGCCTGTCTCGTACATCTTGCTCACCAGATGGTAGAGTTTTGTCAGGACTGGCTCTCCCAAGGCCATCAGTAGCTCTAATGGAATGTTGTCTACTCCCGGGGCCTTGTTTCGACTCAGGTCTTTCAGTGCTCTGTCAAACTCTTCACGCAGTATCTTATCTCCCATTTCGTCTTCATCTACATCCTCTTCCATTTCCATAACATTGGCCTCAAGTACATCGCCCTTGTATAAACCCTCTATATACTCCTTCCACCTTTCTGCCTTCCCTTCTTTGCTTAGAACTGGGTTTCCAACTGAGCTCTTGATATTCATGCAAGTGGTTCTCTTCTCTCCAAAGGTCTCTTTAATTTTCCTGTAGGCAGTATCTATCTTACCCCTAGCGAGACAAGCCTCTACATCCTTACATTTGTCCTCTAGCCAACCCTGCTTAGCCATTTTGCACTTCCTGTCGATATCATTTTTGAGACGTTTGTATTCCTTTTTGCCTGCTTCATTTACTGCATTTTTATATTTTCTCCCTTCATCAATTAAATTCAATATTTCTTCTGTTACCCAAGGATTTCTATTAGCTCTCGTCTTTTTACCTACTTGATCGTCTGCTGCCTTCACTACTTCATCCCTCAGAGCTACCCATTCTTCTTCTACTGTATTTCTTTCCCCCATTCCTGTCAATTGTTCCCTTATGCTCTCCCTGAAACTCTCTACAACCTCTGGTTCTTTCAGTTTATCCAGGTCCCGTCTCCTTAAATTCCCACCTTTTTGCAGTTTCTTCAGTTTCAATCTGCAGTTCATAACCAATAGATTGTGGTCAGAATCCACGTCTGCACCTTGAAATGTCTTACAATTTAAAACCTGGTTCCTAAATCTCTGTCTTACCATTATATGGTTTATCTGATACCTTTTAGTATCTCCAGGATTCTTCCAGGTATACAACCTTCTTTTATGATTCTTGAACCAAGTGGTAGCTATGATTAAGTTATGCTCTGTGCAAAATTCTACAAGGCGGCCTCCTCTTTCATTTCTTCCCCCCAATCCATATTCACCTACTATGTTTCCTTCTCTTCCTTTTCCTACTGACGAATTCCAGTCACCCATGACTATTAAATTTTCGTCTCCCTTCACTACCTGAATAATTTCTTTTATCTCGTCATACATTTCATCAATTTCTTCATCATCTGCAGAGCTAGTTGGCATGTAAACTTGTACTACTGTAGTAGGCATGGGCTTTGTGTCTATCTTGGCCACAATAATGCGTTGACTATGCTGTTTGTAGTAGCTAACCCGCGCTCCTATTTTTTATTCGTTATTAAACCTACTCCTGCATTACCCCTATTTGATTTTGTATTTATAACCCTGTAATCACCTGACCAAAAGTCTTGTTCCTCCTGCCACCGAACTTCACTAATTCCCACTATATCTAACTTTAATCTATCCATTTCCCTTTTTAAATTTTCTAACCTAGCTGCCCGATTAAGGGATCTGACATTCCACGCTCCGATCCGTAGAACGCCGGTTTTCTTTCTCCTGATAACGACGTCCTCTTGAGTAGTCCCCGCCCGGAGATCCGAATGGGGGACTATTTTACCTCCGGAATATTTTACCCAAGAGGACGCCATCATCATTTAATCATACAGTAAAGCTGCATGTCCTCGGGAAAAATTACGGCTGTAGTTTCCCCTTGCTTTCAGACGTTCGCAGTACCAGCACAGCAAGGCCGTTTTGGTTAATGTTACAAGGCCAGATCAGTCAAGCATCCAGACTGTTGCCCCTGCAACTACTGAAAAGGCTGCTGCCCCTCTTCAGGAACCACATATTTGTCTGGCCTCTCAACAGATACCCCTCCGTTGTGGTTGCACCTACGGTACGGCCATCTGTATCGCTGAGGCACGCAAGCCTCCTCACCAACGGCAAGGTCCATGGTTCATTGGGGTGGGGGAGGGAGGGGGGTGCGTGACCATAGTTCACACAAAAATCACGATTTACAAACAAGAACAGAGATAAAAAGAATTTTGCCCATCACAGTAAGTCAGAGGCTCCCTGTCCCTATGATTGAATTATTGGGAATAAAAATACTATGGAAGACTTTCCGTCAAAGAAATTTGTCTGCATCACCTTGCGCATCAAATTAAGCTACGCTGGCGTGAAACTCCCGCCAATGCCGTGAATATTCATGAAAAAAACAAAATTATTAAGACTTGTAAAAATTTTAAGAAGAAAAATGTAAAGCGTATAAACAGAAACAGTAATAAAATATCACGCGAAATTAAGAATGAAACATATTCAAGATGGTACTGATATTACATGCTGTGCAATAACCACCATGAGGTGTGAAAAAAAACTACAAAATCTTAAAATTGAAACGAAATGAAAATTGGTAGAAATAAAACACATACACACGAGAAAAGTTCACACATACAACTGAATTGTAAACCCGTGCTGAAGTAACGAACTCCCTACATCACATGTTCTGCTTGCATAAAGTGAGATCCCTAAAGACTTACTACATACTGAAATATATACTAGTGACTACACTCTGGAATTAGAATTTGGCTACCGAACTTGAAAATGAACTAGCAGATCAAATGTGTACATCAGTTGGAGTAACTACACACTATCACACATTAACACGCTCACCAGCGCCAAGTCGCTTTTAAGAGTACCGTCTTCACTCACCAAAGGTCCATTCCCGAGAGCCGAGAACATGCTCTCGCTGCAACGAACTTCCCCCAGGTAGCCGGAAGAGACAAGAGGTGTCTTTTCCACCACTAACTTAACTGCATCTTCATCTGAATCTACATGGCTACTCTGCAATTCACAGTTTAGTACCTGGTAGAGGGTTCATCGAACCATTTTTATACTACTTCTCTAACATTCCATTCTCGAATGGCCCGTGGGAAAAAGGAACACATAAGTCTTTCCATTCGAGCTCTGGTTTCTCTTATTTTGTTTTGATCATTATTTCTCCCTACATAGGTGAGTGTCAACAAAATATTTTCGCATTCGGAAGAGAAAGTTGGTGATTGATATTTCTTAAATAGATCTCGCCTCAAAGAAAACCGCCTTTGTTTCAGTGACTACCTCCCCAACTCGCGTATCGTATCAGTGACACACTCACCGCTATTGCGCGATAACACGAACCGAGCTGCCCTTCCTTGCACTTCATCGAATGACTACCGAAAGGGTAGAAAGCTACATTGACTACATTGTTGCTACCACAGCAGACACCCAGACGCTATATTGCTACCATATAAAAAACAAATTCAACACACACACTCAATAACTCATTCATACAAATATAGAAAGGAAATTTGGAATCACTAATGCGGGTAATTTCACAGGATTACGTGCTTACTGAAAAAATTGAGACTTCAGTGTAATTGTGTACCACTGAATGGGAACAAATACGAAGTACTTCAAAAATAGTTCAAATGGCTCTGAGCACTATGGGACTTAGCTGCTGAGGTCATCAGTCCCCTAGGACTTGGAACTACTTAAACCTAACTAACCTAAGGACATCACACATATCCATGCCCGAGGCATGATTCGAACCTGCGACCGTAGTGGTCGTGCGGGTCCAGACTGTAGCGCCTAGAACAGCTCGGCCACCCCGGCCGGCCTACCAAGTACTAAACTACATTACAAATGGCAGCAAAAAATACAAATTAAGCAATATGAAACAAATCTAATAGAGATATTTCAAGTTGTGAGCTTGCCCTAGTACATCCACTCGGAACTGCTTACATCTGTCCAGTTTTGGTCTCCCACAACAGCTCGAAACTCCCCGCTGTAGCCTGCGATCCCAAATAAACTTCTCCTCGATTCCTAGAGATGTATTATATCAACCTATCGCTTCTTTTACTCAAATTGACCTCCCAGATCTGATATAGTACTTCTGCGGTAGTTACTGGATGTACCCATCTATTCTTCAAACATTTCCTTAGCGTCTATTTTATTCTTGTCTCAACATCTCATCATCCACGTTTCTCTTTCGTCAAACTGCGGCCCGCGGGCTGGATGCGGTTCCAATCAAGTGTCCTTGCGTCCCTCGGATCTCAGCAGTGTTTTATAATAATACGCATGTAACCACCAATAGTCCAACCCAAAATATGCCTACAACTTTAGGTATTTCTTAAGGGTATAGCTTTCCTATTCTGCAACAAACAAAAATGTTTAGACAGAAAGTATTATTTTGACATGTGCTTAACATGAAATAACGGAGCCTAGAAAGTCGGCCGCTTACGTCAGGGGCACAGGAGTAAATATAACGACTTGTGCCTTGAACCACAGACGATTACGCCATGCCCTGGCTCCTTTTAGGTGATGTTGAAAACTGGTAATTTTTATTCCAAGCTTCTACACAATGACAAATTAATAATGATGTCGCACCCCGAACCGAGATTTTTCTGAAAAGAGAATTTGGTGCCTCTCTTGGGTAAGTGACGTGCATTTCACGCTCACCATATTTCCTCTCGTCATTATTATCAACATAAGCAGAAATTCTTACAGGGGCCGTATAATTAGTTGCGAGTAAAGACACATAACACTGAGGTGAAGAGTCATCGGATACCTCCCAATATCGTGTCGGACCTCCTTTGGCCCGGTGTAGGCAACAGCTTAATACAGCATGGACTCAACAGGTCGTTGGAGGTCCCTGCGAAAATTTTGAGCTGTGCTGCCTCTAGAGTCGTCCATAACTGCGGAAGTGTTGTCGGTGCAGGATTTTGTGCACGAACTGACCTCTCGATTATCTACTATAAATGTCCGGTGGGTTACATTTCGCACTATCTGGGTGGCCAAATGGTTCAAATGGCTCTGAGCACTATGGGACTTAACATCTATGGTCATCAGTCCCCTAGAACTTATAACTACTTAAACCTAACTAACCTAAGGACAGCACACAACACCCAGCCATCACGAGGCAGAGAAAATCCCTGACCTCGCCGGGAATCGAACCCGGGAACCCGGGCGTGGGAAGCGAGAACGCTACCGCACGACCACGAGATGTGGGCGGGGTGGCCAAATGATTTGCTCTATTTGTGCAGAAAGTTCTTCAGACCAATCGCGGACTACTGTGGCCAGGAGACATGCCGCATTGTCATCTATACAAATTCCATCTTTGTTTGTGATCATGAAGCCCATGAATGGCAGCGAATGGTCTCCAAGTACCCGAACATGAACACTTCCAATCGGTGGCCGGCTTAGCTTGCGTAGTGTCTTGTCGACAACTTGCACCCATGCCTTCGTGGGGTCCGCGCCACGCTCGAAGCATACCTGTTTTGCTGTCGTCTATGATGCAGCCGATATGGTCACAAGCCCAGGAGATGCGCTGCAGGCGATGCCGTGGTGCTAGCGAAGGCACTCGCGTCGGTCGTATGCTGTCATAGGCCATTAACGGCAAATTTTGTCGCTTTGTTATAACCGATGTGTTCGTCATACGTCCCACATTGATTTCTGCTGTTATTTCATGCAGGTAATGCCAGAAATTTGGTAGTTTTCGCAAACGTTTGACACTGCGGATCTCAGAACATGGAATATACTAAGGATTTCCCAAATGGTATGTTTCATGCGTCTAGCTCGAACTACCATTTCGCGTTGAAACTCTGTTAATTCCAGTCGCGCGGCAATAATCACATCGGGAATCTTTTCACGTGAATCACCTGAGTACAAATGGCAGCTCCACCAGCGCACTGTCATTTTATACCTAGCGTACCCTGTGCTACCGCCGGTATACGTGCGTACCGCTATCCCCTGACATCTGTCACCGCAGTGTGCAAATATCGACCAAACCAGAGACCTGCAATAGTGTTTCGGAGTAGTAAATTTTAAATAACCTTCCGATTCTACTGCTTTTTCTTATTCTCGGTTTTCCAGTTATTTCCTGTGCAATTCCACCTTGGTTCAACTTCGACGCAACATTCCCGAAATCTAGAACAATGGGATTCACAATTCAGTTATGCCTAATGAACTGAATGATGAAAGTGCTAACGGTAGTAAAGATCACGATGATAATTTTACTCTTTCGTTTATCATCCAACGCTTGGCAAGGATTCACAGTAGGGCACAGCAAACTTTTGACGATGAACACAAAATCTTTTCACAATGAAGTTCTAATTCGCGTGTCTGTTCCTACTGCAGGAGCACGAATTTATTTTTGCTTTCCAGTTATGCTCTGTTCAGTTTTTAATCGAATCATTAAGTCGGTGGTGTGCGTCCAGTCTTCGCCTTTACAACAGCTTGAACTGTGCTGGGAGCGTTTTCGGTGAGGTATCCAAATGTCTCTGGATGAATGGCAGCCCATTGTTTCGCAAGAGGTTAGCCCCGAGAAGGTAATGATGTTAGACGCTGAGATCTGGACCTAAGCTGAGGTTCTATGTCATTCCAAAGATACTCCCGGAACCGCGAGACTGCTACGGTCGCAGGTTCGAATCCTGCCTCGGGCATGGATGTGTGTGATGTCCTTAGGTTAGTTAGGTTTAAGTAGTTCTACATTCTAGGGGACTGATGACCACAGATGTTAAGTCCCATAGTCCTCAGAGCCATTTGAACCATTTGAAAGATACTCCTTTGGGTTCAATTCGGGACTCTATGAAGGCGAGGCTATTTCAGGAATGTTACTGTCCATTAACCATTCCGTCACAGATGCTCCTGTACGACATCGCACATTCTCATGCTGATACAAACAGTCATCATCTCCGTACTGTTCCTCTACCATACACTGTGCACTAACCCGCGACATTTGTTTATATCTTTTCACATTTAGCGTTTTCTTAAGCATTGTAGTGACGTCGTTCTTCTCACTACCATAGCGTTGCTTCGCAGTGACTACAGAAATGTTTGTGATGAGCTGCTCGACCATTCTACGCCATTTGTTTTAACTCCTTACTCAAAGCCATCGTGTTAGGGGTAGCATTCATCTCACGCTAGGTGTGGAGAACTCTACGTCATAGTGACGTAACGCTACGTCATCGTGACGTAAATAAACCTAAATCGACTACTTGAGTACGTGTATCGATCTTTGCAGTTGTACCACACAGGTAAATGTAAATAGGAACGAAGTGACAGTAGTTGTGTGGTATATTCATCCCAGTTGAATTACTTATTAAGCTGTAATATCAACAATTTTGGATGTTATTGTTTGTTTCTTGATGTAATGAAAGTCTGAACGAAGGAACCATAACAATAACGAAAGTCAAAATGGCGTCTAGTCATTTAAAAAAAACTGATTAATTGTGTGTAAATCATGTGCATAGAAAGTGGAAATAGAGAGAAATTAAAGTGTTTCTTATTTTTATAAAAGACAATGGACTGTACATAATTCTTCTGGGCAGAAACGTTAAACTGAAAAATTAATGTGGTTCCAAATATAATTCCGAATGTTGCTGGAATTCATGCTGTAGATCAGCATAGAAACTTTTGCTCTTCAGAAATAAATAACTGCTGATTATTATAATGTATTGACCTGTTATAACACATTTTTGGCAAACCGCCTCAGTCTGTGCCGCCTGGCCACCAAGAGCTGTTGCAGGACGAATGATTCATGGATCCAGTTATATGGCTCATTCCGTGTATAGCGATTTTACGACTATAACGAGTGGGGCCTGAAGATGGCATCAATGTAATGCCGAAACTGGTAGCACGTAGAAGTTCATAAAATAAAATAAATTTCTACAATACATACGGCTGTTGGTAAATTATTGCATCAAGAAGTTCATGTCAGCCGTTGTCCCAGGATCCATAATGGATCAACGGAGATGTTATAACACATGTCATTATTTTTCTTCATACGTTGTATGCTGTGAAAAAACAATGACATGCAAGTCAAATTTACCAGCATTTTAAGCAACTGAAACCAGTGAGTGCTGTTGCCATTTTCAGCTACTTTTTGTACGACTCTTGGGCAATATGGAAATAGCTATAGTAATCATGCCAGATACCCCAAAAAATTATACCATGTCTATTGAGAGAATAAACACAGTTTTCCACAATCGCATATGTAACATCACTTAGTCCTTCTAAAAACTGTGGGCTGTTGAGGTTATTTTGTAAGGTAGCTCACCCACTGAGACAGTCAATGTTCAACATCATTTGGCAACTACTAGGAAACTTATTTTGTTTTTACAGTTGATACTGCTTAAATATTAAAATGTGAGTAATAATTATAGACGAAATATCATTGTTTTTTCACAGTATACAACGTATAAAGAAAAATAATGGTATGTGTTATAAGCAGGTTATATTATATATTATAATCACCAGCAATAATTTCTTTCTGAAGAGCAAAACTTTCTGAGTTGATCTGCAACCGTCTTTTACACATTAATGAAAGTCTTATTAAGAGCAGACGCGTCTGCAGATGTTGAACGGCTGATGCCATATTTTCACGGTATTTTGTTTTCCTTGTACCTTATTTCAACAATTCTACCTGTCTGTCCTAATTATAGATCGTCACAGTCGTTACACCGGAGTTGGTAAATCTCAGATTTTTTGTACATGTCAGTGTGATCTTCATTTTTTAGCCATTTCTGTATAGAGTATGCTATTTTTATTTCTTGCTTATTATAAATATTCACAAATCTGCGTGTCAGTTTGTTTCCGTATGTGAGTGTGTATCGGCTTGTCTGTTGAGTTTCTGTGTAGTACCCTTAGTGTGTAGTGGTGGTAATGCTGGTGTGTTTGTGGTGAGTGTTGTGGATATCTGTGTTGTTTTATTTTTATGTTTTTCTCAGTTTCTTTGTTCGGTTTTGTTACTAGGAATTCTTGGTATCCGCTGCGTTTTGCTATCTGAATAATTATTGTATTTATGCTTATCAAGTAGTACTGTGTTTAATATATGGGTCGTATATCTGAGGGCAGGTAATTTGTATGGGCCTGTGGGTGATTAGATGTTTGATGTACTATAGTGTCTGTTATTGCGTTTTTCCTGTAAATGCCGAATAACTGTTGATTATTTTTCTTTGTGACAGGTATATCGAGGAAGTTTATTTGACCTGTTTGTTCTGTCCATAATATGAATTTCGTGTTTTTGTTTAATGTGTTTATCCCTGCATGTAGTAACTCTATTTTATTTTCTTGTTTCTCTGCCCAGCAGAGGATGTCATCCATATACAGGGTGTTTCAAAAATGACCGGTATATTTGAAACGGCAATAAAAACTAAACGAGCAGCGATAGAAATACACCGTTTATTGCAATATGCTTGGGACAACAGTACATTTTCACGCAGACAAACTTTCGAAATTACAGTAGTTACAATTTTCAACAACAGATGGCGCTGCGGTTTGGGAAACTCTATAGTACGATATTTTCCACATATCCACCATGCGTAGCAATAATATGGCGTAGTCTCTGAATGAAATTACCCGAAACCTTTGACAACGTGTCTGGCGGAATGGCTTCACATGCAGATGAGATGTACTGCTTCAGCTGTTCAATTGTTTCTGGATTCTGGCGGTACACCTGGTCTTTCAAGTGTCCCCACAGAAAGAAGTCACAGGGGTTCATGTCTGGCGAATAGGGAGGCCAATCCACGCCGCCTCCTGTATGTTTCGGATAGCCCAAAGCAATCACACGATTATCGAAATATTCATTCAGGAAATTAAAGACGTCGGCCGTGCGATGTGGCCGGGCACCATCTTGCATAAACCACGAGGTGTTCGCAGTGTCGTCTAAGGCAGTTTGTACCGCCACAAATTCACGAAGAATGTCCAGATAGCGTGATGCAGTAATCGTTTCGGATCTGAAAAAGGGGCCAATGATTCCTTTGGAAGAAATGGCGGCCCAGACCAGTACTTTTTGAGGATGCAGGGACGATGGGACTGCAACATGGGGCTTTTCGGTTCCCCATATGCGCCAGTTCTGTTTATTGACGAAGCCGTCCAGGTAAAAATAAGCATCGTCAGTAAACCAAATGCTGCCCACATGCATATCGCCGTCATCAATCCTGTGCACTATATCGTTAGCGAATGTCTCTCGTGCAGCAATGGTAGCGGCGCTGAGGGGTTGCCGCGTTTGAATTTTGTATGGATAGAGGTGTAAACTCTGGCGCATGAGACGATACGTGGACGTTGGCGTCATTTGGACCGCAGCTGCAACACGGCGAACGGAAACCCGAGGCCGCTGTTGGATCACCTGCTGCACTAGCTGCGCGTTGCCCTCTGTGGTTGCCGTACGCGGTCGCCCTACCTTTCCAGCACGTTCATCCGTCACGTTCCCAGTCCGTTGAAATTTTTCAAACAGATCCTTTATTGTATCGCTTTTCGGTCCTTTGGTTACATTAAACCTCCGTTGAAAACTTCGTCTTGTTGCAACAACACTGTGTTCTAGGCGGTGGAATTCCAACACCAGAAAAATCCTCTGTTCTATGGAATAAACCATGTTGTCTACAGCACACTTGCACGTTGTGAACAGCACACGCTTACAGCAGAAAGACGACGTACAGAATGGCGCACCCACAGACTGCGTTGTCTTCTACACTCCTGGAAATTGAAATAAGAACACCGTGAATTCATTGTCCCAGGAAGGGGAAACTTTATTGACACATTCCTGGGGTCAGATACATCACATGATCACACTGACAGAACCACAGGCACATAGACACAGGCAACAGACCATGCACAATGTCGGCACTAGTACAGTGTATATCCACCTTTCGCAGCAATGCAGGCTGCTATTCTCCCATGGAGACGATCGTAGAGATGCTGGACGTAGTCCTGTGGAACGGCTTGCCATGCCATTTCCACCTGGCGCCTCAGTTGGACCAGCGTTCGTGCTGGACGTGCAGACCGCGTGAGACGACGCTTCATCCAGTCCCAAACATGCTCAATGGGGGACAGATCCGGAGATCTTGCTGGCCAGGGTAGTTGACTTACACCTTCTAGAGCACGTTGGGTGGCACGGGATACATGCGGACGTGCATTGTCCTGTTGGAACAGCAAGTTCCCTTGCCGGTCTAGGAATGGTAGAACGATGGGTTCGATGACGGTTTGGATGTACCGTGCACTATTCAGTGTCCCCTCGACGATCACCAGTGGTGTACGGCCAGTGTAGGAGATCGCTCCCCACACCATGATGCCGGGTGTTGGCCCTGTGTGCCTCGGTCGTATGCAGTCCTAATTGTGGCGCTCACCTGCACGGCGCCAAACACGCATACGACCATCATTGGCACCAAGGCAGAAGCGACTCTCATCGCTGAAGACGACACGTCTCCATTCGTCCCTCCATTCACGCCTGTCGCGACACCACTGGAGGCGGGCTGCACGATGTTGGGGCGTGAGCGGAAGACGGCCTAACGGTGTGCGGGACCGTAGCCCAGCTTCATGGAGACGGTTGCGAATGGTCCTCGCCGATACCCCAGGAGCAACAGTGTCCCTAATTTGCTGGGAAGTGGCGGTGCCGTCCCCTACGGCACTGCGTAGGATCCTACGGTCTTGGCGTGCATCCGTGCGTCGCTGCGGTCCGGTCCCAGGTCGACGGGCACGTGCACCTTCCGCCGACCACTGGCGACAACATCGATGTACTGTGGAGACCTCACGCCCCACGTGTTGAGCAATTCGGCGGTACGTCCACCCGGCCTCCCGCATGCCCACTATACGCCCTCGCTCAAAGTCCGTCAACTGCACATACGGTTCACGTCCACGCTGTCGCGGCATGCTACCAGTGTTAAAGACTGCGATGGAGCTCCGTATGCCACGGCAAACTGGCTGACACTGACGGCGGCGGTGCACAAATGCTGCGCAACTAGCGCCATTCGACGGCCAACACCGCGGTTCCTGGTGTGTCCGCTGTGCCGTGCGTGTGATCATTGCTTGTACAGCCCTCTCGCAGTGTCCGGAGCAAGTATGGTGGGTCTGACACACCGGTGTCAATGTGTTCTTTTTTCCATTTCCAGGAGTGTATATCTTTCACATCACTTGCAGCGCCATCTGTTGTTGAAAATTGTAACTACTGTAATTTCGAAAGTTTGTCCGCCTGAAAATGTACTGTTGTCCCAAGCATATTGCAACAAACGGTGTATTTCTATCGCTGCTCTTTTCGTTTTTATTGCCGTTTCAAATATACCGGTCATTTTTGAAACACCCTGTATCTTAAGCAATACAGTATATCGTATTATCATAGTACCATTTTCTGGAAAATTCCAGATACAATTATCTTGATCTGATTTGATGCAGAAAAGATGTACTCCACAATCACAGTCAAAGAAACAATCAATATAAAAGAACAAGAGATAGACACTTACAACCGTTCACTACTGGAACACATAACAGATATAGTCACACTGCTACACCTTATTAGTGACCAAAATTATTTTGAATTGAACAAAGATTTCTACCTAACTTCGAACTGAAAAAAGAGTTCTACCTGCAAGAAGAACGATTGATAATGGGGCCCCAATTTAGGTAAGTTAGCAAATACATTCATGAACCAAATAGAAGAAAGAGATTTCCAGCAATTAGCCATTCAACATTTGTAGAGACTTTCATCACAGCTGTGAAAGGCGGTATTAAGCCTAATGAACTTGATTCTTTTTGTTGATTTCATGCAATTTCATATAAACACCCTCTGCAGTGCTCGAAATCCACTGTCCATCAGTAAATGAGGTCTTCCGATTGCTCCTTCGCGTTTCTACTGTACCCAGAGACGACTTGGCCGTCTTTAGGAGCGTTGGATGTCCCTGAAGGATTTGTTACGCAGGTGACATGCAATGACTAGTCCGAGCTGAAAGTCACTGAGCACTGTTTACCGACTTTATCGGTTGTTACCGCTTCTCTATTGACGACGCAATACTCTCCGCTTCCGTTTACACTGACGATCCACTTTCATCAGTTCTTTAGTTAGGCATATCTGGATAATTTATATCAGATATTTACTATTTTATTATATCAATAGCTCGATATTATTTGACCTGCTATTGGGTACCTTCCTCCGACAGCCAGCGTGGCTGTATATGAAATAATAAGTGATTCCGTGGTGAGATCAGACTTCCCTTGGAACATTGCTTCTGTGCGTGCCTCAGAGCTGTTTCGTTGTCACTCACAGTTGCCCTGTCAGATGCCGCGAGAATCCGCGCACTGCCATGTGTGGCGTGCGTGAAAATCTACGCTTACTACTGCTCTGTTGGTTTCATTGGAAACATCTATTGACGGAGTCGCATTAGTGCACCGCACCGTTACGTATGCACTGGGTGGTCATAATTGAACTTTCCCTACTTAACTCGTTACAACACGGAAACTACAATCCTGGAAATGGAAAAAAGAACACATTGACACCGGTGTGTCACACCCACCATACTTGCTCCGGACACTGCGAGAGGGCTGTACAAGCAATGATCACACGCACGGCACAGCGGACACACCAGGAACCGCGGTGTTGGCCGTCGAATGGCGCTAGCTGCGCAGCATTTGTGCACCGCCGCCGTCAGTGTCAGCCAGTTTGCCGTGGCATACGGAGCTCCATCGCAGTCTTTAACACTGGTAGCATGCCGCGACAGCGTGGACGTGAACCGTATGTGCAGTTGACGGACTTTGAGCGAGGGCGTATAGTGGGCATGCGGGAGGCCGGGTGGACGTACCGCCGAATTGCTCAACACGTGGGGCGTGAGGTCTCCACAGTACATCGATGTTGTCGCCAGTGGTCGGCGGAAGGTGCACGTGCCCGTCGACCTGGGACCGGACCGCAGCGACGCACGGATGCACGCCAAGACCGTAGGATCCTACGCAGTGCCGTAGGGGACGGCACCGCCACTTCCCAGCAAATTAGGGACACTGTTGCTCCTGGGGTATCGGCGAGGACCATTCGCAACCGTCTCCATGAAGCTGGGCTACGGTCCCGCACACCGTTAGGCCGTCTTCCGCTCACGCCCCAACATCGTGCAGCCCGCCTCCAGTGGTGTCGCGACAGGCGTGAATGGAGGGACGAATGGAGACGTGTCGTCTTCAGCGATGAGAGTCGCTTCTGCCTTGGTGCCAATGATGGTCGTATGCGTGTTTGGCGCCGTGCAGGTGAGCGCCACAATCAGGACTGCATACGACCGAGGCACACAGGGCCAACACCCGGCATCATGGTGTGGGGAGCGATCTCCTACACTGGCCGTACACCACTGGTGATCGTCGAGGGGACACTGAATAGTGCACGGTACATCCAAACCGTCATCGAACCCATCGTTCTACCATTCCTAGACCGGCAAGGGAACTTGCTGTTCCAACAGGACAATGCACGTCCGCATGTATCCCGTGCCACCCAACGTGCTCTAGAAGGTGTAAGTCAACTACCCTGGCCAGCAAGATCTCCGGATCTGTCCCCCATTGAGCATGTTTGGGACTGGATGAAGCGTCGTCTCACGCGGTCTGCACGTCCAGCACGAACGCTGGTCCAACTGAGGCGCCAGGTGGAAATGGCATGGCAAGCCGTTCCACAGGACTACGTCCAGCATCTCTACGATCGTCTCCATGGGAGAATAGCAGCCTGCATTGCTGCGAAAGGTGGATATACACTGTACTAGTGCCGACATTGTGCATGGTCTGTTGCCTGTGTCTATGTGCCTGTGGTTCTGTCAGTGTGATCATGTGATGTATCTGACCCCAGGAATGTGTCAATAAAGTTTCCCCTTCCTGGGACAATGAATTCACGGTGTTCTTATTTCAATTTCCAGGAGTGTATTTACCGTACGAGGACCAAACTCGGTAGAATTAATGTCAAGGACACGACAAAGAGAAATAATGTAGAATTAAGTCAGTTGAAACAATGTGCTGCTACGGTACATCATAATTCAGGTAGCCCCACAACCAGAAATCACAGGTAGTGCAATCAGGAGATCGTGTCACCCAAGCATTTGGAAACGATCGGCTGATAATTCGATCGTTTCCAAAGATGTTTCGGAGAAGCAGGTGAACTTCACGACCGATGTGCTGTGGCTCTCCATCTTGCATGAAAACTGTTGAGCTCAGTGCGTCTCTCTCCTCTAGGCCGGGTATGACATGCTGACGAAGCATATCGCAGTAGCGCTGGCCAGTCACACCGCACGTCTTTGGTCCTTGAAGGCGAACCTGTTCAAAAAAGAATGGGCCAATGATGAACGTAGCCGTGAAGCCACACCGTACGGTGACACGTCCACCATACAGAGCAACTTCATGCACAGTGACTGGAAGATCCCCACACTCGGCAATTCTGCGTGTTCATCTCGCCCGTCAGAGAGAAATGAGCTTCGTCTGTATATAGGATGGTCCAGGCCCAGTCTATGTTAACTTCAATCCTTGCGAGAAAGCGTAGAGCTACGTCAACACATCGTGGTGCGTTCTGTGGTGCTAGCTGCTGTACGATATGGATGTTGTACGGATGCCATTTGAAAATGGCTCGAATCAGCATCCGCACAGTGGACCACAGAATGTTCAGCTGTCGTGACACAACATGTGCACTGCCTGATGATCGGGAATTGCCCGCAGCGTTGTCTGCCGTAGCAACAGCTATTTCATCAATCACCTGTGGTGCAACCGGTCTGGGAAGTCAGAGCAATGCCCAGTTCTCCAGTTGATTCAGACTTCTTCATCACCCTCTGCACAACTGGTGGAGAAAGAGAACTCATCAATAATCCTTTCAGCCGCCGATATTCTCTAAATGCAGTTCCAGCATTACTCTTGTTTTCATAATACAGCTTCACCAATAATGGTCTGCTCCTTTTGTCCAAGCTCATGTTGGCACGTCAACAAGTGCACTGCGACTGGTCAGGGGTGTGGCACTATGAATCATGATGAGTGATCATGGCACCTTGTGAACATAATTGATACTGGATGGTGGTGATGTGACGCATGGCAGTCATGCACCTCATACCCTGGACGTTGATGCTACCGAGTGATTATTTTCCGTGGCATAACGAGTTAAAAATGGTATGTTTAATTATAAACACCCGTTACTATAACGGGCTATCAAGAAGTTTCCTGTTGAAGGTCGTACAGTCCAGAATCGGTATGCCAATCAGAAAAAAAGCGCCGTGAGCATAGAGGCCATCATCCCATCGACCCAACAGGTTGAAAATACCCATTTGATAAAACACCGTGTCCTACCGAGCGAAGTTGTCCATAACTGCCTGCTGCCCATTCTCGTCCGACTGGAATCGTCGACCCGTCAAGGCTTTTTAAAGGACCACAGGCGTGATACTCGCATGGGGAGAAATTAGGACTATAAAGCGGGTGCACGAGTGTCTCTCCCATGAATTTGCGTAACTTCTGCGTTAGGACACTTGCGATTTGCGGACGTGTATTATCATGAATCTGTAGCACCCCTGATCGTGGGGCTTTAGATAGACATGCTGCCCTATACACATTCGTGACTCCACGATATGTATGTCTCTGCAGACTGTCAAGAAAAGAATAACAGCACGTTGGAATGTTTGGACGCATTTGATAATAATGTCACCATAGTTCATGAGTTTAAACATGGCTGAAACAGAAACTGTTGAAAATCTTCACTGTAAATGAAAACAGCCAAATAGTTGCAGGATAAAGATTTATTGAAATCCTTGACCACGGTTTCTGTATATCTAAATATACCTTCATCAGAAGGAAAACTACACTAAAATTACATCCCGCAATTTCAATAAATCTTTATCCTGCAACTGTTTGGCTGTTATCATTTACAGTGAAAATGTCACCATAGTGCACGATTCCACATTTACCGCACATACTTTAGAAAGACACGAACACCCCCCTAATCGCTTGCCTACATGTCGGTGCTTATATACATGCATCGGAGTCGTACTACGTTGCACATACGCCGCAGCAGTGCTATCGAAGGGAAACTTTTTGATAGTCCCTTGTATTAGTCTAAAGAAGATTCACGTCGCCCTCTTTGATTTACAGTACGTACTTAAAATAAGCATTACAGTTGTGTCACTAATCAGTGCCCTGTGGTGATCCAAATTATTTAAAAATTCCTCGGATCCGATGTCTGGATAGGAAAACGGGTACCGAAAACTGTCACTAGACGGTCTCCAACTGCCTAACAGCAACTCTCTCCTCTGTAAACTAAACAAGGTAACAGTCTTAACTCAAGAACGGGAAGGACGCACATAGAATAACCACACTTCAATTTTACACCGCAACAAGCGGACATTATTGTCTCTTGGTGGATACCGCGAAGTCCATCCATTCCGTTAAGCGCACCAGTTAGCTAATGACTCCACGCTCGGCTACGCGACGTGTTACTAAAGAGTACTTGTAGGCCCTGTGGGCTGTAGCACTGGCCTAGAAATCCAGCAAATAACCAAGTCAACATTGTCCCTCCGGCGCACGGGAACTCACTTTCTACACTGGCAGACCAACTTAATCGAACGCTGAGGACCAATGTTTGCAGACTCCCGAAGTACACCACCACCTCCGCCACAGAGGACACAAAACCTGCCTCCTGCACCACACTAAGACTGCCGACTGACGTTCTCCACTTCGAAATCCCCAAAACCGCTCCACATAATTCTTACAACATTCATGTAAACAGCCATCCCCAGGGGAAGAACTGAAACGTCCTCATAAATTTTGTATTATCGGCTATGAGACCCACACAGCATTGCCAGACTTAACAAGTGCAGCTAACTGGGTGTCTATAGACTCAGCTGACGTCTTCAACGTTAGGTGAAAAAACTTTGGGCATAGAATTAGGCTTGGACAAAAACATAATGCCCATGTATATTGATAAGCGGCTAACTCAGTCGATGGTTCCTGGTACCAATTCCAGACTGCCTATCTAAAGGCTTCCAGGAACAATAAAAATTTGATTTCCAGTATATGAAACAATTATTGACGGAATCGAAAAATTTAAAATGCTACCATAATCTACTCATTAAGAGGTTTAACGCAATAAGACAAGTATTACACCCAAGAACTGTGTGCTTGTTTCGAGGCTGTGTAGATCACGCGCGCAAAGTACCCACACTAAATTCATCATGTTGAAACAGGTGTATTGGGAGTTCGTTATTTGTATTTGTAGAACTCGTACATGCTACTTATGTCTCAGTCGCTAAGGAACAATTCTGAATCGCTTACTATTCGCACGCAGTCTTTGGTCATAGTAGCTGTGTCGCTGGGAGATGTGCTTGTTTTTGTCATCGCTGCTGGGCAGCGAGGAGCGTGCGAGTTCTATGGTTAGGGTAGTAGTGTTACAGACGCCGAGCAGAGGATTCGTGGCAATATAGAAGTAAAGTTAAGTGCATCTGTGTGTTTAAGTAACATGATTTGTACATGAATACTGTGAAACAGACGAGAAGGATTTGACTAGTGATTCAGAAACAAAATAGTATTAAGGGGAATTAAGATAATATTTTACTGACAATGCAGCCGCCTAGTTACTGAATGGGACACTAATATCAGGGAACTTTAGAATTTTCATTACAGATTGAGTTATTTTTACTGTAAGTCATTTTTCGTGTTTATTAACATTCAAAATGCAAATAAAAGCTCCCAATGGACCAGTTCCACAGTGTTTGACAATGAGAGCACTTACCGACTTCCAACGAACTATAAACATTCACACATCAAAAAAAGTTTTGCGTCACCTCGTTTCCAAGCTCCCAGTTGGTGCACATCGACAGCGCAGAAAGATACGTATATAGCTTCTTTTCTGTGTTTACTTCGTAGATTCTTACTTACATTGCGTGTGAATTTCGTATAGGAGGTGTAATTTCGAGTTTTAGTTACTGTAATCGTAAATTCAGGCAGATTGTAGCGCAGTCGTTAGGCATTTGTACAGGTTAGTTCATACATTCTTTGCGTGTTTCCCTTGCGTTATCTAGGCACGGACTTGTGTTTCAGTAACTGTTGTTCAACATCGATTAGAATGGACAGGGACTGTGATTGCTGTGTTAGTATGAGGGCTTAGTTGGCATCCCTTCGCTCACAGTTGCAGGCGGCGCTGACTTCGGTCGCGCAGCTTGAGGCTGTTGCCAATGGGCACCACTGTGGGGAGCCGGACTTGGGTATCAAGGGGATGTCAACCTCGTCCCGTCTGTCCCCAGATCGGTCTGCCGCTGTGGTTGCCCCGGTTGCTGCCTGCAGTGGTGCTGAGCCCTCGCCTGTGGTTGATTGGGAGGTCGTTCCACGGCATGGCAGGCAGCGAAAGACGTCCCCGGAAGCTGATCAGAAAGCCTCCCGGTGCCTACGACAAACAGGTTTCAGGTACTGTCTCTGGCTGAGCCAGATGCAGCTGCCTGCCCTGTTTCAGAGGATGATTCTCAGCCTTCAAGGTCTGGGCAATCGCAAAGGTTGGGCTTATTGGTAGTTGGGAGCTCCAATGTTAGGCGAGTAATGGGGCCCCTTAGGGATATGGTGGCTAAGGAGGGGAAGAAATCCAGTGTGCACTCCGTGTGCATGGGGAAAGGGTCCTTCCGGATGCCATGAAGAGCACAGGGTGTAGCCAGCTGCAGGTGGTAGCACATGTAGGCACTAATGACGTGTGTCGCTTTGGATCTGAGGAAATTCTCTCTGGATTCCAGCGGCTATCTGATTTGGTGAAGGCTGCCGGTCTTGCTTACGAGATGAAGGCAGAGCTCACCATCTGCAACACGTTGACAGAACCGACTACGGACCTTTGGTGCAGAGCCGGGTGGAGGGTCTGAATCAGAGGCTCAGACGGTTTTGCGACCGTGTTGGCTGCAGATTCCTTGACTTGCGCCATAGGGTGGTGGGGTTTCGGGTTCCGCTGAATAGGTCAGGAGTTCACTACAATCAGCTGGCGGCTACACGGGTAGCGGAGGCTGTGTGGCGTGGACTGGGTGGTTTTTTTTTTTTTAGGTTAGAAGGCCTCGGGAAAGTACGGGGTGGGCTGCAATCTCAAAGGGTGCATGGCAAATCCAGGACGTGCTTGGATCAAGGAACAGTCGGAATTGTAGTTGTAAATTGTTGTAGTTGTGCTGGGAAAGTCCCTGAGCTTCAAGCGCTAATAGAAAGCACAGAAGCTGAAATCGTTATAGGTACAGAAAGCTGGCTAAAGCCTGAAATAAGTTCTGCAGAAATTTTTACGAAGTCTCAGACGGTGTTCAGGAAAGATAGATTAGGCAGAATTGGTGGTGGAGTGTTTGTGTCTGTCAGTAGTGGTTTATCTTGTAGTGAAGTCGAAGTAGATACTCTGTGCGAATTTGTATGGGTGGAGGTTATACTTAACAGTCGAACTAAGTTAATAACTGGCTCCGATGATATAGTTGCTGAACAGTTCAGAGAAAATTTGAGTCTCGTAACGAATAAATACCCCACTCATACGGTTATAGTTGGTGGGGACTTCAACCTTCCCTCGAAATGTTGGCAAAAATACTTGTTCAAAACGGGTGGTAGGCAGAAAACTTCTTCTGAGATTGTCCTAAATGCTTTCTCCGAAAATTATTTCGAACAGTTAGTCCACGAATCCACGCGAATTGTAAATGGTTGCGAAAACACACTTGACCTCTTAGCCACAAACAATCCAGAGCTAATAGGGAGCATCATGACTGATACAGGGATTAGTGATCACAAGGTCGTTGTAGCTAGGCTCATTACCGTTTCTTCCAAATCCACCAGAAACAAACGCAAAATAATTTTATTTAAAAAAGCGGATAAAGTGTCACTAGAAGCCTTCCTAAGAGACAATCTCCATTCCTTCCGCACTGACTATGCATATGTAGACGAGATGTGGCTCAAATTCAAAGATATAGTAGCAACAGCAATTGAGAGATTCATACCTCATAAATTGGTAAGAGATGGAACTGATCCCCCATGGTACACAAAACAGGTCCGAACGCTGTTGCAGAGGCAACGGAAAAAGCATGCGAAGTTCAGAAGAACGCGAAATCCCGAAGATTGACTAAAATTTACAGACGCGCGAAATTTTGTCACGGACTTCAATGCGAGATGCCTTTAGTAGGTTCCACAACGAAACATTGTCTCGAAAATTGGTAAAAAATCCGAAGAAATCCTGGTCGTATGTAAAGTACACAAGCGGCAAGACGCAGTCAATACCTTCGCTGCGCAGTGCCGATGGTACTGTTACCGACGACTGTGCCGCTAAAGCGGAGTTATTGAACGCAGTTTTCCGAAATTCCTTCACCAGGGAAGACGAATGGAATATTTCAGAATTTGAAACACGAACAGCTGCTAGCATGAGTTTCTTAGAAGTAGATACCTCAGGAGTTGCGAAGCAACTCAAATCGCTTGATACGGGGAAATCTTCAGGTCCAGATTGTATACCGATTAGGTTCCTTTCAGATAACGCTGATACAATAGCTCCCTACTTAGCAATCATATGCAGCCGTTCGCTCACCGATAGATCTGTACCTATAGATTGGAAAATTGCGCAGGTCGCACCAGTGTTTAAGAAGGGTAGTAGGAGTAATCCGTCGAACTACAGACCTATATCATTGACGTCGGGTTGCTGTAGGGTTTTGGAGCATATACTGTATTCAAACATTGTGAATTACCTGGAAGGCAACGATCTATTGATACGTAATCAGCATGGTTTCAGAAAACATCGTTCTTGTGCAACGCAGCTAGCTCTTTATTCGCATAAAGTAATGGCCGCTGTCGACAGGGGATCTCAAGTTGATTCCATATTTCTAGATTTCCGGAAAGCTTTTGACACCGTTCCTCACAAGCGACTTCTAATCAAGCTGCGGGCCTACGGGGTATCGTCTCAGTTGTGCGACTGGATTCGTGATTTCCTGTCAGGAAGGTCGCAGTTCGTAGTAATAGACGGCAAATCATGGAGTAAAACTGAAGTGATATCAGGTGTTCCCCAGGGACCTCTGCTGTTCCTGATCTATATAAATGACCTGGGTGAGAATCTGAGCAGTTCTCTTAGGTTGTTCGCAGATGATGCTGTAATTTACCGTCTAGTAAGGTCATCCGAAGACAGGTATCAGTTGCAAAGCGATTTAGAAAAGATTGCTGTATGGTGTGACAGGTGGCTGTTGACGCTAAATAACGAATAGTGTGAGGTGATCCACACGAGTTCCAAAAGAAATCCGTTGTAATTCTATTACTCGATAAATAGTACAATTCTCATGGCTGGCAATATAACTAAGGGCCTGGGTGTTAAAATTACGAACAACTTCATTTGGAAAGACCACATAGATAATATTGTGCGGAAGGCGAGCCAAAGGTTGCGTTTCATTGGCAGGACACTTAGAAGATGCAACAAGTCCACTAATGAGACAGCTTACACTACACTTGTTCGTCCTCTGTTAGAATATTGCTGTGCGGTGTGGGATCCTTATCAGGTGGGATTGACGGAGGACATCGAAAGGGTGCAAAGAAGGGCAGCTCGTTTTGTATTATCACGTAGTAGGGGAGAGAGTGTGGCAGATATGATAAGCGAGTTGGGATGGAAGTCATTAAAGCAAAGACGTTTTTCGTCGAGGCAAGATCTATTTACGAAATTTCAGTCTCCAACTTTCTCTTCCGAATGCGAAAATATTTTGTTGAGCCCAACCTACATAGGTAGGAATGATCATCAAAATAAAATAAGAGAAATCGGAGCTCGAACAGAAAGGTTTAGGTGTTCGTTTTTCCCGCGCGCTGTTCGGGAGAGGAATGGTAGAGAGATAGTATGTTGCATGTTATACCCCCATACAGCGAGACCTTCAGAGGTGGTGATCCAGATTGTTGTACACATCGGTACCTCTAATACACACTTGCACGTCCTCTTGCATTGATGCATGCCTGTATTAGTCATGATGTATGCAGACATCAAAAATATTTTGCGTAGCCTCCGTTCCGAGAGTTCCTGAATATGTACAGAAAAATCAAGATAAACATCATTTCCGTCCTTTTTATTGCTCATAAAAACCACACATTGCATCTTGTACCACCATACAGTGAGACCTTCAGAAGTGGTGATCCAGATTGCTGTATACACCGGTAGCTCTAATACCCCGTAGCACGTCCTCTTGCGTTGATGCATTCCTGTATTCGTCGTGGAATACAGCTCACAAGTGCATCAAGGCAATGTTGGTAAAGGCTGTTACACTCCTCAACGGCGATTAAGCGTAGATCCCTCAGAGTGGTTGGTGGGTCACGTCGTCCATACACAGCCCATTTCAATCTATCCCAGGTATGTTCGATAGGGCACAAGTCTGGAGAACATGCTGACCACTCAAGTCGAACGATGTCTTTTCTTGAAGGAAGTCATTCATAAGATGTGCGCGATGGTGGCGCGAATTGTCGTCCATAAAAGCGAATGCCTCGCCAATATGCTGCCGATATTGTTACACTATCGCTCGGAGGATGGCATTCACGTGTCGCACAGCCGTTACGGCGCCTTCTATGACCACCAGCGGCGTACGTCTGCACCACATAATGCCACCCCAAAACAGCAGGGTACCTCCACCTTGCTGCACTCCCTTGTCAGTGTGTCTAAGGCGTTCAGCCCGATCGGGTTGCCTCCAAACACGTCTCCGACGATTGTATGGTTAAAGGCATATGCGTTACTCATCGGTGAAGAGAACGCGATGCCAGCCCTCAGCGGTCCATTCGGCATGTTTTTGGGTGCATCTGTACCGCGTTGCATGGTGTCGTGGTTGCAAAGATGGACCTCGCCTTGGACGTCGGGAGTGAGGTTGCGCATCATGCAGCCTATTGCGCACAGTTTGAATCGTAACACGACGCCTCGTGGCTGCACGAAAAGCATTATTCAAAAGGGTGACGTTGCTTTCAGGGTTCCTCCGAGCCATGATCGGTAGGTAGCGGTCATCCACTGCAGTAGTAGCCCTTGGGCGGCCTGAGCGAGGCAAGGCATCGACAGTTCCTGTCTCTCTGTATCTCCTCCACGGCGGAACAACATCGCTTTGGTTCACTCACGCCTGGACACTTCCCTTCTGAGAGCACTTACTGGCAGAAAGTAACAATCAGTCGCGACCGAAAACCGTTATCGACCATTTTAGGCATGGTTGAACTACAGACGACACGAGCCGTGTACTTCCTTCCTGGTGGAATCACTGAAACTGATCGGCTGTCGGACCCCCTCCGTCTTATAGGCGCTGCTGATGCACGGTTGTTTACATCTTTGGGCGGGTTTAGGGACATCTCTGAACAGTCAAAAAGACTATGTCTGTGATAAAATATCCACAGTCAACGTCTATATTTAGGAGTTCTGGGAACCGGGATGATGCAAAACTTTTTTTGATGTGTGTAATTTCAAACTTTTCCAAACGTTTTCTCGCTTAATTCTCAAAGTCCTCTTTTTACCACATTAACTGAGTTGCGAAGTTATCTTGTGTTTGTAGCTGTTTCATAAATTGAAATTCGAATCTTGAAGGAATCGGCTGTTTACTGGTATAACAGCAACCACCAAAGGACTCGAATACGGACCATGATATACTGCACTGTACGATCAGAATCCAATCTTTCCAGTGGCCATTTGGAGCTCCATCGAAGAGTTACTTATTACCTGAGATCACCAGTCATTCTCCAGCAGGTGCTGGGGAAGGCTGGCTATACTGTGGAAATAACACATCCCCGAAAACAGCACAGTCAGTCTAGACCACTACCCCTTAACCCCATTCATGCCAGGCAAGACAATGCTTCCTAGCGTTAGAAGCGGAAACCGACCCTGGCCTACATAACAGCTACAGGATGAGCTTCGTAATCTGTTCACATACGTTTTGTTCCAGTTACTGTACTGGTACGTTTGTCAGTGGTTTCTTCGGATTCTGTCAAAAGATTTTCCTTTTCGAAACAACATGATGCAGATTTGTCTCTTTTCTTTAGTAGTTTCGCGTCGTTTTCGATCGATGTTACTTACATATCACCCAATGGATTTTAAAACAGGGGGAGAAATATTCACTTCAGGGTATGAAATACAGCTGCGTAGGGACACGGAGAGGGCTGTATGCCAGTGCGGCACCGTAACTGGGTTCTTGCTTCCTAGACGAATAATTGTTTGACATCAATTTGAGCATGATTTTAAATAACGTGGACTTGATCATAATTTAAGGAACATATTATTTATTTATTTTTATTTATCATATGCACGATACCACTTCCAGAAAATCTTTAAGGTCACAGTAAAGAGAAAGCGTAAAAATAAAGCAATAGAATACGTGGTATTGAGAGAAGTGAAGATGAAATAAACTAAAACACAAAAACACAGACAACAATGTCCATTTAAAAGAGCTGATATGATTCTGTCTGGGATTGCAATCTTTATATCGCATGCGATGCCCAGTTCGCTGCAGCTCGTACGGCCTTGTCATTTGCGGTTAGTAAGTCCTGTATCGTGCAAGGTTCGTCCAATTTCCTGCGGACTTCTAGGTGTTGTGGGTCCTGCAGTTCTCCACATTCGCAGAGCTCGTCTGTGCTGATATAGCCCCATTACCTCAGGTTTACTTTGCATCGTCATACACCCGATCTTAATGTATTCAAGGCAAATCGTGTATGGAAGCTCGAAGCCGGCTGTAGCTTCTTCCCTGGTCTTCCTGGTTCCGAGTTTCGCCACAGTTCTCGTCGTGCTTTAGGCGGTAGAGGGGTTGGATCAGTTGTTTGTGGAAAACTTTTCCTTCATTTAAGTCTTTTAGGTTGGGGATAGTGTCTAAACATTGATGGCCTGGGATCTGTTTCTTGTTTTTGTTTCTACGTAGATCTCTGCAGCTGTTCTCCTTCTGATGCCTGGAAAGACTGTGGCCACAATTTGCTACAACTGCTTTGTGGGAGCTGCGTGGAGGCACCCTGTTTGATGCGTACTGTCTGATTCACAACTATATTTACTTGTTTTGTATGGGTGGATTTTTGCCCTACAGGTACCGAGTACTCCGCAGCGGAGAAACATAACGCTGGAGCTGATGTACGGAGAGCTGTGGTTACGTTCCCATCTACACTACTGGCCATAAAAATTGCTACACCAAGAAGAAATGCAGATGATTGACGGGTTTTCATAGGACAAATACATTATACTAGAACTGACATGTGATTACATTTTCACGCAATTTGGGTGCATAGATCCTGAGAAATCAGTACCAAGAACAACCACCTCTAGCCGTAATAACTGCCTTGATACGCCTGGGCATTGAGTGAAACAGAGCTTGGATGGCGTGTACAGGTGCAGCTGCCCATGCACCTTCAACACGATACCACAGTTCATCAAGAGTAGTGACTGACGTATTGTGACGAGCCAGTTGCTCGGCCACCATTGAGCAAACGTTTTCAATTGGTGAGAGATCTGGAGAATGTGTTGGCCAGGGCAGCAGTCGAACATTTTCTGTATCCAGAAAGGCCCGTACAGGACCTGCAACATGCAGTCGTGCATTATCCTGCTGAAATGTAGGGTTTCGCAGGGCTCGAATGAAGGGTAGAGCCACGGGTCGTAACACATCTGAAATGTAACGTCCACTGTTCAAAGGGCCGTCAATGCGAACAAGAGGTGACCGAGACGTGTAACCAATAGCACCCCATACGATCACGCCGGATGATACGCCAGTATGGCGATGACGAATACACGCTTCCAATGTGCGTTCACCACCATGTCACCAAACACGGATGCGACCATCATGATGCTGAATTAATCTGAAAAAATGACGTTTTGCCATTCGTGCACCCAGGTTCGTCGTTGAGTACACCATCGCAGGCGCTCCAGCCTGTGATGCAGCGTCAAGGGTAACCGCAGTCATGGTCTCCGAGCCGATAGTCCATGCTGCTGCAAACGTCGTCGAACTCTTTGTGCAGATGGTTGTCTTGCAAACGTCCCCATCTGTTGAATCAGGGATCGAGACGTGGCTGCACGATCCGTTACAGCCATGCGGATAAGATGCCTGTCATGTCGACTGCTAGTGATACGAGGCCGTTGGGATCCAGCATGGTGTTCCATATTACCCTCCTGAACCCACAGATTCCATATTCTGCTAACAGTCATTGGATCTCGACCAACGCGAGCAGCAATGTCGCGATACGATAAACCGCATTCGCGATAGGCTACAATCCGTTCTTTATCAAAGTCCGAAACGTGATGGTACGCATTTCTGCCCCTTACACGAGGCATCGCAACAACGTTTCACCAGGCAACGTCGGTCAACGGCTGTTTGTGTATGAGAAATCGGTTGGAAACTTTCCTCGAGTCAGCACGTTGTAGGTGCCGCCACCGGCGCCAACCTTGTGTGAATGCTCTTAAAAGCTAATAGTTTGCATATCACAGCATCCTCTTCCTGTCGGTTAAATTTCGCCACTGTAGCACGTCATCTTCGTGGTGTAGCAATTTTAATAGCCAGTAGTGTAGTATTTGTAAGCTTGCGGATGATATCCTGGTTCTCACTTTCATCTTCGTGCCCAAACATTGATCCTTGAAGGTGAGAGCAAGCAACGTTAGTATCGAATTAGTATATCATTTTTAAATATAGGTACTAACCAATGTAAGTAAAAAAAATATTAGCTATATTTTTCTGACTGTGCTGGTCATATTCCATGCGCAGTGGTCGGACGAGTACTTTTTTGGAGTTACTGTATCACTCTGCAATCCTTCGCGACTTACAAAACACCCCACGAACGAACCAAAGCATTCTAGCCAGATGCTGCTGCCACACCTGAATGGTGGTATCTCCTGAGAATAGTAGCGGAGATGCAGCGGAGCTTGAATTCCATTGGAGAGAGAGAGAGAGAGAGAGAGAGAGAGAGAGCGGAAGCCGATCTCCTTTGGTCCTGGGAGGGTCGACGTGAGAGTGGCGTGT
The DNA here is from genome assembly GCF_023898315.1 of Schistocerca nitens. Taxonomy (NCBI): domain Eukaryota; kingdom Metazoa; phylum Arthropoda; class Insecta; order Orthoptera; family Acrididae; genus Schistocerca; species Schistocerca nitens. The sequence goes on from NC_064617.1 coordinate 403,820,344, forward strand.
CTGCAGCCGAGCGGCCGGGCCGATACGCCCAAGGAGCATGGAAAGGTGGGCGGCGGGGAGGGTGGGAGGTGGTGTGGGTGAGGAAACCATACAGGCGCCGTGGGGCCCGTGAAGGGCGGCGCGGCTGATAAACGCCTCTTACCGGGAGCGCGGCGGTGCCGGCCGCCATCCCCAGCGGCCCACCAGCCGCACGGCACCAGAAGGCTCGGCACGTCGCACCGAGCAGGGCCGCCCCGCACCTCCCACGTCCCACGCAGCCGCCTGAAGTTCGATTCACACCGCACTTCAGTGGAACGGCTGGAAACGCTGTCACATAACTCTACAGAATTCTTCACTCTTTTCATAAATAAAAGGTCGATTGCGACCACTCGATTCTAAATAGATTGTTTCGGATAAAAGCTGATTTTTAAGTGGGAGGGTCCTATGCCAGAGTGATCCAACACCACACTGAAAATTTGGAGATGTTCATTTCTGCAGTTGAAGCACAGCAAAAAAATATTTACTTGTGATACTCAGGGTAGAAAATGACATTAGCAGACTCCTAACATAAATGAAATGTTGTTTATTTGCTTTTCACATAAAATACACATTGAAGTCCTAAAAAAATTATTTTCATTACAAGGGTGTGCAATAAAATTTTAACAACTTAACTCCCATCTCTGTTGCTACCTTTACAACCGTCTTGTTTCATTTTATTTACGCAAAATGTTATGCGCTGTTGAGAGACAACGCTTTGTACAGTTTAAATAGAATGTTCGGGAATCCAATTCATCATCTGGCAACACATTTTCACTGGACTCTTCAGCTATCTTTGTAGCACTTGGTAGGTTATTGTAAAGATTACGATGTGTAGGCGGTACGACTCAAAGCTTCTCTTCTTTGGACTCCTTAGGGATAGTCTTTGGAGATACTTGAGATTCAGGACAATGTTGTGAAGCTGAGCTAGCCAACTCATTTAGAGAAACTCGCTTCATAACATTGTTCATCATTAATGTGAGTGTACTTAAACTGTACTGTATTAGACTTTTCTTTGTATAGCTTAGCCTCCGGAAAAAAGAGTATAAATCAAATTATCGACACTCAACAATGAAAGCGATATATGCGCTCTCAGAATAGCAATTTGTAGTATCTTTGACATTTGGTACAAAAGGGATGAACGTTTTTTGTTTCATTGTCTTATTGGTTCTGAATGTTCCAGCTGACAGACGCTTATTATTAATGTTCTGTAACTAATACATTTATCTGTAGTAATACTACTAATATTTTTAAAATATATGAAACTACTGCTTACAAAAATTGTGCTTTTGTCAGTAGCAAATAATGTTCCTCCCATGATTTAGTTACGTAATAATTAAATGTTGCCCTAGCCATTTTGTATAGGCTCATTTTTGTAGCGACGCCATTAATGATAAAAACAGTATAAGCTATTTTAATAATCGTTTAATTCCAAAGGTATTAAAAAGAAAAATCTCAATCAATACAAAACGGCGTCTTTTAATATTTTCCAATTCGTTTTTGACCAGAGGTACAGTTTTATTAAGAGTAATTTCTATAAATATGTACGCTGCCATTGCCGATAGGCAGCTATACTGGAGCTTCAAGCTTCACAGAAAAAATAATTAAGCATTGTGTTTAATTGGCTTATAGTATAATATTAAAGAAAGATTTTGTTTTAATCCATCCTGAGTAACACGGATGTTTTCACGTTGGAATACGTATGATATTTCTGTCGACAGCGCCCTAAGAAAGTTTAGCTGTTTTAACAAAAATAAAAGAAAATATTTAACAAAACATTTCATTCAATTATCAGAATAATCTCCTTAAAAAAAAAGTTACGCGATATTTGGTTATTCTGAGACGTCTTATTGTCATCCAAACTAAAGGTAGTCCATAAACCTTTTTCGTATTTATTTAAACATGTTAAACTTCCATAGCTGAAGCAACGTTCGCTTTGGTTTTCTATAAAATAGACCTTTTGTTTCTTGTCTCCGGATGTTTGGATTGTCTTTCTTGTGCTTCGCCTTCATAGTCTCACTGCATTCTGCGTAAGATATTTTTTTCTTCAAGGAGACCTACATCATACGTGTTCTCCAATTGTATCTCCACGAAACCTGCATAGGATGTATAGAAATTAAACTTTGGCAAGAGACGTACGTTAAAAACGATGACCTTTCGTACATTTCATATGCTAAAGTGAACCAACTACGATCATGAGGTCCAAAACATTCAACGCATACAGCAATCGATCAAAAACCATGTTTCTATTGATGTTTATTTGTGTACTACAACATGGTTCACGCGTTAGTCCCTAGATGGCAGCACAGAATACCCACATGTAGTTGGTTCAGTTTCGTAACATACGACCATAGACTCACTTAAATGTACACCACAAAATTCTATTTTCAGCCTTGTTTATATAATTCTTAGTATAAAACGTAAATTCACTACTTGAATGAACTGAGAATGGCACATATTTGTCTCTGGAACTACACTAAACATCAACATCACTGTGATTTCACTCTTGTGAACTCTTTCATCTACACGATGGACCGTCATATTGTCACTTTCGCACTACAGATACCAGTACACCAAAAGCGACAATGTGAAATAAATCCCTCACTGTCAAACCATAGCCATGATTCGTTGAGAACCAAAATCGTATTCTCCATCACTTTCCATAGTAAACAGAAAATATCCGAATTTGTAGTTGGTTCACTCTGGCATAGGACACTCCAATTATAACCTAAAAGTATACCTAATAATACGACAGATACTTTCGGCCACTATTTAAAATGGCTGAGGCTCGAGTCCTCCCTCGGGCATGGGTGTGTGTGTTTGTCCTTAGGATAATTTAGGTTAAGTAGTGTGTAAGTTTACGGACTGATGACCTTAGCAGTTAAGTTCCATAAGATTTCACACACATTTGAACATTTTTTTTAAATGGCTGAAAATTTTTTGTCCTTTGTCATATCGATCTTCTTACATGCATTTAATGTGCTAGATATCTTCGTGTAGTTCAGGTTTTCCTCTAAGAAATTATCCCCAGCTATACTGAGATGTGGGGTAAGTCACAACCACCTCTATTTTGCAATTATATCATCAGTTTTTTGGCTGTAATAGCTCCCACAAACTAGCACTGCAAAGCTCAATATCACAACGCAGTTCATCGTAATTTTCACACTTAGCTAGAAAAGCTTCTGAAGTTACTGATACACTAAAAAAAGTACATGTGCAAATACTCCGATTTTTGTAAGTTTTAGTTAAAAGAAGGAGCTCCAATTACTATTATTTAATTAAGAAATCGATAAAGATACATGGATACTCTTGTAATACTTGGGCTTGACAAAGTTCCATTTCAGTTTCGTAATTCTTCGATAAAAACGAAATCCTATGATATAGAGCGCGGTAGCTTTCTGATCTATTATTATTACGGAATTTTTATAGTGATTGTGTTTTTAGCCTGTCCGCTTCTCTCACAAACTGCTTCAACCAATCGACACTAACAATGGAAAAGTGAAAGCAGTTCTGTTTGCTACGTCTTCAGGACTAAACCACTCAACCTACTTTGACGAAATTTAGTCTGGAGATACCTTGAACAAAAACGGACAGATAATGAAAAAAGGTGACTGAAAGTGTTTATAGTTTATTCAGTGACAGAGGGAATCCAGTTTTACTCTTCGGCATGATTTCTGAATTTCAAAAGGAATTACTACACTGTTACATCCAAAGTTTTGCGTCTGACGGGTCCGTAGCGCTTATTAGGACAAAGAACACCGTATTTGTATACTTCCACGCTTTCGCTGCAGTTGACACTCCATTAACTCGCTGTATTTACACCACGAAGAGCTCGTTTCGCAATTTTTACCCTTTTCAGGTGATCGTGTATGTCAGCAGTTGTTTACTTTAGGTGTCAGACATTACAACGAATGTTTATTGCAAACAGATAAACGGCACCCGAGAAAAGTGTCACATATATTTAAGTGCTGCTGTTAATATGATCAAAAACGAAAATTATCTGTAGCACAAAAACTGAAAGTTTATAAGAAGGACGCTCCAGGATGCAATATTGAAATATATTTCGTAATAACTCAGACCTAAATACACTTCTGTTAACATACATTTACCATAACTTCAAAATGCCAAAAACTGCCTAAATGAGCTCGTCGTGATGTAAATATACTGAGTTAATAAAGTGTCAATTGCAGCAAAAACGTGAAGGAATACGTATTACAGTACAAATGCAGACTGAAGCGACGAATGAAAATTTGTATCAAGGCCGGGATTCTCCTGCTCAAGGCACTAGACTACTGTAGCACAGGGGCTTTTCACAAATGCTCAGACTACAGAGGCACATCTCCTTCCTCAACCCACTCCCAGCCTTGGTACAAATCTTCATTCGTCAATTCATTCTGCATGTATACATTATACATGTTTCAGATTTGAAGAGGTCTCTGGAACCATACAGTTTATTTTCATTAAAGCACCGACGCCTACGTTTCAGGTAGGATCACCCGTTTCGTTCGATGCTGAGGTGGTATTCCTATAGAGATGGAGAGCCTCTACAATTCGCTTCGAGTTTAAGGGGGATATCTAGTGGGCTGAGGCGTGAATGGGAATTTGGTTTAGGATGGAAGCATGCTAGGGTAGTCCGCGCAGTTGCGAAAAGCAGCTGTGCCAGGGTGGCCTAGTGTTTAGCGCATCTGCTTTGTGACGAAGAGATGGGGTTTGAAACCCGGTTTTGATACGGATTTTCCTCCGTCACTTCAGTCTACATATAAGCATCATAGTTGTTTCAGACTCGAGAAGATCTCTGCAACAACGTAGTTTCATTTGATTTGTTAAAGTATTACGTCGGAAACGTCTTAAGAAATATATTATAAATATTATTTATTTTGTTGTATTCCTTGTAAACGTATCTCTGATTTAGCGCATAGTTGTAAGAGAGCTCGGAGTGTGAAAGCTCCTCGAAGCTAAGAAACCTCGGGGGAGTCTTAGGTCCGCTTGCGCTTAGAGGCAAAACGTCATGTGGCCTTAAGAGCTAGAGAGACACTGGATCAGTCAGAAACCTGTCGCATGTTACACGCTTAGCGTCTCGCGTCTCTTGTAGCCTACCAGCCACTCGAAGAGTCAAACGACAGCGTCACTTAAATGATGCACGACAAACATATAGGGCATGAGAGACATTTAGTGAAGCTGCATTTCATCACTATCAGTTAATTGACAATGTTAATCATCGATTAATCATCTTGGTGAGAAATAATGAAAAATTTAGCCACTTTAGTGCCTTGAAATGGAAGAAAGAAATAGTATGTATTGCTTTCGTGGTAAAATCTCACTTTCATCACGCACCTGTATACGGCCACTACATAGATCTATACACACACACATTCCAAACTACACCATTATATTCCCAGATGTTTATTAATTACCTGCTTACTTACCACACTCGGCATATCAAAACTACTGACATGCGAGAGCAACCATGAGTAACGGTTAGCATAATATAAAAACAATTTACATGCGGAGAGAACCTCAATTTCTAAGGGACTCCTAATGTCATGCTGCTGGAGTGAATTGTTTGTACAAATGGCCATCAGCATTGCTTGACTGAATGTAGTCTGCTGAAGTCTGCACTTCCACCCAGTGATAGTTGGCTCCTCACCCTTTCCGCTGGTGGCGAACCCACGTGTTCTCACTGCTTGCTTTGATCATTTTTTGTCGGGTTTCCAGTGAGACACCTACACCCGTCCATAATGAGTAGGTGCCTAAAGAGACTATGCATTGAACTAATAAAGCTGCAACATTTCTGGGGCTGCCCTGATTCGGCGCCGAGCTGTATCATTTTCAAAAGAATTGTGGAAATGGCGAAAGCTCGCACGTTACAGTTTTCCACCTTTACCATTATCGCTTCGATTATGATGCTCCGATCATGGAGCACGAGGGCCTCAGATTTTCTTGCAATTCTCAGTACTTTACATAGAGATGGTCTATTCGTCCTCAATACTTGTTTGAAGGCACAGGAAGCGTCAGCGTCTCCTAAGCAGTGTTTCATATGGCAGTGATTTGCTGTCATTCACCTTCACTGACTCTGCATGAATTTTATTTTAAACTGATGGCAACTGCAGTCAATTTTCCACGTTTTGAATGAAATAATCCGCCCCGTAGTAGATTACTTTTATTCAATGTCCGTCGGGTTTCGCATCAAATGAAGACGCATCCTCAAGTGATATATACAAAAACTTGTGAAGAAGATATAACAAATAAGTACTCTGTGTGTTCTTTTCAGGTATTGTTGTTCGGTACTATTTTTCAGTAATATTTATTCTTCCGACAATAGTTAAGAATCCACTGTAATAATCTTCTTCTTTATTAATTTTTGTACAGATTACCGGAGAATGCGTCTTCATTTGACGCGAAACCGATCGTGGCTTAGAATAAAAGTATTTTACAGTCACTCCGTATGATATCACTCAAAATCTGAAATGACTGTTGTACTGTTGTTCCTCTTCAAGTGCAGAAAACCAATTAACGCACGATAATCCGCGATCGCATTTGGATGTGACAGTTGGTTTTGGTCACTATAGCGCTGAGCTATTGTACCACAGTACGTGTATTTCAATGTGTACCAGGAGAAACGTACATTTACGTGCGAATGAATAAACAAACTAGTTTACCTTACTTTATTTTTTCGAGGTTATAGTTAACACTTTGTGGCCTCTCATAGTAAACAAAAACAGATGAAACAATATTTAGAATGGAAAGCACAGAGCCTTTATTATTTATCCATTGTGTTCTGTTTCCTTTTTTTTTATACTGAATAAAGTATAAAAACAACGGTATATTTCACCGTCAACAGAGCTTACTTTTTCACTGCTGAAGAAATGTCTTTAATGAAATTTATTTTATCTACTCCTGGTCTTATTTATGTGTAGTGCAGATTTCTTAACTATCAGAGTATTGTGAAACAGTAATTATCTTTCCTTTTCTTTTTGCACAGAGGGTCCCAGGAGGAAAAGTCAATATTTACGGATATGACAGAAACATCACTCGAAGCAAAAGAGTCCAGTAAACATGAGCTCCAAAATACATTCCATAAGACCTATGAGCACTTCTTGATCTTCGATATCGTAAAATATATCTCTTGCAGTGTAAACTCTTTGCTTGCCATATTTTGGAAGGCGGTAGTATGGGTCAAAACAATTAAATTGTCTAAGAAACATGGACACTGAAATGTATAGCTTAAGAGCTATAAGCACTTGTTCAGCAGCAGAGATGTATTTCAGGGTAGCGAAGGTGAACAAGCTCTCATAGCTCGTAAGGTGTGCATTTTAAAGCCTATGTATACTGCATATTTTCTTCTTGTTTTAGTCCATACTACTAAGTCTCAAAAACGGAAAGCAAAGAGCTTGCACTAGAAGAGATTTGTTTCACATCTTCGAAGATGAAAAGTTGCTCGTACCTTTTATTACATACAGTTTACAGCCCATGGTTACTAGACATTTTTGCTTCGAATGGTAGTACTTGTCGAACCATTGATTACTGAACATTTCTCCTGAGACACCCTGTATTCGGCCTGTATGTGAGAGAACACACATAAGAATAATATCTAGGTCGTCACGGGATCTTTGTAGCGTGTCACGAGAGCGTATCCACGGTTATAACATTGGCGTGGTGACAGAAGGTTTTCCCTCATTGTTAGCAAACTGCGGCACTCTCGTCACACCAGTGTCAATGTCAAAAGTTTCTTCCCGACAGTCCTTGGCCTCTGTCGGCGGTGTGAATGTAATCCTTTGAAATGAATTATGGAATGTGTAGCCGTACCGCCTCCATTCCGAGACGTGCAGAGTGAATCGATCTTAAGTCGTAAGAGATCGTTACAAACTACTTTAAATCGAAGAAGTGAAACCGTTAGGGCATCAATTTGAAGTATATATGTTTCGTAAAGAATTTTACAGAATGCTCTGTCCTAATCTTGCTGAGCTGAAGACATTGCTGTAAAGTGGAAAAAAATGGTGGTTCAAATGGTTCTAAGCACTATGGGACTTAACATCTATGGTTATCAGTCCCCTAGAACTTAGAACTACTTAAACCTAACTAACCTAAGGACAGCACACGACACCCAGCCATCACGAGGCAGAGAAAATCCCTGACCCCGCCGGGAATCGAACCCGGGCGTGGGAAGCGAGAACGCTACCGCACGACCACGAGATGCGGGCTGTAAAGTGGACACGATATTTTAACTGAACCACGGAAATTCGAAGTCGGCCTACATGTTGATCAGAAATACAAACTACATGCACTATATGATCAAAAGTATCCGGAAACCTGACTGAAAATGAAAGTTCGTGGCGCCCTCCATCGGTAATGGTATCCAAAATGGTGTTGATGGTATTCAATATGGTGTTGGCCCACCCTTAGCCTTGATCACAGCTTCCACTCTTGCAGCCGGCCGCGGTGGTCTAGCGGTTCTGGCGCTGCAGTCCGGAACCGCGGGACTGCTACGGTCGCAGGTTCGAATCCTGCCTCGGGCATGGGTGTGTGTGGTGTCCTTAGGTTAGTTAGGTTTAAGTAGTTCTAAGTTCTAGGGGACTTATGACCTAAGATGTTGAGTCCCATAGTGCTCAGAGCCATTCCACTCTTGCAGGAATATCTTCAGTCAGGTGCTGGAAGGTTTTTTGGGGAATGGAAACCCATTCCTCACGGAGTGCTGCACTGAGGAGAGATATCGATTTCGGTCGGTGAGGCCTGGCACGAAGTCGGTGTTCCAAAACATCCCAAAGGTGTTCTATACGATTCAGGTCAGGACTCCGTGCAGGCCAGTCCATTAGAGGGATGTTACTGTCGTGTAACTTTTCCGCCACAAGCAGTGCATTATGAACAGGTGCTCGATCATGTAGAAAGATGCAGTGGAATCCCCTAATTGCTCTTAAACAGTGGGAAGCAAGAAGGTGATTAAAACATCAGTTTAGGACTGTGCCGTGATAGGGTCACGCAAGACAACAAAGGCTGCAAGCCCCCTCCATGGAAAACACTACCGCACCATAACACCTCCGTCTCCGAATTTTACTGTTGCCACTAGATACGCTGGCAGATGACGTTCACCGGGCATCGCCATACCCACACCCTGCCATGGGATCGTCACATTGTGTACCGTTATACGCCACTCCACAAAACGTTTTTCCACTGTACAATTGTCCAATGTTTATGCTCCTTATACCAAGCGAGGCGTCGTTTGACATTTACCGGCGTGATTTGTGGATTATGAGCAGCCACTCGACCATGAAATCCAAGTTTTCTAACTTCCCGCCTAACTGTCATAGTACCTGCAGTGGATCCTGATGCAGTTTGGAATTCCTGTGTGATGGTCTGGATAAATGTCTGCCTATTACACATTACGACCCTCTTCAACTGTCGGCGGTCTCTGTCAGTCAACAGACGAGGTCGGCCTGTTCGCTTTTGTGCTGTACGTGTCTCTTCACATTCCCATTTCACTATCACCTCGGAAACAGTGGACCCAGGGTCGTTTCTGAGTGTGGAAATGTCGCGTACAGACGTATGATACCAAATCACCTGACAACGTTCAAAGTCCGTGAGTTCCGCGGAGCGCCCTATTCTGCTCTCTCACGATGCCTATTGACTACTGAGGTCGCTGATATGAAGTATCGGGCAGTAGGTGGCAGCACAATACAGCTAATATGAGAAACGTATATTTTTGGGGGTGTCCGGATGCTTTTAATCACTTTGTGTAGACGTAGCGAATGCAAAGGAAAGAGCAATAAAATAGAAACGGGTTGAGCAGTGGAATAACTGGAAAGACAAAAACGAAACACGGGGAGCTGTGTCACTAACAAGTTCGAAGGCCCTACTACGGAAGTCAGCGGCAACAGGAACAGAGCACCAGTTAACGACTCACAGCACGACCGTTGTTGCATCACGACTGTGGGTATCCCTAACAGTGGGCTAGAAACTGATGCTTCTGCCTGTTCTTGACAGAGCAACATGATAAAAATGAAAAGCACTGTATTGCTGATGTTATACAGGATTAGTTTATTCAGGTTAACCGGGTTTCGGCTTACAAGGCCATCAACAGATGTTACTGACTATTATCGTCAGAGAATGTTTGCAAAGATCTACACAGAAGCACAACGCACACGAAATGTCATAATTGACCATGGTGTTGTAATGCAGTTTAAAAGGGTAAAAAGCCACCTTCCTACCCTGAATATTTAGAATTTCTATTCGCTCATATTTTTACGCTTGCAAAAACTCCTCCCTAACAGGATATGAATGCCCAACGGTACCGACCGGCCGCCGTATCATCCTGAGCCCACAGGCGTCACTGGATGCAGTTATGGAGGGGCATGTGGTCAGCACACCGCTCTCCCTGCCGTATGTCTGTTTCAGAGACCGGAGCCGCTACTTCTCAATCAAGTAGCTCTTTAGTTTGTCTCATAAGGGCGGGGTGCACCCCGCTTCCCAATAGCGCTCGGCAGACCGGATGGTCACCCATCCAAGTGCTAGCCCTGCCCGACAGCACTTAACTTCGTCACCCTTGCAAACATCGCAAGATATTCTGCAAATAGCTCATTAAGCCCGCTGCGTTTCCAGTATCTGAACCTGAATTTGACTTAGGGCTCATCTGCTCGTATAGCATTAAACGCGTGTATTGGTTTGCGAGGCCATAGGATGGGCCCTGACCTGAATCCGGCCCGCTCAGCTGATGGGAGTATGGCGTTGGCATCGGTGTTATCGAGTGTACTCCAGCGGAGCCAATTTACGAAACATCGCAGATCATTCGTGGAGGTTTGTACAACACAGGTAGGGGTAATTCTTTAGTAAAGTACTCAGCTATGTTGCTGACGACAAAACTTTAATCTGCGGGAAAAAGGTTTGAATTTATCTTTTGCTTGCCGATAGGGACGGGTATTCGGAGGAGCAGCAGTCCGATCTGGATGAGATTGATGGGCTCTAAAGACGTTTAGAGGGTCAACAAGACGCTTTTTCCGCCTGGCTATGTTATGTAATCAGTTTTCATTCAGCAACTTCTGCGTTTGTTTTTTGTGGAACTAAGTTGTAATATCATCCTTACTATAATCTAAAAGACAACAGCGTTTGTTTAATTTTACTAGTCATATCACATGAGCGTTTAGAGTTAAGTGCCAATCCCGCGTGTTTTTATGTACCTATGTGCAATGGCGCAGTCTGTACGCTCATTGCTTGCACAGTGGCACGCACTTTCGTCTCTTGTGAAGTGCTGAGTGATGTCATCGTTACTGTTTGCTTCTTCTTATTTTCAGTGGAAACCACTCCTTATGGTCACAAGGAGACCACACGGCAATCAGATTGCTGTATTCTTTAGGGTTCCGCACCTCAGTCGGTAAATACGGAACACTAATAACGTCGCTGTATGGCTGTCTGTCTCTCTGACCGACGGTTAAGAACCACTTCTCCCTGGAACGAATAACCTCACCAAGTTGACATTTATATCACATACTACCGTTTACCATCTCTTCGTGGTGGAAACAGAAAATTAGCTTGTAAGTCAATGCAATCAAAAGATTTCTGTCACGTATTTTGACACTGGTAAACTCACTCTTGAAAACTCATAATGTCTGTTTGTCAGTTTGTTTAGGGGGCAAACCACATTATGAGGTTCAAAAAAAATCTGATTATTTTTTGTTGCATAAATCGTTAGCTTAACTATCCAAGAATACGCTGTCAAAATTTCAAAGCGAAATTCGCATTCGTTTAGATTTTATGTGCATAGAACCCAGTGCACATCGGGTACAGGCTCGGGTGCAGACAGGGTGGAGCATTTCCTCAGGTATCAATTACTGGGGAGATGTCTAGGTGGCCACACTCAAAATGCGAATGGAAGTTTTAATTCCACTATTTGGCGATTACCTCCTAAACACTTGCACTTCGGACTAAATGTCGTTGAATTGGCATCGTATTTAGCAGCGGGCTTATTCAATGAAGGACATTCATCCTTATTGATGGTCATGAACGAAGCGGCAATTGTAGTAGGCACGCAAAGCTTCAATTATGCCGAACAAATGGATAACCAGCGCGTGAGCGAGCAGAATCGAAATGACGTTTTTCACATTTGCGTGCAGTCTACCTCAAAACATATAAAACCGATCATTGTCAAAACTGATACTATGATTCTTTATACTGTTACGAATTACATGAATCAACTTGTGAGATGATATCATGATTTTAAGGGTATTTTTCTTTGCATTATTAGAGAAAAAATCGCAAAAATCGAAGTAAACTGTTCCAACGCCTTCAAAATTTTTAACTTTCATTATTTTCACTTGCACTGAGGTTCATATTTTTAGGAAATAAGTTATTAACGTAAAATCAAAACCTTTTTCATTTCAGATGAAAATCGTAATAGCTACACTGCACGCAATTTGAGAACTATACTCACAACCTTCCGCGTTATTTGTTCATGAGACCCAGAAAATATTAGATACAGGCTCCCAGGTGGATGCTATTTTTCTTGACTTCCGGAAGGCGTTCGATACAGTTCCGCACTGTCGCCTGATAAACAAAGTAAGAGCCTACGGAATATCAGACCAGCTGTGTGGCTGGATTGAAGATTTTTTAGCAAACAGAACACAGCATGTTGTTATCAATGGAGAGACGTCTACAGACGTTAAGGTAACCTCTGGCGTGCCACAGGGGAGTGTTATGGGACCATTGCTTTTCACAATATATATAAATGACCTAGTAGATAGTGTCGGAAGTTCCATGCGGCTTTTCGCGGATGATGCTGTAGTATACAGAGAAGTTGCAGCATTAGAAAATTGTAGCGAAATGCAGGAAGATCTGCAGCGGATAGGCACTTGGTGCAGGGAGTGGCAACTGTCCCTTAACATAGACAAATGTAATGTATTGCGAATACATAGAAAGAAGGATCCTTTATTGTATGATTATATGATAGCGGAACAAACACTGGTAGCAGTTACTTCTGTAAAATATCTGGGAGTATGCGTGCGGAACGATTTGAAGTGGAATGATCATATAAAATTTAATTGTTGGTAAGGCGGGTACCAGGTTGAGATTCATTGGGAGAGTGCTTAGAAAATGTAGTCCAGCAACAAAGGAGGTGGCTTACAAAACACTCGTTCGACCTATACTTGAGTATTGCTCATCAGTGTGGGATCCGTACCAGATCGGGTTGACGGAGGAGATAGAGAAGATCCAAAGAAGAGCGGCGCGTTTCGTCACAGGGTTATTTGGTAACCGTGATAGCGTTACGGAGATGTTTAATAAACTCAAGTGGCAGACTCTGCAAGAGAGGCGCTCTGCATCGCGGTGTAGCTTGCTCGCCAGGTTTCGAGAGGGTGCGTTTCTGGATGAGGTATCGAGTATATTGCTTCCCCCTACTTATACCTCCCGAGGAGATCACGAATGTAAAATTAGAGAGATTAGAGCGCGCACGGAGGCTTTCAGACAGTCGTTCTTCCCGCGAACCATACGCGACTGGAACAGGAAAGGGAGGTGATGACAGTGGCACGTAAAGTGCCCTCCGCCACACACCGTTGGGTGGCTTGCGGAGTATGAATGTAGATGTAGATGTAGACATCACAGCGTAACTTTGTTATTTTTGGCTGAAATTATTCAAAAAAATTCACAAAAACTGTTCGAAATATGAATGAAATGTTGTCGAAATTTGATTAAATTCTTATTAATTGCCGGCCGAGGTGGCCGAGCGGTTCTAGGCGCTGCAGTCTGGAACCGTGCGTCCGCTACGGTTGCAGGTTCGAACCCTGCCTCGGGCAGGGATGTGTGTAATGTCCTTAGGTTAGTTAGGTTTAAGTAGTTCTAAGTTCTAGGGGACTGATGACCTCAGCAGTTAAGTCCCATAGTGCTCAGAGCCTTTTGAACCATCTTATTAATTCTTCCCATCCAAAACAAAAAATCCCAAGAAATCTGTGTCAGACAGCCTCCTAATGTGGTTTCCCCCCTTTCTCTCAGGAACGGGTAGACGTATCAAGATAAAATTTATATCATGTGCTAAGGTATACAGTCCGCTGGAGATTTAAAAATTTAAACTTCTACGTCAGTGCAATCAAAAGATACGCCCATTTTTTCACATGTCTTGATACTCGCAAACAAACTCATCAAAACCTTTAAGGTACTTCCCCTTGATCTAGAACCATGAAACTGGGCAAGAAGCAAGGTTTACAGTACCAGCAAATGAAAAAATACGGAAATTGTTAACTTGTAATTATATCACATAGAAGATATCTTTTTTTGCATTAAAACTTACGCTGCGTTCATCATCCGTCTAAAGCTTAATAATATTACTGCATGTAAAACATACAATGTATGTTGTAGTCATATTTTAGTTAGTAAATAAAACTATTTTATTAAATCTTCGCTCTCTACATATATAAAGTGAAGTTCGTTGCTCGCTTTTTTTTGTATTTCTGTGCTAGCCTCAGGAACTACTGTAGAGTTTTTGATATTGCCCTGGAATTCTCCGGGACCGATATCTTGCTAGTATCGATACATGTAACAGGAAAAAATCTTCAAGATTCTAGAATCACGGGATGCTTAAACTGTCCTTACGTAATTAAGTTTATTCGGAACTTTCAGCGCAAGATTCTTATTCGCATTTGGCCAATTTTTTTATATTTATGGTGTGTGACGTTCAAAACTTAAATATCACTCACACAAATCAGTTATTTGAAATTTTCAACAATTCTCGAGAATACCGACTCTGAAGTTTTCCGACTACCAACAAAACACTAACACAATGTCGTTTTCTTAGAAAGGCCCTGTGGCTCTGTATATTCGATTTTGGTTCCTTTCCTGGCAGTGGAAAATTCTTAAACATTGGTGCATGTTCCAAGAGCATTCTGCGGAGCTTAGGATACATAAGGATAAAAAAAATGTATTTTTTTAAGTTTAAACAATCGTTACTGACAATCTTTCACTAAAGGTGAGCAGTTGAAGGATTTATGTTTACAATGTAATGGATTTTTGTGTGTAGTACTTAATTGGAAATAAGATATGCATTTTTCATAAAAATAAGAATTAGTTATGTATTAATTACCATGCATTAGACGAATTTTTTGCTTAAATGACTTCGATATTAAAACTGAACGAAGAAAAACAAATAAAATAATATGCATTAAATGTATTCGAAGTTTCGAATATGGAACACCATCAGCTGTACAATGGAAGGACGACAATTAAAATTTGTGACGGACTGAGACTAGAACACGAATTTCCCACTTATTGAGAGCAGTGGCCTTACCCTTTGGCTATCCGAGCAAGACTCACGGCCACACCCGAACTTCCATATGTCGTCAACTACGTGTTTACATCCAGTTCTGGTACATCCATTTTATATATTCCCATACAGGGGAGCCATTTCGCTTGAAAGTCGCTTGCCTGGTGTCGGAGGATAAATGTGTGTGTGTGAAATCTTATGGGACTTAACTGCTAAGGTCATCAGTCCCTAAGCTTAAACACTACTTAACCTAAATTATCCCATGCCCGAGGGAGGACTCGAACCTCCGTCGGGATCAGCCGCACAGTCCACGACTGCAGCGCCCAAGACCGCTCGGCTAATCCCGCGTGGCGGAGGATAAATACTATACTGCAGGGCCTGTGTAATTCAGAAATACGCACAGAGTTCCTTCTGACATGCATACATGTCCGAAGCTACTTAGAATTGTAGTTCTGAGTAACACAAGGTTTACGATATCATAAATATAATAATGACCGTAAAGAGACTCTGAACCAGCGATTCATCTATTATTGGTCTCGAGCACTGCTGATTTTTTTCCTTCTTCGCGCTGACGAGCGTTCTACCACAGAGACACAATGGGTGTCATAAAATATATCATCCACACTCAGGATATTAAACAAGTTTGAAAAAATTCGACATCAATTTTCTCGACAACTTTTCAGAGTTGGATCTAACTGCTTTGGGGAATTGATATTTCTGAACATTAAACTGCAAGTACCATAAATATAGAAGCATTACTAAAATCCGATTGGTGTGTGTTTTTCTTGTCAGTGAGAAATAGTGGCTTAATAGGAGAAAGCAGTAGATCAGCCACGGTAATCACAGAATATTTGTCCTTATAGACCGGAAAGAGTAAATGTTAGTTAACAGCAGGAGCGCCCATACTAGGGTCCCTCTTCTTGTCAAACGTGGTAATGCCGACGGATGGGGTCTACTACTAGGAACAATGATAGCGCTAGAGAAATGAATGGCAGTGAAAAATTCTGACTGAAATGTGTATCCCAACCTTAGGCTGAATTCCAGTTTGGTATCGTAATTATTTCTGCAATATCAGGTGAGGTTCATAAAATGCAGATCCATCTGAAGGTTTTCTAGGCCACCTGACTGGGGAGCTGTAGCAGCCGATCGAGTTAGCAAAAACTTTAAGAATTTAGCTGGTAATCTTCCTGATTCTAGTAATGTGACAGACAAATCAACTTAGCAGATATATTCGTCTACATCTACATGATTACTCTGGAATTCACTCTTAAGTGCGAGGCAGAGTGTTCTTCGAACCACTATGAGACTATGTGTCTACCGCTCCACGCTCTAACAGCGCCTGGGAAAAATGAACACTTCAATCTTTTTTTGCGTGAGCTCCGATTTCTCTCATTTACTGGATGATCATTTCACTGTTTGTAACTCTGCGACGATAAAATATTTTCGCACTCAGACAAGAGAGTTTCTGATTGAAGTTTCGTGAAAATATTTAGCTGTAACTAAAAATGCCTTTCTTTTAACGATTGCCACCCCAGTTCACTTATAATACCCGTAACACGGCCTCCCCTATTTCGCAATAATATGAAACGAGCAGCTCTTCTTCGGATTTTTCCAGTGCCCTCCGTCAATCCTACCTGGTAAGGATCCCATGTTGCACAACAGTACTCTAGCAGAGGACGGACAAGCGTAGTGGAGGCAGTCTCTTTAGTGGACCTGCTGCACCTTCTAAGTGTTCTGCCAATAAAACGGGGTGTCTGGCTTTCCTATCAATCAACATTATTTATATGATCGTTTCAACTTAAGTTGGTCGTAACTGTAATTCCTAAGTATTCGAATTGATGGCCTTTAAATTTGTGTGATTTACCGTATAATCGTAATTTCATGATGTGGATGAGTTCACATTTCTCCTTATTGAAAGACAATTGACACTTTTCGTACCATGCAGATATCGTGTCTAACTCATTTTGCAGTTTGTGTTGATCTTATGATGACGTTACTGGACGGTAAATGACAGCATCGTCAGCAAACAATCTAAGAGCCCTGCACAGATTGTCTCCTAAATCGTTTAAATAGATTAAGGACAACCGACGGCCCATAACACCACCTCGGGCGAACGCGTGGTGTCACTTCTATTTTACCCGATTATTTTCCGTCGATTACTGCGTACTGCGACGTCTTTGTCAGGAAATCACGAATTCAAAGAGAAGCGATATCCCACAGGCAAGCAGTTTGCTAAGAAGTCGCTCGTGAGAAATGCTGCCAAAAGCATTGTGTAAATCAAAAAATTTGGAGTCAGTTTGATCCCCTGTCAATATCACTCATTACATCGTGAGAATAAAGACCTAACTGTGTGAAATGGAACTTTTAATTCCAGTATAACTAACTGTATTGTTGAAACAGAAGCCTCAATTTCTCTTCATCTGATGGGTTCGAGTGTTCTCGCTAATTGGCTAATCGCCTCCATGTGTTCCATGGAGAGGCTATGTACAACGTTCGCACGCATTTCCAGTTTCTTGTGCTTACAGCAACATTCACAAGAATCGTGCATGTCAGAATCATATTTGCAGGTACATAAAATGTTCATGGAACAAATTTAATTCTATTGTACAGGATGATTCACGAAGATATACAAATATTTTAATATGTTATGGTACAAGTAAAACTAAAGGAAAAAGTTGATATAAACATAGCTCCGCAAATTTTAGTTACGGATCTACGGTAACAAGAGATTTTGCCTGAAATTTAACAACTTCGCTAATATGAAGCCATCGCAAAAATGTATAAAGTTAAAGAAAAGCAAGATTTCCATTTATTTTGTTGTTAATTATCTGGTGAACCTATTAAAAAATGACCCAGACGTGTATCTGCAGTAGTTTCCGAGAACATCCAGAGAAGCAAAGACGTAATTCCGTAAATTTTTCAATTTATTAACTACTAGGCCCAATTTTTTGAAAATTCTAAACAATTCCACAAAGTTTTGAACAGAAGTTGTAGAAAATTTAATTCTGAAAAAATGATGGTAATAAAGTTAATTAAAACTGTATGATTGTGTCACATAATCTGCTTTTATTGAATACCGTAGCATACGTGAATTCATGTTAAACCGGAAATGTTCTGATGTGCTGGAAAAGTACAACAGAACACGTCTGGGACATATTTTATTAAATTCACCAGATAAATAACAACAAAATAAATATCGTGCTTTGTTTTAACCTTGTACAGTTTTGCGATGGCTTCATATTAGCGAAGTTGCTAAATTTCAGGCCAAATCTTTTATTAGCCGTAGCTCTGTAACTAAACATTTGCGGGCCTATGTTTATATGAACTTTTTTCTTTAGTTTTACTTGTAGAATAACATATTAAAATATTGCATATCTTCGTGAATCATCCTGTATATACTTTTTATTCAAGAGATCCACAGAGAGGAGTTCCTGATGAATACAGAATTTGTCATATAACAAGAGCACAAAATACGTACTTACGAAAATACATAGGAATGCTAACGTTCCTCCACAAATGCCAACTGCAATTTATCAACTGAATTGTCGGTATAAACGAAAAAACTACAAAGAACGAAACTCGTATAAGCAAGTTACACATGTCGACCCATGATTAGACTGTTGCGCAATGAAGAGTGGCGCATTGTCAGAAGAGGGTACATGTTGCGGACATCCTGTTCGCACAGTTTTGTTGGGGTTCGGACAGAAGGTGCGCCACACGGTGAGAACGAAATGGCACGGCAACTGGAAAAATACTCCACAGCTGAAGTATGCGTGATAGTATTGCTTCGTTTGAGCAAGATATCTACGTTGCTCACTATTATAGTGCGAAATTCTGCCGATATAAGTACCCATATCTGTGTCCCTTCCTTTTATAATGAAATAGTGTCAGTAATCAGATCAGGGCCGCAGAGGCGAGGGTGGCGTTCATCGGAATGTCCGTATCTTGGACCATGCGATTTCCATTTTATCGGTAAGCTGAAGGAACATCTGGGGTGAGGGCGCTCAACTGTGGTTCTCTAAAGGCTCTGTCACCAAGAAATGAATTTCTGTTGTCGAGGAATGAACTACTGGTAGAGCTTTCTTCACAGAAACTTGTTTAATGTGTTGAAAAATACTCCCGCCTGGCTAGTCGCGCGGTCTAACGCGCTGCATGCCGATCGGAAGGCGTGCCAGTTCCCTGCACGAATCCGCCCGGCGGATTAGTGTTCAAAAATGGTTCAAATGGCTCTGAGCACTATGGGACTTAACATCTATGGTCATCAGTCTCCTAGAACTTAGAACTACTTAAACCTAAATAACCTAAGGTCTTCACACAACACCCAGTCATCACGAGGCAGGGAAAATCCCTGACCCCGCCGGGAATCGAAACCCGGCAACCCGGGCGTAGGAAGCGAGAAGGTAACCGCACGAACACGAGCTGCGGACGGCGGATTAGCGTGGAGGTCCGGTGTACCGGTCAGCCTGGGGATGGTTTTTAAGGTGGTTTTCCAACTGCCACGGCGAATCCCGACTGGTTCCCCTTAATCCACCTCAGTTACATTATGTCGGCGACTGCTGCGCAAACATTGTGGCCACGTACGCGCCGGCCATTGTGGCCGAGCGGTTCTAGGCACTACAGTCTGGAACCGCGCGACCGCTGCGGTCGCAGGTTCGAATCCTGCCTCGGGCATGGATGTGTGTGATGTCCCTAGGTTAGTTCTAAGTCCTAGGGGACTGATGACCTCAGAAGTTAAGTCCCATAGTGCTCAGAGCCATTTGAACCAATCCACGTACGCGTACACCATAATTACTCTACCACACAAACATTTCAAGTTATGCTCGTCTGGTATGAGACGTTCCCTGTGGAGGGGAGGGGGGGGGTGCGTGGAGGGGTGGGGGAATCGTAGGGGGGCGTCCACTGGCTGCGGTTGCCGAACCGCACAATAACCCTGGGTTCGGTGTAGGGCGGCAATGGGGTGAGTGGACTGCTGTGGCCTGCTGTGTAGTTGTGAACCACTGAGAGCTATGGCGGGACGAAGCTTCTCCATCGTTTCTAGGTCCCCGGTTTAATACACAATATACAGTGTAGAGAAATAATGTCATGCATCAGGATTTCTTTGAAGTGTATTGCAGCATTTAGTTAAAGTGTCTTTATCTTCTGCAATGAGGTGTAACTTGTTTTCTACCTTTTCCTTATATGAGGAGGCAATAATTCCGGCACCAGGCCTCGGCAAGGCGTTATTGAAGTCACATCAGAAATAATTCCTTTCGTAGTAGGAAAATCTGAATGTATCTTCATGAGGTTGTGCAAGAAACGAGTCGGCTGTGCACTTTGGCACGAAAGAAATTGAAGAGAGCTGAATTTCTTTATATTTTACACATATCTGACAACTTCCAAAATGAAAATTCATGTAATAAATTGAATTGGATTAATATTTGGAAATAAAATTAGAACGTCCAACGTTAATTCGCAAAATTTTGTGAATTCAGAATTTAAAGACTGATAAACACACCCTGAAATTCACCAGCAATTATTGAATATTCCTTTTTAGGTATTACATTAATCCTGCTCTGCATACATTGCTAGGTTTCATACATTCCTCTCTTTCTCTCCTGTGGAATATACAACCGATTAAATAGATGAAGTTAACGGAGTTAAGTTACAGGAAATTTTAGAAAATAATGGTATACCTAGGTACGCAATAAGTTTAACTGAAAGTATGTGCATATGCAACAAAAGCCAAATACAAAAGGGAACTCTGTATGTGAGAACCATGTCTGAAGCTATGAGAGAACGGTGTCCTTCATCACTCATATTATTTAATGTACACATAGAAGATGTCGTAAAGACAAGATAGAATAACGTAGAGCATCATTATAAATGTAATAAAGAAGTTATACACTACTGCTCTGGAAATGATCTTAGCGGCATGGGAAGATAAATGACAGATATCTATTTGGTGATTGTAAAAGGTATCAAATGATTGCATGATAATGTCTAAGTATAAAACTAAAATAACGTCATTCCAGGGAAAGGAGCATTGATGAGACAAAAGATAATAATCGATTATAATTGGCTACTACAAACAAATGCTTTTAAATAACTGGGGTTTGAGGTATCAAATATTACATCAAATTATAAAGAATACAAATTTCAAAAATTCCAACAGTTGGTAGGTACTATATACCACATTCCCCTGAAGAAAGTTAAAGAGACAGTACAAGAACTTTATAATGTGATGGTAATGCCAATCCTAATGTATAGCTCACAGTCTTGAACTCTACCCGCCAGTCGACGGGGAATATGGAATCAGTAGCAATACGGCTTATAAGATCACTAACTGGTTCTCTACTCATATATCGGATACAGATTATTGAAATCAGAAATGAACTGGGCAGTTCAAAGCATACTTCAGAAAATAGAGTAGCTCTTATTTTTTCTGGGTCATCAGTCTACAGACTGGTTTTTATGCGATCCGCCAAGAATTCTTCTCCAGTGGCAAACATATCATCTTAGAGTAGCATTTCCAACCTAAGCTTCATCTGTTTGCTGGATGTATTCTAATCTCTGTCTTCCTCTACAGTTTTCACCCTCCATAACTCTCCCTAATATCATGGAAGTTATGTCCTTGTGTCTTAACACTCGTCCGATCAGCCTGCCCTTTCTTCTCGTCAGTGTTAGACAGATAATCTTTTCCTCTCAGATTCTGCAGAAAACCTACTCATTTCAATAGATAACTCTGTAGACAAGCGGAGGGAAAAGTGGTTGGGGAAGGTGGTTGATGAGAGTTAGCTGCAAGAAGAGATAGTTGTTTTGATAGAAGATGGGCCATTAGTAGTCTTCTGAAGTTTGAAATAGTTTTAATTTCTTTAAAATTTTGGGGTAAGTTGTTCCAAAGTCGTGTTTCTGATACAGAAAATGATTTGGGGAGCATAACAGTGTTGTATAGAAGTGCAGAGAGGATTTTGTTTTGTTGCGAATCAGTAATTTTGCTGTGTTGTGCAGATAGTAGCGTGAGGGTGTGAGATAACTTAGAAGGAGCACAAGGATTGAAAAGATGAGGCAGCAAACACGGAGTATGATAATCATTACGCTTATCAGTACGAAGCCACGATAGTTGTTCATAGGCAGGACTGATACGGTCGATGTAGCGTACATCACAAATGTATCGCACACAAGCATTCATTGCTAGTTCGTACAACGCGAGCTCTTATACGAATGTCTTTGAAGAATAGGATCACCATAATCAAGGATCGACAGTATTAGCGACTCAGTAATTAGGCAAACTCAGGGAGAGGGTGGGGTGATATCTGCTACTTCACCTCATTCCTCAACGAAGTCAGTTGTAATTAAAAGCGTACGCGGTAAGTACGATGTCGGCACAACTTGTCGACTACCCCTCGTGATATAAGGGGCCGCAGGATGAGAACAGGCAACTTTACTGCGTTCTGCGGCTTGGGGCCGATGCTCTGGTTGGCTTAAGTAGTTCCATCTTCCGTGCCGGCTGTCCTAATCCCTAAGCTTTAGCGCGGCTCGGCGGCCGAAACGATGATATTATTATTCCAGTGGTCGACGTCTGTTGTCTGCGGAGCTTTTCTCGTAAAGGTGGCGTTAGCGTAATACCTGGAGACTGACGTCAGAGAAAATATGTAACATTAAATGTTTTTATGTGGAATCAACTGTATAGTGTATATTCAGTACATGAACAGAGAGTAATACACTTAGTAAATAACCATACTTAGTACATTCATACGAAGAAATTTCAATTTTTAATAATACAGGAAGTTAAATTAAAAATACACATATAAAAAAAAGTTTTGCATTACGCCGGATCTCAGACCTCCATAGCCGTTGACTGTGGATATTGTATCACAGACACAGTTTCTTTGACAGTTCAGAGATGTCACTAAACCCGCCCAAAGATGTAAACAACCATGTATGCGCAGCGCCTATTAGATGGAGGGGGTCCAACAGCCGATCAGTTCCAGTCATTCCACCAGAAAGGAGGTATACGGCTCGTGTTGTCTGTAGTTCAACCATGCCTAGACGGACAATAACGCGGTTCGATGGCGTCCGCATTGTTACTTTGTGCCAGGAAGGGCTCTCAACAAGGAGTGTCGAGGAGTCTCAGAATGAAAAAAAGCGATGTTGTTCGGACATAGAGGAGATGCAGAGAGACAGGAAATGTCGATGACATGCCTTGCTCAGGCCGCCCAAGGGCTTCTACTGCAGTGGATGACCACTACCTAAGGATTATGGCTCGGAGGAACCCTGACAGCAACGTCACCATGGTGAATAATGTTTTTCGTGCAGCCACAGGACTTCTTGTTACGACTCAAACTGTGCGCAATAGGCTCCATAATGCGCTGCTTCACTCCCGACGTTCAAGGCGAGGTCCACCGTTGCAACCACGACACCATGCAGCGCGGTACAGATGGGCCCAATAACATGCCTAATGAACCGCTCAGGATTGACATCTCGTTCTCTTCACTGATGAGTGGCACATATGCCTTCAACCAGACAATCGTCGGAGACGTATTTGGAGGAAGCCTGGTTAGGATGAACGCCTTAGAAACACTGTCCAGCGAGTGCAGCAAGGTGGAGGTTTCCTAATGTTTTGTGGTGGCACTATGTGGGGCCGACGTACGCCGCTCGTGGTCATGGAAGTGCAACAATATGGCCAGCATATCGGCGAGGCATTTGTCTTCATGGACGATATCTCGCGCCCCCATCGTGCACATCTTGTGAACGACTTCCTTCAGGGTAATATCGCTCTACTACAGTAGCCAGCATGTTCTCCAGACGTGATCCCTATCGAACATGCCTGGGATAGATTGAAAAGGGCTGTTTATGGACGATGTGCCCCACCTACCACTCTGAGGGATCTACGCCGAATCGCCGTTGAGGAGTGGGACAATCTGGACCAACAGTGCCTTGATGAACTTGTGGATAGTATGTCACGACGAATAAAGGCATGCATCACTGCAAGAGGACGTGCTACTGGGTATTATAGGTACCAATGTGTACAGCAATCTGGAACACCACATCTGAAGATCTCGCTGTATGGTGGTATAACATGCAATATGTTGTTTGTCATGAGCAATAAAAAGGGTGGAGATGATGTTTATGTTGATCTCTCTTCCAATTATCTGTATAGGTTTGGAGTCTGTCAGAACTGAGGTGAGGCAAAACTTTTTTTGATGTGTGTATATAATTTATGTACTGAACTGATCTCAACAGATTTTGTTGTGACCATCCTTGTGATTGAATGTTTATGAGTCTTTGCTAGTTCACGTATGTAATGGAATGGAACACCTAAAGTTTCTGTGACTAAAAACGTAATTTTAAGGCTTAACTGCCGGTGAGGGGCGAAATCCGAGAATTTACATTATCCCATTAGTGGCCAGCATCTATGAACTGGGTTCCATTGAATACTGTAACAGCGATGTTGCGTTTGCAAACGTCAACTAACTAAGTCAGTTAGTAGTTGATGGTTGCAGACACAGTATCGCTGCTACACTATTCTACGGAAGAAACTTCATAGATCTTGGCCAATAATGGAGTTCATCGCCTCAACGTCAGTTAAGGCCGGTAAGCCGGCCGGAGTGGCCCTGCGGTTCTAGGTGCTACAGTCTGGAACCGAACAACCGCTACGGTCGCAGGTTCCAATCCTGCCTCGGGCATGGATGTGTGTGATGTCCTTAGGTTGGTTATGTTTAATTAGTTCTAAGTTCTAGGAGACTGATGACCTCAGAAGTTAAGTCGCATAGTGCTCAGAGCCATTTGAACCAAGTTAAGGCCGCACCATTGTGTTTGGCTTCACCGACACTGGTTGCTGTATAACAAATAACATCGAAGGAACGGCTGTAATTGTTTCATTTTATCACGATCTCAACAGAAGTTTCAGAACCTATAAGCAGGATGTAATTTTGATCATAGACATAATTTTCCGATGCCGAAAAACATGTTACACGTTAATATGGTGAATGCTGTGCCATTTTTCGTGCACTATGTAAAGAAGTGTTTCTGGCTCGTTTATAAATGCGAACAGTTTTAACAACGACAGACAGAACACAAAGGCAGTACATGTAACAGGTAACGTATCGTAAATACACTGAAGCGCCAAAAAATCTGGTATAGGCATGCGTATTCAAATACAGAGATATGAAAACAGATAAAATACGGCGCTTCGGTCGGCAGCGCCTATGTGAGGCAATAAGCGTCTGGCGCAGTTGTCAGACCGGTTACTGCTGCTATAATGGCAAGTTATCAAGGTTTAAGTGTGTTTGAAATGGATATTATAGTTTGCGCACAAGAGGTGGGACACGAAGCTCCGAGGTAGCGAAGAAGTGAATATTTTCCCGTACGACCACGTGTGTACCAGAACTATCAGGAATCCAGTATAACATCAAATCCCCGACATCGCTGTGGCCGGGAAAAGATCCTATTAGAACGGGAACGACGACGACCGAAAAGAATCGTTCAACGTGACAGAAATGCGACCCTTCCGCAAAATGCTGCAGATTTCATTGCTTTGACATCAACAAGTGTCAGCAAGCGAACCATTCAACGAAACTTCATCGATATGGACTTTCGGAGTCGATGGCCCCACACGTGTATCCTTGATGACTGCACGACACAACGCCTTACGCCTCGCCTGAGCCCGTCAACACAGACATTGGAATCCTAACGACTGGAAACATGTTGCCTGGTCGGACAAGTCTCGTCTCAAATTGTGTTGAGCGGATGGACGTGTACGGGCATGAAGACAACCTCATAAATCCACGGACCCTGCATGTCAGTAGGGGACTGCTCAAGATGGTGGAGGTTCTGTTACGGTGTGGGGCGTGTGCATGTGGAGTAATATGGGACCCGTATATGTCTAGATACGATTCTGACAGGTGGCACATACGTAAGCATCCTGTCTCATCACCTGCATCCATTTATGTTCGTTGTGCATTCCGACGGACTTCAGCAATTCCAGCAGGGCAATGCGACGCGTCATACGTCCAGAACAGATACAGAGTGGCTCCAGGAACACTCTTCTGAGTTTAAACACTTCCGCTGGCCACCAAGCTCCTCAGACATGAACATTATTGAGCATATCTGGGATACCTTGCAACATTCTGTTCAGAAGAGATTTGCAGCCCCTCGTACTCCTAAGGGTTTCATAGTGATCAAAATGAGGATATGATTGACAGTGAGAGTAAGTATATTTGAAATTATCCTAACTTAAATTTTAGGTCCTACTGCTGCTGTTATGAGTGGTTTCAAAATGAAACCACTGGAGCAGTGATTACTTTTGATATACATTTATTAAACTTTTTGATGGTTATTAGGACTATAAATTGTTTTTTGCATTATGAGTTCATGGGGCGTTTGCAGATATGAGACTGTGCACAGGAAAAATGCGAAATTTTCAAATGTGTCTCATGAAGTGGTCGGTAGTTGAAAACTGTATGACCCAGCGGCAGCAAAATGAAACGTCAACTTCAAAACAATTGCCAATTTATCATATCAAGTATATCAAGGAGTGGGCCATTTGGTCCGTTCCGTCTCCTTCAAAATTTGTCAAGCCATCTCTTCACTCGTGTTCCCAAAGATCTTTTGTTTCTTGGTTTATAATGTTGTATGGCTTTAGTGAATCTTGAATATGTTCTTTCCGTCTTATCTGATATTGTTTTATAATGTCGACTATGTTTTGCATATTCAGTTCAGATCGCATGTCATCATCTCTCAGTTTATCCATCGAAATATATCCAGCCATATATCTAAGGAAATTATTTTAACATGGTTCTATTCTCTTACAATCTCTATTCTTAAGAATTCAGTTTTCTTATTCATAGAATAGTGCTGATGCTTCCATAGCCTTATAGAACTTTAGCAGAGGATTTCTGCGGACTTCCTTTCCGAATGTTCCGCGGAACGTTCTACAGATATAGTTAAATAGGTCCTACTTATTTTGTTTTTCATTGTTTGTATGTAATTCAGCACCCTAAATATTTAAATGTATTAACTTGCGTGCCAATTTTAATCTTAACTCGTATGAGCTGGTTCCTAAAAACTCCACTAATCTTGTCTTTGTGACAGAGACGTTGAGACTGTATCCTCTGGCTATTTTTCTTAGGAGAGATTCTTGTAAGTCGTTTTCATTCGACTAACAAATACTTGGTCTTCAGCAAAAGTATACTAACATACATACTGTTAATTACAAAATGGTTTAATTTCTGCAGCCAGATTTTTCTTACATCGTCGATGAATATATTATAAAGAGTGTGTGAGAGGGGCTATCATTGTCTAACTCCTTGGTTTATTTCAACCATATTATGTCTGCTGTTTGCTATTTTTATTTGTGTTTTGTTATTCACGTATAAACCTCGTACAGCTCTTATGAGATGACATTTCCATGTTTGTTACAATTTCCAACAGTTTCTTTCGATAGACTTTATCAAATGCCTTTCTGCAGTGAATGCAGACATGAACAGTTGCCAAATTCCTTCTTGGATTCGTTGAACTTTATGATAATAGAGGTTAACTTTGTCAATAATTGTAAAATTATATTCTAAAGTGAAATTACATCTTTAAAATAACTGTTTACTTTTTGCTGATTTCTTCTTGTATTGGTTGCTTACTACGATGTTAAAGGTCAATTTCGTGAATTTTTTTATGGTGTGGCTGGAAGGGTTAAACAGATTGTTAATTACCACACGGCATTTGTAGCATCCTAATTGCTATCGTTATTTTTAAGTCTGCTAACTAGAGATTAGATACACTACTTGCCATTAAAATTGCTACGCCACGAAGATGACGTGCTACAGACGCCAAATTTAACCGACAGGAATAAGATGCTGTGATATGCAAATGATTAGCTTTTCAGAGCATTCACACAAGGTGGGTGCCGGTGGCGTCACATACAACGTGCTGACATGAAGAAAGTTTCCAACCGATTTCTCATACACAAACAACAGTTGACCGGCGTTGCCAGGTGAAACGTTGTGATGTCTCGGGTAAGGAGGAGGAATGCGCACCATCACGTTTCCGACTTTGATAAAGGCCGTATTGTAGCCTATCGCGATTGCGGTTTAACGTAGCTACTCGCGTTGGTCGAGATCCAATGACTGTTAGCAGAATATGGAATCGGTGAGTTCAGGAGGGTAATACGGAACGCCGTGCTGGATCCCAACGGCCTCGTACCACTAGCAGTCGAGATGACAGGCATCTTATCCGCATGGCTGTAACGGATCGTACAGCGACGTCTCGATCGCTGAGTCAACAGATGGGGACGTTTGCAAGACAACAACCATCTGCACGAACAAGTCGACGACGTTTGCAGCAGTATGGACTATGAGCTCGGAGACCATGGCTGCGGTTACCCTTGACGCTGCATCACAGACAGGAGTGACTGTGATGGTGTACTCAACGAAGAACCTGGGTGCACGAATGGCAAAACGTCATTTTTTCGGATGAATCCAGGTTCTTTTTACAGCATCATGATGGTCGCATCCGTTTTTGGCGACATCGCGGTGAACGCACATTGGAAGCGTGTATTCGTCATCGCCATACTGGCGTATCACCCGGCTTGATGGTATGGGGTGCCATTGGTTACACGTCTCGGTCACCTCTTGTTCGCATTAACGGCACTTTGAACAGTGGACGTTACATTTCAGATGTGTTACGACCCGTGGCTCTACCCTTCATTCGATCCCTGCGAAACCCTACATTTCAGCAGGATAATACACGACCGCATGTTGCAGGTCCTGTACTGGCCTCTGTGTATACAGAAAATGTTCGACTGCTGCCCTGGCAGCAGATTCTCCAGATCTCTCACCGACTGAAAACGTCTGGTCAATGGTGGCCGAGCAACTAGCTCGTCACAATACGCCAGTCACTACTCTTGATAAACTGTGGTATCGTGTTGAAGCTGCATGGGCAGCTGTACCTGTACACGCCATCCAAGCTCTGATTGACTCAATGCCCAGGCGTATCATGGCCGTTATTACGTCAGAGGTGGTTGTTCTGGGTACTGATTTCTGATGATCTATACACGCAGACTGCGTGAAAATGTAATCACATGTCAGTTCTAGTATAATCTATTTGTCCAATGAATACCCGTTTATCATCTACATTTCTTCCTGGTGTAGCAATTTTAATGGCCAGTAGTGTATGTATTACGCCAAGTGTAGTTGGATAAAAGCCCGAAATGCGTATTGGCATAAGTAAAAGTACACAAAAAAGTATCTGGTTGCTGTATTCCTGAAAATAATTCCCTGTATGTGCCCTCCATGTGATCAGGAGATTGTTTCTGACCACCACGCGTGCCGGACGATTCATTTTTCTCGAGAGCCCTCGCCAGTATTAGGGGACCCCGGCCAGTGTGTTGCGCTCCGCCCCGGGCTACAAGCGGCGGCTCGGCCCTGCAGGCGCCGCTGTGGAGCAGAGCGGGGTTTGTTTCTCGCCTCAACGCCGCGACGCGCCGTGCTCACTCGGCCGCTGCCCGAGGAGACAATAGGCCGGCGGAGTCGCAGCCAGTAATGGCGTCGGCGGGTCGTTTCGCCAAACTGCCGAACTGCTCCCCAACTTGCAGACACTTCTTGCGCCTCTGCAGGCGAGGCGGTGGCGCGCTCCGAAACACAGTTCCCAACCGGGAGGAACAGCCATTGACTGTATTGTACTCCGCTGTTGTGATCGCGGCATGCTGATCATTCTAAAGGGCCTGTCTACATTCCACGTCACGGGAGGAACTAACTAGATCATTCAGCTGCAGAGCACTAAGCTTTCTGTACAATAATACAGGGTATTCAGCGAAGTCCCTGATTTTAAAATTAAGTATCTCGAAAACTTAGATCGATAGACAACAAAGTATATAATAAATCAAAAGCACCAGTTTGCTTTTCTTCTACAATATTACTTTTATTGTTAACCGGTTTTCGGCTTACAAGGCCATCTTCAGACATTTACTGAGCATTATCACCAAAGAAGTTAAATGTTAGCAGACAACACTGGAAGTGAAGTAACACATCTACACTGAAGTTGATATATACAGTAAGTAACATCTTTGCAATGAAAAAGTAAAAACTGAACAGTACATAAATAACAATGGAGTAGACAGAAAAACCTGTAGCACAAAATTGGAATAGCATGCCTACATAACAGTTTCTATTAATGAACAAAACTAATAAAATAAGCCGGCCGCGGTGGTCTAGCGGTTCTAGGCGCTCAGTCCGGAACAGCGCGACTGCTACGGTCGCAGGTTCGAATCCTGCCTCGGGCATGGATGTGTGTGATGTCCGTAGGTTAGTTAGGTTTAAGTAGTTCTAAGTTCTAGGGGACTGATGACCACAGATGTTAAGTCCCATAGTGCTCAGAGCCATTTTTTAATAAAATAAAATAAAATTAGTACTAGACAAGGCTGCATCCGGAGGTATGAAACATGGAGAGCGATACACAACCAATTAAAAGAAGAGACAGTTATCAACGTAAATACAGAATACATAAGGAACTTAAGCAATATCAATAAGATAAACAGAAATAAATAAAAGCAGGAAAATGGAGATGTTTGAGGGAACCCACAATTTGAGAGTGTGGTGGTACTGCATTTTAACATTAACATTATAATCAAAGCAGTGGCTGTGTAACAATTTTCATTAAATAAATGAGCAAATTTTACATTGGTCAGTCAAGTAGTCATATCAACAAGGCTGCCTGAACATGAACGCAGCTGGAGGTTGCAGAATTCAGACTCTGCATTTGCTGAGCATGTACTGAGTGAGGGTCACAACTGCCAGCCAATGTCCCATGTACTTCACTTAGCACACAAAGGCCATAAACTCAACCTGCTGGAAGCCCTGGAAATTAACAAACATCTTCCAGAATGAGATTTTCACTCTGCAGCGGAGTGTGCGCTGATATGAAACTTCCTGGCAGATTAAAACTGTGTGCCCGACCGAGACTCGAACTCGCGACCTTTGCCTTTCGCGGGTAAGTGCTCTACCATCTGAGCTACCGAAGCACGACTCACGCCCGGTCCTCACGCTTCACTTCTGCCAGTATCTCGTCTCCTACCTTCCAAACTTTACAGAAGCTCTCCTGCTCACAGTCCAGATCTCATCCTAAATGTGCAGACACAGCTCAACACTTCCCCTCTCCTAAACTTCATATAATCATCTTGGTTGTTCGTTACTTCCCACACTCTCTCTTCCTACATATTCCCATTTTCCTGTATTCATTAAGTTGTTTTGTTTTGTTGAAGTTGTCTTTGTATTCCACATAGACTGTAGTTTCAATAGTTAAGGCTTTCTCTTAACTGGTACATGTATT
Organism: Schistocerca nitens; assembly: GCF_023898315.1. Classification (NCBI taxonomy): domain Eukaryota; kingdom Metazoa; phylum Arthropoda; class Insecta; order Orthoptera; family Acrididae; genus Schistocerca; species Schistocerca nitens. The sequence goes on from NC_064617.1 coordinate 403,851,893, forward strand.
ACTGTGCATGTTCAACACCCTTTGTAGTTATCTCATCAAATACTGTTCATATTTCATTTTGCTCGTTTATTTAATGAAAACTGTTTCACAGCCACTGATTTGATTATAATGTTAATGTTAAAATGGAGTACCACCACACTCTTAAACTGTAGGTTCCCTCAAACACCTCCATTTTCCTGCAATTATTTATTTCTGTTTATCTTATTGATATTGCTTAAGTTCCTTATGTATTCTGTATTCACATTGATAACTGTCTCTTCTTTTGATTGGTTGTGTATCATTCTCCATGTTTCATACCTCCGGATGCAGCCTCGTCTAGTACAAATTTAATTTCATTTTATTAGTTTTGTTCATTAATAGAAACTGTTATGTAGGCATGCTATTCCTATTTTGTGCTACAGTTTTCCTGTCTACTCCACTGTTATTTATGTACTGTTCAGTTTTTACTTTTTCATTGCAAAGATGTTACTTACTGTATGTTTCAACTTCAGTCTAGATGTGTTACTTCACTTCCAATGTTGCCTGCTAACATTTATCTTCTTAGGTGATAATGCTCTGTAAATGTCTGAAGATTGCCTCTGAAGATGGCCTTGTAAGCCGAAAACAGGTTAACAATAAAAGTAATATTGTAGAACAAAAGTAAACTGGTGCTTTTCATTTATTACAATGTTGTTCGACCAAGAACCGACGGAAGCTGATAAAAGACGGAGCTATACACACTGCAGTTCATACGGTGTAAGTGTGTACATTTAACCTCGTCGTGTGCAAGCAGTCTTTGCAATCCATCACACTATTCTCGAAGTGTACGGAGGTGGCGGAAAAGAACAATGCAATTTGCCATTACATGCTGTAGTGTCTCAACGAAAATGGATTCAGATGCTTTACAGATCGACGACTAAAGCTCGTACATCGTTGTGGGATTGTTCCGGTAGATGTTTCTTTCCGTCTGCCACACGAAAAGTAGCCGCATTAGTCAGATCGGGCTAATGTGGAGATCAGTCCGTACCTGAAACAGTAAATTAGCAAATAATTCAGCATAATTCCGAAATATTCATCAAGAAAACGTAAAACTTGTTCTGTATGATGTAACCTAGCCCCTTTCCACATCAACTGGTGATCTTCTAATGCTAGCTGTGCGGCGACAAACTGTTCCAAAGCTGTAACGTAAGATTCACTATTGATATGGCATGTAAAAATGGCTAATAGTACTTCCGATGCATACCGTTGCCCAAACAGTAATTTTAGAAAAATACGGTGGTTTTGCTTCAACACAAATGGGGATTTTCGAAACCTAGAATCGCCACTTTTGTTTATTCACGATTCAGTTCAGGTGGCAGGTGTTTCATCCGTTCGACTACGTCAAATCCTTCATTACTAATCATTGTGGAATTTGCTTCGCAACGTCAGCCCTCTGTCTCGCAGTTCGTACAGTTACGACACGATGGATTTGGATTTTGAATGGAAACGTATTTAGGCTCTGCCTCATGTCAGACTGATGTAGTAGTGAGCACTGCAACCTGACATTACATTGGCGTCCAACGACGTCAGAAAAAAGCAAAAATCGCCGGAAATCCTGGTTCAAAAGCCATTTGAACGAGGCCAAACAACGACCGACAACACCGTGGTAATTTCCGTGGTGACAAATCGAAAGTTATTTGTAACTGATACCGAAGACACAGGTGCAACCTGAGGAAAAACAGAGAGGGACTCGTGCAAACTTGCTGCTTAAAAGTCGTTGGTAGATGAGACGGACTTTCTGCGTCCTGCAGAAGATACGGCACAACATATATAGAAGAGTGCCAAGTTGCCTAAGACCCAGGCGCAAATAGCTACGTTCAAGGGGAGGTTATGGACGAGAGGCATGAAAAAGTGTTAAAGATTAGAATTTTTTTATACTAGCATTGTTTTTTATTAAAATGGAGTTTTTACCGCTTTATTATACAGGGGGTCCATACTTAAATTTCCAGTTTCAAAACGCTGCAGAAAGAGAACGACTGTTCAGTATCACCTGACATTTGAACAGCGTTGAATATTGAAGAAGAAAAGGAAACTAGCGCTTTTCATTTATTATGATGTTTTTCTCCCAAGAACAGATGGAAGATTCAGTTAACACGAACAACATATTATTGATGAGGGGGAAACTTCATGGAACAAAATGGATTCAACGAAAATTTTACCAATAGATGGGACTGTAAGAGTCTTAATGCAAATGTGGTTGGCTATAAATGACAGATGGATCGCAATACTACTGCGATGGATTTAGTTAGACATTAAGGCACCCGTACTGCATAATGTGCACGACAACACAAGTTCGACAGCCGGCCGAAGTGGCCGTGCGGTTAAAGGCGCTGCAGTCTGGAACCGCAAGACCGCTACGGTCGCAGGTTCGAATCCTGCCTCGGGCATGGATGTTTGTGATGTCCTTAGGTTAGTTAGGTTTAACTAGTTCTAAGTTCTAGGGGACTAATGACCTCAGCAGTTGAGTCCCATAGTGCTCAGAGCCATTTGAACCATTTTTGAACAAGTTCGACAGTCAACAGTTATGGCGCCGTTAGGTAAGCCCGTCCGCCAAGGCAAGGTCGTACCACACCCCACCGGAAAAAATCGGTTTTCAATTGCCCTGTGGCCAAAAATTGCACAAAAAGCAACATATCACTTGTTTTTAACCATCCTGGGGCCAAAACCCACCGGAAAAGCCAAATGATATAGCTTTATAACCGTCATGAACTGGCGCAAGACATGTTCAGTGTGCTGTCCACCGCTTTCTGCCACGAGCTTAAATCTGTAAACAACTAGTTCCACAACAGACCGTAGTGTCTCGCAGATTACCTTGGGAATGCATCGCTCAGTGTGTGCCTCATTTCAGCTACGTTCGTAACTGGAGCGCTGGACATATCTACAGCCAGAAATCATACGGATTAATATCAGGTGATCTGAACGGCCAGGTTGTAGGGAAAGCAAGGCTCATAATTCCAGCTGATTGGAAATGCCTCGAAGCAGCCGCTTCACTGGCTCTGCAATGTGCGGAGGAGCGCCATCAGCATAAAAATAGTCCTAGCCATACATCCAAATTATTGAAGGGTTTGAACGACGATTTGTGTGCGATTGACTCTCATAGCCTTCGCCAACGACGTTATCGGTAAAGGAACCTGTAAGAATCATTTCCTCGAAACAATGCGGCTCTACAATAAACGATGCATCAACCCGCACCACACAGTCACTTTCTCAGAATGGAGATCTACCGGTTAATGTGTATGCGGATTTTCCTATGCCCACCTTCTGCAGTTCTGCGTATTGACATGTCCTTGGAGATGCAAATTGGCTTCGTCTGTCCACAGAAAGTTCCATGGCCATTCATTGTTCGCTTCCATAGGAGCAAGAAATTCCAGAGGGAACGTTTGTCTTGCTGGCAGGTCAGCAGGAAGCACCTCCTGAATATGGGTGATTTTGTATGGGTAACAGTACAAGATGCTTCGTAGGATATTATGCACCATGCCCGCAGGCATGTCCAACATTCCGCAATTCCCCGTAGACTGTATGTTTGCACATCATCGCTCGACTCCTCCTGCACTGCAGTGGCCACAACTTCTACAGACGTTGGATCAACCACTTTCCATCCTCTGGCACATTGCACATCAAAAGAACTTATCTTTTGGAATTTTATAATCATTTTCTCCAGATCCTTAGCAGACAACTGACCAGCGCACTTTTTCATACCCTTCAGTGTTCGGAACTTCAAGCCGGCCGTGGTGGCCGAGCGGCTCTAGGCGCTACAGTCTGGAACAAAGCGACCGCACCGGTCGCAGGTTCGAATCCTGCCTCGGGCATGGGTGTGTGTGATGTCCTTAGGTTGGTTAGGGGACTGATGACCTCAGAAGTTAAGTCCCATAGTGCTCAGAGTCATTTGAACCATTTGTTCGGAACTTCTGCAGGGCTAATGGCGCACAGTCACCGATTTTGTAAAAGACCTTTACCAGCAGCGCAATCCTTCATAGGAAAGTAGTTATTTTGGGCGTCTCGGACGCAAACTGAAGAACAACCATGTGCTGCTGCTGACGCTCACAGAGCCATCTATTGTCCAAATTTGTATTATATTTTTCCATTTTACCCCTGCGTCCCACCCCCGGTAGCTGAGTAGTCAGCGCGAGAGAATGTCAATCCTAAGGGCCAGGGTTCGATTCCCGGCTGAACTGGAGGTTTTCTCCGCTCAGGGACTGGGTGTTGTGTTGTCCTAATCATGATCACTTCATCCCTATCGACGCGCAAGTCGCCGAAGTGGCGTCAAATCGAAAGACTTGCAACCGGCGAACGGTCTACCCGACGGAAGGCCCTAGTCACACGACATTTACATTTACCCCTGCGTCAATAACGTGCTGTTCAAGTTTGACGTTATTCTAAGCAATGGATCTCTTTCTACAGCGTTTGGAAAGTTAACTCTAATTACGGACGCCCTGTACATACATGCGTGCATGAGAAACACTTTTTTATGCCATAACGAATTAAAAATGTCAGCTGCAAACCTTGTCTAAGTATGTACCTTGCAGCGTTCCAGTTTTGTGCCGAGCATTGTACAGACTTGTGGCTATTTCGGAAACAGTAAAAGTACAAAACTTTTAAATTAGAATTAATTCGAGGAGCATCACGATGTGATTATGAAAAATACAACGAAAGAATGGCAGCTACTTGAGGAACATTTCAGTCTCTTGGCAAGTTTTCACTTCAAATGTTTAATAAAATGTTTAAAATTCGAATAACGAAAGCTCTCGCTAGGGCCAGTAAAAGTTAATTATATTTCGTTAAAAAAAATCAGATGATGTGGTTAATCTGTCGAGGGTCTTGGGTGCTTCGCTCACTGAGAAATTTTCCGAGAAAAACACGTTTAAAGTTTGGAGCATAAAGAACACTTTGTTTCAAAACTTACGGTTAATTTTCGAATCCAGGACCAAAGAGCAGTCCTTCCTCTTCCACAAAAATGCTCTTGTTGTGAATCTGATGCTGTATTTTTCAGTCTGGGCTCTTTTCACAGGCTGAGACATTCCTTGTTCTGTGGAGGCCGCTTGTTTCCTGCCGGGTAACTCCGCCAAGTTTTTGCTGATCGTTCGTATAACGATTCCTAGCCCGTCCAAGGTCTTCAGAAGAGATGAATAGGCTTCACTGAATATACCAACAGCTGTACATGCTGCTGTTCGAACAGTTTTTTCCCCGCAATCAATGTTTCGATATCAGTTTCCAAATAGACGTGTTGAAGCTCTCGTCGTTATTTTCCGTATCGGCGTCGGTGTATCCTTTAAGGAAACCTTCATTGTACAGAAATTCGTACACGGTAAGAATCTTTTCTTGGACAAATTCCCTTCATTACGCTGTAACTTCTAAAATACTTTTACAATTAAAAACCCTCTTGTTGCAGTCATAATCTGTACACTTAAGGGATGGATACTATGTAAGAAATCTTTCTTGTCATCGACTGCGATCAAATGCTCCATTTAAACCCAGGGAGAGACTGAAGTAGTTTCGAAGTGAAGACCCATCTGCTAACCGTGCGTACAGGGTGTTTTACAGTTCCTAATATTGGCTTATATGGGTTGTAGAGATGACATAGTAGATAAATTTCTGATAAGGAGCCAATGTTCGCAAATGTACTATTTTGGTATAGATAAATTCGAAGATCGGATCTTTTTCAAATCTCATGCTGCACGGTGCGTACACGGTGGAGACGATGAGCTTCAAGCTGTGTGCTCTGCGGTAGAGTCCGCGCAGAACACCATCACCGGTAGCTGCGCAGACTTCACGGAACGCGTGGGGAGAGCGGTAGTGGTGGGGGTTACGGGCAGGCGTAGTAGGGGAAATGCGGAGCACCGGAGGGAAAGTGCCTGTCTAAACTGAAGCATAGGCTAACATTTTTTGTAAATATTAAGTGGGGCCCCTCCACGCCCACACTTGTATAGTGACTATTCAAAAAGATCATTCACCTCTGCTTATATCAGTATATAAATAAATTCCGCCGAGAACGCACCGATTTGTTTTCATCTGCCTTTTAACCATTTGTAACTTTCATAGAGTATCTTGAGTGGCGAATTTTATGCAAAACCTACACATATCTCTGATTGCCATGTTAGAATTTGCTTCTTTTACCAAAATACAGTGGAGTTTACACAGTCTCACCTCACTAACATGCTGTGCAGACGAAATTGCGATACAATTCTGAAGCAGTGGTTTATTAAGTGCGATAGTGAGAAAAAGTAAGGTTAATAGCTTATAGAAAGCTCATTCTCAGTACAAATAAAAGTTTAATGTTGTTCCAAACCCGTAGCATTTCTCGTTTCACCAGGTATCGATGATCCTTAAAAATTACATTCTTTCGTCGAGAAAGTTACTAGAATATCACACTAGACAATGAACTTTGCATAATAATAATATTGCAAAATACTCTCCTCTTTCCCTCATTTCGATATGTGACATCGTTTATTAAATATGAGGAATGTTGTGGATATTTCACTTTGGCCTTATCGCTGGTGTTGCGCGATCGCAAATGAATGTGCTGCGTCAGATCAGTTTTCTCGAGATTGGTGACAGATAGAAGCCTCTACCCAAGTCTGAAGAAAAATGCAATATCTTAGCTAAATTTCGTAAGCAGCAACATAATATATAATAAGCACCAAACGAAAAACCAAAGCGACCTCTGTTTTTCACTGAAAACTTTTCTGAATTTCACGGTGTCTTACTTCCACGCGGATATCACAATAACAATGACCATTAAAGATATGATATGCACACCATAATAAACCTTACATACACTCCTGGAAATTGAAATAAGAACACCGTGAATTCATTGTCCCAGGAAGGGGAAACTTTATTGACACATTCCTGGGGTCAGATACATCACATGATCACACTGACAGAACCACAGGCACATAGACACAGGCAACAGAGCATGCACAATGTCGGCACTAGTACAGTGTATATCCACCTTTCGCAGCAATGCAGGCTGCTATTCTCCCATGGAGACGATCGTAGAGATGCTGGATGTAGTCCTGTGGAACGGCTTGCCATGCCATTTCCACCTGGCGCCTCAGTTGGACCAGCGTTCGTGCTGGACGTGCAGACCGCGTGAAACGACGCTTCATCCAGTCCCAAACATGCTCAATGGGGGACAGATCCGGAGATCTTGCTGGCCAGGGTACTTGACTTACACCTTCTAGAGCACGTTGGGTGGCACGGGATACATGCGGACGTGCATTGTCCTGTTGGAACAGCAAGTTCCCTTGCCGGTCTAGGAATGGTAGAACGATGGGTTCGATGACGGTTTGGATGTACCGTGCACTATTCAGTGTCCCCTCGACGATTACCAGTGGTGTACGGCCAGTGTAGGAGATCGCTCCCCACACCATGATGCCGGGTGTTGGCCCTGTGTGCCTCGGTCGTATGCAGTCCTGATTGTGGCGCTCACCTGCACGGCGCCAAACACGCATACGACCATCATTGGCACCAAGGCAGAAGCGACTCTCATCGCTGAAGACGACACGTCTCCATTCGTCCCTCCATTCACGCCTGTCGCGACACCACTGGAGGCGGGCTGCACGATGTTGGGGCGTGAGCGGAAGACGGCCTAACGGTGTGCGGGACCGTAGCCCAGCTTCATGGAGACGGTTGCGAATGGTCCTCGCCGATACCCCAGGAGCAACAGTGTCCCTAATTTGCTGGGAAGTGGCGGTGCGGTCCCCTACGGCACTGCGTAGGATCCTACGGTCTTGGCGTGCATCCGTGCGTCGCTGCGGTCCGGTCCCAGGTCGACGGGCACGTGCACCTTCCGCCGACCACTGGCGACAACATCGATGTACTGTGGAGACCTCACGACCCACGTGTTGAGCAATTCGGCGGTACGTCCACCCGGCCTCCCGCATGCCCACTATACGCCCTCGCTCAAAGTCCGTCAACTGCACATACGGTTCACGTCCACGCTGTCGCGGCATGCTACCAGTGTTAAAGACTGCGATGGAGCTCCGTATGCCACGGCAACCTGGCTGACACTGACGGCGGCGGTGCACAAATGCTGCGCAGCTAGCGCCATTCGACGGCCAACACCGCGGTTCCTGGTGTGTCCGCTGTGCCGTGCGTGTGATCATTGCTTGTACAGCCCTCTCGCAGTGTCCGGAGCAAGTATGGTGGGTCTGACACACCGGTGTCAATGTGTTCTTTTTTCCATTTCCAGGAGTGTATAAAGCTATAAGTAAAGTAAAACTGAAATTTTTACCTAATATTTTCTGTTAATCCGTTCGAGACAGATTATCAAAAATTTATCGACTAAACCCTCTCTACAGCCCGAAAAGCATTTAGTAGGAATTGCGTAATACCCCGTATACATACACAAGGATTTCGTAATTTTTGTCTGGGATGTATAGCTAGAATAAAATAAAACCCCAGTTCTGACCAATAATTTTGCAAGGTTTCTCTTTGTTATAAAGCAAGTATTGGAATTGCTTGATTCCTCTCGAATTTCCTCTTTTTCCATTAGCAACATGCCTGATATTTGTCTGCAAATTCTCTCATACTTCAATGGGTCGTCGTACAACAACCCACTCTACACTTTGCGGAAGGGTATGGAAAGTTCTAAAAAAGCTGCAATCTGTTTGTAACACATTTTTCCTTTCTGGCAGATAAAAGTAAGAAAAATATTAAATCTTGCTGAATTAATGCAACGCATGGGTAAGGGTTTGCCTCGGGAAAGATACGTCACAAGTGCGGTTGCACGATCTCGTGAACAATATGACACATATCTACATGTACACCAAATTTCCTATTGTACTGAATTACTGTTATTGAATACTTATAGCATCGCCGCGTATCATGATGTTTTGATGTATTTGGCTCTGGTGACTATTGAACATGATTATTGTTTGAAGGTTCGTTGACGGTGAAAATTCTGTACTGGCTTCGACGTGGAAAGCGATAATGAACTTTACTTCCTTCTTCGTTCAAATATATCTACAGGTGCGATAAGCAATCGGTCATCCTTCCTTCAAACAATGTGTGCAAAATATCCTGATGCATATCCTGGAGCACAAGAACCCATCAGAATAAAATCAATATGATAATGAAAAAGGGTTCCACAATGAATGCAGATACCTCCAATCGAGGATAAAACGATTATTATTCAGTAGATGACATATTACACACAGAAATGGCGACACATACCTCTTAATGTCTCGGACTCAGAAACGACAGTAACTCACCAGAATAGGAACTTATCGCTTCCTAAAACTTCGTTTGTTTTATAAAAAAATTAATCTAATACACTGGTTGCTTATTACGCCTTATGTATACTGTCTGTGAGTTCCAATTGACATCGATTTTTCAATCTTTGCTATAAGATACACACTTCGTGACGTAAAAGTTGTTAGAAGATGATCGTTTCATAGCAAAATAAAAATATAGAACATATATATTCTTCGTGGTTAAGTGCCCTCTTCCAAACACTGTTCTTGCGCGAATCGGGTATCTCGACTAAAATTTACTATTTCCGCAGCCTCTTTTAACGGAGTCCCAGAAACTTGTAATATGGGCTACGACCCATGTCTACAGATGCAATATTTTGTGCATAGTCGCCGATCACAACCACAGACTTGTGAATGATGCTGTGATCGAGGAATAAGCATAAAATGTTGAGCAGTCACGGGTTCCATTTTTCACTTCAAGCTACTGCGACTCAGCCATCTATCACAGTGGAAGTTAGAATGTTTATCAACGATATAATGCAGATCCAGTATTTTCTCTGAGAAGTGCTTGGTAGCTGACACCGATTTCTTGTAAGAAACTGAAGGAGATGTGTCCCGTACTGTATGTCATGGTGGAAATAAAGACATCTTCCCGGTGAATACAACAGTAGTTATTGGCGGAAGCTCGGATTTTCACGGTGAATCAACACGAGCGTATCAAGAACAATTTCCATAGAAAGTCGGTCGGGAAAAATTCGTTGTTACGCCAAAAATTTGCACGAGTCACAGAATTCAGGAAAGTTGTCAGACGGTGAGAAGATATTTGTCCAAAAGAGAGAAGAGCTTAGAGCCGTTACAAGCTTCAGTTACTCTAGAAGTAACCTCTTGATACTGCTTAAATGTCCATTTTGTAAGCACGAAAGTGTCATGTGGATTTTCAGTCAACTCCAGGACAGACGCTGCAGAAGAGGTGTTCTGCATCGCAGTGTGCTTGGCCGTTAAGGCTCCGTCAGCCTGCTTTCCTGGAAGAGTCAACAAATATTTTGCTTCCTCCAAACTATAACTCGGGGAAAGACCATGAAGGTAAAATTAGAGAGATTGAGGCCCACACGGAGGCACCAGCCAATCGTTCTCCCGTTAAGCACTCGCGACTGGAACATAGAAAGTGGGAAGAAGCGACGTTACAAAAGTACCCTCTGTCACGTACCGTAAGGTGACCTACGGATTGTGAACTTCTCGATTTGTGCAATAATCTGTTTATGGTGGAGTGACCCCCTACGGCAAGTAGTAAGTCTCAGAGAAGTTATTTAGTACAGGTGACTTTACATGGCCCGGTGACCATACTGTACTACATAAAGACTACCTCTTGTTAACTCTTTCAGTAATTAACGCGATAGTAACTCGGTGCTCTAATTTCACTGTCAGCTACTACGCGCATGGATGTCCACTGTAGACTGCGCTCAATGGTAAATTCAGACGATTTTAATTAAGTCGCTGTGATGATTACCGGAATTAATTTCGCTCAACGTTACGACCACCCAAGATTAATAGGTGTGGAATTAACTAGCTTATTAGCTGATTTGCACGATTCCTACGGAAACAATGCAGAGCGAATCAATTCACAGTCTATGTGTACATTATTAGTTTATGTGGATGGTTACAAACTAGTCATTTAGAGATTATTAAATATCATAAAATCTTTAATTTAACAAAAATAAGCGCACCTATCTTCAATGGCATTAACGGCCCTCATACTGACATTACACATATTGCGACAGAAAATATGTCTGTAGCTGCAGCACCCACAATATGTACCAAATCGAGATGCCGCAGTTCTGTTAGACTCGTGGATTATACGTGTAAAGAACTGCTGGTGACAGCCTTTACTCACCCAAATTTCTGTAACGACTTTGTTGCTCTCATTAAGTGAGAAATCTGTTGGAAGAAATAATATCTTGACATGATAATTAAATGGACACCTTATCTGCAAAGAGGCGTTGATATACTTCATTGGGGACATGTTGAAAATGCGTGTCCCGACCGGGACTCGAACCCGGGATCTCCCGCTTACATGGTAGACGCTTCATCCATCTGAGCCACCAAGAGCACAGAGAATAGTGCGACCGCAGAGACTTATCCCTTGCACGCTCCCCGTGAGACCCACATTCCCAACATGTCCACACCACTACATCCGTAGTGCACCTAATAGATGTTTGCCCATCATACTCATTACTCGTGGCAGATTAACCTACCACGTCCAATACGAGTTCAGGCATAGCGTGTGGACATGTTGGGAATGTGGGTATCACGGGGAACGTGCAAGCGATAAGTGCCTGTATTCGCACTATCCTCTGTGCTCTCGATGGCTCAGTTGGATGGAGCGTCTGTCATGTAAGCAGGAGATCCCGGGTTCGAGTCCCGGTCGGGGCACACATTTTCAACATGTCCCCAATGAAGTATATCAACGCCTCTTTGCAGCCAGGGTGTCCATTTAATCATCATTTCATTCAAGCAAAGCTGCATGGTTATCAACGGTAACCGTTCTTTCGCGAACAGAAACTACCGTCATATATAATATCTTGACAGTTGCTTGTTTACCCGATGCTTACATTTCACTGATCCATGTGGCTCAGTGGTTAGCCCACTGGATTAGCATTCGGGAGGACGACAGCTGAAACCCGCGTCCGGCCGTCCTGATTTACGTTTTCCCTGATTTCACCAAATCACTTAAGGCAAATGCAGGAATGGTTCCTTTGAAAGGCCACGGCTGCTTTCCTTCCATATCCTTACCTAATACGAGTATGTGCTCCGTCTCTAATGACCTCGATGTCAACGCGACGTTAAACACTAATAACCTCCTCCTCCTCCTCCGCTTTCCAATATAAAGGGTGTCCCAAAAAAACACCGGCTAGCTTCAGGAGCAGGTTCCTTAAACCAGAACAAAAAAAAACCTCCAGTGGACATGGGCTCTAAAATGCATACATTACGAGCTGTAACCACTCGATCATCTTCGATATTATGAAAAACTCTTTTACTCCATGGACTTAGCTTGCCATAGCTTCGGAGAAGGTAGTATGGATCAAGCCATAAAAAAATCCGGTAAACAGGTAAACATGGGGTCCATAACGCGTAACTTAAAAGCTTCGAGCACTTGTTCATCTTGGCTAGTGTGAGACACGTCTCTTCCACTGAACAGGCGTTCATAGCTTTTAAGGTATGCATTTTAGAGCCATTGTTTAAAAGACATTTTTCTCTTGTTTCGGTATAAGAAATGTGTCTCTATAGATTGTCGGTGCTTTTTTGGGACACCCAGGATATTTTATGTAGTAGATCGCGATATTTGTCTTTGACATACTTCACGCGAGTTGTCTATAAACACTTTGGATTAGTCGTTACTTGCACTGTAGTAACCTCTTAGTCGCTTGTGCAGCTTTCTTGAATTGCGATGTGAAATGCTGCTGCGGTTGCAATCGAGAAGCTAAAACCGTGTTTCAATATTTAAAATGAAAGCAGTGTCCTAGAAAATCATTTATTGACCACATTCTGAAGTTTTAAATGTAATTACTCCATAGATACCAACTAAGAATTTTATATTAATATACTAGTAAGAAATTCACTCTGGGGAACGAGGTGTCTGTTTTGCTTTAAATGTTTGGCTGGGCTCTGAGCACTATGGGACTTAACATCTATGGTCATCAGTCCCCTAGAACTTAGAACTAATTAAACCTAACTAACCTAAGGACAGCACACAACACCCAGTCATCACGAGGCAGAGAAAATCCCTGACCCCGCCGGGAATCGAACCCGGGAACCCGGGCGTGGGAAGCGAGAACGCTACCGCACGACCACGAGCTGCGGACTTTAAATGTTTAGTACGAAGGCGTGCATAGAAGCATAATCTGCTATTTCAGGCATATTATAAGGCCAAATAACGCTTTCCGTTTTTCGTCGACTAGAAAACATCGAATATAGTTTGAAAAAAATTACGTTTTTCTTGTTAAACACCACCATATCATTTTAGACTGCAGTTTCGTGGTGGTATGATTCTCTCTACATCTCTAACTTTGCTGATATGACTGAAATTGCAGACATTTGCCAGAAACATAACAAGCATAATTCAAGTTAAACAGAGGCCAAGAAACTATACCCAAGGATATAAACATTTACTATGCATACGTAAAAAAACTATTTAAAAGATAGAGCGGTTGAAGGCAATAGTTACAGTAAATAGAAAGCACAATTACAGAAAAAAATTTATAAATTGTGTCACAATATTTTTAAAACCCTTCACGCAATCTGGTAAATTACTGGTATCGGAAACGGAACATCCGCTTTCACCCCCACCCCCACCCCCTCCCCCTCCACCTCCGGCGATGGTCTGTTTCTCACTCAGTAAATTTAGGCTTTAATTTTTGATTAATTTTGCAAAGTGTGACACGTAAATTAAACAAACGATCACAATTCCAAGAATGACAAGAGTAATATGGACAGTGAAAACACAAACACAGTAAACGAGTAGCTGATTCACTGGCAGCCAAGATGCGGAATATGGGACGGGGTACACAGCATTCATCGCTCTGAACCAGGCAGACATTTCCATGAACAAGTTGCGTCCGCTGATCTTCGTAGCCTCCTTGTCCGCATAGCTCTACGGTCATATTGTCCTTTAACGGAATGAGTGAAAGGGAGGTGGTCATACGCGTAACCTAGAAGACGGAGAAGAATCAGTGGAATATAAGTGAGACGCTCTGATCCGTCTCCATGCCGTCTGCAGGCAGCAATATAGTACTGAACGTGACGGGGTGGCCGATGGTACGGAACGTAGAGAGAAACTTGATACATTTAGATTCTACTGCACTGTGTATATTTGTGCGCATCTCAGTCTACGATAGACAGTGATTATTTGTAATCATAGCAGAAATACTCAGGTATTAGTGTTAGTGTTAGTACTAGTAACCTAATTTCAGTAGTAGTAAGATTTACTGGACATATATAAATAAAAATGTAGGTGGTGGTCGTAGTTTTAGCGACTTTTTTGTAACTGTAAGTGTTAGTTGTTTGTTATTGTGGCAGTTGTATATGGTGTTGTAACGGTAGTAATAGCTGTAGGTGTAACTGAAAATGAGAAGATAATTTGAAATAATAAAAACCTCTGGCAGTATTTCTATTACAATAAAGAAAGGCTCAGACTGTGGATGCAGAGGGATGCCGTAGGAAAACGATAAGTAACCATATAAGTGTAGTTCTGTTTGTCCATTGTTGTAATCAAGAAAATATAAGTATAAATGGAAATAAATAAAAAATAAATGTCTACATATCTGTGAGCACCAAACGGCTCTCTGAAAACATCTGCGCGACTTCAAATTTCTTCAATTTATCATATTGATCATTTTGTGAGATATATGCGAAAGAAACAATGTTGATACACACTCATTGGACGTTTATATCTTGGAATTTTAACAACAATCATCTTTTTGGAGCGGAACGCATTTCTTGCAGCATCTGCATTCGTGATGAGACTCTCTTCTACGTCAAACTGCAACTTAACAACCAACGTCCAAGATTTTTTGTTGTTGATAATCCAACCATTGTGTTCACCTATTTGACTGTACTGGTTACTCAGGAAAGGAGAATTAAGTATAAATGAAGAGTAGATTGAAATTCAACAGAGCCATAGGGGAGCCCAATGTACAAGTGACCTGTTCTGGAACAATTACGAGCCTCTGAAATTTCCTAAGTCGTAGCTGCTGCAACAGCAAATACTTACTGTAAATTACACAGATACATATTTTCGTCACGATACATCTTACGTTTTTTTTTCAGGTAAAACCACCACTGGAAGGGTTTCTCGTTCGTTTGCGATGTCTATGTGCACGTTCCTATGGAATTTTCTTCTTGGGCACCGGTGCTGTATATAAAATATAAAAGAAAATCGAAGACAATGAACGGCGAACAAGGAAAAAAAAGCCTGACTGTGAAGTCTTCTGGTAAGGTAATATTTTTCGGATGGCCAATAACACGGCAAAGGGGCAAGAGGGAGTGATTTGAAGCACTGTTCCACCATTCCCTGCCTCGCATGGGTGCTCTCAGCTGCCTACCGTAGTTCAGTTTAGGAGGGGTAATCCCGGAAGTCTCAGAGACAACTATTGGTATAAGAATGTAATAGCGAAGACATTACGGGTAACGGAGGAAATACTTTAAATGATCAACAAACAAATAATTCAGCTGAAAGGAAGAAAAACGGAAATGTTCGGCAAAATAAGGGAGTGTAGAAATATAAACCGAAATAAAAATAAATATGAAGTAAAATGAATATATTTCGAAATGGCTACATCAAACAGGTGAAGAAATAAATGGTTGGCAGTAGGACAGAAGCAGTTTTTATTAAATTCAAAACAACAATCATAGAATTTAAAAATTCAAGTCCTAAACATTAAGAATGGGAAAGAAGTTTCACTTTTAAAAGTATGCAGCTGAAGTGCGTAAAGAACCCTTATTTGGGGCTGCACGTGTAGAACCATTTGGCCATGTGCAGGTTACTGGCGCATGCGTATCTGATACGAAAGCACCAGATGAGCTGTGACATGGCCTGGCAGCAAACTGAAAGTTGAGGCAAAAGTGGAGAAAGAGGCCAACTTGTGCAGATGGATTCGTACATGGCACAGCTCAGCCTTCGAGAACCGCTCCTACATGCGGCTAAATGCCATGTGAAAAGTGCACTGTGTAGACTACAAAATTTATCTAGATTAAAAAACTTGTTATAGACGAGAGAATTCATAGAGCGTTCGAATTAGTCCATGCGACAGAAATTTTGGAAACTGTGCTATGTTTTGCTGTTTATGTAACCCCGCGAAAGTACATTAAGCATTATTATACGCAAGCGTTTACAGCTAGGTATAAAGTCTAAACAGCGCACAGTAGTAGACAGTTGCAGCAGTTGCTGCTTATTTGTATAACGCGTATTTCCGGTGTAAATTCAATTTTAACTAACAAAGAGTCATGATCCACGTACACAGTGATGAAGTGAATGAAATGATCGTATAGCCGGGAACCTGTCTGGGATTGTTCAGTTGCTTAGTGCAAGTCTTAGTTGTACAATGTCTCCTCGGCAACTGGCTCCTCTTTGTGATGAAAATGAACTGAATTATTAAGGACAACATAAAAACCCAGTACCAAATCGAAGACAAGCTCCAACCGGTCCGGAAATAGAACGCAGAACCTTGCGATGCAGAGGCAACGATGCTAGCCACTACACCAAATGTTGCGAATGGATGCAGTGATCAACACATGAATGCAGATATGTAGCTGCCAATGCATGGTTTTCGTCCTCGCGTGTCCAAATGGTAGCTCAGTCAGTATCATTGACGAAACTGATAATTAATTAATTAAACAGTAAAAAATTGATTTTTATTCAAATCTGGTCCTACTCATTATTAAAGCTGTGCCAGTCCCAAGCCCGGGGCCTCACCATACAAGTGGTTAGGAAGGAGGAGGGGGAGGAGTAACAACCTCGTTGAAAAACCAAGGTTCACCTGGCCCGGGTGACAGTACCTTGTAAGGGCTCCTTGCTAGGACTGCAGTGAAAACCTCAACGGTAGTGAAGGCGGAGGGAATAGTTCTCGGTATGGCGGAACTAGCGGAAGAGGCAACCAAATAAAACAATCCACCTGGCGTCTGTCTTGAATCAAGCGGCTAAGTGGTCAGTGTCTGTTCACCAGCGGTGCGGCTGAGAACAGTTCCTCGGAGCTACCAACCTCGAGTTGAATCCTTAATGGACTTGTTCCCATAACCAAACAAACAGTTCAACGGATGCGCGCCTTGTAAGATATTTTACCCCAGGAAGTAACCAATCTCCAATTTCTAAGTACATTAAAAGTAGGCATTCGGATTGTGGGGGCCTACAGCAATGTGCGAAGAATGTGTCGGAGCACCCTGAAACTTGCCTTAAGCAAGAAACAAATAAAACGAAACACCAAAATATAAACTATTTGGCAACTTTCAACGTAAATTCACTTCTAAAAACAGGAAAACTTAAAACGTTAATAAATTTTATAAAACAGAAAAATACACTCCTGGAAATTGAAATAAGAACACCGTGAATTCATTGTCCCAGGAAGGGGAAACTTTATTGACACATTCCTGGGGTCAGATACATCACATGATCACACTGACAGAACCACAGGCACATAGACACAGGCAACAGAGCATGCACAATGTCGGCACTAGTACAGTGTATATCCACCTTTCGCAGCAATGCAGGCTGCTATTCTCCCATGGAGACGATCGTAGAGATGCTGGATGTAGTCCTGTGGAACGGCTTGCCATGCCATTTCCACCTGGCGCCTCAGTTGGACCAGCGTTCGTGCTGGACGTGCAGACCGCGTGAGACGACGCTTCATCCAGTCCCAAACATGCTCAATGGGGGACAGATCCGGAGATCTTGCTGGCCAGGGTACTTGACTTACACCTTCTAGAGCACGTTGGGTGGCACGGGATACATGCGGACGTGCATTGTCCTGTTGGAACAGCAAGTTCCCTTGCCGGTCTAGGAATGGTAGAACGATGGGTTCGATGACGGTTTGGATGTACCGTGCACTATTCAGTGTCCCCTCGACGATCACCAGTGGTGTACGGCCAGTGTAGGAGATCGCTCCCCACACCATGATGCCGGGTGTTGGCCCTGTGTGCCTCGGTCGTATGCAGTCCTGATTGTGGCGCTCACCTGCACGGCGCCAAACACGCATACGACCATCTTTGGCACCAAGGCAGAAGCGACTCTCATCGCTGAAGACGACACGTCTCCATTCGTCCCTCCATTCACGCCTGTCGCGACACCACTGGAGGCGGGCTGCACGATGTTGGGGCGTGAGCGGAAGACGGCCTAACGGTGTGCGGGACCGTAGCCCAGCTTCATGGAGATGGTTGCGAATGGTCCTCGCCGATACCCCAGGAGCAACAGTGTACCTAATTTGCTGGGAAGTGGCGGTGCGGTCCCCTACGGCACTGTGTAGGATCCTACGGTCTTGGCGTGCATCCGTGCGTCGCTGCGGTCCGGTCCCAGGTCGACGGGCACGTGCACCTTCCGCCGACCACTGGCGACAACATCGATGTACTGTGGAGACCTCACGCCCCACGTGTTGAGCAATTCGGCGGTACGTCCACCCGGCCTCCCGCATGCCCACTATACGCCCTCGCTCAAAGTCCGTCAACTGCACATACGGTTCACGTCCACGCTGTCGCGGCATGCTACCAGTGTTAAAGACTGCGATGGAGCTCCGTATGCCACGGCAAACTGGCTGACACTGACGGCGGCGGTGGACAAATGCTGCGCAGCTAGCGCCATTCGACGGCCAACACCGCGGTTCCTGGTGTGTCCGCTGTGCCGTGCGTATGATCATTGCTTGTACAGCCCTCTCGCAGTGTCCGGAGCAAGTATGGTGGGTCTGACACACCGGTGTCAATGTGTTCTTTGTTCCATTTCCAGGAGTGTATAATGATAACAGCACTCCAAGAAACAAGGTATACTGATGAACATTCATTTGATTCGGAGGGATTCAGAATCTTCAAAGGGACGCCGGGAAAAAAGAGTAATGAAGAATGTACCCCAATTTGGAACAGGATTCTTTGTAAACTAAAATATATTAAACTCAGAAGGAGAATTTAAATCTATCAGTGAAAGACTTTCAACATTAACCTTCAAATCAATAAACAAACTGTATACCATTGTAAATGCAAAAAAATCAACAATGATAAAAACAGAACACAAAAAGAACAAACAGAATTTTTTTAGTGGGAACTGTCAAACACCTTAGAGTAGATTTCATCCAAAAACCCAATAATATTGCTGGGAGACTTTAATGCTCAAATCGGCAAAGAACGTCATCACCAATCCATACTAGGCAAATTCCCTGCACATAAAAGAACCAATGCAAATGGAGAAAGACTCATTAGTTTGTGCAGAGAACATGACATAGTTCTAAAATCTACATTTTTCCAAAAAAACTCCCTGGGGAACAAACTAAAGGGTATCTCCGAATCCAGTCTGTGGGGAGAAACAATTTGACCATGTTGCTATAAGCAGAGAGACTACATCAGAAATACTCAATGTAAATGTTGCTAAAAGTGTAGGTTTAGATTCAGACCACTAACTATCGTTAAATTCAAAATCAGGCCAATATATAAAAGAAAGAGCCAATATCAACCTATAAAGTTTGACGCTCAGAAATTAACTAAGGAAGATAATTTCATGACACTTTTGGAAAAGAGAACACCTAAAACATCGGAACAATTTCAAAAAGACATAGTACAGACAGCAGAAGAAAACATTCTCCTTACCAAAAAATGGGAACATGCCTGATGGAATGATGAATGTGACGAACTAATCCTGACAAGACAACGAGCTTGGAACATATGGAATGCAAATAAAAAAGATAAAAATAGGAACTCCCTAAAATAAGCCAGGAAGCAAGCATCAAAAGGCCTTAAAAAGATCAAAGCACAATAGATAAAAGACCAACTAGCATCAACAGACGCCAATTTCAAACAGAACTATGCTAAGCACTTTTACAAAGCTTTCAAAACTAGCTTAAAGAAATACACTCCACCTAGTCTATTTTTCAATGACCATAAACGCAGGAAACTGCATGTAATAGCACAGAGAACCGAAGAATACTTGCCGAATACTTTGAAGAACTACATAACTGTGATCCACAGAAAGAAAAATTTAATTTCGATATTGTAAGCCCAACACCACCAGACTTAAAGCCGCCAATCGCAGAAGAAATGAAAGAAATCATAAAAGACCTTAAAAATAATAAAGCACCTGGAGAAGATAATATACACTCCTGGAAATTGAAATAAGAACACCGTGAATTCATTGTCCCTGGAAGGGGAAACTTTATTGACACATTCCTGGGGTCAGATACATCACATGATCACACTGACAGAACCACAGGCACATAGACACAGGCAACAGAGCATGCACAATGTCGGCACTAGTACAGTGTATATCCACCTTTCGCAGCAATGCAGGCTGCTATTCTCCCATGGAGACGATCGTAGAGATGCTGGATGTAGTCCTGTGGAACGGCTTGCCATGCCATTTCCACCTGGCGCCTCAGTTGGACCAGCGTTCGTGCTGGACGTGCAGACCGCGTGAGACGACGCTTCATCCAGTCCCAAACATGCTCAATGGGGGACAGATCCGGAGATCTTGCTGGCCAGGGTACTTGACTTACACCTTCTAGAGCACGTTGGGTGGCACGGGATACATGCGGACGTGCATTGTCCTGTTGGAACAGCAAGTTCCCTTGCCGGTCTAGGAATGGTAGAACGATGGGTTCGATGACGGTTTGGATGTACCGTGCACTATTCAGTGTCCCCTCGACGATCACCAGTGGTGTACGGCCAGTGTAGGAGATCGCTCCCCACACCATGATGCCGGGTGTTGGCCCTGTGTGCCTCGGTCGTATGCAGTCCTGATTGTGGCGCTCACCTGCACGGCGCCAAACACGCATACGACCATCATTGGCACCAAGGCAGAAGCGACTCTCATCGCTGAAGACGACACGTCTCCATTCGTCCCTCCATTCACGCCTGTCGCGACACCACTGGAGGTGGGCTGCACGATGTTGGGGCGTGAGCGGAAGACGGCCTAACGGTGTGCGGGACCGTAGCCCAGCTTCATGGAGACGGTTGCGAATGGTCCTCGCCGATACCCCAGGAGCAACAGTGTCCCTAATTTGCTGGGAAGTGGCGGTGCGGTCCCCTACGGCACTGCGTAGGATCCTACGGTCTTGGCGTGCATCCGTGCGTCGCTGCGGTCCGGTCCCAGGTCGACGGGCACGTGCACCTTCCGCCGACCACTGGCGACAACATCGATGTACTGTGGAGACCTCACGCCCCACGTGTTGAGCAATTCGGCGGTACGTCCTCCCGGTCTCCCGCATGCCCACTATACGCCCTCGCTCAAAGTCCGTCAACTGCACATAGGTTCACGTCCACGCTGTCGCGGCATGCTACCAGTGTTAAAGACTGCGATGGAGCTCCGTATGCCACGGCAAACTGGCTGACACTGACGGCGGCGGTGCACAAATGCTGCGCAGCTAGCGCCATTCGACGGCCAACACCGCGGTTCCTGGTGTGTCCGCTGTGCCGTGCGTGTGATCATTGCTTGTACAGCCCTCTCGCAGTGTCCGGAGCAAGTATGGAGGGTCTGACACACCGATGTCAATGTGTTCTTTTTTCCATTTCCAGGAGTGTAGTTGCTGAACTATGGAAGTACTCTAGTGACAACATGATACAATGTCTATCAGCAATACTCAAAGAAATCTGAACAACACACAGCTTACCACCTGAGTGGACATCTGCACTAATACATCCACTACATAAAAAAGGGAAGAAAACAGACCCTAGCAATTAAAGGGGAATCTCCCTCTTGCCAGTGACCTATAAGATCTTGTTCAAGGCGCTTTTAAAAAGAGCAGGAGAAATACTTGACAAACAACTAGGGCAGTATCAGGTTGGATTTAGGAAGAGAAGGTCATGTGTAGAACAAATATTAAACTTAAAGAACATAACAGAAATGAGGAAAATCAGGATCTTAAAATATGGAATTACTTTTGTGGATTTTAAAAAAGCCTATGATTCAATTGACAGAAATACACTGCTTGATAGTTTAAAAGAATTGGGACTCGATACTAAAACAACTGAAATAATTAAAGAAACTTTGACAAACACAAAATCGAAAGTAAAATTTAGGGGAGAGCTCTAAGAATCGTTTGAAATAAAGTCAGGCGTCGGACAGGCAGATGGTTTGTCACCTCTGCTTTTCAGTTGCGTGTTAGAGAAGGTAGTTTGAGAATGGAGGAAGGCCATCAATACTAAAGGGATTCAACTAGGAAGGAATCCAAACAAGATCACTGTCGACTGTTTAGCCTTGGCAGATGACATGGCATTGATTACAGATTCGTTAGACAACGCCCAAGAACAAATAAGAGAACTGCAGAAACAAGCAGCCAAAGTACGACTACAAATATCCTTTGAAAAAACAAAGTTCATGGCAAACATCTGTGACACTACTCAAAATATTGCAGTTGACAACAATACTATAAAAAAAAAAACATTCCTTTAAATACCTAGGAGAGTGGATTACACACAACGCAAAAGAAAAGACAGCTATAGAAACTAGAATGCACAAAATGGAATGAGTGTTTCATATGGCCAAAATCATTTATAACAGAATTAAGATACTACCAAATAGTGGTCAGACCTGAAGCTCTGTATGCGGTAGAAGTACTTGATCTAACAAGAAATGGAGATCTTGAAAAACTAGAGAAAGTCGAAAGAAGAATTTTAACGAAAATACTGGAAGCTAAAAGAACCGATAATGCTGAATAAGCCGGCCGGTGTGGCCGTGCGGTTAAAGGCGCTTCAGTCTGGAACCGCGTGACCGCTACGGTCGCAGGTTCGAATCCTGCCTCGGGCATGGATGTGTGTGATGTCCTTAGGTTAGTTAGGTTTAATTAGTTCTAAGTTCTAGGCGACTGATGACCTCAGCAGTTAAGTCGCATAGTGCTCAGAGCCAATGCTGAATACAGGTTAAGACTAAACAGAGAGCTATACTTGAAAACTGAAAAACTAACTGATGTAATGAGGAAGAGAAGATTACAGTTTTTTGGGCATATATTCAGAATGGATAACAACAGACTAACCAAGCGAGTATTCACATTACTCAGTAGCTTCAAATCCAAGCCCGCATGGTTCTACAGGGTGTTACAAAAAGGTACGGCCAAACTTTCAGAAAACATTCCTCACGCACAAAGAAAGAAAATATCTTATGTGGACATGTGTCCGGAAACGCTTACTTTCCATGTTAGAGCTCATTTTATTACTTCTCTTCAAATCACGTTAATTATGCAGTGGAAACGCACAGCAACAGAATGTACCAGCGTGACTTCAAACACTTTGTTACAGGAAATGTTCAAAACGTCCTCCGTTAACGAGGATGCATGCATCCACCCTCCGTCGCATGGGATCTCTGATGCGCTGATGCAGCCCTGGAGAATGGCGTATTGTATCACAGCCGTCCACAATACGAGCAGGAAGAGTCTCTACATTTGGTACCTGGGTTGTGTAGACAAGAGCTTTCAAATGCCCCCATAAATGAAAGTCAAGAGGGTTGAGGTCAGAAGAGCGTGGTGGTCATGGAATTGGTCCGCCTCTACCAATCCATCGGTCACCGAATCTGCTGTTGAGAAGCGCACGAACACTTCGACTGAAGTGTGCAGGAGCTCCATCGCGCATGAACCACATGTTGTGTCGTACTTGTAAAGGCACATGTTCTAGCAGCAGAGGTAGAGTATCCCATATGAAATCATGGCGGTGAATCGAGGAAGTACAGTACATACTGACGAAACTAAAATGAGCTCTAACGTGGAAATTAAGTGTTTCCGGACACATGTCCACATAACATCTTTTCTTTATTTGTGTGTGAGGAATGTTTCCTGAAAGTTTGGCCGTACGTTTTTGTAACACCCTGTATAGACTGAAAAGGACATGGAAAACGCTGGACTTACAATAGACACAATAGAAAACAGAACACATTTCATAAAGGCAGTTTAACAGGCAGAATTTCAGGAGAGAAAGAAAACAACTAGACGAGAGTGGACTCAAGAAGAAAGGGAACAACTCTCTAAAAGATGAAGGACATTTGGAAACTTAGTAAACCTAATACAATGAAGAGTTGCCAAAGTTGATTCATCGTACCCTCCAAATGGGTTATTCGAAAGAAGAAGAAGAAAGTGTTGGCATGCACAGACGTGGCTCCAAGTGGAGCACAAGATGAAATGACAATGTATGCTAGAATTATACTTGACTTGTTATTACTAGTTTTGTATCGTTTGTGATGTGAGACTTTGCTCTTTTAGCGCTCATTTCAGTATTGTGGATCGTATGGTCCTTAAGTTCGTCTACTTCGTGATCTTCAATTCAGATGCTATGTGTCTCGCTGTTCTCATGTCTACTGCTTCTTATTACTTTCGTCTTTCTTCGATTTGCTCGCAGTCGATATTATGTTTCTTCAACAGATACTGGAATTCTGGTTCACTGTCGCTGAGGATAGCAATATCATTAGCGAATCTAATCACTGATACCTCTCACCTTGCATTTTAATTCCAATATTTATCCATCGCTAATTTAATATAGGCCAGAGGTAATTGTTTATTTTGGGGCTAAAATATTACTTACTGATGAACAAGGGGTGGTTAAGATGCGCATCAGTGAGACTATTATTAATCCAATGTTCCTGTTTCGATTTTTGTATGCACATGACAATGTTTTACATTGAAATTTAGTAAATAATACAGTGTCCTTAAGTACTCGACATTCAATTGGTATTCAGTGACTCGTAATTGGAAATCGGCTCGAAACATTCTCATTGTCAGTACAATTCAGGGCGAATGTCCGTGCCTCAGAGAATTCGCCACTCCGAGAACCAGTTAAGACAACAGTTCATTTGTTCCAATGTCTTCGTACGAAACTATTGAGTTTCAGATTAGCGCCGTTTATATCCCTTTCTTAAGTACAAGCTTACATGTAACCATAGTTCGAAAAATGTGGTGGCTCTGAGCACTATGGGACTCAACGTCTGAGGTCATCAGTCCCCTAGAACTTGGAACTACTTAAACCTAACTAACCTAAGGAAATCACACACATCCATGCCCGAGGCAGGATTCGAACCTGCGACCGTAGCAGTCACGCGGTTCCGGACTGAAGTGCCTAGAACCGCACGGCGACCGCGGCCGGCCGGAAAAAAGTGGTGTCTGTGCTACTGTAGAGTCCACAGAAATAGAAAGACATCTTCACTTGCCACTATGAAGTTCCGATTTTAATGCGATTATGTGTCGCTGACAAATCAAATTCAGCTAACACTCAGCAAACAGCTAGCCGCAAAATTCCCCTTTCTTAGACCCAAATGCACAACCAAACACTTCAAAGACAGCTTTTTCTTAACAACAGACTAGAAACTGGAGGTTATCTGTGATCTGTCGGAATAGAAGGAATGAGCGGATAGCCGCAGCACCGGTTTAATAAGACAGATCCACTCCTGGATGCTTTCACTATGTTGAAAAACCGTTAGTTGGCAATATTGTATCAACTTAGCGTTTACATACCGTATGGTTTTAGGCGCTCCTAGACGTGCTCTAGTAATTACATCTCGGAATGTGGTCACTTTAAACATGTATGTGTATAAATATTTATAAATCATTTAAACAGCCATCAAGTGAACTGACTGATACTCATTATTTTTTATTTATTTATTCATTTATTTTATTTATTACTATCCGTAACAGGTAAAGATCACAGAGCTAAGTAGTTTATTTAGGTAGCATTAACTATTATGACTGGTAAATTTATTTCGAAGTCTGCCAAATGATTGAACATCTGACTTAAATTTTTTTCTGAACTTTTACAGAATGAAGTTTTTGCTTTTTGTACTTTAAGCTCATAAAAAATGTATGGTTACAGAAGCGTTGTCTCTGTTGATCTCATGGCTCTGCCCGCCGCAGCACTCGAACATCACGATCACCTGTAAAAAAACTTATTCTGCCGGGAAGAAACAGCGGATCCTAGTGCTAGAATAAGTATTTGAAATATTGCTAAAATGATCTAATTATTAATTTAGGTTCAATGCAGATATCAGTGAAAATTAGGCATCAAAGACCTAACAGTGTATGCACGGGTAGCGACCTGTTCTTACGTTTTGCCTTCGCAATTGTACAGTGACGTCACAAACGTTCCGTGCAGTGGCAGTTTCAAGCTGTATTGATACAGTTACTCTTTGGTTTACGTTTCTATTAGTTACTATATGCCTTTCATTGTGCATCTATTTATATCGGTACAACTGCAAGCTGTTATCGAGTATATGTGGGAATAAATATCTTGTTTACTCTGTTGCTCACGTATTTGGTGACCCCGAACGGCTAGACACTCCACACCGGCTTCAGCGTTTCGCGCAGTTTCGGTTGTAACTTCCGCGCCAGCCAGCGCTGCGCTGATTCCCACACGAGAACGAACGACCCACCAGTCACTACTGAACCAGCATCCAGCATTGCAGTTGACAGGGTGACGATAAAACTCCCACCATTATGGCAACGTAATCCTCTACTACGGTTTCGCCAGCTAGAAAGCCATTTCGCCCTTGCACAAAAGTCGGCGGACGAGACTAAATACAGCCAACAGCCTTGCGGCAGTGGTAACACCGGTTCCCGTCAGATCACCGAAGTTAAGCGCTGTCGGGCTGGGCTAGAACCTGGCTGGATGACCATCCGGTCTGCCGAGCGCTGTTGGCAAGCGGGGTGCACTCAGCCCTTTGGAGGCAAACTGTCAAGTTACTTGCTTGAGAAGTAGTGGCTCTGGTCTCGGAAACTGACATACGGCCGATAGTGCGGTCTGCTGACCACATGAGCCTCAATATTCTCATCCAGTGACGCCTATGGTCTGAGGATGACACGGCGACCGGTCGGTACCACTGGGCCTTCATGGCCTGTTCGGGAGGAGTTTAATTTCAGAGACTAAATATAGCTATATTGTTACAGCGCTCACGGACGATCTAGCAGCAAAAGTGCATGACATTCTAGTCACGCCACAGGAAACCGAACGGTCGGAAGCAAAACGACTAGAGAAGCTTTTGCGCATTGATCAGGGCGGAGATCGCACTCCGCCGTTACTTCTAAGACGTTTACGCACATTGGCAAGTAACACTGTAAGTGATGATGTGCTACGGCATGTATGGTTGACCCGATTGCCGACAGACGCCCAAAAATACTTTCACTATGTGTGCGGGCGCTTTAAATGTACTTGCACAGACGGATAGTTGAAAAGTGTCCTGCATGAAGTGTGTGAACATTGACGCCACAACAAGAAAATGTGCCAACGGTGACGCTAGCTTCCCTGCAGTTGAAATTGGCAGATGTGATCACACAGATGGCTCCATTTCAAACAACGCACAACCGTCAACAGCCGCTCCGCCGACACTCACGAGGTCGTAATCCATCGCGGTTTGCACAGAACGTATGTTGGTACCACAGGAAGTTTGGTAATGACGCGCGAAAATGTACGCAGCTTGCAGGTGCAAGCCCAAGTCCCAGACACCGTAGCAGCGACAACAACTTCAATTGCAAATACGTGCCGACTTTTTGTGGTGAACCGCAATACAAAACTACAATACCTGGTCGATACAGGGTTAGAAGTGTCGGTATACCCAGCAAACACCACGCCGGGGCTGTAACAAATTATTCGCTACTAATGACTCCAAGATTAGAACTACTTTAGGGTACCATCGTTCTTTAACCTGGAGCTACGCCGCGTGTTTGAATGGCAATTTACAGTGGCAGATGTATCACGCAGTATTATCGGAGCAGATTTTTTATCGTTCTGCGACTTGCTGTCAGATCTGCGACGTCAGTATTTAACAGATTTGAGTACTAACTGCATATACCAATGAATGTCTGCTGTGTCATCCCACTAGCAACACGCACAGTCACAGACGATACATCATACATACGGTTACTGAAACCGTTCACCACATTTTCATGACATCAGGAGCACAAACCCTCGCTCGGCCTAGACGTTTGACTTCTGAAGTGCTAAAGGTGGTTGCGTGATTTATTGTAACAATCGAAAGGATTGACGTTACAGCTCGTGACATCGACTGAAGCAAATGTAGAGTTATAGTGTGACGTAGTAGGAGGAAAAATACGCCCGTTTGTGTCACAGCAGTTCAGAGTATAAACAAAATGGTTCAAATGGCTCTGAGCACTATGGGACTCAACGTCTGAGGTCATCAGTCCCCTAGAACTTGGAACTACTTAAACCTAACTAACCTAAGGACATCACACACATCCATGCCCCAGGCAGGATTCGAACCTGCGACCGTAGCGGTCGCGCGGTTCCAGACTGAAGCGCCTAGAACCGCTCGGCCACTCCAGCCGGCTCAGAGCATAAACACTAGCATCAATGCACAATATGGCACAGCCGGGAGAAAGGGGCACTGTCAGGTGAGTCTAACAGAACTTTGAGGTGCCAGGTATGCACACAGACTGCAAAACATTTTTAAAGCGATACGTGATGGGTGGCGTACCAGAGGAATAAAATTACGTGGAATGTCAGAGCGCCGTTAGGATTTGAACATGTACATTCTGATATGTAGGCCCTCTCACAGCTTCGGAAGACAATAGTTATTGTCTCACGGTGCTAGACAGGTTCACCAAGTGGCCTGAGGCATTTCCGGTGAAGGACATCACGGTAGAAACTGTATCGCAAACATTTTTTCTTGGCTACATAGCCCGATACGGAGTCCCGATGAAAATTACGACTGATCAGGGGCGGAAATTTGAAGCCTACGTCTTCAGAGCAATAAAAACGCTAATAGGTACGAAACGCATACGCACGACGGCATGCCACCCCGCCTCAAACGGTAGAGTTGAGCCACTTTATCGGCAATTAAACGTAGCACTGAGATGCCACGCAACGCCGCAATGGACGGAGACACTGCCTGTCGTGCTTTTAGGTGTGCGAACGTCAATTAAGAGTGATCTGAAGAGACTAGTAGCGTAGCTGGTATACGGACAAAGGTTACGCCTTCATGGAGAGATTTAGCACAGCATGGCAGATTACACAATTACCGCCTCAGACTTCGTCACCCAATTAAAAGAACATATAACCCAGCAGTGATCGATAATGTCAATGAATTGATTGAACAGACTCTCGTTCGTTTTTGCAGGGCTAGGGAAATGCCCTCATGTGTTCTTACCAAACGGTGCAGCACGTAAACCATTAAAGCCAGTACGGAGGGCCGTATCCGGTAGTCGGTAGGGGCAGCATGAATGATCAATGGTAGACGCACCATAGTCGCATTGGATCGGATGAAGCCAGCGTTTCTGGATGCAACAGACATTACAACCACCACGGAACACAAACCAGTGAAGACAGAAGAATCAGCAACGAGAATTGCTCCTATAAACCAGGAGCACCGCGGTGAACCAGGCACTACAACACCGAGACCGACGTCGAGGATTACTGCCCCGCTCCGTGTTAGAACCACTGACTCACGTGGTGCACCACCCGCTTTTAAGAAACAAGTAATCACGATGGGTGTTCATCTCGTTAAACTGAATACTCGGTATTGTTAACTCTAAAGCAAGGAATCATGCAGCGAGCTGTTCTGACGTTTTGCCTTCCCATGTATACAGTGACGTATACACGTTCAGTATAGTGGCAGGTTCAAGCTCTATTGATATAGTTCATCTTTGCTGTAAGTTTCTGTTATTTATAACATGCTTTACATAGTGCATGCATTCATGTTCGTGAGCTGTTATCGAGTATATGTGAGAATAAATATCTTTTCTCCATTACCTACACACGCTGCGAACAGGAGTCACTTCAGCAACAAAATCACACAAAGTCTTCGACGATATCTCATATCCACATAATATGCGGAAATGGAAATAAAATCCATTTGTACCTTTAAATCACTTGAATTGTATGCACCAAATCACACCCCTGTTTCCGTGAAAGATTTCTTCCAATACCATGCCTTTACATTAATTAACATGCTTCAAAGAAAAAAATTTCTTAAGGGTGAGCAATAACGACTCTTTCCCCAAATTCTTAAAGCATCTGTACTATCCAAGCTCCAGATAAGCAAGAGTCCTTGGTTCATCACTGGAAACACATAGAACTTTCCACAGAGTAATACAATAATCAAAGATGTTGTACATCCTTGTAGTCGTTAAAGTAATTCCGTCGTAATTTTTTTTCTTTTAGTTTTTCATAGCTGATAAACACTTTCTCACGGAGTCGTAGACAATTGATCGAGCACTCACTTCCCTTTAACTTAGATACAATGTGCAGTGTAACTGTATATGCAAGTAGTTGATCACTTTCTTCTGAGCAGTATCTTGGAGTGATATACAGAACATCAGTTACAATGTACCACTGTATCTATGAAAGAGGGAGTAACAATATTTTGTTAAAGGGATTGTGTTTATTGGCTACAGTCCTCTACAAGCATATGACTTACGAGAAAAACACACACATTAAAAAAAAAGTTTTTCATCACCTCAGTTCCGAGAGCTCCGGAACCTGTACAGAAAACTGGAATAGATATCAACATAAACATCATTTCCGCCCTTCTTATTGCTGATGAAAATCACACATTGCATGTTGTACCACCATACAGCGACACCTTCAGAGGTGGTGGTCCAGGTTCCTGCACACACCGGTACCTCTAATACCCAGTAGCACATCCTCTTGCATTGACGCATGCCTGTATTCGTTGTGGCATACTATCCACAAGTCCATGAAAACACTGTTGGTCAAGATTCTTCCACTCCTCAGCGGCGATTCGAAGTAGATCCCTCAGAGTGGTTGATGTGCAACGTCGTTCATAAACTGTTCTTTCCGATCCATCCCAGGCATGTTCGATAGGGATCATATCTGGAGCACATGCTGCCCCTATTGTCGAGCGTTGTAGTTATCATGTAGGAACTATTTCCCAAGACGTACACGATGGGGGCGTGAATTGTCGTCCATGAAGAAGAATGCCTCGCCAGTATGTTGCCGATATGGTTGCACTATCGGTCGGAGGATGACATTCACGTATCGTACAGCCGTTACGGCGCCTTCCATGACCACCAGAGGCGTACGTCGTCCCCACATAATTCCACTCCTAAATAGCAGGGAATCTCCACCTTGCTACACTCGCGGGACAGTGGGTCTAAGGCTTTCAGCGCACCCGGGTTGCCTCCAAACATGTCTCCGATGACTGTCTGATTGAAGGCATATGCAACACTCATCGGTGAAGAGAACATGATGCCAATCCCGAGCGGTCCATTCGACATGTTGTTGGGCCCATCTGTACCGCGCTGCCTGGTGTCGTGGTTGCAAATTTGGATATCTCCATGGACGTCGAGAGATAAGCTAAGCGTCATGCAGCATACTGCGCACAGTTTGAGTCGTAACACAACGTCCTGTAGCTGCACAAAAAGCATAATTCAACATGGTGGCGTTGCTGTCACGGTTCCTCCGAGCCATAATCTGTAGGTATCGGTCATCCACTGCAGTAGTAGCCCTTGGGCAGCCTCAGCGAGGCATGTCATTGACAGTTCCTGTCTCTCTGTATCTCCTCCATATCAGTAAGTAACAATACTGACGCTATCGAACCGCGATATTGACCGTCTAGGCATGATAGAACTACAGACGAGTACCTCCTTCCTGGTGGAATAACTGGAACTGATCGGCTGTCGGGCCCCCTCCGTCTAATAGGCACTGCTCATGCATGGTTGTTTACATCTTTGGGGTGGTTTAGTGACATCACTGAACAATCAAAGGAACTGTGTGTGTGATACAATATACACATTCAACGCCTGTCTTCAAGAGTTCCGGGAACGTAGGGCGATGCAAAACTTTTTTGATGCGTGTAATATTCGATCGTATAACTAAGTAGCATTACATATACCTAACCAAAATTCTCGTGTTGCACGATTCGGAATTCAGTGGTACCCTTCAGTAATAGTGTCAATAATAGTAATTTACATCTAACAGGAAAGAAATAAATACATCTTTGACTTCTGTGATAATACAAGTAGTAATCTGTTTACTTCCTTTATCATAAGAATAAACAGGATGCAAACAAACACAAATGGGATGATTCGTGTGCAGCACGTACACTGGTGTTATTACGCTCTTGGAAGTAAGTGTAGCTTACGCATTTGATATCTTGTTACTATTTCACTAGAAATGGAGCCATAAGATATTCTAATGTATTAAAATGCATCAACGTCTTTCTTAATCGCACTTTAACCTTTTTATTTCAAAAATCTTATACAGTTCCAGTCTCTGCAAAAGACTGTGAAAATGGTTGACACTGCTTTCTGCTTCGTAGCGAAACACGCGCTTGGAATACCGTTAATAATGGCGAGAAACAAGTTATTCTGAATGTATTTCACAAAATTACAATGAAAATTGTCTTTGGAGTTTTTATAGAACTGTATTTACTAAATATAAGGCATTCGTTTAGATAAGATACGAGGCCGAATCGGTAGCGTTGGAATGTGGTAATCCACTATTCTATGGATCGCTGTCTCGAATATCGCTGTAGCATTATTTTTTTTTTCGTTCAGTTGGAATGCCTACATATTTAAATATGAAATTAATCAGATATATAATAATTAACACATACTTAACAATAATTTGTTATAAAAAATGCACGTTTTGTTGTTTCTAGCTGAAGGTTGGATACAAAATTACAGTTATCGTTGCATGTATACATTCAATATTTTTTAAAAGATTGTTAATAAACGTGGTTTAAGTTAATACAACATTAAATGACTAAATTTTGGGAGGAAGATGAAAAGTCTAATACTGTAACTTACTCTTTATTTGGACTAAATCCATTTTTAATATACCACATATGTGGTAAGTTATAAGCATTGTAGAAACCTGGAAAACATTAATTTTCGAGCACACCGTACAAATGGATTTTTACAGTTGTCACCGTACCATTCCAGTCTGAGCCAAACACAATTGATCTGGAGCAAGTTAATGGATTTGTATGGAGAAATAGCACAACATTTGATCTGCCGAAAGTACTGGAACTAATGCACGACGTTTTGTCACACGTCATTGCTGAATGCTGACGAAATGCAGAAGAGCCAATTATAAAAGGAGAGTAGAAAATGTGGTTTTCTGTGGCTTCGTGGATTCTGTTGTTGATCGCCCCGTTATCGTCTTAGTAGATGACAGTTCCAGTAATGAAAAGTATTCCTCGGATTCGGATACGGAAGGAGTTCATAGATTTCCAGACGGCTGACTGAGGTGCTACCTTCAGCGGCTTCAGTATTTAACTACATGCTGCAATCGCTGCAATAGACTTTTACGTGACACATGGGTCACACAGAAATATTATCATGTGTTTAAGTTAGAAATTTTCATCGCTCTTGTTATTAATTACAGTATTATGTTAACTAAGAACGAGAGCTTGTTGTTTCCCGACTGGTCACCTAAGAAGCATTGCCAGAATTTTTTCATATATTACTTCATTGTGTTTAAAAACTAAATGACTTTCGAAGCTATACTGTTTCTCTGCTAGTCACTTTTTACGTCCTAACTGCAGCTGTTCATATCACTGAAAGTTAGTTGGACCACTTGGCCGGCCAGAGCTGTCTGAGTGAAATGCGCCGCTAAAGCTGCAATATTCGTATCATCGCTGAGTAATTTTCGCGTAATGCACATCATAAAACTTGTCCTTATTATCGTACTTGACTGCACTCGTGACAGCTTGTTTCCGCTCCACGTGGAACGAAATCCAATGACGTTCCAGCGACGGTGGAAGAATACACAGTATAATGTTTACATCTGGCTTATTCTTGCGTTGAACACAGTACAGCTGTAACTGCTTCTGTGGCAGTAATGTAAAAACATAAAACTTCCTATTGCTTTCGGGGAGTTAATAAAACGTGTGTGTGTGTGTCAAAGCGAATTCCTGCCTTCATAACACTGCACTTATCGGACTGTCTGCCATGCTAGCCTTCTCGCATTAAATTTTTGTGCTTGTATTCTAAAAATGTTACACTTGAAAATCTCTTAAATATGGTTCATGAAAATATGAAACAACCATGTTCTCTGGCTATAGAAGCGTAAGTACATTTTTGTCTCGATTTACAAAGTTAGCTTCTGCGTGTCAGCATAACAGAATGAAAGGGAGAAGTTTCCGCTTGCCGAGTGAAGGAATGTATGGAATTTTTAATTACACGCCGTGTGCAGCCCTTAAACGCTCTGCCGGTTTCAATTTATACTTGATAGTCCTCGACTCCTCGATCACATTGACGCGAACGTTCATTTATTGCTACACTTTGACGTTCTGTGCATCTATGCGAATCCACTGCGACAGCGTCATTACCTTCACACTTGTATTTTTTTCTCTCTCTCTTCAGTGTTTATTATTGTTGACTGTCTATAAACAGATAGACTAATTTTGTACTTCTCATAAAGTTTATCGCTTGATCCAGCTAAGGTGTTTCTGTAGACATCATTCTACATTTGTTTAAGCACTCTTTTCTTCGGCTTCCCACCAGCACTTTTAACGTGTGATAGAATTAGATAAGTCTCGATGGCCTAACGATTCCGAGATTCAGGGTTATTGTTTAACAGCATTTCCAGTTAATATGTCGTAGTGCTTCCTAGTTCCAGATAAGCACGTACATGATTAATTCTTTTTCATATCACTAGTGTCTTGCGATGAAACACTGTAGACGTCTTGTTAATCTAATTGTCACTTACGTCACAAAATAATCTAGGAAATAAGCCTTAAGTCAGTGGGTCATCCAATCAGTGAATCTGTGCACCATTATTAGCAGAACTACTCACACTCAGGCAGTGGACAACCTGCGGAATAAAGAGAGTAATTGAGCAACCGGGTTATTTTTTGGTTCTAGTAGGTCTTAGATTTTGTCCACAATAACGAAAAAGTGGTGTGAATAGGAATTTCATTGTAAACCACCAGATGCTGGTCGTTTGCCTGTGGTTCGCATTTCGTACACAGCTACCAGTAACATATTTGTTTCTTGAGATCTGATAATACGGAATACAAATTGAAGGTGAAGAAGAAGACCAAAAGCATAACCAGCCACAACTCCTGTTGTTTGCCTTTTTTAATGAGTCAGTTGTCCTCTCGAAGCCTGTCCTCCTTTTACAGCTGAGTAGTAAGTTCATTTTGCGTAAATGGTAATATTCCATAAATTAACTACACTCCTGGAAATTGAAATAAGAACACCGTGAATTCATTGTCCCAGGAAGGGGAAACTTTATTGACACATTCCTGGGGTCAGATACATCACATGATCACACTGACAGAACCACAGGCACATAGACACAGGCAACAGAGCATGCACAATGTCGGCACTAGTACAGTGTATATCCACCTTTCGCAGCAATGCAGGCTGCTATTCTCCCATGGAGACGATCGTAGAGATGCTGGATGTAGTCCTGTGGAACGGCTTGCCATGCCATTTCCACCTGGCGCCTCAGTTGGACCAGCGTTCGTGCTGGACGTGCAGACCGCGCGAGACGACGCTTCATCCAGTCCCAAACATGCTCAATGGGGGACAGATCCGGAGATCTTGCTGGCCAGGGTACTTGACTTACACCTTCTAGAGCACGTTGGGTGGCACGGGATACATGCGGACGTGCATTGTCCTGTTGGAACAGCAAGTTCCCTTGCCGGTCTAGGAATGGTAGAACGATGGGTTCGATGACGGTTTGGATGTACCGTGCACTATTCAGTGTCCCCTCGACGATCACCAGTGGTGTACGGCCAGTGTAGGAGATCGCTCCCCACACCATGATGCCGGGTGTTGGCCCTGTGTGCCTCGGTCGTATGCAGTCCTGATTGTGGCGCTCACCTGCACGGCGCCAAACACGCATACGACCATCATTGGCACCAAGGCAGAAGCGACTCTCATCGCTGAAGACGACACGTCTCCATTCGTCCCTCCATTCACGCCTGTCGCGACACCACTGGAGGCGGGCTGCACGATGTTGGGGCGTGAGCGGAAGACGGCCCAACGGTGTGCGGGACCGTAGCCCAGCTTCATGGAGACGGTTGCGAATGGTCCTCGCTGATACCCCAGGAGCAACAGTGTCCCTAATTTGCTGGGAAGTGGCGGTGCGGTCCCCTACGGCACTGTGTAGGATCCTACGGTCTTGGCGTGCATCCGTGCGTCGCTGCGGTCCGGTCCCAGGTCGACGGGCACGTGCACCTTCCGCTGACCACTGGCGACAACATTGATATACTGTGGAGACCTCACGCCCCACGTGTTGAGCAATTCGGCGGTACGTCCACCCGGTCTCCCGCATGCCCACTATACGCCCTCGCTCAAAGTCCGTCAACTGCACATACGGTTCACGTCCACGCTGTCGCGGCATGCTACCAGTGTTAAAGACTGCGATGGAGCTCCGTATGCCACGGCAAACTGGCTGACACTGACGGCGGCGGTGCACAAATGCTGCGCAGCTAGCGCCATTCGACGGCCAACACCGCGGTTCCTGGTGTGTCCGCTGTGCCGTGCGTGTGATCATTGCTTGTACAGCCCTCTCGCAGTGTCCGGAGCAAGTATGGTGGGTCTGACACACCGGTGTCAATGTGTTCTTTTTTCCATTTCCAGGAGTGTATTTTTGTGCTCACGGACGTGCTGAAATGTGTAACTCATGATATCAGCACCATTAGACTGTTATTTTGTTTGCCTTTGGAGGTTATGACATTCAGGCTCTACAACTATTTTCAAGTTACTCTTTATTATCCTACAGTAATAAATCAGATTACATGCCGACACACATACGAGGAACTGAGTATGCAACTTCTGGCCATACCGCAAGCTTGAAACCGATCAAAGCAGCTTCACCATTTTCACTATCACACTGCTACTCTCCTTCTAAGCCAATTCCTGCACCATGGCCAGCTGTGCTAAGTTTCTGAGTTAGGGAATCCATGGCGGAACAGCCTGACAGACGTGGTCCTGTATATTCTCGAATGGGTTGAGATCCAGGGAGTTTAGTGGCCACTGGAATACAGCAAATTTATACCGGTGCTCTTTGAACTGCGCACGTCCACTGCTGTGTGAACGCCGCTTTGTGGGACACGTTGCGTTGTTCTGCTTGCAGATGCCACCGTGATGTGGAAAAACAAACTGCGGGCGGCGGACATGGTTCACAAGGATACATTCATAAGTGTGTTGAGCCATTGTGCATTCCAGAATGACCAGATCACCCAGGGAATGCCACGAAAGCATTTCTCAGATCATAATGCTGCCTCCTCTGGCTTAGGCCTTTACAATGATTGTTGCAGGGCGTCTGCTTTCAAATGTTCCACTCTAATGAAGCTTTAAACTTGATTCATCTGAAAAGATACCTGTTACTAATAGTGGACAGCCAGTTACCATACTGCCGTGCAAATTACAACCTTCGCCGCCGACGAACAGTAGTCAGCATGGGTGCGTGAACCAGGCGCCTGCTATGGAGGGCCCTTACGCAGCAAGGTTCTCTGAACGGTAGTTAAGAGCCGACCTGTGTGGCCGTGCGGTTCTAGGCGCTTCAGTCCGGAACCGCGTGACCACTACGGTCGCAGGTTCGAATCCTGCCTCGGGCATGGATGTGTGTGATGTCCTTAGGTTAGTTAGGCTTAAGTAGTTCTAAGTTCTAGGGGACTGATGACCTCAGCAGTTAAGTCCCATAGTGCTCCGAGCCATTTGAACCATTTGATAGTTGAGAACCCCTTGGCTTATCTTGGCGATCAGCTGCTCAACATATGAACGAACCTTCGCCTGTAGATATACCCACAATTGGTTCTCACGTCTGACATCTAAGGCCCATGGTGCACTGCTGTTGCCTCAGTTCAGTTTGAAACAGCAAAGTTTTGCTAGGTACGGCTTATTTTAACCACGGCGGCACGCAGACAGTTTACAAACACGGTCGGTTCTGAAATGCTTCCACCATTGGCGCGAAAACCAATGATCATGCGCTTGTGGACGTCAGCTAAATCTCTTGGTTATCACATTTCAAAAACGAGTGCACTGTTTCTTGTGACCTCCATACACGCTTTATATACCTGCACTGGTACTGAGCCACCTATTGTCTGTAAGAGATCTAACTTTGATGTCGAACATAGGCGGTGGTCTCATTGATGCGTCTGCTCCGTGTATATAAAACTAAACTCCGCCCGAACAGGTCATGAAGGCCCAAAAGTTCCGACAGGCCGCTGTGTCATCCTCAGCCCACAGGCGTCACTGGATGCGGATATGGAGGGTCAGCAGACCACTATCCCGCCCGTATGTCAGTTTATGAGACCGGAGCCGCTACTTCTCAGTCAAGTAGCTCCTCAGTTGGCCTCACAAGGGCTGAGGGCGGACTATGTACATACAACAGTAAAATACACTGCCGGGAAAAAAATCGCCACAGTAAGAAGCAGTTGCGGAACATAAACGAAAGTTTGTAACCGTCTTTCTACATATGAAACATTGTGTGCATTGCAATTTCGCACCATTCGCATAACAGTGACGCTAGTAGTGCTACTATAACGACGCAAATCGTGTTTACTTTAAATACACTGTGCAATGGTCGTGAGCGTTGGTTTGAGATCGGACGTGATGAGTTGGTGTTAGTCAAGAATGACTTTAAGGTGACAAAGACGCCATTATCAACACCTCACTGAGTTTGAACGAGGTCTTTCAATACGGCTACGAGAAGCAAGCTCTTCCTTCTGCGATATTGCACAAATACTTGGGAGGACTGTAGCCACTGTCCGTGATATCTGGCAGCGGTGTTCACGAGAATGTACAGTCGCAAGAAGACAGGACTCGATTCTGTCACGTGGCACTGCTGGAATTGAAGACCATTGTCGCATCGTACTGCATCCGCAGCAGCAATTTGAGCGGCAGTTCGCACCACGGTGACACAACTAATTGTTACAAATGGGTTACTTCAAGGACAGCTCCAAGCCAGACGGCCAGTAGAAGACATCCCACCAACCACAAACACCGCCATTTGCGACTTCATTGATGTCAAGCGAGCGCTCATTGGAGGCAGGGTGGAGGGTTGCTATATTTTCTGGTCAAATCTTATTCTGCCTCGTTGCCAATGATGATTGTGTGTTGGTCAATAGGACAGTTGAAGGACTGCAACCAAACTGTCAGCATGCTAGACACGCTGGAGCAACACCTGGAGTCATGGTCTGAGATGGGATTTCGTATGACAGCAGGAGCACTTTCATGGTTGTCCCACACCCCTTAACTGAAAAATTGGACGTAAGTCTGGTGATTCGATAGGTCGCGCTAGCATTCACACATACTGGGAAGTGTTTCCCAAAAGGATAACGCTCTCCCACATACCTCTGTTGTAATCCAACATGCTGGATCACCAGATCTATCTCGAATTGAACACATGTGGGACATAGTCGGACGACAACTCAAGCGTCATGCACTACCAGCATTAATGGTCGCTGTACTGACGGACCAAGCGGAACAGGAATGGAATTCCATCCCACAAACTGATATCCGGCACCTGTATAGCATAACGCAAGTATACTTGCATTGAACAGTCTGGTCGTTACACTGGTTATCAGCGTACAGCATAACGCAAGTATGCTTCCATGCTTGCATTGAACAGTCTGATCGTTACATTTGTTATTAGCGTTACAGTATTTCTCACGCTTGCATTAACCTGTGAGCTTGCAAATTTAATCACTTATATATATGACCTAGACAAATGAATTCCCGAATGTCATTACCCTACATTAATTATTTTTTGTAATTTTTGGTGTTGCCATTCTTTTCCGCCAGTGTAGGTACTACTAGAAACAGAGAACATCCTTTGGCCAAACTTGCGCAACTTAGGTAAGTAACGACTAATTATTCTCGCCCTTGTTTCTGCTATACAACTTGTGAAAATCTGGAGTCGCAATGCGCGTGTAGTGCAGTTCCATTTCTAGCATGCTCACTGTATTTATCGTCTCAGAGGCCTTCTCCCGTTCGGTTCTCAGGTAATGCAATCTCAGAGTCTGTCAGCATCATGAGGAAGCGAGCGCCGCTGCACCTGATTTGTGCCCTTGTTCCGCCAGCGCCTGGCTCGCTGAGTTTTCGAACGCAGTGACGTGCCCTGGCGGCCTTACTCATTCATGGAGACTGCAGTGGAGTGGGACGGCCTCGGCAATAATTCAGGGCCCACCGGATGAACAAGGCCCGCGCCGCGATCCCTGCACGGTGCCAGTGGGCGGTGCAAATCCTTTGCCGAAGCTTTAGCTTCGTTAATAATGTGTCACAACAGCGATCAAGGGTGTAGCGAGTGTCAGACGCTCAAATAGCCAGTCGTTTTCTATCTTCTCTTGTGCATACAGCTTCGCTGTTGCTTCGTTGCTAACATTTACTTGAACTCAGATTAGTATTTCACGCGTGTAACTTGACAATATGTGATCCCGTTACAGACGCGTTCTATGTGAGCATTTTACAACTAAACGCCAATTTTTCTCGTAGCTAGAGTGACAGAACTGATTCAACAATTAAATGCCGGAACATCACAGTGGCTATACCTGTTGGTTCAGTGACTATAGCCATTCGAGTTCACGGTGTCCTGAAGCCTTCATAGAGTGGAATGACGACATGATTGTGTACTTAGACAAGTCTGCTTGTTTTATTGTTTATTTTGACACATCCTGTATCAGACTTCATACCCATCTTCACCGGTCCTACGGAAGATAAACAATATCATTAACAGTGCATTATACTGTATTACACGGGATGCGTTCACAATTTTTGGGAAAAAAATTGTAAAACGAGATTCCGAGTACGTATGAATAATAGTGAAAATAAGCCATCAGCAAATCTCACATTTCAGAGAACAAATCACAGTCGATTTTACATACAGTTGGTAAAGGCAGATATCTAACTATCCTCGAAGAAATGGAAACCATCACTCACATGAAAAAGGAACCCAATAATATTCTAAATCAATAAACATACCTA
This sequence comes from Schistocerca nitens, assembly GCF_023898315.1. Lineage (NCBI taxonomy): Eukaryota > Metazoa > Arthropoda > Insecta > Orthoptera > Acrididae > Schistocerca > Schistocerca nitens. The sequence continues at coordinate 403,892,676 of NC_064617.1, forward strand.
CAAACAAATAAACTTATGAACTACGTACAAAAAATTTTATATTAATATTATTTTTATATAGTTTATTTTTAAAATAATTATATTTTAAATGTCTTACTGTTAATAATCGAAACAACCAAAGTAAAAGAAGAAAATGAATACACGTGTGGGGCGGCGGTTAAGTTGGGAGAGAAATAATGATGACTGTACAAATGTTTGTTTGTCGAGTCAATTTCTAGCTTTTAAAATGCTGTTAATGCTGTCTTTCGCCGTTCTCAACACTGGCTCTCTATTTACTTTGTAGACCCCCAGAAAGCGATTTGACAAAACCTGAAGCCTGTAAATAGAGTTCCTAGTGCCCACTTCCTTGAGATTACAATTATAGCTACAGCTTGTAGCTCTGTAGAGTCAGGAAGTTGTTCGGGATTTCTAATCAAAGACGACTTTCCAAAATAGTTGAGTATATTCTCAAAATCACAAATATACACACAAATATCCCTCCAACCTAACTAACAGAACAGTTCAGAGTCTATTGCCAATGCAACTATAAATGTCCGAAATAATTGTTGAAATGAATGCTCGCCATAATTTGATGAAATATCTCATCAAACGCCACGCTATATAAGTAGTAGAATGTCTGTCCCGCGACGGCACGTGAAAATACGACAATACGCACACTGAGGTTAGATAATGAAAATCATTCCCGAATTAACACTTTACTTGAAACGCTTTACTGGTTACGCGCATCTCGAATAACAGAATACGGCACCCGAGGCTGTTAGTAGCACTGATACTGGCGCGGCGCGATTCCCGACACAGATGGCGTGTCATTCAGCGTCTGGAGAGAACTGGGGCCTTGGCTTCCTCGCACAGTGCTCTTATATATAAAGCCGGGGTGCGGACCGCTGAGAAAACGCTCGATCAAATCGGCTGTCTCGACTAGCCGCTGTGCTAGTAACGCACCACTTCAAGTTGCATAATAAATTTTAGCTTCTCTTGCTGAAGGCCGATGAAGCTCCTAATTTAACTGTGCATTCAGCACGCAGGGAAGTATTGATAATAAATTTTTGACGTGGCTAACTTTAATAACTTAGGCGAGAGAATTAATTTAATTGCACTGCACGCAGCAGATGGGCTCTGAACTGTCCCTTCTGAGATCCGCTATTGCTATAATTTAATAGATATTTGAAAGAAACTTTTTACAGCTTCATCATCATAGCGGACCTCCAACCTATTAAAATCTAAACATCCTAGTATGATTTATAAGCTCACTTAATCTATCTTGCTTCCTCTAGTTTTGAGATGAAAACCACAAAATCATGAATTTACACTATAATCTTAATCTGTGAAATCCAAAGTACTGTTTTTATTAAATCATTATGGAAGATGCATCTAAATACAAAATTTGAAGTCTCTAGCTCTTTTCTGTGCCGCCAATTATTTTTATAGAAAAACGTCCAAATAAAGGAAACGGCTGAAGTTATCAAGCTGATATTTAACACACATTAATTTATCATTATTCCAGACATACTAGGAAAGTTTTATGTCATTTGCTTGATTTTTAAGGTATTGCGCAACATCTATGACGTCAGAGCTAGCAGACTGACTAACACACAATGGAACTGATGTGAATTTGCTGCAGCGTGAGTAGGCTGCTTCCCTACATCACCCTCTACTTAAATTTTTTATTTATGAATGTTAATGAAAAAAAAATTTAATTACAAAAAGGGAAGCAAGAGTACAACTTAAACTCCCTATGAAAAATCAAAATTGAATTGCAAACATATATAAATATTAAAAGAAACTAACTACCTACATTAATTATTGAAATTGCGGGCATTTTCACTGCCTCTTTAGAAATGTCATTACTCAAATTTTAAGCAAAGTTAATGAATTATTTTTGGCATACATATTACCTTAGACTAACAAACACATAGAAATTGAAAAACTGTGAAAATCTTAGTTACATTAAATACATCAAATACATTTTTACACTCACAAATTCAAGGAAGATAACATGATACATAAACAGATGATTATTCCTTATCAGTCTTTTATAAACCTGAAAGAAAAGTTCACAACGAAATTTTTACACACGTGGTTGTAGCCGCTTTGGCTGGCGTCCTACACTTCCATTCACAAGGGTAGAGGAGGGGAAGTTGCTATGGTGTGCGTCCTTCTCGATCTCTCTAAATTACAAGGGGAAAGGGGAGGGGTCACTGTGAGTTGTGTCCAAGTCACTCCACGCTTTCACGCAGCTACCAGGCTGCCATTATCTGGTTTGTCCTGTAGAACAAACAAAAAGAGTGCCTCAGACTCTGTTCACTTAACATCTAAGGGTGGGTCACAATGAAATGGGGATATATACATCTTAGCCTTCAATATGTTGCTGGAACAAAGTTAACAGAATCTTTTTCAATAATACTCTCGAGGTTACTTAATTGTCATAAATTGGTAAAAAAATGGCTCAAAACGCCTTTAGTCATGTACTAGATAAAATTTATGCTCAAGACATACAATCATAAATCATATTTAGTCTGAATTTATTATTTCAGGGCCGGAACACTGAACCAATGCTCAGTACATTTCTGATACATTTGTCTTTTATTCACTTAACTGACTCATTTTTTTTTATTACTTCATTCTTAGAGATAGTATGAGTATATTTGATTAGTAGTTGTTCCTCAGCTTCTTTATACATGTGAGTAACTTTTGGTAATAGTACAGTTGCGAGTGTTCAAAACACACTACGTTTAGTTGATTACTAAATTCACTTATTGGTCCTCTGCTGTTGTCAATTCCACATCTGAAATTAGGTACTTACTTACTGTGAAGTGTATTTATGCTGAGCTAAAATAATGTTTTACGTCTGTCATTATGTTTTTCAATTATATTGCTAGTGTATGTACTTATTTGACACTCACTCATTAACATTTAAAGCATAGGATAGCACATTCATTTCATATTTTTAGTGTACTGCAGCTGATCAGTTTGCTCACGTGGCAATCCATTTCCACTCAATTGGACGCTGAAACCACAGGTAGTCTCTCTCAGACCTACCACTAAAATGCATCAAATAACTATGGACGAGCGTAATGCTAATTTCCTTAAACCTATAGGACACCATGAGCTACTCTGTCTCATTTAACATAAGGGTACCTATGGTCGCATTCACGCCTCCAACTTATAACCTCAATATGTGTAGGTGTATCCTGTCACACACTACACTAAAATAACGGCCAGCTCCAACCTTATAAATACTTCAAGGACGTGTCCTTCACGTCTCAACCACAAACACTGCTCAATTCTCCTACACTGCCTTTCCTTGCTACACCAGGTGAGTTTATTTTTACAACTTATCTACATATTTTTCATATAACACTAAGCAATCTCTTCCTTACTATTTCTTAGTTGGCTCTAATGCATACACTAGATTTCACTACCACTTCAGATCCTAGTCGTACACGAATTCATATATCTTTTTAAAATATTATTGTGGGACCATTTCCAATAAAACAACACTTTGTACTTATTATTTTACCAGGGTTCTATACATAATTTTTACTCAAACACATTTTATCTTATTTACGTCATACTTCTCTATTGTTTGTCACTATTAGGTTTGTCATATCAGGTATTTTGTTTTGCTAATCGGTAGATAGAATAGTTACATAATTCATGGCTTGATAGTCATATCGGAAGAATTTAATGTGGAAAGAAGACATCGAAAATTTTGTGGATAGAAAAGATGAAGAGTGAGTGAGACCTGAAACGGGAAAGACGATCTCACACAGCTGGGACTGCACAGCTGCCACACTGTGTAGAGGTTAAAGAACAACCTCCTCCCTACAGCCTTCATTAGTTGAATGCTGGCTTAATATTTATACCGGAAAATTTAATTTGTTGGAAAGAAAAAGTTGAAATTTTTGTAGATAGGAAAGATGAAGAATGAGTGAGACCTGAAAAGGAACGAAGATCTCACACAGCTGGGACTGCACAGCTGCCACACTGTGTAGAGGTTACAGAACAACCTCCTCCCTACAGCATTCATTAGTTGAATGCTGGCTTGATAGTCATGACGGAAATTTTACTTTGTTGGAAAGAAGAACTCGAAATTTTTGTAGATAGAAAAGATGAAGAGTGAGCGAGACCTGAAATGGGAAAGAAGATCTCACACAGCTGGAACTGCACAGCTGCCACACTGTGTAGAGGTTACAGAACAACCTCCTCCCTACAGCCTTCATTGGCTGCCTATGAACACGCCACGTCGATCTGAAAATACTTTATGATGCCTTTTTAGAACCTGTCTCAGTTCTTCCTTCCGATCGTCTGAAATTTTATCGATTTCCTGCAATTTAGTTTCTATTTTATTTAAAACAATTGCTTCTTCTTCTTCTTCTGTGTTCAGCTTACTGTTACTAAGATCAACACCATCGTCCCAATATCTCCTATTTTTCAGAACTCGTATAGGCAGCTCCCAAGTTTCATCATCAGTTACTTCATGTTTATCACTAAAAGGTACTATAATTACTCCGGTTATTGGCAAGACCATTTTTAACTGGCTTCTTTCAAAGTCAACAACACTCTGATATTTTGACAAGAAATCTATGCCAATTAAAACCTCAATACTGAGATTGTTTACAATTAAACATGGATGATCAATCAAATTACCATTTATGTTAAAGGGCAGTAAAGCTTCTTGCTTTACTGTTTTCGACACCTTGCCAGTAGCACCAATTATTCTTAGTCCTGATACTCTCATTACTGTAAGCTTGTCCTTACCAGGTAATGCATCAAAGAAGGACTGAGATATTGCACTCACCTCACTTCCACTGTCTAAGAGACAACGTACATTGATACCTAACATATTCACTATTATTATAGGGTGGCTTATTCTAGGTTGTACAGGTGGTTCCTCAATTTCATCTAATAGTTCCTTTTGAATTCGTCTCCAACTAAAGTGATCGACATCTGTCTTCATTACATTTAGGTCACAGTGAGTAGGGGTTTCCTGACTTACACTTTCAGCTGCCTTTTCCAGTCTGTCTATTAATTTTAAATCGAAACACTGCACGACTTCATTCCATTTAGTTTGCTGAACGTGACCCAAATTACTATAGTCTGAGCGATTCTGCGCCTCCAGACCGGGCATAACACTAGTTACAGCTAAACCAATTTTACTATTTTCGTCGGTTTCCCTCTCAAGTGACAACTGGTCACAGCTACTGGGTTCATCGACCCTCAACAGCCTACCCTCTACATTCTCACTTATCTCCTGTCCTAAATCTATTAATACATTATCAACATCCTGCACAGGCACTTTAGATAAGAGCACATCATCTTCATCATAAATATAAGCGTGAATTTCTTCTGCTTCCTCACCTGACAATTCCGTACTTTGTAGCTCTTCCCTATCATTACACTGTTGCGCCTTCTCTTTTTCTTCCCACTTAGAAAGCGTCTCTAACACGGTATCTATTAAATACTGTGAGTGATCTAATATTTCTGTTGTATCCTTAGGTGCTACCGACTCTTCATCCACACGTTCAGTTTGAGTATTTTGATCGGTCTTACCAATTCCCTTAACTACTGGCCTAGGAAAAGTAACCGCCTGGTGAGCGCCAGTGTCCTCATAGACGGGAACTAGTTTTCCTGCCTCGGCCTACTACTGTTTCCTTTATTTTCACTATAATTGACTGGCACAGCATTACTTTCCGTACTATTGTTTACATGCATATTTCTGGTTGGAACAAAATTGCTGTCATTTGGACGCCATTGTTGATTCTGATAATTATTTCCCCAATTCCTACCTCTCTTAGGATGGCGAACACCTACTGTTCTGATGTTTACATTGCCATTTTGCTCGTTCCTAACATTACTATTATTGTTATTGCCATTTCTGTTATTACGTGCTTGCTCCTCATTGGCAGCAACACGTTCTACACGTTCCAAATACTCAATGAAACGATCTAGATTGTCTCTAGGGGCAGATATAATTCTAGTTTGCCAATACCATGGCAATTTGGCTTCAAGACCTAGTATAATCATTTCTGGTTTTAGCTTTTCGTCCAAATGTGACAACCGTGAAATCCATGACCTAGCAAATTCTTTAATGGATTCCTTGCCTGCATTGAAGCGTTTTCCACTCCAAAATTCTCTTAACACTTCATTTTGCTTATTGCTAGACCAATACTCATTAATGAAAGCTGTTTTAAACTCCGCTAATGTTTTACACTTTAACATAACATCAGCTGACCAACGCATGGCGTCACCTGCTAAATGGCTTCTAATAAATGAGATTTTCTCTCGTTCAGACCAAGTTGGTGGAATCACATCTTCAAAATCGTTCCAGAAATCTAGCGGGTGAATATTTTTATCTGGATCGAACCGCAAGAACTGCCGACACCCGATAAAAGCGGCGTTTGCAGCTACAACTTGTTGTACACTACCATTACCAGAAGTTACCGAAGCTACTTTACTTTCAATGTTAGCAATGTTAGTACTTATATTTTCTACTTTCCTCTCAACATTATCTACTCTTTGTACAATATGAGTAGTATCAGTTTTGATTGCATCTACGTCTGCTTGACATAGGTTTACCTTTATATTAACATCTTTAAATCTATCTGAGCACAGTTCAGATTCCGTCTCGATCTTTTCTGTTAATTTGTGCTCCAGCTTCGCATCCTCCATTTGGAAGTCTTTGCGAACCTCAGCAACTTCGGATTTTACTGTTTTATACATTTCAGAAAATTGTTGAGCAACCTTTTTCTTAATATCATCATGATTGTAATCAATTTTACAATTCAAACTGTCTAGATCCTCTTTCAACTTATTGCAACCAGCCTTGAAAGAATTTTCTAATTCAACTTTATTGGATTCTAATTTATTATCCATTGCCTCAAACCGTTTATTAAAATTTGTTTGACTGGCCACAATCTCATATTTTAATTCAGCATTACTGGCTGACAATTTTTCATTACTGGCTGCTATTGCTTGTAATATAACATTTAAATCAACAGCCCCAGCATCTTTGGGTTGCTCAATAGCTGGTTTCTTTTCACACTCAGGTGACGAAAAACTAGCTCCAATACCAGAATCATCAAAACTAAATGAAACTTCTGATTGATCAGACATGTCTAACTTCTTTTGTTTAAATTCTACTATCTCTGATGACTGTTTCATTTTTAATTCACCAGAGAAACTATCCTCCAATAAATTTACAATTTCAATTTTCGGCTTTACTACAGGGGTCTCTATCACTGAATCATTGCCCCTTCTCACACTACTGTCAGGAGACAATACTTCATATTTTACTTTAACACTACTTTCATGCATATTTACAATTGAATCATGGTCTGAATTTACATTTCCCTCAACAGACATAGGTTCTAATTTAATTTTAAACTCAGTTTCTTTTGGTGTTTCCATCGCTGACAGTCTTTTAGTGCAGGTTAGTAAAAATTTTAACAGCTTTTCACTTAACTTAGTTCCTTCTGCACGACGTTGTCGGCGCGGCGTACCAGGATTACTGAGGCGACGTGACGCGTTGAACTGCAGACGGCACTCCGACGGCTGTGATGTGTTTGCGTGGCCCGCAATGGCAGGCGCGTCTCCGGCTGCTGCGTCGGATGACTGCGGTGAGGTGAAACGGGCTTCCCGCGATGCCGGCTGCACCGCTAGACTCAGTGCCAGCTCCGTGAATCCAGATGCGATGTTAATCCAATTGCGTCGTTCACATGCACACGTAACACTTTCACTGTTCTTTTACTCAGCTGCTTGTCGCATTTCACTCGCGAATTCGAATAGTTAAAATCGCTTTCACTTAGTTAAATTTCCCGGCCGATGCACCATATGTGGGGCGGCGGAGAGAAATTTTGGCTGTTTCTAGAATATATATAACTGCTGCATTGATGTTTGCTTGCGGTCAATTTCGAGCTTTAGAAAATGCTGTTAATGCTGTCTTTCCCCGTTCTCAACACTGGCTCTCTATTTACTTTGTAGACCCCCAGAAAGCGATTTGACAAAACCTGAAGCCTGTAAATAGAGTTCCTAGTGCCCACTTCCTTGAGATTACAATTATAGCTACAGCTTGTAGCTCTGTAGAGTCAGGAAGTTGTTCGGGATTTCTAATCAAAGACGACTTTCCAAAATAGTTGAGTATATTCTCAAAATCACAAATATACACACAAATATCCCTCCAACCTAACTAACAGAACAGTTCAGAGTCTATTGCCAATGCAACTATAAATGTCCGAAATAATCGTTGAAATGAATGCTCGCCATAATTTGATGAAATATCTCATCAAACGCCACGCTATATAAGTAGTAGAATGTCTGTCCCGCGACGGCACGTGAAAATACGACAATACGCACACTGAGGTTAGATAATGAAAATCATTCCCGAATTAACACTTTACTTGAAACGCTTTACTGGTTACGCGCATCTCGAATAACAGAATACGGCACCCGAGGCTGTTAGTAGCACTGATACTGGCGCGGCGCGATTCCCGACACAGGTGGCGTGTCATTCAGCGTCTGGAGAGAACTGGGGCCTTGGCTTCCTCGCACAGTGCTCTTATATATAAAGCCGGGGTGCGGACCGCTGAGAAAACGCTCGATCAAATCGGCTGTCTCGACTAGCCGCTGTGCTAGTAACGCACCACTTCAAGTTGCATAATAAATTTTAGCTTCTCTTGCTGAAGGCCGATGAAGCTCCTAATTTAACTGTGCATTCAGCACGCAGGGAAGTATTGATAATAAATTTTTGACGTGGCTAACTTTAATAACTTAGGCGAGAGAATTAATTTAATTGCACTGCACGCAGCAGATGGGCTCTGAACTGTCCCTTCTGAGATCCGCTATTGCTATAATTTAATAGATATTTGAAAGAAACTTTTTACAGCTTCATCATCATAGCGGGCCTCCAACCTATTAAAATCTAAACATCCTAGTATGATTTATAAGCTCACTTAATCTATCTTGCTTCCTCTAGTTTTGAGATGAAAACCACAAAATCATGAATTTACACTATAATCTTAATCTGTGAAATCCAAAGTACTGTTTTTATTAAATCATTATGGAAGATGCATCTAAATACAAAATTTGAAGTCTCTAGCTCTTTTCTGTGCCGCCAATTATTTTTATAGAAAAACGTCCAAATAAAGGAAACGGCTGAAGTTATCAAGCTGATATTTAACACACATTAATTTATCATTATTCCAGACATACTAGGAAAGTTTTATGTCATTTGCTTGATTTTTAAGGTATTGCGCAACATCTATGACGTCAGAGCTAGCAGACTGACTAACACACAATGGAACTGATGTGAATTTGCTGCAGCGTGAGTAGGCTGCTTCCCTACACACGCATCACCGGTCACAGAAAAAATGCGTATGTACGTACAATAGCGACATCTTTGTCGATAAAATACATCACTGGTAACGTAAAGCACGTTGTCTTTCCTGTAACTAAACGAGGACGTGCTGAAAGCCAGTTAAGAATTAAAAGAGCATATTTTACGAAACACTACAGAAATTCTATGAGATCACAATAGCAAATACGTGAGTACTGAGCAACTTAACACAAAATTTTGAACGCTTCCTGTCGCATATAGTATTATGTATTGCATATCTTATTATGTAACTTTTGTAGCGCCGCTGAAGATGGAGATGTAGCTCTATACTGGTCCAGTCTAAATAAAAATAAACAATTATGCAAACAGACTTGCCTGTGTGTACAAACGTGTCACTCATGAACAGATTATTTTCAGTGCCGTGTTTTCCGTTTGCAACAAGGAATATTTGTCCTCCATACTCTGAACGGTCTAAAAGCTATGAAGACTGTTCTCAAGATGTACCTACATTATGATGATAGCTGACTTAGTGAGGGAAAATCTGCGTTTGAATAAATCGCTTCAGAAGTGTGTGTGTACCTGTGTGAGAGTACTAGGATACGGCACACATTTCGAAACCAAACAGTAACACAGAGATATCATGGCGAAAGTTTCGTGACACTCGTCCAGTCATCTACATCTATGCTCCACAAATCACCTTGCGGTGTGTGGCGGAAGGTACTTCTGGTGCCACCATGAATTCGTCATTTACCCGTTGAAACATACGCTCTCAGGAAATTTTAGCAGTAAACCTCTTTGGGATGAACAACACCTCTCTCTTAACGTCTGCCGCTGGAGTGTGTTGAGTCCCTCTGTTACGCTCCTACACTTACTAGACGATCACGCCGTTGTTTGGTAGTCCTTTCCTGTCTCTTCTCTTAATCCGACCTGGGTACGTATCGATTTCGTAAGTGTTTTGTAAGCTACTTCTTTCGTGGATTAATAACATTCCTCCGGTGACAGCCTGGCAACTACGTTAATACAGTTAGTTTTATGTGGTCATTCCGTCCTTTCTGCCTTTTATTCCGAAGTATCTTATGGTTTCAGTAGTTCAGTGGTTCATCGCAATTGTCATGAAACTACTGTGAAGGGCCCTTTCTTTTATCAAACGCATTTATGTTCAGAGTCGACTGTCAGTTACAGCACCAATTATTGACCATCCGCATGTGTTCCCGAATTTTGTGACGGCCATTCGGTTTATAACCTGCTAATAGACAACAGCATCCTCTGCAAACAAATTCATGATATTCCAATGTTATCCACTATCTATATTGTAAACATTTACAAATCTTGTCCGATACTCGGTAAATCGAATTTTGTTCACTGAACAATAGTATGGAACAGTATCGAAAGGCTTCAGGATATCAAGGAACATGATATCATCCATGGAGTTACGGATTTCATAGGCGAACATAGCGAGCTGATATCCCTCCAGAATTCATGAATGTGCATTAGTTGAATATTAGCCACATTTCAGCTTTGACATCATCCACGAATCTCTATAGCTAACGCAAAGCTTGTACTCGTTGGGAACCACCTGAACTGACAAACACAAACAGGAATGCTTGGAAATGTCGAAATCACACTGAACGCGTTTTAAGAAGGAAAGAGTGGACATTCTCAGTCCCACAAAAATGTTAATGAGACGTGGATCCATCAGTACGGGCCGCACAGATTCAATACAGTCCAATGTCTGGAACCAAAAATAAGCACTAAGTACGAAGCTTTCAGAAGGAGGTTATTACTTCAAGATAATGCCCGCCCTCATATAGATGGAAAGTAAGTCCAGTGTATTCAAAATCTTGGTTTTGGCCTTCTGGAGAACCGAGCGTATTGTCCTGACCTAACACTAAGTGATTTTCACCTTTCTAATCTGATGAAGGAATGCTTGCCTGAAACCCGTTTTTAGAGGTTATGAGAATGCAAAAGTGATTATTTACGATGTCACATGGCTTGTTCTAGGATCGAGTTCGGAAGCTTACCAAGAGCTGTGCAAGTACACAGAAATTTAGGAGGTTTATGTACAAAAATAATGGTACTTGCACTCTTGTTTTCCCTATCAGAAATTTCTTTAGAAACATTATCTTTACATTTCGACCTCCCCGCGTAGCATAACTGTTCACACAAAGACGGCACAAATCATATAACTTATAAGACCCCACTCGATTCTTGTAACATCTAAATACCTCACAACGTTGCCGAACGATCGTTACACTGTGGACGAGCGCATCCTCGCACTAACTGACATTAACTTGTGTAACTGGTGTTGTTATATGAAAGCGAATACCCATTACAACGGGACCATATGTTCACTACATATGTTAAGACATTTATATCACTGATCCCAGTGGGAGAGGAGACTATGAAACCCTATTTCGTAGAACGCGGTCGGCCGCTAACGGATCCACATTCACACCCATTCTTACACTCTTTTTTCAGATCGTCAAAGACCTGAAAAATCACATGATGAAAGATCTAGGCTAGAAAGGGATGTTGCAATGTTCCAGAACCAAATCGCTGAAGTGTAGCCTTCGCCCTATTGGCAGTGTGGGGACTGGTGTTATCGTGCAACAGGATGATTGCGTCCGACAGTATTCCCACAACCCGAGAGCAAAGGGCCAAGGCAACATTGGAAACAAGCCACATCTCCCCAGAAAAGGAAATCCAGAGCTGTTCACACAAGTTCCGGCAAGGTCATGATGACCTTCTTCAGGGCAGCGCTGTGAAGAAACAACTACGCGTCATTACGATAAGACACCCAGGAATGCTGTGGACAGAATCACCCTTTTTCACGATAACGCTTGCCTTCACACTGCCAATGCAACGAGGGCAACACTTGAACTATTTGGTCTGGAACAATGCAACATCCTCCGTACCCTCTGGATCATTCACAGTGTGATTTTCACATCTCTGGCGACCTGACGAAAGATATGCATTAACGTCGGTTTAAGTCGGACGACTTAACAAGTGTGGTGATTACTTTTGAATGGAACCATTCCATGTTCCCGTTATGGCGAGTGTTCGATGTTCATTTGAATGCCCCTTATAAAAAACCACAACGTATTTCGAGTCACAATTCCTGATAACAATGGTTCTGTACTGTCTTGATGTACTGACTGACATCACGTAACACCAAAATATTCTATTGCATTACTACGAGTCGTTTGTTTTTGTAATTTTCTTTGAATTATGAATATATTTTGCTGTATAAAAGCTGAATACCAAAATTTTTAGAAAACATTCTTTCAATGGAATGTGGATAGCAATCGGCGTAAAACACGCTAAAAAAATAAAGACGATGGGACGAAAATCGGTAGATGCGATGGATTTACATGTATAGTCAAACAAATCATAATATTTCAGAAAATAGTGGATGACCAATTCAAGAAAACGCTTAACAAATTGATCAACTCGATAACGCGTTGTTCCATCACAGGCCCTTATGCAAGCAGTTATTCGGCTTGGAAACTCAGTTTCTACTGCTCGTCTCTGTGCGTTGTGTGTGCAGAACCCTACATCGGCCACCAGGGTCGTCGGATCTTCCCTCAAGTGAAAGCGTTTCGAGGATTGTAGGCAAGAAAATGGCTCTGAGAACTATGCGACTGAACTTCTGAGGTCATCAGTCGCCTAGAACTTAGAACTAATTAAACCTAACTAACCTAAGGACAACACACACATCCATGCCCGAGGCAGGATTGGAACCTGCGACCGTAGCGGTCACGCGGTTCCAGACTGAAGCGCCTTTAACCGCACGGCCACACCGGCCGGCCTGTAGGCAAGACCCTCCAACCATTTTCGGATTTTGGCTGGCTAAGGCGGAAGTTGGACAGAATTTGACACGATATCGCTCAGGGGGACATCCAGGAATTCTATCAGTCAATGCCAAGGCGAATAACCCCTTACGTAACGACCAGAGATGGACCAAGGCGTTATTGACTTGCTTCATTTGTGAACCTTCTTCTCTTGAGTAAATCATCCAATTTTTATGAAATTGTAATCATTTGTTTGTCTGTGCATGTACAACACATCTACCAATTTCCGTTCTATTAGGATAATTCCTTCGTTGTGCTTTCCTTCTTCTAAGAAAATCTATGAGTCTATTAAAATTCGGTAAATCCCAGCTGATGTATTATCATGTTACTCGGCAAAGAAATAAAATGTAAGTATGAAAAAGAGGAATGAAGAATAATGTTTAAGATGGTTAACTTACCTACATTATATGCTTTTGAAAGATGCACCAAATAGCTGCTTGTAACAAGTAAGCCTTATAAACGACAGACTGTTTCGGTCTTTATTGCCATTGTCATATACGTCTAGCTTGATGTGACGTCGATATTACGTCGTTAGTGAACTGTCTTATAATTTTCACTACTTTAATAAGATGGTAAATGATGTAAATAAGTTGACAGTAAAATTACGGTGTGACAGTGGTTTGAATTCTATCAGTCAATGCCAAGGCGAATAACCCCTTACGTAACGACCAGAGATGGACCAACGCGTTATTGACTTGCTTCATTTGTGAACCTTCTTCTCTTGAGTAAATCATCCAATTTTTATGAAATTGTAATCATTTGTTTGTCTGTGCATGTACAACACATCTACCAATTTCCGTTCTATTAGGATAATTCCTTCGTTGTGCTTTCCTTCTTCTAAGAAAATCTCTGAGTCTATTAAAATTCGGTAAATCCCAGCTGATGTATTATCATGTTACTCGGCAAAGAAATAAAATGTAAGTATGAGAAAGAGGAATCAACAATAATGTTTAAGATGGTTAACTTACCTACATAATATGCTTTTGAAAGATGCACCAAATAGCTGCTTGTAACAAGTAAGCCTTATAAACGACAGACTGTTTCGGTCTTTATTGCCATTGTCATATACGTCTAGCTTGATGTGACGTCGATATTACGTCGTTAGTGAACTGTCTTATAATTTTCACTACTTTAATAAGATGGTAAATGATGTAAATAAGTTGACAATAAAATTACGGTGTGACAGTGGTTTGACTCTTACACTCTTACGACGTTAATGTTTAAAAAGATCGTGTCGTTATCAGACATATATCACGCTGCTGGCCCTAAAGAATAAAAAAAGACAAATTACTTACCCTAAAGACATAACACTGACGAAATAATAAAGTATAAATTCAGTATAATCGGATTTCTTGATTTACCCGAAAAAGATTTTTACATACATGGTACTCACTCACCAGCTGCAAGTTAGCTATTCGTTTTACTCATCCCCTAACTTTGTGCGAAGATATTAGCTCTTCGAAATCTTTCAGTAACACTTTGCAATCTGTTTACTTTAAATTATTCTTACTTTAACCTTTTACGTGGAGACTTGCTTAAAAAAGACCGCTTCGTTTGGTCTTAACTTACATTTTTTTTCTGAGCACATTACAGATCACTCTAGAAATTTCCAGAATATCGTGAGAATTAGCCTTCAAAGATTCGTAAAATGTTCGTATTTCACGCCGATAAATACCTTTGAATGATCAGAAATGCTAAGTAATCTCAAATCCTCCTTTTTCTTTCACGGCTGACAACATCTCCTCGCCGTTTACGTTTCTGTATCGTGAAAGTATTAATATTTCTAACACTATAATATTAAAAGGAATAGACTCGTCGTAGCCAAAAGCAGTTTTCTTTCACTAAATGTGCTTCACTTTCTGTCAGGTTCACTTTTTCCTGATACTCTGTAACCGATGTCCAAAGGTACACTGACGCATATACAGGGTGAGTCACTAACTATTGCAACCAAGAATAACTCCGAAAGAATGATAGGAGCTGAAACGTTTGTGGGACAGAAGTTGCATGGGACAACGGGGGCCATAATATCACGTTGGTTTTTTGTTACTAGGTGAGGTCGCTTCAGAGATATGGTCAACTTTGTTTTATTTAATGGAATGCTATAGTTTGGTGCTTAATTTCCGACGGCGTCTGTCGAGACGAATCCAATGATGTGAAACAGTACGGTCTTTGAAGGTCAACGAAGGTCACAAAGGTGGCATGAACGTCCATTTACAGAGGGTGTCCGAAGTGATGACCATTGGTATCAAAGCAGTACTGTAATCTTATCATGGGTTGAGTAGTATTCCTTATCACCTCGGCACTTATCGAAGCACATGCTCTGACAATTCTCTCTCGTATATCGTAAAAATAGTAAATATTCGCCGAATACGGCGTATCCATCTAACTTGCCAATGACATCTAAACACCATTCGACGGTTTCGCAGTACAACAGTAACAGCAACAGTAAGACTAGTATCGTCGAATCAAGCGAATGTTAATGATGTATTCCTTCGTAGAACAAGTCGATATGCTTCTCATTTATGGAGAATGCCAACGAAACTCAGGGAGAGCTAGAGACTAGACTTATACGCTGAAAGATGTCATCAACGTAATCACCCTACACTTCCTATATTTAAATATGTGTATGATAAATTGAGAACAACTGGATCTTTAAAGCATCGGAAACATATCCAGTAAAGGAAAGTTATTAACGAGGAAACGGAAATTGCTGGTCTTGCCTCTGTGGTGTGTTAGTTGGCGTCAAATGGCAAGGGAATTTGGCATGAGCCAGAGTAGTGTTATTCGTGTTCTGCATCGCCATAAATATCATCCTTACCGTATCAGCCTCCACCAAGAATTAACCGGTACGGATTGTATGCGTCGCATTGAATTCTGCCGGTGGGCTCAACTTCAGATTCACATGGATGACCCATTTATTAATTTGATTTTATTTATTGACGAGGCTACACTCACGAGCCATGGAAATATTAATTTGCATAACATGCATTATTGGGCAACTAAAAATCCGTGATGGCTGCGGCAAGCTGCACACCAAAAATCGTAGTCGGTGAATTTATGGTGTGGGATCCTGAAAGACAGAATTATAGGACTCCATTACATCGAAGGAAATCTTAATGGTAGGAAATACACCACATTCTTGCAAGAAACATTAGGTCTGTTATTGGAAGAAATATCTTTAGGAACAAGGAATAGACTGTGGCATCAACACGATGGATATCCGACACATTTTTTGCTGATGGCTACAAATGAGTTGCAAAGACAATTGCCAAATCGTTGGATTGGACGCGGAAGAGATGTGTCGTAGCCAGCTTGTTCGCCAGACTTGACGCCTCTGGATTTTTTCTTGTGGGGATTCGTAAAACGCATTGTTTATAAACACGTTCCAACTACACCTAAAGATATGCGGGGGAAAATTGTGAGAGCTTGTGCTTCTATAAGTGCAAAGGTGATAAGGAATGCCACTCAATCCAAGATAAGAAGATTACAGCACTGCATTGAAACCAATGTTCATCACTTCGGACCCCTTCTGTAAATGGACGTTCACGCCACCTTTGTGACCTTCGTTGAGCTTCAAAGACCTTACTGTTACACAGCATTGGATTCGTCTCGATAGACCCTATCAGAAAATATGTACCAAACTATAGCATTTCATTGAAAAAACAAAATTGACCTTCATATCTCTGAAGTGACCCTGCCTAGCAACAAAAAACCAACGTCACATTATGGCCCCCGTTGTCCCATGCAAATTTTGTCCCACAAACTTTTCAGCTTCTATCATTCTTTCGGAGTTATTCTTGGTGGCAATAGTTAGTGACTCAGCCTGTATATCTTTCTGACCTGGAACGTTTTTCCACCACAACAGGATGATGAAACAGTCGAGAACATTCTACAAAACCCTGGGATTCTGAAATATACTGGAGAATTCTGGCTGGAACATTCTAAAACATTGAGGAACATTCTAGCCAATTCAGCTCTCGATTCCCAACTACTTCAACGACTTCCCATAAGAAAAGTCTACCGATGCGATGCTGTCCTTTCACTCCCATATCTGTGAACTCAAACCCTGCAACTCCAAATCAAAACCATCTTCATTGATGGAGGATGGAGGCTACCACACCACATAACACCCATTTATCCTGCAAGATGGGTTGTGAGTTTATAGCGGCACACAAGGACAAAATACTATTACCTTTGTTACAAAAAGTCATTAGACCTCTGACATCAGCATGTACAACTTGCCTGTCGACTTCTACTCAGTCAAAGGATATTATTAATCATTTCGTCACAAAGTTTCTAGCTATGGCCCTAGTGGTTAAGGAGTGGATAATCTTTTGGCTTAAATTCGTTCGACTTCTGTTCACATGTTCAAGAATAAAGCACAAACTTTCGTCCATTGGAGAGAAAAATCTGGAGGGTGACACCCTTCACTTTCGGCACAGTTAGAGGCCTCGGACGTTCATATTTGGTGACTAATGGTGTTTCCGAGGAAATATACTCACACATTTTATTGCAATACTGGTGACATTAAACTGCAAACCTGCAAGGTATGGTGTATTTGATATATTTTGTCCTTTTAACACTGACGACACTGAGAGAAGAGTGTGAGAGGTTAAGGGATTGAACGTGCTTTCGAGAGGCGTCTAGAGCCATGTGTCAATGATGTCTGTATTCGTATCAGACAAATGTTGGGTACGTTTCTTTTAAGAGAACACTTACGCTTTCCTTCTCGATTCATGAGCCTCGTGTTTAATGATACCACTGCCGACGAGTGACAAAATCTAATCATAGTTCCGTTCTTCCGATCATTCCTCCTTTTCTCCTACGCTGAAGACTAATAATTATAACTAATTTTTGTCTGGTTAGTGTAATTATCCTGTAAGAATCGCCTGTTCAGACAGTTATTAGAGGGACAAGAAGAACGAGTTTAGCGTACAAGAGAATACATTCTTTGTCGGTCCTCCGAAAGCAGCGACGTGCAGTAGGGATTGCTGATGTAAAAGCTGCGACAGCGTTCAATAAATATTAGATTATTTAAAATGTGAGCTTACACCTTTTATTAAAAAATGCCACGTACACCTTTATTCGCACCGTAAATGACAATTACATGAAAAGCGAAAGCAACTGGTAAACCTGCCTAATAGGGTGTAGGGCCCCTGCGAGCACGCAGAAGTGCCTCAAGACGACGTGACATGGACTCGACTAATGGACACCATGAATCCTACAGAGCTAACAATAAATCCGTAAGAGTACGAGGGTGTAGAGATCTCTTCTAAACAGCACGTTGTCTCCCACACGTGGTCAGTAATGTTCACGTCTGGTGAGTTAGGTGGTCAGCGGAAGTGTTTAAACTCAGAAGAGTGTTCCTGGAGCCACTCTGTAGCATTTCCGGACCGGTAGGAGTCGCATTGTCCTGTTGGAATTGCCCAAGTCCGTCGGAATGCACAATGGAAATGAATGGATGCAGGTGATCAGACAGCATGCTTACGAACGTGTCACGTGTTAGAGTCGTATCAGGGGCGCTTATCACTCCAACCGCACACGCCCCATACCATTACAGGGCCTCCACCAGCTTGAACAGTCCCCTGCTGACATGCAGGGTCCTTGGATTCATGAGGTTGCCTCCATACACGTACAGGTCCAGCCGCTCGATACAATTTGAAACGAGTCTCGTCCGACGAGGCAACATGTTTCCAGTCATCAACAGTCCAATATCGGTGTTGACGGACCCAGGCGAGGCGTAAGGCTTTGTGTAGTGCAGTCATCAAGGGTACACGAGTGGGCCTCCGGCTCTGAAAGTCCATATAGATGAAGGTTCGTTGAATGGTTCGCATGCTGACACTTGTTGATGCCAAAACACTGAAATCTGCAGCAATTTGAGGAAGTGTTGCACTTCTGACACATTGAATGATTCTCTTCAGTCGTCGATAGTCCCGTTGTTGAAAGATCTTTTTCCGGACAAAGCAATGTCGGAGATTTGATGTTCCACCGGATTCCTGATACGGCATACTCGTGAAATCTTCGTACGGGATATCACCACTTCATCGATAACTCGGAGATGCTGTATCCCATCGCTCGTGCGCCGACTGTAACAGCACGTTCAAACTCACATAAATCTTGGTAACCGTTGTAGCTGCAGTAACCGATTAAACAACTGCGCCAGCCACATATGTGTTAAATAGGCGTTGCCGACCGCCGCACCGTATTCTGCCAGTTTATATGCCTCTGTATTTGAGTACTCATGCCTATATCAGTTTCATTGGCGCTTCAGTGTACTGTATTTCAATAACATCTTTATCATCCTCCTTAGGTTTTAAACACACTGCCAAAAACAGCGCAATAGACTGAATTCCTTTCTACGAGTATCTTATTCTCAGCGCTACGTAGCTTCTCTAAATGCATCCAACTAAACATATCTTTAACGTCTACAGCCGTCTTCGGTTCTGAATACACGTTAAGCACGTATCTATTTCTGTCACCATATACTCACCATTAAACAACAGTAGAATCGAAGATTAATTAAAAATTATTTTTAGGTTTTGATACGTGCTATAGCACGAAATTTTGGTTTTATTATTTTTTAAAACGACTAAATTATTTAGTTATTGCATGTTTTTGAGAATTTATTGAACTAAGTTGGTAGGTGCCAACGGTAGTCAACACCGGCGATTCTGAAACTGCCTTCATCTTTTATCGATCTTCATTATGACTATTGTACGGTAGCCCATACGTTAGAACTGGAATGTGTGAACTTTTTCCTGTAGCACGACTGTCATTGAAAGGCTATCGCTGAATGGCCAGCCAGGATGGGGCCAAAAAGCCGAATGATAGGCGGACGGAGAGAAATACGATGTAGCTTTCATGGGCGTAAGTTGGATTAATGACGTAAGCTAGCGAGCCAAGTTCAGCGGCCAGGAGAGGCAAAAGGTCTGGGTCAAGAAGTTATGGCTGCTTCAGGTCTGAAATTTATAGAAGTTTAATGATTACACGGGTAACAGATATGTTTGCCGAAGAAATCTACTGCCGCACTTACTGTTAACGGATTCACGGCTAATGTCCTTGTTACTTTCAGAGCCCCAAGTAAATAAATTATAAATTTATGTTTAATTCTGACATTTATTTATGAATTAGGAAATCTGACCATATAGGCAACCACATGAACATTTACCGGGGAGGGTGCGTAGTTAGGTAGTCAAGGAATTGCAGAGCTACGATTGGGTGCAAACACATACAAACGTACGTTATAATTCACCCAAGAATTTATTTACTCTTGCTCTTTACTAGGAAACTGAAAATACTGATTGCAATCAAATTTTTTTCAGTTAAAATTACAATGAATATTTTAATGATTTTATTTCATAGTTTCTATACGATACTGGTTATTTCATAAACATGTAAATAATATAACTTTTCCCTGAACACTGAGGATACAGTTTATTACTTATTCTTAACTGAAGACTGTAATAGGCGGCAACACCAGATATTAATGTAATTCTGTATAATCTTAAATTTCATCTTCCTTACATTAAATTTAGTTTTATTTTCGTAGAAAAATACACGTACATATACTATACTTTTCAAAGTGAAGGTTCCTATACCCAAAAAGGAATGGTGATCACTTGGACGCACTCGATCACAATATAATTAGTTTCATTAAATTATTATTGTAGCGAATGATTTTATCTTCCCGAGTCCGTGCGCTACTTGAAAACAAAAATCTGCCATTCGTCGAAAATTTTACGAGGCTCCCTTCAACTATGCAGTGTCAGGTTCAGCCCACTGCCCTCTGAAACAGAACGAGGACACCGCCAGATCTGTTCTATCTCGCTGGCTGCAAGCGACGTTTGGGCTCTCTAAAGCATGGGATCCCTCCTTTCATCGACCTTGCCTGCCTAAAGCAGGAACAAGTTCTGCCTACGACAAGTTCTCCAACCCGGAAGACCGGAGTAACTTGATAATGAGGTATAATCATGTAGTTTGTGAAACTGCGTTCCTGTAGCGTCTAAATATTCCTGCACACTGAAAGAATTTTTGTTTCTTTTGAATGTAAACTCTGCTTTCTGTATCATTTGCGTTTAGAGGTTAGCGTGTTCCTTTGTTACTCTAGACTAAATGTTAGGTTTTGTCCTCAACCGCATACTGTTTGCCTTTCATCCAATCTAATACCATCAAATCCGCTTTGCTGTGGACATCTTACTCTTACCACAAGCTGTTGGTGTTGTTCCGGAGCGATTTAACAATTTGTCTTTTCTTCAACTGATACTATTAATAAGGGATTTATTCTTAGCTTAACTTTAAGAAAGCTGTTTAAAAATGGTTCAAATGGCTCTGAGCACTATGGGACTCAACTGCTGTGGTCATCAGTCCCCTAGAACTTAGAACTACTTAAACCTACCTAACCTAAGGACATCACACACATCCATGCCCGAGGCAGGATTCGAACCTGCGACCGTAGCAGCAGCGCGGCTCCGGACTGGAGCGCCTAGAACCACAAAGCTGTTTATTACAAATCCCACCAGCTGATGTTATTTCTTTCCTGAATAATACTGGGATACATTTCGAACACCGATAGTCAATTAGCACCAGTAACACTGGTCGTGAGAAACGGCAGCTGTTCGTAACTGAATATCAGCAACATATGCTGAGTTCCTTTGAAGTTTTCATAGACTGATTTTCCAACGAAGAACTTGTAGTTTTACCTCCAGACTGCTTCAGTTGCTTTCGAACATTCACAAACAAATTTGCAGCATACGTTTTATTTTAATACAAGTGGTTGATCAGCTGTGTAAACAGCGGGTCAGTGTATGATTTTATCAGATCAATGTGTCGGGGAAATTGTTTCATATCAATAATAATCAGTTGATCGTATGTGTTACTAGCATGAGGGAATGTATCTCTGTACTTCTTTCAATTGAAGGCGTCAACTAACCCAGTGCAATGATTTTGGGAACATGTGTGTCAGATGACTTCTACGGGAATGCCTCACCCAACACAATCTCAGCTACTCTCTGGTTTACTTATACTTATAAATATATTCCTTCTTTCTTCCCTTTCTATTTTGTTCTTTCAATTGTGGCCTTAAAATATATTACCTTTTAATTTTTAATGACCCTATAACCTTTCTTTGTCTAGTTTGTGGCAATAAATAATATAAACAAATTTAGATCGTGGAAGATAATGAATTTGTTCGTGTTATGTCTGTCCTCACACGTATGAAATTGATAAGAATTATTTAATCAATATATCAACATTTTAAAAATGGTTCAAATGGCTCTGAGCACTATGGGACTTAAGTGCTGAGGTGATCAGTCCCCTAGAACTTAGAACTACTTGAACCTAACTAACCTAAGGACATCATACACACCCATGCCCGAGGCAGGATTCGACCCTGCGACCGTAGTGGTCGCGCGGTTCCAGACTGTAGCGCCTAGAACCGCTCGGCCACTGCGGCCGGCCCAAAATTTTAGACGTCGTCTTATCCATAACGCTGCACACAATGGAGGATTATAGTTTCCAGTCTTCAAATTAACGCTAATGGCCGACGAGTAGGATATTGCGTCTCATATGTTTCGATTGTCTTGGTCCATTGCCACCTTCTACGAAAAGAGGGACAAGAACTTGAGACGAATTGTTATTCTAATGATTTATGACCTATGGGATTCTATATAGTGTTTACTCAATGCTACTAACTTTATTTATTTCAAAATTACTGATTTGCTTCATAACCGCGCTGCAGGCGGAAAGAAAAGAGACATGACATTATGCGTAAATGAAAATTGTGTCTGCTAATTCCACAATTAGCTGTAACGCCGTTTCACTAAGACTACTAAATTGTACATCTAAACGGAGAGTTTTCAAGATACTGAAATCGAAACACCGTTCACAATGTATTAACAGCGTTTCATATACTCATTCGTCATGATACACATGCCGGCTAGGTTTGTGTATCCCATAATGTTGGTAACAACATAAATATAATTCTGTTTGTTGTAGCGTTACAACAACGGTCCTTCGGCAGTCGTATTCCAACGGCAAGATACCACATGTTTGGATTCGTAAATTCTAGGCCAGTGTCTGAGACTAATGTATTTACCCTTCCCCATCATCCATCATCCCTTTATCTCTGAAAGTATTTGTCATTATTACAACATCACGCTAACTTCAACTAAAATCTTTATGTTCAATAGATGGTGAAAAATGAGGTAAAGGGAAAGGTAGAGAGAGAGAGAGGAAGAAATGGAGGGAAAGAGATTTTTAGTTCAATTACAATCGTCCTGATTTATAATTCGAATAATTTTCATTTACAGTCAGAGGTGATGAGGCTTGCACAAAAAGGAAAATTAACCCAAACGGTTACAGATCATTCTCAAGGCCTGCAAAAATAAAGAAAAAAGTCGGAATATATCCACCTATTAGCAACGGACATGGCAATTCCCAAAGTGAGAACATACACTTGCAAGCGTCATGCTTAAAATACACTTGTCCTCTCTAATTGGCGGATAAATTGCGGCATATTGTTTGCACCTAGACAACATTAGGGTGGCCTGTAAGGCGGAAACTGGCGAATTGTACGAAACGTAAGAAAGTAAATAGTTGTTAATGAAGGAATAGCCAAAGCAGAGCGATTACAATTTCTGTCAAGAAAATAGGTCCTATTCCCTGGTTCCGAAGAACGTTTTTGGGCGGTTTTTCTTGCTTACTGTTTAACTGCCGAAACTGGAGATAATCCTAGAATTTCTTATATGTTGATGATGTCCTAAGGATGGGTACTCTTTTTGTCAGGACAGTGTCGGAAATTCACAACTTGGAGCCCCTCTGCCCCACGTCGATCATATTGCGAAGAAGCTAAAAAGAACAAAATTTGTTATTGAACAGCCCTTCCATCTCCCAGCAGCAAGAGCGAAAGATGGAAAAAAAACCACACTCCTTTATCGCTAATCTACAGATTTTAGCGACAGAGAAATCGCATTGAAGGACGCTAGATGCTCTTTGGCACATGGGCAAAACGTGTATGGCCGAGAGATCCGTTACCCGGAATTGTTCAAGAGACGCACAGAAAGCCGTAGCGAGACGCCATTGTCCTCTAGACAAGCGCCCTTATACACCTCCCTGCTGTATCTCCGCTCCTCGGATCTGACCCTCGTAATAAGGCAATCTAATTGCGAATGTGTGTTGCGACTTCATACATAACACAAACTTCCTGCAGTGTGAGAAGACAGTTGTCGCGTGAGCAACATTCACTGGCTCAGCCCAGACCCCACGTGTGTTCTTTGAACTGCCGCGCGGAGTGGACGCGCGGTTTGAGGCGTTACGTCATGGATTTTTCGGTCCCTCCCACCGTAGGTTCGAGTCCTACATCGAGATGGGTGTGTGTGTTGCTCTTAGCGTAAGTTAGTTTAAGCAGTGTGTGTGTCTAGGGACCGATGACGTCAGAAGTTTGGTCCCTTAGGATTTCACACACATTTGTTGTTTGTGCTCTGCTTGAACAGTTTACTTACCTTGATGGTTTCACAGCACTCTCGCGCGCTGAGGACGATTTACGATACTGGTTCTGTGGTTTGAAGAGCGTTCCTCCGAAACTCGTTGTAGGATTCGACAACGATGTTTTATCTACAAGAACAGGATGTGGTTAGAAAATGGAGTGCTCTTCGCTGTGGTACGTAATAATAAGCATAGAGAAAAGGATGACTATGAATATATAGCGTGCATCATAATTATTAGCGAAAACTGACGCGAGTTGAAGTACACTATAATTGGTGCAAAAATTTTCCAGTAAACATGGTCACCCAAACTTGTCGTTCGTGAGATAACTGCGAAGCAACGCGGTACTGCTTTGCCTAATTATCTTTTAAATATAAATATTAGGTCAGGTCCCCGTATGATTGACCTCAAAGTTCACCCACGGTCAACGTTAATAAGAAATACGAACCTACCTCAGCATGTTACATGTTACAATTTACTCTCCAATCACACATATTAAAGGAGCTGTTAAAGGAGCTGTTCGATATGTCGCCCTCTTTTCAGTACGTAATGCTGCACTGGTCTCTGCACAACCAGATCACCTCACCAATCTTGACAAAACTGCACATTTGCCGGCCGGAGTGTCCGAGTGGTTCTAGGCGCTACAGTCTGGAACCGCGCGACAGCTATGGTCGCAGGTTCGAATCCTGCCTCGGGCATGGATGTGTGTGATGTCCTTAGGTTAGTTAAGTTTAAGTAGTTCTAGGTTCTAGGAGGACTGATGGCCTCAGATGTAAAGTCCCATAGTGCTCAGAGCCATTTGAGCCAAATGCACATTTCGCTCGAGCAGTTCTTCAACCATGTCAGTAAAACTGTCTAAGTCAATTAACTTTTGTGATGTCCCTCCACAGAAAAATCCGGAGGACTGAGATTAGCTTCTCATGGAGGCCAAGTACAGACCCAGCTCGACTTACCCATCTGGGCTATAATGTTCTCTGACATGAGCAGGAAAAAAATCGGTACCTCATTATGCAAGTGCCCCATTTCCCAACATATCACAAGGCGAAAATCTTTAGTCCTGGAAAACAATCCGCCACGGGCGGAGTGTGTTATTCAATGAGACGATTACCAAGTACTTATGACCTCACAGTAAATTATTAACGTCAGGGAAGACGTGACTCATGATCAGCGTAAGTGTTCACGTCAAATTTATGCCAAATTACATGGAAAGTCGATGAAAACATTTACACTTAAAATACATTTGTAAATAGGACAATAGACCGAAGAGCCTAAACATTACGACCACTTGCTTAATAGCGTGTTGGTATACCTTGAGAACTCAGTACAACAGCGATTCTCTTTGCCATGTATTCCAGAAGTCGTTGGTAGTTCCCAGAGGTATGCGGCACCAGATGTCTACGCAGTTCCCGGAAATTAAGCGTCGGTGGTTTGTGGGAGCGGAACTGGACAAAAACGTTTCCTGGATGTGTTCCCTCGGATTCAGATCAGATGAATTTGATAACCAAGGCATCAACTTAAGTTCATTATCGTGCTCCTAGAACCACCATATTCGTGTTCTCACCGCGTGGCGCAGACAGCTAAACTGCTGGAAGATGCCATCGTGATCGTGGAAAAGATAAACCATGAAAGGATACCGATGATTCGAAATAATGTTCACGTAATCTACATATGTCATGGCTACTTCGTTTAGTACAACAGATCAGATGGAAACACAGGAGAAGGCCCGCCGCCATTGCGTAACTACTGACCCATCGCCCTTGTGTCCGCTGCGTGGTTTATGTTCCAAACAGCAGATCGCCTGTATCATAGCTTATACGGACACAACTTTCAATCTGGTCCAACGAGAAACGTGGTTTATCCCACCAGGCAAAGTTTCCCTTTACCAACGTTACGATCTCGATCATCCACATAATAGAAATGGTCCGCACTATTGTTCATGTGTTCACTACTGCCAGGTACCTTCGATTACTATCACAGGTCGTACGGAAACCCAAGTGAATATTCCCCATAATACATTACGGCTGCCACCGTCCCGGCATGGTGCATGTTTCGAACAGCCGTTCGCCTGGGTTACTCACACGACCAGCGAGTTGGTGATTCACCCGAAAAGGCGATACGATTCTATTGATCCAGTGATACTCTTACTGACGATGTCATTGAACCACTTTGGTAACACGTCGGTGTCTTCCTATCAGAACTGTCGTCTGATGTCAGATCTGCCACAGATCGACGCTTGTCCTGCTTTACAGAGCGGTAAGCGTCCAGCCTCCACATTCTCCGATGAGGCGTGCACGTCCCTGTCACTCACTTGGTTTCATCATCCTTCCATCCAATTAAACACATCTTCATGACAGTAACGTGAACAGCCGACCAGTTTCTCCGTTTCCGGGATCCTCGTTACCATGTCTGCCTCCACACGATTACTCTGCAGCTCACAATCAAGTGCCTCGCTTTTGGGTTCTTCGATTCACCTTCAGGCTATTTCTGTACCATTGCACTCCTGAACAGCGAGAGCAAGAAAAATGAACACTTATATACGATATTGTAGTGCTTGTGTCATTCTGATCACGATGCAAAGTTCCTTTAGACATGCACGCATGTCCAAAGGAACAGGCACTACGACGATCAGAGCCTATACGAAACACGTCAAATGAATTCGCAATTGCGAATTAGAACTAGCATCAGTTGTGGAATGGAATGACGACAGTGAAAACTTGTGCCAGACTGGGACTCGAACCCAAAGTTCCATATGTCGTCAGCCATGCGTCTACACCCTGTACTGGTGCATCCATTATGTGTATTCCCGTACAGGTCAAGCGTTGTACTTGAAAGTCGCTTGCGCGGTATCGGCAGATAAATACGATATTCCAGTCCTAGTGTTATTATTATTACGATGCAAAGTTCGTATGGACATCATGTGGGAATATACATAATGGATGTGGGAGCACAGGTTATCGACACATTGTTGACGAGTATGGAACTTTGGGTGTGGCCGTGAGTCGTGCTCGGATAGCCAAATAGTAAGGCGACCGCTCGCGATAAGCGGGAAAGCCGGGTTCGAGTCCTGGTCCGGTACAAATTTTCATTGGCGCCATTCCATTCTAAAGCTGATGGTAGTCCTTATTTGCAACTGCGAATTCATTTGAACACATAAATATTTCCGCGCGAGGTCTGATTTTGGTTGTTTTCTTACGATGATCATTGCTCCGTATGTAGGTGTGTGCCAAGACATTATTTTCTCATTCGGAGGAAGACAATGGTGATTGAAATTTCATGAAATGATTCTGCCTCCACGAAAAACGCCTTTGCCTTAATGATTACCACTCCAGCTCGCGTGGATCACTGTCCCCTGTTTCCTCATAGTACAAACCGAGCTGCCCCTCGTTCATCTTTTTCGATGTCCGCCGTCAGCCCTATCTGTTGCGCATCCCATACCGCACAGCAGTACTCCAGTAGAGGACGGAAAAGGGTAGTGTACACGCTCTCTTTAGTAGACTCTGTTGCATTTTCTAAGTTTTTTCCCAACATCGCAGCCTCTGGTTCACTTTCCCCACAGCGTTATCTGTGTGATCGTTCCAATTTGATTTATTCCCAGTTGTAATCCCTAAGTGTTAAGCTGAATTTACGACCTTTAGATA
Organism: Schistocerca nitens; assembly: GCF_023898315.1. Taxonomy (NCBI): domain Eukaryota; kingdom Metazoa; phylum Arthropoda; class Insecta; order Orthoptera; family Acrididae; genus Schistocerca; species Schistocerca nitens. Next base: position 403,920,980 of record NC_064617.1, read on the forward strand.
TGTACAATTTATCCTGTAAACGATATTTAACGGATTACTTTCAGTACTCAAGTGGAGGACTTCACACTTTTCATTAGTGAGAGACGATTGACACTTTTCGCACCATATTGATCTTTTGCCTACATCAGTTTACAATTGGTTTGCATCTTGTGATGACTTTATATGACGGTAAATGACAGAATGATCAGCAAACAATCTAACAGGACTGCTAAGATTGTCTCCTAAATTGTTTTTGTGGATCATGAACTGCAGAGGGTCTATAAATCAGTTATAATGAACTGTGACCATGCCCGCATCTCGTGGTCGTGCGGTAGCGTTCTCGCTTCTTACGCCCGGGTTCCCGGGTTCGATTCCCGGCGGGGTCAGGGATTTTCTCTGCCTCGTGATGGCTGGGTGTGATGTCCTTAGGTTAGTTAGGTTTAAGTAGTTCTAAGTTCTAGGGGACTGATGACCATAGCTGTTAAGTCGCATAGTGCTCAGAGCCAACTGTGACCATGCTCACAGCAAATTACGAATCCGGTCGCATAACTGAGACGATACTCCGTAGGCACACAATTTAATTACACGTCGTTTCTGAGGAACTGTGTCAAAAGCCTTCTGGAAATCTAAAAGTATGGGATCAATATGTCCATAGTACTCATTACTTCACGAGAAGCCAGACCTAGTTATGTTTCACAACAATGATATTTTCTGAATCCAAAACACGTCGTTTTCTTCGACGTTAATCATAATGTATATGATTTTTGAGTATGGAGCTATTGTATCAGCATACTTTCGAAGGAACTTAACTAATGTACTACGTATCTGGACTGGAAGAGTAGCCATTCATTAAGTGATTTAAGCTGTTTCGCTACACCGGGGTATCGACTTTTGAATTACTCAAGTTGGCGGTTGTTTTGATTCGAATTCTGGAATGTTTACTTCGTCTTCTCTGGTGAACGATTTAACGAAGTAACTTTGCTTTGGTGGCATCGTCATCAGTGACATAGCCATTGCTCTCGCGCAGTGCAGGTATTAAATGCATCTTGCCGATCATATACTTTAAATACCACCAGAATCTCTTTGGGTTTTCTTCCAGATGTCGAAATATAGATACTTCGTGGAAAAATTAAACGCAGCTCACACTGAAGACGACGCTGAATTTCAAGCTTCTTTAAAACTCTTTCAGAACCGTAACAAGCTGCGCTTCCGCAAAATCGCTTATGTCAGACGATTGTTCAATTTTCGGTCCGTATTGCCACTGAAAGAGCCCTATTGCGAGAATTATCACACAGTCAATGTAACCGCTCATGCATCCAAGTTACTGACAAGAATAATATACAGAAGAAACGAAAAGGAAAAAAAATGGCTCAAATGGCGTAAGCACAATGCGACTTAACTTCTGAGGTCATCAGTTCTAGAACTTAGAACTAATTGAACCTAACTAACCTAAGGACATCACACACATCCATGCCCGAGGTAGGATTCGAACCTGCGACCGTAACGGTCGCTCGGCTCCAGACTGTAGCGCCTAGAACCGTACGGCCACTCAGGCCGGCCGAAAAGAAAATTGAGGATATGTTACACGAAGGTCAGTTTGGCGAAAGGTAAATCCAGTGGAGAGGCATTTTGGACGTTGCGCTTCATAAGGGAAGCAAGACTACAGAAAAATCGACACTTTCATGGGTTTGTCGACAAGGAAAAAGCGTTCGACAATGTCAAATCGAACAAGATGTTCAAAAATCTGAGAAAAATGGGGTAAGCTGTAGAGACGGGCAACAAGAGCCAAGTGGACATAATCAGAGCTGAAAACCAAGAACGAAGTGCTCGGATTAAAAAAGGGCGTAAGACAGAGATGTCGTCTTTCGGCCCTAGCGTTCAATCTATACGTCAAAGAAGCAATGATGAAAACAAAAGTGAGGTTCAGAAGTGAAACTAAAATTCAAGGTGAATGGATATAAATGATAAGATTAGCTGATAACATTGCTATCCTCAGTGAAAGTGAAGAGGAATTACAGCATCTGCTGAATGGAATGAAAAGGCTGATGAGTGCAGAATATGGATTCAGAGCAAGTTGAAGAAAGAAAGAAGTAATGTGAAGTAGTAGAAAAGAAAACAGCGAGAAACTTAACATCGGGAGTAGTAATCACGAAGTAGATAAAGTTAAGAAATTCTGCTATCTAGGCAGCAAAATGAACGGAGCAAGGACGACATAAAAAGCAAACCAACACTAGCATAAAATACATTCCTGGACGAGAGAAGCCAACTAATGTAAAACACAGGCCTTAATTGAGGAAGAAATTCTTGAGTGTGTACGTTTGGAGCACAGAATTGTATCATAGTGAAACGTGCACTGTGGGAAAACAGGGAAAATAAGGAATGTATGCATTTGAGACTAGGTGCAACAGAAGAATGTTGAAAATTATGTACACTGATAAGGTATGAAATGAGGACATTCTCCGCTGAGTGGACGAGGAAAGGAATATTTTACAGAAAACACTGACAAGAGAGACGCGATAGGGTGGTAATACATCTGTTAAGACGTCACGGAATAACTTCCATGGTACATGAGGGAGCTATAAAGGATAGAAACCACAGAGGAGGACAGAGGTGGGAATACATTCATCAAATAATTGAGGACAAAGGATGCAATTGCTACTCTGAAATAAAGGGATTCGGACAGGAGAGGATGTAGTGGCGAGCCTCATCAAACGAATCAGAAGAGTGATGAGTCAAAAAAGATTTACATTACAATTATTCGTCATTGGACTGTTGTCCGCATATACAGTTCCCTTACCGCATCAAGAGCCGGGAACGCCTCATTGCAGTATTCGATATCGCGCCAGCAGTTATTATAATACTTTGACACATCAGTGGATTTAATACTGAACTCAAGGCGGCTCTTAACCACAAATTTGCCATTTTTCGCAAATGACTTCTTCGCCGATGAATGTTTACTACAATATTTTTTCTTTTATTATCGTATGTTTTCTTCAGTATCAGTTTTCGTTATTGACTAAAATTCATTCTGTATAATGCCATGTAATATAATTTTCATTAGTATCAGTATACAAGGTGTAAGTTGTCACTCCAATCCCTCTTGTAACGTCACAATTGTCATAATGTAACTCTAACCAAAGATATTTTTTCCACAGTTTAATTTCATGAAAGCAAAGACACGCATTAAGGCACGGTCCAAAGAAGCAAAGAAGTTATAAGTAGAAAAGTAATACAGTCCACCTGCGCCAGCTATCATTCTTGAGAGTTGAGCACTGCAAAAACATTTTTAGTGTCCAGAATCAGACTGTAAAGTGGCTTTTGAATTAGTGACAGCCGCACGCTCGGGACGCTGTAACTCTGGGTCATGGGGCAGGCCCCAGTAACCTTCTACAGTTGCGTAGGCGCGGGCAGACTCGTGACGCATCCTACACGAAGCCGAATTTAATGTAGACTGGAACATAGAACCTCCTTTGTAGAAGATTTCTCTCCGTGGAATTGATGGAATCGCTTGCTGATGAAGGGCGGCTCCTCGTCTCAGAAAGTTTTATGGATTCTGCGTAAAGCTCCAAGTCTATCATTGCATTCGGGGCCTATGACTTGTCCATAATGGACAGCAAACACGGCAAGTGAAGAGAGGTGGACCAAAATGGTGGCGTTCTGGTTTCGTTTTTGATGGATTTGGTTTGAAAAATACGTGTGTTGGTGTGTGCTTGAGAAAATGACGTAAAATACGGCATCTTTTAATCAGATGGGAATAAAATTACCCATTCATAACAGTTAATTTTGTGTGAAGGTGGGTCTCCGTACGGAAGTTACGAATAATGAAGAATATTTTTCTGTACGCAGAAATTACCAGAGACGATTTCAGAAAGATATTTTACTGACATTAAACAGAGATTCAAACAATGTCCTCAGAAAGAACAGATGAACTACACCGAAAAATTTTAAGGAAATGTTGTATTTTTATTTTCGGTAATCACCTTTCTAGCTTGGTTGATACAACCGACCTTTCACCTTTGCCTCGTGATGACTGGGTGTTGTGTGTTGTCCTTAGGTTAGTTAGGTTTAAGTAGTTCTAAGTTCTAGGGGACTGATAACCATAGATGTTAAGTCCCATAGTGCTCAGAGCCATTTGAACCATTTTGAACCTTTCACCTTTCCTCAGCCAGTTCTTCTTCTGAGTAGTATTACACACAACTCCCGTGTTATTTGTTAGATAAATTACAACCTCTGCCATCCCTGCAGTTTTTACCCCTTACATATCCCTCTAGAACCATGGACATTCCATAATGTAATACGTGTCGTGTCATTCTGTCACATCTTCGTGTCAGTGGATACACATACATATGTCGTCGCTGATTATGTGAAGATTTTCATTTCTTGTCTTACCAGTCCATCTGATTTTCGCTATCTCTTCATAGCATTAAATTCGAGCGATTCGATTCGTTTATCTTCCACGTTTCCAGTGGTCCATCAATCACTTTCATACAAAGCTGTGATCTTAATGTACATTGGCAGTAACGTCTTCCTCAAATTTAGGCTTTACCCACCTTTGAGTGAGGAATACCTTCTTTGCCTGGGCTAGTCTGGTACTTATATCCTCGTCCGTCGTGCATTGTTTTGCATCTTGCTCTTAGTGGCCACCAATTTTAATTTCATGGTTGATCGCCAATCTTATTTCTGCTACTCTTTAATCTTATTTTTGCTGGTCGTCACCAGTGTTGTTTTTGTTTGGTTTGCTCTCAGTCCATAACCAGCATTCGTTAAGCTGATCATTCCATTTAGAACATCCCGCAATTCAACTCCATTTTCAGTCATAATAGCAATGTCATTACTGATATGATTTCGTCCTCAATATTAATCCCATACCTCAAAATTTGTTTCGTATTCATCTTTGCCTGTTTCATATCCAGATTGAAAGCTAGGACAGAAAGACTCCATCCGACTAGCATCAATTTCTATCCTATCACTTTGTACTATATTCCTCTTAGTGTAAGAGCTTATGTTTCAATAAACAGTTTATACAGCAAAAGGATCATTTTGATATTGAAAAGCTTCAAGAAAAAAGAATGTCTTGTCTTCACATATTCAATGCATTACTACACTAAGGAACAGCTTTCGTTTTCAACCTTTAAGTGTTTGCTAGGAATTGCTGCTTACAGTATTCGAAATGACGTTAGTAATTTTTCCCACGTCATGATATGTTCAGTGCACGTAGGCTGCGTTGTTCATTTTTATACAGAATAAAAAAATTATAATACCCTGATCGAAAGACTGCTCCGGTAGATCACAATGTCCTTTATACGTAACAGGAGATAACACAACAGCCGCAGCTCCTTGTTCTCAATAAACAGTAGCTAAAAATGTATCTGGAGTGTTTGTTGAAAGACCTAAACATCTCTCTCAGTCTGTGCACTCTACCTAGTAAGTGCATCATATGATACTCTTCCGTTTATAGAGTCATTGTTGCAGTCCTAGAAGACGTAATTTCTTGTTTTTGGTAATTTCCCGCTCTCAAAGTGCTTACAGAGTGTCTATTCGTGAGTTACAGAATGAAGTTTCACGAACTGGTTGGCGAATGGAGACTAGTTTTCGACACCTTTTAAAACAGACTCATATTTCACATATCAGTTCCTCATGTGTATAAGAGACTGATCTCACAGCTGGTTGCGAAGTTATCGTGTAATGCTGCAAGATGACGCATCCGCCATATCGTGAAACTCGGTATTTTACGTAAGCGTTATATTACGTAGTCCGCCTCCGTAGCTAAGTGATCAGCGAGTCTGATTTCCATGCACAGGGCTCAGGTTCAGTTCCCGCTACTGTGACTTTTGCATGTTGCTTTCCTTGTTAGAAAAACTTGAACGGGTATACTCTATCTCGTAATGCCAGTTGAGGAGCTACACCTGTGACAATTAGCGACTGCAAATTCTGGGAACTGACAACGGTCTGGAGATCGTGTGCTGATCCAGTGCCTCTCCATACAGCATCCGACTGACGTTCTTGCGGTATGATGACATGGCGGTCGCTACTGGCCCTACAGATCCAGCAGGCAGAGCCTTAGCTTATGTTGTACAGAAACACGATGCTGTGCAGCGGAGGAGTGGAAAAATAGACTTACTGCGTGCAATATATGTTTTATAACGACTCACTTCTGATTCATTGAATATATACTACATAAAGCATAGTTAAAATATTTATACTACCCCAACTTATTTGTTTAAAACTGAGAGTTGAACAAAATATGTAACCCCCCCCAAAAAAATGAATTCCTTTAACAATAATGAATTCTGTGACAAAACTATTTTGTATATTAAAATGCTGGACAAAAAGTATACAAAATTACTTTACTGGCTTAAATATGAGCACTTGCCTCTCATGGCAGCAGAATATCGTTATACACAAGATCAATTACGGCAACAGATTAGAGATCCTATCGCCGACATATTGAAGTCCCCACCACGAAATCAGTGGCCTTCACAGCAGCGCACTCACTTCCGGTGTGGCAAGGCAATCTTCTGGCTGCAGTCCGCTTGAATTTCCATAAAGAAAAACACGTGAAGTCTAGGTCTCAGTTCACCTTGGCTAGGGCTAGGAAAACAGCGCCCTTTATATCACAGAGTTGTCTCGCGCAACACATTACAAGGATATTGAATTTGAACAGTGTCATGCACATCATGATATACATTAAACAGCTCTGTGCCCATCTCAGGACAAAACGTTTCGTCATTTTCAACTCACTGTAAATAAAAAAATATGATGAATTTCATTTCCATTATCTTACCAAGTAAAAGACAATTATTCAGTCCTGTTTTGTGAAATTAGCGATGTAACTAGATCAGTCAAAAAAGGTTATTTGTGAAATTAGTGACTCTAAATTTTATTACATTTCCTAACACTTGGCCGTTAAATTGTAGAAGCTGTGCCATAGAATAGCCACTAGTGAGGTATGCCATCTGACACCAGCGAACGTTTGCTTAAATGCGAAATTTCTCTCAGATTTGTTGCCAGTTTTGCAAAACCTGTTCTGTTATGCACCATATAGAATGAACTGTCCAGCATGATTTATTTTACAAATTACTGAATAGAGTTTAACCATCTTCTGTATAGCTTAGAGATTCGACTCTGCTAGTGTCTCTCCATGTTTTGCCGTAACATGCCTTCAGTGTAATACTGACTGAATAAATGAGCACTTTGATATATTGCACCTGAGGCCTGTTTCTTCTAGGAGTACGAAAATTCACCGGAGGTTGTTTGCATGTTCTTTTCCGGGTTCCGTACCACAATCTACAAAACCGAAACCCATGTAGGATCGTTTTGATGTCCGCCCGTCTGTGTGTCACTCTCTCTCGATCCGACTGTTAAGAACCGTTTTTCTCAGGAATGAGAGGAGTTAAAAAGCTGAAATTTATGTCACATTCTAAGGCCCACGGGTTCTTAGCAGTCTAGTCAAAAGATAGCGCAATTTTTGTCACATCAAAACGTATATGGTATCAACCTCCTAGATTCATGAAGTTTTCCAAGGAGTTAGATTTCACATTACAAGTAGAGTATAAAATCCGGAAATCGTTAATTTGTAATCATATCACACTAAAATTTTTTTCTTCCCTTTTTATTATCCTTGTGTCTGTCTGCTTGTCAGTTAAGACACCATTTTCTCAGGAACTTATGGGCGTATAAAGTTCAAATTCATGTCACGTACTAATTTCTGTGATCCCCTGGCGATTTAATACGTTTAAGCTTCCAAGTAAATGGAATCAAAAGGTATGGTCATTTATGTCATACACATTAATACACATTCATTCATTAAAACTTATAGACTACTTCGTGTTAATCTAGAAACATGAAATCTGGTAAGAAGCTAAGTTTTACATTACAAATAAAGGAAAAATATCAGAAAAATTGTTAATCTGTATTTGTATCACACGAACAGAATGTCTTATTTCCAAATTTTTTATTCATTGGTCTGTCTGTCTGTCTGTCTGTCTGTCTGTCTGCCCGTTTATTAAGACCCACTATCCTTAGGAAAGGATAGATTTTGAAATTCAAACTTATGTAACAAACTAATGTCTACAGTCTTCTGCGGTGTAAAATATTTAAGCTTCTTAGTCGAGATCTTATAGCCGTGGTCTGTGGGTAGCGTCTTTGTTTAGTAATCAAAACATCTTCGGTCCTGGGTTTGAACTCTGCCGTGGCTTAAATTGCGAATAAAAATCATCAGCTTTTGCGTTGAAGACTTTCGGCATAAGAAGACACCCTCATTCTGCCAACGACATTGACAAAGAGGGCGAACTAGCGGACAGAGGTTCAGGGCACTCTCTTGCCCCTGGGTTGGAAAACTGCCCCTAAAGGCGGAAGAATCAGAGAACATCAACGGCATGCGGAAGCAGAAATCAAAGAAACCACTGATTTAAAGACGCATAATGTGTATCCACACCACATGTGGCCTGTAACTGAAAAAGTGTAATGATGATCACTGGCAAAAAATTCCGAAATAGTCTCCCATTCGGATCTCCTGGAGGGGACTGCAAAGGGAGAGAAATTGAACAATCAACAAAAAGATAACGCTCTACGAGTCTGCGCAAGGAAAGTCAGAAGTTTGAACGTGGTAGGGATGCTAGAAAGTCAGAAAAGAGAAATGTAAAGGCTTAGTCTAAATATAGTTGGGTTCAGTGAAATGAGTGGAAGGAAGACATTGATATCTGGTCAGATGAGTGGAGGGTAATATCGACATCAACAGAAAATGGTGTAGTGGGATTAGGGTTCCTTAAGGGGCTCCGGAAAGGCTCAAAATCATGAAAAGTTCAATTTTTACTTTTTTGCGTTTTCTGAATCTGCAGACTATTACCTTTTAATAGATCTATAATTTATTCAATTCCGAAGACTACAACTATTTTTAAATTTTTTTTGAAATGTCTTCTACATGGGCGTGACCGACTGTGGCGCTGTTAAACTGCTGTCAAATGGTGTTATTATTAACGTCCGTGTTCATCAGGTACATTTTAGTGATGTGAGATAAAGTATGTGTTGTGGCTAACCTGTGATGGTTCAATATATATCGCTGGTGTGATTGTCGATTGTTTCATGTTTATTTACTCTGTCGTTATCTCGAAAATATTCGTAATTAATTCTGTTTCTTGAGTCTCTGTTTTGTTGAAGTATAATAATGAGTAAAAGTAAAGTTATTAGAAATCCTCTGAAGGCTTTTAAGAAAAGGAGAAATGTTGGAAAGCCAAAGGTATGTGTTATTACTGTAAACAATAAAGACGATAACCAAGTGAGTGAACCTAACCTTTCAAGTACACCTGCCCATAGCAGTCAAAGTGGGAAAGAAAATACTTCACAGAAGAAGCTTGGTTCAATGAGTGAAAACTATGAATGTTTTATGGGCGAATCGGATGTGAATGAAATATTTGATATGTCGGTTCTCAAAGGAATTTTTTCAAACTGTGTAAGATGTATTCATTGTAGTGAAGTTGGTCTGGAACTCTCCATAATAAAGCACGTAGGACTTGCTAGTGAAATACAACTGAAATGTGATAAGTGTTCATACATGACCACCTTTTGGAACAGTGTTGCAGTAACTGCAACTGAAGAAAATGGTAGCAAAATCTACGAACACAACAACGAGCGATGCTTGCTTTAGACAAGGAACGCCTTCGGGCTGCAGACAGGGCTGTAAAGAGTCTAGAAATACAAGCAAGAGTAAACAGGAGGAGGAACAAGAGGAAGCTGGAGGAGGAGTTTGCAGAGGATGAAGATAATCCATCCTATGGACCTGGAATGCACTAAAAAGTTAATCCAATCTTTGTCGCTCGATTCCCAAAACTTTTATTTTCTCATACTAATTACATGTTTTCTAAGGATCTTCCAAACATATTTGTTTCAAACTTTCAGTAAATGTTACACAGTACCTTCTACATAATTTAACACAGCCTTTTTCCAAAAAACTGTATATTTTTGAATATATAAATAAAAAATTGCAAAAAAATGTTGTGAATTTTCATTACAATTGAAAAAAAATCATTTTTAATAATTGAACTAAAATTTTGTAAAATCCATGTGTTAAGTTGTAGCCCATATTCCAATAAATAGTCTGTAAAAAGTTCAACTTCCTACCTCAAATACTTTGTGAGGAAAGATGTAATTTATAAGCGTTATTTTAACATTGCAAGTATAGGGCGTTCCGGAGCCCCTTAAGAATAGGAAGTTAGGTCGGAGAATGTGTCACAGTGAACAATTCACTGAATGGGTTGTTATTGGAATCCACACCAAATCAACACCGAGAACACGCCGACGTCGCAAGCTGAAGATGAAGAGACAGAGAAAGCACATGAGGATACAGAAAGGATAATTCAGTACGTAATGAGTGATGAAAATCTGATCATTATGAATGACTGGAATGCAGCTGTAGGGGAAGGAGTAGAAGAAAGGATTACGGAAGTGTATGGGCTTGGTATTAGGAATGAGACAGGAGAAAGACCAGTTGAGTTCTACACAAATTTGAGCTAGTAATCGCGACTACTCTGTTCAAGAAGTGGAGGTATACTTGAAGAGGCCGGGAGAAATGTGAAGGATTCAGTTAGATTACGTCATGGTCAAACAGAGATTTTGAAGTCAGATACCAGATTGTGTGGCGTACCCAGGAGTAGATATAGACTTAATGCACAATCTAGTAATGATGAAGAGGTGTCTGAAGTTCAAGAGATTAGTCAGGATGAATCAATATGCAAAGAAGTGGGTTACGGAAGTAATAAGGATTGAAGAGTTGCGCTTGAAGTTCTCTAAGGATATAGATACTGCGTTAACGAATAGCTCAATAGGCAGTTTAGGTGAAGAGGAATGGACACATCTAAAAAGGGCAATCACAGAGGTTGGAAAGGGAAACGCTGGTGCAATACTTCAGTTGATCTATGAAAGAAGGATGTACAAAAATGCTCAGGAAAATTTAGGAATACAGAAATACAAGTCGCTGAGCAATGAAATTGGTATGAAATGGCTACATGAAATTTGTGAAGAAAGAGAAAAAGAAATAATTGTCGGAATGACTGACTGAGCATACAGAATAGCCAAAAGTACCTTCGGTGAAATTAAAAGCAAGTGTTAGAATATTAAGAATGCAATGGAATTCCACTGTCAAATGCAGAATAGATAGCTGATAAGTGGGAAGAGTACATTGAAAGACTGTCTGAGGTGGAGGATTTGTCTAATGTAATAGAAGAAAGAACCGTATTCAATACAGAAAAGAGAGGGGATCCAGTACTAGAATCAGAATTTAAAAGAGCTTTGGAACACTCAAGATCAAATAAGGCAGATGAGATAGATAACATTCCATCAGAATTTCTGAAATCATTGGGGGACGTGGCAACAAAACAACTACTCACGATGTTGTATATAATGCACGAGTCTGGCGATATATCATCCGAGTTTTGGAAATAAAGTACCATCCACACAATTCCGAAGACTACAGGAGCTGAAAAGTGTGAGAATTATCGCACAATCAGCTTCAGATCTCGTGTACCCAAGTTGTTGACAAGATGCTGAGGATGTGTTAGACGACGATCAGTTTAGCTTTAGAAAAGGTAAAGGCACCAGAGAGCTAATTCTGACTTTGCGGTTGATAAGGGAAGTAAGACTAAAGAAAAATCAAGAGACGTTCATACAATTTGACGACTTGGAAAAAGCGCTCGACAATGCCAAATCGTGCAAGATATTTGAAATTCAGGGAAATATAGTGATAAGCTATAGGGAGAGAAGGATGATATACAACATGTACAAAAGCCAGAAGGAATAATGATAGTGGAAGACCAGGAATGAAGTGGCCTGATTAAAATGGGTGTAAGACAAGATGCAATCCTTCACCGCTACCGTTCGATCTGTACATCGAAGAAGCAATGATAGAAATAAAAGTAAGGTTCAAAAGTGGCACTGGAATTCAAGGTGAAAGGATATCAATGTTCAGATTCGCTGATGACATTGCTATCCCCAGTGGACTAGAATGAACAGTCTAATGAGCACAGAATACGGTCTGAGAAAGACGAACTAATGAGAAGTAGCAGAAATGAGAACAGTGAGGAACTTAACATCAGTATTTATGTTCATGAAATGAAGGAAATGTACTAGATAGGAAGTAAAGAATCATACGACGGACGGAGCGAGCATCGAAAACAAACTAGAACTGGAAAATAGGGCATTTCTCGCCAAGAGAAGTCTACTACATCAAACACAGGACTTGATTTGAGGCAAAAATATCAGAGAATGTACATTTGAAGCACAGCATTATATGGTGCTGAAATTTGGACTGTGGGAAATCGGAAAAGAATGAAGTCGAAGCATTTGATATATGGTGTTGCAGAATAACGATAATCAGGTGGACTGATAAGATAAAGAATGAGGAGATTCTTTGCAAAATAGGCGAGGAATGGAGTAAATGGAAAACACTGGCAAGAAGAAAGGACAATCTGGTAAGATATCTGTTAAGACGTCGGAAAATAACGTCCGTGGTACTAGAGGGAACTGTATAGGGTAAAAACTATAAAGGAAAACAGACACTGGAATACATCCAGGAAATAACTGAGGACGTAGGATGCAAGTGCTGCTTTCTGATGAAGAGGTTGGAACAGGAGAAGATATTGAAAAAAAAAAATAGTTTCTCGCAGACTCACTCATGGAAACCTGTAGGGAATTTCCAACAAGAAAATCTCAAAAATGTTAAACTGTGCCGGCCGGAGTGGCCGTGTGGTTCTAGGCGCTACAGTCTGGAGACGAGCGACCGCTACGGTCGCAGGTTCGAATCCTGCCTCGGGCATGGATGTGTGTGATGTCCTTAGGTTAGTTAGGTTTAATTAGTTCTAAGTTCTAGGCGACTGATGACCTCAGAAGTTAAGTCGCATAGTGCTCAGAGCCTTTTGAACCATTTGTTAAACTGTAACTATATAGCTTAAAATATCTTTTTGCTATTATAAATTACTTTTCATTCACCAACGCTCAAAAGCATAATAGAAAAGTATTACTGCTTTTAAACATGAAATGTAAACCGTTATCATGTTTTAGTAAGTATATAAAAATATTTTACTAAATTTTCTCTTGCTACATATACACTCTAAGAGAAATAACCACAAACAGCAAAGGAATTACGCAATCCGGTCACAATTTTAATTCATATATGTATGGATGGAAAACGCAAAATTGTGAACTCTGGCTGTCCATGGATGAATGTGTGACGCTGCAGCGCTGTTCCACCATGAATGTGTTAAGGGTAGTTAACCGGTGACATCTCGATGCCAAAGCACAAAGACTTTTTTAATTTCACTTCGTGTACTCAGTCGGGCTGTAACTATGCCTCGCAGATACACACATGATCAAATAAGCAGATGTCAGCGTTTGAGCGAGAACGTGTAATTGGGCTTAAAGAAGCCTGTTGTAGCAATCTGTCATCTGAATAAGAGTGATGTCACTATTTGACGACGTTGGCAGGAATGGGCGAACCATGTCGAACGCAGCGTTAAGAAGGAAGCGGTCGACCTATAGAGACAACAGAATAAGACGACGAAGCAATCGTGAAAGAGGCACTGAAAATCCTGAACTCACAATGATAGTAGATCTGACATGTAAACAATAGGTGCTCCAGTTATCACAAGGACCACTCATAGGCGGCTCACCGAATATACTTACGATCGGAGTTGGGCAGAATTTGGCACTATATCCCTCAAGAGGACATCCAACACCTCCGCCAATTAGTGCCAAGCTGAGTAACTGCTTGCTGAAGGGCCATAGGTGGAACAACGGTTTATTGAATGTCTCAATTTTTGAAGCTATTTCTCTCGACTAAATCATACAATTTTTCTGAAATTTAACCACTTGTTTGTCCTTACATATTCATCACATCTACCGATTTTTGTCCCATTCAGGTTATACCTTCGTGGTACGTCGTTTTTTCTTCTGTCGTAGGGAATACACATTGTAGTCTCGTGATCGCTTCTTTTTGTGTGTCCGGGCTAGTCTGAGAACTGCTGCAGAGATATTGATACGCTGAGCTACTGTGCCGGCTTCACTCAGCTATGCTGGCGGACATAACACTCCAAATCGGTGCGGAGTGGCCGCTGGATTTGAGGCGCCATGTCACAGATTGCGCAGCCTCTCCTGCCAGAGGTTCGAGTCCTCCCTCGGGCATGGGTGTGTGTGATGTTCTTAGCGTAAGTTTGTTTTACTTAGTGTAAGTTGTGTGTAAGTCTAGGGACCGATGACTTCAGGAGTTTGGTCCCTCAGGAATTCACACACATTTGAAACTCTCCATACTAAGATATTTATAAAGTTCTAGCTTGCTTACTCACCATATTCGTCATTAAAAATGTTATTGATATCCATTTATCCTTAAAATTATGCACCGGGGAGGGGGGGGGGGGAAGCTGCAAGCGCACTTTTGAGAAGTCAATCTTACACTGAAGCGCCAAAGAAACTGCTATAGGCAGGCGCATTCAAACAGAGCTAAGGAAACAGGTAGAATACGGCGCTGCTGTCGGCGATACCTATATAAGACAACAAGTGTCCGTCGCAGTTGTTCGATCTGATACTGCTGCTACAGTGGCAGGTTATCAACATTTTAGTGAGTTTGAACATGGTATTATAATCGTCACACGAGCGATGAGACACAGCATCTCCAAGGTAGCGATGAAGAAGGGATTTTCCCGTACGACCATTTCACGAATGAAGTGAATATCAGAAATCCGGTAAAACATCAAATTTCCGACATCGCTGCGGCCGAAAAAAGCTCCAGTTAGAACGGGACCAACGAGGACTGAAGAGAATCATTCAACGTGACATAAGTGCAGCCCTTCCGCAGATTGCTGCAGATTTCAATGCTGGGCCATCAACAAGCCTCAGAGTGCGAACCATTCAATGAAACGTCATCGATATGGGCTCTGTAATGGTCGGGGATTTGTGCAGTTGGAGTGCTATGGGACTCCTCTTACGTCTAGATACGACTGTAACAGGTGAAACGTACGTAAGCACCCTGTCTGATCACCTCCCCATCCATTCATGTCCAATGTACATTCCGACAGTCGGGCAATTCCACATGGAAAATGAGACACCACAGACGCCCAGAATTGCTACCCAGTGGCTCCAGGAACACACGTCTGTGTTTAAACACTACCGATGGCCACCAAACGCCCCAGACGTGAAAATTATTGAGCATACTTGGGAAGCCTTGAACGTGCTGTTTATAAGAGATCTCCACCTCTCGTACTCTTACGGATTTATGGACAGCCCTGCAGGATTCATGTTGTCAGTTCCCTCCAGCACTACTTCAGACATTAGTCGAGCCCATGCCACGTCGTGTTGCAGCACTTCGGCGTGCTCGCGGGAGCCCTACACGATACTAGGCAGGTTTACCAGTTTCTTTGGCTCTTCATTGTACATTATCAATGTCCACTTGCGAGGAGAGGAAAGAATTCATCTATTCATAGTCATGGATACGTACCTGTTACAGCTTCGTTATTTACTGAGAACTTGAAGTTGACACAGATGCAAAGAAACTCGTCTGTTTGACAGAGCACTATGTTGGGTTATGAACAGAGACTTCATGTATTTTAGTGAAGAGCACCTAGGCCATGAGAGCACCTAATTCATTCTGCACAGACTCCTTCATATTGAACAGCATACACTAGCATATGTGAACAGCGAAATAACGTCGGTACGGAGAGTGATATGTGTTAAAATCACATTTGCGCGTCCTGAACATTATAGAAACAGGGAGCTCAAATTGCTACAAACGTTTCTGGACTCTCAGATAAGAAATACTTCTGCTACTTATGACTGAAACTGTACATCACCAGATATATTTTGGCCATCCTTATGATTGCGCACCATAAACCATAGGCGCACCACCTGCCTAAACGTGGAGTTATTGCTTGACGAAACCGAAGCAGAGGGCTGGGACATGACAGTAGACGGACTGAGGTCTAAAGTGGTTGTAGCAACCTTCAAAGGCGGTCACAGCTTTACAGTTGTCTTCTGGTATTGTGACAGACGACGGCTATGTGGGCAAAAGGCTTCGTGGCGGGAGCATACGCCGCAGCTGTGGCGATGGAACTCAGGGCAGCAGGCAGCCTCTCTTGACGCTATAGAGGAAGTATGGCTATTCGTAGATGGCGAGGGTGGCTGTCCGTTGAAGCTGCGAAGACCACTTTCAAATGCGGCGGCGGACTGTAGGCTTCCTCTGTTATTGTAAATGCCAGTACGATGCGTGCTACTTCTTCCAAAATAGAATGTGGTAACTTCTGGGCATCTATCCGGACGTGACTGCCAGTGCTTCTTGGAGTCTGTCTTCTATGAGGCTGTCTTCATAAAATTTAGCGGAACTATCTTCTTTGCAAGTGAATTTACGGTGACGACTAATGCGTTGGAATTCAGTGGTTTGTCTGCTCCAGTTGTTTAGCACACGAATAGAAACGCAGCGATATGCATTCGGCAATCAGGGAGTGGGTCTACTTCATCCACGAGCTCGACCAGGGTGAAGACGTAAGGCTCCTTCTGAGGGCTGTTATTCTGTATCAATTGAAACACTTGTGGTTCGCGAAGTGCGACGAAGTAGTCTCCGGCGAAAAGCAGCGTCACTATTGTATTCCGCAGCGAGATGGTGACACAGGCATACTGCGTAATATGAGCTCCAGTCATTCAGAATACGAACCCAGTCCATTGACAACTACGCCAACTCGCTCGATGCTAAGGATGCCCAGGGTTTTTATTTATTTATTGCGGTACTTAGCCTTGCCTGTTTACGACCTTCAGGTCATTTCTTCCATTTGTCTGTAATTGCCGAAAAATACTAAAAAAATTTCTCGTTTTCGGGTGCATACATGTGATTCAATTACGTACGAAGGCGTGCTGAAAAGTAATGTCTCCGAATTTCCTACTTGAAAACTCTTTCAGCTTTTTAGATAAGACCAAAGTTACTGACATGCTACACCTTCATTCTTCATGTATACATATTTATTTCTCAACCTAGTCACCCTGGCGACAAACACATTTGTCCCAATAAGAGACCAGTTTGTCTATATCGTAATGCGAATGTTTCACTTTGTTAATGGAGCCAAATCCGCAGCTCTCCTTGCACTGCTTCATCACAGTCAAAGTGAAGTCCTCGAAGGTGTTCTTTAACTTTTGGAAACAGATGAAATTCGAATGAGATCAAGTCGGAACTGTATGGAGAATGATCGATGACAGTAAAACCATGGCGTCGGATTGTTGTAGGTGTGGCAGCTGTCGTGTATGGTGTGGCATTCTCATGAGAGGGTGCTCCATGTCTGGACGACCTATTCGAATTCTTAACTCGATTACAGCAAGCCGTTTCTCATTCACCGACGAAGTTCGTTACACACCGCCATTTGGAACCCTCTAGCAGCACGGGCTTGCAACTTACATCAGCGAAGCAGAAATATTGACCGAGTGATATGCACAAAATTTAATGCCTCAACCGATATTGAGATACAATATACGGAGGAATTACTTTTCAGCACGCTGTTTTTCATCTGAGTATTTTTATGATGACAATTATATCTCAAGCATGCTAGAGTTTCGTTTCCGAACGATATTATACAACAAGTGACGTTTATGTTACGAAAAACCTAAACCATATGTTTGTTTAAAATCTTTCTTGACAAAAACATGTGTTATTTGAAAAAGTATGTGGCATCACTTGGCGTGATGAAGATTCCTATATTATCATCGCTCAGCGGCAAAATCTCTCATATCGAGTGTGGAGCATTCTTTTCAATCCTTAATCCTCCTGTAACAATTTGGACGACCTTTCGTTTTTGGGTCATCAGTCTTGTTTGATACGGTCCGCCACGAATTTCACTACTGTGTCATCCTCTTAATCTAAGAGTAGCACTTGCAATATACTTCCTCTATTATTTGCAATATGCATCCCTGTCTCTGTCTTCCTCTAGCGCCACGGGAGTTATTCCGTGATGTCGTACAGATATCCCATCAACCTGTTCTTTCTTCTTGTCAGTGTTTTCCTTTCCTCGCCGGTTCTGCTGAGAACCTAATTCCTTACCTTAACAATACGCCTAATTTTCAACATTCTTCTGTGGCACCACATCTCAATTGCTTAAATTATCTTTTGTTCCGGCTTTCTCACAGTCCATACATACAGTACTGGGCTCCAAACGTACAATCTCAGAAATTTCTTCCTCAAATTAAGACCTATGTTTGTTACTAAATACTTCTTAGCCAGGAATGCTACTTTTGCCATTTGTTGTCCGTTATTTATGTCCTCTTTACTGATTCCGCCATTGGCTATATTGCTGATTATGTAGGAGAATTCCTTATCTTCGTCCATGATCCCGAATTCTGATGTTAAGATTCTCGCTGTTCTCATTTCTGCTATTTCTGATTAATTTCATCTTTCTTCGATTGATTCTCAATGAGAAGTCTGCACTTATTAGGCCGTTCATTCCATTCAACAGCTCCTGTAATTCTTATTCAACTTCACTCAGGATAGCAATGTAATAAGCGAATCTTAGCATGCACCTTGAATTTTGATTTATTTCTTGAACCTATTATTTCCATCATTGCTTCTTAGAGGTACAGACTGAACAATAGGGTGAAAGTCGCATCTCTTACACCCTTTTTAATATGTGCACATCATTCTTTGTTATCCACTCTAATTGTTCCCCCCTTGGCTCTTGTGGATATTGTGTATCTTGTACATGCTGCATTTTACCCGACTTTCTCTATAGCTAACCCTTATTTTTGTCAGGATTTCGAACATCTTGCGCCATATTACGTTGCCGAACGCTTTTCCAGTATCGACAGATCCTATGAACGTCTCTTGATTTTTCTTCAGTCTTACTTCCATTATCAACCACGACGTCAGAACTGCCTCTGGTGGCATTCCCTTTGCTAACGCAAAACTGATCGTTATCTAACAGATCCCCAATTTTCTATTCTTCTGTACAGTTTTCTTGTCAGCAACTTGGATGCATGAACTTTTAAGCAGATTACACGATAATTTGCGCACTTGTAGGCTCTTGCAGTCTTCGGAATTTTCTGTATGACGGTTTCCTGAATTCCTGATGGTACATCGGCAGTCTCATAGATTCTACGCGACCTCATCGTTTTCATTTCACTACCGCTACGCACATTTCTTAAATTTGTGCTCTGCTCTGCAGGGTCATTGTTGAAATTCTTTTCTATGTTCGTTGTTCTCTTCTTCTGTGCTCCATATCCAATCAACATTTCTCATTATATAACGTCACTGTCCCGCAGTTTCATCTTGTTACAACACTTAGCGGTGTATGTTTTTGCATTTTAGAAAAAATAAACGTGTGTACAGATGGTTAGTCTTCTTCAAATTCATATTTCCCGAA
Organism: Schistocerca nitens; assembly: GCF_023898315.1. NCBI lineage: Eukaryota > Metazoa > Arthropoda > Insecta > Orthoptera > Acrididae > Schistocerca > Schistocerca nitens. Next base: position 403,940,335 of record NC_064617.1, read on the forward strand.
AATGTGCAAGTTTCCTTCAACTCTGTTGTGGTCCTATATTGCTAAGCCCATCACAGAATATGCACAGAGTGAGAACGAGAGGAAGAACGGCAGTAACTTAATACAGTGCGAGATACTGAGGTATGACGTTGCGTAGTCGTAATCCGAGTGCAAAATTTTTCGGCAGAATCAAACGATTTATATTTTTCTAACGTTATGTGTCACTTTCGCATTATGTCTTGTACCTGACAGTCTGAAGAATATTGGGTAATAGCATCATCAGTTTCTACAGAATGAAAACATGGTCAGAATTTCAACATTATACAGTTTCTGGGTTAGACTGTTACTGTGCTAATTCATCATCAGAACGCAAATAGAAGCAGCAGATTACCAACTGATTGTGCACCGCTACGCAGAACGTATCGAAATAACAAGTCTTTTTCCGTTGGCAATAATCAAAATTTTTATAAACCTCGTACTGTTGAAAAGCTATTTGATAATAAATCCCTAGTCCCGTTTATTGCTCCGTGCACTGGACTAAGAAATAAATGCTTACGGACTTTTTATTGTGCAACTACCATTTACGTCTTTCATAAATGCTCATTCAATATCAACAGTTATGCTACTATACTGAAGTAAGTACTGATAGTGAAGAACATTTTTTCAAACCATTCGATACGAGAAAAAGTAATTTGCTCAAGATTTTGGCACTTTATTTAACCACACAAAATCTGGAAATTAAATACTGTATTTTTTGGAACCTGCTGTATATATAACATGGTGTCACGGAATATTATGTGTTCCGTTAGAGAAATGTATCGTTTCTTTCAGTGAGAAAGATTTAGAGTCAGTTTTGTTGTACTGATAGCGTTTACTGGAATGAGAAATGCTACATATATGCGAATGAAGAACTTAGTGAGTACACTGCGCACACCTCATGTATCAACTATCCACATACACATCTGCACATTACTGTAATGCTGTACGTTTATGAAAACCACTTCCTTTTGTCAGCTGGATCCGCAAATTGACGTTACTGTAATGGCTATCGCAGTTAATTAATCATGTAAAATAAACGTTGCCTTCCACATAATTAATATTGCTGCAGAATACCAGCTAGATATCACACAGAGCTTTTCTGAGTGAAGTACATTTCAATGGGAGCGTTAGCAGCAGCTATAATACCCAAGTACAATCGTCGTTCCTTCAAATTCAGTAGAGTCTGAACACTGTTTTGAGCACCTGTTACTATAATAACTGATCTGCCTCAGTGTGTCGAATCTTTAATCAAGACAAATTCATCGCATCTCTACAGCCATGGAAGGCGTTAGTTATGAACACCAGGTTAATATGTTGAACGTCCTAGATAAACGGAATTTGTTAAAAAGATATTGTGTCTTTATTAATTTTTGCCACGGTAAATGCTGATATTAGTTACAGAATATCGTCGGAGACGTGTTCAAATGCACAGTATTCCAAATGGAAAATGTTAGTCATATAAAGTTAAATTATAAGGTGGGAGTACGTAATATAACAATTACGACAAGAGTTGTATTGATAATAATTTCTTTAGGTGCACTCATATATGCATTCAGTGACGTATTTATAGTTTCAGCGAATGAATGAACACGTTACAGTGAGCACAGATATAATCTGTTAAGGCATCTTTGTATGGTAAAAATTAACTAGTTATTGAGTCCAACGTTGTGGAATAGGTGGAAGTAAATAATGGATCTGGCTAGCTGTTACTCTGATTAAACCAATTGTTTTGATTCACTTCCTCGTGATTTGGTCCTTACAACTGTCGGTTTTTCTGACATGTGCTGTCAAGAATATGCTATATCCAATCCATATCATTATCGTAGCGGTTATCACTGAAATGGAAGTTTTCCAGGTAGACTTACCATGTGTTTCTGCTTAGCCTTCTGTGCTTTTAGAAAAAAAGCAAAATGGGTTAAAAATTTAACATAGTGACCAAAGGAGGTTGTCCGTTTAATACATGTGTATGTATAAATCTACTCGGAGAAAATCGGGAACAGTTGTAATACGATACCGATAGCGAAATTATTTAGAGGTGATGTAAACGGATTTAGCAGAAAGAAAAGAAAATAAAATAAAATAGAATATTGGCAAAAATCAAAAGAGTACATCTGTGAATGTAGACTGTATATCTGTACTAACAATAAAACTCTGAAGCCATCGTGTCTTTCTGTTTGTCTGAGCACGTTAATGTCCAAACTACTAGACGAATTTGTATGGATTTTAACAGGTCCCCTGAATATAAATTGGGCCAACGTATAGATTTTATTTAATCAAAATTAGACCTTGAAAAAAAGATATCTTACCGTAATTTAAAGTTTTATTTAAAACCATGGCGTGTGTGTTTTCTTATTTGAACACACTTATCTCCAAAAGTACTAGACGTATTTTCATGGCATAGATAACCTTAGTGTAGTTTAGGGGAGCTTACGGGCTTTTTCCATCAAAGTCAGATGACGGAGAAAAGATACGGTAATTAAAAATATTATTCATTCTAATATTATAAAAGTAATCCTAACTCTGTTTCTTGCATTTTCACCACTTAACCGGCTCGATTACATTTGGAATGGAGTTATTTTGACCGTCGAGGAAGAAAAAAGGCTACTTTACAAAACGTGTAGTACAAGATGTTTACTGATCTGAAGAATATTATGCGAATTAGGCAATCATATTTACTCTTTGAAAAAGCTAAAGAGTTATTTTCTGTTGTCAGTTGAGGTCGGAGCATACTCCTAGGCTGTACAAAACCAATTTCTGATGCAAAACTGAATGAACAATGACGCGAAACGGTCATGCAAAGCATGCTAGTTGCAAACAAGGATACTGTCACGCAACGGAAAACGTCTTATTTAATGAATATTAATGGAAGTGGGTCAAATAAGCACAACAAAGGCTACAACACCACTCACAGTGATCAACGGCAGGAGGGAATCTTTTAGTTATGAATGGAAAAAATTGACATTTTATCCAATATACAGGGTATTACAAAAAGGTACGGCCAAACTTTCAGGAAACATTCCTCACACACAAAGAAAGAAAATATGTTACGTGGACATGTGTCCGGAAACGCTTACTTTCCATGGTAGAGCTCATTTTATTACTTCTCTTCAAATCACATTAATCATGGAATGGAAAAAGACAGCAACGGAACGTACCAGCGTGACTTCAAACACTTTGTTACAGGAAATATTTAAAATGTCGTCCGTTAGCGAGGATACATGCATCCACCCTCCGTCGCATGGAATCCCTATTGCGCTGATGCAGCCCTGGAGAATGGCGTATTGGCTCAAATGGTTCAAATGGCTCTGAGCACTATGGTACTTAACTTCTAAGGTCATCGGTCCCCTAGAACTTAGAACTACTTATACCTAACTAACGTAAGGACGTCACACACATCCATGCCCGAGGCAGGATTCGAACCTGCGACCGTAGCAGTCACGCAGTTCCGGACTGAAGTACCTAGAACCGCACGGCCACCGGGTCCGGCGGCGTATTGTATCACAGCCGTCCACAATACGAGCACGAAAAGTCTCTACATTTGGTACCGGGGTTGCGTAGACAAGAGCTTTCAGATGCCCCCATAAATGAAAGTCAAGAGGGTTGAGGTCAAGAGAGCGTGGAGCCCATGGAATTGGTCCGTCTCTACCAATCCATCGGTAACCGAATCTGTTGTTGAGGAACGTACGAACACTTCGACTGAAGTGTGCAGGAGCCCATCGTGCATGAACCACATGTTGTGTCGTACTTGTAAAGGCACATGTTCTAGCAGCACAGGTAGAGTATCCCGTATGAAATCATGATAACGTGATCCATTGAGCGTTGGTGGACGAAACTAAAATGAGCTCTATCAAGGAAATTAAGCGTTTCCGGACACATGTCCACATAACATATTTTCTTTATTTGTGTGTGAGGAATGTTTCCTGAAAGTTTGGCCGTACCTTATTGTAACACGCTGTATTTATTGACTTTGAACATTTCAGTTATTACTCATTGACGTCTTAAAAATAACATTAATAATCGGACAAGGGAATACAGTTCACAGTGAAGCCTTGGCACAGGGAGGATAAAACATAGTCATTTTAATATTTGCAAAAACGGCCAGTGACCGGGAAGTTGTTAATTATATGTGGAAAGCACACGAAAAATAGGAAAGAGCACCATTAGATTGCCAAAAATGCGCACTGAAAACAACAAGCTGGATGCATGACATCGCGTTAAATTCGGTTCTGAACTGCTTCAGAGGCCGCGACGATGTGCCTTGTTAGCACTTAGGGTAGTGCATAAATAAAGAGGTTGGCGGTGGCAGTGGCTGGGAGATGTGCTTGCAGCCTTTCTTTTGTACTTAATGCTTAAGTACAGACATACCTTTAGTGGCAGCAATCGACGTCTTGTGAGTCACCTCTCCCGTCCTTAACCTGAGGTGTTTATCCCATATCAGACCCTGGGCAGAAGTCTACTTCCCAAAGCCTAAAGTAAAGTTAGTTCTCTAAGAGCCGTCCGAAATTCTGCTATGTTGCTGCCTGAACTAGAAACCACCACCAACGAGCTTAGAAATTCCTCGAGTTCAGACGAATGAAGAATACGTAAGAGCGTTAAGCAATCTCTTACTCGTTTCTATGTCATTACACTTCGTCCAGTCGCTCAGAGGCGGGCAGTTAGAGCCACGAGATGATTATGAAAATGTCGAAAAAACGGCTCCGTAAGTAGGCACAGCGCAAAACCGGGAACGTTCACCTACATCTACACCATACTCCGCAAGCCACCTAATGGTGTGACGGAGCGTACTTTTGTACCACTAACTGAGCACGCCAACCTTGTTCCTCTCGCGAAAAGCGAGTGTGAAGAATGACTGTCGATAAGCCTCTCTGTTGGCTCTAATTTCTCGAATTTTCTCCTCGTGGTTATGACACGAGACATATGTCGGAAAAGTAATGCGTTCTCCGACTCTTCCCGGAAAGTGCTTTCTCGAAATTTCAATAAAAAGTCTCCCGTTGATGCATAACGCCTCTCTTGTAACATCTGTCAGTGGAGCTTGTTGAGCATCTGCATAACCGTCTCGCGCCAGCTAAACGATCCAGTGACGAAACCCACCGCTCTTCTTTGGAACTTCTCTATCTCTTCTAGTAGTCCTACCTGTTAGGGACACCAGATAGATGAACGATACTCAAGAATCGGTCGAACAAGCGCTTTATAGGCCACTTTCTTCCTTGATGAGCTACATTTCCTTAAGATTCTTCCTAAGAATCTGAGTCTGGCTCCTACTTTTCACTTTTTGTTTTATGTGGTCATTCCCCTTGAGGTCGCACTGGATACTTACTCCTAGATGTTTTAAGGTGTATACTGTTTCCAGCTGTTTGTCATCTGTAGTACAGCTGTACATTAGCAGGTTTCTTTCCACGTGTATGCGCAGTATGTTACATTCATTTATGTTCAGGTTCAATTGCCAGAGCTTGCAACATTCATCAGTTATGAAAATCGTTACTATCCTCTGACTTTGCTGCTTTGTTATAGACAATCACCCATCTGCGAACAGCCTTAGAAAGCGAACAGCCTTATGGAGGAACAGAGAAAGCTGAATTTCGCAGGTTCTATTTGCGGAGTCCACGTTGATTTTTGTAGCGGAGAGTTTCATTCTCCAAAAACGTCATAACTGTTGATCATAGAACATATACCGTAATTCTGCAACAGTTTCACGTCAACGACATTCGTTTATAATTGTCTGCATCTGCCCTACGGTCCTTCTTAAAAACGGGAATGAACTGCCCTTTCTTTCAGTCGCTAGGCACCCTTCGTTGGTCAAGCGGTCTATGATAAATTACTGCTAGAAGGGAACAAACTCTTTCGCATAATCTTTGTAGAATCTTACAGGTATCTCATCTGGTCCTGACGCCTTTCCACAAGTAAGCGATTGTAGTTGTTCTTCTATTCCGCGATCGGTTATCGCAATATCTGCCATTTCGACGTTCTTACGATGATCGAAACGAGCCATCGTATTACGATCTTCCGTGGTGAAACTGTTTCGGAAGGCCGAATTCAGTATTTCGGCCTTTCCTGTCACCTTCAGTTTCGGTGCCAGTATGGTCACTCAGTGAATGAATAGATGATTTTGACCCTCTTAATGATTTTACGTACGACCAAAACCTTTAAGGATTTTACTCAGATCTGTTGAAAAAGTTTTAGCTTCAAAATCATTGAACGCTTCTCTCATTGCATTCCTTATGCTCATTTTCGCATCGTTCAGTTTTTGTTTGTCAGCTAGGTTTTTTCTTCTCTTGCATCTGAGGTGAAGTTCTATTTGTTTATGTAGCAGTTTTCTGACACGGCCATTAAACCATTGTGGGTCTTTCCCATCCCATAATATCTTCCTCGGAACATCCTTCTCTAGGGCACATTACACGATGCCTTTAAATTTTTATCATTCGTTCTCCACATCTTCGTTCTCATCACCAAATATTTGTTGCTGGCTGCTCGGATACTCTGAAATTTGTGTCCTGTCAGTTTTGCTAAGAAAAAATATCTTCCTACCTTTCTTAACATTCTTTGTAAGACCCATTGTCGTAGATGCTATCGTAGCCTTATGATCACTGATACCTTCCTCTACGTTAACTGTTTTGATATGTTCAGGTCTGTTTCTTGCATGGAGGTCTAAGACGTTATCCTCACTAGATGGAATTCTAGTTTTTTGTTCAAAGTAATTTTCCAACGAAATATCTAGTACAATGCCACACGAATCCCTGTCTCTGGCACCAGATTCGATACCATAACACTCCCAATCTGTAACTGGCAAGCTGAGGTCATCCCCTATTACAACGGTATGATCAGGAAAATTTCTAACGATACTCATCAAATTCTATCTGGAGCGCTCTAGCTCTAGAGCTCCTGACCCAGGCTTTCTACAAAAGCATCCGATTACCACTTTTGACCGATCATTGATATTTAACTTCACACAGGTTATTTTACAATCGGAATACGTGATAACATCAGTAGATTTTATCGCATTCTTTGCTGCAATAATCACTCCGCCTCCATTGGTGACTAATCTATCTTTGCTGTAAATATTCCAATCTGAACTTAAGATTTCGTTGTCATTAACGTCTGGTTTAAACCAACTTTCTGTCCCTTATAATATCTGTGTACCTTCAGCACGCGATACTAATTCTGGGACCTTTCCTTGGATGCTCCTGCAGTTTACTAAAATCACATCAACCTTCTCTGTCACTGATCTGCTTCGACGAACATTCTTTGATGAGATTGTTGCCAATTTATCAGGTAAATCGACTTTGATCCCAGGGGAGGGTTTCTCTAACCCAAAAAAGCCACTCGTACTCCACTGCTCTAGTACCTACATCCTGCGTATAGTGCACGCTTGATCTATTAAGGGGAACCCTACAACTTTGCACTCGATAGCAGAGGTCGAGAAATTCACGTCCGATGCCGTCGCAGTGTCGTCTGAGCCTCTGAATAGAGCTTCCACTCAGCTCCAAACCAGAGGACCGCGATCAATCCTGGGTACGATGCTGGGTACGATGACTAACTTAGCCTGCAACCCCACGTGCGATGCTAGTTGCCTTCACCAAATCAGCCATCCTCCGAAATGAGCTGAGGATGCCCTTATAACCCAAGCATCAGGTGTCATTCGTGCTGGCATGCCCCACTATATGGAGCCCGTCGCACCCAGTGTGGACAACACCCCCCAGCAAACATACCGAGTACACTCTGACATTCTTTCCCACCTTGCCTGCTATATTCCTGAGGAGCTCTATCACCGCCTAACATTGGAGCTCCCAGTGACAAGTATACCCACCCTCTGCTTTAGTCCAGATATCCAGGAAAATCGGCAACTAGCCCAACAGGAGACGCGTCCCTTGCTGGCTCAGAGTTATCACTAACATTGGGTAGCATCTTGTACCTGTTGCTAAGGGATGGGGAGCCAGCCGCGTGACGTGCTCCCTCTTTGGCCTTCCGCCCAGTGACATGCGAACACTGTTTGCCACACACTTTCCAGTGGGGACAAACCGGTCAGATGTTGCGTGTCAGAAGATGCAGCGACACCCGGGTCACCAGAGGATTCCAGAGTTACCAAAGGTGCTGCAGGTCTCGTCACCAGCACCGCAACTTCGAGTCTTAGCCGGAAGTATGTCAACGACAGCCAACACAGCTTCCAGCTGTTTACGGACAGCAGCCAATTCTCCCTGTGTCCACTTACAACAAGCACAGTCCCTATCCGTAATGTAATGTGTAAAAAGTAGATATAAGATCTCAAATCGTGTTAATGAGTTGGGAATCGACGCAAAACGCAACGAGGAAAATAAAGAAACATTAAAAACTGCTCTGCAGCTTTCCTACTATACCCTGACACAGCAAGCTCTTAAACAGAAATAAATTTCTCTACAGGAGTGGATGTATCTACAATTAGCTGTTACTATAAATTCTGCTTACCCAAAAAACTACGGTACTAGATAAGTATGCAAACCAGAGTGCGTTGACCTGATCTATATGCTGTGTACCAGCACGAGATTTAAACTCAGTAGCGTGACGTGGAGTTTCTGGCGGCGGTAAAATTATAGCAGGTTTTGCACAATGAGTTAGGCAAAAACAAAAACTTAGAGTAATTTGCTAACCTCTAGTCTACACAGTAAAATACACATGTATAGTTCGCTTCTTTCCAGAACAACATAGAAAAAAATTCAGAAACTAAAGTAGATTACGTTGTATCAGTCAACTGCTCTGCCTCTACCGCCGCTCTCGCGTCCACTCGGGTTGGTGTCTGCCGAAAATGAGAGTGAAAGCCAATCAGGAGGCCCTGTTCTGAAGTTTAAACTGGATTACTCCAAGGCACTGTAACGAACAATCACATGCCTTGCGAGAAGCCACACCTGCCTAGGGATCTTTTATCTAGCTGAAACGGCTTGTACAAGGAATTTCATGTTTCAGTCCAGAAAGGGATGCATGTCCCGCAACCCTCCTGCACTGTGGTCTAGGGGAACGTCAAGGCCAGCCTCCGTACCTACAGGCAGGGACTTCCACATGGCTCTCTTTCACCCATCCAACCTGAGAGCCTTCAGGCCTACGAAACCTCCATCAAAAGCAGGGGAGAAAAACCAGTTAAGTGATAAATACTGGCAATGCTACTCCACAGCTGCAATTACAGAACAGTGTAATCAACAACTACTTGAAATTTAATAAACATTTTGAGAAAAAAAGACTGTATTACACTATCTAATCTTCGACTTTTAAACTTAATCATATTTTTGAAAATGGTTTTATTGGTTAATATGTGTTGTACGATACGACTCAACGCAATGAATATAACGCTTATAGACTCTTCCCTATGTCCAACCCATAATTCCATACTTATGTTATTAAATGCGAATGTAGCTCTCTTAGTTTTCACAACTACACCGCTGAAGCAATTTAGATGAAATTTGGTATGGAGAGAAGGACACAGGCTACGTTATAATGTAAAAAAGACACTCTAAGAGGATGAAGTAGGAAATCGAACACCCATTTTTCCTTCAGTGAAAATAAACGATATTAAAGAGTTATTAAATTTGTTGCATAATGTAAACATTGACTTCAGCAGTTTGGTCCCGTAAGAACTAACGACAAGTTTCCAAGTTTCGAAGATTCCATGGCCAGAGCCAGTTGTCGGTACCGTGTCATAATGTGAACCCAGACAAAGGCCATTGTAACTGTGGCCAAAACATTGGTTTCCCCCAGGCCCAGAAGAAGACCCTAATGTAACCTGGAAAGGATGTCTGTGGAAGCTCAGAATGAACTCATGAAGAAAATTGTGGACATTGACCGCAACATGTAAAGGTCAATAGTCCAATGGTCCAGAGAGAGAAACTTCCAGGAAGACCTTATGTCGACTAAAATGCTTCCATACAGTGCCTCAAGGGTGGAGGATAAGGGATTTATTATAGAAAACCAAGGCACAGCCTGAAGGATACAGAAATACAAGAGGTATCTCCTGAAGATGAAAGTTACTGTCAGATGCAGGAAATGTGAATTAGCAGGCAAGCAGTATACAAAATTGCGTTCCCTGCACTTTCAAAATCAGCATACCTGTGGAGATATAAGAGGGAAAGTAATTGCTTTAACGACAACGCATTATAGCTGCATAGTTGACAAGCGGTACATCAACAGCTTCTATTTTTTAATCCAAAAACCAGCTGTATGGAGATCGACTAGTGTTCGCTGATTGGACAACAGAATACCGATAAATACATACAGACCTGAAGCAACTCAATCGTAGAACCTCTCATAATACCCTACAAATAACACAAATGTCGAAAGAGTTGAGGAGGTTCGAGGAATTGGCTCTTCACATCAAATACATTTTGCGCCTCCAGAACGTTGGAGCATAGGGTCTTCCAATTTATCCAGAAATAGCAGTCTCAAAGACTTTTCGATGTATCTGAAACCTCAGGTTTCAGTATTCGGTTAAAGAGAGACGCAGGTGGCTAAACTTTGTTACTTGCATGTAGCACGACCAGAAAAAATCCTAAGGCGCACACAGGTGTGTGGGGAACACAGTTTCCTATTTACGTTGATTTTTAAAATACTTTTTATTTCCTACCTTTCAAAACAGTCACGTTAATTTTAGCCAGTCAGTAAGGTCAGTTGCATTTTTCTGTTGTATTAGATGATATATTATTATTTACTCTATAATGGTATTTGATGAGATGAGTCATTACTGCAAAACTTCTATAAAAAGTCAGGTGACGATAACCTCAAGTAGGCCTAAAACCAAAAATAGTAAAAAGCATTATTATTCAATCAAGACAGTCAATCTAAAACATTCTGCACTTTCTTCTCTCCTAAAATGATGGTTGGTGAAGTGAACCATTACTGAAATCTAAAAAAAAAAGTGTGGTGATGAAAATTCGTGTACTGTAGCCATGTTTAGCAGTAGCAGATGCTGTCCCCACATTGCACACAAAACTGTTATCAAAATTCTGCGTGTTTTAATTACAGTAGCGCAAAAATAAAGAAAGCAAACAAACCATTGTACAATTCACTCACAAACACTTTAAAACACGGCAAAACAAAACTAGGCTACTGATTTCGGCTTGGAAATGGCTGGAACTTGAAATCTCTTTCCTTCCGAACTTCAAAATGTTTAAGGGTACACTGCTTATATTAGTATTACCAAAAACGGAAAATCTAGTAAAATCAACCAATATTATCTTTTCAAATTGTTCATAGTATAAATTCTCACCGTTGTACAACGCCAGGCTGTGGGGCATGAACCTGCATGGCGACGTCACCAGTACATCCGACATTAATTATAAATAGCCTTTCAATCAGTATATCTTATTGCAATAGATCGGTATTGTTGTGTGTTCTTAGAATGGTGGCGTTAAAACGTTGCTGGAAGTGGATGGCTGAAGACTTGGCAGGCTACATTTCGAATCTGCTTGGGTCTCTAACGCTAGACGAAAGCTGCTCACCAATTTGTACAGTGTAAATTCATTGGTACATAAAATGAACTACGAGAGATGCCACAACAGAAGTCAGAAATCAGGCGACCACAGATGGAACTAAGAAAACAAGATGGCTGAGCAGGAGGAGGGTGTCAGAAATCTACAAGCACAAACATGGTGGGGCAAGTGATCAGATATCAGTCCAGCAAAGAAAGTTGATGGTTCAAGCGTGCATTTACAAGACAGTGGCATGAGTGAAGACTACATGTGTTCTCTGTCCTCCTTGTCCTCCTATCTCTACCTGTGCACCGAGCGAGGTGGTGTAGTGGTTAACACACTAGACTCGCATTCGGGAAGACGACGGTTCAATCCCGCGTCTGACGATCCTGATTTAGATTTTCCGAGATTTCCCTAAATCACTTCAGGAAAATTCCGGGATGGTTTCTTTCAAAGGGCATGGCCGACTTCCTCCTCCATCCTTCCCTAATCCGACGAGACCGATGACCTCACTGTTTGGTCCCTTCCACCAAATCAATCCAATCCAATCTACCTGTGCATCTCCTTCTCCATAGTTTCCATCTCTTTCTTGTCTTTGTCCATTGCCTTCCTTCCCGCCCGACCTCGCTCGTTCTCTCTCTCTCTATCTATCCCTCTCCCTCTATCCCCTCTCTTTAAGTATTCCCTCCCCCTCCCCCCCACCTCTCTCTCTCTGCTTACCCACACCCATAAGCATGTGTAGCCCCAGCAAGGCATGCCAATACTACCTGCACAATACTTCTCCTTCACTCTCCATCAATATCCTCCTCCCTAATCTCTGTGTCCATCTCAACCTTCTGCTCTCACTATTTCCATCTCTTCTTCTACCCTATCTGTCTCTCATCTGCTCCCCCTCCTGTCTGTCCATATCCTTCTCCCCATCTCTGACCTCCTCACTTCTTTGTGCCCAGTCCCTCTTCCCTATCCTTTCTCACCCATTCCTCATTTCCCATTAGCTCTCTCCATCTCCTGTTCCTCTCTCTCCCTGTCCATATCCTCGTCTACCTTTCCCTACCCATGTTCTCCTGCCGCCCTATTTCTGTCCCCCTATACCCCTCTCTCCTGCCGCCCTATTTCTGTCCCCCTATACCCCTCTCCCCCCCATGAACCATGGACCTTGCCGTTGGTGGGGAGGCTTGCGTGCCTCAGCGATACAGATGGCCGTACCGTAGGTGCAACCACAACGGAGGGGTATCTGTTGAGAGGCCAGACAAACATGTGGTTCCTGAAGAGGGGCAGCAGCCTTTTCAGTAGTTGCAGGGGCAACAGTCTGGATGATTGACTGATCTGGCCTTGTAACATTAACCAAAACGGCCTTGCTGTGCTGGTACTGCGAACGGCCGAAAGCAAGGGGAAACTACAGCCGTAATTTTTCCCGAGGACATGCAGCTCTACTGTATGATTAAATGATGATGGCGTCCTCTTGGGTAAAATATTCCGGAGGTAAAATAGTCCCCCATTCGGATCTCCGGGCGGGGACTACTCAAGAGGACGTCGTTATCAGGAGAAAGAAAACTGGCGTTCTACGGATCGGAGCGTGGAATGTCAGATCACTTAATCGGGCAGGTAGGTTAGAAAATTTGAAAAGGGAAATGGATAGGTTAAAGTTAGATATAGTGGGAATTAGTGAAGTTCGGTGGCAGGAGGAACAAGACTTTTGGTCAGGTGATTACAGGGTTATAAATACAAAATCAAATAGGGGTAATGCAGGAGTAGGTTTAATAATGAATAAAAAAATAGGAGTGCGGGTTAGCTACTACAAACAGCATAGTGAACGCATTATTGTGGCCAAGATAGACACAAAGCCCATGCCTACTACAGTAGTACAAGTTTATATGCCAACTAGCTCTGCAGATGATGAAGAAATAGATGAAATGTATGACGAGATAAAAGAAATTATTCAGGTAGTGAAGGGAGACGAAAATTTAATAGTCATGGGTGACTGGAATTCATCAGTAGGAAAAGGGAGAGAAGGAAACATAGTAGGTGAATATGGATTGGGGGGAAGGAATGAAAGAGGAAGCCGCCTTGTAGAATTTTGCACAGAGCATAGCTTAATCATAGCTAACACTTGGTTCAAGAATCATGAAAGGAGGCTGTATACATGGAAGAAGCCTGGAGATACTGACAGGTTTCAGATAGATTATATAATGTTAAGACAGAGATTTAGGAACCAGGTTTTAAATTGTAAGACATTTCCTGGGGCAGATGTGGATTCTGACCACAATCTATTGGTTATGAACTGCAGATTGAAACTGAAGAAACTGCAATAAGGTGGGAATTTAAGGAGATGGGACCTGGATAAACTGAAAGAACCAGAGGTTGTAGAGAGTTTCAGGGAGAGCATAAGGGAACAATTTACAGGAATGGGGGAAAGAAATACAGTAGAAGAAGAATGGGTAGCTCTGAGGGATGAAGTGGTGAAGGCAGCAGACGATCAAGTAGGTAAAAAGACGAGGGCTAATAGAAATCCTTGGGTAACAGAAGAAATATTGAATTTAATTGATGAAAGGAGAAAATGTAAAAATGCAGTAAATGAAGCAGGCAAAAAGGAATACAAACGTCTCAAAAATGAAATCGACAGGAAGTGCAAAATGGCTAAGCAGGGATGGCTAGAGGACAAATGTAAGGATTTAGAGGCTTGTCTCACTAGGGGTAAGATAGATACTGCCTACAGGAAAATTAAAGAGACCTTTGGAGAGAAGAGAACCACTTGTATGAATATCAAGAGCTCAAATGGCAACCCAGTTCTAAGCAAAGAAGGGAAGGCAGAAAGGTGGAAGGAGTATATAGAGGGTTTATACAAGGGCGATGTACTTGAGGACAATATTATGGAAATGGAAGAGGATGTAGATGAAGACGAAATGGGAGATAAGATACTGCGTGAAGAGTTTGACAGAGCACTGAAAGACCTGAGTCGAAACAAGGCCCCGGGAGTAGACAACATTCCATTAGAACTACTGATAGCCTCGGGAGAGCCAGTCATGACAAAACTCTACCATCTGGTGAGCACGATGTATGAGACAGGCGAAATACCCTCAGACTTCAAGAAGAATATAATAATTCCAATCCCAAAGAAAGCAGGTGTTGACAGATGTGAAAATTACCGAACTATCAGTTTAATAAGTCACAGCTGCAAAATACTAACGCGAATTCTTTACAGACGAATGGAAAAACTGGTAGAAGCCGACCTAGGGGAAGATCAGTTTGGATTCCGTAGAAATGTTGGAACACGTGAGGCAATACTGACCTTACGACTTATCTTGGAAGAAAGATTAAGAAAAGGCAAACCTACGTTTCTAGCATTTGTAGACTTAGAGAAAGCTTTTGACAATGTTGACTGGAATACTCTCTTTCAAATTCTGAAGGTGGCAGGGGTAAAATACAGGGAGCGAAAGGCTATTTACAATTTGTACAGAAACCAGATAGCAGTTGTAAGAGTCGAGGGGCATGAAAGGGAAGCAGTGGTTGGGAAAGGAGTGAGACAGGGTTGTAGCCTCTCCCCGATGTTATTCAATCTGTATATTGAGCAAGCAGTAAAGGAAACAAAAGAAAAATTCGGAGTAGGTATTAAAATTCATGGAGAAGAAGTAAAAACTTTGAGGTTCGCCGATGACATTGTAATTCTGTCAGAGACAGCAAAGGACTTGGAAGAGCAGTTGAACGGAATGGACAGTGTCTTGAAAGGAGGATATAAGATGAACATCAACAAAAGCAAAACAAGGATAATGGAATGTGGTCGAATTAAGTCGGGTGATGCTGAGGGAATTAGATTAGGAAATGAGACACTTAAAGTAGTAAAGGAGTTTTGCTATTTAGGGAGTAAAATAACCGATGATGGTCGAAGTAGAGAGGATATAAAATGTAGACTGGCAATGGCAAGGAAAGCGTTTCTCAAGAAGAGAAATTTATTAACATCGAGTATAGATTTAGGTGTCAGGAAGTCGTTTCTGAAAGTGTTTGTATGGAGTGTAGCCATGTATGGAAGTGAGACATGGACGATAACTAGTTTGGACAAGAAGAGAATAGAAGCTTTTGAAATGTGGTGCTACAGGAGAATGCTGAAGATAAGGTGGGTAGATCACGTAACTAATGAGGAGGTATTGAATAGGATTGGGGAGAAGAGAAGTTTGTGGCACAACTTGACTAGAAGAAGGGATCGGTTGGTAGGACATGTTTTGAGGCATCAAGGGATCACAAATTTAGCATTGGAGGGCAGCGTGGAGGGTAAAAATCGTAGGGGGAGACCAAGAGATGAATACACTAAGCAGATTCAGAAGGATGTAGGTTGCAGTAGGTACTGGGAGATGAAGAAGCTTGCACAGGATAGAGTAGCATGGAGAGCTGCATCAAACCAGTCTCAGGACTGAAGACCACAACAACAACAACATACCCCTCTCTCATGCACTACTGCCCGCCCCTTTCTGTCAGTCCCCTCCTGGCCCATCACGCTCCATAACTATCGCCTCTTGCACTCCTCTTTCTATCCATTGCCTCCTTTATCTATCTCAACATACCACTAGTCATGCCCATCCGCACATTTAGCTCCTGCTTCTAACAACCTTACCACAACAAAGGTCAAAATTTAATAATGATTGTGGTGTTGCTCACGCTGCTAAATACTGCGTTTTCGGGCAACAACAAAGTTATTATGTGGCAGGTGTCATTAGAGCACTCTTAATAAAGTCATTTCATGTAATAATAAATAAACTAGGCACTCATCTTTCGTGTTTCCCACGCTGGTCTCGTTGTAAAATCATGGCTCAGTCGCCGAAAATCTAGGTGGTGATGATTCCAAGCTCGTATGCGAAGAGGCCTAGGTTTTATTCTGCTATATTCAAATGTTTTGTAGATGCGCTTCACAAGCCATTCTTGAAGATTAAACCTTTCAAAGTAGGCACAAAGGTGATGTAAAAAAAATAATAATCAGCACTCCGAATTTAAGTTACACTTCATTTTTATTGCTTTTGTTACAATGGCACGTAGCACACAAAACATCACTTCACAATACAAAACATACGTGAAAACATCTTACTCACTGTTAAAGTTCACATTTTATGAGCTGACTACATTATGCGTCTTTCCAACATGACGTCCAAGACTTGACCTTCTCAAGGTCCGACTCTCTAACTAACTGCTTGCGCACCCAAAAAATCAGAGTTACAAGTACGTCAAAGATCATAGTGACAAAAGAAAGAATACACATAAGAATAATATCATTGCAACATAAACATATCGATGTATCAAAGTACCTCAACATTAATGAAATCAAATCTGAATGTTGTCTCAGAAATATGTCAACTACTTTACAGAAACAGTAGAATATTGCTGGTATCGAGAGGTTCAGGTGAGCTGCCGTAATGGTTACATAATTCAAGTACCATTACATGCTGGTTGATAAAGCAGGCCAGCACCACTCCTACAACATTCCTGTCGTGCATTGTAGCCTACTTGCCAACGGCCTTGGAAACTGTTTTTTACCTCTTGTGTATAAGCTCCCTTGCGGAGATGGTTGATAAGGCAGATCAGTACTAATGTACATAATGCTAACTTCTGTAATTACCCTTATGTCAGCTATAGTTGAAACTTTTGTGTCACATGAGCACATTGGCCTAATCAATTTTATGTGTTGAAAATGGCAGAAGTGTTGCATTGTAAATTAGCTTTGACATTGACTCTTTGAATTTATATTTATGCTCCGTATACTTCATCCAAAGAGGCCTCAGAAGGCCCAGTGGTAACGACCGACCACCATGTCATCTTCGGCTGATAGGCATCGCTGGATGTGGTTACAGAGGGGTATGTGGTCAGCTCACCGCTTTCCACACCGATGTCAGTTTTGCGTATGGAGCTGCTAGTTCTCAGTCAAGTTGCTCCTCAATTGGCCTCACAATGGCTGAGTGCACCCTGCTTGCCAACAACACTCAGCAGACGCTGACAGTTACCCATCCAAGTGCTAGCTACACCCAATAGAACCTTACTTCAGTATCTGACAAGAACCAGTGTAACCACTGCGGCAAGGCCACTGGCTAATATTAATAAATAAACTGGAAGATAGCAATGAGTCCTTGAAGCCTTGTATTGTAGAGACCACAACTATAGTAGATGGGCGGCCGCAGTGGCCGAGCGGTTCTAGGCGCTACAGCCCGGATCGGCGCGACCGCTACGGTCGCAGGTTCGAATCCTGCCTCGGGCATGGATGTGTGTGATGTCCTTAGGTTAGTTAGGTTTAAGTAGTTCTAAGTTCTAGGGGACTGATGATCTCAGATGTTAAGTCCCATAGTGCTCAGAGACATTTGAACTATAGTAGATGTTTCCTGGTTAATATCACATACAACAGTTTTTGTATGTCACACCTGCAAAAATGTATGAGACCAATACCACTCAAACACAACACACATGTCCTGCAAGGGAAGCAGTACGTTGTGACAAAAAGCTTTTACTGTCTCTGAAATGTAGGCTGCCCTGGAAAGCAAGTCGATATTGTGGTACAGTAGTGATTGAGAAACCAAGTTTTTGCATATGTTCTGCTCCTATTGGAGCTAGTAGTAATAAACCCCACAATGGTTACACTGGTTAAATTTGCTGTTTCTATCCAACATTTGGTTGTAGTGAATCCAGGGATTTTAGAGGCCTCTCAGACAGACATATATGCGTGCTGATTCATATACCGAGAGGAAAAAATCCCAACACCAAAAAATAATTAATTTAGAGTAATGAAACTTTAGGAACACATTTATCTAGCTAACATATTTAAGTAATTAACATTGCAAGATCACAGGTTAATGTAAGCGCGATATATGTCGTTGCAAATGTGAAATTACCGTGTATTTATAACCACTGTAAGTGCCAGAATGTCGAATGCAAGCATGCGAACTGGCATGCATTGTGTTGTTGTACAGGTGACGGACGACAGATTCTGCGATGGAGTTCCATGTCTGTTGCACTTGGTTGGTCAGTACAGGGACGGTTACTGCAGGTTGTGGATGACGCTGGAATTGTCCTCCGATTGTAGACAGATGTGGTGATCCAGCAGGCCAAGACAACACGTCAACACTCTGTAGAGCATGTTGGGTTACAACAAGGATATAAGGGCGAATGTTATCCTGTTGGGAAACGCCCCGTGTAATACTGTTCTTGAATGGCAGCACGACGGGTCGAAACATCTGACTGACGTACAAATTTGCAGTCAGTATGCATAGGATACCCACGAGAGTGCTCCAGCCGTCATACGAGACCGCATCCCAGATCATAACTCCAGGTGTAGGCGCAGTGTGTCTATCACACAGACAGGTTTGCTGCAGGCCTGATTGTAGCCAACATGCGGCCATCACTAGCACTGAGGCAGAACCAACTTTCATCAGAAAACACAACAGACCTCCATCCAGCCCTCCAATAAAATGTCGTTTGGCAACACTGAAGTCACAAATGGCAGTGGTTTGGAGTCTATGAAACGAGGGACAGAGGGCGTAGTTAGTTGTATCACTGTGTTGCCAGCTGCTGCTCAAATTACTATAGCAGATGTATTACGATGCAGCAGGGCCCTTACGCCGAACACGATGATCTTCCTTCTGGTTAGTGCCATGTGACCACCTGGAACACAGTCCTCTTCCATCAGTGCATCCTCGTGACGACCGCTACCGGCAATCTTGTACAGTGGCTACATTATTTCCACCTCTTTTTGCATTACTAATGATGAAACATTCAACCCTGTTAGAGAGCCTTGCCCAAACTCAGTGCGATGTTGATAATGGCGTCTTTGTCACCTCAAAGGCAATGTTGACTAACATCAACTCACTACGTGCAGTCTGAAAGGTAACGAACGCTCACGAACGTTACAGAGTGTATTTAAAGCAAAGCTTATTCGCATACTTATATCGGCGCTGTTAGTACTGATCTTACGCGACTGGTGCGAAAATTGATTAAACATCATTTATGAGATGTAGAAACATGGCTACCAACTTTCGTTTATGTCGGACGTCTCTTTCCCAGTGTTGAGATTTTTACCCGACAGGATACATAGAAAAACCAAATAACTCGTAAACGACCTATCTTACGAAAAAAGAAGTTCTCTGTGAAGAGTTAATATTAGTACAGGAGACATTCGCCTATGCTACAACTGGCCACATCCTAACCACCCTCCTGCATCTGTGGGGTCAACCCACGCTTGCACCCATTTTTATTGCATATTCGGAATCTAAGTCAAGATATATGTATGGTTTACTCAAACCATTCTCTCCCACTCATGGTAGACGACGCTGTAATCGACAAATTTCAGATGTGCCTGTTTCTGCAGTTAAGAACCGACGTATTAGATTCTACGCTTCGTTTACGATGTAAATGTACACCTTTGATTTCTGACGTTTGATATTTATGTTCGTAATTTACTTTAGTGTTGCAAATTTGGTTGTACTGTACAATATGGATAACTGTTTCAATGTCACATTTAGCGTGGATGTAATAGTTTTCTGTTCCCATCAGGATTCTTGAGATCGACGAGACCCCTTGCCTCTCACTCTTGGGCTCCTTGATTTCGGTGAGTCCCCTTGCCTCTCACTACTAGGGTTCTTGATGTCGGTGAGTCCTCTTGCTTCTCGTCACTGTCGTGCCTGATTTCGATGAGTATCAATGGCAGGTGAGCATGTCACTATCACTTCACAGACATTTTATGTAGCCGCGTAGTGGTCAGTGCGTGAGTTAGGGCGGTTGGATGGAAACACCTACCGAAGTCAATCCCCTGATGGTAAGGCTCATGGCCACCACCGAAATCAAGCATCCCGGTGGTTTTGGTACTCACCACAATCAACCCAGTGGGGAACAGAAAACTACGTTACCATACAAGTAGCCTATTTACCAAAAATGTGAATGTCGAACCATGTTATTTGTTGATTGGCGACTCCATGGAGTGACCTGTGCACCTCGACCAGATAATGGATATACTTAGAAGGAGAGACAGCATTGGTCGTATTTTTTTGTTTTATTAACCGCAAAATCGATTTTCGGTCACTTAGTGACCATCCTCAGTGCTATAATATATAATTTAAATTGATAGGCACTGGTGTCAACAAGCTTAGAGCGATCACATAAACTGTGATCGCTCTAAGCTTGTTGACACCACTGCCTACCAATTTAAATTATATATTACAGCACTGAGGATGGTTACTAAGTGACCGAAAATCGATTTTGCGGTTAATAAAACAAAAAAATACGACCATTGCTGTCTCTCCTTCTAAGTATATACATATTATTTGTAACGTACGACCACTTTACCAGCATTCAAGCAACTTTTGAATATCAACCGCTAGTAAAACAAAGGCTTAAATCTATACCCCTCAACGAAATACAGACACAAAGCCGTATATCATTGTTCAAACAACAGGCACACTTGATATTTGTCGATTACAGTGCCATCTGCCCCAAATAGGAAACAGTAATTTGAGAAAACCGTACGTATTTTTTGGAGAACATATGAATATGTAGCAAAACGGGAGGAGAGAGCCAGTTGTAGCACAATGCCCATTTAGTTACATTGTCACGTTTCTACCGAGAATCTGATGCTCTTTGACTTAGCTAAGTGAATAACGAGCACTAGTTTCAACTCAACGAATATTTATTGAAAAATGAAGTCACACACTCACACAAGAGCACGGAGCGAACTACCTCCGGACGGAAGGTTCCACAGTATATATACATATACAGAAGCTTCTAGAACATTGCTTCTTGAGACGTCTAGAAGGTACTAGAACTAAATATGGAAATTTAAATGGTCTCGAATTCATGACCCTTTGCATTGTATTCCAATACCGTATCCACTGCACCACCCCAACACTTAGTTCCTTAGATTCGACTGCGACAAAATTAACTTTCGGTAGAGGACCTTCTCTACGATGCGTAGTTTTCGAGATGTTTAGTTGTCTCAAGGTAAGACAAACACCTTATACAGGGTGTCTCAAACCTTCTGCGTTACACTGAAACAGGTGATAGTGGATCCGCAACTGATTATATTGAGGTGAAGAACAATGGTCGGAAATGCACACTTATTGTGCTATGGAAATACACAGCATACACCGCATAACAACAATGTAAATCATTGTAATTGTTCAGAGTGACGACTACCAGTCTCAATGCATGTATGGCAATGGCGCATGAAGTTCTGTTTCACAGATCTCTGTTGCCTGTTGCACAGGAGACAGGCAGCCTGCACACTAAGAAGCAGGTCGTGGTCCGTTTATACGGGGACTTCATACACCGAAATCTTGACGCAACCCCAGAGGAAAAGTCCAGAGGTGTGAACATACCTTCACCGAGGAGTCAAGCAGTATATTGCTCCCTCCTACGCATATCTCGCGAAGAGACCATGAGGATAAAATCAGAGAGATTAGAGTCCACACAGAGGCATACCGACAATCTTTCTTTCCAGGAGCAACACGAGACTGGAATAGAAGGAAGAACCTATAGAGGTACTCAAGGTACCCTCCGCCACACACCGTCAGGTGGCTTGCGGAGTATGGATGTAGATGTAGATGTAGATCCGGTGATCTGCAGGAACACCAGGTAACGTGGACCAGTCAAACGGGGAGGCGACAAACAAGGTCCTATTAGGCGATTTCCGCCCATATGTTGACAGAGAATCGTTGTTGGTGGCCACTGGTGTGGGTGGCATGGGGATTGTCCTCTCTCCAGGCATGGCTACTGCTGCTGTTGAAAACACCATCACGAATTATTGAGACCTCATCCGTGTGCAATAAGAACTGCACGAAATTTGGCACGTCAACACTATGATGGAAAATCCGTTGACAGAACAGAAAGTGGGGCTGAAAATCCGCTGGTCCCAGTGCTTGCACACCTTCTTTATTATACTGTGTAACACGTGTTCCAACAGTACTCTCCACACTGCATCCTTAGAAGAGTGAATTTCACGGGCAAGTGAACTGGTTCTCATTGCTGGGGGGGTGGAGGGGTGGGGGGGGTGGGGGGGTGGGGGGAGGGGGGTCGGTCACACGATCCAACACCATCTCCTCAATGTCTCGTGTTAGGACATATCTTTGACAGGAACATTGGCCGGCTCTCTGTGGCGTGAACGACCCCGTCTCTCTTAAGTTAGTATCCACAAAGACGAACTTCTTCCATTAAGATGATGCCTGCTGGGAATGCGGCCTCTGCAGATTCGTGCTGCTTTACGGACACTACATACTGCTGCACCGTACCTTAAACATGTATCTACTAACTCTCTTGACAAGTAACGTTCCGTCATTGACTATGTGTTATGCACTGTACACAGCAACACATCTCACAATGGACACATCACAAACTGTCTGATGTAATGGACAACTGACGTCAGGGATAGTGGTGGGCATGCGGCACAGGTTAACGCGCCGGTATGATGCAGGCCGTCACCACATGACACACGTGCTATGAGCGAATTTATGTACGATGTCTGTTTGGTGGTCATGAGTGGACGCTGCGTGTTACCTGTTGCCTATTCCAGTGCACAACAGACACCTGCGATCTTTGTGAGTGTGCGACAGAACTGCTGTATGCACCGTTGCAATACGTGCATTGAGACTGGCGGTAGTCGCTTTGGGCAATTAAATTGACATATATTGTCGTTACGCAGAGTGCGCTGTGTATGATCATAACGTATTAAATATTCATTTCCCACTGGTTCCATATCTCAGTATCATTGGTTGTGGATCCACGATCACCTTCTTCAATTTGACCCAAAAGGTTTGACACACACTGTATAACCTTTATGAGGGAATAACTATAGGCCAGTGTTACAGTCCGTTAGAAGATAATTACTAAGGTAGAAATAAACTATGTTGCGAAGTTTATCTGAGTTAACGGGACGTAAGCTCTAAGCTGGGACTCGTCATTGTGAACAACTAACAAGTCCTACAGTGTGTTAAAAAAGCAGCAAAAATGTCCTCAACATATTTGGAAAATGGATTTCACAATATAAAAGTATTTGAATCATTTGTCTCTTCAGTAAAATATAGGAATGATCAGAAAAATACAGGAAGTCAATTAATACAAAAAAGATGTTGCGTCTTTCAAGGGAGCCACTAGTAAGTTGATATAATTTTGCACGTAATAGTTAAATAGCAAAATACAGCAATATGAATACGACTGATTGAACTATTCTTATCCATTGCCACGAATCACGTCCAGGCGTTGGTGGCAATCGTCTTGTCACCAGATAACAGTTTCGCCTCCAACCCCCTCCCCTCTTCACTGTAGCATCGCTCCGCTCTTATTCTGGGTCTAGAGAAGTAGACGATAGATACGTTCTAGGTTACAGGAAGTTTGACTGCATTTCTTGCGGTGTGTGTGTATTGCTGTAGCTGAATGCCTTCATGGTTTCTCCAACAAGGTCAATGCCGATTTATTTATTTCATCGAACTACCCAGAGAGTCTGTCCCTCCTAGCAACTGCGAATGATAAATCGTGCTCATCCCACCAAAATTTTGTTCCCAATTAGTACAAAACAATATTTTGTTGCTGCAGTTGTGTCCAGACCCAACTTTTGTAATTCCCTATGAATCATCGCAAATCGCGGTGAGTGTAATTATTGTCTTTGAATAAAAGTATAATTTCTGCTCGCTTCACTGCATATTTCTTACAGTTACAATCTGTGCTACACTGTAGCAGTACTTTCTACGTGTGGTCCAAGTTTCTTCGAGCTATGTTAGTTGGTAGCGAAAGTTCTGCACACCAGTGTAGTTCAAATGTTCAAATGTGTGTGAAATCTTATGGGACTTAACTGCTAAGTAGTCCCTAAGCTTACACACTACCTAACCTAAATTGTCCTAAGGACAAACACACACACCCATGCCCGAGGGAGGACTCGAACCTCCGCCGGGACCAGCCGCACAGTCCATGACTGCAGCGGCCAAGACCGCTCGGCTAATCCCGCGCTGCCTGGTGTAGTTGACCGCTGTAAATCTGTCGATATTAACATAATGAGTCTCTGGATAGCGAAAGCGCCAAGTTATTGACGGCAAAGTGGGAAGTACATTTGCATCGGAGGAGATCACTATAAAAAAATACCTGCCGCTATCCATTCTCGATATCCACACGAAGAATGAGACGCGACTCTCACCTTGCTGGTGGAGGATGCGAGAGGCATTGATTATGGTGAGGAGTGAGGCCGCAGGTGGCGTGTAACCTGCTCTCACGCAGCTACAATGGCCAGAGGACCAGAGGCGGCGGTTGGCCGCGGTGGGTCGCGGCGCATGCGCACAACCGGGCCCAGCCCAGCCCAGGCCGTGACGACACGCGGCACGCGTCGAAGATTGCCCTGTGTGGCGGATGCTCTCACGAGGACACCGTGGCACGCCACGTCGATATCGCGTATGGCTCCAAAGTTGCTGTTGCTAGTTCCATTTCGTATTCTCTAAGCCCATCTGGAATATAGCTGTGTTTCTTTGAAATGGGATTGATTCGAGGCCCAAACAGTAATGTGGATTCCCAGTTCCACAACTCCTGTGGATGTACTTGTCTTCTGGTCCTTGATCCTCCATTATCCCAAGTCCTCGGTTTCACTTTTTGTATGACGTCATCTTAATTTCATAAATAACAAACATAGACTTTAAATAACGTTGGACTATTATCGTTAAATACGAAAGAAAAATATTAGTGAATAAGACTGTTTCTAAGTGCATACTAGGTGCAAACAATGTCTTGACAAATACGCACTTCTGTAGCTGGTAAAGCATTTGCTTGCTGCACCTGTTGACGCGGCTCTAAGACTCAATCCACAACTGCATGTCTTCAGCTGTGACTGCTTCTTTTATCCTAGCGGCTTTTTACGTCGTTCCTTCGGCGTTAGACAAGGCCTTCGTTAGATTTACGTCGTGTATTACTAATCAAGTTTCATATAATTTTAACTGAGTCTGATGGTCAGTTATGTCGATAATTCAGTTTAGCGAAATACTATTGAGAGATTCTCACAGATTGCCGGCTAATTCTATTTACAAAACATTGATAACCGAGATGCATGAGGGTGGGAGGAATGAACCATAAAAAATCACTAGAGAAATTGCAAAATATTGTTACGCATGTCAAACAATTCCGTTTACTCAGAGAATACAGAACTGAAACTGGGTTTTATCCAAGCGAAATACTACGACCGTTATCGATGTATTTTATCTTTGTATTATTTAATAAATATTGATTAAACATCATCCATTAAGTAAAACACATTACTCCACTCCATTTCGATCTGATGTAGCAGCAGAGGTTTAATGTTAGAAAAGAGTCGTTGTTGCATGTGTTTTACTAATAACGAGGCGTTTCACGCGGGGAGAGCATTTTCATATTATCAGGAACAGCGGAGGCTGCAGTAGTCATACCTTTAAAAGCCATCGACATGACGGCGTTCAGACGAAGTCCGGAGTCGTTAAATGTGAACGTAGGAAAACCAAACCACGGCAATATGCGATGCGGTAATCGGTTAGCAGTCACAGCCATGTATCACAGTAGTAAACGTTGTTGTAGATAAAGCATATGCAAAAACGAGCGTGCCGCACAGTAATCTTACGTGAGAATGGAACTTAGTGATAGCAACGAGTGGTTACTACCACGGATTTGCTTTCATATACCCATCTTTGACGACTGAGATCCTCGCTTAACGCCATCATATCAGTGCCGTTTAAGTATGACCAACGCGGTATCCGGTGTTCAAAAGAACCTGGAGAGGCGTTAACCGCACGAAACGTATCATTTTTTTTAAAAAAAATATTTTAAACACGGACTGTTTTCTATTTTTGGAAAAGTAAAACTAGTTACCAGAATAGAAATATTTTAACCTCTTACTTCGACTAATGTATCTTAATTGCTTGAAAGATTTTTATAAAGTGGTTCAAATGGCTCTGAGCACTATGGGACTCAACTGCTGAGGTCATCAGTCCCCTAGAACTTAGAACTAGTTAAACCTAACTAACCTAAGGACATCACAAACATCCATGCCCGAGGCAGGATTCGAACCTGCGACCGTAGCGGTCTTGCGGTTCCAGACTGCAGCGCCTTTAACCGCAAGGCCACTTCGGCCGGCATTTTTATAAAAAATGTCAAAATTAACATGAATTGTGTTTTAATATCACACCTGATAGGAATAGCTGATGGGGGCTGCCCACTAATCCTGTGATGTTACAGCGGACAATAGTGGTTCTGACTCACAACACATGCTAAAAACGCTGGGGACAATATTTAAATAAAAACTAAATATGAAAACTTGAACCAGGCGAAGAAAGGTGGTGAACTAAATTCACGTAAAAATATCGATATGGAAGGACCAAATAACATAAGCAGTTTTATGTAGCCGCCGAAAATGTCTTATGTTACAAAGGAACCTATATTTCTTGCGTAGAATTTAGATCATAATTTAGAAAGGACGTTTCATCTGAAGCACTAGACTTGGGAGAGATCGACTGGCCTAACCGACCTCTGATTTACGAAATTTTCTGCGAGTTTAAAATAATTATATCATTACGTTCCCCTGCGGAGCTTCAGCAAGCCACCGAGATTGCTAACGGGGTGGGCGTGCGATCTAGGGTGCCTTGCCACGGTTCACGCAGCTTCCCCCGTCGGAGGTTTGAGTCCTCCCTTGGGCGTGGGTGTGTGTCCTTAGTCTAAGTTTAAGTTAGATTAAGTGGTGTGTACGTCTAGGGACCGATGGCCTCAGCAGTTTGGTCGCACAGAACTTACCACAAATTTTCTTTTCGAGATTGCTAAGCTTAATTAGTTATCGATATTACAGTGCTTCTGTTGGTAAGGAGACCGATGCAAGCACTGCGGCGTCTACACCTGTTGTGAAATACATGAATGTATTCGCAATGGCGAATACGGACGACCATCAGTTGTATAATGGAATGATGACAACGAAAATTTGTGCCGGACCAGGACTCGAACCCCAATTTCCCTGCTTTACGCCAGCAGCCGCCTTAACCGTTTTGGTTATCCGTGCACAAAAAATGACCTGACCCAAACTTCCATACGTCGTCGTTCCTGCGTCAGTCGTGCGGGGACAGTCAGAGCAATTAAGGGGACAGTTCGCATAAAGGGGGAAATTGGAGTCCCGGTTCGCCACAAATTTTCCGTTGTCCTCATTCCATTACCTAGGTATGGTTCTTTATATTCGCAACATCGAATGCATTTCATTTATCAATTTTGTTTACCCTCCAGTGCTCCTGTGACATTGTAATGCCTGTTGTACTCGCCTCCGTAGTCCAGGTCGCTAACGTACGCCTGTAACAGATAGTGGCTGCTGGTGGTTGCAATTTTTTCTCTTCCTGTATTTAGCCGAAAAGGGAGGAACGATAGTGGCGTGAATTCCTCATCACCTGTCACAATGTCAGCGTCAAATGGTCCAAATGGCTCTAAGCACTATGGGACTTAACATCTGAGGTCATCAGACCCCTAGAACTTAGAACTACTTAAACCTAACTAACCTAAGGAAATCACACACATCCGTGCCCGAGGCGGGATTCGAACCTGCGACCGTAGCAGTCGCACGGTTCCGAACTGAAGCGCCTAGAACCGCTCGGCCACTTAGGCCGGCATGTCAGCGTCCTGGACTAATTCTAAGGCTCTGCGCAATGTCTCACAAAGGGAGGGCATGTCACACCATCTGATGGGTTTATTCGGGAGAAGTTGGCTACGTGCCGGTTTGCAAGTTCTCCCTTCTTCCGTCCTCATAAGACACAAACATAATAATGCACTGTGTACGCATCCATTATACTCACCTACACTCTCCAAATATACACACGACACATCTTCCACGTATTTGTTATCTGAGCATATAGAAACAGCGATAATGAATACCAGAGTACACAGTTCATTTGAAGAATAATGGACGTCTCTGATATGGGGAATCACAGAAGTTGGATACACTAACATAGGTAGAAGGAAGTTACCTGCAAAGAAACCCTGGGTAAGAGGAGAAATACAACAATCAACCGACGAAAGAAGGACGTACGAAAATTATCGGGCAAATACAGATATACAGCAATATACACTCCTGGAAATTGAAATAAGAACACCGTGAATTCATTGTCCCAGGAAGGGGAAACTTTATTGACACATTCCTGGGGTCAGATACATCACATGATCACACTGACAGAACCACAGGCACATAGACACAGGCAACAGAGCATGCACAATGTCGGCACTAGTACAGTGTATATCCACCTTTCGCAGCAATGCAGGCTGCTATTCTCCCATGGAGACGATCGTAGAGATGCTGGATGTAGTCCTGTGGAACGGCTTGCCATGCCATTTCCACCTGTCGCCTCAGTTGGACCAGCGTTCGTGCCGGACGTGCAGACCGCGTGAGACGACGCTTCATCCAGTCCCAAACATGCTCAATGGGGGACAGATCCGGAGATCTTGCTGGCCAGGGTAGTTGACTTACACCTTCTAGAGCACGTTGGGTGGCACGGGATACATGCGGACGTGCATTGTCCTGTTGGAACAGCAAGTTCCCTTGCCGGTCTAGGAATGGTAGAACGATGGGTTCGATGACAGTTTGGATGTACCGTGCACTATTCAGTGTCCCCTCGACGATCACCAGTGGTGTACGGCCAGTGTAGGAGATCGCTCCCCACACCATGATGCCGGGTGTTGGCCCTGTGTGCCTCGGTCGTATGCAGTCCTGATTGTGGCGCTCACCTGCACGGCGCCAAACACGCATACGACCATCATTGGCACCAAGGCAGAAGCGACTCTCATCGCTGAAGACGACACGTCTCCATTCGTCCCTCCATTCACGCCTGTCGCGACACCACTGGAGGCGGGCTGCAAGATGTTGGGGCGTGAGCGGAAGACGGCCTAACGGTGTGCGGGACCGTAGCCCAGCTTCATGGAGACGGTTGCGAATGGTCCTCGCCGGTACCCCAGGAGCAACAATGTCCCAAATTTGCTGGGAAGTGGCGGTGCGGTCCCCTACGGCACTGCGTAGGATCCTACGGTCTTGGCGTGCATCCGTGCGTCGCTGCGGTCCGGTCCCAGGTCGACGGGCACGTGCACCTTCCGCCGACCACTGGCGACAACATCGATGTACTGTGGAGACCTCACGCCCCACGTGTTGAGCAATTCGGCGGTACGTCCACCCGGCCTCCCGCATGCCCACTATACGCCCTCGCTCAAAGTCCGTCAACTGCACATACGGTTCACGTCCACGCTGTCGCGGCATGCTACCAGTGTTAAAGACTGCGATGGAGCTCCGTATGCCACGGCAAACTGGCTGACACTGACGGCGGCGGTGCACAAATGCTGCGCAGCTAGCGCCATTCGACGGCCAACACCGCGGTTCCTGGTGTGTCCGCTGTGCCGTGCGTGTGATCATTGCTTGTACAGCCCTCTCGCAGTGTCCGGAGCAAGTATGGTGGGTCTGACACACCGGTGTCAATGTGTTCTTTTTTCCATTTCCAGGAGTGTAAGTCACAAATAATATGAATCTGAAGTGCGGGGAAATTGAAGCGACAAGCCTGCAGAAAAATCTGAAGAAATTATTTATTTATTTTGTTCATTCAATCTGATCAGATTAGCACCTTAATCGGACGTGGGTTTTATATACACAGTACCTTTCGACAACAGTTTTAGTATGATAAACAAAGATAAAATGATTTGGGTGTCCGTAGAGACAGTTTGAATAAATATCATTGATTAAGAGCTAATAAAGTTAATACTGGCCGTACTTCCACTATTGTTGCTTCTGATAACAATGATTATAATAATGATAGTGGTTGATATAAAAATATACATATTTGATGATATAGTGAGCTCTGACTGTGTGTCATTTAAGAATGCAGCACCAGCTATGCACGCTGGGAAACGAACACGTGCTTGGAACGAAGGATGTAAAGGACTGTCGAGTGCGGAAAGAGACAATGGCAATCTTTATTGCCGCTTCGGTAGATATGCCATTAACTGTGTTTTGAAACTAGAGATCTTACTTAATTCTCTAATAACATGAATGAACTTAGTCGATAGTCAGGTTCCTGCTACTGAAAAATACTTCCAGGTGTTAGAGGCGCCATGTCACGAATTGTGCGCCCCCTCCCACCGGAGGTTCGAATCCTCCCTCGAGCATGGACGTGTGTGTGTGTTGTCCGTAGCTTAGGCTAGTTTAAGTAATTTGTAAGTCTAGGGAGCGATGTCCTCAGCAGTTTGGTCCATTAGGAATTCACACACACTTGAACATTTGAACATGAAGTAGGACAGAAAGCTTTTTGCTCAGATGTGAACGGGTGTTTCTACCACGTTGCTCAGACGAGATTCTTAACCTCGAAGAGAGATACGAGGGGCACTGTAAGTCAATAAGAGAATAGAGGAGAGAGGAGGGTATAGTAATGTCGGCGCTTGTCTGAACATAGCTGTGCGTATGATTCTGAAATGTGGTCAAACAAACGAAAATCACAGATATATTGAACGTAAGGGTTCATAACCAGTTCGAGGCGCAGCGAGCTTTCCTCAGAACGTGCCAGCAGGATAACGTCGCTGTAATCAATAACAGGAAGTGTAAGTGTTTGTATAACTTCCTTTCTCAATTAAAGAGTGAAGAGCTCTATATATTGTTATAGTGCAGAAGAGATGCTGACACTTTCTTGTACATTGAAATGTTGGTCGGAAACACAGTTTCGGCGTAAAGAATAGTTCGAAGAACCTTTCCTGAAATCAAGCAAAGGTACCTATATTAAGCGTACAAGACTTAATTCCGCAAAAAAAAGTAAATAAAGAAAAATAAAAAAATAATTAAATTAAATTAAATTAAAAATAAAATAAGTACAAAATAAAAAGCATTGAAGGGCACTATGAGAGAGGCTAGACCGAACGAGAAATTGAAACCCATTTGGAAGACGTGGGTGATCCATTATTAGAGTTTTACAGAGATATGGAAGATCCGCGATTGAATAAGGCACTACTCTGAAATTTCTAAAAGGTTAGGAGAAATAACAACGAATCAACTATTCGAGTTAGTGTGTGGACTATGAGACATTGGAGACATACCATCGGACATTCGGAAAAATAACATCCCAGTTTCGAAGACGGGAAGGGAAATAAGTGGAAGAATTTATAGACAGTCGGTTTAACAGGTCATGCATACAACTTATGACACGAATAATATTGGCCTACAGAAATATTGGGAGGAAAATTGATGACCACTTACATATGATCAATTGGAGTTCAGGAATGATAAAGGCAAAAGAGTCGCAGCGCTGACGTGGCGATTGGTAATGGAATCAAGGCTTACGAAAAAACAAGACCGCTTCAGAGGATCTGTCGATCCAGGAAAAGCGTTCGACAGTCCAAAATGGTGCAAAACATTAGCAGTTTTCAGAGAAATAGACGTAACCTAAGCGGAAGGACGGGTCATACAAAATATGTAAAGAACTGAGAAGTAACTTTGAGAATGGAAGATCACGAACTAAACGCTCGGATTATAAAGGGTGTAAGATAGTGTTGCGGCCTTTCTCCTTCGTCGTTCAGCGTAGTGGTAATGTCGAAAATCGAAGAAATGTTCAGGAGTAGGTTTAATATTGAGGGTGAAATAGTATTAGGTAATGCTAAGAGTATATGAAGTGTATACTGTTGTACTAACACTCCGCCAGAGCTGCGTTTTCTATATTTCGAACTATATTTATACTCTGGGTAGCCACAGCTGTTGAAAGGCATGAATAATTTTTCTCTCAATGAGGAATTATCCCAAAATATAATCCCATATGAAAGCAGAGAACGGAAATGGGCATAGTAGCTTAATTTACTGATATGTTTATCACCAAAATTTGCAATAATCCTGATAGCATAACTAGATGAAGTCAAGGATTTCAACAGATCATCAACGTGTTTCTTCCAATTCGATTTCTCATCAGTGCACACACTCAGAAATGTGGAATATTCTGCTTTAGCAACAGACTTATGTTTGAAGTCTATGTTTATCAGTGGTGTTATGCCATTTATTGTACAGATCTGTGTATACTTTTCTCTCCAAAAGCTTAGTGAGAGTCCATTTGCAAAGCACCACTTAATAATTTTCTGAAAGACGCTATTTACGAAGTCCTCAGCTAACTCTTGTTTGCTGGATGTGACTTCTATACGTGTATAATCTGCAAAAAGAACTAGATTTATATCTTCGTGAATACAGAGTGGAAAGTCATTAAGATATATTAAGAACAATGAGGGATCCAAGACTGAACTGTGTGGGACACCTTTCTTGATGTCTCCCCAGTTAGAGGACTCTGCTGACTTTTTCAGGCTGTCTGCACTGTTAATTTCAACCTTTATGCATTCTTCCAGTTAAATATGAATTAAATATTGTGCACTGTCCCACTCTTACCACAATACTTAATCTTATCTAGAAGAATTTCATAATTCACAAAGTCAAAAGCCTTTGAGAGATCAGAAAAAATTACAATGGGTGATTTTCGGTTATTCAGAGCATTTAAAATCTGGTCAGTGAAAGCATATATAGAGCATTTTTCGTTGAACAGCCTGTCTCAGAACCTAACTGACATTTTGTTAGTACTTAATTTTTACAAATATGTGCAGCTACCCTTGAATACATTACTTTTTGAAGAATTTGGATGAAGCTGTCAGAAGTGAGATTTGGCGGTAGTTGCTAGAGGCAGACGTATCCCCCTTTTCATGCAGTGGTTTAACAATAGCGTACTCCTGTTTTAGTCAACTACTACATACGTCGCTGAGAATCCTAATTACCTGTTGAGAACAAGCTTTTAGTAATCTGTTGGAAATGCTATCAGTTAAATGAGAGCATTTACTTTTGAGTAAATTAATTATTTTATTTGTTTCACTAGGAGGTATTGCTTGAATTTCAGATTTATAAAATTGCGTAGTTATTGCCTCTTCCATATACAACATTGCATTTTCGAATGAACAGTTGGATTCTGTTTTCTCCACAACACGTGAAAATGATTAGTAGAATATTTCCTTCTTCTGACTTTTGATAACGACCTTTTCATTGACTTTGATATGAATAGAGTCTTACTGTGCTCTCGGTTGTCCTGTTTCTCTTTTAACAATGTTCCCAATTGTTTAAATTTTACTATCGGAGGTGCTAATCTGCACATATTTCTGGACGTTTTAATAAGTATTCTGAATACAGTGCAGTAGTTTTTATATTGTTTGACTATTTCTAGATCATTACTCCTTCTAGATATAAGATACATTTCCCTTTTCTGTTTACAAGATATTTTAATCAATTTAGTAAGCCATGGAATTTTAGATGGTTCCTTACAATTGTGTTTCACTGTTTCCTTAGGTACACTATTTCGAAATATATTCACGAAAGTATCATGAAATTGGTTAAATTTCAGAGTCGCATTTGGTGCCTCGTACACCTCGTCCCAACCTAACTGTTCCAAGCTTTCCCCAATATCTGGATTAGTCAAGTTGTTGATTGAACTCACTATTTTTGAGGACTATTTTGCATTGCAGTATGCTGCAGTGTCATATACTGTAAGTTGTATAGTAACCTAGTACGAACCAAGACTCATCTGAACAAATGACTTTCTTCCATTGCTCCAAACTCCAGATTTTATGGCTTAGCTTTTCCTGTAGCGGGCATTTTCACCGTTGGTTCCCTTCTTACGGAACTCCCTCCGTCTTGTTTAGATAGTGACAGGATGTGACATTCGGTACTGGTGTGACGTTTCAGCTGTCGTTTTCTTATCTTACTCAACGATCGTCTGTCATGTATAATCAAGACACACTTTTGTCCTCGTTGTGACGAAGCGGACGGTAGTTATTATCTGTTCTTGTTGTAAGTGTAGGTCTTCGATACGATGCCTCTTGACACACCAGGCACTTCGGCTATCTTATGTTACGAAAGCACCAACCATACGAGCATCAACAATTTGCCGACGTTCGAATTCACTTAGGTCCAACATAATGCACGCACAACTACGCAGAAAACTATTCCGACCCCGACTGAGTCCAGCAACGTATTGAGGACATTGCACAGCTGGTGTCTGTGGTCAAATGCAATAGCGTCACCGCTAGCCGGCTTGGTTAGCATCTGCATTTTCACTCAAGTATGCATTCCTCGCTGTTTTTTTCCATATTTTTTGGTCAGCCTCGAAATCTTACGAACTAACATTTAATTTAAAATTGCCAGCCGTGGTAGCCGAGCGGTTCTAGGCGCTACAGTCTGGAACTGCGCGACCGCTACGGTCGCAGGCTCGAATCCTGCCTCGGGCATGGATGTGTGTGATGTTCTCAGGTTAGTTAGGTTTAGGTAGTTATAAGTTCCATGGGACTGATGACCTCAGAAGTTACGTCCCATAGTGCTCAGAGCCATTTAATTTAAAATTTCCCTACAGGGAACGGGAGAGACCAGATTCTATTATCTCTATTTCTATAAAGATTCAACATATGACGTTACTTGTACAGACCGGCATAGATTTTACTTTCCTAGACCATATGATAAAGAAACAAGACAAAAACGTCTGTAGAAATGGCAGACAGTATCGTCATAACATTCAATGATTCAGTACATGCTCGTCGCTACGTACGACTCTCTTCCTGTCTACTTACTGAACTCGCGTCAGCTTCGTATCCGGACGGCCAGTAACAGCCGCAGTAGTGGAAAATGAGAAACCCATTTCCATGGGATTGATCATTTTGTCCCATTCAAATTGACATGCTGAATATAAGAACATAATGTGCAAGCTAACAATGTAAAACAACGGAGCAATTTCTATGCTGGATGTGGTGGTGTATATAACATCTAGCAGCAAATTAGGACATAAAAGTCTGCAGGAAACCGACGCCCACCAACAGGTAACTGTACGGTGATTCGCATCACTAACCAGCACAAAAGAGCGCTGTACTACGTACGCTGACAGCCCGAAATCATTAGATTTGTGACCCCAACCTCATTCAACTTCAATTAAAACACCTCAAGACAACATTTCGAGCGAATGGATACAACAGAGACATATAATTAGCTCTCAGGTGCAGTGAAGACAAAAGAGACAAACGTACAGAATGAACTCTTCCTATTGCTCACTTAACTTATGCTAGGGGAGTCTGCAGCTGCGTAGGCAAGCTTCTGAGTCGCGGAGGAATCAAACCGATATTCCTGAGAGGCCTCAATATCTAAGATCTGTCGAGGCCCACTAAGGGTCCCATGAGTGTTCTCCACACCTGCAGGCGTCCACGGACTTCGGTGTGAATGATGAGAAGTCTACGTTGAAGAAACCGGGAGATCCAATAGCACTCGCCTGTCGAAGCATGAATGTCACGTGCAACTGTGGCAGAACAAGAAGTCAGTTCTAGCTGAATCCCACCACAGATATGACCATTCTATTAATTTTCGGCAGCCCTGGATAAGAGAGAGGCTCTGAAACAAGCAAACGCCTAAAAGCATGAACAGGAGGATGGCTAAAAGTTACCTACGGCCTAGCAGCTAGAGATTCCAGCCCGGCGGACCGAGTGCGTTCGCCAGACAACAGTTACACTTGACCCGGTTTTGCCGGCCGGAGTGGCCGAGCGGTTAAAGGCGCTACAGTCTGGAACCGCACGACCGCTACGGTCGCAGGTTCGAATCCTGCCTCGGGCATGGATGTGTGTGATGTCCTTAGCTTAGTTATGTTTAAGTAGTTCTAAGTTCTAGGGGACTTATGACCACAGCAGTTGAGTCCCATAGTGCTCAGAGCCATTTGAACCATTTTTTGACCCGGTTTTACCAGTATAAACAGTGGCCACGAGAGAACTGCCGTGCGACCTTAACGCTTCGCGGCAGGAAAACACTATCCCATGGATACTAGTTGCTGATTTGCTATTGCCTACCAGTTAGCAACAGGAGATGCCTACTAATTACTCACTAGAGAGCTATAGGCGGTACGATGTTTCCTACCAATCACCTACCAGAGTTGGCTTTCAAGCAGCCACCAGACCAGAACAGGCAACAGCTTACCGTACAGCCATCCCGTTACGCAGCAACGTCTCTTCAATTTTTCCAGTGACATCCCAGATAGGTCACATCCGTAGCCACTGGATAAACGAATTAGGCAATATATAGGGGAAGACATTTACCGGTATCCAGTAGTTATCACTCTAAGGAATACCACAGCAAGTCGGTCGAAACGTTGATACTTTCCTTAGGGTTTTATAACGACGCGATCTATTCAAATGCTCCGTATATTCATATGCTCTTGCTAACATAGTCAAAGATCACAGGCTCCTACTTTTATGTATATACCTAGTTTTTCGTGAATGAGCATGGTATAAAAACTATCTTAATAGCACATAAGGGAACAGTCCTATACAGGACGCCGAAAAAGTTATGGGCCGAACAGCGATGGGGAGACACAGATAGAAGAAAAAAAATCTGCATTCATTTCATTGATACGGTCTACACTGGGAGCCTCAAAGAAATGTAGAGTTATATCGAGTACCTGTCTCATGAGAAACACGAGTGGATGGCAGCAGAAATTTGCAGGGAGCAGTGATATTTCCAGTGCGAATGCCGAATGAAACAACAAAGGCTGACGGTCTCTCTCCTCTATGTCAGGATCAAAGATGAAGAGCAGGATGGAGGGAGACCCAAACTACTATAGAAAGGAAGAAGCAGACGGTCAAATGCCGTCTGCTGTTCCGCAGAGCTAAAGCACAAGTGAATCGTAGCTAATGTCCTAAGTTATATATCCTGGAGAATATCTAAAATACAAAAGAGCCACATTTACGTGCGTAGCTCTGTAGACAGACACGGGTGGCAGCAGATGGTCTCACTCTCTCACG
Organism: Schistocerca nitens; assembly: GCF_023898315.1. NCBI lineage: Eukaryota > Metazoa > Arthropoda > Insecta > Orthoptera > Acrididae > Schistocerca > Schistocerca nitens. The sequence goes on from NC_064617.1 coordinate 403,977,579, forward strand.
CGTGATGACTGTGTAGTGAAACAACGCCGGGCTTTCGCATATCCTGGTACACTGTCTGTACTTAACGAGTTTTTTCAGTCAATCGAGCACACATGTAGCGACACGTTTACCTAAAACGATAAAAATTATTAATTTCCAGTGATCCATTTGAGATTGCCAAAAGAGTTTATAAGAGTATAATGCTGAAGTTTACACGTTTCAGTAACCTTATAAGAACAGTCCGCCCATGCGGCATACACATATTACGAAGAGCTACGCAAACTAGCCCGGGGCCACTGAAAGTAACACCCGTGATATGATTCAGATCAACTACGATTCCGCCTCCCCACCCCCGCACCCCTATAAAAAAAACGACGAGCGCAGGGTACATTTCAGAATACCTTAAGTCGTTAGAACACACGAAAATAAAAAAAATTTAATTATGTCTATGGTGCCCGCAACGAAACAGTTTCTGAGAAATCCAAGAATTACTTATCTCTATCCGTTGCATAAATGTACGAAGATGAGTCAAAAAAATTCATGACCACTACCCACTGCGAGGTTTAATGATGCGTAGTTGCGTTGCAGAAACGTGAAGCGTAAGGAAAGTATACAGGGGGATTTAAAATACCTGTTACGGTCTTCAAGGGGTTTTAGAGGGGAAGTTTTCACAACGAACTTAGGTTCCTAAATGTACCGTTTGAATATAAAATAAGCTTGAAGATCAGAACACACTCAAATCTTGCATTTCTCGGTACGTACACGAGCTCAGAAGAGGGCGCCTTCGTCAGTCCTGTTGTAGTTATGACATTGCATAACACCTTCGACCGACTACAACAATGGCAGAGTGAAATTGGTACCTTCGAAACTAGGAAGGTTTGCTGTGGTGCTCCACGGTTGCGCAGCCCACTCGTCTTTGAAGAGAACGTTCTTCGTCAAATAGAAGAGAACCCTGGGACAAATACTGGGAACACTGCCCATGCCATGTGCTCCTGCAGCATACAGGACAGAGCTCAATAACTCCACCAGGTGCCTACCACGAAGCAGGAGATTTAAAAGTGATGAGATCCTCAAACTGATTTTACATCCAAATGGTACATTTCCGCACACGAGTTCCTCATCACAACTTCGTCCGCTAAGTTCCCTCACCAACACTCGGAACGCTGCAATAGGAAATTTGAATTGCCCTGTACAAGTGGAGCAGAAACGAATGCGGATGTGGTCCGCAAATAGGAAAATAGAATGATATTTGACTGAAGGCAGATTGTTAAGGCCCGTCACCTAGCAACAAACATGATGGATACGGTGAAGCTCCTGGACTGTTCTCGTGTAACTGTTGTGAGCGTCTGTGAAAAGTAGTTGACCGAATCTAAAACTATGAGTAGGCGACATTGAATTGAACGTCTACGGCTCCGCACAGAACCTCGAAGTCGGCGGCTTGCCAGCTCTGTAAAGCAGGATAGGCGGCAATCTGTGGGGGATGTAACGACAGAGTGTAACGCTGGTGCAGGTGCACCGTTTCTCGAAGCACACCAGTCAGCACAAACTGCTGAACGTGGGACTCTGTAACAGACAACACATGCTTTTTACTATGTTGATTCAACGACGTCTTCAATTAATCAACTGAAATGTGTCACCTGATCGGATGAATCACTGTCTGGTTACAAGTCGGTGTCAGGTTACGTCGTTATTTAGGCGAACGGCTGCCCGAGACAAGCGCTGTGCCACGGACGCAGGCCGTTGAGGACACTATCATGCTATACGGACATTCATCTGGCTACATCTACATCTACATCTACATCCATACTCCGCAAGCCACCTGACGGTGTGTGGTGGGGGGTACCTTGAGTACCTCTATCGGTTCTCCCTTCTATTCCAGTCTTGTATTGTTCGTGGAAAGAAGGATTGTCGGTATGCTTCTGTGTGGGCTCTAATCTCTCTGATTTTATCCTCATGGTCTCTTCGCGAGATATACGTAGGAGGGAGCAATATACTGCTTGACTCCTCGGTGAAGGTATGTTCTCGAAACTTCAACAAAAGTCCGTACCGAGCTACTGAGAGTCTCTCCTGCAGAGTCTTCCACTGGAGTTTGTCTATCATCTCCGTAACGCTTTCGCGATTACTAAATGATCCTTAACGAAGCACGCTGCTCTTCGTTGAATCTTCTATATCTCTTCTATCAACCCTATCTGGTACGGATCCCACACTGCTGAGCAGTATTCAAGCAGTGGGCGAACAAGTGTACTCTAACCTACCTCCTTTGTTTTCGGATTGCATTTCCTTAGGATTCTTCCAATGAATCTCAGTCTGGCATCTGCTTTACCGACGATCAACTTTATATGGTCATTCCATTTTAAATCACTCCTAATGCGTACTCCCAGATAATTTATGGAATTAAATGCTTCCAGTTGCTGACCTGTTATATTGTAGCTAAATGATATGGGATCTTTCTTTCTATGTATTCGCAGCACATTACACTTGTCTACATTGAGATTCAATTGCCATTCCCTCACCATGCGTCAATTCGCTGCAGATCCTCCTGCATTTCAGTAGAATTTTCCATTGTTAAAACCTCTCGATATACCACAGAATCATCCGCAAAAAGCCTCAGTGAACTTCCGATGTTATCCACAAGGTTGTTTGTGTATATTATGAACAGCAACAGTCCTACGACACTCCCCTGCGGCACACCTGAAATCACTCTTACTTCGGAAGACTTCTCTCCATTGAGAATGACATGCTGCGTTCTCTAACTACTATGGGACCTGTGGTAGTAATGGATTACTCCTTGACATGTGGACTAAGTGTACAATATGGCGGTCTACCTGTATCCCAGACGATCTGGTTGTGGGGAAGATGTAGTTTCAATTGTAAATACGTATCTTAAATGAAATTTCATCAGAACTGGGGGATGCGATCTCTTGTAAGTCACCTTTGAATAATATGAAAGCCTACTATACGTGATGATTTATTTGTTTATCTGTAGCGGAAGGTGCCCCAGTAGTGGACAATTAAGCCTTTTTGAACTCTGTTGGAATAGTCTGAACGAAACTTTGTAAATGTACGATATTAATCAAAAAATAACCCAAAACTTCAATATCGCTAATTAAATTTAGAAAACGTGGTTGAAGTGATATGCTGTAACCAGATGTTCCTAACGCCGGTCACACTGTAAAAGAAACAGACTGAAAATGTGAATACAAAGAAAAAATGTAATGTAACAGTAACATCGATGGTGATACAGGCTTTCAAAATAACAAGTAACTGATCTCCTCTGTTCTTAGAAAGCCAATAACCGTGCATACATTAAAGAAAATTCTTAACGCATTTTCCTGAAAAATTAAAAAATGAACCGCTAAGCCATAAAACTACGATTAAATATTTAGTTTTAGTTACAGGCAAAAAGAGACGTCTAAATGGTTAAGATTTTGAATTAGATCGTCTTCCAATCTGTCAGTGAAAATGTTTTTAATTATGCCATATGAAGGTAACATCGTTATACATAAAAACTTTCAAGGGCGCTTGGCGACGGTAAAGTAGCCTACTGTTTCCCTGAAGGCGAACTTTCCGGCTAGTACACCATCGACAGCTTTTTTCGTTGTCTCCACCAATTTTGATTTCCTTGAAACGGCCATTGCGATAATAACGCCGCGAAAAGGAAAGCTTCAGTATGTATAACTTTTTCTCTGTGCTGTGTGGGGCACAAACATTTGTCAGAGGCATGGGCAAATGTGATGGGTTTAAAAATTACTTACTGCTGTTCGATTACAGGTAAGGTTCCTTAACAAAGGACTCCTTATTCTTAATCTATGCCATTGTAACCAACATTATAATAAAGTTAGTATTTAGAGGTGATGCACGTAGAGAGGAAAGAAAGAAAACTTTACCTATATTAAACAATCGAAACGCAATTTAATGGTTCAAATGGCTCTAAGCACTATGGAACTTAACACCTGAGGTCATCTGTCCCCTAGAACGTAGAACTACTTAAACCTAACTAACCTAAGGACGTCACACACATCCATGCCCGAGGCAGGATTCGAACCTGCGACCGTAGCAGCAGCGAGGTTCCGGACTGAAGCGCCTAGAACCGCTCGGCCACAGGAACCGGCCCCACCTACGGGTAAAACGTGCCAGCGGCTCTCGTTGGTGCTACAAACCGAAGGCAATGGATCAGTGGGGTTTGATCAGACGCACAGGATGCCTCACAGACGTATGCGCGAATCGTACCGTCAAATCAGAAAGCTTGAAAGAGGCCGCATTTTCGCTTGAGAGAATGTGATGCATCCATCCGCGGGAAATTGCTGCTCGTGTGGGACGAAGTGTTCCAGCAGTGCCAAGGATATATGCTGAATGAATCACGGAAGGCTGTGGAACACTAGAAGATGGGTCAGGTCGCACCACCCGGACATCCTCCAGAGAAGATCGATACTATTAATCTGAGTATCAGTTGTATAGTATACTAGCAAGTCCAATCAGCTTAATAAAAAGTAGTGTAATCTTTCCCTGGGATATCCTTTATACATCAATAAATAATAGTCTGCAGTCCTTTCAATAAAGGAAGTAAACGCTAACTAAAATTAATTGTAAGATAAATAATTAGTCTTCCCTTTTAGGTTGTCAGCAACTCCGTGTAAAGCTCTCTCTATTTTCTAGTCCATGGTAAGTTGGCATGTTACATTGAAACTGATTTGGGTAATATACCAGATTGTCTCCAGAGCCACATTCTGCAACGACTGACCATGGACCGCCGCTAATTACCAAATCTCGTAAAAAGAGATGTTCCAATGATGAAATTAAAACTCGTGAAACCAAAATTGTCTCACCCTGTACAAGACTGTTAATTCCTCATGATAATCTCCAGAATGAATTATGAAGTACTTCGTTTCAATTCGGACATATAAAACGAGCAACAGCAGAGAGTTAATCCCACTGATCGGTTAGCGCTCAAGATTGCTACAGCAATGAGTCTATATTCTCCGAAGTGCGAAAATTCCATACCTTAAATCGCGATATATTATAATGCAGTGTGGGTGGAGAATACAGATGCATAGTTCGTCGATATACACTCCTGGAAATTGAAATAAGAACACCGTGAATTCATTGTCCCAGGAAGGGGAAACTTTATTGACACATTCCTGGGGTCAGATACATCACATGATCACACTGACAGAACCACAGGCACATAGACACAGGCAACAGAGCATGCACAATGTCGGCACTAGTACAGTGTATATCCACCTTTCGCAGCAATGCAGGCTGCTATTCTCCCATGGAGACGATCGTAGAGATGCTGGATGTAGTCCTGTAGAACGGCTTGCCATGCCATTTCCACCTGGCGCCTCAGTTGGACCAGCGTTCGTGCTGGACGTGCAGACCGCGTGAGACGACGCTTCATCCAGTCCCAAACATGCTCAATGGGGGACAGATCCGGAGATCTTGCTGGCCAGGGTAGTTGACTTACACCTTCTAGAGCACGTTGGGTGGCACGGGATACATGCGGACGTGCATTGTCCTGTTGGAACAGCAAGTTCCCTTGCCGGTCTAGGAATGGTAGAACGATGGGTTCGATGACGGTTTGGATGTACCGTGCACTATTCAGTGTCCCCTCGACGATCACCAGTGGTGTACGGCCAGTGTAGGAGATCGCTCCCCACACCATGATGCCGGGTGTTGGCCCTGTGTGCCTCGGTCGTATGCAGTCCTGATTGTGGCGCTCACCTGCACGGCGCCAAACACGCATACGACCATCATTGGCACCAAGGCAGAAGCGACTCTCATCGCTGAAGACGACACGTCTCCATTCGTCCCTCCATTCACGCCTGTCGCGACACCACTGGAGGCGGGCTGCACGATGTTGGGGCGTGAGCGGAAGACGGCCTAACGGTGTGCGGGACCGTAGCCCAGCTTCATGGAGACGGTTGCGAATGGTCCTCGCCGATACCCCAGGAGCAACAGTGTCCCTAATTTGCTGGGAAGTGGCGGTGCGGTCCCCTACGGCACTGCGTAGGATCCTACGGTCTTGGCGTGCATCCGTGCGTCGCTGCGGTCCGGTCCCAGGTCGACGGGCACGTGCACCTTCCGCCGACCACTGGCGACAACATCGATGTACTGTGGAGACCTCACGCCCCACGTGTTGAGCAATTCGGCGGTACGTCCACCCGGCCTCCCGCATGCCCACTATACGCCCTCGCTCAAAGTCCGTCAACTGCACATACGGTTCACGTCCACGCTGTCGCGGCATGCTACCAGTGTTAAAGACTGCGATGGAGCTCCGTATGCCACGGCAAACTGGCTGACACTGACGGCGGCGGTGCACAAATGCTGCGCAGCTAGCGCCATTCGACGGCCAACACCGCGGTTCCTGGTGTGTCCGCTGTGCCGTGCGTGTGATCATTGCTTGTACAGCCCTCTCGCAGTGTCCGGAGCAAGTATGGTGGGTCTGACACACCGGTGTCAATGTGTTCTTTTTTCCATTTCCAGGAGTGTAGATCTCGTCTGTTTTGAAAGCTGTACAATCTATTGACGTAATAGCGGTTGACGGCTTGTAACAGCTACTGCAAATCTGCGACCATAAAAAGACACACCTGTAAATTGCCTGTTCTATTATTTCTCGACATATTTTCCATTCGTTCTGAAATTTAGTGTAAGCTTGATTCGACATTTTTCAGTTCACGAAACACGTTATACAAACTCTGAATAACAAAACATTATCAATTCCTAATTTTGTACTGTCTGTGCTATACACGATATTCTGCAGAGGAGCACAAATATTCTCGGATGGGAGATCTCACTCGCTTTCATCATATCGAAACTAGAAGAATGCAGGCTGTCACATTATAAAATCCGTTAAATGTACACAACGCACAATGGCACTGCACGACAGATCCTCGTCTTCCTTGGGTCTGGCGCAAGAGTGGAACAGTGTAACCCATCGTACATTATCAGGGGTGACAGTCCATCGCCGTTTATTACGGCATGGGCTTCATGCGCATCGTCCATTTCTCAGCCTACCTTTGACGGATGGTGTATGGAACGACGTCACTGAGGACAAGAATGGCATCAGACAATATTTTCGAATGAATCTTGGTTCTGTTTATTAGAAAATAATGGCCGTATTTTGGTTCGGCGTAGACAGGGTGAGCGGCATCAAAGAGACTGCATTCGACCAAGATATACAACGCAGACTAAAGACCTTAGAGTACTATTGAGGACAACCACAAATTACGGCTGATGCATGTCCAGGGCACTGCGACCAGTGCGACTTACATGAAAAGAATTCTGCGACCCGTAACCGTACCCTCTGTACACAACATCCCACAAGCCATTTTCCAACAAGACAACGTACGATGACCTATTGCTGCGTAACACGTGCCTTCTTGGTGTCACAGGATGTCAGCCTTTTGCCCTAGCACGCCAGATCACCAGAACATGTATGGCATATGGTGAAACGGCATGACCAAATGTCAACCGCCACAGCTGAAGTTTGGAACCAGGTAAATGGAACAAGTTATGATGGCCCATGGCGGATCCTGTGCCTGCTAGGCAGCATGACACTTGCTGAATCGAGGTGACTGAAATGGTAATCATTTCTGCAGAACATGCTAATGTACAGGTCCTGTGAATATGAACTTCCTATCTCTAGTCGTTCTAGTTGCTCTGTATTTTCTGAAGAGTGTGCAGCTCCCCAGCGGATCCACACGTGCTCGATGGGTTTTAAATAGGGGAAACGGTCAGGCCAGTCGATTCGCCGAATATGCTTTGGTTCCATAAGCTCCTCTATCTGCGCTGTTCAGTGCGGTCGCATTGTCATCCATAATAACGAACTCAAAGTCGAAAGCACCCATGGAAAGGTACACATGGGGAAGAAGCGCATCGTCAGAACAACGTTGACCGGTGAGAGTAAAATGTTAAAAGATTTGGAATCAGTACGTCCATGCCTCAGCAGACCATAGCAACTGCATCAACAAAACGATGACCGAGCGAGGTGGCGCAGTGGTTAGCATACTCGACTCGTATTCGGGAGGATGACGGTTCAATACCGCGTCCGGCCATCCTAATTTAGGTTTTCCGTGATTTCCCTAAATCCCCTCAGGCAAATGCCAGGATGGTTCCTTTGAAAGGGCAGGGCCGACTCCCTTCCCAATCCTTTCCTATCCGATGAGACCGATCACCTCGGAGTTTGGTCTCCTCCCCCCCCCAAATCAACCCAACCGAACCAAAACGATGACGTTCGGTAATGTTCCTAGGTGCGTCACGTGCTCCCACCTCTCGCTGTATGAGTTCGTACAGAATCACTACTCAGACTGAATCTGCTCTCATCCGAGACGAGCCCTCGAACGTAATCTTAATTTGTCACTCTCTAAGCTCTTGGCATCATCGCAAACGAAGTGAATTTGCCAACGAAACGCACCGCACTGTTTCTCAGGCAAGGAGACCGCATCCCCACAGGCGCCGTGCAACTGCGGAGCGCGAGAAGACGTGCCTTTCAGTCCTGTTACATCTAGTTACAACTGCATCTGCAGTTAGACGTGACTCTCTTCGTGCCTGTTGTACAGTTTGAAACTTCCCCTTTGAATGTAAAGAAAGACTGTGCTGGTAAACTTCTACGTTATTTGATACTGAAACAGCTGAGTAAAACTGAACGTACTCAGACAGTTTTCTCTTTACTTATTATGATCATTACTTAACTGACACACAATATTTTAGCCAACGCAATCGGACTATTAATAATCGCTACTAAAGAATAACCCTGACTAACAATAACCTATACTTCATGATTCACTTACCTCACTAAAATCTTTTAGCCAACGTAATCGGACTATTAATAATCCCTACTAAAGAATAACCCTGACGAACAATAACCTATACTTCATGATTCACTTACCTCACTAATATCTTCGTTACTCGAACTCCTTGAATACAGCGAGCGCCAATTCTGCCAGGTAAATAAAAGATTCTAACTACTGATAGGTATATAGTTAGCAAATGAATGATGTTGATAGAGAACAAACAATGTATTTACCTTAACAGTGTTCTAAGGTCATATATATATATATATATATATATATATATATATATATATATATATATATATATATTCGTGACATTCAGCTTAAGAAATCTCCTTTTTCTGACGGACACTCGTCCAGATCGTCCGCTCAAATAAACATCTCAAAACTCTGGCATTTCTCTCCGTACATCCACCATTGCTGGCGGCTCACCTCCAACTGCCCAACGCTACGCGCTGTTCACATCCAACTGCCCAACACTACACTAACAAATAATCTAATAATGAGTCCAACCAGCCACAGACTGCACACAGCGCAGTCAGTGATTTAAATACAGAGCGATACGTGGCGTCAGCAACATAAAAGCCTAAACAACCTACTTACAAGTTTAGCCATCATCTGATGCTGTAGCGGAGCGTGGTCGATCGTCTCCTCTCCTTGGGGCAGTAATGTCTGTGGTTCTTAATGCTCCCAATGTAAATGAAACAATGCTGTAAGCAACCCAAATTCTTGCGCTACACTCGTCCTATTTCGTCTTTCATCCAGTTTCCCGATGATTCCCCCGTGCGACTTCATCTAAATGTGGTCTCCGGGCTATGTTATAATGAAAACATCGCCATAGTGCGCCGGAACTGGTTGCTGATTGACACAGACTGTCTTCTCCCTTTCCTTCAACTGCCTCGTGTTGCAGGAAAGCCTCATTTGCCTCTATAGGCTCAGTGACCTCACGCCATGTGGCGTCCAGCTATCTATACATGACTGTCAACATGCTTCCACATTTTAATTCCTTTCCAACTATTAGTTAATATGTTACGTTACTTCATCCATCTAGTCCTTAAATTTCGCTTAGCATTGTAGTTTCGTCACCACCAAAGCGTCCAAAATTCCTTTGAAACTTTTCTCCACAGCACAAGTAACTACCAAAGTTCAGTTACCAGTGGATTTCTTACCAGAGTGAAGGACAAAAGTGGAGCTGTGCGAGAAACAAAGAGCAACTGTGTTCATCTACAACTTGTAAATTCGTAAACAAAACAACTGGTCTGACCCTGGGGCTTCTCCACTACTGCGCAAGTTCCCCTATACGTGGTAAAATCGATGACTTGCTCAACATGCGCCGAGTAAATTGTGTATGACAGTATAGTTTTGTTACAACTTGGGCACACACACGCACACACACACACATTGCGACAAATAAGCAATAAGTTTACTGTAAAGTTCCCCTTTGAAAACGCGGTTACTTTTCGAATATAGAAAATAACCCTCGGGTGCCAAATGAGGAAAACAGAGTGGGTATTCGAGTACGCAGATCCATTTTGCTGATAAATGCTGTTTTATAAGTGCCACTTTCATGGAGAAGAGTCAAACTCTTACTTTAGAGCAGATGTGTGTCGATACTACACATGCGAGCAAAGTGGCATTGCATAACTCCTAAGTAGTGCTTTCCGGTCACTGTTGTGCCCTCCGGAAGAAATTAACGATGAATCATTCCAGAAACGTAGCAAAAAAAAATCACGATTGTTTGATACGTGTTTTCTGCAACCTGTTTTTCCTCTGTGACGATGTACCACGCCATTCCATTCTCAGCCGTTTTGTCTCTGGGTCGAACTGAAAACACCAAACTTCATTCCCATTTACAATTTGTTTGAACAGATTAGAGTCCTCGTCAGCTGCGGCGATGGAACTGATGCAATATGCCGTTCATGCTCTGTTACTTTGTCAATAAATGTGGCAGGAACTGGGAACAAATCTTTCTCTAAAATGGACATACTCATTCCTTACTGACATCAAGTTCACTACAAGCATTCTGGCATTAGTCTTGAACTGACAACAGTTTCTTCGGATTTTCCAACGTTTCCACCCACCCGACCAGACGCAGGACGTCCGACGGATGGTTCACCTTCCAAGGATCCATTCGTGTACGCTGACAACCAGCGGAACACTTGTGAACGATTAAGACACTCATCCCTGTAAACACGTAGCACGTCTTCGTAAATTTATGATGCAGTTTGTCATAATTTGCACTAAAATTTTGTCACGACTCTGTGAGCCATGCAGCTTACCTGTTGGTCGCCGCTACTAGTATGAAGTTACTGTAACGGCAGCTGTGCCTGCGATGGCTAAATAGTCGACACGATCAAAACTCTTGCGTGCTCATCACCATCTAGCGGATGAAATGGCAACTACATTTGACGTCTTTCTTGGAAGTTTTCCTGGAAAGATTATTTATTTGGCTTACTGTGCACTATATATACGAGGGTTGGACCTTTAATAATGACAACTATTTATTTACAGCTCGTACCAAATTGATACGTGTTTCAAAGTTTTACTGACCATCAAAGTAGTCACTAGCATTGTGTAAAACCCGTTGCCAGCGATGTGGAAGTCGTAGGATACTCTTAGCAGTGTCAGTTGTGTGTCAGTTGGAGCGGCGCGGACTATTGCCCGACGAATTTGTAGCAGTTCTGGACGAATGCCGTGAAGTGTTTCCTTCAGTTTAGAAATCGAGTTGAACTCACGAGGGCTTAAGTCAGGGGAGTGCAGCTTGTGGTACAGCACTTAGCAGCCCCATCAGTCAAACAAATCAGTAACAGCTTATACTGTAAGTACTTGAGCACTGTCCTACTAAATGATGGTCAGGTCCTGCAGGAAATGTCATCATTTCTGTCTCTATGCTGTTCATTCTTGGAACACAACCTACGACCAGCTTAGAGACAGAAGTGATGACACTTTCAACAGGACCTGACCATCATTTTGCAAGACATTGCTCAAGCACGTACAGTGCAAGCTGTTACTGACTTGTGTGATTGATGGGACTGTGAAGTGCTATACCACCTACTGCCCTCCCCTGCCTTAAGCCCTCGTGATTTCAACTCGATTTCTAAACTGAAGGAAACACTTCACAGCATTCACTTCAGAACTGCTACAAATTCGTCGGGCAATAATCCTCGCCGCTCGAATTGTCACACAAATGGCACTGCTAAGAGACAGAAGTGATGACACTTTCAACAGGACCTGACCATCATTTTGCAAGACATTGCTCAAGCACGTACAGTGCAAGCTGTTACTGGCTTGTGTGATTGATGGGGCTGTGAAGTGCTATACCACCTACTGCCCTCCCCTGCCTTAAGCCCTCGTGATTTCAACTCGATTTCTAAACTGAAGGAAACACTTCACAGCATTCACTTCAGAACTGCTACAAATTCGTCGGGCAATAATCCTCGCCGCTCGAACTGTCACACAAATGGCACTGCTAAGAGTATCCTCCGACTTCCACATCGCTTGCACCGGGTTATACAGAATGCTGGCCACTAATTTGAAGGTCAGTAAGACATTGAAACACGTATGTATTTTGTACGAGCTGTAAATAAATAGAATGAGATTTTCACTCTGCAGCGGAGTGTGCGCTGATATGAAACTTCCTGGCAGATTAAAACTGTGGGCCCGACCGAGACTCGAACTCGGGACCTTTGCCTTTCGCGGGCAAGTGCTCTACCATCTGAACCACCGAAGCACGACTCACGCCCGGTACTCACAGCTTTACTTCTGCCAGTATCTCGTCTCCTACCTTCCAAACTTAACAGAAGCTCTTCTGCGAAGGTAGGAGACGAGATACTGGCAGAAGTAAAGCTGTGAGTACTGGGCGCGAGTCGTGCTTCGGTAGCTCAGATGGTAGAGCACTTGCCCGCGAAAGGCAAAGGTCCCGAGTTCGAGTCTCGGTCGGGCACACAGTTTTAATCTGCCAGGAAGTTTTGTAAATAAATAGTTGCCACTGTTGAAGTTCCGACTCTCGTGTGAGGGAGGAGGTAGTGATATTAATGTGTGAGAGTAAGACGAGTTTGTGCGGACAGTGTGCGCAGGAAGAGCGGCGCAGCGATGCAGCTGCGCGCGGACAGCGACAACGGCAGCATGCTGCGCGAGCTGGAGTGCCTGCTGGGTGGCGCCGGCGCTGGAGACGCGGCCGTAGACGGGCCGCGGTGTGCGCGCTCCTGGGACCGCCTGCTCTGCTGGCCGGACACCGAGCCGGCCACGCTCGCCACCCAGCCCTGCTTCTCCGAGCTCAACGGCATCCCCTACGACACCACCCGTAAGTCATACAAGAAACGCTGCACCAACTCACTCACACGGTCCCTCTCTGTTTTTATGACTCATCAGTCTGCTGACTGGTTTGACGCTGCCCGCCACGAATTTCGCTTCTGTACGAACCCTTTAATCTCACACCCACACCTCCACATGTCAGACACTCAGATCGGTGACAAACGTATGTCGACAGAGCATCAATCAAACTACCGATTTAGTTCGTGCTGTGTGCTGTGTGCAGTAGACCGTATGTATACGATAATTAAAAGTAACGCCAGAGGTACGAAGCACAGGAAAAGCGCAACTGTAGTGGCTGTATTGTAGATCTTGCATCGGCGGGAAGGTAGATTGTTAACTGTTTACTCGTGAGACTGTTGTATGGGAGAAGATTCTGCTGACAAGTAAAAGGACTTCTCGAGGTTAGTAGCAATGTTGTTTGAACGTTATGTGCTTGTTATTGATCTTATTCTTTTGTTTATTATTAATTATTGGTATTACTATTACCTCCCCACGTGTGACGAAATTGTTTCTTTATTTTTCTGTTCTGATTGTATATTCTGTGAAACTACAATTGTGCTCTGTAGGTTCATACTTTCAAAGAAACTAAGCGAAAGCATACTGACAGGAGAGCGTTGCTGAAAACTGCAAACAATAGTTTTACATGTCGTAAAGGTTGCCCTCTATAAAACTTTCACACACGATACAGTAAAAAGTTGTCATTTGGGCTTGAACCCAGGACGCTCGGTATTAGGATACAACGCTCTACCATCTTCGCCACGGAAGCAAGAAGTATTATTTACTCACAGTTACGCTCTTTACGTATTCCGTATTTACGGTGTTACTTTGAATCAACGTTTACGCCCGATCTGCTGGATGACAACACATAGTACGAACTAAATCGGAGTTTAGGTTGATACTCTGTCGACATACAACGTTTGGTACCCATCTGAGTTTCTGATATCTGGAGGTTTGGGTGTCAGACTAAAACTTGTAACCCACGACCGCCTTCCCGTATATTTTAACTGGTGTTGCATCACCCAGTCCCTTCTTCTTGTCAATATTTTCCATATATTCCTTTCCTCGTCGATTCTCTGGAGAATCTCCTCATTCCTTACTTTCTCAGTTGACCTAATTTTCGACATTCTTCTGTAGCATCACACCTCAAATACTTTAATTGTCTTGCGTTCCGGTTTTCCTGTTGCCCATGTTTCGCTAACGTACAGTGCTGTGCTTCAAACGTATTCTCAGAAATTTCTTCCTCAAATTAAGACCTGTATTTTATGTGTCTAGATGTGTCTTGGCCAGGAATGTTATTTATGACTCTGGCAATCTGCTTTTTATCTTCTCCTTGCTCCCTCCGTCATAGGTTTTTTAGCTGCTTTGGCAGCAGAAATCCGTCACTTCATCTACGTCATAATCCCCAAATCTGATGTTATGTTTCTCGATATTCTCAACCGAGCTACTTTTCATTACTTTCAACTTTCTTTGATTTACTCTCTGTTCATATTCTGTACCCATTAGGTTGTTCATTACATTCTACACATCCTGTAATTCTTCTTCACCTTCCCTGAGGATAACAATATCTGCAGCGATTATTATCATTGATATCATTCCACCCTGAATTTCAATCATGCGCTTGAATCTTTCTGTTATTTCCATCTCTGCTTCTTCGTTGTATAGTTTGAACAGTAGGGCTTTCACTAAAAAAAGAGTAACACCAGGTGGCCGAATTCTCTGGAAGGGGGTATCCTGCAACATGTGTCACATGCACATTTAATTTAATTTGTGAAGCTCTTTCTCTTGAATGAATCTTCCAACTTTTCTGAAATTGTGATCGTTTGTTTGTCTGTAAATGTACATCACATATACTGATTTCCGTACCCCGTCCAATTCAGGTAATTCCTTCGCAAGGCATTTCTTGTTCCTTTTTTGTTTGTTAGTACATATTGCCAGGTTCCTTCTAGTGCCTATTGTACCTGGGGTATGACGAGTTGGCAAGATGAAATAGATGGGGGTTGCTTGTGAATATGGTCTAAGTTGCCACAATTGTGGCATCGGGGAACTACTAAGTAATCCCTCACATTGATGACATGAAAGGCCTTATAATCTGCCCATAGTGGTGAGCCTGCGCCACATTTTCCAGAGACTCCGGCAACGTGATGTACGACATCTCGTTCCCGATGTTCTGCTTTAAAGCGCAGCTTAAACTCGTTTTCGAATGTTTCCAGGTTCATGTCCTCAAAATTCTGTTGAGAGATAGTTTCGTAAATGTCATTTTCTTTTTTAGTGTGACTGGTATATGTTAAAGGATTACCAAAGGGTTCCGCTTCCTGGGCGGTTCGCACTTCATTGCTTTGTTTAATTTTGAATTACTTAAGATTTTATTCCGATCTTCCCCCGTGGTGATATCCACTATAACTACATCCTTTGTTGCCTCTACTTTCTTTATTTTGATTTTGTCTTTTGCAGTGGTTGTAAAAATCTCCTCCACGTTTTTGATGTCTTCACTGGCCGGGGGTCTCAAGAAGACCGCCGTATCCGGTGTTTTCGATACTTTAGCGATTGTTTCTTTCGTGTTGTGTGTCTGGGTAGCTGCTTGTACGGCCACTTCAACCGATGTTTTTATTTGTTGCCAACGCAGCCGCTCGTTCTCTTTCTGTAAATCCTCCACTCGCCCCTCGAGCTTCGAACTAGCGATGGCTCAGGCGGCGAGTTCAGTTTTGATTGCCATAACTGTGCCTGACTAATTTTGCCGTTCTTAACACTAGAATCTAGTATTTTATTAATTCTAGTACGCCTTTCAATAACAGTTTCCTCATTCTGTGCCAGGCCCTCTTCTGAGGTAGGAACGGTAAGCATCGAAGACCTCGAAATCGCACTCGTGTCAAACGCCTCTTTATCAGTCATTCTCATTCTGAAGTGTAGACGAGTGAAAATATGGCAGCCCGTCTCTTGCTCTGGACCGGCTCCTCTGGCATGGGGGGAGGGGGGGGGGCAGAGGGGAATTCCTGAGCTGCCGGGTTCAGCACGCTGTCGCCAACCTACAGGACCCCTTCGGTGGCCCCGTCATCGATGATTTCACTCAGCGCTCCTGGGCAAGTACACCCGCACTCCTGAGAAGCGGATGCATTTCTCGCCCTTCCCCACCTACTAGCCCGAGCTTCCACCTCTCAGCCAAGCACTCCTTCCTACTCAGGTGGTGGGCCGGTCACCCAGTCGTTCAGTGGCTGGACCCATCTAATCTGGCCCAGGCAATGTTACCACCCCCTGGGTTTGGCGGATCCCGCCCCGGTTACCCACAGGCGCGGCGAAGCATCCTTGCCGAGATTCAAAGCCGACAAACGATGTCGCCGGCATGCAGGGCACCTGGTGTACAGTGCTCTGCGCTAGGAGGGAAGGGAGCAGCAGCCGCACAGCAAAGAGAACTCGCACCTAGGGTGAGCAACACCCTCCAGCCTAGCAGCGCTGCTCAACCCTCCCCCCCCCCCCCCAAGGGACAGATCTTCGGTCCCTGGACACAGCCCCCCCTGTGGCACGCACTCTTCGCTTTCGCATCGGGTTGGGTCGCAGCTCTTGCAAGGCAACATCCGGGGGCCCGGGAAACGCCGTGCTTAACTACTGGCACCAGGGGAAGGTGGAAAGAGCCACTTGGGAAGGGGAGGCTGTATGTGACGCATAAGTCTCTCATGTTAGGCCTGTCACCGGCACGCACGACCAAGAAGCGATACGCCCTGGTGCAGGATTCCGTGCCTTACGGCGGACCGGCGGCGGGCGAGCCAGCACACACGCTCAACTCATCCGACCTCACGCCATGTATTTTACTGCAGGTACAGTTTCGAGCGATTTATCGCCAGCAGCGTCGCCGGTGTGTTGCAGAGAACGCGTCGCGGTGGTGCCACGCGAACGGCACGTGGTCCAGCTACAGCAACTACTCGCTGTGCCGCGACCTCAGCCCGCTGGCGGCCGACGAGCCCGGAGTCGAGGTGACGACGACGCTCTACTTCAGCGGCTACGCCCTCTCGCTGGCAGCGCTCGCCGTCGCCGTCGCCGTCTTCCTGCACTTCAAGTAAGCGAACTACGAGCACGGTAACTGTGACAACTGTAGTCATGGGGCACGGTTCATAGTTTAGACAGAAAGACCTGAAGCAATTACATATTAACAATACCATTTTGTATAATGGGAGACGAAAAGAGGTACCGTTTTAAGTCGTTGCTGCAACTTACAGGGTAGGGCAAATGAAAGTGGCCAGGACGAATGGATACGACTGGACGTGAATTTGTGGCAGTATTAACGGAGGAGCAAAAGACCTACAGTTACTTCCAACAGAACGGAGCAACTGCCCATACAACCAGAACGAACCCTGGTGCACGTTTACCCAATCTCCACGCGTGACAGAGTTGTTAGCAGAGGGCTGGTGTGGCCGAGCGGTTTTAGGCGCTTCAGTCTGGAACCATGCGACCGCTACGGTTGCAGTTTCGAATCCTACCACGGGCATGGATGTGTGTGATGTCCTTAGGTTGGTTAGGTTTAAGTAGTTCTAAATTCTAGGGGACTGATGACCTCACATGTTAAGTCCCATAGTGCTCAGAGCCATTTGAACCATTCGTTAGCAGAGGTCAGTCTGGTCGCCGTGCTAGTTGATCACCCAGCTCACTTGATCTGCCAGTGTGCGACTAATTTGTGTGGCGAGTCATCAATTTTAAGGTGTATCGCAACAACCCTCACAGTCTTCAAGAACCGCAGAGCGACGTTTCGGACGAGACTGCAGCAGTTCCAACAGTCCAGCTTCGATGTGACTTTAGCAAATTGCTAACCAGGCCCAAAAGTGCCCAGATATGAATGGAAGTCACTATTTACGTCTCATGTAGTAAGATTAGTACTATAATTCCTTTCCTCTGTTACTCTGCTATATTTTTTTGTACCCTGGAACCATGTTCTCCGGGCCACTTTTATTTGTACCGCGCTGCATATGCAACATAACGCGACTTCGATGCGGCTATATAAGCAGCAAAATGTCGCCAGGGGATTAGTGCGGCACTCGTATCTTTCCGACGCTCGTGCGGTAAATGCGGAAACGTGAACTATGGCGACGTCATTATCAAACGTGTCCAAACAGGACCAACGTGATGTTATTCTTATCCTGGTTGTCGAAGGACAAACAGCGTTAGTCATCCTTCGGAGAATGTAGAATGTATATGGGACGGAATGTCTGTCGAAAACCACCGCCCAGAGAAACTGTGACAACGGGTGCTGCTGCTTCATGATAACGAACGGCCATGTTTCGCAAATGTCGTAATCCAGAAGAAACTCCAATTCAAGTGCGAGGCATTCCAGACGTATCATGTACGCTTATCCCTCCCTAAGCGATTTTTACGCCTTCGGCGCTTAGAAAAGCCTTGAAAGATCGCCGAATCCTGTCGGACACGCATGTACAGCAAGCCGTTGCAGACTTCTTCAGGACAACAAGACACGGAGCTTTTCCAGACAGGTATCTTCAACCTGGTGCGTCCGTAGGATGATTGTCTCAATGTTCACGGCCATTTTGCCATATTCGCGTACCTATTCTGGATTGTACAGCCTTCTAACGGAATTTTTTGATCGACACTTGTGTGTACCACTGTCCAGAAACGTAGAATTAATTTGTGTCATTCCAACATGAGGGGGCTGAAAAACAAGGTAGGTGAAATTGTATTTGTTAAAGATGTGGGAAGTTTTGAAGCGCTATGTGTTCTGCGCCTTTCCGGTTACAATATAACCACAGGTATAGAGAAGTTAATACCAGAGATTATACAGTAGCATGATTTTCATCTAGAATTTATATGTAAAACTTGAACATAAAGTCAAAATTATTATAAGAAGTAGGTTTTCTGTAGATCACAATTTAGAAGCAAATCCTTGACAGCAATACTCTTACACAGCCTGACAAAAAAGTGAGCACAAGTCAGGTGTCAATACAACACGGTGAGTAAGTAATTGATTAAAGTTGAACTTCTCTGTGGATGGTCGAGTGGCCAGCAGAGTGCATTAGTGTTGTCAGTGTTTAACGTTATTGCAGGCGTCCTTAGGTATGCAAAGCGTGTGAATAGCGTAACGTGTTGAGTG
The DNA here is from genome assembly GCF_023898315.1 of Schistocerca nitens. Taxonomy (NCBI): domain Eukaryota; kingdom Metazoa; phylum Arthropoda; class Insecta; order Orthoptera; family Acrididae; genus Schistocerca; species Schistocerca nitens. The sequence goes on from NC_064617.1 coordinate 403,996,749, forward strand.
ATTAGTGTGAAGGGCATGGAGAACATCGTACTCGTCTGACACAGCATTATCAGCACCTGAAAGGGGACTCACTTTAGGTCTGCATTTGGCCACCTGATCGCATCGTGCAGTATCCACATTCCATGGGCTTTCTTATGTGACAGTTGTTGGACTGAATGGGAACGCGAGTTCAGGCACTCTTGTAGTGGAAGTTTAGTTCTACCACGTCCGACCACCACAAGGTAGGATTGCAGTACTGTGCGCCAAGCACGTCATAACCGCCTCACATCAGCGTCGGACGTCAGACATTCTCTGTCTCCGCCCACCACTAGTCGAAGGCTAGCAGCAGCTGGACGAGGGAATCACTGTTCCATGTATAGGCTTCCGTTTCAATTGCAAGACAAACGGCTGCGTTTTGAGTGATACCATTATCGGGAACCAAGGACCGTTGATGAATGAAGTCGCATTGTGGCAAGTGATGAATCACGGTTCTGCACTATACGTGACTGCCATCTTCAGTATACTGGCGACCTCAGGAGAAGTCCCATTCTTCCTATGTTTTAGAGAGACACGGATTCGAGTCCCGGTGCAGCATACAGTTTTAGCGTTTGAGGAAGCTTCGATACCAGTCATAATGTTTTCTGATAATAATACTATCTTCGGGGACAGCGAGGATGAGTTTCAGGTCTGTTGAATGGAATGAACAGCCCTATGAGCACACTCAATACTTTGGGAACAAACCGATGAAAGAAGAAAGTAAAGAGACGTAGCAGAAATGAGATAAAGTAAAAATTGGGGACCACAGATTAGACGTTATAAAGAAATTATGCTACTTTGGAGGCAAAATAAACCACAACGAACGAAATGAGGAGAAAAAGACAAGAGCAACAATGAGGGAATATTCGAACGGAGCACAACTGTGCGTGGAAGTGAATCATGAACTTTGTCGAACCGGGAAAAGAAGATAATCGAAGCATTTGTTAAGAAATAGGTAGACTGATATGATTAGAAACGTGGAGGTTCTCTGCAGAAGCGGCGAGGAGGAAGCAAATGGAAAAATTGTCAAGAAGAAGAGACACAACTTGAGAACATGGATTAGTTTATACGTAACCCAAGGCATGAACAAAAACAGAATTCAGAATTTTATCCAAGATTTGTGGGACCAACAAGAGTATTAGTATTGGGTAGTTGTTTAAAGGGTCAATAGTAGTAGTCTGCATTGGTATCAATTAGTATTCTGTGTTTTGCAGTTTTAGGAACTTTTCTGTAATGCTTCTAAGTACCAGGTAAAAGTAATTTATCTATACCCATTCTATTATATGAAAAAAAAATTGAACTTCGGGTTGGGTTAGGTTGTTGTGGGGGAGCTGACCAGACAGTGAGGTCATCGGTCTCATCGGATTAGGGAAGGACGGGGAAGGAAGTCGGCCGTGCCCTTTCAAAGGAACCATCCCGGCATTTGCCTGGAGCGATTTAGGGAAATCACGGAAAACATAAATCAGGATGGCCGGACGCGGGATTGAACCGTCGTCCTCCCGAATGCGAGTCCAGTGTAAATTGAACTGTGTACGTTTTTCAGATAATAGGCTGCAGTTGTGAACGATAATAAATAGCATTAGTTAGTGACGCGTTAAATAGTTAAGTATTCTGTATTTGGAGTCGTATTCTCGTAGTTTTACTTACAGTCCGCCATCTCGTTCCAGCACTATCTGAACCAGGCTTTGTGAGAATGGCGTTCTTCATGGCTATGTTTGTCCTGATGCAGGAGCAATAAGTGACTATTATGTGCACTACCAGACGAAAATGCTCGTCACGACACGGCACATATTGCGAAAGCAGATCACCCACAGAAGATATTTTAACATCTTCCATGTCAGTTTCAATTATCAAGAAGTGATTTGGGGATAGCAGTCCTTCACCAGACGTCATTTCCGTGATGAAAACAGTTTAGCAAGATAAATGACACTGACATTCTATGACGGGCGCAGTCTGCAGAATCATGAGCATCTAACGTCTCTGTATGTGTTGTAAATGCTTTTCCATTGGATCTAAACACAACATGTAATGGAAACGATCTCAAGTCAGTGCTTTGAGGTATAAACGAGTGTCAAGAGACTATCTGAAAGAAGAGTTCCGTTGAAGCATTGTGTTTCGTTCGGCGTCCATCCAAGTACGAAGTGTGGCGTTACGAAATGCAGAACAAGGAGTAACTTTAGGAACATACATAATTTGGAGCTACAGTATATTCGAAAGAAATCACACATGGAACTGTGTTTATAACAGATTCCAGATCGCCGGTGTCAGCTGAGCTGGACAGTTGAAGACCTGATAAATTAAAGCAAGAGACAAATCCTTCTCACTGTTGGACAGTAACCTGGCTTACAAGGGACAATACCGCGCCGTTCTTACGAAAATGAAGCGAAAAATCCACCAGATCACTAAGTACGACACGTGAGGTCACTAGCTTGTGATGTTGCAAGCGAAGTTTTCATATTACTAACTATGACGGTAAGTGGAACTGGTGATACCTTGTTGAGAGGTGTGCGCAACAACATTCCAGAAACAAAAGCAATGTTTCACAATCAGCACAAATGCATGCACTTCACGCAAATCAAGAGAGAAAGCTCAAGTTACCCTTACAATTTTATTACCACAATGTATAATAACGCCAACGCTCAATCATTTAAAAAATAGAAGGTTTGCACCACTTATACGAGTGAGTACAGAATTTATAATAATTAGAACTCTCACAATTCTTTACTGGCAAGACAAAGATCAACAGAATTATTCTTGCGATCACAGTTTTATAACTTTATCTACGTATATTTCTTTTAAAACAACATCTGTATCAAAAACTCTGATATATATTCTCAAATACAGGTTGGCAGTTACATAAAACCAACTATAAACCGTAACAGTTAAGGCTGGAAGGAACACTTTACTTCCGGTAGGGGCTCAAAAATACATAACAGTTAAAACAACGGCCATAGAAACAGTAACCCATAACTACAATCATTTTTCAAACAACCCACAGCGAAGGTCATTCAGTAGGCCGCGAAAATTAACACAGTATCTCTCACTGTCAATTAGTAATGAATAGGAGGCGCTAGTACCAAACACAATCACATTTTTGAACAAGAGAAAAGCGAAGTTCGCCAAACGTCTGTAACCTAGAGCACCTTGTAACGCTCTGGGCTACAGGGTACCTTGTAACGCAACAGGTTTCTAACGAGTCCAGAATCCAATACAACTGGAAATCAAACAAATCAGGCCACGCCTGAAAATCGCATGCGGCTGTAAAATCCGTCGAGGAGTCCCAATTGACGTCGAGTCGAGACGCGTAGCAATCTGAGTTCACGCGGCGCAGTTTGTGTGCCAGACATTTGTTTGCTGGCCTTCAGGCAGGAACTGAGACCGCCACGGGCAGCGGCGCCGCCAAGGCAGGCCACCGGAGTGCCCTCTCAGCAGTTGTGGCCAATGTCAACATTTTATTGGCGGTCACACCGGATCCATTTGGTGGGTATTCAAAGTGGCTCGGTGAAATGACGAAACTGAATCGTCACACTAAGACTGGAAAACGTCCTCATTGCTTCACACACCACAAAGTACCAATAACTAGATAACATACAGAGTGATTATAATTAAAGTTAAACTTTCAAACCGTTGTAGAAATAACACCACTGGTAAGAATGACGTGAAATTGCGATGTAATATATTCAGAGAAGGGGCAAAATATATGACAGAAGTAAAGTAAATAGTTACAAAATGTAGCAACAGATGGCACTGTAAGCATCATAATTTAATAGTGATCGGCTACAAATGACAAATGAATCATGTAACAATGCCTAAGGTGTACGTTTGATGCTAAGAAACTGTAATACTCAGTGTACATGGGTCTAGAGGTGTGATACTTTTGGTTCGTAAGCCCATCCATGATGGCCAGGTCATATCATATCTGATGAAAAAAATCGGTTTTTAATTGTCCTGAGGCCAAAAAAGGGCAAACAACCATCACTTATAACAATTTATAATCATCCTGAGGCCAAAAACTGCATAAAAAGCATCAATCACGTTGGTTTTTAATTTTCCTGAGACCAAAAACCTCATAAAGCATGATAAGCAGCTATCGAAATCAAATCGGATTATTCATTTCTGCGTGGCTGGCGCAAAACATATTCAATATGCTTTCCACCGTTTCCTGCAACAAAATGAAACGTAGAAATAGCATCTTCCACAACTGATCGCATTGTTTCCAGGGTCACGTTCAGAATGTGTTGCGCAATGCGTGCCTTCAGCGCATGTAAGTTTGCAGTTGGTATGCTGAACACAACATGTTTCAGATGGCCCCGCAGCCAGAAGTCACACGGATTAAAATCAGGCGACTGGGATGGCCAGGCTGTAGGGAAATGGTGGTTGATAATTCCAGCATTTCCGAAATGGTGCTGCAGCAGCTGCTTAACTGGATTTGCAATTTACGAAGTTGCGCCATCATGTATAAAAATTACCCCATGCACACGTCCATGCTCTTGGAGAGTTGGAATTTATGGTTGCACAAAAGACCCTGGAAGTGCTTACCACTGACGGTAGAGGTAACAGGACCAGAAGCACCTGTCTCTTCAAATAAATATGGCCCTATCATAAGTGATGCCATAAACCAGCACCACACAGTGACCTTGTCAGGATGAAGTGGTACTGGTTGATTTGCGTGTGGATTTGTGAGATTGCAGGGCACTCTCACTTCCGATTCGGTGTCATGCCGCTTAATGTTCTTAGGGAAGGTGATCTTTATTACGACCTGAGTTCATACATCGTGATGAAAGGTGGGCAGTAGTTAACGCTCTTGCTTGTGTGCTCTAGTGAAGCCGGCCGGAGTGGCCGTGCGGTTCTAGGCGCTACAGTCTGGAACCGAGCGACCGCTACGGTCGCAGGTTCGAATCCTGCCTTGGGCATGGATGTGTGTGATGTCCTTAGGTTAGTTAGGTTTAATTAGTTCTAAGTTCTGGGCGACTGATGACCTCAGAAGTTAAGTCGCATAGTGCTCAGAGCCATTTGCTCTAGTGAAGGAATAGCGGTAAGCTTTACCTGCGTTCAAAGGAATAGGGTGCCAATTTAAACGACTGCAGTAAAAGTCTACGGCGACTAAGGGCCGACAGAAACGCTTTTCTTTCTGTGGAACCTTGGTGAAAACATTTCCGGACTGCCAATTTCCACAGTCTCATTCTGCAGACATGTTGGATGTCGCCAGTCAGTCGCCGGTCGCGTCCAGGTAGGCTGACAAGCGCCGAGGAGACGCCACTGCAGTGGGGAAAGCATTGAAGACTGGCAATAAAGCAGAGGATGGGCCCTTGTTAGGCAGGAAGTCGATGAGACGACTGTGAGTGTTCCGCGAATTTCCGTGGAACAGGTCATTGGCGCCCAGACGTCCAGACTCTGTTACAAAACATATTTGTGAAGAAACGAGGCTTTTAACGAATTTATGGCCATTCTTCGAAATGGACCCAACATAGGAGATAACAATCTTTTTATGGAGGGCTGTGGTTCCATCCTGGTCATGTTGATAGCAAAAGACATGGTGTCAATGCATGGGAAAGCGGCCATGAAGCTGAATCTTTTTTTTCTCCCAATTTACTTTACAGTCTCTAATTGGTCAAATATGTGTATGAAGAGCAAGGAGCAATCTCCCATCTTCGAATGCGGCTCGTGATTGGCTTGTGTTGACGTGGAGTAGTCTACGATGTAAGTGGGCTTTGCTACCGAGCTGGGGAGGAAAGAGGAGAGAAAGAGAAGGAGTCAGTCTTGTACTGGCACTTCTCTAGTAAAGAACTGCAGGTCTCTAGCTAAATGGTGAGACTTGTGTCATTTGTTAGTGTGTCACTTAGAGCCTGTGCCAGTCACCTTCTGAATTGTCAGAGGAACTGCTTCCAGTATCATGCACACGACGAGTGATGCGTGGGTGTACTTATTTGTCTTGAGTCGGCCGTCTAAACATTTGACACATTCCGTGACGCATAGTCGTGGCACGGAGTCAAATTGGTTTGGCAGACCAGCAAAAGGGTGAACCTGCACACTGGAATCCACCGGGGTTTCAGAGGCTCATAGGGAAATAACTGCGTTCCGAATTAGCCGAACGTGAGACCGCGTTCTTGCATTTTTTGGGCACTCGCACAGATTGCTGCAGTCCATCACGGTGGTGGGCTCCAATATATGTTTCTCATCACCCAGTTCTTTCGAACCCAGTTTTTCTTTTTGCAATAGTAGAGTATCGATCTTTGATAGTAACGTAGTTTTTGTGCCATACCCCGGCTCCACGTGTATGAAGTCAGGTAAAGCGATTAGTGACCTGGTTGGTGTCGTGTGTCAATCCCCAACTGATCACTCTGTCCACCATACACCCCATATTAGTGAAAGCGTTTCTGAAATGAAAATGTTTGTGTGATGTTTCTTTATCCATTTTTATTGTCTTGTGATGGTATGGATGAATAAATCTATTTTTATTTAGTTCACAACTCCTCCCTGTGTTCTCATGAACATTAACTATGCAATTTTTGTTAAAGTCTTGATTACAAAAGGAAGTAGCAGGTTTGCAGATTTTCCGTTGCCAATATTCGACAATTCTGTGTATTGACGTATCCCGTCAGATAGAAATGGGCTTCAACTGTCCATAAAATCTTCCACGGCCAATCATTATCAACTTCCATGCGAGCAAGGAATTCTAAACAAAAGGTCTCTCTGGCTCGCAGGTCAACAGGAAGCAATTCGGGCACTTGGGTAATTTTGAATGGATCGCAAAGAAGTGTGTTTCGTAGGATTTTACGCACCGTGATCATGGACATGTCCAATGTTCGGGCAATTCTCCGTGCACTACACATTTGCATACCACCACTCATCTCTTGCATTGTTGCGGCTACTGCTTCCACTGACGTCGAATGAATTCGTTTCCTTTGCACACCTAATGAACCTCTCTTTTCGAATTTCCGAATTATTTTCTCCAGACCCACGGCAGCCATCGACCGACGCTTTTTTTCAGACCCGTCAGTGTCCGAACTTCTGCAGAGCGCCGTGTGCACAGTCATCATTCTTGTAATACCGCTTTACAAGCAGAGCGCGACCCTGCATTGAGAAAGTCACGACGAATGTCGCGGACGTGAAAGAAGGAAAAGTCGTGTACTCGGCGTGTTTATACCAAGTTCAATGGATCGTGCACGTGACAGGTGTTTTCATTTACGTATTCTGACACATACAGTGCCATTTATTGATCAATTTTCACACTCTTTTTTTTCTTCTGCCATACGTTTTCCCCCTTCTCCGATAACATTCCGTTGCAATTTGACATCAGTCTGTCTAGTGGTGTTATTCATACAGCGTTTTGAAAGTTTAACTCTGATTACAATAACCCTGTACAAAAAAATGGTTCAAATGGCTCTGAGCACTATGGGACTCAACTGCTGAGGTCATTAGTCCCCTAGAACTTAGAACTACTTAAACCTAACTAACCTAAGGACAACACACACATCCATGCCCGAGGCAGGATTCGAACCTGCGACCGTAGTGGTCCAGACTGTAGCGCCAGAACCGCTCGGGCACCAGCGGCCGGCAAACCCTGTACATCTTGAGGTGATACACTGCATACAGTTCCGTGTTTTATGCTTAGTCATATAACTATAGTAAATGTTGTATACAAAACGCATACTGTTTCCAAGTAGAAGCAGGTTAAATGTCTTTGAACATGAGTATAAAGAACTGAGATTTAAGGATACTCTCCCACTCTTTTCGTTGAAGTGCATTTTGGCTAGAAGAATACCGTGGTAAAAATACGAAGGTGTTTGTTCACCGAAGTACAGTGAACCAAATGACACTGTGCTGTAGTACGGCACTGGGCGCTCATCCTGGGTGGTCGTGGTTCAGATCCACGTTTAGATAACCCAAGGATCACGTTAATCGCTTCAGGAAAACTGGAAGGCGTTTTGCTTGTAAAAAACTCACCCGGTTAGGTCGTCTAGTCCTTCCTAGTCAGAGAATGTGCTCCAACTTTAATGGCCTCATTCGAGAAAAACTTGTACAGATTAATGCCTCTAAAAAAGATGGTAAGGAATTACCCCATGAAAGGCATCACCTTTTACACAAACAGAAGATGACCCACCTACTTACCGCCTAGGAGCAAGATAACAAACCGTAACATTCCATTGTCGTTTTTCTCTCTAAAAATCTTTTCAGCCTCACAGTGTCTTTATAGCAAAGGGTGGGAATGGATGACCCTATGGTGGTTTGTGTAACTGGACAGTTAGTTTCAGGAAGCTGATAGTGCACCACTCTAGGCGGGATATCAGTGGAGCGGCGGGCGGTTGAATGGGTGCATTCCGACGTATCACGGAACATCATTGATTAAATATTAATTTTATTAGTGATCAAAGTACAACAGACTTAGCGTTACTTGGCAGTGTCAGGGCCCACCAGGATGTTTGCCGTAGACGGTGGTTATGGCGATGCTGAGGCAAGCAGGCGCCCTGCAGCCTCTGTCAGCTTTTAGTGTCACAGAAGAACAATGACGTCAGCGAGGTATGTGCAGCTGCCTGGGCGACGTACGCCATAACTGGAAGCAACTTCACAAATCATGGCAGGCTGCCCCTGAAGTGCGGAATCCTGCCGTGTACCTCGCAGGGGAAGACAGCTCTGATTAGTAGTGGCTGCTCCTGGAAATAGCGGCGGACACCAAAGAGTGCCCGCACAGCTGTGGTTAGCCGAGCTTCTGCCAACATCCGACAGTGAACAGCAGTTTTTCTGGGTAGGAGGTGGGCAGCGATGGGAAGTAGGGTCAGAGGTGACCCCCACAACTGGGAAGTGTTAAGCCCACAACTTCCGACTCAGAGCCTACAGTAGGCCTGCAGCATAAGGAATGTCATGTATCGTGGTGGCAGCTTGTAGATTCATGTCGACTCGTGGAATTGCATAGATCTCCCCTCGAAGCTTTTGGCTGTCACACTGCATCCATCCTATGAAAAATGAAAGGTATTTATACGGGGTTGTGCGTACCTGTTTTGTAAGGGCATCGATCCACATCATGTGAGTCTCAACAGAGCCCACAGCTCAGATGTGAAGCATAGTGGCCCTGCCCCTTTGGAGATTTTACAAATCGGTTCTTTCGGCTGGGTGGCGATGTGGTGATTGATCTGCATCATAGAGGAAGTTCCTGTTGTATCAGCAGCCAGCCTCGGATGTAACAGCATCTGTTCGGCCCCGGTCTCACCTGCTTCCTCAACTTCTTGTATTACCTATGGCAGCATCGCTACGTCATTCAGCCTTGCCCTTTGTGGCACAACATCATGAACATCATAAATTCTTCATTTTCTCTTCCTTTTGATATTAGCCAGTAAGGCCTGGTGATAAGCTACCGCTTTTTCTAATATTTCAGTGCACAGTATTGCTTTTCTTATGTAAGTTTTAATCTTTGCTGAACATTACGTTAAAATTTTAGGGTAAACAGCCAGTAAACTAAATTTAGAGTAATAATCACGGGAAAGGCTGTTCTTTAACTAGCGAAAATTTAACAATGGGTTACTATGGGCTGACAATCCCGAAATGAAGACCTCTACGTAAAATCAGAAACGATGGATCAGAACGCTCTGCAAGAGTGACAGTACCACTGCTCAAGAGCTATTAACACGAAAACGTCAGTTTCTGATGATTTCTGTGATTAAATTGAAAAGTAGTTCTGTAACTTACCCTGAGGTGACAAAAGTCATCGATTACTATCGGCCATATACAGATGTCAGCTGTGTCGCACACACAAGGTATAAAACAGTGCGTTGGTGGAGCTGTCATTTGTACTCAGGTCATTCAAGTGAAAATGTTTCTGACGTCATTATGGCCTCTCGACGGGAATTAACAGACTTTGAACGAGGAGCTACACGAATGGGGAATTCCATTTCGGAAATCGTTGGGGAATTCAGTATTCCGAGGTCCACAGTGTCAAGCTTGTCCCAAGAATACGAAATTTCAGGAATTATTTCTCACCACGTCAACACAGTGGCCGACCGCCGTCACTTAACCATCGACAAAAAATGTTCAAATGTGTGTGAATTCCTAAGATGCCAAACTGCTTAGGTCATCGGTCCCTAGACCTAAACTAACTTATGCTAAGAACAACACACACACAAACACCCATGCCCGAGGAAGGACTCGAACCTTCGGCTGGTAGAGCTGCGCAATCCGTGACAAGGCGCCTAAAACCGCGTGGCCACACCGCGCGGCTAACGATCGACAGCAGCGGCGTTTGCGTAGAATGTCAGTGCTAACAGACAAAGAACACTGCGTGAAACACCTGCAGAAATCTATGTGGTACGTACGACAAACGTATCCGTTAGGACAAAGCCGTGAAATTTGGGGTAGCAGACGACAGATTCGAGTGCCTTTACTTTCAGCAGGAGATCGCTTGCAGCGCCTCTCCTGGGTTCATCAGCATGTCGGTTTTACGCTACATGACTGGAAAACCGTGGTCTGGTCAAATGAGTCCCGAACTGAGTTGTCAAAGCAGATGGTACGGTACGTGTGTGATGCAGACCTCACGAAGTCATGGATTCAAGTTTTGAATGAGCAATTGGGTACACTGGTTGTGGCTGCGTAATGGTGAGGGCTGTGGGGTCCTCCATTACGTTCGGCTACTTAGAGACCATCAGCGGCCATTCAAGGACTACGTGTTCCCTACAACGATGGATTCTTTATAGACGGCAATAGGCCATGTCACCGGTCCACGATTGGTTGACGAATAATTGTTTACAATGACTGATTTGGCCACACAGATCTCCCGAGATGTAATATATCGAGCATTTATTGGACCTATCGAGAGGTCCATCCTGCACTGGAAACACTTTAGCAGTTATGGAGTACTGTATGTAAAGGCATCATAACTCAATATATGTGCAAGGGACTTCCATAGACTTGTTGAGTCCATGCCCCTCCAGGTGTTGCACTACTCCGGGCTATCGGAGGTCCAACACGATGTGACGAGGTATCCCATGACTTCTGTCACAGTGTATAATGAAGGAAGACAAGAATGATTCGAATAAAAGGAGCGATTTATTAAACATTCTGTATGGAAGTTACTGACAGCAAGCAACAGCATTTATTTACGTAGAACGGTCCTCTCCTCTCACCCGCACCCACTCCATCACCGCCAAAAAGAGAACTTGTTATTACCAGAAGCGTTCCTGCGATGCTAGCCATAATCATTTAGCAGGAAACTTTGTTAATTAATCGGGACTTGGGTTATAGGTACCTTAATGACCCAGCAGTTTCCTCGACGCGCCGTTCATTACCCCATTCCCTTTCATTCACCCTCCACCTGCTCGCCGGGCGGCGCTTTCAGCTGATACACTTTGGGCACGGAGTCTGTGAGATCATATCGTCAGCGCGGGCCCTAGGGGGGCATTCTCACTAGGGGTGCGTCCTTTTGCAGGCCAGAAGGAAGCGCGGAGGAGGCTACAGGCGTGGTTGGGCGGAGGCGGGCAGCACCTGCAAGAGACGCGGAAGGGGTTTTCTCATTAAGGCGGCGGCGGGTGGCGGCGCCGAAAACTCGGGCAATTACTCCGGTGAGCAGCGCTAATCAGCGCTCCTTATCTGGCGACGCGGCCGGCGCGAGTTGTTGGGAAATTAGGTTCCGATTGATTTCCCGACCTTGCCCTCCTGTGCGACCGCGCTGATTACGGCAGGGATGTGCCAGGGAGGCCGGTGGCGGTGGGTGGTGTGTGCACGGAGTGGGGGTGGAGGCGGAGGTTGGAGGCAGAGGTTGGACCCCGCAAAGGCCCTTCTGGCCGGGCGCGGCCCGGCCGCAGACGCGCGGTTGCCCATTAAGGGCAGCAGACCGGCAGAGCGGACCGCCGAAGACCCCACATCTTAACCGCCATGCGAAATTCACCCTCGGATGCGTCTTTGTTGCTCCTCTGTGATTCTCATCTTTGGGAACTTCACTAATTAGGACGCTCCCTTAGGTGGTAATCTGAATAACACAGTGCGCTTAACCAGCTTATCCGCTACGACAGAAGTCTCTTTGCAATTAAAGTAGACATGAGATTGCATAGTCTTAACTTTAGACGAACACAAACAGTGTCACATGCCCTTTCTCGTTGGAAAACTGCGCAGAAGTTTGAAATTAAACTCAGAAATCTTCCTCTTTTACGAAATTCCACAATTTAAAATTATTTTGGTCTCAGTTTAGAGACTATAGCAGTTTACTGGTTTAGAGTGAACTGAATTACTATGATAACTATTATTTTCTTACGAAATAACAGGTCAAATAGTCACATAACTGACTTGATTTCAAGTGACCAGGAATTGCCTTAGGTGCCTATTTGTCGTGTTACTCTCATAACAAGATACTTCACCTGACTGTGACTCATAAGAGTGTAAAGCGATAAACGCCTGCAAGATGCTCGGGTGGAGAAGAGTTTGTACCTCTTTAATTTTGACGAATTTTGCATGAAAACGAGACATGCACTCGACCCCCCTCCTTACCTAACACCTAATTAATTATGCACACAATGGTAACGCAGGGAAATGATGGTGGACCTTGCTAGTTGGAAAAATAAGGTGTGCACACTCACAATAATTAAATAAAAATCGTAATCTACTCATAGAAAAAAAGAGACAACTTTATCATGAAATGACATGCAGAATAAAATATTACAATTAGATTTATTATATATCAGAACATAAATGCACATAATTAACGACACAAACAGTAGGTTAAAGGATAGGGTATATTAAAGGATAGGATATACTGAACTGTTTTGAGAATAAGAGTTGGCTCCAGAACAGAGGGCTCCTACAGTCTGTGATGCAATAGATTGACGATAATGACTGGAGGTCCTAATGAATCAAATATTGATCTCTCGACTATACAGCAGTACCACAATTAGTGATACAAATGGGAGCACATGGAGAAACAGGCAAGGTGGACTTGTAGCAAAGCGAGCGCGCGTGCTGCTGGGGGATTCAGTATAAAATTGATAATGTCCTACAATGCCGGAGCTGCAAAATACTGTACCAGTACTGAAATCTGCAGCACGTCATCGGTAGGCAGCGTCCTGATCATGTAGGCGCCGACTTTTGCCGTGCAGCAATTCTGTGTCAACCTCTGGCCTCGAAGGCTGTCGGAGAATTCTAAGTTCTTCCGAAAAAGAGTGACCAAGTCGCAAGACTGACCGACTCCGACGAAGATCAGATCCAGAATCCCCATTGCCCGCGCAACACAAGAGCGAAGCCAACATTGCTCAACTCCCTACTCTCCTAGAAAACCGCGAATCAGCATTCAGTGCTGATTCCAGAATTCCCCCACACTGTCTCAGAACATAATTCGCGCTAATAGCGACCGTTCCCTCCAGTTTCGAGCAGGGCATTGTGATGTCAACTAGCCTCAGTTTAAGTTGACCAATCATGCTTCTGCTACTCAGCTGAGGGCACTGAACTTGCCGTTTGACCGGCTTCGAAAACAACCTGCGTAGACCACCGGCGATCTGGCGCCAGACAGTGGCACCCAACACGGCACGGTCCACAAGCATTCTCAGAACAATGCAAGAGGACAATGCAGTCAGTCGGTGCCAGGAGTCTTCGTTCCGGAAGCGCTAGAACGGTAAACACATGAACTGCAGTGACACTCAGACGTCTCGCAGGTCGTTTCTCCCTGAATACAGTGTGCGAAACTCGACCGACGTCAGTCGTTCCACCAGGCACTTAAACCCATTGTAAGAACCCCTCAGAACTCGGGGAAGTGCAGCCCCCAACTGGAAATGCAGTGTGCTGCGTCCTCCGATGCTCGCCTTGCACAGGCCACACAGGGAAGTAACCCAACATCCATAGGAATCAAGTGAAAAGTACTTTGAGCTCTCAGTACTAATATTCTCATTACAATAACCTTATTCACTCTGTTACCACCACGCAATGACATAGAACATTAATAAAATTGATGAAAATGAGAGGCGACATGCAAAAGAGGGCATGGAACCTCTCACGCTTACAACTCATATACCCTGATATGGGATAAGTCTTGATTAATATTACGGGGTGTGAAACTCTGCTACAGACCTTTGGTAGTGCTTTCAGATTATGTCACCATTGGAATCCAGTGGACCGATATCTATCTCGCAATGGTCCAGCATAACTGTTCCTAATCTGTAGTTTCACCTCTGAGTCCTGTCGCACAATGAATACACCTAAAACTCCATATACACTAGGTGCAATAGCACTAACAGGAACTAATAAAACACGAAGCCTGCCATCGCGTCGCGATCCGAAATAAAGAAAGTTACACCAAAATAAGTAAAAAATGAACTTTATTACGATACTCAGAGCCCATTTAAACACAATACCTTATGCTAATGATTTAACATCCAACACTAAATTCTCTCTGCCACGAACCGATTTTGGGAAGGAAAACCTAATGCAAATCGACCAACCATTGCACCAATGTTTTGCGTCACTATAGTCACATGGGTCACGAGTGTCAAAAACAAAGTCTGACGCGTCTCCTGATTATGAAGGCCTATGAAAAAACTTTTTTGCAACGGTATCGTCTCCAAACTGGCTCGCAGTGTGAGTGTTCAAGCCAGCCAATTAACAGCTGGAACTTCCCTCCATACTACCCTAGGTTTTAGTATTATTTTTATAGTAATTGAGACTTTGAAAACTAATAAACACAGATAACTTGGTGGGAGTTGCATCACCTTTACCTGTATGCTTTCAATATTTTATTTATTGTTTATAGTAAACAGCACAAACACAATTTAAATCCAGGTCTGTGATTCGTTGATTTCGTTTACCCGACGGACACCAGCTTTCCAGGCGGGCAAGGTAGCATGAAATGTTGCGGCCATTGCACCAGACATCTTGGGAAGCCACCGACTGGCGTTTTTCTACCGGCATCCATCGATTTCAACGTTTCATAGCACCTGACATTACACTGACTGTCGGCTTATTTGCTTGCTCTGGCCCATTGCAACCTGTAAGCATCCGTTAAAGCTCTGATGGGATAGATGATGACTGTTCATTTATGTGTGTTACAGGGAGCTGAGGTGTTTACGAAATACCATCCACACGAACCTCATGTGCACCTACATTCTAGCGGACTTCATGTGGATACTCACAACCACGCTGCAGGTACGCCAGAAATTCACTTGAGCGCAAGCAGATATGTGTAGCTCTAAGAATAGAACCTCGTCGTGAAATATGATTAGCGAAGTCAGTGGAATTAATTTTATGTTTCACTATTGTGGATTCGAAGAAAACTAGTTCACATCTAGCTGTTCAAATTATCCCTCTAGGTTTATCGTGTGAATGCTGTAAAATAACAGTTCTGCTGCTTGATTGCCGTACAAAGATCTTGAAGGCTTCAGTGATTGTTGCATACTAATGCAAATTTCGGTAATTATTGTATTTATGCTTTGTTCTGGCTCTTCCGGTAATTATTTCTAAAAGTATTTGGTTAGGAGTAATTTGTTACTATCATATCCCGGTTTCGGAAGACTTTCCGGCTTTGTCAGATGTCCGGTTTCCATGATTCCCTATCGTCCCACCAATATTATCTTAAATCTCTTGATATCTGCTTTTACAGATCCCTCTATCCAAGTTTTTCTTTCTTGACCTTCAAAATTTTCTGCGGTTCGATGACACCCGCAGCTTAGTCGCCTTAGGTAACCTGGATCCATCCATCGGCTGGACATGAGCTTATCATAGTAATGGCTTATATTCGATATCAGTAGTCAATGTTTCTTTTATATCAATGTGGAAGCTTTTTAGGTCAGAAGAACCATCACTTGCCTGCAAGATCGAAGATACATCTGCCACAATGTTCTCAGAGAATACTTGTCCTTGCAGATCGGATGTAGAAACGATTAATAATATTTTAGTTAACTGCATGAAAGGGACACCGCCTTGTCGGAGACATCTTCAGTGCCAGCCGGGAGGGTTTATGTGCTCCGGCGTAGCCAAGGGCTGTGCCGGCGGTAGCGTAGCTATCCCCACGATCACCCAAGCTGGAGTGGTCTTTACAGAGGAGCCAGATAAAGTGTCTCACAAGGCAAAGCAGGAGGCCTTTGGAGGCGCGGTCAAACCAGTTTCCCTACAGAAATAAACATGATACAATTTCTATCTGACCATATATCTTCGAGGATAAGAAGATATCCTATACCGAATACCAGGAGGCAATTTGGAGATGGATCATGGAGTAGACGTCAGGACACGATGTTGCCTTGGGGCATGCAGGGGATGATCCCAAAAGTCGGTCCCAAGACCCAAGAGGAGCATTTATGTACAGAACATGATGTTTTATTTTTTTCAAACTTCTTCCTAGAAGGCTTTACGCATGGACATCACCCACTGATAGCGAGAAGAGCATCAGAAATCAGAATGATTTTATTCCATGAAGCTTCTCGTATTGAGAATTGAGGAGCGGTCTGTATGTTCTTTGAATACATTTTTTATAGCGAAAAACGAGTTCGAAACCACAATTTTATTGACAGGTTCCACAAATACTATGTGATTTTCTGATCTTGAAAATCTTTTCTGTTTGTACACCATCTTCAACTGTGCGTTCATTACTTAAGCCATATTAATATTTTTATAGAGAGTACATTTCCCATTTTCAATAATCTTGTGTGAAATGTGAAATATAAAAGTTTCTGAATATCTGAAGATGACAGCTGTATCTGTAGGAATCGGTCAGTAAAAAACTGTTATGAAAGAGAACTGAGCTAAAAAAGAAATTTTTTTAATGATTTTTACCGGTGAAACAAGAACTAAGAAAATATGTGGAATCCATTAAAACATATCCTGTTGCCAATATCAGTTATGACTATAGCCCTTAAGTAATTGAATTTAATGAATCATCTTAGGAACAATAGAAGGGGCTTATAGACTTAAGGAATTAGAAAGTTCTGAAGTGAGAACAAATGTTGGCGATGTTCTTGAGGAACAAATGAAATCAATAGAAGAGACTCGGCCTACAGAAGTAGAATCCACTTGGAACTATTTGAAAGACAGCATCTCAGGTCCAGGAAAATTGAATTGCCCATAAAGTACAAAAAACTGCACGGAGACATAAGCAGAAGAAGCAGAGAAGTGAGGGAATTATGGTCTACTGAGAAATATAATGAAACTGAGGTACGTCAGGAGAAACAAAGTGAGCACATGGCTATTGAGAAACAGCTACGATTGGATGGCAGCTGACCTCCATCAATCGACTAGCTAGAAAGTGAGTCACAAAGTAATTTTAATTAGGATATAGTATCGTCCTGTGGCAGTTTTCGGTGAGCACAACTCTCTTCAGTGCGCCAGAATTGTGATGTCAGCGCAATTTACGCTTCGCAGTCTGTTCGTGATGTGGACGTCCACCGGCCCGGTGACTGTATGCAAAAATCGTCACATACCTTTAAAATTAAATGGGAATGACAGAAGAAAGCGTTGAGAAATCACAAAATCTATTATGCAGTTGCATGGTCGACGGTTACTGTAAACTTGATATGAATTGACCTTATAGTACTATGCAGACAGAATTTAGCAATGAAAGAACAGTAAATTAAAACGATCGGAAGATGATAATCATTGTTGTGTACATGAAGAAGCACTTTGTGTTAAATTAACATGCATGGAGAACGTGAACTGCAACATATCTGAAGTCGTACGCAGTTACAACACCTTTCGTTGGAACTGAACGAAGAGTTTGGAGACTTTATATTACTGAAAAGTTCGTTGCTTAAGACAATGGGAGTGCCAGAAATAATTTTTTGATTTAAGACCCCTATTTTGGAATTTATGAAGGAAAATGAAGTATAGAAACGAGATTTAGAAAATTCGGAAGGGACATCTCATTGATTTCAACAGATCTCCGCGAAAGCCTGAAGAACTTCTTTCGTTACTGAAATTTCGGTCATGCTTTAAGAGGGTATACAGCTTTTGTGTAGCAACGTCAATCCGTTCAGAGTGACCATCTTGCCAATGGCTTCTGGCCACTATGTGTACGGGAAAACGTAAAGGCAGTGGTCGAAAGATGGGTTCCACAGAGATACTTAGAGCAAGCTATTACAAAAGTGACCTAGAAGCAGGAAATTAAAAAAAGAGAAGAAAAGTAAAGAAAAAAGAAGGAATAACGGAAAGCGGCCGAAGAGCAGAAAAGCAGTAAAAAGAAGAGTGCGAAGAGCAGGAAACCAAGCTTAGAATTCTGTTTGATTACAACGATGAAGACACTTTGGACTGCGAAGAAAAATTTCAAATTTAAAGCCTGAAGTGCAATGGATCAATTACCAACTATGCTCCCTCTGCGCTCATGATATCTGTACAGGAGTTCAGGAACACAATTTGGCTTTTATTGATAAGAAGTGTAAGTCGAACGACGTTTCGAAACTATATATATTTAGTTCTTTGATAAAACGGTTCTTTAATCTGTTATTTTTGAGATTAGATCTAAGAGGACATTTTTCCCACTCACGTGAGGTAAAATGTTCGTTTTAGCATATTGTGGAAATTCAGTTGTTTGAAGTACTCAGTTTGATATGGGTTGATATGGGTTGCCAACTACACAGAAAATTACAGCAACCAGCCACTTTTTACAATGCTAGTTATTTCTTTAAATAGAGCCGTTACCGGTTTCGAACCGCCAGGTTCACCTTCAGACGGCTAGTTCACGTTTTAGATTAGATTTCGCTTTTATTTCCCCACCTGACACAATTCCTTCGGGTAATGGTGTCCTACAACCAAAACAAGATGTGAGACCACCTCTTTTTAACTGTAACTGTGCCTCATGACAATTTTAAGTGATGTACACAAATTGTTATTAGTAAAGGGAAGATGTGTCGGTGACTTACGATGAAGACTCCGAGCCATTACGTTCCATTGCAGGTTTATCATCATCTTGCAACAGCGAAAACTGTATAATGCACTTTTTGTGTATATACAGGGTGGTCCATTGACCGTGACCGGGCCAAATATCTCGTGGAATAAGCGTCAAACGAAAAATCTACAAAGAAGGTAACTTGTCTAGGTTTAAGGGGAAAACCAGATGGCGCTATGGTTGGCCCGCTAGATGGCGCTGCCATAGGTCAAACGGGTATCAACTGTTTTTTTTAAATAGGAACCACCATTTTTTATTACATATTCGTGTAGTACGTAAAGAAATAGAGTGTTTTAGTTGGACCCCTTTTTTCGCTTTGTGATAGATGACGCTGTAACAGTCACAAACATATGGCTCACAATTTTGGTAACAGGTAGGTTTCTTAAATTAAAATACTGAACGTAGGTATGTTTGAACATTTTATTTCGGTTGTTCCAATGTGATACATGTACCTTTGCGAACTTATCATTTCTGAGAACGCATGCTGTTACAGCGTGATTAGCTATAAATACCACATTAGTGCAATAAATGCTCAAAACGATGTCCGCCAACATCAATGCATTTGGCAATACGTATAACGACATTCCTCTCAACAGCGAGTAGTTCGCCTTCCGTAATGTTCGCACATGCATTGAAAATGCGCTGATGCATGTTGTCAGGCGTTGTCGGTGGATCACGATAGCAAATATCCTTAAACTTTCCCCACAGAAAGAAATCCGGTGAACGTGCGGGTCATGCAATTCAATACCGCTTCAACCGCACGCGAGCTATGTGCCGGACATCCATCATGTTGGAAGTACATCGCCATTCTGTCATGCAGTGAAGCATCTTGTAGAAACATCGGTAGAACATTACGTAGGAAATCAGCATACATTGCACCATTTAGATTGCCATCGCTAAAATGGGGGCCCATTATCCTTCCTCTCATAATACCGCACCACACATTAACCCGCCAAGGTCGCTGATGTTCCACTTATCACAGCCATCGTGGATTTTCCGTTGCCCAATAGTGCATATTATGCCAGTTTACGTTACCGCTGTTGGTGAATGACGCCTCGTCGCTAAATAGAACGCGTGCAAAAAATCTGCCAACCGTCCCGTCATTTCTCTTGTGCCCAGTGGCAGAACTGTACACTACGTTCAAAGTTGTCGCCATGGAATTTCTGGTGCGTACAAGTATGGTACGGCTGCAATCGATGTTGATGTAGCATTCTCAACACCGACGTGTTTGAGATTCCCTATTCTCGCGCAATTTGTCTGCTACTGATGTGCGGATTAGCCACGACACCAGCTGAAACACCTACTTGGGCATCATCATTTGTTGCAGGTCGTAGTTGACGTTTCACATGTGGCTAAACACTTCCTATTTCTTTAAATAAGGTAACTATCCGGCGAATGGTCCGGACACTTGGATGATGTCGTCCAGGATACCACACGGCCGTTGGGCATTTTGATCACAACAGCCATACATCATCTCGATATCGACCTTTTCCGCAATTGATAAACGGTCCGTTTTAACACGGGTAATATATCACGAAGCAAATATCGTCCGCACTGGCGGAGTGTTACGTGATACCACGTACTTATACGTTTGTGACTATTACAGCGCCATCTATCACAAAGCGAAAAAAGTGGTCCAACTGAAACATTGATATTTCTTTACGTTCTACACGAATATGTTATAATAATGAGGGTTCCTATTTAAAAAAACGCAGTTGATATCAGTTTGACATATGGCAGCGCCATCCAGCGGGCCAACCATAGCGCCATCAGGTTTCCCGCTTCAAGCTAGACGAGTTTCGTTCTGTGTAGTTCTTTCGTTTGTTGCTTATTTCGTGAGATATTTGACCCAGTCACTATCACTTTCACTATCACTGTCACACTATGAAGTTTCATCACATAGAGGTATGTATTCAAAGATGGCGATATTAGAACCATAACACAACCAAAGACTTCCACTCTCAGAGCTATTTCATTATGTACATGTATGTGACCGTAGAAATTTACAAATTGCTAATTTTACATTACTTACTACTTACACTGAAAGAGAACTGATAAAATTAAGATAAACAAATAAAGCAGTCAGTTGTAAAGTGTTACTGCAGTGATATTACGTAAATATTATGGTATACAGTGAAACAAAAGTAAATGGTAAGGGCCAGATGTACGTAAGTAAATATTACAACCGTACATGTATTATGGCATACGTGAGAGCACAGTAGGTGGCTTGGGATGGATGTGAACATATAAATATTACAACAGTGGACTTTTTGCTTTACTTTAAATTAGAATGTAGATGAATGAAATTTGGAAGAAAGGCTGCATTGGCTAACTCTGTTTGTTCACTGAGGAGACTTTGTGGTGATTTGCTTTTATGTACGTACATTTCAATCTCATTTCATTTCCTCAAGCAAATTCTTAAGGCTACCTTTCTGAGAATGGCGCAATACTTGTACATGGTCTTCAATGTTCTTTATCCCATGACTGTTAGTAGTTGTGTGCATGGCAGATGTGGATTTTGAAATGTTGTTCACACGTATAGCATCTATATGCTCTTTAAACTATGTCTCAATGCTTCTTCCAGTTTGTCCTGTATAGTAAGTGAGGTAACATTGGACCAACTATCAGATTCCTTCAACTGAATATCGAAAGCATTAGCAGGGCAAAGTGTGACTACCTGTAAAAAATTTGCTGGACAACAATATAGATGTCGTCGCCATTCAAGAAACTCGCGTTTCCAGCGAAGAAATATTCCAAAGCCTAGGTCGAATTCCTGGATATTCTGCACTTGGTGTAACTTACCACGAGGTGTATGGAATTGCTACGTATGTCCGTAACAACATAAACGAAGCTTCACTGATTTCTGTAAGTGTGGAGGCAGATATACATACAGTTGTCATACAATTGCACGGCATTACTATTACAAATGTTTACAAACCACCCAAAACAACATGGCCCGATTTTGTCCTACACACAGCAGAACATCCTGCAATTTACATAGGAGAATTCAATAGTCACCATGAACTTTGGAAGTACTCTCAAAATGATGAAAATGGGAGCATGCTTGCAGAATGGATCGAAGAGAATAATCTTCATCTAGTGTTTGATGCCAAAGATCAAGGCAGTTTCAGGTCAGCTGCTTGGGACAAGGATTCAAATCCTGACTTATGCTTTGTTAGCTGCAACGAAACTGGCTTTCCCATCAACACCACAAGGAAAGTGATAGATGCCTTTCCTCACAGCCAACACAGACCTGTAATAATACAAATTGGCTGCACTGTTCCTGTCATACGATCAACTCCGCATGCTCAATGGAATTTCCAGAAAGCCGACTGGATGAAGTTTTCAACGGAACTGGATAAGACCATTCGATGGATACCTCCATCACATAATAACTATCAATGCTTCATTGGTGCAGTAACAGCAACAGCTAAAAAGTGTATGCCAAGAGGATACCGAAAAGAATATGTTCCAGGATGGAATGAGGAAAGTGAAACACTGTACCAATACTTCCAGCAAAGTAGTGACTCTGAGATAGCTACGGAACTATTGTCCAGCTTGGTCATGTCTCGGAGGCAGAAATGGGCAGAAACAGTCAAAACTATGGACTTTACCCACTCGAGCAGGAAAGCATGGAGTCTTCTGAGAAAACTGGGAGACAGTGCACCAGCATGCAGAAAAAATTCCGAAGTAACACCAGACCAAATTGCTTCCCACATCATTACTACCTCAAGAGTACCTCCTGACAAGAAACATACAAGACATATCAGACGACAGCTTCGTGACCTGAAAAAGAAGGCATCTCCCTCATCTGAGTATACCCATCCCTTCACAGTTTCAGACATTGACTCTGGACTGAAGGACCTCAAACCTCTTAAGGCACCTGGATTCGATGGTATCCACCCAGAATTCCTGATCCATATGGGAGGAAAAGCTAAGTAATGGCTGGCAGAATTCTTCACTGACATCCTGCTGACTGGTCAACTTCCATCTGAGTTTAAAAAGGTGAAGATAATATCTGTTCTGAAACCTGGCAAACCCAGCAACAAGGTAGAAAACTATCGCCCCATTTCCTTACTCAGCTGCTGCTACAAGCTTTTTGAAAGGCTAATATGTAACAGAATAAGTAGCGCTATCTTAGAGAACGTTCCAGTTAATCAGGCAGGCTTCAGACCAGGGCGTAGCTGCTGCGACCAAGTATTGTCTCTCACATCCTTCATAGAGTCAGGATACCAAATGAAGCAGAAAACATCTGTGGCATTTGTTGATCTAACTGCCGCCTTCGACACTGTGTGGAGGGAAGGCCTTATCTACAAATTTCTCCGCATCATACCCTGCAGAACAATGGCTCGACTGATTAACAGCATGCTAAGTGATCGGAAGTTCCAGGTAATCACTGGAAGCAACATAAGTAAGGAGAGGAAGATGAACAACGGATTGCCTCAAGGATCAGTTCTCTCACCCTTACTGTTCAACCTATATCTATCGGATCTACCTGATACTTCGTCCAGAAAATACTGCTATGCCGATGACCTGGCGCTAGCCGTCAAACACCAGGAAATGAAGACAACAGAAGAGATTTTAGCCAATGACCTGTCTGCATTAGACAATTACTTCAAAATCTGGAGACTCCAACCCAGTGTGAGTAAAACAGAAGTGGGTTGCTTCCATCCAAATAACCAGTTGGCGAACGTAAAACTGGAGGTAAGTTTCAGAGGCAGAATTCTTCGTCACAATTGGAACCCAAAATATCTTGGTGTCATCCTGGATCGTACACTATGCTTCAAACAACACCTTCTTAACTTAGCTCAAAAGCTGAGGACTCGAAACAACATCCTCCATAAGCTATGCGGTACTACCTGGGGATCTTCAGCAACCACCCTGCCAACTTCAGCTCTGGGCTTGGTATACTCAAGTGCTGAGTATTGTGCACCTGTTTGGATGAATAGTCATCATACAAGGCTTGTTGATACCCAGCTGAATACGACAATGCGCATAATATCTGGCACAATCAGATCTACTCCAGTTTATTGGCTTCCACTGTTAACCGGTATAATGCCTCCTGATCTACGCAGATGTACTGCCCTTATGAGAGAATTCCACAAGATCTCCAGGAATTCTAACCTACCCGTGCATAGCGACCTGCCACTTTTAAATCGCAAGAGACTGAAATCACGTCATCCAACTCTGTGCGATGCTGCTGACATGGTTACTAAGAATTTCAAACCGCTTGAGGAATGGAAAGGTCGGTGGGAAGCAGTGACAGATGTGCACCTGCATAACATCTTCTCAGGTGCTAAACTTCCAAGTGGATTCGACTTACCACGCAAGACCTGGTCTACTCTCAACAGAATCCGTACCAGCCATAGGCGATGCAGGGATGCTCTCTTTAAGTGGAAGAAGCTGCCTGATCCAGCTTGTGACCGCTGGGCTCCATACCAGACTGTTCACCACATTGTAAGTGAATGCAGGATTCGAGCTTATCACGGCACCAAAGAGGACTTCCTGCTAGCAACTCCAGATGCAGTGCGCTGGATTGAAGGACTGGATATTCAGTTGTAAAGACAAACTTAAGTTTCTTGTGTGTCAATATGTACATATGTATATGTAATTTCATGATATGTCTGTATTAGCCATACGCTAAATAAAATAAGTGAGGTAACTTTGACAGCTGAATTTGTATATGCCAGATTTTTTGTGTGGTTGTGTGGGGGGGCTGTTATTCTTTAAGTTGTGAAGTGCTAACTGCTGGAGTTTGTTGTTTGTGTGGAAACTAATTTTAATGTTTGTGTTTCAAATAGGTTACATATTTTATAGGATATGCTCCCTAGGGAAGATAGTGCATTATATTTTCTGTTATTTTCTACTGTGCCTTGTGTAAGTAGCATGTTTGTCTGGTATGCATCTTTGTTGGCGAATGGTTTTTGTTTTTTTGTGATTCATTGTTTAAGGCTATGGTTTTAATGATACTGATTTCTTTTTCTTTTTTAACTGGTTCAAGTGGAATTTTGTGTAGGTGTTGCAGCGTGGATCTAAAATATGCCAGCTTATGCTGATCTGGATAACAAGATGAGCTGTTAATACATATGTCAGTGAATGTTGGTTTTCTATAAATCTCAAAATCGTGCTTATGGTTTTTGCTGGGGATTTTTTCTTCTAAGAAATTGATGCTGTTGTTGTTCTGATGTTCAATACTAAATTTGATGTTTTTGTGCATGCTACTCAGATTTTTGCTAATCTGTCTAATTCGTCAATGGTGACATCAAAAAGTATAATTTTATCATCAACACATCTTTTGTAGTAGATGACTTTTCTGGTGATGTCACTGTTAGCTTCAAAAAGTGATATATGTAATTATCTGATAACATCCTAGCTAGACTCAACCCATTGCCGACCCACCTACCTGTTTTTATATTTTTTTATTGAAACTGACGTAATTCTAAGACAGTACCAAGGTGAGTAACTCAACGAGCTCACAGATCTCTGCCACAGTTAGTTTCTTATGTTTCAGTAGATTGTTTCTGAGTACGTTTATGGTATCCTCTATAGGAGTGTTAGTATAAAAGTTTACAATGTCAAGTGATGTAAATGTATCTGTTGGTGGATTGTAAACATCTATAATTTTGTCAATAAGTTCGTATGTGTTGTTAGCTGAGAACATTTTTTTAAATGTATGATGGGTATTAAGCAGATCAAGCAGTTTTTTATTTACCCTACATGAAGAGCAGTTCCTAAAGTTCATGACTGGTCTGATAGGACAGTTATCCTTGTGGGTCTGAGGCGGTGACCGGAGCCGGGGTGCAGTAGGGCTCATGGAAATGAGGTCACGCACGTCTCAATTAGTTAGCAGAAAGTTACAATTATTAAGTGTTTTCTTAATTTTTGTCTGAAATTTAGAAGTAGGATCGGAATCTAATTCAGTTATGTTGTTAATATTGAAGAATAGCATGGGTTTGTCAAGATAATCTTTTTCACACATTATCACTGCGCAATTACTTATATCAGCTTTCATTATTGAAGCTTTATTCTTAGATAGTTTGGAACGTTTGGAACGTTTAGGTCACTGTTTCTGCGTGAACTGTTGTTTATGAGGTGTACTTGTTTTTACACTCCTGGAAATGGAAAAAAGAACACATTGACACCGGTGTGTCAGACCCACCATACTTGCTCCGGACACTGCGAGAGGGCTGTACAAGCAATGATCACACGCACGGCACAGCGGACACACCAGGAACCGCGGTGTTGGCCGTCGAATGGCGCTAGCTGCGCAGCATTTGTGCACCGCCGCCGTCAGTGTCAGCCAGTTTGCCGTGGCATACGGAGCTCCATCGCAGTCTTTAACACTGGTAGCATGCCGCGACAGCGTGGACGTGAACCGTATGTGCAGTTGACGGACTTTGAGCGAGGGCGTATAGTGGGCATGCGGGAGGCCGGGTGGACGTACCGCCGAATTGCTCAACACGTGGGGCGTGAGGTCTCCACAGTACATCGATATTGTCGCCAGTGGTCGGCGGAAGGTGCACGTGCCCGTCGACCTGGGACCGGACCGCAGCGACGCACGGATGCACGTCAAGACCGTAGGATCCTACGCAGTGCCGTAGGGGACCGCACCGCCACTTCCCAGCAAATTAGGGACACTGTTGCTCCTGGGGTATCGGCGAGGACCATTCGCAACCGTCTCCATGAAGCTGGGCTACGGTCCCGCACACCGTTAGGCCGTCTTCCGCTCACGCCCCAACATCGTGCAGCCCGCCTCCAGTGGTGTCGCGACAGGCGTGAATGGAGGGACGAATGGAGACGTGTCGTCTTCAGCGATGAGAGTCGCTTCTGCCTTGGTGCCAATGATGGTCGTATGCGTGTTTGGCGCCGTGCAGGTGAGCGCCACAATCAGGACTGCATACGACCGAGGCACACAGGGCCAACACCCGGCATCATGGTGTGGGGAGCGATCTCCTACACTGGCCGTACACCACTGGTGATCGTCGAGGGGACACTGAATAGTGCACGGTACATCCAAACCGTCATCGAACCCATCGTTCTACCATTCCTAGACCGGCAAGGGAACTTTCTGTTCCAACAGGACAATGCACGTCCGCATGTATCCCGTGCCACCCAACGTGCTCTAGAAGGAGTAAGTCAACTACCCTGGCCAGCAAGATCTCCGGATCTGTCCCCCATTGAGCATGTTTGGGACTGGATGAAGCGTCGTCTCACGCGGTCTGCACGTCCAGCACGAACGCTGGTCCAACTGAGGCGCCAGGTGGAAATGGCATGGCAAGCCGTTCCACAGGACTACATCCAGCATCTCTACGATCGTCTCCATGGGAGAATAGCAGCCTGCATTGCTGCGAAAGGTGGATATACACTGTACTAGTGCCGACATTGTGCATGCTCTGTTGCCTGTGTCTATGTGCCTGTGGTTCTGTCAGTGTGATCATGTGATGTATCTGACCCCAGGAATGTGTCAATAAAGTTTCCCCTTCCTGGGACAATGAATTCACGGTGTTCTTAATTCAATTTGCAGGAGTGTATGTTATAGGCTTTGAAGGCCAAAACATTGACTTCCGTGGAATTTAATTTAGCAGCATCACATGCAAGTTTAGTAGATGCAGTAAGGCTCTTCAAGTTATTGGCATTAATTCTTGGCTCTATGTTATGCTTCAGACCTTTGTTTATGAGAGTAAGTTCATTGTTTGAAAAACTGATGTTAGTTGTGTTAATAGCTCTTTCATGAAACTTATGTAAGCTATCATATGAGTTATGGAGGGGAGGTTCGCCTACTTAATTTTCAAAATATCTAGTTTTTCTCTTATGCCTACACAATACTTTCTGCTGTTCTTTTTCAGTAATGTTCTCTGTGTTTTGTAAGAAGTAGGAGGATTGAAGGCTGGAGAGGCAATTTCCAAGTTGCAAGTGTAGACTGTACTCCTGCAGTTAAAAAGACGATGTCTCACGTCTTGTTTTGGTTGTAGGCTATCACCACCCGAAGTAAATTTCGTCAGATGGGGAAACAAAAGGCGAAATCTAATGTAAAACGTGAACTAGCCGTCTGAAGATGAACCTGGCGGTTCGGAACCGGTAACGGCGCTGTTTAACTAAACAAACAGCATTGTAAAATGTGGCTGGTTGCTGTAATCTTCTATGTAGGAGTCAACACATATTCTATACACAGCCGCAGGCTCAAAATGTCAGTTATTGACAAAATAGCGTGATCCTAAAGAGCTTAAACTATTCTACAGTGAGGCGACAAAAGTGATGGGATGCCTCGTAATATCGTGTCGGACCTAAATTTCCCCGGCGTAATGTAGCATCTCGGTGTGGCATGGACTCATCAAATCGATGGAAGGCCCCTGCAGAAATATTGAGCCAAGCTGCCTCTATAGGCATTCATACAGGGTGTTTCAAAAATGACCGGTATATTTGAAACGGCAATACAAACTAAACGAGCAGCCATAGAAATACACCGTTTGTTGCAATATGCTTGTGACAACAGTACATTTTCAGGCAGACAAACTTTCGAAATTACAGTAGTTACAATTTTCAACAGCAGATGGCGCTGCGGTCTGGGAAACTCTATAGTACGATATTTTCCACATATCCACCATGCGTAGCAATAATATGGCGTAGTCTCTGAATGAAATTACCCGAAACCTTTGACAACGTGTCTGGCGGAATGGCTTCACATGCAGATGAGATGTTCAATTGTTCAATTGTTTCTGGATTCTGGCGGTACACCTGGTCTTTCAAGTCTCCCCACAGAAAGAAGTCACAGGGGTTCATGTCTGGCGAATAGGGAGGCCAATCCACGCCGCCTCCTGTATGTTTCGGATAGCCCAAAGCAATCACACGATCATCGAAATATTCATTCAGGAAATTAAAGACGTCGGCCGTGCGATGTGGCCGGGCACCATCTTGCATAAACCACGAGGTGTTCGCAGTGTCGTCTAAGGCAGTTTGTACCGCCACAAATTCACGAAGAATGTCCAGATAGCGTGATGCAGTAATCGTTTCGGATCTGAAAAATGGGCCAATGATTCCTTTGGAAGAAATGGTGGCCCAGACCAGTACTTTTTGAAGATGCAGGGACGATGGGGCTTTTCGGTTCCCCATATGCGCCAGTTCTGTTTATTGACGAAGCCGTTCAGGTAAAAATAAGCTTCGTCAGTAAACCAAATGCTGCCCACATGAATATCGCCGTCATCAATCCTGTGCACTATATCGTTAGCGAATGTCTCTCGTGCAGCAATGGTAGCGGCGCTGAGGGGTTGCCGCGTTTGAATTTTGTATGGATAGAGGTGTAAACTCTGGCGCATGAGACGATACGTGGACGTTGGCGTCATTTGGACCGCAGCTGCAACACGGCGAACGGAAACCCGAGGCCGCTGTTGGATCACCTGCTGCACTAGCTGCGCGTTGCCCTCTGTGGTTGCCGTACGCGGTCGCCCTACCTTTCCAGCACGTTCATCCGTCACGTTCCCAGTCCGTTGAAATTTTTCAAACAGATCCTTTATTGTATCGCTTTTCGGTCATTTTGGTTACATTAAACCTCCGTTGAAAACTTCGTCTTGTTGCAACAACACTGTGTTCTAGGCGATGGAATTCCAACACCAGAAAAATCCTCTGTTCTAAGGAATAAACCATGTTGTCTACAGCACACTTGCACGTTGTGAACAGCACACGCTTACAGCAGAAAGACGACGTACAGAATGGCGCACCCTAAGACTGCGTTGTCTTCTATATCTTTCACATCACTTGCAGCGCCATCTGTTGTTGAAAAGTGTAACTGCTGTAATTTCGAAAGTTTGTCCGCCTGAAAATGTACTGTTGTCCCAAGCATATTGCAACAAACGGTGTATTTCTATCGCTGCTCGTTTAGTTTTTATTGCCGTTTCAAATATACCGGTCATTTTTGAAACACCCTGTAATTGCGTAAGTGTATTGCAGGGTATTGCAGGGATTTCTGCGCGAATTGATCTCTCGATTATGCCCCATGAATGCTCAACGAAATTCATGTCGGGCAATCTAGATGGCCAAAACTTTCGCTCAAATTCTCCAGAATGTTCTTCAAACGAATCGTCAACACTTGCGGTCCGGTGACATGGCGCATTGTCATCCATAAAAATAACTTAGTTGTTTGGTAACATGAAGTCCAAGAAAGGCTACAAATGGCCTCCAAGTAGCCAAACATAACCATTTCCACTCAATGATCGGTTCAGTTGGACCAGATGATGCAGTCCTTTCCATGTAAACACAGTACACACCATTATGGAGCCACCACCAGCTCGTACAGTGCCTTGTTGACAACATGGTGCATGGCTTTGTATGGTCTGCGCGCCACTCGAAACCCCACCATTAGCTCTCACCAACTAAAATCGGGACTCATCTGACCAGGCAACGGTTTCCGGTCGTCTAGGGTCCAACCGATATGGTTACGAGCCCAGGAGAGGCACTGCGGGCCATGTCGTGTGTTAGCAAAACCTGTCGCATCGGTTGACTGCTGTCATAGTCCTTCAACTCCAAATTTCGCCCCACTGTCCAAACGGTCACGTTCGTCATACGTCCGACACTGATTTCCGCGGTTATTTCAAGCAGTGTTGCTCGTCTGTTAGCACTGGCAACTTTACGCAAACGGTGCTGCCCTCTGTAGTTACGTGAAGGCCTTCGGCCACTGCGTTGTCCGTAGCGAGAGATAATGCATGAGATCTGGCATTCTCGACACACTCATGACACTGTGGGTGTCCATGTCGAATTCCCTAACGATTTCCGAAATGAATGTCCCACGCGTTTAGCTCCAAATACCATTCCGCTTTCAAATGACTGTTAATTCTCGTCATGAAGGCATAACCACGTCGCAAACCTTTTCACATGAATCACCTGAGTACAAATGACAGATCCACATATGCAGTGCCCTTTTGGGCTTGTGTATACGATTGATTCTACTGCCATCTGTATATGTATATATCGCTATCCCATGACTTTTGTCACCTCACTGTATAGTATAGTATTTGTAGATTATAATCCTCATTTCTATGCATTTCTGCCGACTACTAATCAGGTAAAAAATGGGAATACATTATGTTGGCCATTTTGGCCAGCTCTCTTCTACATGCTATAGATGTCACGTCAAGGAGGTGCTCTTAACTGCGTAGACAGGGCATATTCCTATGTGAGGCAATATTGCGCAGTTAAGGCAATGGAAGTCGACAGAAAAGTTGATGAATTTATGCCCTAAATAGACTTCCTTATTTTGCTGTATATATGAAATGTAACATTGTCAATCTAGATGTAGCGGACGATCATTTTCGATATCGCGCTGCAGCGCTGAACAGAGTTAACGTTTTCAGCCTTCGCAGAATACCTCTTCCGCTACTACATAATTCAGTTTTAATCATTTACAACTAATGGATCTGACTAATCGAAATCGAGCAGCGCGGCAGGAAAAAGCTGTTATAAATAACCCGCTTCGTGCGAAATGATGAGATTTTCAGTCTGCAGCAATCAATTTGCCACGCACAGAGCGCCGGCCTCCTGAAATGGCGTCCACATGCGCGTGTGACCCGGTGGTATTTTTAGTTTTTTTTGCCCTCTGCAGTGCTGTCGTTTTGTCTGCTGCCGGTTTCGGGATTCGAGCACACAGCCATTTGTCAGGGGCGACCGGAGACGTAATCTGGTCGGCGCCGGCGTCGCCCTAATTGGTTTACCCGGAGCGCTGCGAATGGCCACCTCGCCGCCCTAATTACAGCGCAATCCGTCCCGCGGGCAAACAGGTGCCAACCGGACCCTACACATGGCTCATTTTCATTCGCCGCGAGAGGGGCATGATTTTCAAAGACCATCGCACCCACGTTAATATTCTTTTTATGTTATTTCTTATATTGTAAGGTATGAAAGGGAAATAGGGATTGACGAGCGAGTGAGACAGAGTTGTAGCATATCCACGATGTTATTCAATCTGAGCACTGATCAAGCAGTAAAGGCAACCAAAGTAAAGTTTGGAATAGAAATTAAAGTTCAGGGAGAAGAAGTAATAATTTTGAGGTTTACTGATGACATTTTTATTCTGTCAGAGACAGAAAAAGACTTGGAAGAGCAGTTGAACGGAGTGCTCAGTTTCTTGAGAGGATGTCAGACGGACATCAGCAAAAGTAAAATAGTATAGTCGAATTAAATCAGGTGATGCTGAGGGAATCAGATTAGGAAACGAGACAAAGTAACAGAAGGGTTTTGCTATTTGGGCAGCAAAGTAGATGATGATGGCTGAAGGAGAGAGGAAATAAAATGTAGACTGACAATGGCAAGAAAAGCGTTTCTGAAGAAGAAAGTTTGGCAGTATCGAATATAAATTTAGGTGTTAGGAAGTCTTGTCTGAAAGTTTTTGTATGGAGAGTAACGGTGTATGGAACTGAAACATGCACGATAAGAGACGATTTTGAAATGTTGTGCTCCAGAAGAATGCTGACAATTAGATGTGTGGATCTCGTAATCAATGAGGAGATATTGAACAGAATTCGGGATGAAAGACGTTTGCGTCACAGCCTAAGAGAAGGGATCGGTTGGTATGACACATTCTGAGACATCAAAGTATGGAAGGATGGAAGTGTGGGGCGTAAAAATTGTAGGGGAAGACCAAGAGATGAATACACTAAGCAAGTTCAGAAGGATGTGGGCTGCAGTAGCTGTTCGGAGATGAAGAGGCTTGCACAGGATACAGTACCACCAAACCGGTCTTCGAATTGAAGACCACAACAAAAACAACGACACATTGTAATTATGCTCATACAATTGGAAGGAAAATCAGCATTGGCCGTATTTTGTTGTTTTATTGTCATCAAAATCGATTTCCAGTCACTTAGTGACCATCCTCAGTGCTGTAATATACAATTAAAATTGGTAGGCACTGGTATCAAGCTATAACCACAAGCTTAGAGTGATCACATAAACTTGGCCACTGCGTTGACCGTAGTGAGAGATAATGCAAGAGATCTGGTATTATCGACACGCTCATGACACTGTGGGTGTCTCAATGTCGAATTACCTAACGATTTCCGAAAAGAATGTCCGATGCGTTTAGTTCCAATTACCATTCGGCGTTCAAAGACTGCTAATTCCCGTCGTGCGGGCATAAGCACGCCGCAAACATGGATTACCTGAGTACAAATGACAAATCCGACGAGTTTATGTGATCGCTCTAAGCTTGTGGTTATAGCTTGATACCAGTGCCTACCAATTTTAATTGTATATTACAGCACTGAGGATGGTCACTAAGTAACTGAAAATCGATTTTGCTGACAATAAAACAACAAAATACGGCCAATGCTGATTTTCCTTCAAATTATATCCACTATTTGGTCGTGGTGCACACAACACTTCATGGAGTCGCTACTTAGTAATAATTATGCTCATTACTGTACCAATGTGGGCGTTACACTAACCGCTCAGGTGACAATTTTTAAGAGCGGGAATCTGTCCGAGCATTGTTTAAAAATATTGATACAGCCAAGAACGTACACTGGCTTTGAACTGAAGAAACTGGAGAGGGGAATCGTAGAGGTTTCGTGAAAAGAGCAGAGTTTGAGAAAATGAAGCACAATCCGCTACAAAATAAAAACATAAAACTGGTGAGAAGCTGTGTTTATTAATCACTAAATGTATTAATGCGACCAAATTATAACTGGCGTCCTCCTCCATAGCTGAGCGGCGAGTGTGACTGACTACTGTTAGGAGGACTCGTTTTAGTTTCCGGTACTGCCAGGCGTTTTTCTTTGCTGGGAGGGCTGGCAGAGGACCCATTCAGCCTTGTGATGTTCGTTTAGGAGCTACTCGAGTGCTAAGTAGCGGCTCAAATGTTTGGGAAGATGACAACAGCCGGAAAAGTGGCGTACTGACCACATGCCGTTCCATGGTACACCCGAATGACGCTATTGTAGACGACGACACG
Source organism: Schistocerca nitens (assembly GCF_023898315.1). NCBI lineage: Eukaryota > Metazoa > Arthropoda > Insecta > Orthoptera > Acrididae > Schistocerca > Schistocerca nitens. The sequence continues at coordinate 404,030,540 of NC_064617.1, forward strand.
CCGGCAGGTTGGTAGGGGCAGAACGCAGAGCTGGTATACGACAACACACCGACAAATTGTAATCGCAGCACCGAGAAAGAGTTGTGCGACATAAACGAAAGTTGATATGCGTGGTTCTACATCTGAAAAATTGGCGGTTGTTCAGATTTCGCGACAGTCACGCAAGAATCCCGCTAGTAGCGCCACTATGAGAATGAAAATCAGGCTTGCCTGAAATAAATCCTGTAAATCTGGTGAGCGTTAGATACCTTTGATATGGGACGTGCTGAGTTGATGTTAGTCATAAATTCCTTTAAAGCGACAAAGAAGCCATTAACACCTAACTGAGTTTGAACGAGGTCGCGTAATACGGATACTAGAAACTGGATGTTCCTTCTGCGATAAGGCAGAATGACTTGGCGGGAATGTAGTCACTGTATATGGTTGTTGGCAGCGATGGTCTAAAGAATGTACAGCCGTAAAAAGATAGTGCTCCGGCCGGTCATTACCGAGAACCAAGACCATCGTTTTGGCGTATGGCTCTGGCGCATTGTAACTACATCTTCAATTGAATCTGAGCAGCAGTTGGCGTCACTGTGACACTATGAACTATTAAAAATCGGATACTTTGACGACAGCTCCGAGCCAGACGCTCTGCAGCATGCATTCCACTGACCCCGCACCAAAGCCACTTGCGACTTCAGCGGTGTCAAGCGAGAGCTCATTGGTGGACTGGGTGGTCTGTTATGTTTTCTGATGAAACCTGGTCCTGTATCGGTGCCAGTGATAACCCTGTCTTCGTTAGAAGGAGCTTAGCTACGGGTCTGCAAACAACCTGTCTGCGTGCAAGACATACTGGACCTACACTTCGAGTTATGATCTGGGGTGCGATTTCGTATGACAGCAGGAGCACCCTCGTCGTTATCCCACAGACCGTGACTGATAATCTGTACATCAGTCTGGTATTACGATCTGTCGTGCTGCCATTCCTAAACAGTTTTCCAGGGGGTGCTTTTCAACAGGATAACGCTCGTGCGCGTACCACAGTTGTTACCCAACAATCTCTACAGAGTGTCGACATGTTGCCTTCACTACATATGTCTCCAATCGAGCACATAAAGGACCACCGGACGACAGCTCCAGCGTCATTCACAACTCGCATTCCCTGAATAGACCGACCTAGTGCAACAGGCATGGAGGCCCATCCCACAAACTGACATCCGGCACCTGTACAACAAATTGCATGCACGTTTGCATGCTTCCATTCAACATTGTGGCAGTTACACCGGTTCTTAATGTAACAACATTTCACATGTGCACTGGTTTTCTTATGCTTACTTTAACCTGTGATTTTGCAATGTAAATCTCTGACGTAGGCGAATGTTTTCCCATGATTTCATTACTCTATATTTATTACTTTTTTGGTGTTGCAATTCTTTTTCCGTCAGTATAGATAAGAACTATGCTCGTTGGGCCAAACGTAAGTCACCTCATTAAAAGAGTGTACTGTTCGATTTGGAGCGCTGTGGAACTGGAATCAGGATGTCGTGCAACCTTAGTTACTTAGCTAGTTACATGTTTCACAGATAATTTGAACGATGCTTTTATTGAAATTATGTGGAACGATTATACGCGATTAATGTTAACAATAACAGACACATAATTTTTAGTCCTACTCAAGCAACTACACTTAAAAACAAAGGATGGAAACAGCACAGTAAAATAGGGCGATCTTCTGGGATGACAGAAAGGCAGACAGGATATCTTATTTTTGGACTTTCTCATGACCACGCCGTAAATGAAGCAGCCTACACTGCCCGTCATCAGCGTAGATTGTTCAGCTGATCTACAAAGAATGGTGTACGACTCTCAAAGATCAAACACGACGTAAGAAGAGTGGCCATGAAAATATGTTAACCGACAGAGACCGGAGGAATCTTGATGATAATCTGTTTCACATCTAGTAGGATCTGCTGTTGTCAGTCAGTAAAGGTCCATCTTAAACTCTTTCCCAGTGATCGTTGATGAGGGAGTTTTGTGGCTTGCAAATGTTCATTGCACAGAGCATCGCAACAAGGTGCACGTCTTTAATTCCCCAAACAAGACAAATACTGACTGGAGCCGTGTAGTTAGGGTCTAGGGGCTTAAAAACTTTTTCTTTTTCAAATGATACACCGACGGCCGAAAATGGCGTTCAACCCACAGTGTACGTCTGTTTATTGATGGTTTGGTGTTGTTTTTCGTACCATGACTATGTCTCCTCAGCGATGTTACCGTGAACATGAACCAGGACGTTTCTTTCAACATTCTCCATCACCCCGTTTTATACATACTCACGCTCAGTAGTACACTACGTCATCAAAAGTATCCGTACTCCTCCAAAAACATACGTTTTTCATATTAGTTGCATTGTGCTGCCATCTACTGCCAGGTACACCATATCAGCGAAACCAGCAGTCATTAGACATCGTGAGAGAGCAGAACGGTGTTCTCCGCGGAACTCACGGACTTCGAACGAGGTGAGATGATTGGGTGTCACTTGTGTCATACGTCTGTACGCGAGTTTTCCACACCCCTAAACATCCCTAGTTCCACTACTAGTAAAGTGGAAACGTGAAGGGACATGTACAGCAGAAAAGCGTATAGGTCGACCTCGTCTGTTGACACAGGAATTCCAAACTGCTTCAGGATCCACTGCAAGTACCGTGACAGTTAGGCAGGAGGTGAGAAAACTTGGATTTCTTGGTCGAACGGCTGCTCATAAGCCACAGATCTCGCTGGTAAATGCCAAATGACGCCTCGCTTGGTCTAAGAAGCGCAAACATTGGACGATTGAACGGTGGAAAAACGTTACTTGGAGAGACGAATCATGGTACACAATGTGGCGATCCGTTGGCAGGGTGTTCGTATGACGAATGACCTGTGAACGTCATCTGCCAGCGTGTGTAGTGCCAATTGTAAAATTCGGAGGCGATGGTGTTATGGTGTTGTCGTGTTTTTCATGGAGGGTGCTTGCACCCCCTGTTGTTTTGCGTGGTACTATCACAGCACGGGCCTATATTGATGCTTTAAGCACCTTCTTGCTTCCTACTGTTGAAGAGCAATTCGGGGATGGTCTTTCAACAAGATCGAGCACCTGTTTATAGTGCACGGCCTGTTTCGGAGTGGTTACACGACAGTAATATCCCTGTAATGGACTGGCCAGCACAGAGTTCTGACCTGAATCCTATACAACACCTCTGAGATGTTTTGGAACGCCGACTTCGTGCCTGGGCTCACAGACCGACGTCGATACCTCTCCTCAGTGCAGCACTCCGTGAAGAACGGGCTGCTATTTCTCAAGAAACATTCCAGCATCTGATTGAACGTATCCTTGCGAGAGTGGAAGCTGTCATCAAGGCTAAGGCTGGGCCAACACCATACTGAATTCCAGCATTACCGATGGAGGGTGCCACGAACTTGTAACTCATTTTCAGTCAGGTGTCCGGATATATTTGATCACATAGAGTATGGGGACAATTCTGTCTTCCAGCGTGACAACAGTTGTGCCCACATATATGCATCTGTGTGTTCTTGATCTGACGAACAGACTGCCTGTTGCACGTCAATTCAAAAATTTACCCACATATATGCATCTGTGTGTTCTTGATCTGACGAACAGGCCGCCTGTTGCACCTCAATTTCCCCGCTATATATACCACCTAACTGTAATCCGATACATTTACATCTACATGACTAGTCCGCAGTTCATATCTAAGTACCTGGCAAAGGGTATACCTAACCACTTTGACTATATTCCTCTACGTTCCGCTCTGGAGCAGCGTGGGAAAAGGGGACATTTAAATCTTTCTGTGCGAGCTGACATTTCTCTTCTTTTATTAAAAAGTTTGCTTCTCCCGATGTAGGTATGTGCCAACAAAATTTTTCGCGTTCTGAGGAAAATGTCTGTGACTGAAATTTCGTGAAAAGATCTCGTAGCAGCGAAAAATGCATTTAAAAAGGTTTGCAAATTCAGTTTCCAGATCACTTTCTTGAATTTCCATATGACTGGTTTTCACCCACCAGCCCATCTTCAGATTATGTCTCTACAGTAAAGTTTCAGTTCCACTTTCGATAGATTACTCTGTAACTGTAACAAATGATCTAGAGCTGGACAGTTGCCCCGAAACCGGTCGTATGGAAATAAAGAAAAGCGTTCTGGAAACAGAATTCGGAAACTTTTTTATAAGTCACGATCGCGGTAACTCCATGGACACCAATACGTCCATATCCGTGTCACCCTTTCACAGCAGTAGGAAACGCGCTGTCTAGTTATTAAAAAAAATCCGTCAGCTGTAAGTTCATCTCCAGTAATATAATACATTATCATCAGGCTTAAAAACGAATTTAGAGCAGTATTAACAACAATAACTGCATGGAATAAGGCTGCTAACTGTACAAATAGGAAAACATATTTGTCACAAATCGATAAGATATGAGTAGGTTTCAGTATGATGTCATATACGAAGGTTCCACGAGCTATGTTTCTTCCGTAGATATAAAATATGAGAAGCCTCCAAAGTGGTTAAACCATTGATAAAGTGTATGTTCCAGTTATGCCAACTGTTGATAAAGTGTATGTTCTAATTATGCCAACAAAAGATTAAAATGACAATAAAATGAGAAAACGAAAAGATGAAAAGCTAGTAAATCCTAAACATAGCTGGGTATAATTTAGAAAACGGAAACATCATATGACTACAAATATGCAGTTCACGCTGCTTTTTCGCTATCAGAAAAACAGTGTAGAAACAGTATCAGAAACTGGAAAGTATGAAATTACCTACGTATCTTAACCGTATGTGTTCTTAATAGTGACAATCCTCGTACTGATGCACTGTTAAGTCAATAGGACGCATTAAGTATAAATTATATGCGTACTGTATAGTATACACTACGGTAACTATCGTTATGGTTAAATAATTCTGTTTACGTCTTTGTGTAACATTTCTTATACCTATTGCGTCCTATTGACAACATGTCACTATGATGATTGTTGTTGCTAATAATACATATGATTCAGACATACAGGTCATTTTATTTTTTTCAGTTTCTGACAACGAACAAGCAGCCTGAATTGCATATTTTCTCCGAAATCCAGATTCAGTCAAAGTTGTGAGCGTTAGCACTTTATCATTACGAATGTGGTGTTTCCTAAAGTCACCCTGCTCGACTAAGTCTTTTTTTTACACCAGTAACCTCTTGCATCTGGTTAAGAATTGGACCCTCAAGTAATTTTTATGTTATGCTGAGTGGGGAGACTGGTCGATAGTTAGCCGCATTAAACCCTTCGTTGACTGGTTTCAAAACTGCGATCACTTTTGTTTTGTTAAACATCTTTGGTTTTTTTCGTGTTCGTAATGTTTCGTTGAAGAGCTATAGGAGCCATTGTTTCATTCTGGGGCTTATAGCTTTAAGGAACTCCGGATACACTCCATTAAGCCTAGCAGCTTATTTTTATTTAGTGCGCAGAGTCGCGTTCATACTGAGGTTGTGGTTTTGTGGTTCCAAGGAAGATAGCTTTGCGTATAGTTGTTTCTTCGCAGTTCGTTTATGTGTCTAATACAATATAACTTTTGAGAGTATGTCAATTATTCTTAACAATATTCCCAAGAACATGCAGCTTTTACTCAGTTAACACTCGGCAGAAATCAAACCTGCATTTGGATCGCACTTCCTTAATTCTTGTGCAGAAAGGTGTGCAATATACTGCTGCACCCGTTTTCAGTAAGCCACCCCTCGAATTCAAAAATCTTAGCAGTCATCCACGCTCTCTCAGATCTTCACTGAAGAGTTTTCTCATGGGTCACTCCCTCTATTCTGTCGAGGAGTTCCTTGAAAAATTAAGCTTATTCTTGTTGTATTGTTGATTTCGTTTACTTACACCTATGGATTGACTTTTTTTCCGATTCATGTACATTTTATTCTTATCTGTTATTAATTTTGTGCTGTAATTTCATATACTGACATGTTCCATGACCTTGGAGATTTGCTCCTCAATTTGATCCTACGGAACTTGACGTATAAATAAATAAAAAAAACTACTGGAAGCTATTGTATTAGCACTTTTGTGTGTGTTTCTTTATTGATTCTGTAACACGTTTCCTTACAAGATTCCAAGCTTTACTGCTGGAACGTTTAATATTCAGTCCAGTTGTCGTCTTGTGTCCTTTATCTTTTCTGTCTCAATTGAGAGCCTGAAGTAGATGTTCAGCTATTATATCCGTATGATTGCTGATACAGTATCTACAATTCGTCACATTCTTGCGCCCATCCAGATATGTAAAAACGTCGAAACCCAGTGCTATGGAGATATTGTCATCAGATTTCAGAGCAAACACAAATCCCTCATAATCCGATGGGACTGGAGGGATCCACTGGACGGCATCATTAACTTCCTTCTTAATGTGGTCTCAGTTGCATGTTGAAGGTTTCATCGAGGTTGCACGACTGATGTAGCAAATGGGATATCTATACCACCTTGTATTACCACTGGTTTCCTTTTACCATACTACATCTAAACGCTCCTGAATGTTTAGAAATGTAGACGTGGTCGTGACTGCTCAATTCCTTAGGATAGCTCTATTTATTTCTTCTTGTGCGCACCTCTCCTCGTGGCTATGGCTGTTAAAATCCCCAAAATATTCGTACATTACCGGATCACCAGGAGACCTTACTGGGGAGCTTTGCCTCTGAGGAGTTCAGATATTAGCCACCTTGACGTTGACAAGTTCAATAGCTGAGACGATTGTATCTGCTGATCTGCCCTCTTGAAATGGTTTGAAATCTGTATATCGTGACTTGATAGCTAATACACGTAATCGTCATCAACTTCTTCCGCAAGAGTATACTCATATACCACCTCCTGTACAGATCTGCATCGTCATTAGCATGATTATCCTGCATTGTTATTACATCTACACCATACCCCTTAACAGAAGTTAGAGCTATTCCCTTTTTGGTGGTGAGGTCGACTCCATGTTTAAGTGACATACATTTAAGCTGTGACTAAATGTAATCGAGTTGTATCCTCTGTCTGACTAGCCCCGAGAAGGATCTTGCACCTGTGATCTGTTGCATATTCTGTGCTTTTGTGCAGCAACACCTATTTGGCTTCATTTGCCAGTATATGCCGTTGCCCAAGGATTGGCCGAGGTTTCTGCAATCTTCGGGGAGTCTTCTTTCTTATCTCCCATGTCGCAAGTGTTGATGAAAGTACAAATTTAGACTCTAGAGGAATAAGTGAGAGGTTCTGTAATCACATGTGTGTCTGATGTCATCTGTCCAGATTTCGTAGACATTCTTGTCCATCCATGTTGATCATCACAGCCCGATGAAGTTCCTACTGGCGGAAATATCATATGCATAAACACGGAACAGCTTAAAGCATGTCTATAATGCGAAACAAAATTAGGTCGGTTTTTTGAAACTGTCATTTTCTCCCATTACGACGCGGAACTTCGAAATTTAGCTCAAAACTGTCTACTAACTCCCTCTGCAATGGTGAGTGGTAGTTAGGAGCAAATGCAGAAAGATAGATTTCTAGTGATGGCAGGCGATTTCTTAGATCCACTGCAAACTGTGTCACAGGACACCTATGAGAGCTACGGATTTTGGGAGTCGATAACTGTAGTTGCAGGAGAGTCTAGGAACTCGAGCACCCGCATAAAACTAGTTTGTTGCATTCAGGCTAACTGCTGCGCCGAAGGCCGTTTCTAAACTATAGAAAAATCAAAGGATTCGACTATTTGCACAGCAGACTGAGTCCGTGGGGTGAGTGCTAACAGAGGTAGCAGGCACAAACAATTGATAGCAGTACTCCAAGAGAGAAAACAGACTTGAATGGAAACTTACCCCAGGCTGACATTGAGAGATACTTACTCAGCATCCTAACGTTCCGGCTGAGAACTCTTTTCAATACCAAAATCTGGAGGTTTTGAGGGATTTTGGCGGCCCGCTGTTTCTCTCAACCTGCAGTCTGATCACCAATCCACCGGCACCTGACAACCATTGGCCAATCTCACATGCGGCCCTGCACCTCCATGGTGTCTCTGGCCAACCACATTTATGTCCATTTTCTTCTGTTAATCTGTGTTGTCAGCTTCTTCAATCCCACTTCCTCTCCGGATTCTTTTTGTAAACTAAATGTTCTATTTTACGAAAATTAATCATCATTTCTCCTCTTTGGTTTTGCATTTAAAAGTCCAATATTTCCAGTGAATGAATTATGTTATGTGGAGTTCACTCCTACACTATGTGATCAAAAGTATCCGGACACTTGGCTGAAAATGACTTACCAGTTCATGGCGCCCTCCATCGGTAATTCTGGAATTCAGTATGGTCTTGGCCGACCCGTAGCCCTGATGACAGCTTCCACTCTCGCAGGCATACGTTCAATCATGTGCTCAAACGTTTCTTGTGGAATGGCAACCCGTTCTTCACAGAGTGCTGCACTGAGGAGAGGTATCGATGTTGCTCGGTGAGGCCTGGCACGACGTCTGTGTTCCAAATGTGTTTTGTACGATTTAGGTCGGGAATCTGTGCAGGCCAGTCCATTATAGGGATGTTATAGTCGTGTAACCACTCCGCCACAGGCAGTGCATTATGAACAGGAGCTCGATCGTGCTGAAAGATGTAATCGCCATCTCCGAATTACTCTTCAACAGTGGGAGGCAAGAAGGTGCATAAAACATCAACGTAGCCCTCTGGTGTGATAGTGCCACGCAAAACAACAAGGGATACAAGCCCCCTCCATGAAAAACATGACAACACCATAACATCACCGCCTCCGAATTTTACTGTTGGCACAAAACACGCTGTAGATGATGTTCACCGGGCATTAGAGTTACCCATACCCTGCCATCGGATCGCCACATTGTGTACCGTGATTCGTCACTCCACACAACGTTTTTCCATTGTTCAATCGTCCAATGTTTACACTCCTTACACCACGCGAGTCGTCTTTTGGCAGTTACCGGCGTGATGTGTGGCTTATGAGCAGCCGCTCGACCATGAAATCCAAGTTATCTCACCTCCCGCCTATCTGTGATAATACTTGCAGTGGATCCTGATGCAGTTTGGAATTCCTGCGCGATGGTCTGTATAGATGTCTGCCTATTACACATTACGACCCTTTGGGGTGTCCGGACACTTTTGGTCACATAGTGCATCTTTGTCTTAAAATCTCCAATTAATGAAGAAAATGTCGTGGTTACTGAATTTTTTCCTTCTTTCAGATCTTTATGGATCTGTTCGAGGTCTTCAACAGTTGAAATGGAAATAGTTGCATAGCTACATATGATTTAAACCCAGTATTGGTATTACACTGAAGGACCATGTAGAACACTGTCTGAAACAGACATGGTCTTCGTGATAAGATATTCGCTCCTGTTGTGAATTGACCGAGAGTATGCAAATTTATGTCCTTGTGATTCTGTAACAGAAAGTGCCTAGACCTGAGAATGGTAGTCGCTTTGCCTTTCGGCCTCGTCTTCCAGTATGTCTCATTTGATGTTCTGCAGTTCGTATTCTAAACAAGCGAGATGTTCTTCAAGTTTTATGGTGGAATGTTATATTTTGTGCGTACATAGTTATTTTCTCGTTTTACCTATTTACTTTCTGTCTGTTCTGTTGTTTAACTGAATCTTGGCAACAATGTATCAATGCATAATAATCTTGGCTGCTCAGTCCCTGATGAGTTGCTACCTGGATGCCACTGAATTAGCTTGCTAAATCCATCTCCTTTTTCGTGTCATTTCCATTGAATAATCTTCTTAATGTGTGACATAAATTTATCAGTTTATTGTTCTGAATCCAGGAAAGTCGTTCCACACAGAAGCTGTAACTGATCTCGTCTTTAACGTTGCGATCCATCTGTCCTTCCCACGACGAGTGAGAGACGAATATGGCAGCTCATCTTTAGCTCTGAGGTGACCCGGTAGCCTGCAAAGCGAAGGCTGCTTGGGCTCGCAATATTAGTGCCATTTAAAGCTAGAGTTTTAGCTGTTCTGTAGCAAAACAACAAGCAGCCACACAGAAAACCAATAAACTATTCTTAAGAAAACCTCTCCATAATAAGCCCTCTTGCTATACGCAGTATCTCATACTGTAAAGGGGAAAAAGGTATACTGCACGACTGGTAACGCCTCTTACCGCATCTGCTGACATAATGATTCGTTTTTGTCTAAACACAATTTTAGTTATAAAATGCCACATCCCCACACTACTTGAATATAACACAAGACATAAAGCAAACACAGACACTTTCTAAGTTCAGCATGATTAATATCTTACTAATCCATACCATTTCGGAATGATCATATTACAGATGCTTTATGTTGTATGCAAATAGTTTTTTATTGTGAAGTTATCGTCTTAAATTGTATTTCATTTCTATTAGTGCGTTGTATGTATTAATAGTGTTTTTCTATTTGTTTATTGAGCACAGCAGTACACGTAAAAGCGAAATTAATAATAAAAAGTACATTCTCTCATATTATCTGAAATATTCCTACTATGTTCAAGCAGTTAAGACATTCTACGCCTGTAGAAACCTACTGGTACTTAGTTAATTACATATTCAAACAAAGTTTGATTGCATTTTATCCGGGAAGCAATTTTCTTATAGGTTTATAGGTATGGATCCCCAAAGATAAACTTTTGATGGATTAAGAGTAGAGTAGATGGTGTGAGAGGGATGACTTCCCAAGCAAACTCCGGATGACGTTTTTGTGAATTCAGCAGAATACGTTATCGTGTATTTGATGCAGTTTTTCTTACGTTTCAACTGTAAGCTGTCTCATTTGTTTGCAAAAGATACCAGCTGCAATGGACACTTTCCCTTTGGAGCCATTAAATGCAAAAAATTATGTTCAAACTGCCGGTTGCTGGAGTGTATGTCTTTTCTTAGGGCTCAGCCATTAATATATTACACTCGTCGCCAGTAACAATATTGTGAGGGAATGCTCAATGAGTGAACTGATGACATTCATACAAAATGCAGTAGTAGTCACCCTTTGATCTTTGGACTTGGCGCAGCTTTATCGACCACCTAAACCGAATGTCTCAGAATTAGTCCCTACGGTGGTAGGCCGGTGGCCAGGTTTTACGTCTAAGACTGCATATGTGGTGTATTGAAAAGAAGACCCTTACTGTCAAGTTAAAGATTAATTCATCTGGTATGTTATTCTAATATTATCATCTGCCAGTGTTGCATCGCCTAGACGAAATATCTAACGCATTAATATACTTCTGATACTGATTCCATTTCTACAGAGTTTTGTAGCACTACAGATACTCTATTAAGATCACATCTGACAGTAGCCGTAGAAACACGTTATACGCATCTAATTCTGTGTTGTCTTAGATCATTAGTTTTACAGAATTAGCCTCTCGAATTTTAGGTAAGAACTGCATATTGGCTATTTTATCCAAGTTGAACCTGGTGTAATCCGCGGCCGTTGATGATAACTGGTGAATGACGCAACCAGCCACAAATACCTTTTAAAGGTTATTTTAGTGCCATAACGGGTTTCGGGCTACCATGCCCATCTTCAGATAGCTAATATTTTCGTTACATAGACGTTTTCATCAACAACATGTCGTCTGATCCATTGGTTTGTTTTCTAACACATTTTATTTTCTCCAGTCTGTTGCACGAGTCACGTAAGCAGTCGAAAAGTAGGAGACTATTTCCCTCTATAGATCTAAAGTTGAATTTCTTTGTTGGTGCTGTTGTTCCAACTAGTAATCGTCGAACAATCGGCTGTCGAAAATCAGGCATATTTCGTCTTGTGTCACCTTTATGGAGCCAAATCAAAATTAGAAAACGTAAAAACGAGTTTATGTGGTACTTAAATTCTTTTTTTGGCTGTAGCAAACCATAGCTGCTGTGAGTTCTTCCATCGTCATACTGGTACCATTCCTCATAAAAGTGTCAGCTTGAAATATTATCGCAACAAACAACACAACGATAACTAATATTTCCGTTCTTCTCAGATCGCTGTGCAGACAGATGCCACATCATGCGTCGCGCTCATCTTGCTGCTCCACTATTTCCATCTCACCAACTTCTTCTGGATGTTCGTGGAGGGTGAGTAAATTAAAAAATAACGTTGCAAGTTATGTTGCTTCTCCATTCCGTGTTTAGCACGTCATAGTAACGTTCAAGGAACATGCACATGGTCTTAAAATTTTACCATAGATCAGAGTAGTGGGTACGTTATAGATGACCGTTTTAGCACATAATCAAACGGCTTATCGGAAACATGACTTTGCTACAGTGTATTAAGGTAAATCGGAAACTTTCAAAGTCGATTTTCCCGGGAATTTTTTTGGAGTCGCATTAAACTTCTTTGACGTATTGATATTTGAGTTCTTAACATCACGTACCATACATATAAAAAATTTACAAGAAACAGATTGCCACGTGGTCTCCTTGTAAGTCCAAACACAGCGTTGTCCTGCGAATAGCTGTTTCAGTATGGGAACACTACACTAGTGCCAGTGATCGGTCTGATTATTTTTGTGAGTCTATGTTCACGCTTTGAGAGTCAGTGCACTCTAAAGAGAATGCAAATTTACTTGTACCTCCATTACACAGGTTACTGTACGTGGTGATTGCCTGTGATCAAGAGAATAATTGAGCATAAGATTCACGATAAAAAAAGTCAGAAACTATGAGTGTTATGAATATGGTACAAGAGCATTTTTGAGCATTTAATGTCTTCAATTACTCACGTACCGTAATACTGTCCACAGATGACTATATGCTTCATGCGGCTTTTTGTCGAGCAGGTTTGATACTATGAATGGAAACCTTGTTACCAACGTCGATATGATACACCGACAAACGTAAATCATTTTCTGAATTTGTTCGTCTCCATTACTCAGATGCTACTTGTAGGGGTGATGTTCATGTCACAAACCTGATACTCTAGTTTCGCCGATGCTGTGGTAGTGAAGGCAAATGGTCAATTACGGTTTATTGGGAGAATTTTAGGATAGAGTGGTTCAACTGTAAAGGAGACCGCATATAGGTGGCTGGTGCGATCTGTTTTTGAGTACTGTTCGAGTGTTCGGGATCCGTACCTGATCGGATTGAACGAAGACATCGAAGCAATTTAAAGGCGGGCTGCTAGAATCGTTACCGGTTGATTGGAACAACATGTTAAGTGTTACGGGAACTCAAATGGGAATCCCTGGAGGGAACGCGACGCTCTTTGCGAGAAAAACTTTTGAGAAAATTCAGAGACTCTGTGTCTGAAGCTTTCTGCCGAACGATTCTACTGCCGCCGGAATAAATGACAAGAAGTGGTTCAGCGTACCTTCCGTCACGCACCGTACCGTGGCTTGTGGTGTATCTATGCAGATGTATGGTTCAAATGGCTCTGAGCACTATGGGACTCAACTGCTGAGGTCATTAGTCCCCTAGAACTTAGAACTAGTTAAACCTAACTAACCTAAGGACATCACAAACATCCATGCCCGAGGCAGGATTCGAACCTGCGACCGTAGCGGTCTTGCGGTTCCAGACTGCAGCGCCTTTAACCGCACGGCCACTTCGGCCGGCGTTATGCAGATGTAGATGTAGACGAAACACATCGGATATAATGAGGATCACTGAAATCAGATTGGAAGAGAGTGGACAAATTTTAAGTGACGAATTCCGAGCATCTTAAAATTTGTTTCTGGGTGGGGTCCGCCTTCAGCTAAACACAATTTGGTTTTTTGTCCAGACATTTTTCACTGCAGTTGCAGCATCATCAGTGTTTCTTTTTAATTATTATGGCTTCTTACCACACGGTGGGCTTTTCCTGCTGTATTGCGTTTTTACAGTGTCTGTTTTGTTTTTTCTTTACAGTTTGTCACCTGCAAGGTTTGTTTTTTCGTCATCATCTTCATTGTCAAGTTCTGTGTATTGAGGTTTCACTGTCACTGTTTACCAGCTGTAATCATGTCTGGGACAAAAAAAAATGTGTTTTCCTAAAGACGGATCCCACCCAGAAACATATGTTATTGTTAAAGCAAACACAGACAAAAGAGCTTCAACCTCAAGAAGATTATTCTGGAACAGTATCTAACATTCGTGGCGTTGGCATAATGTTAGGACTAAATGTCAAGGATAAAGTGATATCCCTCAGACATTTATGTACTTACCAAACAGTAACCATAAGCCTTTTTAAAATGGTGATCGCATTCCCTTCTTCTCTGAGAAGTATGTCCAGTTTCTCATTCGCTACAGTATATAACATTGGTACACCCCTCCACTCGAACGACGGCTGGTCCTAATTTTGGGTGTATCAGAATCTGAACGCATAGTATTACAATCTCAGTTATCTCCATGTTTGTTAACGCTGTAACTGTGTAATATTATCTGCGCACGTGGTAACAAGTGGGAGGAAAGTAATATCGTTTGCAACTACATTGTCAGATTATAAGAACGTTCGTGAAAAATTTGCACGAAATGTGATCTTAGAACAAATCAATCCTGACAATCGTAACAGTCTGTCACCAGTAATATGAAATGAATAACGTCGTCCGAAGAAGTGACAGTGAAGGAAACGTTAACAATTCGGAAATATCTGCCCATTTAATTTGCAAAAGTGACGACAGGAACAAGAAACTAAGCAAAAACCTTGAACAAAGACAATACATGCCAGCTGACGCACAGAGGAAATTAAATTTCAGCATCTAATATGCTCTGAAACCGTTATCCTGCAGCGTTTCGCAAATCCAGGCACGTTTCAAATTTTGTGTCACGTCTGATAATACTTTGACGGGGCATCAGATTCATTGCGTGCTGATGACAGATGAATGACGGTTGCGAATGGATGTTGAATGAGTGTGCTGCCAATACGTTCTGAAAACGAAAAGACCAGAAAAGCATTAATCACCAGACTAAAGCGAAAGGAAACCTTGTAGTATTAATGGAACTAGAATCTTCGCAATTGCAGTTGTCATCAATAATTACACATATAATTACAGACACGATAGATATTCGACAGATGTGGGACATGTACATGCATGTTATTAGCGTGACAAACTTTCCTTCTTAATTGAGCAAACATTTTCTTCATGTAATGTGAAACCGCCAAGTGACAAATTGTTCATGTTAGTTCTCACTGATAACCGATGGAGACACTGAATTGACAATAAATGATGTAACTTAATAATCAAGGTCAACAGTCGTAGCGCAACGTAGATTACGGGGTCTGTTTTAAAGCAAACAACATTCAAGAAGGCGACTTTTAATAATAATGATATTTTTAATAATATATTTTATGTATACTTTTATATTTATAATAATAATGATAAATATTAAGCCGGCCGCGGTGGCCGTGCGGTTCTAGGCGATTCAGTCCGGAACCGCGGGACTGCTACGGTCGCAGGCTCGAATCCTGCTTCGGGCATGGATGTGTATGATGTCCTTAGGTTAGTTAGGTTTAAGTAGTTCTAAGTTCTAGGGGACTTATGACCTAAGATGTTGAGTCCCATAGTGCTCAGAGCCATTTGAACCATTTGATAAATATTATATGTGATAAGGTTTGGACTACACATTGCTGTACCACGTGAAGTGGAGAAATTGTTGAGGTAACAGAGTTATACTCACCTAGTGTGGGATTGACACTACCCTGTGGCATGCTGATTGAGATGTTTCATGCTTCGTGACTTCTCAAAACAATTGAAGATGGCGTCGTCGCTTTGTGCAGACCACGAGCGACTGCCTTGCCTCTTATGATCAAACCATCGACGCATCGTTACACTCTAAGCTTCCTTCCAACCAGTGAGTTGTTCTGTACTGCGTGAACATGAAGCCTTTTCACGAATACAAAAATTTACTTCTAAGGAACTGTGTTGCATACGGTTATGCGATTTATTAGAGATGCTAGCTTAACTGATGAAGTTTTTGTGGATACACTTCACTGTACTCCACTCGTTGTTCGTAGAATATTTTGGTGACACTCTGTTTCTCTCCATGTCTTTGCCAGCATCTCTTCCGGAACCGCCTCTACAGAATCTCGTATTTGTACTGTAAAATGACACTTATTTTAATGTATCCCAACAAAAAAGGTCAAGAGAGTTTATGTCTGGGAACGCGGTGGCCATGACGTTGGACCGTTGCTACGGATCCTTACGTCCGGAAAGGTTTCATACAAGAACTGGCGAACATACTCGTCGTTAAATTTCTCTGAGGTCCAGCTTTATGTTCCCATAATGTTAGGTAAGTTGTTTCCATAATCATAGGCTTAGTGCGAGAGCATATTACTGTAACTGAGTTCTGTTTTACGCCATAGCAAACATTCACTTTCAAGCGGTCCCTTATCTGCTTTATCACGAAATGCGGGTTCCATGTTCTTCGCCCGCCATTCGCCCCCCACCCCCACCCCCCCAACCAATCCCCGCTCCGTTCACAGCCGGTTATCATGCCTTTCTCGGAGATATGACGAGTCACTTCATCGGAAAAACGAACTATATTAAGGTAGTCACTGTCTACATCTGGCTCCAGCATATTCCTAGCATATGGCTGCAAAGCTTTTAGGAGCTGCATTTTGTACGCGTGGAAATGCAGCCGGCTGTGGAAATCATCACAATGCTCTGAGGTACGCCTCTTTCTCTGGAAGCACGACCCGCTGACCTCCACAGACTCCGTTGAAATGGCGTACGCACCATGTCAACGGTGTCGTACTCACTTCAGGATTACCACGTCTTGCCTTGTTACCAAAATTGCCGGTAATTAGAAACTTTTCGTACTGTCTTTTGATGTATCTCACATCTGGCGGATTTTGACCATAAGCACATCGGAACATTCGCTGAATTATAATAGGTGACTGTATCTCATGAAACATCAACATTGAGCTTTCTTTATTCTGCCTGGAAGACATTGTGACGTCAGCACACTTAAATTATTCTGCTAGTAACGAGCGAGATAGAAAAGAAAACTGATACTTTCGTTGCACATTTAGCAATGTATCCACAAGAACTTTATGAATTAAGCTACATTGTTTTGAAAAAGCAGAAAGATATGTGGAAGTGTGTCCACAAAAAGCGTTAAAGCTAAGGTGCCATTTGTAACACAGTTTAGAGCTTTATCTAGCATAGTTCCTTAGAATTAAACTTTTGTTACCAGAGACAGAAATCTTACTCATAATCGTGTCACTCCATAGCCAGACTGCATCTTGTCGCTTCTTGTTAATAACTGATGTAAAATCATCACTATCTGCCCTTTATTCCTGTCAATTAATAAAATGGTTAACGCCTTGTAATTAATAATGTCAGTGGTTGCCACGAGTAATATTAATTACTTCTCTTCCCTGACGGCTATTTTGCACGTATTTCTTTCTACAGTTTAGGTGAAGCTATGTTAAGTAGCGTGGAGAAACACCTACACTCGTGCAGAGTTTCCGTTTTTACAAGCAGAATCACCAGGCCAAAGCACGGTTCAAAGGAATCTTGTCTTCTGCCGGAAAGTCGGAAAGTGCCTTCCTGGAATGCTATGTCAGCGGCATCCAGTCATAGATATAGATTTAGGGGTTCTATGAGAAGCGATCGGCTATCATTGCGAGCAGTAATCTCCCGGCGGGGTCAGGGATTTTCTCTGCCTCGTGATGACTGGGTGTTGTGTGATGTCCTTAGGTTAGTTAGGTTTAAGTAGTTCTAAGTTCTAGGGGACTGATGACCATAGCTGTTAAGTCCCATAGTGCTCAGAGCCATTTGAACCGTTTTTTTGAGCAGTAATTACTTTCTCTTGTAAATAGTCCAGGAAAATTAGTCCGAAATAAGGCCGCGCTGCTCAATAAATATGCAAAATCTGGAAGCAGTTTTAATCGACGTTAGGTATCCTAAATAAGAGTTTAATGAGTCTACAACAGTTTCTGGCTTATGGTAAACTTTTGTAGGCCGAAAAACCACTGAATTTTTGGAAGTTTTTCGGTTTTTCGCTTATTACTGGACAACGATACATCCTCCAGACAATTCCCAAGACACCAAAATGAGAGACCATTAACTTACGAGTAAAGTTACCTGCTCCAAAGCTAAAATCGGGTCAGACGTTTAGTCACAACCGGCTGTCAAAGATGAGTAATATTTACCAACTTGGCGGGAAAATGAGTCATGGTCACGTTCCAGCATCTCTAACTCAAAATCGGCTACTCTGAATTAAATATGTCGTGAAGTAAGATTGAAGAGTATCAAATTCTGTGTAAATAGATCTCGTAATTTCTAGAATTCTGTCAGTCCTTTCCAAACATACAAATAAAAACGTGAAAGTATTCGTAGCTTAATTTTCAGGTAAGACTTTTATGTGAAGTCGGATTACTTTTGAACCCAAAAATCATCGCCATTCGTCGAAATATTCTAATTTATGAGCAATTTTGTTCGGTACCCACCTATCTCGGTAGTTAGTTCTATTTGTTTATTTAATTATTCAATAGATAATTTATAATTTTTGTGTTAGTTACTTGTGTTTGGATTAATCATAGAAGTAGTACCTGAAAATAAAAAAAAGCATGTAAAATATTCACGGGGAACACTTTGGAGACTTCCAGTGCCCCTACGAGCCGTGAAGCGCAGAGCTAAGGTGAATGGTGAACCAGATCCTGTCAGTTCAGAAACAGTTTTTCGTCGAATCCCTTCCCACCACAACAACTCGAGCCACACTTCGTCTTTGAGTTAGCCCCACAAACATTAACGCTTTCTGATGCGACAGAGTAAGGTGCGAGACAAGAAAATAGACCTTTTTAACTGTTGAATCCAGCCAATGTTAAAAGTAGAAGCAACACATACTTTGTCCTTAACGCTGGGTTCCTCTTACACCGAGCTGTGTGGGATCTGACGAAATGTTTTTCTCCGTCCATGAAGAGTACGTGAACGACATCAAAAAGTCGATATTGGTGATCTGACGGTAAAGTCCGTGTACCTGGAAACCATGATGTCGCGGGATCGAATATCGATCGAACGATGGGTTTTTCGGTTTTCGTCTTAACCTAGCCGTCATCTCTCGACTATATAAGGAGTCGCCAAAAACGATGCATCATTCGGATACCTCGTTAAAGTATAGATCCCGCTTACGCGGTAGGATAACTGGGGTACATTAGGGACACACAAATCGCCGAAGTGCGGTCCAATAGAAATACCTACACCAGGCTACAGAGTAACACGAAATTATTACCTCAAAAAACAATTTGTGTTCAGTTACACCATAGTGCTTGATGGATCCCTTGGAAGAGCGCTGGATAAAGGATGAAATCTGTGAACACGCCCAAAGAGCTCAGGCTGTGTCATCCGCTTCTGTTTTAATGAGTGAGACAATGATAGTACTGCGCTGGATTAGCCCGTATGCAGTATCTTCCTTATGAAACCTGGAAACAATTCACATTCATCTACACCGCCAACAATTCCAAGCTCTCTGAACAAGCCAAAAAACAACTGCTATGTCTTCAGTGGCTGTGATCCCACCTCTATATTTTTTCCGGCAGGGAAAAATCAAATTTTTAAATATATTTCAAAAGAATGCAAAGCTCCAAAAGCCGCCTTATAATTCGTGGATTACAGCAGTAATCCTGTTAAGGTCGCTGATGCGGGAGTGAAGTTTATTGTCTGTTGCACACGGGTGGTGGCTCGGAGCATTTGAATGAATTTCGCCTGCAACCGTTGCAGATAGCTCTATCTAAAAATAATAACATAAGCTAGGAATCTTTGCCTCCCACCGAAGCTTCCGCTCGTCAGCACTCCCTCAGGGTCTACTTGCAGGTTCAGATCTGGAGGAACCATCAGCTGTATCCACTGAAATGCGGATGGAAGAACAGCAGATACGATCTGTCCTTCATTGCAACCACTAAACCACAACGGTCCTGGAACTGCTCAGAACAATATGCTGCACGTGCAGGAAGTTATGACAAGCAGCTTGTTCCCGCAGGAAAGTGTCTATGAAGTGCTAGGCTGTATTTAGCTATTACAAGGGCGCTTACATGCTTTACGTCTCTAACAGAAGAGGTCATCTTCTCGATTCGACCTAAATCGTCGATGCGACTGACATCGAGGAGAAAATCAGTTTAGATCCTGTGCCAGAAGAATTCGATGAATTGGATCACGACATTCCGTCCCAGGACCATCTTCCCCAAAATTAAAAAAAAACGTCAAAACAATTAATTGTAAACAAATGTAAATACACAATAATTACTGGTTAAAATAAACTCATAAATTGAAGTATTTTTCTATTAATAAAACCTTCAATTGAACTGTTTTTATTTTTTATTTTTTAATCCCAGATTTGAATATTTCGACGAATTTGGATGATTTTGGGCTCACAACTAAGTTGACTTCGCGAAATAGCCTGTAATGGAATAGTAGTGGATATATTAGAATATCTACACGCCATGTGTTACATTTATTTATCTTCAGAGACAAATGCCAAGCCCTGCCCCAATCATCGATCATCCGTAGAAAAACAAATTATTAATGTGGTATTAATGACGTGTAGGAGCGTCAGTCGCAAGGGATCAGAATTAGTCTTGGCTCTTAAAGATTATAAAAACCACTGTAACAGAAACACGGAGTGAATAACTGTGAAATCCTAGAGTCAGACTGGAATTAGTACGGAAAGGATGCATTATATGCCTGTGGTCGGAGCTTATATTTGCTGTAAAGCGGTCTATAATATATAGTAAGGTTATTGTACATTCTGAATGTGAAATAATACTAGTGAAGGTAAGCATCAAAGGTGTGTCAAAGATAGTAATCGGATGCTTTTATAGATCACCTGCCGCAGCAGAATGGAAGGGTCATCAAGGATTTGAATGAAATTAGTCTGGATATTTTCGCTGTAAAAGACAGAGTAGTCAGGGAACTTTTTTTACTTCCAAGAAACTAATAGACCTGAGCTTTTCGAATTGGTTAACGCAGAAGAAGAAAACAGTGAGTATAAGGCTGTTAAATCATCAGTAGTCAAGTGGCTGTTACGAAAGGCTTCCTGTCTCTTTAGACAGGAAGCTAACTGTAGAGTACCTGAGCAACATCAATGGATAAAATTCAAAATATAAGACCCGTATGTGCCGAATCAAAAAAGTAAAAAAAAAAAATAAGCCGGCGGTCTGAGGCGCCTTGTCATGGTCCGTGCGTTCCCCCGTCGGAGGTTCGAGTCCTCTCTGGGGCATGGGTGTATGTGTTGTCCATAGTGTAATTTAGTTTAAGTGAGGTTAAGTAGTGTGTAGGCTTAGGGATCGATGACCTCTGCAGTTTGGTCCTATTAGACCTTACCACGAAATTTCCAATTTGCCGAAAAAATTTTGTACAGTGGGAAACACCCATCGCTGTTCATTAGCCACGTCAGAACGTTGGTACGCAAGAAAACAGCGATTCATCCAAACTCTAAGCTAAATAAAAGAGTTGGTGATAAACGGAAGTATACTGAAACCCAAAGTGAGCATAAGGAGAGCAATATGAGGACCGTTCCGTGAATTCAAAAGTATTATATTGCGACTACTGCGACTAAGAATCAGACGAACGTCACTAATCGCATGGAAATCATCTACATAGTCTCTCACTGAAAACACTGGCACAGTACCTCAGAGTGGGAGAACGATGGCTGAAATTCCGATATTGGTTTTCCGAAATTGTTTCTATGCAGGAGATCATAGTATTCCTAATCAGCCCTTGCAGTAAGCCGAATTGTCAGATACTGAAATCAGAGATGGCTGAATAGAAAATAAGCTTAAATCACTGAACACCGAAAGGTATATAAGCCTGATGAGAATGCACAGATATTATGCGTATCAGCTTGTTTTCTTAACAGGAGCAGTTTATTGTAGCACATTGGAGCACCGAAGGACATGAAGCGACTGAATAAAGCGTCAGTCTCGTTTCCAAGAATTGTCAAACAAGTGCTCACAATTATAGATCTGTTATGGTGGTGTCAAACTGGTGTAGAATTGTGGAAAAAATTTTATGGTCACGCCTTATAACATTCAAAGAAACCGAAAATCCGCTGTATAATTATAAACGTTGATCATTCATAGATCTTACGAAAATCAACTCGATGTGTTCGCCATTGTGAAACAGAGCCCTGGTTGATGCTGCGATCCTGGCAATCCAGAAGGAATTCGATACAATTCCGTTGTGGAATTTGGAGAGTAGGGAACAGGTATACTATTTACAACAAGCGTATTATCTTGTAGTCAGCTCCTTCCTCTCCTCCCAGCTATTTTGTGCATGTAACATAGTATCTGTTTCAGTATACACTTGGGTACTCTTCCGGATTACACATTCTTATACATTTAATCTTTTAGTGCAATGTAATATAAGGTTGATTTGTTCATACCTTCTTTGTGTACGTCAATGTGTTTGAGTTTCTCATGAAGATACATAGCCGTACACTGCTCACACATTTTTATATAATCTGTCTTTGTACCACCATATTCTCTCACTGTTGTGTAGCCAATTCGCTTACTCAGAAATTGTGTGAGGATGGCATGTTCTTAGCGAAACATAAAATATATATTATTGTTGAGCATTAATACAGTGTATTTCAAATTCTAATACATCTGTGTTCCACCAATAACCAACGGAATTTTCCTCACAAGGTAAATACCTCAGTTCACAGAGTAATTCATTTACTCTAACAATGTGAAGAATGACATTTAACATATTTGAAACGAATTCGGTACAGAGAAAGACGCAAAAGATGCACAAATGTTTTATTTATTTAGTACAACATTTTTCGGGACAACGTGATCCCATTACCAACTTCTTAAAATTAATATTCCATCAGTCACAGAAAAAATTACCCAAGCAGCAAACATAAAATATATAACATGCAAGACAATACCTGACAACGCATGTTTGCTGCTTGCTTGTTCTTTTTTTATTATTCCTAATGGAATATTAGTTTTAAGAACTTGATAATGGCATCACGTCGTCCTGAAACAATTGTTAAATAATTCAGACATATAGACAACTGGTACGTCGCACCCTGTGCTGATATCATGAGAGAGTTGTTGTATGGCATCTCAACAGATCATTTGAAAACACTTTTACTCTCTAACGACATTGTAGACTGCTCCAAATATGTATATTATTCTGTTCTTCTGCAATAAAATATTGTTGTGTTAACTTATGAAGCGTTGATCTTTTCGGCGCAGACATCAGTTTCATTGAAGAATGTCACTTTGCAAATTTTGCCACCTGCTTCTGTTTTGCGTATCTCTCACATTAAACACGTTATTTGCAGGCCTCTACCTATACATCCTCGTGGTGGAGACTTTCACCGTGAAGAACATTGAGCTTAGTGCCTACGTGGCCATCGGATGGGGTAAGTAAGTAACATAAGTACTGGACCGCACTCAGTGACGCTACCGAAGGGCATCTGAATTGATCTATTAAGCAAATTAGAAATTTTGTAAGGTTGCTGATTTCGTTCACGTGGACTATTCACAGTGTTACAGGGTGGCCACTTAAGGCTTAAGTGCTCCATGTGGTGTGGGTTCTCCAGCAAGGATGGGAAAAACTAATCGATTGAAACCTATACCGATATTTTAATTCCGAATACCCGGCATTTTTCGGTATTTATTTGGTGTCGTTTATAATAACTGTTTTTTTATTTTTTACTAATAAACGAGTAAAAATATTGGAATATCAGTTAGCCATGGCAATAGTGCTAAAATTTTTCGTTTTTAAATAAACCTTTCTTAAGGAAGAAGTAATTTTTATATGTAAAATTTGTGCTATTTTGAAAGACTGTGTCATAACAGAAAATGAGAAAAGCGATCAGTGCTATTTTAATGACAATACAGGCAGAAACGATCAACATTCACATGAGATAAGGTTTGGTACGTCATTACTGAGACAATAACATCTCTGTTGCCGTGTGCCCTAGCTTAAAGTACGTGTGTACGTGCTGTGTTTAAGACTCGCTCACACCTGATCTGTACGGTAGTTTCTCGATGTCGTCGTCGGACATTAGCTTTATTGCAAAATGGAACCAGCCCTAAACTGGAAATATTTTTACGAAGTGACGTAACGATGAATTACAGCGCTTTATTTACTTAAAAAGACTAAAGATTTGGCTGCCGTTTCTGTGAAATAATAAGAGGAAGAAGATTGTGGCAACAGCAATTAGAGGAAGAAGATTGTTGCACCAGTAATAAATTAAGAAGTTGACAAGTATTCATTCATAATGCACAATAAAAATAGAACGCAGCTAATGTTCTGGCAGTGTCCACGTACTATGCCTATATCTGCTTGTAGCTCTTGGAAACGGACAAATTAACACAAAAAACAGACTTCTTCAAACTCAGTTTTCTCCCCCTATCACTCTCTGTTCGCCATGCCCAAACTCTGATATAATCCCTGATTACAAAATAACCCTTGAGCAGAGTTTCAAAAGATGAGAACCAGTACGAGAATGCTGGTGATTTTTTTCTGGTATTCAATCACTTACGACTTTCCTTTGTTCGATTTGTACGTTTATTACAGGAGATAATAGGGACAAAATACCAATAATCGGTTATTTCAGAACCCAGATATTCTGAGAAGATTTAACGATCAGGTTAACGTGTCGTGGAAAAAAAAAAGATATAAAGTAAAACCTATTGTTTCAGCGATAGACGCCGTCCGTATTCTCTATTACAACCATTTGTACTTGAAAACCACATACGCTATATAAATAAAATTACAACTGCGGTTGCGGAGCTAACAGTGCAAGAGCAATTTTACTTATTTATTGACCTGTGTTACTACACATGCACACAGCTGTGCTGCCGTGGCGCGAGCTGTGTCCCACAGGCAGTATGTGACGTCCATACGAGAAGACCGCAAGGGCAGTGCATCAGCAGTTGGCGCCCGTGGCACCCTTGCCGGACAAATAGAGGGTCAGCTCTAGTCGCATGACCAGAGGCGGCAGGGCTGGTGTGCACAACCTCTAGCCGTAGCGATTGGCCGAAAGCTTGCAAGTTTCCGAGCTCAACTATGAACGATCAGTGAAGGGCTGCTGTGTGAGGCATAGGCGACCGCCCAGCTGCGTCTAACCATCGAATCCCGTTTGAAGCCCGGGAACGAGACCAGCGGCTCCGACTAGTAGACTCAGCTGCTTGGTGTGTACTATAACAGCCGTCACGAAAACCGGCATCACAGTGTCATTTTACCGTCTTACAGCGTTGCCAGTTAGAGAAAATCTTAAATATTTAGTAAAAATTCCGAAAAAATATTAGATATCTAAATTTTTAGTGTAGAATATTATGCAATACTTTCTAAAAGAAAATTCTTGCCAGCTCCTACGAAAAAAATAAGAAATTACGTTATACCCAATGTTGAAGATAAGTAATTACTTAATTCCACCTGTTAATTAAACAGAACTACTGACGTACTTGCGCTGAAGAAATGCATTAGCATTACGAAAGTTTTTAAATTCGTGTGTACATACGCTGAAGAGCCAAAGGAACTGGTACAATTACCTTATATCGCGTAGGGCCATACGAGCACCCAGAAGTGGCACAACATGAAGTTTCATGGACTCGACTAATGTCTGAAGTAGTGCTGGAGGGAAATGACACCATGCATCCTGAAGTACTGTCCATAAATCCGTAAGAGTACGAGGGGCGTGGAGATCTCTTGTGAACAGCACATTGCAAGGCGTACCAGATAAGCTCAATAATGTTCATTTATGGGGAGTTTGGTGGCCAGCGACAGTATTTGAACTCAGAAGAGCCACTCTGTAGCAATTATGGACGTGTGAAGTGTCGCATTCTCCTGCTGGAATTACGCAAGTCAGTCGGAATGCACAGTCGACACGAATGCATGCAGGTGATCACACAGGATGCTTACGTACGTGTCACCTGCCAGAGTTGCATCTAGACGTATCAGTGGTCTAATATCACTCCAAATGCACACGCCCCACACCATTACAGAGCCTCCACCAGCTTGAACAGTCCCCTGCCGATATTCAGGGATTCGTGAGTTTGTCTCCATATCCACACACGTCCATCCGCTCGATACAATTTGAAACTTAACTCGTCCTACCAAGCAACATGTTTTCAGTCATCAACAGTTCAATGTTGGTGTTGACGGGTCCAGGCGAGGAATAAAGCTTTGTGTCGCGTAGTCATCAAGGATATACGAGTGGGCGTTCGGCTCCGAAAGCCCATATCAATGATCTTTCATTGAATGGTCCACACGCTGACACTTGTTGACGGCCCAGCATTGAAATCTGCAGCAATTTGCGGAATAGTTGCACTTCTGTCACGTTGAACGATTCTCTTCAATCGTCGTTGGTCCAGTTCTTGCAGAATCTTTTTACGGCCGCAGTAATGTCGGAAATTTGATCTTTTACCGGATTCCTGGTATTCACGTGACATGGTCGTGCGGGAGAATCCCCATTTCATCGCTACCTCGGAGATGCTGTGTGCCATCGCTCGTGCGCCGACTATAACACCACGTTCAAACTCACTTAAATCTTGATAAACTGCAATTGTAGCAACAGTATCCGAGCTAACAACTGCGCCACACACTTGTCGGAACTTTCTGACCGCAACGCCGTATTCGGCTTGTTTACATATCTCTATATTTGAATACGAATGCCTATACCAGTTTCTTTGGCGCTTCAGTGAATTTTATAGTGAAAAATGGAAGTATTCCGAGATACTGGATAAAATACCGTAAGAGTTATGAAACTGTCCCGTCTGTGTAGCGAAAAATGCCGTCCCTGATGTATTTGCGTTATTTTGGGCCTTGTGGGAAAGTCTAGCGAGAAAATTGTAAAGAAAATTATAAAATTAATTTTGGTAACATCTGAGATTTCATTATTGTCTCGTGTCACCTATGAACACATTTTATTTGCGTGAGACTGTGTGTGTGCCAGAGCGCGACTACAAGCGTGCCGTCGCCAAGATTTTTGTTCCGAATATTCGCATTAATATGGCCGAGAATATTTTCTATCTCACGAAAATTTTTTATGTGCAGTTCTTACTGATACTTTGTCACTGCACCCATCACCCAAATCGGCGATATACGCGATAGAAAACTAACTGCAGGTACTTTCAGGCCACTAGCTCCGTTGAAGTCGAGCAATATACATTCGTGCGTGTAGTTTTGTGAAAGCCAAATTTTATCTAAGTACAACACAAAATTATTGTCCTCGACAAGCAATAAGAACATTGCACACAAAACTGCATTCTTGCAGTTGCAAAGGCACTACATCCAGTAAAAATTGTCGTCCATCGTTAAACATTCTGAATCAGAAACCAAGTGCACAGAAGAGAAAGAACGGATATTTCTGAGCGAGAATAATTGACTTTTTTCACCGAGATCAACTTGTATTTTTCTATCGGTCGGATAATCTTATCGGTCGTGGTAACTAAGTACATCTCTACGCACTAACATTTTGTCAAAAGTGTCAAATTACGTGTATTTCCGTTGTCATTTATATTCCTTGCTTGGAGAATCAAGGCACAGGTTCATATGTAGAGATTCTGCGACGTTACTGAACGGTTAATAGGAAATACAGTCGGCTGCGCTTGCGCAGAATTGATATTATTTCTATTTTCTTCGCACTTAGTCAGATAGTTAACCTTCAGTACATCAAATACAACAATGTCTTCACGCCCTCTACGCATGCCCTTGCTTCTGTATTTCGTTGCCTAACAAAATACGTCTATGCGCTATTCCCCGGAACCCTGAAACCACACGTGAACACACAATATCGGATGGAAACCATGACGATGACGTACCTTACTGCCAACAGAATGGCAACGAAGCTATGAGGTGGGCGAATCCCAGCTCTTACCCCTCTGAACTGCAGGCAGCGTGTGCGACCTTGACGTATCTAATTTCGTGACGGCCACTCTAGCAGTACAATCGACAGATGACAGACGGGGAAACTGCGTCTGCAGAACACAAGATGCCGAATTATTTTGCCCTATGAAACAGGAGTATTTATACTTCATCTGGCTGCTTGTGTTGTCACAGGAGGCGGGTTCATATTACGTATTCGGCTGTGGAAATGTCACGCTGCGCTACACTTGCAGCAAAATGGTATAGCACCAACGTTCGAACGCAGCACAGCCGTTTTTCCGGCGTCCTGAAGTTTCTGCCAGCATTATCAGCGCCCAGCTGTGGAACTGCCACTGTGAACTTACCTGCATGTAAATCCACTCGTTGCAAAGGTATACTCCCAGTTTGGGCTGCAACACAGGAGTTAAACTTCTTCAGTATTCTATTCATGTTACTTTCTGCGTATGTAATGAGTGTCTCCTCATTGTAGAAGAAATATTTGCGTATGGGGTCAGAACCTGTTCCTGTCAGGGTTATTAAAAAAGAGGCTGGGTGTGGGAAGGATAGGGATTTGTTTCTCGAGTTTCCACAACATGGTCTTTACCAGTCGGACAGTATCCGTGTAGAGTGTGGAGTGTCACGTGTCCATCTAGATTACGCTGTTCCAACGCTGCCCGTGGGGCAAGGGCGTCGTTGCTCGGGTGGTCACGTGCAGCTAGCGTAGGCCCTATTGCGCGCATTCTGCATATGATCGAGGTCTTTGGCCACCAATGACCGAATGTCCTCGCTTTGTGCAATTCAACTGCGTATAATACAGCCTAGCAGCATGGCCATCCACTTGTCAAACATTTGCCCACCCGTGTCCACCTGTTCACCTGCCCACCCGGCCGCCCTGGGCAGGTACGTGAGCTGAAACAATAGCAACTAGATACTGTAAACGACTCTGATGATAGAAAATTAAGTTTTCCACCTGCAATGTCGCGAGGGTCAGAGATTAAGAGATATTCAGAGAGAAACTCTATATTGGCACACTTTACAGTCTTGTTTCGAAGCATCAAAATGAGCCAACAAACTTAAGATATCCTTTCAGTGACCTAGTCACCACAAAGATAGAAGTGAAACGGAAATTCCAACACTGGTTCACAACTTTATACCAATCAACAATTTTCAATTTTCGCTGTCGGCAGAATGATAGTTACCATTGCCAAAGTGACGCTGTTATTCTAATCTGTATAAAGCATTTGTCACAATTGCGTTCATCACACAGTTATGTTAATACAGGGAATGTGAGAATTTTTGACTGATGTGAGCGAGAACTGATATTTAAACCATTATCTCTGCATATAAAACTATAATTTAAAAATTATTTTGTCGGTTTTAGAAGTATGATCGAATAATCCAGAGTAGTAGTCCCCTTTTACCGAATTTTCTTCAAGAACTCTAAATTGTAGGTATACCACTGAAGTATCAAATGGTCCAAATGGCTCTGAGCACTATGCAACTTAACTGCTGAGGTCATCAGTCGCCTAGAAATTAGAACTAACTAAACCTAACGAACCTAAGGACATCACACACATCCATGCCCGAGGCAGGATTCGAGCCTGCGACCGTAGCGGTCGCTCGGTTCCAGACTGTAGCACCCAGAACCGCACGGCCACTCCGGCCGGCCACTGAAGTATCCGCAACAATATTAATCACTGAGTCATAGAACTGCCATTAGTCTCAAATGGCAAACCACCTCCGCTAGGACCTCGCCTAGTCAGCGGTGCGGGTTTCCCGCAGCGTCCTCTACGCTCCTCCGAGTGTGGGACCTTACCATCATTCACAAAATACCCTTTCTCTATTATGTGTAATTCCGTTGCATTCTTCATAATTGTGAATCTATGATCAGAATTTATTTTGTCACAGGATTTTCCTGCCGGTAAGTGTCTTCTAGAACATTATTCCTTCCTGTTCTACTGTAATTGTCATCTTCGTGCCGGCCGGAGTGGCCGAGCGTTTCTAGGCGCTACAGTCTGGAACGGCGCGACCGCTACGGTCCTGCCTCGGGCATGGATGTGTGTGATGTCCTTAGGTTAGTTAGGTTTAAGTAGTTCTAAGTTCTAGGGGACTGATGACCACAGCAGTTGAGTCCCATAGTGCTCAGAGCCATTTGAACCATTTTTGTCATCTTCGTATCCATCACTTGATCCCATGTTTGTGTATTTCGCTGGTGGTTTGGGTGAGGACTGTTTTCCACAACCGGTTGCCACCTGCAGGAAATCTTTAAGTACCTCTCGTTCTTTTCCTCGCAACCAGCGCCCTCCTTAATTCTGCCTCCTTTTGTCTTCGTTATTGCCCTTCCCTATCACGTAAGTTCACTTAATTTCCTCAAATATTCTGCTTCCATGTCATCAGCTGATATTATGTAATTCAGCAATACGAGTGTACATCGACGGGGTTCCTTACCGTAACCCTCTCTTTTTTTTTTTTTTTTTGAGCCGTCAGTCTTCTGATTGGTTTGACGCGACCCGCCACGAAATCTTCTCATGTCTCAACCTTTCCATTATATAGTAGCGCTTGCAACCTACATCCTCAGTTATTTTCTGGAAGTATTGCAGTCTCTGCCTTCTCTTAAGCTCCCTCTGCTACCATGGAAGTCATTCCCTCATATCTTAACTGATGTCCTGTCATCCTGTCCCTTCTCCTTGTCAGTGTTTTCCTCATATTCCTATCCTCCCCGATTCTGCGCAGAACCTCCTCAGTCCTTAGCTTATCAGTCCACAATATTTTCTATATTCGTCGGTAGAACCACATCCCAAATGCTTCGATTCTCTTGTGTTCCGTTTTTCCCAAAGTCCATGTTTCACTACCATACAATCCTGAGCTCCAAATGTACGTTCTCAGAAATTTCGTCCCCAAAGTAAGGCGTATGATTCATACTAGTACACATCTCTTGGCCAGGAATGCCATTTCTGCCAGTGCTAGTCGGCTTTTGATATCCCCCTTGCTCCGTCGGTCATTGGTTATTTTGCTGCCTGTGTCGTCTTCCATCGATTTAATCTCAATCCATATTCTGTACTCACTAGAATATTCATTCCATTCAGCAGATTGTATAATTCTGTCTTCATTTTCTCTCAGGATGCCAATGTTAATAGCGAATCGTAGCATTCATATCATTTCACCTTGATTTTCAATTGTACTCCTGAAACTTTCTTTTATTTCCATCTTTGCTTCTTGGATGTACAGATTTAACAGTAGAGGCGAAAGACTACAGCCCTGTCTTACATCCTTTTTAATCCGAGCACTTCGTTCTTGGTCGTGCACTCTTATTATTTCCTCTTGGCTCTTATGCATATTGTATATTATACATATTGTATGTTACCTGTCTCTCCCCTTAGTTTACCTGAACTTTTCCCAGAATTTCGAACATCTTGCACAATTTTACATTGTCGAATTCTTTTTCAAGGTCGACAAATCCTACGAACGTGTCTTCATTTTCTCTTTAGTCTTGCTTGCATTATCAACCGCAACGTCAGAATTCCCTCTCTGGTGCCTTTACCTTTTCTTAAGCCAAACTGATCGTCATCTAGCCCATCCCCAGTTTTCTTCTCTGTCCTTCTGTATATTATTCTTGTCAGCAACTTGGATGCATGGGCTATTAACCTGACTGTGCGATAATTCTCGCACTTGTCAGCTCTTGCAGTCTTCAGTATTGTGTGCATGATATTTTTCCGAAAGTCAGATGGTATGTCGCCAGACTCATATATTGTACACACCAACGTGAATAATCGTTTTGTTGCCACTTTCCCCAATTATTTTAGAAATTTCGATTGAATGTAATCTATCACTACTTCTTTATATGATCTTAAGTCTCCAAAACTCTTTTAAATTTTTATTCTAATAATGGCTGCCCTATATCTTCTAAATCGACTCCTGTTTCTTCTTCTATCACATCAGACAAATCTTCCCCTTCATGCACGCTTTCAGTCTACTCTTTCCACCCATCCGATCTCTCCTCTGCATTTAATAGTAGAATCCTCATTGCACTCTTAATGTTACCACCCTTGCTTGTTATGTCACCGAACGTTGTATTGACCTTCCTGAATGCCGCGTCCGTCCTTCCGACAATAATTTCTTTTTCGATTTTTTCACATTTTTATGTAGCCATTTCGTCTTGGCTTCCCTACACTTCCTGTACATTTTGTTCCTCAGCTATTTGTATTTCTGTATTCCTCAATTTGCCGGAACATTTTTGTACTTCCTCCTATGTTTCTTTCGGAGTTACCTTCATTGTACCTATGGTTTTCTTTCCTACTTCTGTGATGGCCATACAGTCCTCTTCAACTGTGCTATAGTCTGAGCTGTTCCTTATTGCCGTATCTTCAGCTTTAGAGAACGTCAAGCGAATCTCGTCATTCCTTAGTACTTCCGTATCCCACTTCTTTGCATAAGGATTTTTCCTTGTTAATGCCTTAACCGCCAGCCTACTCTTCATCCCTACTACTCGTACGATGTGATCTGAGTCTATATCTGCTCCTGAGTACGCCTTACAAACCAGTATGTGATTTCGGAATCTCTGTCTGACCATGATGTAATCTAACTGAAATCTTCCCATTATCACCCGGCCTTTAGCAAGTATACATCCTCGTCTTGTGATTCTTTAACAGACTGTTCGTTTTTACTAACTGAAATTTATCACAGAACTCAATCAGACTTTCTCCTTTCTGATTTCTTGTCTCTAGCTCATATTCTCCTCTAACGTATTCTTCTGCACCCCCCCCCCCCTCCCCAACAATTGCATTCCAACCCCCAATGACTACTAGATATTCATCTCCCTCTACGTACTGTATTACCCTTTCAATATCCTCATGTACCTTCTCTATCTCTACATCTTCAGCTTGTGACGTCGGCATGTATACCTGAACTATCGTTGTCTGTTTTGTTTGCTGTCGATTCTGATAAGGACAACCGCATCACTGAACTGTTGACAGTAGCAATCTCTTTGCCCTACCTTCCTATTCATAACGAATCTTACTCCCGTTACACCATTTTCTGCTGCTTTTGATATTACTCTATACTCATGTGACCAGAAATCTTTGTCTTCTTTCTCATTTCACTTCACCGACTCCTACTATATCTAGATTGAGCCTTTTCATTTCCATTTTCAGATTTTTCAGTTTCCCTATCACTTCAATCTGCTAACATTCCACGCCCCGAATCGTAGAACATTATCATTTCGTTGATTATTGAGTCTTTTTCTCATGGTCACCTCCCCCTTTACAGCCCCCTCCCGGAGATCCGAATACGGAAATATTCCGGAATCTTTTGCCAATGGAGGGATCATCATGACACTGCATAGGTAGCAGAATCATTTACTTCGCGATCCACAAACTTGATGTTAAGTTTCTCATTGTTCTCATTTCTGCTACTTCTCATTACATTCGTCTTTCTTTGATTTACTCTTAATCCATACTCTGTACTCATTAGATTGTTCATTCCATGCTGCAGATCCTGTGATTCATCTTCACTTTCACTGAAGACAGCAATGCTGTCAGCCAATGTTATCATCGGTATCCTTATATCTTGACTTTTAATTACTCTCTGGAATCTTCCTCTTATTTCCACTAATACCTGTTTAATATAATATCAGCCTGTATGATTACTAGTTTCCCGGTAGTTTCATAACTTTGTTACATTCCACCGTTATCCATAGTTTCCTGAGAGAATATTAACCTCTAACCGCCATCTTTACATTGGCCTTTGCTGAACTGAGAATGATTTCTAGTACAAATCGCAAGATTTTGACCTTCATCGTAAATCATTTTTGTTCAGAAACTAAGCAGTAGCTAAAAGCAAACCTAGGATCACTAGACCTTGGTGTCACTGAATGTAATAACTGAATATAAAGTATATTACTTTGACAGGACTACATTTGGTGTTTAGCATATTCCCCCTCTTTCATTTTCTCTCTGTCTCCGTCGCTCTTTTCCACACACTCTCATTTTCTCCTTCGCTTCCTCAATCTCTGTTCCTTTATAACCTTTTCAAACTCTTACATCAGCGTAATTCTCGTTTCGTGATCTCTCATAAGGGAAGCACACCACATCATTTAGAACAAAACAATTTGTTTCAACCCATGTTTAGCTAAAATTATGTGAGTATTGACCATACAGCTCTCTTCCTAAGAGCGCTTTCTTCAAACTGAAACGATGAATTAACACTCCGGTAGCTAAAAAGTTAGTTATTTTTCTAAAAAATCTTATTCAAATTTTTCAGATATTTAATACACCGTGGGACATGAAACTTTTTTGTATCTTGAATGCCTACACGGAATCCTTTGCGTATGTGAAAATGCAGCAGTACTCCACTAGTTCCACTTTCAGCAGCACGTTCCCTCATCAACGATGGTTTGAACGTATTTACAAGGGGGCGGAGAGCACTGCAACGTCCTTAAAAATTACTTTGAGACAGATGATTGCTTTACTTTAATTGCAAGCAACTACACTACGTAAACAGAATCTCTATATGACATTATTTGTACAGTTTTCATCAATACAACGATTTTAGTGCTACTGGTGTTGCGCTGTGGTTATATTCAGATGTATGTAGAAAACTGGCACTGTAATGTAAACAGATTTCACACAGAAAATGGGAAGTGGTCGTGGCTGTTTTGACCTGTGGTCCGCCACTAGTATCGATCCTCTGCGGTCATCAGCTTCGGTCCACCGCACCCCCTGTACACAGGATGACGTATGCGTCTGTGTATTTAAGGCTGAATTTTTGACGTGTCATGTTGCCTGTTTGACAACATGTCGATCATAGCGACTGTAATTTTACTGTGATACGCATCAAAGTTTACCACTGAATCCCGTGAGACACGTATTTCCAGAGAGATAAGCGTAGTTTCTGCCCAACATTATTCAGGCCGGCTGATAAGCGATTCCGTGCCTATCAAGTCATTCTGTCGTGGTTGTTATTGGTTCACTTTGATCGACTAAGACGCAAACAAAGCACAGTCTAGATCAGAGGTCTCGTGAAGGTGCATTTCTTCCCACGTGTCACTCACTGCTGTAAATGGAATTGGTACTAAAGGGATATACAGGGTGAGTCACCTAATGTTACCGCTGGATATATTTCGTAAACCACATCAAATACTGATGAATCGATTCCACAGATCGAACGTGAGGAGAGGGGCTAGCGTAATTGGTTAATACAAACCATAAAAAAATGCACGGAAGTATGTTTTATAACACAAACCCACGTTTTTTTTTAAATGGAACCCCGTTAGTTTTGTTAGCACATCTGAACATATAAACAAATACGTAATCAGTGCCGTTTGTTGCATTGTAAAATGTTAATTACATCCGGAGATATTGTAACCTAAAGTTGACGCTTGAGTACCACTCCTCCGCTGTTCAGTCGTGTGTATCGGAGAGCACCGAATTACGTAGGCATCCAAAGGGAACGGTGATGGACCTTAGGTACAGAAGAGACTGGAACAGCACATTACGTCCACCTTTTTATTGGTCTTTTTCACTGACGCACATGTACATTACCATGAGGGGTGAGGTAAATGTACATACGTGGTTTCCGTTTTCAATTACGAAGTGGAATAGAGTGTGTCCCACTGGAAACGCATCGACGTATGTGGTATCAGCATGATGGTGCACCTGCACATTCCGCAATTAACACTAGGCTGACCCTTGACAGGATGTTCGACGGGCGTTTCATAGGACGCATAAATTGGCCAGCCCGTTCTCCTGATCTTACACCTCTGGACTTCTTTCTGTGGGGTACGTTAAAGGAGAATGTGTACCGTGATGTGCCCACAACTCCAGAGGATATGAAACAACGTATTGTGGCAGCCTGCGGCGACATTACACCAGATGTACTGCGGCGTGTACGACTTTCATTACGCCAGAGATTGCAATTGTGTGCAGCAAATGATGGCCACCACACTGAACATCTATTGGCCTGTCATGTCGAGACACACTCTATTCCACTCCGTAATTGAAAACGGAAACCACGTGTGTACGTGTACCTCAGCCCTCATGGTAATGTACATGTGCGTCAGTGAAAAAGACCAATAAAATTGTGTTAGCATGTGGACGTAATGTGCTGTTCCAGTCTCTTCTGTACCTAAGGTCCATCACCGTTCCCTTTGGATCCCTACGTAATTCGGTGCTCTCCGATACACACGAGCGAACAGCGGAGGAGTGGTACTCAAGCGTCAACTTTAGGTTACAATATCCCCGGATGTAATTAACATTTTACAATGCAACAAACGGCACTGATTACGTATTTGTTTATATGTTCAGATGTGCTAACAAAACTAACGGGGTTCCATTTAAAAAAAACGTAGGTTTGTGTTCAAAAACATACTT
This sequence comes from Schistocerca nitens, assembly GCF_023898315.1. NCBI lineage: Eukaryota > Metazoa > Arthropoda > Insecta > Orthoptera > Acrididae > Schistocerca > Schistocerca nitens. Next base: position 404,066,683 of record NC_064617.1, read on the forward strand.
CCGAGCATTTTTTTTATGGTTTGTATTAACCAATTACACTAGCCCCTCTCCTCACGTTCGGTCTGTGGAATCAATTCGTCAGTATTTGATATGGTTTACGAAATACATCCAGCGGTAACGTTAGGTGACTCACCCTGTATATTACGTATATTTGCTTGCGTAGGCACTATGAGCACAGTCCCTATGCTGATACCCTGATCAAGTTGATACTCATGCAAAAATAATAATTGAACTAGATAATTAAAATATTAAAGAACAAGATTAAAATGGTGATTAAAACACCAACAAGGGAAAGAAAGATGAATAAGTGAAAAACAAAAAATTCACTATGAATCTCAATCTGAATGTAGTAAAGGATATATTACCGAAGGATGGAGAAAGAAAAATTTTCTGGCAATAAGGTGGATGTTGCAGCACAATAGGCCGCAACATTGCTTAATTTCTGTCAACAGTTTTCTCACGGTATTCCCAGAGCTCTGAAGACTTTGGCGATATTTTCATTTAATGATCATCACTGTTGAAAATAACTACTGAAACGGATAAGAGGTAGCAAAGAGCGTACGATTCTTCGTTGCTAAAGCCAGCAGTATCAAAAATTCAATCTTGAAGTCAACCTCAACACATTTTCTACTGAAAATTCAAATTTCTTGTTGGAGTCACAGGACAAATCTGCAAATTATTCTTCAGCATTTAGTGAGAGGTTTTTCACGTGCTGTACTCCTGTGGCAAAAAGATTCTTCAATTCCTTAAACTGTTCGAGCATTTTACATAATGTTTGACGTGGGGATGAGAAAAACCGACCCGATAAAACCAATATCGGTACTTGTTGTCTTTCCGGTATTTGATTGGTTTCAGCTATTTTCTTTAATTATAAAAAACAAAATATCTGTTACCCATAGCAACAGTGCAAACATTTTTCGTGTTTAAATAAACCTTTTTTAAAAGATAAGTAACTTTTATTCGTAAAATCTGGAGTGGTTTGAAGTATAAATGGGAAAAGCGTTTAGTGCTTTTTTAATGACAGTGCTGGCAGATCCTAGGACTGAACACTTGACATAAGAACTGGTACAGCATTACTGAGACATTGACGTCCCTGTTACCTTACGTCGTAGCTCACGGTCGCCTGTACGTGCAGTGTGCAAGATATGCTCCCATCTAGTCTACACAGTAGTCTCTCGTTGTCCTTGCTGACATCCATTTTATTACAGAATGGCACCTACCCTAGTCTGGAAATACTTTTACGAAGTGACGTAGTACTGAGGTACGGTGCTTCTTGTAATTTAAAAGATTAAAGATTTGTCTAATATTCATATGAAATAATAAAAGAGGAAGGAAATTATGGTAACAGTAATAAACTAAAACTTAAGAAAAACTCATTAATACACTGAAGCGCCAAAGAAACTGGTATAGGCATGCGCAGTGAAATACAGAAATATGTAAACGGGCAGAATACGGCTCTGCGGTCAGCAGTGCCTATACAAGAAAAGTGTCTGGCGCAGTTGTTAGATCGGTTACTGATGCTACAATGGCAGCTTACCAATATTTAAGTGAACATCTTATAGTTGGCGCACCAGCGATGGGACACAGCATGTCCGAGGTAGCGATGAAGTGGGTACTATCCCGTACGACCATTTCATAATTGTACCGCAAATGTCACTAATCTGGTAAAACAGCAAATCTGCAACATCGCTGCAGCCGGGCATAGATCCTGCAAGAATGGGACCAACGACGACTGAAGAGAATCGTTCTGAGTGACAGAAGTGTAGCTCTTTCGCAAATTGCTACAGATTTTAATGCTGGACTATCAACAAATGTCAGCGTGCGGACCATGCACCGAAACATCATCGATAAGGGCTTTCGGAGCCAAAGGCCCGCTTGTGTACCCTTGATAACTGCACGACACAAAACTTTACTCTTGAAAGACATCTTGTTTACGCCAGTGACTGTTAAACTTTTTATTTCCACTATTGCAATTTCGGCCTTACGCCATTATCAAGTGCAGATGTTTTGGCTTTAAGCTATGTCTACTTTATACAAGATGACACATTTATATGTCGTTATCATTTGCTGTTATATACAGTACATCTGGCACTTGCTTCAGAGCAAGACATTGTTGAATGAGGGGCTCTGCAGCAGATAATCGCTACCTACTCCCATATAGGCTGAACGATTCCGTCAGTTAAGACTGCAGTGGACACAGGACCATTGAGGCTGGACCGTCGATCAATGTAAACTTATTCCCTGGAATAAGCAAACGGTCTGGTTTGAGCACGCTGTCATCCAGGTGCGTGGCAGCTCGACACATGCATTGCGCGAAGTACGTAGGCCAGTAGTTGCAGTATTATGGTTCAAATGGCACGAAGCACTATGCGACTCAACATCTGAGGCCATCAGACCCCGAGACTTAGAACTACTCAAACATAACTAACCTAAGGACATCACACACAACCATGCCCGAGGCAGGATTGGAACCTGCGACCGTAGCAGCAGCGCGGTTCCGGACTGAACCGCGTAGAACCGCTCGGCCACAGCGTCCGGCGTAATATTATGCTGTAGGACTATTCAGCTGGGTCCTCATGAGCCTGAGATAGTAATCACATGCAAAATGACTGTTATGGACTATGTGAATGTTATTGCAGACCACCTACATCCTTTCATGCTTGACGTCTAACCCGACGGCTATAGCATCTTCCAGCAGGATAACTGTCCGTGTCGCAAGGCCAGAATCGCGCTACAGTGGTTCGAGGTGCATGTTGTGAACTCGTGATGAAGTCTCGGCCACTAAATTTGCCTGATCTGAAACCGAGGAAATATCAGGCGACAGCCAGCTTACGGGAATTTCGTAACCTGTGCGTAGACATCTGATGCTACATACCTCTGAAAATCTACCAAGGATTTGTCGAACCCATGCGACGCAAAACTTCCGCTGTATTGCGTTCCAACACACAATTAAACAGGTGGCCATAATCTTTTGCTTCGTCAGTATGTGTTTGTACGTAAAAATTTTGCTTCTCGAATTTCTCGAATATATCTAACAGGTAGCATAATTTCCACAGCCAATTTTTGCAGTGGAAGAAACTGACATATTCTTAGTTAATCTGACAAAAATAATATTTCCAATTCTTTCCTATAAGAACCAGTTCAGAGCTTATTTGCTTGAAAACCATTGCACTTTTGAAGCTACTAATTTTGTTTTGAAATTCTATTCCATTTCATCAAATAAGTTTGCGAAAAGAAGAATGCTAAGTACGTGTCATCTAAGCTGGTAACTTTAACTACAGTTTGTAATACAGCATCAGACCTGAAGATTTTCTGGTTGCTAAGTGCTTACGACGAACCATCCAATAAACAAAAGTAGGACCAATGGTTGCAGATTAACTTTAATAACGTGAGACCCTGTTCTTTTACCGTCATTGCCACAGCGCCGTTGGTTTGTACTCCAACACTTTTATTCAGTAGAAAGCTCATCATTCGAAAGCTTCATAGGTTTTGAAAAGCCTCACCGTCAGTAACAATTTACAATAATGGCCTAAAAAATAGTAAATCTTCGTTGGCACTATCGGTATGACGATAACTGACACATATCACAAGAGGCGTGGAATTTATAGTAACAGTCGATTCATTCTAAATTGTCCACATCTATTTTTTATTTTACTTGATTCCAATAGCCGTTCAAAAACTTTTACATGTTTATTGGAATAGAAACCCTGATGTTTTTTAAGTAAAAATCTTTTTAAGTTTTAGGTTTCATGCCTTCACTAGCTAATCTTTCACTACAAGTTAAGACATTCAGTAGTTACTGAAATAAATGTAAATCTGTTAACGGCCTATTTTCTAGAGTTCAGCCGAGTTGTTTTTATTTTTGTACACGACATTTTGACCTCATGCACTGAGAGCAATATGTGTACTTCTTGCCGTGACTCAAACCAGCATTTGAAGAATTGCTAGCGTCGCCAATCTACACTCCTGGAAATTGAAATAAGAACACCGTGAATTCATTGTCCCAGGAAGGGGAAACTTTATTGACACATTCCTGGGGTCAGATACATCACATGATCACACTGACAGAACCACAGGCACATAGACACAGGCAACAGAGCATGCACAATGTCGGCACTAGTACAGTGTATATCCACCTTTCGCAGCAATGCAGGCTGCTATTCTCCCATGGAGACGATCGTAGAGATGCTGGATGTAGTCCTGTGGAACGGCTTGCCATGCTATTTCCACCTGGCGCCTCAGTTGGACAAGCGTTCGTGCTGGACGTGCAGACCGCGTGAGACGACGTTTCATCCAGTCCCAAACATGCTCAATGGGGGACAGATCCGGAGATCTTGCTGGCCAGGGTAGTTGACTTACACCTTCTAGAGCACGTTGGGTGGCACGGGATACATGCGGACGTGCATTGTCCTGTTGGAACAGCAAGTTCCCTTGCCGTTCTAAGAATGGTAGAACGATGGGTTCGATGACGGTTTGGATGTACCGTGCACTATTCAGTGTCCCCTCGACGATCACCAGTGGTGTACGGCCAGTGTAGGAGATCGCTCCCCACACCATGATGCCGGGTGTTGGCCCTGTGTGCCTCGGTCGTATGCAGTCCTGATTGTGGCGCTCACCTGCACGGCGCCAAACACGCATACGACCATCATTGGCACCAAGGCAGAAGCGACTCTCATCGCTGAAGACGACACGTCTCCATTCGTCCCTCCATTCACGCCTGTCGCGACACCACTGGAGGCGGGCTGCACGATGTTGGGGCGTGAGCGGAAGACGGCCTAACGGTGTGCGGGACCGTAGCCCAGCTTCATGGAGACGGTTGCGAATGGTCCTCGCCGATACTCCAGGAGCAACAGTGTCCCTAATTTGCTGGGAAGTGGCGGTGCGGTCCCCTACGGCACTGCGTAGGATCCTACGGTCTTGGCGTGCATCCGTGCGTCGCTGCGGTACGGTCCCAGGTCGACGGGCACGTGCACCTTCCGCCGACCACTGGCGAAAACATCGATGTACTGTGGAGACCTCACGCCCCACGTGTTGAGCAATTCGGCGGTACGTCCACCCGGCCTCCCGCATGCCCACTATATGCCCTCGCTCAAAGTCCGTCAACTGCACATACGGTTCACGTCCACGCTGTCGCGGCATGCTACCAGTGTTAAAGACTGCGATGGAGCTCCGTATGCCACGGCAAACTGGCTGACACTGACGGCGGCGGTGCACAAATGCTGCGCAGCTAGCGCCATTCGACGGCCAACACCGCGGTTCCTGGTGTGTCCGCTGTGCCGTGCGTGTGATCATTGCTTGTACAGCCCTCTCGCAGTGTCCGGAGCAAGTATGGTGGGTCTGACACACCGGTGTCAATGTGTTCTTTTTTCCATTTCCAGGAGTGTATTTGAAGTGGAGTTCGACATCCGCCAACGGCTGCGACCTTTGATGCTCGTATGTTTCTCGGAACCCGCAGTGTTAATGCTTGAAACGAAACGTTCTTTCAGGGATTTCCAGTTGTGATAGGTGAGAGGCCTGACGAGATATTAATAAGTCTAGTTTATTTTTATGGCCTTCTTAATTACCTTGTCCAAGGTATGTGACATTTCTGCCACATTTATGGTGTCGTCACATTACGTTTCGTGATTATAATCTAGGCAGCGCTCGGAGACAGTTGGTTTGCTTCGCTACTTTAGTCGGATGTGACGTTGATGTTCGTTGCACCTCTCCTCAACTGCCCTAAAGTCTGCCCCACATGCGACATATCATTTTCGCATGGAAAACAGTACGCAGCCGGCTTTCGGAGACCTTGTTATTCTTGGAAATGACAAAGAATACTTTTTATCATTGTCAACAGGAGCTAAATACATTGAATGTCATGTTTTCGTAGGAGCCTACAGATCTTTCTGGATACTCGTCCAAATAACGAAAAAAGAAGAAAAAGGAAAAAAAAACGCTCTGGGCTTTTTTTCTTTGTTTCTCAGTCTCAGCCTCTTCCTCAGTCGTTGATTTTACTACTCTTTCCTTCGGAACACAATTCGTAAGTCTTAAAATTCTTCGGGGATAATTTCTTTGTCAAACAATGATCGAGGCCTGTAAAGCAAAGCCTCTAGCACGGAATTTCTTGGTGACCCATCATCATCCAGTCGTCTTGATAACGACTCGAAACACTAGAATAGTACCATAGAATAGGTCATGCTAGCCGCTTACGTTAAAGATACTCTAAATGTTCTTCTCAATAAATGTAGCCTTGCATTTCCTCTCCCTGCTGCTACTGATATCACGCGTTCCACCTCACAAATTATAGACATTCATCCGATGTGAAGATGATCCAGATGCTTGTCACTAATCCTGTAATCGAATACTCTTAAGTTATTTATCCGTGCTGTGGGCAAATATTGACATTTATAGTTAGCTGACATTCAGTTCATAAAGTGGAAACGATGTCAAAGTTAATCTGCACTGTCTGTTTGAAACCAACCAGCGACGATTCTTTCCGTTAGATAAAGCACAATGCGTTAACAGTGTGAGAAAATTTGATCCATGACTTTCAAATGCGTGGACTTCAGGAATTTTCATACATCGCTCTGTGAACCTGCCCGTCTAATCTGCTCACCAGGTACGACCTGCATTCCTTTCCAGTTACGCAAGACTATGCCTTGGGCAAGACTCGTAACAACTATGAGCGACGAAAGGGGTGAATTCCTCAGTACATTCCTCATAAAATTTACTGTGTATCTAATTGGAGCCGAATACCTTATTCGCATAGAGTAATTTGCGTTTTTCTTTACTAGTACGAGTACTTGTATCTGTATCTGATAATTGTGACTATGTACGAGGTTCAGCCGCTCATCGTGCAGCAGAAATCTCATATGCAAATGCATCTTCAAAAGTAAAATTTCATATGTAGGCTTTCTCTCATTGTCTTGAATTTCAGAACAGCTTTGATCCAAGAGAGTAAGATCATGGTTTCGATCGGTTAACCGTATTTATAAGATTTGTAGAAGGGTAATTGCCTACATCTGTCAGAAAACTGATGTAAAGTATATTTAGCCTTCGGCTGTACATGTGCCACTAAATGTCTCAACCGGTTTCACTTATTACTAGCATCATCACTGGAGGAATAGCTGTACAGCGAAAACTTGATGTTAACATCGTTTCGATTTTTCGATGTATAGATGAAGTGATGATTCTTGTAATAAGAGAAACCGATTGAGAAATGAAGGTGCAGATGTACAGACGAAGACTCAAGATGCTTACTTCAATCACATTTATTTATTCATTTATTTATTTGAAGGGCATATTTACTTTAAATTTCTGAAAGATCTTTCGGAAGAAAGAGACTGTGGAACTTATTGTGCGCATGACGCACAGCTCTGACAGGCAGTACAGGATCTCTAAAAGTTTCCTTTATTCATTGCACTTCCTTTCCTTAAATATTCTTTCCAGATGGGTTCTTCACACAGCGATTGTGTAAGCATTGTTTCGATATCCGAAGCTGGTGTGCATAAAATACATATGTTTCAATTACGATATTTTACAAGTCCCACATTACTGTCCGTTACCGGAATTCAGCGCAGTTGGCCTTGGAGGAAAGTGATTTATTACTCAATTTCAACAACAAGTTATCTTCCCATCATCACCTGTCGGATTCAGACCATAAGAGGACGCAGTAGTTCACTCACTGTATCACCGAGGTGCTCTCAACGTGTTTGTGAGGAAACTACTCTTTTAATGCTGATGTGACCGATGACGGCCAAATCCGCTAATTTTTTGAGGAAATTTGGAGTGGTCGTGCCGGACAATAAATAATATTTACTGTTCCGTGTCTCAGTTGGTGGAAACGGAACCCTCATAGGATCCCTCTGTAGTCCATCTGTCCGGCCTACTGTTAAAACCATTTATTCTGAGGAAATGATGAAGGTATCATATTGAAAATATTCCACGTACTAAGGTCTGCGGCTCCTTGATGGTGTAAAAAACTGAAGCTCCTAGGACAAAGAAATCTGAAGATACAGCCGTTTATGTCACATATATTTAAAGTCGCCACCTCACTCATCAAAACCTTCAGCGTACTTCCTGTTGACATGGGACCATGAAATTTGGCAATAAGCAAGAATTCACAGCACATGTAAGCCAAAAAATCGGAAAACTGTTAATATCTAACCATATAACACAATTTTTTTTTCATTTCTTATCCGACTGCCTGCAGCTCCGTCCGTTAAGACACCTTTTTTTCTCATGAACCGGTGTTGTTGTTGTGGTCTTCAGTCCTGCGACTGGTTTGATGCAGCTCTCCATGTTACTCTATCCTGTGCAAGTCTCTTCATCTCCCAGTACCTACTGCAACCTACATCCTTCTGAATCTGCTTAGTGTATTCATCTCTCGGTCTCCTCTCTACGATTTTTACCCTCCACGCTGCCCTCCAATACTAAATTGGTGATCCCTTGATGCCTCAGAACATGTCCTACCAACCGATCCCTTCTTCTAGTCAAGTTGTGCCTCAAACTTCTCTTCTCCCCAATCCTATTCAATACCTCCTCATTAATTATGTGTTCTACCCATCTAATCTTCAGCATTCTTCTGTAGCACCACATTTCGAAAGCTTCTATTCTCTTCCTGTCCAAATTATTTATCGTCCATGTTTCACTTCCATACATGGCTACACTCCATACAAATACTTTCAGAAACGATTTCCTGACACTCAAATCTATACTCGATAATAACAAATTTCTCTTCTGCAGAAACACTTTCCTTGCCATTGCCAGTCTACATTTTGCGTCCTATCAACTTGACCATCATCAGTTAATTTGCTCCCTAAATAGCAAAAGTCCTTTACTACTTTAAGTGTGTCATTTCCTAGTCTAATTCCCTCAGCATCACCAGACTTAATTCGACTACATTCCATTATCATCGTTATGCTTTTGTTGATGTTCATCTTATATCCTCCTTTCAAGACACTATCCATTCCGTTCAACTGCTCTTCCAAGTCCTTTGCTGTCTCTGACGAATCAATCATGTAATTCTCGATTACACTATTAGTGGTGTGATGGGAGACAATGTCACGTCGATAATTATCTAGACATAACGTTGCAAAGCGACAAGAAACAGATCGAACGCCTAGTTGGCTTTAGGGAAGGCGAATGGTGGACTTTGGCTTATTGGGAGAATTGTATGAAAGTGAAGATCAACGAGTATAAAGAAGAACACGTGGACAACACTTGCGCTGCTCATTATCGAGTACCGGTGCAGGGTTTAGGACCTTTGCTGGCCGCATTATACGAAGACATGGAAGCAGTTGAGGTGCGTGCAGATCTGCTCCAGACGGGTTCGATTAACACTTGTTCCTAAAATTCATAAACTCAAATGTAAAGTTTTTCACGGAAGACGACGGTGTTTCCGCGAAATATAATTTAAAAATTTAGAGAACTTTCTTCACCCCCCCCCCCCCCCCCGTGACCCATTTATGTCCCTGCCACTATGTATCCCTCTAGCTGCGTCAAGTTTTTGGTGTGAATGGCGATGGAACTGGGAGAAAGACACAGGGATAATGCTGATGAAAAACGAGCTAAGTAAAGAACAGCGTAAGCGACTATTAAGACAGTGTTATTCCCTCATATCACAACGTCAGTAGGAGTATTGTGAAATATACGCTACATTGTATCATTTCAAACGGTCGACGCCAAAATTCCTTTCACCACAGCATTCTAACCGGCTGTCTCACTGAGAGGAGAGCCCGCATCTCGTGGTCGTGCGGTAGCGTTCTCGCTTCCCACGCCCGGGTTCCCGGGTTCGATTCCTGGCGGGGTCAGGGATTTTCTCTGCCTCGTGATTGCTGGGTGTTGTGTGCTGTCCTTAGGTTAGTTAGGTTTAATTAGTTCTAAGTTCTAGGGGACTGATGACCATAGATGTTAAGTCCCATAGTGCTCAGAGCCATTCACTCACTGAGAAGAGACTGAGAGTCACTGACAGATAGGAAACTAGAATTCTAAGCGTGCATCTCTCATTTACATAAAATACCCTTGAAGAGAAATCGCGTTTTTAGAATTAAAAGTTTATATAATTTGGGCCTTAGAGCACTAAGGGTAACATTACGGGTTTCACCCGCTACCAAGTCATCGTGATATGACCAGTTTTCTAAGGAAAGGAATAGAAAAACTAGGAAATTAAATTACAAATTATACCGAATTGTATACAAAACCATGCATACTTGAATACGTTACCTAGTTCATTGGCAGTATAAGACAAGATATTCTCGGAATACAGCTCACTGTGTGAGAAGGCCTTCTCATAATGAAAGCTAGTCAAAATTTACTGAATTACTTCTGAATGTACACTAGACATCGAGAATGAGACAACTGTAAAATCAACCTACTGTTGAAGGTCGTAGCATTATGATGTAAATATTGTTTCAGTCCAAACAGATGCATCAGAAAATCGAATTCCTTACTTATTGTGATTCTACGTACGTAAATTGCAATAGATCCTCTGATGCTCAGTTAGTAATAAGTCTGAAGCCGTAATGATACCATCTGAGCAACCTGAGGTTGAAATATATAGTTCACAAAAAAATTACGCAGGAGCTGTCGCGAAAGGAGGATCGAGTGAAGCAGGGTTCGACCAGAGCAACACATAGAACCATCCACTTCATGTCGGTGTGCATCAAAACGTCGTCGCAATAACTTAAGTCTTTCGGCCACCAGCTGTCTCTATTTTCAACGTACAGTGATCCTCAAACGAAAACGAGTTCGCTGCGTGGTGCGTTCACCCTGCAACTGGGAGCGCTGCTGACGGCGGAACGCCGACGTCGTGCCGTCTGCAGGCCGACAGGCGACAATTTTTTCCAGTCTCCCTCCCTCCTCGGAAACAAATTGGCTGGACTTGGCCCCCTGACACTCGTGACGCTTTCCGCTTGGCCGGCTGGAATTAATCAGATCGCGCGCCGTCCTGGCCGGAAACGCGCCGCCCTTATAAAGCCGATACGCGAGGCTGCAGCCACTTTGCGTTCCGTCCGGTGGTAGTCGCTGTATTTCACGTTGAAGCCAATGTTGTGCACGTGTATTATGTTGTTCTGCAGTAATATTCCACTCTTGTTTCCTATAACATGTTTGAAAAATTACATCAGCGAAAAAAATTTCTGCCTCTCCCTCTCTTTCCGTTTGTCTCCTGTAGCAATGATGGTATTACCATTACCTTGACCAATAACATTGAAGATAGCTTATTTCCAGTCATAACAGACATCTGTAGCCCACATACGGGCAAAAAATAAAGGACAGAGTTGAGCTGTTCATTACAAACTACGACGACTATTCCGAAAGTAATGTCCGATCTGGCGCGAAATGGAAAAATCTCTGAATATCCGATGAAGTTTTGCGTAGCTGTGTTTGGCAGTATTTACAGTACGCCCGTCGATGGCATCAAGTCGCTCCTTTCCGTTCTGAGCGCACAGTGAGCACGTGCAGATGCCTAAAAAATTGAATCGAGAAGTATGGGTACCCGTTGAGAGGTTTCGCCTCAACCTATGCAGCAGAAGTAGCATAACTGTTATGCGTTTGCTTCTTCATGGCAGTTCTAGGCCGGACACTGCAGGGGCAGTGAAGACGTCCCTGCAGCGTTTTTGTAGGGATGTCTTTGGTTGCCCACCATACAGCCTTGACTTGGAACACTCTGATGTTCAGCTCTGCTCACGTGAATCGGTGGCTATGAGGACAAGACTTTGGCACAGACAACTAGCTGCAAACGGTCACAGAGACGTGGCGCAAAGGACAGGTGGCTTGTTTCTATGACGAGGGTACTGGAAAGTTGCTACAACGCTACGACAACTGTCTAAGTCGGAGCGATAACTGTGTAGAGAAGTAGCTGGAAGGTGTAGCTAACTGTTCCACATAAAACGTTTTTTAATTTTTATAATGGTTTCTATATCGTGACCGATCGAACATTATTTTCCGAAAAGCCGTCGTATAAAAGATTGAAACACATTGCGCACGTCACTGGACAGATGAAGAGTAAATGTTTTGACACATCTGCGCTGTAGATTCAGCTAGAAGACAAAGTCTGTACAAGCAGATTTGTGATTGACATGCAAATTTCTTGAATTGGCTGCATGTGTGAAGAGAAGAGGACTGGTCGGCCACGCAAGTCCGATGAAAATGTCCAGCGTACCAGCGTATCCGAGACGCGTTCACACAGCGCCCTCGGAAGTCCACAATACGGGCAGGCCAGGGCTTCAGCCTCCGAAATCGGCGGTGTGGCCTGTTCTGAAACGAAGCCTGCTTATAAGTTGCAGTTACCGCAGCAATTTCGGCCCGGCGACCATATCATAAGGCATGAATTTTGCGTTTCAATTCCCCCGGGGTATGGCAAAGGATACTTTCACTGAATGACTCATCTTTTCGGTCAAATCGACGATTCTTCTATCGACTAAAGTAAATGGCCGTAATGTAGAAACTTGGGGTTCACAAAATCCTAGTGTCGTCGCCCAACATGGAACAGACTCACTGTCACTGAATGTGTTTTGTGTCGTTTCTGTTCACAAAGTTTATGGACTTTTTGTGGAGGAACCTGTGATGGGAATGTGATATCTGGAGTTGTTGTCAAATTGGTAGGTTCCACAACTTCACGAAGGTTCCAATGTTTCCATTTTTATTAAGTCGTAGCCCCGACTCAGTTTTACTATGGGGTGCGGCGTTGTCTCAAAAACAATGTTAACAATACTATCCCACAGCGTTGGACTGGAAATGAGGCAACAACATCTTGATCACCGCTTTCGGCCTCCCAGGTCACCAGACTACACAGCCTCGCGATTTTTTTCTGTGTGGGTACATAAAAGACAGAGTTTTTGTACTACCAATGGCAACAATTCTTCAAGAGCTGAGAAACTGAATTGCTAAACCTGTCGATTCAACAGACAGGGAGCTATTGATACGTGAGTGGTATGAAATGGACCACCGCTTCGATATTTCTCGAGCAACGCATGTTACTCCGTTGAGTGCATGGTATAGAGTATCTACGAGAAATATCTTCTTCTGTCTAGTGACATGGCAATGTGCTTCTATCTTTCATAGTTTCTATGTAATGTACAATCGAAATCCTCTCTTTTTAAATAACCCTGTACGTTGCGAGATAAGACAGTAACTTAACTGGTATTAAAAACTATTTTAATACATCGTTTATTGTTCAGTCTCAGTTGCACATCTGTTTTACTGCTTGACTGGTTTAGATGTCGCTGCATCATCATCATATCTGTGTAGTTGCGTCAGCAGCCTGTCGTGTATGTATCAGGGCAACACATCTGAATACTCTATTCTGCAATCATTAGTTACACGGAACCGGCACTACAGCGATAAAATTGAACACGGCATGAGTACTGAAAACACTATAGGGTTATAGTTGGCCATGAATGGTTTTGTCCATCCGTATATTCATGTAAGAATTAATGAACTCATGGACCCACTTAGGATGATTTGGGTCAGACAAGTTACGTAACTCTCTGGCTTGAGTGCACTCCAGTACCACACACAGGGGACTCGATAACTGCCCTTACATCATAATCGCAACAGAAAGTCTCGCTTGTCTATCGTCCTAGCTGAGTTTATCCATAACACCCGCCTCTGGAACAAGCAATCCTCGCAATCCTCGCATAATTCAGTGTCCTATTGCATACAGGAATAAACTATATCGTCAACGTCATAACTTATGCCTAAAAATTAACACATATGCCTAGTTTTACCTGTCCCAAAGAATAAAGCAAATATCCACATCTTCTCCCAACTACACTTCTTTCACTTTTCGTTTGTCATCAGTTACGCCACTTCTTTTCCCACTCTTTTAATTTCGTGTTTCAAAGCCTTTACGATAAACCTCTAAAGGTGACAGATATCGTCGTGACGAACAATGTTTGTTGGAGATAGAATGTTTACTGATGCTTCCCGGCCATATTACGTGTCCTTATGTTCTGGTTATGTCCCTGAGACATGGCAGGGAGTAGGCTCTCTGCATCGTGTTTGTGCCTTGTGTGTTACCTATAATCTACTCATCTATACAGTCTGAAAGTGGGTGGGCCCACAAAAATTAAACTATCTCATGCATTTCTAAAATATCACTCTCCGCTTAGAGACACTAACTGATAGGTCTTCTTGTTGAAAATCGATCGTATTAGTGGTGTAGGTAAGTGTAGCAGACACTGATAGCTCGGTGAAATCTCGTTGCCGCAGTGCAGGCGTATGCTGAAGGGCCCCTAGCTTCGCCGTGAACTTACTGGCTCTCAGAAAAGTTCTTCCGCATGAAGTGATCTATCTCCACCAGACGTTTGAGGCAAACACTTTGAAACTCCAAGTACATTCTCTAAAATGAACTGATACTGATTTCAGTGGGGCGCCAAAGGTTGAGAAAGGCGATACCCAAGCTCTGAATTTTCGGACTCGAGGCCCGACTAGGAAAACATTCAGTTTACTGTTCTACTCTAAATACGAGGGGCGTTGAATAAGTAATGCAACTCATTTCTTTCAGAAAGCGGGTTAGCTATATTCAGAATTCCAATACACCATATTATTCCCCACTATTTTGTCAACAGAACCATATTTTTTAACATAATCTCCGCTCAATATGACAGCCTTGCGCCGCCAGACTGTATGCCCACCATGTACCACTTTACTGGTCCACGTCGGAGCCAATGTGTTGATGCATCAATAATCTCACCATCATCCAGGTACTGCTTCCTGCGGAATGCCCCCTTCATTGGGGCAAACAGATTGAAGTCGGAAGCAGCGAGATCCGGGCTGTAAGATGGATAAGGAAGAACAGTTGAATGAAGTTTTGCGAGTTTCTCTTGGATGTACAGGACTTTGTGAGGCCTTACGTTGTCACGGAGAAGGAAAAGATCGTTTGCATTTTTATGGCGACCAACACGCTCAAGTCGGTTCTGCAATTTCCTAAGGGTAGCACAACACACTTCCAAACTGATCATGAGGTAGAACATCAAACACAATAACCCGTTCAGTGTCCCAGGAAACCGCCGCCATGACTTTAGTGGCTGAGCATGCGGTTCTGAACTTTTTCTTCGGAGAGGAGATGGTGTAGCGCTCCTCCATTGACTGCTGATTTTTTCCCGGTTCGAAATGATGACCCCCACGTTTCATCGCCTGTGACGATGCTCCACGAAAACTCGTCACGATTAGTCTTGTAACCCGCAAGAAGTTCCGCACAGGTGGTCCTTCGTGGCTCTTTACGGTCTTCTGTAAGACGATGAGAAACCCACCTGACATACACCTTCGACTACCCCACCCGGTAGACCAGTGTTTCAGCACTACCAACAGAGACCTCCAGTTGAGCAGGGAGATGTTTGATCGTGAGCACCTCGAATGAGTGTACCCGCAGTTCCAACATCACAGGAGCCACAGCGGTGTGAGGCCGGTCGGCGCGCGGGTCATTCCAAAGGTTTGTACGACCTGGTTGCGCTGATGACAGATGCCTCGCTCAATGAGTAACCGTGCTTTAGTTCACTGCCAGGTCTCCGTGGAGGTTCTGCAAGCGCATGTAATTAAATGCGAGGCTCTGGTTTTTCGCCAAAAGAAACTAAATTACAGCTCTTGGTTTGTAACGCAGTTCGGTTACAGACGCAAATGTGAAGGCTAGTTACAGCAGCGCCACCCATTGCAACTTCACCAAACTAGAGAGACTGAAACGGGAATAGTGCACGACGTTCCACAACAAATTCCGCATTTTTTCAACCGAAATGAGCCAAGAGAAACAAATGTAGCATTACTTATTGAACGTCCCTCGTATCATGCTTTCTATAGGCGCTTTATGCGTGGATGTTTAGTCCTGGTGACTGCCTATTAGAAATGGAGTGTGCTGGAAGGACCTTCTTGTGTATAACACAAGGCATCTTTTGTTTAGTCATCAATCTTCTGACCATATTGATGCACCCGCCACGAACTCCTCTCCTATGCCACCTTTTCATCTCAGAGTACCAACTGCAACCTGCGTCCTCATTTACTTGCTCTACAGCTCTTGCCCTCTACAACTCCCTCCAGTACAATGGAGGTTATTGCTCTATATCTTACCAAATGTCCAGCCATCCTGTTCCTTCTTCTTTTTAGTGTTTCCGATATCTTACTTTCGTCGCCGATTCTGCAGAGAATCTGCTCATTCCTTACCTAATCACTCCACCAGATTGTCAACATTCGTCTGCTACACTACATCTCGCATGAGTCCATTCTCTTCTGTTCTGGTTTTCCAACAGTTCATGTTTCACTTCCTCACAATACTGTGCTCGAAACGTATATTCCCAGAAATGCCTTGCTCAAATTAAGTCATATATTTGATACTACTAGATTTTTCTTGGCCAAGAATGCCCTTTGTTGCCAGTAACAGTCTCCTTTATATGTCCTTGTTCTGTCCGCACGGGTTACCTCGTTGCCTAGGTAACAGAGTCCATAACGACATCTGCTTCGTGCTCTTCAATTGTGACGTTATTTTTCCCGCTGTTCTCATTTATGCTAGTTGTGATTACTTTCGTCTTTCTTCAGTTTACTCAAACCATATCCTATACTCATTAGACCGAGCATTCCGCTGAACAGATTCTGTAAGTCTTTGCTACTTTCACTTAGGATAACATTGTCATCAACGAATCTTATGTATTACTGACATCGTTTCACAATGGATTTTAATCCCACTCTTGAACCTTTCCCTTATTTCCATCGTTACCTCTTAGACGTATAGATTAGACAGTACGGGTTAAAAACTGCATCCCTGTCCCACACCGATTTTAATCCGAGAACGTCGTTCTTATTCTTCCAGTCTTACTGTTCCCTGATGGTTCTTGTACATACTGTATATTACCCATCCTTCCATATCGCTTACCCATATTTATATCAGAATTTCGAACATCTTGCACCATTTGATATCGTTCTCCGCTTTTTCCACATCGACAAATCCTATGAACCTGTTTTGATTTTTTTTCAACCTTGCTTCCAGTACCAACCGCAAACTTAGAACTGTCTCTCTCGTCCCTTCACGTTTCCTAAGGCCAAACTGACTGCCATCTAACTGACCGAAAACCTTTTGATAATTATTTGGTGATTGGCCTCTACCTCTCTAGAGAAGTGTCGCGCTAACGCTATTGCTTCTGCACCTAAGTGGCCATTAATGGAAAGCGTCTACGGGTTTGCGATGATCTTAGATTCCAGAGCAGAATATTTTTCAAGTGGTTCGTTTTCTTAAGGTAATGCGGTAACGTAGTAACTTTATTGGTATCCTGCTGCTAAACATCTTGTAGATGTATGGGAGTGTTGTACGAGTAGTTACTTTATGAACTGAAGTGATCATATCACACATCGGCGATGACTGCATTTACAGATTAGTAATAACTTTTGAATGTGTGTTATCTGAGACACTAAAACAGTGTACGTCACACACAGTAAATTTTCGTTGCGGGACTGTTAACAGCTAGCTCCAATGTGAACAGATTATGGAAGTGAAAATCCAGTTCTTCACCAGAGTCTCATTAATCCAGCAATCCGAATTTTTTTTTCAATTTGAATTAGGCTACATTTTTTGTGTTCTTCGCAAGTGTTGCAGTCTGTCACATCTCTGGGACAAGATACTGTCTCTATAAAAGATTAGATGGCGTACATTTTGAGGGACGAGTTCACTCTGGGTGTCGCAACTTGCAGACGCCGGGAGAATGAGATTATTCTGTATTCGCGCAGGGGGCTACTGAATAGTGCGAACGTACGGGAACCTGAAAGGATACAAGGCTGTGCAGGCACACCCTTCTCGGACTGCATTCAGGATCCACGCCTTTCAAGCGGCACTGATGGCTGTCTGCGATGAGCCCTTCCGTTTTGTCGATCTGTGTAAGTAAGGTTACACTTCCTCCACAATTCCGTGTACCATAGTGTTTCTGTAATGCTGTACAAAATCAGAAACATTTTACGGTGTTGTGTTACTTTATGGTATTCTTAAATACATAGAGAACATTTTGAATGCTAACTTCTCAAATGAGATCTAGTCACTGAAGTGAATCTTGGTTGTTGTTGCATATTGACATATACTAGATTGCTACGTACGTTTGTAGCCTCTTTGTTTTGTATGTTGACATTCCGATTGCTATGAGTTAATTTATCGATTGTCATTTTCTATTTGTAGTTCATTATTGTTATTTGAGTTTAAATATTATCGTTTCGTCGTTTGGAGATAGTGAGTTGCGATGTAGAGCTTATAAAATGGAATGCCAAGTATATGAATCGGACATTTCCGACATATTCTGCTGTTTGTGTTCAATAGATCCGTGACCGCAGCGAAGGCAGCCAGAAACATTTGCGCCGTGTATGGGGGTAATGCCAACGGGCAAAGCACGGCAAGAAAGTGGTTTTCTCGTTTTAAGAGGATCGTTTTGATGTTAGTGACACTCTGCGTTCAGGAAGACCTTCTTTAATGAAAATCGTTTAAGCGCATTGATCTACAATGATCGAAGTCATTGTACTCGAGAACAGGAAAATGTGATGAAGTGTTGTCACTCCACAATCGTGCAACGTTTTCATGCAATGGAGAAGGTTCAAATGTCGGATGTGTGGGTACCTCATGCTCTAAGCCGAAATCACAAAGCCGGCCGGAGTGGCCGTGCGGTTCTAGGCGCTACAGTCTGGAGCCGAGCGACCGCTACGGTCGCAGGTTCGAATCCTGCCTCGGGCATGGATGTGTGTGATGTCCTTAGGTTAGTTAGGTTTAATTAGTTCTAAGTTCTAGGCGACTGATGGCCTCAGAAGTTAAGTCGCATAGTGCTCAGAGCCATTTGAACCATTTGAAATCACAAAAATCAGCGCGTGGTCATATGTGCATCTCTGCCTGTTCGTCATCAATTGGCTCGTGAACAATCACAGCACTGACCTGTATCGCTACTGAGGACAAGAAATAGTGTCTTTATGCTAACGTAAGGAAAAGAGGAATGGTTGAACCCAAACAATGCACCAACTCCCTGTACAAATATCTGCGCGCATCCACAAAAGGTAATGTTATGCACCTGATGGAGCAGCGACGGTGTCGTCTACTACGAATTGCTTCCCCGAGATTAACCGTAACTGCTGACGTTTATTGTCAACAACTGAGACGTCTTGAAGACGCAGTCCCAGAAGAACAACAAGGGAGACAGCGTACAGTGATGCAACTCCACGATAATGCCCACCCTCGTTCTGCTATACTGACAAAAAGCACTATACAAGAGTTGGGTTGGGAAGTCATACGCACCCAACTTATTCTTCTGATTTTACGCACTCATAATTTAACCTGCGAGGCCCTCTATCGAAAAACATTCAAGCGACTTCCTTTCCTGATGTAAAGATGAAAATGCACTCCAAAATGGCTCGAAGAGTTCTTCGTCTCAATATCACGTGATTTCTAGAGTCGCGGAATCGAAAAATTGCCCCAGTGTTGGCCGACTGTTGGACGTAGTGGGGGAGAATATGTTATCGATGACTAAAGTCTCTGTCATGTGGAAGCTTTGTGTTTATTAAAATACGCTACGGACTTATGCACCAACCCAGTAATTTAATTTTTTTCTGTCACCGTATGCCATACCTGACCACTGTGATTTTCGTTTTCTCGGTTAGCGACTGCAGTTACCATTTTGTAGCAGCGGTCATCACATGACGCTCAGTACAGTGTACAAAAACAGTAATTACGATGAGTACATCTAAAATAATTTGGTAATATTTTAATGCTTGGAACATAAGGTTAGATATTACTCTCCACACATTAATCTTCGTGGAGCCGTGGACAAGGCCTGCCTCTGACGCTCGACTAATTTTCTCAGCCAAATGTCCTTTCTGTTTAGAAACAGCAGACAGAATAAGAGACAGATTGAGGGTACGCTCCATGTGCTAACGTCGTAAGACGTTCATTACTTTGGTGTCCGGAATACAAATTCGTCTCATGCAGTTACCTGCCGATATGGGTATCTTGGCAAAAAAACTATGTCCTAGTGGTCTCTAAAGACTGAGGTACGTGGCGCTTTGTCCGGTGGCCTCGTGTTAAGTTAATAATCAAGTCTTACATTCTTTTCTTCCTCTATTTCTTACTTTATGTTGCATAGCTCACACTTAGGAATTAAATGTGCTCTCTGTTCAAATTTGCGCTGCAGTGGTAATAATTCTCTGAAGAGAGAGAAAATAATCCAGCAATTCGGTAAGATGGTTACGTTATATGGTGAGATTATTAAATTGTCTAGAAAATCAGATAGACTTTAAAGCTCTCACCCCGTCCGTCCTGTCTTAAAACGCACCATGGTTACGCTAGTAGGTATGAATGAAATTTTGTTATCAAATACAACAACGTAACAAAAGAAAGTCGACTACCCATAACAGGAAGAGGAAACGAAATGAAACTTCATGGATTGAGAGAGTAAGCAATGCTATTACAGTGATTACAAAATAGTAAAATTTACAGAAGAACATGCCTGTATGAGCTCACTTATGGATAAGACGCTGCACTTCTCCGGCCTGAGATTCTGTTGGAAAGGGTGTCATAAAACCGTTGTGTTCTCTTTTGAGCCAAACTGGCCCCCAACCGTTGTAAGCTGTCCTTTATTTCCCCAATCAGCAAGGAGCGATGTCCTAGTAACTGGCTCCACACGTATTCGGTAGGGGACAGACTGGGGATGTTGCTGCACAGATAAGTACCTCAACATCAAGCAAACAGTTCACAGAGGCACGAGCCATGTGTGTATGACCATTTTCCGTTGTAAAATAGCTCAATGGTACTTTCAGGTGAGAGGTAACGCAGAATTTCCATGCTGTTGTGTCATCAGAGTTTCCTCAGTCACAACTGGACGTTACTCGAAATCATACTGGATAGTTTTCCACACCTTGTTGGCACAAGGCGTTACACCGATATGCCTTTCGAAACCATTGGAAGAATGGGACCTGGTCGTCTTCATAGTCGCCGATGACGATCAGCAGTGATACTACAGGAACACGATTAAGCGCTGAACGCAATACGGAAACGTAATTCCCTAGTCCGGATGCTGCTGGTCTCTGATGAATACTATAGCATGACAAAGATTGTTGTAGGGCTCCATCACTTGTTATCAAATGGCAGATGCAGATATGATGTGGTTACGATGTGCCTGATACGGCGACCCTCCATTGGGGTTGTCAGAGGTGATCAGTCCTAGCCTTGACGATGACTATGCCTAATCTCACATTCTAAGATCTGGCCACTGGAACATCTGAAATCTGGATATTACACTATTCACCTAGTCCATTAAATGGAACCCAAAATGAGATCCCATTCAAACTCTGGTAGGTGCTTACAACACTGTATCAAACCAGTACGCACTAACTCCGTGTCCTTTACAGTGATCGCGCAACATCTAACGTTGGTCATACCCTTTAAATTTCCTACCACTCCTGGAAACAACATTATATTCAAGCTAATGCACTATACTGCTCGTTCTAACTAAAAATGAAATGCTACTTTAGTCATTCGTTTATCCGACAATGGCGTGTACACATAGGATATTACATAGACATCTCATCATGTAGTCTGGATGCTTTACCCTTTTTCTCAAGCAGTGTACTTGAAGTTACAGTGCTAGATACTGTGGTCATCCTTCAAACAATTGAAAATCCACCTCGACATGCATCAGAGTTTATCGTTCTTTATACCAGACGATAAATGATTTTGCCGGCCGAAGTGGCCGCGCGGTTCTGGCGCTGCAGTCTGGAACCGCGAGACCGCTATCGTCGCAGGTTCGAATCCTGCCTCGGGCATGGATGTGTGTGATGTCCTTAGGTTAGTTAGGTTTAACTAGTTCTAAGTTCTAGGGGACTAATAACCTTAGCAGTTGAGTCCCATAGTGCTCAGAGCCATTTGAACCATAAATGATTTTGTATGGAATTTCTTACACACTGAAGTGACAAAAGTCACGGGGTATTTCCTTATATCGTTTCAGACCTCCTCCTGCCGGCATTGTGAAGGAACTCGATGTGGCATTGACTCAACAAGAGTTGGAAGTCTCCTGCAGAAACATAGAACCATGCAGCGTCTATAGCCATTTGTATTTGCGAAAGTGTTGCCATTGAAGGATTTTGTGCACCAACAGATCTCTTGATTATGTCCCATAAACGTTCGATGGGACTAATGTCGGGAGATCTGGGTGGATAAATAATTCGCCCAAATTGTCCAGAACGTTCTTCAAACCGGTGATATGGCGCATTGTCATCTGTAAAAGTTACTCCGTAGATTGGGAACATTAAGTCCATGACTGACTGCAAATCGTCTCCATCACCATTTCCAGTCAACGAACGGTTCAGCTGGACCAGAGGACTCAGATCATTCGATCCAAATACAGCCCACACCACTGTGGCGCCACCATCAGGTGTTGCAGGTGTATTGTTGATAACTTGGGTCCACGCCTGCGCCGCACCATACCATCAGCTCTTACCAACTGCAATCAGCACTCATCTGTGCAGACCACGGTTTTCCAGTCGTCTGGGGTTCAACCAGTATGGCCACGAGACCAGAAGAGACGCTGTCGTGCTGTTAGCAAAGGCACTCGCGTCCATATTCTGCTGCCATAGCCCATAAATGCCAAATTTCACCGCAGTGTCTTGAGGGATACTTTCCTCGTATATCCCACATGTATTTCTGTGGCTATTTTACGATGTGTTTCTTGTCTGTCAGCAGTGACAAGTCTACCCAAATGCCGCTACTCTCGGTTGTCAAATGAAGGCCATTGGCCACTGCGTTGTCCGTGGTCAGAGGTAATGCCTGAAATTTGATATTCTCGGAACACTGTTGACACTGTGGACCTCGGAATATCGGTTTCCCTAACTATTTCCGAAATGGAATATCCCATGCTTCGTGCTGTAACTATCATTCCGCATTCAGAGTCTGTTAATTCCCGTCATGCGGCCATAATCACGTCTGGAACCTCTTCGCATGAATCACCTCAGTACAAATAACAGCATCGCCAATGCACTGTCTTTTTATAGCTGGTGTACGCGATACTACCGCCAACTATATATGTGCATATCGCTAGCCCACGACATTTGTCGCCTCGGTGCAATGTTACATTGCTTGTACGCACGCACGCTGTATGCAAACATTACACTAGAAGCTACACTTAGGGCCTACGGTCTATGAAAAGCGATGACAATGTTCAAGATGTACGAAAGAGACGACTTCACCATAATTTCACAGTATCATCTCCCTCTAAAGATTAGGTGTGATAGTTATCTGTTGCTGTGTCTATTATCCACCCGCCTATTACGAGATCTTCCAAGTTTTCTCTAAGTAGACAGCCGGTAGTTAATTTTTTGGTAATTTATTTTCCATCATTCTATCTGCTAGATCCTTGTATTTTATTGCATTCTCTTCTATCTTGTCATTAACTGAAAGGAGTTTTAACTCTGATGTTATAGTTTCATTCCCTATTTTATGCATGTTATTGTAGCCCCTTACATATCCACTAACTTTGTCCCTGTTGCCTGTATATGTGATTTTTCTATTTTTGTTATCGTCCACGATTTGAAACCATGTTTACAAGAGTAGTTACACCTATAAATACAAGAAATTCTATTCTTGTTCTTCTTCCCAAAGTTCTTCCAGGTGTTTCGCAGATAGCTTGAAATTTTTTAACTTTTTTTCTCAACCACATTGTCATAGCTAAAAGTAATATATCTCAGATAACAGAAGTAGGATACTTGTTATAAAATTTGCTCATTTTCTAAGATTTTCGATATGATTCGATTCTGCCATTTGAAAGCCATTGTATATGTCTTGCTCACAGACATCAATAAACTGTGTTACGCTCCCTTTTGGTACTGTCTGTATGCTGCCCTATGGAAATTATCTACTGTTTCCTGCATAATTATCTGACAATCAACTTATAGTACTTATTGATATGCTAGACCCTATTTTAATTCCTAACTGTATTTCGTCTTTCCACCTCTTAGTATGTATATTAAAGTGTGTGGTCGGCTACACACTTGTAGATTTAGGCTACACACCTGTAGAACCGTGGTTTATTAAAATTTCATCAACATTTTCGAGCGTGAACATCTGACTTATTTCGTATGGACTGCACATGGTATTAATAAGGGAACTAGGAAAAGTTTTATTTCTAATGTTTTCTTCAGAATGGTTCTTTTTACTTTATCAAAGGTTTTTTTCGTAAATGAAGAATGCTAAATCCGTTTCTAATCCTACTTTTCGACGGTTTTCAGTAATTTGTCTTAATATACACCAAAGGCAAAATAAAATTGCAACACTAAGATGGAGTTGTGCTACGTAAACGAGAGTTGGCAAGCGTGTTTCTGGAACATAAAGGAAAGTTGGTAGACGTGTTTCTGGATCTGGAAGACGATTTCTATTCAAATTTCGCGCCAGTTGCGTAAAAGTGGCGTTAGTAGTGCCACTATGAGTATTCAAATCTGGGTTCCTTTACAAACATACATTAACGGTTGTGAGTGTTTGTTACCTTTGAGATTTGGCTTGGTGAGTTGATGTTAGTCAAGAATGCCTTTAAATCGACAAAGAAGACATTACCAACACCTCACTGAGTTTGAACGAGGGCATGTAATAAGACAACGACAAGCTGGATGTTCCTTCTGCGATACTGCAGAAAGACTAGGCAGGAATGTAGCACACCGTCCATTACTGCTGGCAGCGCTTGTCACGAGAATGTACGGTCGCAAGAAATTGGGCTCGCACAGCCACGTGGAACTACCGAGACAGAACACCATCGTGTTCGCCGTATGTCTCCCGGGCTTCTTAGTATGTCTGATGTAGTAGTTTGAGCAGCAGTTGGCAACACAGTGACACAGTTAACTATTACGAATCTGTTACTTCAAGGACAGCTCCGAGCAGACTCCCTGCATCGTGCATTCCACTGACCACAAACCACCGTCACTTGTAACTTCAATAGTGTCAAGCGAGAGCCCATTGGAGGGTAGGATGGAGGTCTTTTGTATTTTCCGATGAAAGATGGTTGTGCTTTGGTGCCATTGATAGTCGTGTGTTGGTTAATTGGTTGAAAGGAGGCCAGCTGAGGGCTTGCAATCAACCTGTTTGCATTCTAGACACAATGGACCAATAACTAGAGTTGTGGTCTAAAGTGCGATTTCGTATCACAGCTCTCTCTTTTTTATCCCATGTACCCTGACTGTTTGTACGTGAGTACAGGTATTCGACCTGCTGCGCTGTCATTCACGAACAGCATGCCAGCGGATGTTTTCCAATAGCATAATTTTCGTCCACGTAACGCCGATGTCACCCAGCATGCTCTATAGTATGTCGACATGTTTGCCCTGGCTTGCTCGATCACCAGATCTGTCTCCAATTGTGAACATAATGAACATCATCGGACGACAACTCTAGCGGCATCTACAAATAACCGTCCCTGTATTGACGACCAAGTGTAACAGACGTGGAAATCCCCATAACTGACTTCCGGCACATGTACAACACAGCTCAAGCACCCTTGCATGCTTGTATTCAACGTGCTGGCGGTTACCCCGATTAAACATTTCATTTTTGCAATGGCTTACCTCGCACAACATTAACATGTGATCTTGGAATGTTAATGTATTCTCGAAATTTCACTACTCTACATTAACTATTTCTTGGCTTTGCGATTTTTATTCCCATGAGTGTATAAAATCACTACACGAACGCCGTTGCCTCAAGTCTGATTATTGTTCTGAATTGTTGCATCAGCAACAGTTTGCAGTCTTTGATTGAGAATCTTTTCGTGAATTTTATGTCCAGTATTTAGTAAACTTACCCTTCTACAATTTCCTGTGTCTTTCTTTTTGCCTTTTTCAAAAGTAGGAATAACTTTAGCTATATTCCGTTTCTCAAGTAGGAAACAGTTCCTCCTACACACTCTCAAAAACTAGAAAAAGCAATGTTCTATTACGATTTCTCCATCTTTAATTAATTCAACATTAATTCAATGTAGGCCAGTAGCCTTTCTATATTGTATATATTTAGGGTTGCTTTTATGTTATATCTGTTTTTTTGTACAGAGTTATTATAAGGTTTTAAATAATGTTTTTCAGTATCCTCATCACACCATAAATTTCTGTATTGCTGTATGCTTTGATTTTCTTTTATTATAATAGCGTTTTAAATTAATTTCTTCGTTTCATTCCTGTTTCCTGTTTAGAACGATATATTCTGTCTTCCATGAATGTCATGTTGAACATTAAGAACAGCCGGCCGCGGTGGTCTCGCGGTTCCAGGCGCGCAGTCCGGAACCGTGCGACTGCTACGGTCGCAGGTTCGAATCCTGCCTCGGGCATGGATGTGTGTGATGTCCTTAGGTTAGTTAGGTTTAAGTAGTTCTAAGTTCTAGGGGACTCATAACCACAGCAGTTGAGTCCCATAGTGCTCAGAGCCATTTGAACCATTAAGAACAGGCACAGCTTTAATCTGCTAGGAAGTTTCATATTAGTACCCACTCCACTGCAGAGTGAAGGTTTCATTTTGGATTAGCAATACATCTTTACCGATATTCGCTACAGCAGCTTTCGATTAATTTTGTTTTTTTATTTCTGTTCTACTAGTATATTTAACAAGATTGCTTCATCCATGTTTGTAAACAAGCATTGTACGCATTGTGTTTTTCTTTAATATTGTTGGTGATTTTGTAATCCATATTTTCAACTCCTTTTTCCGGTTTGATTCTTTATTGATTCTTACTACCTTACTACCTATTTCCAACGCTCCTGATTTTAATCTTTGCTCCTCTTCTTCAATTTTGTCTGTAGTTTCAATTACTGGTTGATATAAATTCCTTATACTTTCTTCCTGTAGAAGAAGAACTTTAGAATCAAAGTTTTGGCTTTGGGTTTATTTTACATTTGTTTTTTTGCTTCATCTTGTCCATATTTCAGGCTGTTAAGTTTCTAAGAAGTCATCGGAATATATCAATACCTCTAAATATTTGAATACTGTTATCTCATATTTGAGACCTTCTCTTTTATGAGCAGTTACATAACCAATTACTGTGTGTGAACGTCTTGCGTTCCAGGTGTATTTCTTTATATCATTCATTCTCAAGAAGGAATTTGTAATTTAACTGATTACATGTAGCAATGTGTCTTCATGTTTTGTCATTCTCATGTGAAGCTATTTCACCAAATCTGCTACTGTATTCACTTTGGTGCTATTCCTATTTCTGCATTTAAGTGTGCTAATATCAACAAATGATCAGATTTATCATATTTATTTACCTGTTTTTGCAGTTCTTCACAAAATATGTCAGCACCTTCTCGTTATCCTTCTTCAGGTGCATATACTCCTATGATGTGTAAAAATCCTCTGTCAGTTCTAAACCTATTACTATCCTTTGATTTATACAGCCATAAGCATCTTTCTTTTCAATTTTTCATCTACAAGAATATATACCCCACTGAATGTTCGTTTCGTTTCGCCGACACCTCTGTAAATTAATATGTATTTATTTAAATGTTTTGTTCCTGTTACTTTCTTCTTTGTTTCTGTTGTTACAGAAATATTTTTATTACTTTTTGTCTTCATGTACAAGTCCACAGCCTGAATATTTTGTCTTAATGATGGAACAATTTTAACCGTGGTAGGATGTTAGTCTATTCTTTCAATGCTCCATGCATACAAATTACATTAATTGACATTTTCGGCCTTAGGCCTTTATAGCTATGGTATTGATGATTCGTGTGTCACATTTAGAAATTGGTATGTGGAAGTCCATATCTGTATGTATGGGAACGTGTCAGTTACCACATAATACGAAACAAAATTTATGACACACACACACACATCACCAATATCATATATCTGATAATGGCGTAAAGCCGAATCTGGCCAGTAATGTAATTTATCTGCAAGGTGCGTTAAGGGAATAATAGTGTATTTCGGGTAACTATACATAAAGGGTATTTCAGGTAAATATATATAAAATTCCCTTTATAGCAAATGGTTCAAATGGCTCTGAGCACCATGGGACTTAACTGCTGTGGTCATCAGTCCCCTAGAACAGAACTACTTAAACCATACTAACCTAAGGACATCACACACGTCCATGCCCGAGGCAGGATTCGAACCTGCGACCGTAGCGGTCACGCGGTTCCAGACTGAAGCGCCTAGAACCGCACGGCCACACCAGCCGGCTCCCTTTATAGCAACTCACTTTCCATTATCATAGCCTTTTCGTCATCTTGGAGAACTAAGCGCCTTATTCCATAGAGACATACGAGTTGGAAAGTAGCGAGCAACCTCGGTAACAGGGATAGAGGTTTCTGTTTAAACTCTGTTTGGAATCCGGCTCTCTCCCTTGTCAAAAAACAGAGGGACAGAGTCAATGCTGCCTCACCTGCGAATTCATAGTCTCACTATCGATAGCTCTGACTTTGGTCATCTCTGGTGGCACTAGTGTCCAGTGTGTGTGTGTGTGTGTGTGTGTGTGTGTGTGTGTGTGTGTGTGTGTTATCTTTCCTGCTTCTGTCCGAGAAACGAGGTATTAAATTTGCATGTACGCCGCCTGTCCGTTGCAGTTTGCCTTGAAAATGGCGGGGTGTTCTCCCGCCGAAATATCGGCGGTCGCTGAAAGTGTTATCTGGCTGAATTCCCGGAAGTTATTTGAAAGTTGTATACGCCAGGAGAAACTCAGGTCTCACATTGTTTTCCTCTACGGGGAGGAAATGTATCGGTGTTTACGTAAGTTGGATAAACTTCGTAGTTGTCGAGTTAGACTGCAATGTGCTTTGTCGTTTTGATTGAGGTGTCGTGATGAAAATCATGTCCCAACATTTGCTAAGGTTGTACACCATATTAATTCTCCTGCCGCCAATCGTATCAAGCAACTTGCTGGCTTGGCTCTTGTTCGCGAAAGGATTCGTTTCACTCGTCAATGTTTGGATTCTGCTTCCAAAGAATTGTATCGTTTTCATTTAATGGTTGCATCTGAAGTGTCTGATTTCACTTGAAATTGGTTGGACGGTGCCTCATGGACTCAAGCTGACTGGGAATACAACTCCGTTACTGCCCGGCATTTGGCAAAGTTTGAACGTTTTCATCGCGCGGAGTCGGATGTTATATCTCGACGTTCTATGATAAATCTCACAGAGAGATCTTTTGACGACGCAAACTTATCCGTGCTAGGGAAGAGTTTAAATTTTGCACCCACTCCGAAGAATTTTCCGGTAGTTGATTTTATTAGTTCAATTGAACAGGCAGTTTGCAAACAACCTCCTGACGCTGCAGAGGAAGTTAGGAGGGAGGCATGCCGTGTTTTGACTAGGGCTCGTCCACCCAAGAGTAATGTAACAGCAGCAGAGAGGGCTGCTTTACGCTCTCTCAAAGTTGATCCTAGTATTGTTATTTTACCTGCTGACAAGGGCAATGCCACCGTTCTTTTAAATAAACATGATTATGTACAAAAGATGCAACGTTTACTATCTGATTCAGCGTATCGCAGAATCGATGCTGACCCCACGAAAAGTGTTGAGAGAAAGACCAACAGCCTCCTGAAGAAAAGAGGTTTGTCGCAGGACACTATCAAGAGGCTTAATACCTATAGTGCCGTTCCCCCTAGGTTATATGGCGTTCCAAAGGTTCATAAGGGGTTCCTTTCCGTCCTATAGTGAGTAACATCGGCGCTCCGACATATCGTGTATCCAAGCATCTTGCTTCTCTGTTGAGTCCACAAGTAGGACGGTGTGAACATCATATCAGGAACTCACCTGATTTTTTACGTCGTTTGGAGGGACTGAGGCTGAATGACTCTGATATTTTAGTGAGTTTCGATGTGGTCTCTCTCTTCACTCGTGTTCCTCAGTCTGATTCGTTGTGGTTAATTGTGGCCAGGTTTGGTGCTGATTTAACTAATCTCTTTAGGCATGTGTTGACATCCACTTACTTTTTATTTAATGACCAATATTACGAGCAGACAGATGGAGTTGCGATGAGTAGTCCGTTGTCTCCTGTGATCGCAAATTTGTTTATGGAAGACTTCGAGGAGCGTGCATTGGAGTCGGCGCCTTTGAAACCCGCCTGTTTCCTTAGATACGTTGACGATACCTTCGTTGTTTGGCCTCATGGTAGGGAGAATTTGAATGTCTTTCTAGAACATTTGAACTCGATCCACCCGAACATTCGTTTTACGATGGAGGTGGAAGAGGATGGTTGCCTTCCCTTTCTCGACGTGTTGGTTAGGAGGAAGGATGATGGATCATTGGGACATGCAGTCTACAGGAAACGTACTCACACCGACTTGTACTTACAAGCTACTAGTTGTCACCATCCGGCTCAGCGTGAAGGGGTACTTCGTACCTTGGTACACAGGGCACATGTCGTTGCTGACGCTGAGACTTTGCCAGCTGAGCTGTCCCTGAAGTTACATTTTGTCAAAATGGTTATAGTGATAGACAGATTGAACGTGCGTTGCGCTATCGACCAACCGTACATCGGGTGATTGATGATAATTCTGAGTCAACACCTAAGTCTACTGCCTTTTTGCCTTACGTAGGAAACACGTCCAATACGATCGGTCGTATTTTACGGAAATACGATGTGAAATGTGTTTTCCGACCTCCATCTAAAATTAGAGCACTTTTGAGTTCCGTTAAGGATGATCTTGGACTGCGTAAGGCGGGTGTATATCGAATTCCTTGTAGCTGCGGCATGGCATATATTGGTCAAACTATCAGGACCGTGTAGGACCGATGTACTGAGCACAAACGGCACACATGATTATAACAGCCACATAGGTCTGCTATTGCCGAACATTGCTTGGATACTGGTCACCCCATGTTATATAATAACACCGAGATATTTGCATGCACATCCAGCTATTGGGACAGTGTTATTAGGGAGGCAGTTGAGATTAAATTAGCGAGCAACCTCGTTAACAGGGATGGAGGTTTCTGTTTAAACTCTGTTTGGAATCCGGCTCTCTCCCTTGTCAAAAAACAGAGGGACAGAGTCAATGCTGCCTCACCTGCGAATTCATAGTCTCACTATCGATAGCTCTGACTTTGGTCATCTTTGGTGGTACTAGTGTTCAGTGTGTGCGTGTGTGTTATCTTTCCTGCTTCTGTCCGAGAACCGAGGTATTAAATTTGAATGTACGCCGCCTGTCCGTTGCAGTTTGCCTTGAAAATGGCGGGGTGTTCTCCCGCCGAAATATCGGCGGTCGCTGAAAGTGTTACCTGGCTGAATTCCCGGAAGTTGTTTGAAAGTTGTATACGCCAGGAGAAACTCAGGTCTAATAAGAGTTGAAGTTTTATTTATGTGGACGGGTAACCAGTCCATCGCAAAACTCCCACCCTGGAGAATGGGACTATATTTCGTGTTACCATCCCCTAGGTAGTCCGCTTCCCCAGAATATAGCGCTCTGCCCTCCCGACGAAACAATGAATGGAAGAATCAGGACCACATAAGGAAAGATGGAAAATCGTGAGACACTCCCTTTTCTCTGCGACAGCCCCGTCAGCCTGGGAGATCCTACCAGCATCTGCGTTAACGCCAGTGTAGCGTCCACGTCATAGACACATTAAAACCCTACCACCTGTGTGAACAGTGCTAAAGTATCTCGTGAGAGAAAATCATAATTTCGTACATGATAGAGATACGGCACGACGTCGATGAGCCACTGTAAAATATAAAGGTTGTAAGTTCTCCATATAGTGTTACATCGACCCCAGAACGAGACCGTTCACGTTTTAAGAGGCAGAAATATCCCTGATTTGTATTCAAAAGTCCAAATATGTCTGCAAATATGTCATTTTGGTCTGCTCACGCACCTGTTACATTCTTAAGGTATCCTAATTTGTCCTAGGTGAGGACTGCACGTCCTTACATTATGATGCAGCTAAGTAACTCCTGAAAATGTTGGATTAGCAATGAATGATGAGGAGAGTAGCAAATTTGCAAATAAACATTAATTACAAGAACTAAAAGGGCAAGCTATAAATAACTGTAGTCGATACTACCATACGAACAAACGACAGCTATTCAATCAGTGTAAAAATAAATCGGATGTGAAGAAGCTATGCGATGAATTTCCACTACATTTCTCGTCTGGATTATAAAACTGTACTATTTACACCTGTTACAAAACCTCTTAACCGTGATAACCAAAGACATACGGCAACTAACAACACTAGACTCGCTGCGCTTCCTCGATCTACGAAACGAAGCACCTTCTGCTTCACCAGACTGGAACGATGCCCGGTGTCGACAGCAAGCCACCACCAGCCATCATACCAAGTCCACCGTGCTTGCATAGCTGCGTTGTTCCACGACTTCTACTTTTCTACACTCAGTGGCTGCACATCTCGGAATTTTCTTGACATGTTTGCATTTAGCTGGCCATCCCCCACTTGCAAACGCTCCATCGACACGGTGGAGCTATCACGGACAACTTCCTGTTCTCGTCGCACTGAGAGACAAACAAGCTCGAGCAGGACACAGTGAATGGTCCAGCACCGAACACGAACCCTTGTCCACTGATGTCCACGGTGCCTAGTGCTGGCTCAGAGTTGATGTTGCTTCACATCCGTGCGCTGGACTGCTCCTTGCTGTGACAGCACGCTGCTCGACGCTTCACTGCGGCATTGCGGGCGCCCGGTTTGCTGCTGCCGGTGCCCTATGCCGCGATGAATGAAACACCAGCACTGAGACCAATATCCAAGCGAGGCAGCAATACGACTGCGCTGCGATTCGGTATTTCACGGAACGTGTGGCGCCGCAGTAGTTACTCGTAAAAAGTTAAGGATATTGATAAGTTAAAGCATTGAATTCTGAGACATTATATTTCCAGCAAAACATCACTTTCAAAAACGTAGAGTGCAATTGAAAAATTACGGCATACTTTAGTTTACATTAAAAGGCGTTTCCACTTATGACAAGTCGCCTGTTCTCATATGCCACGAACGTCTGTTCTGTCAGTCTTCTTCCGACAGACTTCTCCTTTGCATTGTTTCAGCTGTAGTTCTCCTCCACTTTACCCTCGGCCTCCCTCGGTTCCTCCCTGGTGGAGACCAGTCGAGCAAACACTGCAGCCATCGTTGCCCTGTCATCTATTGGGCATGTCCATACCGTCTCAGTTCCCGATCATCAGTCCTATCTGATTACGCTGCATCCATCTTCATTCTTGTATATTGATTTCTTAGTCGACCCATGCGGATCGATCTACCGCTCTGCCGGAACCTGTCGAACACTGTGCGGCCTGAGGCGCCATGGCACGGTTCGTGCGAGTCCCCCCCATCGGAGGTTCGAGTCCACCCTTGGGCATGGGTTTGTGTGTTGTCGTTAGCGTAAGTCAGTTTAAGTTAGATTAAGTAGCGTGTAACCCTAGGGACCGATGACCTTAGCAGTTTGGACCCATAGAACATACCACAAATTTCCTATTTCCAATTTTGTCCAACACTCTGAAAAAAAATATTTCAAATGGCTCTGAGCACTATGGGACTTAACTTCTGAGGTCATCAGTCCCCTATAACGTAGAACTACTTGAACCTAACTAACCTAAGGACATCACACACATCCATGTCCGAGGCAGGGTTCGAACCTGCGACCGTAGAGGTCGCGCGGTTCCAGACTATAGCGCCCAGAACCGCCCGGCCAACCCGGACGGCCAACACTCTGAGCCATAAGCACATAGCACTACTTTCTTCGTTCCTCTAGATACGTGCGACACCAAACTATATCATTTAGTGATCTAATAGATCAAATGGTTCAAATGGCTCTGAGCACTATGGGACCTAACATCTGAGGCCATTTGTCCCCTAGACATAGAACTACTTAAACCTAACCAACCTAAAGACATCACACACATCCACGCCCGAGGCAGGATTCGAACCTGCGACCGTAGTAGCCGCGTGGTTCCGGACTGAAGTGCCTAGAACCGCTCGGCCACAGCATCCGGCATCTAATAGATCCCCTTGCTCGATTTATCCTGTGGCATAAGTCCACGTCACTCTGCCCAGTCTTATCGATTAGTAAACCCAGAAACTTGAACAGTTCCATATTTATTACCGACCAAACTCAAAATCTGAATATTGGCCTTGCTCACTCCCAACAACAATATATATAGTTTTATTCATATTCACTGTCAGTTCCCATTGTTTATAAATATCCGTTAATTTTCTTATTTGAAACATGACATCATCCTTATCCAGAGCCAAAAGAACTTGATGGTCAGCAGACAGTAATGAAAGTAAGCTTTGATGCTGTACCACCACGCCCAAACTTCTGCACTGTCTATTCCAGTAATCAAGAACAACTTCTAAACACAACTTAAATAAGGCTGGTGACACAGATAATTCTCGTCTTAATCCCTTAGTTGTCTTACAACTTTCCGGTATTTTACAATCAACCTTCACAACTGCCTCGAATTGGCGGTACATCCTTCTCACTAACTCTATTAATGCACCATCCACTCCAAACTTTTCCACTCCGTGTCAATAGTAACTCATGGCGCAGAATCATAAGCCTTATCTAAATCAACAAGCACCAACTGGAGATATTGATTTATATGTGTCAAGTGGGAGGTTCTGCTAAAATTAGAAGATGACCTAGAATGATTGTCATTACTGAGTGGAAGACACCTTTTAAAGATATTCTTATAGAGGATGAGGAACTGTTTCGCGAAGAGCAGAATGAAATGGTGATTTCTCCAGTGGAAGAGGTAGCTGACAACGAAGTTTATCAGGCACTGCAAAAATCAAAAAAATGGAAAGGCAGTCGGTACTGGAGGTGTAGTAATGGAATTAATGAACTACAGAGGACATTAATTAGTAGCGGCACTAATAACTAGTTTTAATGAACTGTTCACGGACGTGAAGTAATCCACGAATGGGGTACTTTACCACCATATATGAGAAACCGGGCGTGGAATATCTGACTAATTACACGAGAATAAATGGCTCTGAGCACTATGGGACTCAACTTCTGAGGTCATTAGTCCCCTAGAACTTAGAACTAGTTAAACCTAACTAACCTAAGGACATCACAAACATCCATGCCCGAGGCAGGATTCGAACCTGCGACCGTAGCGGTCTTGCGGTTCCAGACTGCAGCGCCTTTAACCGCACGGCCACTTCGGCCGGCTTGATAATAAATGTAATAACTTCGGTGAGTAGGTCGTTTAGTAGTATAGTGAAGAACAGACTGGAAAGATTGCGCAGGCTGTTGTATTCCAGGGACAATTGGGTTTTACTGCTGTGTTTATAACATCTTTTCTGTACGCTAGATGTGTCAGAAAATGATAGCAAAAATTCAAAATAAATGCCTGAGACGTCACGAAGATGTAAAGGTCATCATTAACGAAAGCTAAAAGATGGTGGTATAAATCACAAGGCAAACCCTTATGAAAGTCCAGGATCGTCGCTATACTATAGATTCTCTCGGTTTTACCTCCTTTCTTTCTATTACAAATTGTTTTTATTTTAGACTGAACAGAGATCCGTCATTAATAAATATACAGAAACTGAACAAAATCACAAGTATGAAAATTATTCCCATTTTCCACCGTTATGCCCTTTTACGAGAGAGAGATTTCGAAAGCAGATTTTAAGCTGTAAGCTATATCTAGGAGCCACTGTGGTGTCCGATCATAAATTTTTGGTTATTAACTGCAGCTAAAATCTGAATAAGTTATAAACATGTAAGAAATGAAGGTAATAAGATCCATCTAAACCTAAGGAAGCATAGCAAATTGAGAGTGTAGGAGAGAGGATCAGCTAATGATCGACAGAAACAGGGGAAAGGAATATATTAGAATACGAAGGGAGTAGCTTTGAGAAATGAAATATGGAAGGCAGCTGAGGATTAGGGACATAAAAAAAGAGCCTGGTAGAAATCTCTGAATAACACATGAGATATTGAATTTAATTGACCAAAGGTGAAAATATGATGACGCAGGAAATACAGCTAGCGAAAAAGAACACAGACGTCTAAAAATGTGTGACAGGAAGTGCAAAATGACTGAGTGGGAATGGCTAGAAGACAAATGTAAGGATTTAGAAGCATATTAAAAGACTGAAAACCCACTTCGATTGCGAAAAAAGCACCTAGTGTAAAGTGTTAACCCATGTTTCGGCGTAGATAACTACAACTTCTTCAGAACAACAATAAAACCCACAAGTGCCTAAGAAGACCTTCGTCAATGATTAAAAGAACACCATAGCCATACATTTATAAACGAAAAAGTAAAGGAAAACACAAACAGTACATGTGTACAAAGTCAAAACCACTACTTAACTTAATGGTGGACGTTCCACATCACACCCGCCTATGTTCGATGGGCCATGACCCGCCATAAACTGCAGCTACAAACGGTCGCTCACTTACAAGCCTCACCCGCTATCTATGCACATGCTCGTGGCTACTGCACTATGCGCATGCGCAAGACAAGGGAAGTTACTTGAATGCGCATGCGCATACGAATACGAGGAAGTTTATACATGGGTCGAGGCTAAATAGCCCATGTATTCCCAACCGTGGATCAACGTATAACTAAAAATGAAATGAATAGAACAAGAGACGAGCTAAATTGGAGATGAAACCTAAAAGTAACCGCACACGGTTGGTTATGCTAGTGAAGAAACTTATATACACTCCTGGAAATGGAAAAAAGAACACATTGACACCGGTGTGTCAGACCCACCATACTTGCTCCGGACACTGCGAGAGGGCTGTACAAGCAATGATCACACGCACGGCACAGCGGACACACCAGGAACCGCGGTGTTGGCCGTCGAATGGCGCTAGCTGCGCAGCATTTGTGCACCGCCGCCGTCAGTGTCAGCCAGTTTGCCGTGGCATACGGAGCTCCATCGCAGTCTTTAACACGGGTAGCATGCCGCGACAGCGTGGACGTGAACCGTATGTGCAGTTGACGGACTTTGAGCGAGGGCGTATAGTGGGCATGCGGGAGGCCGGGTGGACGTACCGCCGAATTGCTCAACACGTGGGGCGTGAGGTCTCCACAGTACATCGATGTTGTCGCCAGTGGTCGGCGGAAGGTGCACGTGCCCGTCGACCTGGGACCGGACCGCAGCGACGCACGGATGCACTCCAAGACCGTAGGATCCTACGCAGTGCCGTAGGGGACCGCACCGCCACTTCCCAGCAAATTAGGGACACTGTTGCTCCTGGGGTATCGGCGAGGACCATTCGCAACCGTCTCCATGAAGCTGGGCTACGGTCCCGCACACCGTTAGGCCGTCTTCCGCTCACGCCCCAACATCGTGCAGCCCGCCACCAGTGGCGTCGCGACATGCGTGAATGGAG
Organism: Schistocerca nitens; assembly: GCF_023898315.1. Taxonomy (NCBI): domain Eukaryota; kingdom Metazoa; phylum Arthropoda; class Insecta; order Orthoptera; family Acrididae; genus Schistocerca; species Schistocerca nitens. The sequence continues at coordinate 404,103,944 of NC_064617.1, forward strand.
GGACGAATGGAGACGTGTCGTCTTCAGCGATGAGAGTCGCTTCTGCCTTGGTGCCAATGATGGTCGTATGCGTGTTTGGCGCCGTGCAGGTGAGCGCCACAATCAGGACTACACACGACCGAGGCACATAGGGCCAACACCCGGAATCATGGTGTGGAGAGCGATCTCCTACACTGGCCGTACACCACTGGTGATCGTCGAGGGGACACTGAATAGTGCACGGTACATCCAAACCGTCATCGAACCCATCGTTCTACCATTCCTAGACCGGCAAGGGAACTTGCTGTTCCAACAGGACAATGCACGTCCGCATGTATCCCGTGCCACCCAACGTGCTCTAGAAGGTGTAAGTCAACTACCCTGGCCAGCAAGATCTCCGGATCTGTCCCCCATTGAGCATGTTTGGGACTGGATGAAGCGTCGTCTCACGCGGTCTGCACGTCCAGCACGAACGCTGGTCCAACTGAGGCGCCAGGTGGAAATGGCATGGCAAGCCGTTCCACAGGACTACATCCAGCATCTCTACGATCGTCTCCATGGGAGAATAGCAGCCTGCATTGCTGCGAAAGGTGGATATACACTGTACTAGTGCCGACATTGTGCATGCTCTGTTGCCTGTGTCTATGTGCCTGTGGTTCTGTCAGTGTGATCATGTGATGTATCTGACCCCAGGAATGTGTCAATAAAGTTACCCCTTCCTGGGACAATGAATTCACGGTGTTCTTATTTCAATTTCCAGGAGTGTATGAAGCTACCTATGACAACAGGGGGAACTCTTAAAAACTATAGCTAAAGCCAATAGTTCGCCTGGGTGGGAAGGGGGGGGGGGTGGAGCTGAGGGGACGTAATCTAAAGACGTCGTAGTAATAAAGATATAGGGATAAAACGTGAGGTGTTCAACGGGCTAAAATCACCTTCATCGTGAAAGGAAAATGAGGATAAAAAGAAAGAAGATGAACAGCTTGACCAACCGCGCTCGCCAATCAGAGCGCGCATGTGATAATCGCCAAACCATCAGATTCACAAGTATGAAGGACAAAGTAAAGGCGCGAAACCTTCAAAAAATTTTCTATATCTTATTAGGAGTTGGTCAGTGAGGATATTGTCTTTTAACATGTTGCAGATGCTTAAAGATCTGCATTTCTACCAAAACATCCAGTTTTAAGCCCTTAACCTCGGCATGAAGTACTCGATATTAACTGGGGGGCTCGGCGCATGAGCCGTTTGCACAAGGTGTTCCGCATAAGTAGAGCCCTTAGTACCGTCGCCGCTTCTAGTAGGAATATGCTCTTTATATCTGAGACCCAGAGCTCGCCCCGTTTTCCCGACGTAAAATTTTGGACAATCCCCGCATGTAATTTTATATACTCCTGATTGGGAAAGTTTATCGCTCTTACTCTGCAAGGAGTGAATTAAATTCCTATGTAAACTATTAGTAGTAGAATAGGCGACTCTGAAATTATGGGCTCTGAGTAAACGCTAAACGCCCCAATTTGTAACTTATATTGCCTACGTAAGGGATAGATATCGTTGCCACCTGTTTGTCATCTAACGCATCCCCTGGGGTGGATGACGTAATATTATTTTTATTTATTTTCTTGTTATACTTCTGTCTTACCAACTGAGGCCTATAGCCGTTCTTTACGGCAATATTTTCAAGTGTGACCAGTTCAGTTTCTTGCACCAGATGAGGTAGAGACTGAACTGGTCATTTTAGCCCGTTGGACATCTCACGTTTTATCCCTATTTCTTTATTACCACGACGTCTTTAGATTGCGTCCCCTCGCCCCCCCCCCCCCCGCCTCCCCTCCCCAGGCTAACTATTGGCTTTAGGTATAGTTTTTAAGAGTTCCTCCTGTTGTCATAGGTAGCTTCATATATAAGTTTCTTTACTAGCATAAGCAACCGTGTGCGGTTGTTTATAGGTTTCATCTCCTATTTAGCTCGACTCTTGTTCTATCCATTTCATTTTTCGATATACGTTGATCCACGCTTGGGAATATATGGGCTATTTAGCCCCGACCCATGTATAAACTTCCTCGTATTCGTATGCGCATGCGCATTCAAGTAACTTCCCTTGTCTTGCGCATGTGCATAGTACAGTAGCCACCAGAAAGATCGCGGAAGGCGCACATCGGCACGGCGCGTCACGGACGGTAGTTGCCGCAAGTAGAGTCCCGTCCACCAGAGGGCACGCGAGAATTCGGCCGCGACCTCTGCCGGCGGAACAACAACAACTCAGGCAGCATGGGCTGTGCCCAGCGAGTTCACATCGGGCATGCCTAGAAGACAAGACCTGGTGTACGCTATGTGAAGTGCGACGGAAAACGTGAACCGTGTTACTACACGATTGGCGACGAGTAGGGTCGTTCTTTCACGTGTTGCGTCGTTGTTCCGGTTTCGCAGCTAATCCCTGGTATGGAGGATTTAGTGCGGGTTTTGGTTGAGCAGCAGACGGAGCTCATGGCCACCATGAAACAAGTGCTTCCGGCGTTGCTCTCCACGCTGTCTGCTCCAGCGCCGTTCCCTCATCCCTTTCCCCCGTATGACGAGACGGAGGGGGATTGGGACGCATATGAACATCACAATTTTCCAGGCGTTTCACGTTGCCGATGCGGAGGTATGTCGTGCTTTTTTCTTGTCTTGGATATCTCCCTCGCTGTATCAAGTTTTGGGGCAGCTAGCGCCGTTGCAGGAACCCCCGTCTTTGTCTTTTGACGCATTGTGTTCATTGCTGTCTTCATATTATCGCCGCCGCACGCATGTTGTGGCGGTTAAGGTCGAGTTCTATCAATGCAAGAAGCAGCCCCATTAGTCTTACCGGGCGTGGGCCGCTACCCTGCACGGTCTTAGTCGCAAGTGTCATTTTGTCACGGGGCAGTCGCGAGAGTCGTATGCCCACGTTATGGTGCGCGACGTCATTGTTCGTTCGGCCCTTGATGGGGAGGTCCGGCAACGGGCCCTGCAGTTAGGAGACCCTTCCCTCGAGGAACTCCTGTCCATTGCTCAATCGTATGAAGTCTCTCACGCCGCAGGTCAACAGTTGGAAGCGTGGTGCGACGTCGCCGTGGTTCAGGGCGGCGCGGCCGCGTCCACTGCGTCCGGGGCGGACGACGTGCGAGCGGTGCAATGTGGCCGTTACGGCCGCTCCCGCACGGCGCATAAACAGGGTTCCGGCCGCCGGCCCCTGTTACCGTCCTGTGCGTCGTGCTATATACATCATGATCGGTGAGAGTGCCCCCAGCGTTAGGCCGTTTGTCGCAAATGTAATAAAAAAGGACACATTGCTAAAGTTTCCCACTCAGCCTCAAAAGAATCGAAGGAAGCAGATACAGAGGACATGGACCTTGACATTCAGGAAGTTTCATCGGGCCAGGCTCCCGACGCATCGGCGCACAAACTCTTTATCGAGGTGTCGGTTCGGTCGCGCCGATTACAATTGCAAGTAGATACGGGCGCGGCAGTTTCTTTGTTGAATGCACAAACTTACTCCGACCTAGGATCGCCCCCGTTGGCGCCAGTTTACCGGCGTCTACGCGGTTATGGTAAGCAGTTCATTCCCCTACTGAGTCAATTCACTACCGACGTGACTTACAAATCAGTCACTCGGCCTATTACTTTTATTGTTGTCAGTGATGCTACCTCCGCTAACCTTTTTGGCCTGGATGCCTATCAAGCTTTCGGTTTTTCTGTCGCTGACACCATACAGTTGGTCTCCGAAGACGTTCCCTATCAATCATTGGAATCTTTGATCTCAGACTTTCCAGATATCTTTGAGGAGGGCCTGGCGCGTGTTTCAGACTTTGAACCTCACTTAACGTTGAAGGCGTCGGCTCGCCCGCGTTTTCTACGTGCGAGGCAATTTCCCTTGGCTCTCCGCCCTCAGGTAAAAGAAGAACTAGAACGGCTGACAGCCCTAGGGGTCATTCTTCCCATTTCTTCTAGTGAGTGGGCTTCGCCCTCCGTTATTGTCAGGAAACCCTCGGGAAAATTACGCCTTTGTGGCGATTTCAAGGCCACCATTAATTCCCAATTGGTGGTGGACACCTATCCTTTGCCTCGTGCTGATGAATTGTTCTCCGCCGTGGCGGGAGGCCAATATTTTTCGAAAATCGATCTTTCGGAGGCATATCATCACATGCCACTTGATGTGGACTCCAAACGGCTGGCAGTCGTCAACACCCCGTTTGGCCTTTACCAATACCAGCGGTTGGCCTTCGGAATATCCAGTGCCCCGGCGATATTCCAGCGTTATCTTGAGCACGTCACGTCGACAATCCCTCATTGTATTAATTACCTGGATGACACACTTGCACAACCTTTGCACCCTCTTTCTCAAATTCAGGTCCGTGGACTTGAGTTGCAACCTGCGAAAGTCAAACTTCTTGCAAACGTCCATTGAGTATGTGGGCTACACCATCTCTCGGCATGGCGTCCAGCCGCTAGGAAGTTTGGTCCAAGGTATCGTCGACCTCCCGCGGCTTGCTTCGCTGAAAGAGTTACAAGCTTTTTTAGGCAAGATTGCCTATTACCACTAGTTCATTCCCAGGGCTTCCACCATAGCCCGCCCCCAGTACTGCCTTCTGCGCAAGGTTGTTCCTTTTGCTTGGTCGCCTGCATGCGAGCGAGCGTTCACCTCGTTGAAGGGCCTCCTCACGTCAGCGCCTTGTTTGGCTACTTTTGACCCCCATATCGCTTCCCACGCCCGGGTTCCCGGGTTCGATTCCCGGCGGGGTCAGGGATTTTCTCTGCCTCGTGATGGCTGGGTGTTGTGTGCTGTCCTTAGGTTAGTTAGGTTTAAGTGGTTCTAAGTTCTAGGGGACTGATGACCATAGATGTTAAGTCCCATAGTGCTCAGAGCCATTTGAACCATTTGACCCCCATAAGCCGTTGGTCCTGGCTACAGATGCTTCGCAGTATGGGGCCCATCGCAACGCGGATGGTTCCGAGCAGCCACTGGCGTTTGCGTCTAAAACTCTTAGTCCCGCGCAGGCCCATTACTCCCAGGTGGAAAAAGAGGCATTGGCCATTGTCTACGCTGTTACCGAGTTTCACCCTTTCTGGTATGGCACGAAGTTTCAGTTAATCACTGACCATAAGCCATTAATATCGTTATTTGGCCCCGCCTCTGAGATTCCGGATAGGGCGGCCCACAGACTACAGCGCTGGGCCTAGTTCCTCTCCAAGTACCGTTATGGCATTCATTTTCGCCCTACCGGAAAGCAAGCCAACGCAGACGCTCTTTGCCGTCTTCCGGTTGGCCCCTGATCCTCAGTTCGATCGAGAGGAGATTATGTGTTTTTTTTTTGGATGTGGCGTCCCGCCAAGCGGTTGATGGCTTCCCGATCACTAGATCTAGAGTCGCCAGGGAAACAGCAGCTGACCCGGTTCTCCGGCAAGTAGTTCGCCTCATTCAGCAGGGGTGGTCATCCCGACCTCCAGGCCGGACCTCGGACCCTCTTCGTAATTATTTTGTTCTACGAGACCACCTCTCCATCTTGGAAGGAGTCCTCCTTCTGGCTACCAATGATACAGCTCCTCGCGTAGTTGTTCCTGCATGTTTGCGAAGGGAAGTCCTCACATTATTACAGGAGGGGCACTGGGGTGTTTCCCATACTAAAACCTTGGCTCGCAGACACGTGTACTGGCCTGGCATTGACAGAGAAATTGAGCACTTGGTGGCCGCCTGTTCCCAGTGTGCGAGCCAACAGGCATCTCCCAGGTCAGCGTTCTCTTCATGACCGCCTGCAACTCAGGCATGGGAACGTGTTCACATCGATTTTGCGGACCCGTTTCTCAATGGCTTTTGGCTCATTGCCATTGATGCTTATTCCCGATTCCCATATGTGGTTCGCTGCTCCTCAACCACTTCAGAAGTTGCAATCCAGGCACTGGCAAGAATCTTTTCTGTGGAAAGTCTGCCAGTCACCCTGGTCTCGGACAATGGACCTCAGTTTATTTCGCAGACCATCCAGGATATTTGTAGGCGCTTAGGTATTCGGCACGTTTGCTCTCCCCCCTTTCATCCACAATCGAATGGGGAAGCCGAGAGCATGGTGCGCACATTTAAGACGCAGATGAAAATGTATATACACGAATTCCCTGCGGAGGAGGCGTTGACGTTTTTCCTGACGGCTTACCGGACCACACCAATGGGAGAACGCAGCCCCGCAGAGCTCCTCCACGAGCGCCAACCTAGGACTCTGCTGCACCTCCTCCGGCCTGGTCCTCGCCAGTCTTCGCAAAACGGAGTACCCGGCTTTTCCACCGGGTATGTCGGTCTGGGCACGTGGGTTTGGTCGCAATCCACGTTCAATACCGGCGGTGGTCCTGCGCCAAAATGGCAACCGGCCCTATACCTTGCAGGCGGGGGACCAGGAGGTCCGTCGTCACCAAAATCAACTACGTCCACGTTTGGGCACCCACCCTCCGACCCCTCGGACACCGGCTTTCCCATTGCCGCATCCGTGTTGGTTTCTCAGGGGACGCTACCGCCCCTCCCCCCTGTGACTCCGCCGCACTGCGATGGTTCTCAGCCCTGGCAGCCTCCAGTAGCTCCAGCACCGGCATCGCCATCGTTAGAGATGCCCCAGCGAGAGCCGGCCCCCCCTCGCAGGCCTGGTTTCTCAGGAGGCTGGTTCACCTGTGGTCGTCCCTTCCCCACCGTCCCCGCCACTGGGTGTTGCCCATCCCGAGGTGAACCAGGATCCGGAGTTAGACCGCTTGTCTCCCGTTCCGTCCCGGGCTCCGGTGGTGGGAGGACGGGGACCTCTTCGTGTGGGTCACTTCCAGCCGGATTCGAAGGTTCCGGCTCGAGGGTTGGAAGATGCCCTCGACTCCAGCCTTCCGATGGACGTGGAAACCATCGCTCCTGCACGACACTCCACCTTCCGACGCAGTGGTTCACAGTGGCTTCACCCCCCGAAGGAGGAGAAATGCAGTAGCCACCAGAAAGATCGCGGGAGGCGCATATCGCCACGGCGCGTCACGGACGGTAGTTGCCGCAAGTAGAGTCCCGTCCACCAGAGGGCACGCGAGAATTCAGCCGCGACCTCTGCCGGCGGAACAAGAACAACAACTCAGGCAGCATGGGCCGTGCCCAGCGAGTTCACATCGGGCATGCCTAGGAGACAAGTACGGTCTACGCTATGTGGAGTGCGACGGAAAACGTGAACCGTGTTACTACACATAGATAGCGGGTGAGGCTTGTAAGTGAGCGACCGTTTGTAGCCGCAGTTTATGGCGGGTCATGGCCCATCGAACATAGGCGGGTGTCAGGTGGAGCGTACACCATTAAGTTAAGCAGTGGTTTTGACTTTGTACACATGTACTGTTTGTGTTTTCCTTTTCTTTTTCGTTTATAAATGTATAGCTATGGTGTTCTTTTAATCATTGACAAAGGTCTTCTTAGGCACTTGTGGGTTTTATTGTTGTTCTGAAGAAGGTGTAGTTATCTACACCGAAACCTTGGTTAACACTTTACACTAGGTGCTTTTTTCGCAATCGAGGCTGGTTTTTAGTTTTTTAATATACGTATTAACCAACGATTGCTGACGTGCTGCGATGTTGAAGATTCTTAAATTTAGAAGCATTATAATAATCCTCTCAGAATATTTACCTGTCGCGTACTTCGAGTGCTAATTAAAATAGTTTTTCATGATTGGTTTTCCAAAGGATATCAATGATTCTGTATGTGTCAGTTCGACTTAGCCATTTCAGAGGTAAGAAGGAATTAAAAGAGCAGTATCGCATTTAACCGCCGACAGCAGACAATCGACTTTCCTTCTATGGGAATTACAGTAAGTGTACGGGTGCAGGTTAAAGACACATTGACGACATACAGATGTTTGGGTCTGGCCGTGGCTCCTGCAAGAAAGCCGACCGCTCGCGATTTTCGGGAAAGTCATGTTCGATTCCCATTCCGGCACATGTTTTCAATGCCGCCATTGTATTCTACAACTGGAGATTACACTTATTCGCAGCTGCGAGTATATTTCCTGAAAATAATTTGGGCTGAACAAACAGCTACGTTATTGGAGGTTACATAGACCAAGGTAGTTCTTTGCTTCACTCCAGTAGATAAGAGAGGTACGAGAGGATACTTTAATGGAGTGTGCATAGACTGCATCAGAAAACAGCCAGAGGCACAGTGGACGGATGAAACTTACAACTAACTTGCGAATTTTTGTTGTAGAGGCCTATGGCCAGCTGTGTATATCATCTGGCAGATAATCGTAATGATGACCATAATTATTATTATTATACTTATGAGCTACGGATAAACAAAAATATTCCCTAAGGTTTAAGGAAAATAGCGAAGAAGACTCTTGCAGTTTGCTAGGGGTGTGTGGAATAAAAACGGTGAAGAGTTTTAAAGATCAGCTCAGGTGATTGTCGGAAGGAAAATGTCGATGTTGGGAGATGCGTAACAAGAGACATCATCGAGCAAGTGGCACAGATGCTGACACAAAACCGACGTCTGTCGCTGAGACTGATATCGATGTAATTATGGGTGTGTGGGACGGAGTTGACGACGTCACTCATAAATAATTCGGTACCTAGAATCCTATTCTGGATTTTCACTAACACGAATAGACATCAGAGCAGTAAGTAACACGGTGTAAGATACTAGAAATAGTGCTGCCAATTCTATCCAGAGTAGAATTGTCAACAGTTACACATAGCTGTCTGCAGCACACTTAGTCCGACATCCAAAAGTGAATGCGTGTTGTGCTTCAGTTAACTTTAACAGAAGTATGAGGCTGAAGTTTTCAACTGTTAAATCGAAGTTGAGCTGGAAATTAACTTAGAAATTATTAAAGGAATATTCGGCAGTACCCCTCGTTGAGGATTAAATAAATACCCTGTTTGCAGTGTATTAATCTTTGTATTATATCTCTGTCACTAGTAACGTAAATAAAGCTGTAAGTACGACATATGTTGTCCTGTAGTTATTATACAATACGTAAAACCCCTCGTTTCTTTTAGTTTATGGTTCAGCAAAGGTTCACGTTGTTTCCACCCCTTTGCTGGAAACTGTTAAGAGGAACGAATTAATTTCTCTTGTAACAAGTATACGTTTAATACATCATTGCCGTTCATTCTTGCTACTGTGTTTCAGGCTGCCCTGCTCTCTTCGTGGCGATGTGGGGTCTCGTGAAGACTTTCGCGCCAAGAGAAAGGGACACTCAGGTGAGCAAAAAGAAAAAAAAAAGCAGAAATATACATGAGACTAATGTCTACGGCACCACTATTTGAGATTCATACATTAGTAATATATCCTTTGTACACAGACCACCACAATTTGGTTTACCTGGAAAGATTTCACGCCTTTAATATATGCAATAGCTGTATAGGTTTTCATTATGTGTCTGCCGGCGTTACAGAGAGCTGAGGGATACAAAAACTCGTGTGCCTATCCTTATCGTCAGGTTGCTGTATAAGTACACAGCGTGTTTGTTTTGAATGTTGGTGAACGAGTTACTATTTTTTTTTAAGCCATCAGTTTTGTGACTGGTTTGATCCGTCCCACCACGAATTCCTCTCCTGTGCCAACCTCTTCATCTCAGAGTATCAATAACAACCTATGTCCTCAGTTATTTGGTGGATGTATTCCAATCTCTGTCTTACTCTACAGTTTTTGCCCTCTACAGCTCCCTCTAGTACCATGAAAGTCATTCCCTCATCTCTTAACAGATGGATTATCATCCTACCCTTCCCCTAGTCTGTGTTTTTCATATATTTCTTTCCTCTCAGATTCTTCGCAGAACCTTCTCATTCCTTATATTATCAGCCCACCTAATTTTCAACATTCGTTTGTAGCTCCACATCTCAAATGCTTCCATTCTCTTCTGCTCCGGTTTTCCCACAGTCCATGTTTCTCTTCCATACAACGCTGTACTCCAAGCATACATTCTCAGAAATTTCTTCCTCAAATTAAGACCTATCTTCGATACGACTAGACTTCTCTTGGCTAGGAATACCCTTTTATGCAGTGCTAGTTGGCTTTTGATGTCCTGCTTGCTCTGTCCGTCAGTAGTTACTTTACTGCCTAGACAGTAGAATTCCTTAACTTCATCTACTTCGTGACCATCAATCCTGAAGTTAAGTTCTTGCTGTTCTCATTTCCGCTATTTCTCATAGCTTTCGTCTTTCTTCGACTTACTCTCAACCCACATTCGGTGCTCATTACACTGTTCATTCCATTCAGCAGACCATGTACTTCTTCTTCACTTTCACTTAAGATAGCAATGTAATCCGCGAATCGTATCATTGATAACCTTCCACCTTGAATTTCAGTTCAGCTCCTGAACCATTTTTTTTTAATTCTGTCATTGCTTCTTCGATGTACAGACTCAACAGCAGGGGTGAAAGACTACTGCCCTGTCCTACATCGTTTTTAATCTGAGCACTTCGTTCTTGGTCGGCAGCTCTCATTTTTCCCTCTTGGTTGCCCTTGTACAAATCGTATAATACCCGCCTTTCCCTACAACTTACCCCGATTCTTTTCAGAATTTCGAACATCTTTCACTATTTTACAGTGATCGTGTCTTGATTTTTCTTTAGTCTCGCTTTCATTATTAACTGCAACGTCAGAATATCCTCTCTCGTGCCTTTACCTTTCCTCATCTAACACATCCTCAATATTTTTTCATTCTACAGTATATTATTCTTGTAAGCAACTGGATGCATGAGATGTCAAGCTGTTTCTGCCTAATTCTCACACTTGTCAGGCCTTGCAGTCTTCGGAATTGCGTGATCTGAGTCTATATCTGCTCCTGCGTACGCCTTACAATTCGGTATCTAATTTCGGAATCTCTGTCTGACCATGGTATAATCTAAATGAAATCTTCCCGTATCACCCGACATTTCCTAAGTATATCTCCTCATCTTGTGGTTCTTGAACAGAGTATTCGCTATTAATAGCTGAGATTTATTATAGAACTAAATTAGTCTTTGTCCTCTCTTATTCCTTACGCCAAGCTCATATTCTCCGGTAACATTTTCTTCTACTCCTTCCTCTACAACCACATTTCAGTTCTCCATAACGACTGTTAGGTTTTCATTTCTACCTGCGTATCCCTTTAATATCCTGATATACTTTCTGTATCTCTTCATCTTTACCTTGCGACGTCGGCACGTATACCTGAAGTATCGTTTTCGATTTTGGCTTGCTGTCGATTCTGATAAGAGCAATCCTATCAGTGAACTGTTCACAGTAACAGACTCTCTGCCCCTCCATCGTAATCATAACAAATCCTTCTCCCGTTATCCAATTTTCTGCTCTTGCTCATATTACTTTATACTCATTTCACTGACTCCTAGTGTATGTACACTGAGCATTTGCATTTTTCTCTTCAGATTTTCTAGCTTTCCTACCACATTCATGGTTCTGACATTCCAAACCCGGACTCGTAGAACGTAATCCCTTCGTTGGTTATTCAATCTTATTCTCATAGTCCTCCTTGGCGGTCCCTTCCCGGAGATTCGAAAGGGGGAATATTCCGGAATCTTTTGCCGACGGAGAGAGATTATCATGCCACTTTTTCAATTACTTGCCGCATGTCCTGTGGATACACGTTACGTGTCCTTAAGACAGTGGTTTCCATTGCCTTCTGCATTATGATGCCTTTGATCATCGCTTATTCTTCCGCCTTCAGGGGAAGTTTCGCACCCCAAGGACAGGAGCGTGCCCTGAACCTCTGTCCGCTCCTCCGCCGTCTTTGACAAGGCATCTGGCAGAATGAGGGTGACTTCTTTTGCCGAAAGATTCCGGCCGCCAATGCTGATTATTAATCAAAAAATAAGCAGTGGCGGGCTTCAAACGAGTGACCGAGGACGTTTTCTGGCTGCTACGGTTCATTGATCGATTGTAATTTTTTATTTCTAGTCTACTGTTTTACATATGGTCAGTTTATCGTCTGGAGAGAATGGGTGGAGCTGTGGACGTTAGAAAATGGAGTTTCACATGGATTTCAGTAAAGGGAAGGAAGCAATGGTGGCAGCCAGAAGCATTTGCGCCATGTATGGGGGTAATACCATTGGACAGAGAACGGCAAGAGAGTGGTTTTCGAGTTTTATTGTAAATGAAGTACCATGCTTCTTGACAGAGCATATGGGAACGATGCCGGAGACCCGCACAGCTGTACTAGGCAAGACCCTCCGACCGTAATGGGGATGAATGATGAAGATGAAAACGACACAACAACACCTAGTCATCTCTGGGTAGGTGAAAATCGCCGACCTCGAAGGGAATCGAATTCGGGACCCTGTGCTCGGGAAGCGAGTACGCGACCACAACGCCACGAGCTGCGGATTCCGTTTAAAGGAGGATTTTTCTGATATTAGTTACAGTCTGCGTTCTGGAAGACCTTCAGGCTTTGATGAAGATCGTTTCAGCACATTAATCTACAACGATGGAAGCCAGTGTACTCGAGAGATGGCAAATGTGACGAGCTGTGGTTCAAAATGGCTCTGAGCACTATGGGACTCAACTGCTGAGGTTATTAGTCCCCTAGAACTTAGAACTAGTTAAACCTAACTAACCTAAGGACATCACAAACATCCATGCCCGAGACAGGATTAGAACCTGCGACCGTAGCGGTCTTGCGGTTCCAGACTGCAGCGCCTTTAACCGCACAGCCACTTCGGCCGGCAACCCGAGCTGTGGTCACTGGACCCTCTTGCGAGTTTTGTGTGCAGTGAGGAAGGTTGAAAAATATGGTGTATGGATATCGCATGCTCTAAGCAAAAAACAAAAAAAAAGTCTGTGGTGTATTAGGATTTGCTTCCTCGATATGTAGCCATCACTACTGTCATTTATTGTCAACAACTGAGACGTCTTGTAGACGCAGTCCAAGAACGACGACCAGGAAAACTGGGTATAGTGGTGCTACTCCACGACAACGCACTCCAGAATTTTTGTAGTCTGACAAAAACATTATACAGGAGTCTGGTTGGGTAGTCATTCCACACCTACCGTATACACCTGACCTTGCATCCTCCGATTTTCAGCGTTTCCGCTCTCTATCGAACAACCTTCAATGAACTTCCTTTATGGATGAAAATAAGAGTCGAACAAGGCTGGACGAATTCTTCCCCTAAAAACCCACGTGATTTCTACAGTCGCGGAATCAAACAGTTACTCCAGCGTTGGAAGGCTGTTGTAAATAGCGAAGGAGAATTTATTGTTGATTGCTTAAGTCTCTGTTATGTGTAGATGTTGTGTTTATTAAATTTATTAATAAATACTACGACGTATGCATCAACCAAAAACTAATCATTCCCCTTTTATCAACTACCCGTCCTGTGCAGCCTTTTTCTGACAGAATCTGAAATTACTGTCCATCCACCATAAGGCAGATAAATACAGTTAGACGTGTAGTTTGTGACTAGTGTAAGAAAGCTCGATACTTTGGGATGTCTGTTGCTTTAGTTTGATACACAGAAATGAATCCACCACCCCCCCCCACCCCATAATAAGAATGTTCGTAGTATGCTTTATAAATGTGAAATAGTTCTATTGTGCTAACTTCTATTTGTAATTCGAGCATTATACAAAAATTATCAACGATTCTATTAAAATTATATCATAAAGAGATACCCTCCAACTCTGCGACTACCGATTCATTAGAAGTGCCCCTCGAGTGACTAGTAGTATTAGACTTTCCCTGCAGTGTGTCTCTTCGTAACTGGTTCTTGATCAAACCAGTTACTCTTTTGTTTTGTTTAGTTGCAATTAAAAACTGCAACTAGATATTTAAGATAAAAAATCTTTCTCCTCGTTTTTCGCGATGGTGACAATCCATTTTACTGCTATAATTACGAATTACTCTTTTTCTCTAAATAGCAAATGATCTTTCCACTGACGTTTGCGAAAGTGGCTGTAGTACGTTAAAAAAATAAATGCAAATTCCTTAAGTGGTGTGCCCAGATTAGCGGGTCCTGCCACAATTGGTTTTTGATTCCAGTCACATTCTGCAGAGATTTCACTTATTCAGTCGAAATCAACAACATATTTGTTCGGTTTTTTTTTTTTTTGCTTTATTGTGATTTCATTCCCCTGCCCCATATGGGCAGGGGAGGGCTGTCAGCGGCACAATCCGCCGCTCTTCAGCCGAGAGACACGACAACTAAAACAAAAATAAAATGATACATACATAAGTAGATAAAAAAGGGGAACATAAAACAGAGGAAGGGGAGAAAATGGAGGTAAAAAGACATGGACATGTAGACGTTCATGGGGGACAGTGAAAAAAAAAAGTCACCAGAAAGTTAAAAAAACACAGTTGGCGATTCTTGAAACACAGAGAAGACACTGAATGCGAATGCACAGGTTAAAAGTTGGCCACAGTATTAAAAACACTCCGAAACAACACACTTAAAACCCACGTGGAGCACACACGACGCAGAGTAAAACTACCAGGTGGGACCTGCCGAGGGAAAGGTCAGACAGGATGGAAAAGGAGGGGAGATCATGCGGCAGCTGAGGAAGCGGCGGGATGAAGAGAGGAGGGGCAGCCGTGGGTTCACGAAGAGGCAGGAGACACGTGGGGCGGGATCAACAACATACTGTGTTCCTTGTTTAAAAGTGGATTTCTGTCTCAATGAAGATCCAAGTACTACGTCTGCAAATTGCGTTCCTTTAGCCTGACACGTAGATTACGATGGCGTGCTGAAAAGTAACGTCTCCAAACTCTTTATTCTGTTCTCAGTATCGATTGAGGTATTTCATGTCACGCATATTACTCGATTGACTTGACGACTTCACTGAGGCAAGTCGCAACCGTCTGCCGTTAGAGGGCTCCGAATTGTAGCGCATAACATGGCGGTGTGTAACGTAAATAAGTCGGTACGTGAGTAACAGCGTACTGTAATCTAGTTTCTGAAATCGAAGGGTTCGTTCACACATTAAGCACCCACTCCTTCAACATCGCAATACCAGACTACACACAAGGGGAGTGACATCTGCGGTTATCCAACGCCTGACGTTCGCTATCATCGATCATCCTCAGCAGTCGTGAGCTGGCCCCAACCGATTTTCATCCCTCTCCAAAATTTAAAGCAGAAATTATACGACTTTAATCACCGGCAACTCCAGCGACACATTCGTAATTTGCTCACAGCTAAAACGCCGGGACTGGCGACAGACGTGCACCCGTTTAAATGCTATCCTACCTATAAATTCGTCCAAGTTCTGGTCAGCCTTCCGTCGCCTTACCGGAACTAAACCCTCCCCCTACTATCCTCTTCTCCAGAATGATCATCCCTTCCCTGACACCCTTCGTAAGGCCAATAACTTTGCCTCTTACCCCTCCGATGTCTTCTCCATCCCCGATGATCCCAATTACTCCCTCTTCCCGGATGTCCGCGATCAAACTGACACCTCTGTCCCTCCCCTCGCACCTGGTTTCCAGTACTTGGACAACATGGCACACACGGAACTCAATGCCCCTATCACTACACAGGGTCTCATTGCTACACTCCGCACGAAACGCAACACCGCTCCTAGTCACGATCGAGTCACCTACTGTCACCTTGTAAAGCTCCTGTCTCTTTCCTCTCCACCCTGGCTGGGCTCTACAATGTAGTCCTGTCCACCGGTTACTACCCCGACCTGTGGAAAACCTCCCGTACCCTGATGTTCCTTAAACCTGGTAAACCGCCGTCCACCGTCTCCTCCTACCGTCCCATCAGCCTTACCTCGGTCTTCAGCAAGGTCGTGGAATGTATCCTCACCCGCCGCATCCACCAGCATCTCCGCTAGCACCACCTCCTTCCCGGTACCCAATGTGGCTTTCGGCCGTCCTTCTCTTCCGACAACCTTCTCCTTCACCTCACTCATCTCCTTTCCGAACAGCTTAATTCCCGTCGCTCTGCAATCTTCCTCTCCCTGGACTTCGAACGTGCTTATGACTGCGTATGGCATTCCGGTCTCCTCTTCAAGCTCCAAACCTTCGCTCTTCCCATTAATTACGTTCGTCTGATCGGCTCCTTTCTCTCCCAACGTCCTTCCTACGTCACCATCCATAACACGGATTCCTACACCTTTTTTCCCTCCGCCGGTGTGCCCCAAGGCTCCGTCCTCTCCCCCCTTCTGTACCTTTTATACACGGCGGACATGCCGCCGCCGTTACCCCCCGTCCACCTTCTCCAGTTTGCCGATGACACAGCCTTCCTTGTCCTTGCTCCCAACCTGCAGCGCTCCCAACACCTTCTCCAATGCCATCTTGACCGGTTCATCGCTTGGTGCAACCAGTGGTTACTCAAGGTCAATCCCTCCAAAACACAGGCGATCATTGTAGGCAAAACCACCCCTTCCTTCCGCCTCCTTGATTTCTATCTCACCATCTGTGGCAGTCCTATCACCCTCATCCCCACCCTTAAGTACGTTGGCGTCACCCTCGACCGTCGACTCTCCTGGACCCCCCATCTCCGGACAATCCAAGCCAAGGCACGCTCCCGACTCTGTCTCCTCAAACTCCTTTCCGGCCGTCCGTGGGGTCTGGACCCCTCCACCATACTCCACACCTATAAATCCCTCATCCGCCCTATCCCTTGTTACGCCCATCCGGCCTGCATCTCTGCCCCACCTACCTTTTATAAATCCCTTCAAATCCTTGAACGCCATGCTCTCCGCCTCGCCTATCGCATCCGTCTCTCCTTCCCCACGTGGTTCCTGTACAATCTCATTCCGTTCCCCCACCTCCTCCTTTTCCTTGAAAGGATACGGATTGTGTACACTTCCCGCAAGCTCCATCCTCCTCACCCGGTTGTCTCGCCCATCCTCTCCCACCCCCGCCTGCTGCCTGTATTCCCACGTCCCACCCGGTCTCCATCTCTCCACCCTCCTTACCCTCTCCCAAGGTGGCTTCCGCCAGCTCCCTCTCCCTGATGATGCCCTCCTCCCCTCCATCTACCCCTCCTACCAACTTTGATCCTCCCACCCTCTTTCTGTGTTTGCTCCTTTGAGCACCCTCCCTCCCTTCTCTCCCTCTTCCCTCCCTCTTCCATTTCTCCCCACTCCTCCCCCGGGCTTCCCCTCCCCTGTCCCTCTCCTCCTCCCCCCATCTCCTCAGCCATTGGCATCGTTGTTATCCCCTCTCCCCCACCTCACCCTTATTCACCTCTTGGCAGGTCCCCGGACTCGCACACGCTAAGTGGACATTCGCGCGCCAGAGATCATCGCCATCAGTGTCTCGTGTGTGCCGTCGTGTTTAGTGTTCAGTGTTCACCGTCACACTCCATCGTTCAGCAGTGCCATTGCCATCTTCAGTGTTTGTGCATCGTGTCAACAGTTTGTAGTGTGGATTGTCATCGAGTGTGAACGGCTTCATGTTTATTTATGTGTCTACTGTTTTTTCCCCGCCGTTTTGTTCCAACTCATGTGTCTTCTCTGTTTTTATCATTGTACTATCTTTGGCTGAAGTGCGGCATATTGTGCTGCTGCCAGCCTACCTGTTCTACGGGTTTTACAATCACAATAAAGAAAAAAAAACGACTTTAATTTGATAGTGTTGAAGCGGTGCAAGGAGAGTTTAAGTTGTGGCTGCGTAAACGAAGTCAAACACTATACAGTGACCGTATCAACAAACGTGCATGTCGTTGGGCTAGATGTGTTCATCACCGGGGTGACTATGTTGAGAAATAAATACGTATACATGAAGAATAAAGACGTAGAATCGGAATAAAGTTAGGTTTATTTAAATCATTTAATAATTTTCAGATAAAGGATTCGGAGGCATTACTTTTAAGAGCGCCCTCTTACTTTGGTCAAAATTCTGCTTAAAGCTTTATCTATATTGTCGAATGCGGGCCCTAGAAGGGAGTAGAATACCTATTCGGACTAACATACTTTAGTTTCAGTTAACCTTAGAATATATGGTAGTCAAGAGAATCCTAAATATCACTAAAGAGACAGATGAAAGATGATGACATGATGCAAGAGAAATACGATGTTTCCTATAATCCATTTCGCCATTAACTACTCCACACAACAGCTGTAAGTTCTCGACATGGAACCATGAGGGATATTCCTCAGCGACGTAGAAAAAGTTACTTGGTAGACTATAGGGGCATCCTAGTTTGCAAACAAACAGTAAGGAATAAACAATTAAAATGTAGCCACCTTATGTCACTTTTAAGAACAATAGCGATAGTAGGGAAGGCAGAGAGAGAGTGAGAGAGTGAGACGCCAAGAGGGTGGAGGGGGAGAGGGGGGGGGGGTTGCGCTAAACGCAAACATCGCAAAAACTCAAGCATTTCGAAGAATACACTTTCCCGTCAACTATCAATTTATCAATGAAAACGTCGTACGATTTACATAGTGTAAGCTACATCACAGAATCTATAGTCTTCCGATTTGTTGAGAAGAATTTTGGAGTGCTGATGAAGAGATCTGGTGGGCATTTCTCTGCTCTGCAAAGACTGGAGGGGGTGGATATCTTAAAGGTAGTGAAATTCAAATTTACAATTTCAATAGCATTGCCGCTGAAGTACCCAATCAATGAATCAGAAGGAATAAATTCAGATTCTAGTTCTATTTGTAGATATCTTTAATTGCTTATAGACACGAGTTTTTGTTCTACCATAGCTACACTGACGGACCAATACATTATGACCACTTGCTTAGTGGTGTGGTACTGAACTTCGGAACGAAATACAGCAGTGATAATGCTTACCATAGATTCGACAACACCCCCCCCCCCCCCCCCAATGAACCATGAACCTTGCCGTTGGTGGAGAGGCTTGCGTGCCTGAGCGATACAGATAGCGGTACAGTAGGTGCAATCACAACGGAGGGGTATCTGTTGAGAGGCCAGACAAACGTGTGGTTGCTGAAGAGGGGCAGCAGCCTTTTCAGTAGTTGCAGGGGCAACAGTCTGGATGATTGACTGATCTGGCCTTGTAACACTAACCAAAACGGCCTTGCTGTGCTGGTACTGGGAACGGCTGAAAGCAAGGGTAAAATACAGCCGTATTTTTTCCCGAGGGCATGCAGCTTTAATGTATGGTTAAATGATGATGGCGTCCTCTTGGGTAAAATATTCCGCAGGTAAAACAGTCCCCCATTCGGATCTCCGGGCGGGGACTACTCAAGAGGATGTCGTTATCAGAAGTATGAAAGAGAAATTTATTAACATCGAGTATAGATTTAAGTGTCAGTAAGTCGTTTCTGAAAGTATTTGTATGGAGTGTAGCCATGTATGGAAGTGAAACATGGACGATAAATAGTTTGGACAAGAAGAGAATAGAAGCTATCGAAATGTGGTGCTACAGAATAATGCTGAAGATTGGATGGGTAGATCACATAACTAATGAGGAGGTATTGAATAGAATTGGGGATGAGTTTGTGGTACAACTTGACTAGAAGAAGGGATCGGTTGGTAGGACATGTTCTGAGGCATCAAGGGATCACCAATTTAGTGTTGGAGGGCAGCGTGGAGGGTAAAAATCGTTGAGGGAGACCAAGAGATTAATACACTAAGCATATTCAGAGGGATGTAGGTTGCAGTAGGTACTGGGAGATGAAGAAGCTTGCACAGGATAGAGTAGCATGGAGAGCTGCATCAAACCAGTCTCGGGACTGAAAACCACAACAACAACAGATTCGACAAGTCATAGGTACGTTTCCGAAGGTATGTAGCATTAGATGTCCACATGCAGGTGACGCAATTCCCTTCAACTACGTGCCGATACTTAGCTGGAGCACGGTAGCGTTCCACATGAGTTCCAAAGCGTCCACATCAGGCGCAATTGGTGGACAAGATATCAAAGCGGATTCAATGATCCTTAAACTATTATAGCATGATTCTGGTCTTGATTCGCGGACAGCAATCGTGCTGGAAGATGCCATCGCCATTATGGGTGGCATCAAGCATAGAGTAATGCAGGTGGTTCAAAATAATGTACGTAGCTGCATCTTCGTTTACTACCAAGGGTCCCATGGAAACCCAGGTGAAGGTCCTGTGTTGCATAATTACTTACTCCACTGGCCTATGTCCTTGACCTGATTCATGTTTGGAGCAGCAGTTCGCCTGGATGACCATCGATCGGATGAAACAACCAACGTGATTCATTCAATACTGCAACAAGTTCGCTTTGATCCACGGTAGAGTGGCGATGATTTCGCGACCTTTGCACTCATAATTGATGACGTCTTTCGGTCGACAAGATAACACGTAGGTGTGGTCTGCTGTGGAGTTCATTGTCAAAATATTTGAGATGAGCGGTGTGCTAGGGAACACTTCGTCTTGCTCCTGCACCACCGTCGTTCTCTGTGATGAACTCCGATACAGACAGCGATGTATTTTAGAAACCAGGCCAGCATCCAGCCTCCAGGCTCTGTGGTGAGACGTAGACGTCCAACAAACGCCCTACAATTTGTGGGTTCACGGTCATTTAACTACCTTCCACAGATGTTCATGACTGTACCACCTGAACAGCCGACCACCTTCGCACTTTTCCGAGAAAATTGTTGCTAGCGGTTCGCCATAACACTCTGCTCTGTCTCAGAGTCACTTGTGTCATCCGAACGAATCATCGTTACAAGAATTCCCCATTTGTCTCCGCCTCACTTGTACCCTTTCCTTACCTCACGAGGCGCCCACAGTTTCAAAAGGCGTCAGTGTGTCTCGCGGTCGGCATTGACGATAATGTTTTGGTCATCAGTGTGCCTGCTCTGTTTCCATAGATTTCGGAGGCATGTTTAAGTCAGCCACGTACAGTTTTCAGCTGGTAGGTGGATGTGGTATTATTTTAGTGAACGTCCTTCTTGGATGCTTTTCAGTAATCTATTCAAAGAAACACATATCATACTTACAGATTATCTGAACTTTTTAGACACACTGGTGTTCTCCATAAGAGCTTGATACAACATAAAACCTAAACATTTCTCGACTGCAGAACGATAAAACTGGAAAGATTTATTATGTATTGCGTTACACAGGTGCAGACGACGGAACCGCTCATGCGGCATTGCCCCTGGATGAGCCCCGACAGCTACGACTGGCTGTTCCAGGCTCCAGCCATCGCCGTACTGGCTCTCAACCTCATCTTCCTAGTGATGATCATGTGGGTGAGTGTGCCGCACGTGCTGAGGTAAACTGACCACAGATTCGATAAAGAAAGGAAAGCAAGAGAGATTATGATTTAACGTTCCTTCAGCGACATGGTAAGAGATGGAGCGCAAGCTTCAAATTGGTAGTGACGGGCAACAATACCGAATTCGACATTATTGATGCAAATGTCACAGTGTTTGCCTTCAGAAAGTTTGGAAAACTGCAGAAAACCTAAAGCTTTGCTGAAACTTCTTGATAGATTCAAATTGTGTGGCGGACCGTGACTCGAACTTGGGGCGTTTTCCTGTCGCAGGCAAGTGCTCTTCCAGGAGTGCTTATCTTGCAAGTTGGCAGGAGAACTTCAGTTAATTTAGGAACGTAGGAGACGAAGTACTGGTGAAAGCAAAGCTTTGAGGGCCGGTCGTGAGTCGTGCTTGGGTAGCTCTGTGATACAGCGCTTGTTCGAGAAAGGTAAAGAAGTTTTAATCTCGTTCCGGTACACACTTTTAATCTGCCAGGAAGTATCACATCAGCGCATATTCCACTGCAGAGTGAAACTTTCATTCCTAAAGCTGGGCCAGCCGAGGTGGCCGAGCGGTTCTAGGCGCTACAGTCTGGAACCGAGCGACCGCTACGGTCGCAGGTTCGAATCCTGCCTCGGGCGTGGATGTGTGTGATGTTCTTAGGTTAGTTAGGTTTAAATAGTTCTAAGTTCTAGGGGACTGATGACCTCAGAAGTTTAGTACCATAGTGCTCAGAGCCATTTGAACCATTTTAACCTAAAGCTGGATTGATGAAAGGGGATTTGAACCAACGTCCTGAGGCACCCAAGTTCTTGTGTGTTTTCATTGTGCCACCTCACTCGGTTTTGCGCAGATTGTCGTTTGAAGAATCGATTATGAACAAAGGTATGGTTTCTGTCACAAATATATTTTGTTCAAGAATCAGCGCATCCGTTCGCAGCGTATGTAACAGGTGCATACTACACAGTCACCTAAAATAAGTAAAACCAGGAACACTGATATTCGACTAGTAAGGCACAAACATTTCCATACTACTATGCTACGAATGCCGTCCTCGTGTTACGTCCAACAAACGTCTCATATGGACATACACCGCTGGACATTAATACTGAAACATCACGAAGGATATCAAAGAACGAAATTTTACTTATTGTGTGTGTGTTATAGGAAAAAATACATGATTAAATTTATTGGTGGTTTCTACGTTGAGGTAGTATGGCAGTGACTGGTTTGGGAACGGTAAGATGGCGGTAAATGTTAAATAACATTTTGTTTAGTTTAACATGAGCCAATTTGAATTTATCCTTTCGTATTAATAACATCAAAAGAACACAGTGACTCAAAATTTACATGTTAAATACTACACTAGGCTCAGTTGATAAAACTTCATAGATTAACCCAGAGGCCAATCTCATCATAAAGGGAAGGTCTGGTATTCACATACAGCTATTACCTAGATTCCATTCTTTACATCCACATAACAGCAATAAAAGCGTCATTTAAACACACACATTGCCGGCCGCGGTGGTCTAGCGGTTCTGGCGCTGCAGTTCGGAACCGCGGGACTGCTACGGTCGCAGGTTCGAATCCTGCCTCGGGCATGGATGTGTGTGATGTCCTTAGGTTAGTTAGGTTTAAGTAGTTCTAAGTTCTAGGGGAGTTATGACCTAAGATGTTGAGTCCCATAGTGCTCAGAGCCATTTGAACCATTTTTTTAAACACACATTAGAGACGGCGTACTAAATTTCTCAGATACCCTTTAGATACTCCGCCAGAGGAAAATAGAAAACTTAATCAGGTATACGCTGAAATTTTTTCGGCCAATACTAATTCTTAGTCTTCGATATTTATCGTAGCGACCACCTAAACTTTACACAAAACAATGAATGCACAGTATCTGATTTACACACTTTTACAATATAAGTCGTCTCATGCAGTTTCGTCAGCCTCTGGTCTGGTTAGCCATGCACCCAGTCTTTTGCTTCTCGAAGCGTGCAATAGTGCTCACATCCCTTGCCCAGTTCAGTCAAAGAATAGTAATCAAATAAATTCAGAGGCTCTGTTGAGCATAAATAACATCCAACCTTAAACACAGAAGGCAACCATTACACATCAGTACTCAACAGAATTTGGTTAATTAATTCAATAACTAAAGAAGTGGCCCAAACCAAAACATTCTCCGCAATAACTTTAAATATTTACCAATTATAGCCCACTTTTAGCAGTTCACATTTGCTAATAATTACGCTTTTAGTGACTCTGAACGAAGTACCTCAAAGCATGCTTCCGGTAGCGTTGATTATGGCCCTGAGCTGAAAAGAAATGGCAGCATGAAAGTAGAAGGATAGAGTAGCTGAACGAAATGGGAGACAATAAAGAGATAAGAAGGTTCTATGAAAGAACACGAGATGTGAAGAAAGGATTCCAACCTCGAGCAGTTTTCTGTAAGGATAAGGGCGGAAATTTAATTGGAGATAAAAGCAAAGTCCTAGAAAGGTGGCAAAAGTATTTTACCGAACTGCTTGACGGGAAAGAAGGGGATAAAGAAGAGGGAAGAGGGAACCGTAATTAAGAATGAAATGGAACAGGACTCAGAATTTGAATTAGCGTTAGATGTAGAGGATAGGGAAGAGGAAGCAGTACCTGAGCTAGAGGAGGTGAAGAATGCTATCAAGAGCCTAAAAAATAATAAAGCAGCAGGAGAAGACGGCATAGACTCCGAATCATTAAAATATGGGAGAAAGAAAATGGAGAAGGCAGTCCATGAATTGATAAAGGAAATATGGATAAATGAGGAAATGCCTAAGGATTGGAACGTGGGAATTATCTGCCTGTTACATAAAAAATTCGACAAGTCAGAATGTAGCCATTATCGTGGACGTAAAATATAAGATATTTAGCAAAATGTTAGCCTCCAGACTTGAAGGGATGACAGAAGGGATATTGGGGGACTATCAGGCTGGATTTAGGAGGAACAGATCCACGATAGATCAGATATTTTTATTAAGACAAGTTCTTGAGAAATTGTATGAGTATGTCAAGCAACTCCATCAGTTGTACATTGATTTTAAGCAAGCGTACGATAGCCTACACAGTTAGAAAATTATACAGATCATGAAAGAATTTAGAATCCTACTAAACCTGGTCAATTTAACAGAAATGACAATGAAAGCAACAGTGTGTAATGTAAGCATAGAGCAAGAACTGTCTGCTGAATTCCAAGTACAGAGGGAGCTACGACAGGGAGATGTGATCTCTACACTGCTATTTAATTTAGTTTTAGAAAAGGTGATGGGGAAAATGCCGATAAACCCAGGAGGAACAATAATTAATTTCCAAGTTCAAGTGGTAGCATATGCAGATGACGTAGTATTAATGACAAGGAATGTAGGGGCACTAAAGGGGAACTACGATAGGTTTGAAGAAGCAGCAGGAGAAGTAGGTTTAGAAGTAAACATAAACAAACAAAGTACATGGTGATGGACGAGCCCAATGTAAACGGACAAAAGGAATTCAATAGTAATGAATGGGAAAGAATATGAAAGAGTGAAAACATTTAAATATTTAGGTTCTGTAATAACGGAGGACAGTAAAGTAACAGTAGGAATTCAAGAAAGGATAGCGAGTTGAAATCGTTGCTATTTTGCCTTGCGGAATGTATTTAATTCCAGGAATTTTAGTAGCAATACAAAAATCTAAATATACACGATCATATTAAGACCTTTAGTAATATATGGATCAGAAGGCTGGGTATTGACATTAAAGGAGGAGAACTAGTTATTGAGATGGGAAAGAAAGATAATGAGAAGGATTTTTGGAGCAGTGAGAGAGGAAGATGGCTGGAGAGTAGGGACAAATGTAGAACTAGAAACACTTTTGGGCTGATGGATATTGTTGTTAAAATTAAACATGGAAGAATAAGAGGGCAGGATATGTACAGAGAATGCCTGAAACTCGGAGTGTTAAGAAAGTTTTCATGGGAAAACCTGACGGGAGAAGGAGAAGAGGTACACCCAGGAAAAGGTGGCTGAACGATATGGAAGAAGATCTAAAGGCGAAGGGAATAAGGAACTGTAGAAGGAAGGAGATGGACAAAGAAGAATGGAGACAGGTGATACAAGAGGCCAAGGTTCTTCACGGACTGTAGAGCCAACCAAGAAGAAGAAGACCACTGAGCTGAACAAAACAGAAGTGTCAAGACAGGCACACGGACAAGAAGATGATAATTAACACAAACGTACCCAAATCCGTGAGGAACAAACACCACCACGTGGCAGATCTCGCAACGGCGTCAAACAGGAATGAATACCCCCTATTAATTATAATAATCTTCTTCGTACTGCAACCATAAAACCTGTAATACACTGAACAGGCAGTTATGGTGAGCTCATATTATGGCTAGTGTCACGCGAAATATTTACTTAACTAAACGGCGTAGCAGTTATTAATTCACGAGCAGTTCACGAATACGACACACTAACGAGTAAGGGACCTGCTAACTGCATACACAAAATGGCAAACAAGCAGTCCGCCATTCGCGTTGTAATTGAACCCAAGGTTCAAATCGTGTACTCTTATGTAGAACGAAAGAAATTACATCCGGCGCGAAAGGCACCACACTGTTCAACGGGCACGACGACTAGAGATCATCCCCTTTACGCAATGCTTACTACTCGGAGCTTAACGCCACTGACATTCACTTGCCAGCCTTAGCTAGAGAAGTAAAGCTTAACAACACCAGATAAATTAACGATCCTGACTGATTTACCAGCAGCGCTTCACTTAAACATACAAAGATCTATGAAGTTGCACAAATGACTTCAGCTCAGTCTTGATCAATATATGCTGGGCACACGGCCTGACTAATTAAATCCGTAACCTAATCGAGTGGCACACAGTCACTCATCACTATTCTGACCGTGTTCTCGATACTGAACGGAGTGCAGATTCCTCAACGTTTGTCGCTGCATTTACGGCCTCACGTATGAAAGTCAACTGGCGACTGGCCCCGGCAACAGAGACACCACACAGCAGCGTCGCCAGGTTCCTTGCCAAACCCGGCCTGCTCTAAGACAACACCGTGCTGCAGCACACTCAGTCTACGAGCGACGCCAGTTATTATTTTTTGGGTTTGACTTCTCTCGAATCCGCTCAATATGTCTCTAAATACTCGTCTGCTCACTGGCTACTACTACCCTCTCCCGGCGTAAGTACCACCTTTGGTAGTTACATGCGCACGGCACAGGGATAAGTGAGAAATCAGTATGCAGAGCTGACAACTGCGGAAACTGCGGTGGCTCTAACTATGTTTCGATCTCAAATGATGTGTACATCATTGTATGCTGCTTCAACTTCATGCCAAAGTTCATCAAACGTAGTGGAATGCCGGTAGTGGCAAACCAGTTCCTCATCACCCCCCATGACTAAATGTTTTCAGTGGGTAATAGTTCTGGAGAATGTGTGATCCAGGACAATGACCTAACACCCTCTCTATCGAGGTACGTCAGGACAGCATAGCCAAAACTCGGTCTTTCACTCGCTTCTTGCAAGATAAAGTCACGGAGTCCTGAAAGATTGGGCTCAGGTGCTATCCTTAACACGTCTAAAAGTTAACGACTGCTTTCCAAATTATCGGTTCTGCAAATAAGAGGTAGAACAACGACTTGTAAACATGAGTATTAAACACATAACTCTAATTATGTTTTACCAGCGTCATTGACGCTGTACAGGTTCCCAACACCTATCCTGACTTCATGCAGAGGTGTCTCGGCTCGTCTCTCTGTAGTGTAGTTGCAACGTTTCGACGAACTTCCTACTCGTCATCTTCAGGTGATGTGTCCGGTTCAATTCCAGTTCTGTTGCTTTATAGCAGCTGGGTCACAGATTCTGTCGACGGTGCAACTGGTGGGCCAATCGCGTGTCCCTGGAAGAAGTATCGCTACTGGTTGGGAGTGCTGCTGCCTGACCAGACGGGCACTGGCCACGAAATCTCCTCCGGTGGCAAGCGACAGGCCTTGCCATTTGACTCTCAACACAGGAGTTTGTAATTCAGTTGCTGTAAAGGAACAGAACTGGACATAAACTCGACAATTAACCTGAAGATAACGAGTAGGAGATCGTCGAAGCGTTGCAACAACACAATACCGCGACTCGGCTGATAACAAGAGAAGTTATCATCAAAGGAATGCGCCAAGAATACCTGCATTCCCATTACACCCGTTAACTGATTTATGCTAAGTCATTGGCTGGGCTATTGTGCACGGCCGGGTGAACGATGACTGATCTCTCGGGCGCCTGTCATATGCGGCCGCTTGGATGCTACATGGCGTTCAGTGTGCCCCCCCCCCCCCCCCCCCCCCCGCCCCTGGCAGTGCTGCGCAACAATTAATTAGCTTGAATGTGATTTATGAATGATAAATCCCTTGCATAAGCTTCCTTTATACATAATGTAGATGTCGCTACTTCTTACCAATTTTTTGTGATCGAACTCAAATAATAATCACTTGCCTATCCAAACATGTACTACGCAGATTTGCTGTTCGTTCCATGCAGCCTCCATAAATGTGTTGAATTTTAATGACTAGCGTTTTACTTGGGCTACTTGTTGTACTGTGTGTCCTTCCGGTTTTCATCCTGTGAAGCTTGTTTATTGTCACAGATGTTGTAAATGTGTCCATATAGCTGTGTTCAGGGACGTGTATTGCTCCCCAGAATGATCGTCTTCTGCCCTACGACTCTGAATTTCCGTTAGTAGCGACATGTATTGAGGCGACAAAACTCATAGGACACCCCCTAATATCGTGTTGGATCTGTCCTTAAACGGCATAGTACAAGAAATCGACGTGGCATGGACTCAACAATCGCTGGATGTCCCCTGCAAAAATTATTGCCATGCTGCCTCTTTAACCGCCCGTAACTGCGAAAGTGCTGCCGGTGCAGGATGTTGTGCACGAACTGACCTCTCAGTTATGTACCGTGGGATTCATGTGGGGCAATGTGGGTTGCCCTATCATTCGCTCGATATGTCTAGAATATTCTTCAATCCAATCACGGATAGTTATGGCCTGGTGACATGGCTTCGTTGTTTGGGAACATGAAGTCCGTGACTGGCTGTAGATGGCGTCCCGGTAGCAGAACATAAGCATTTCCAGTCAATAATCTGTTCAGCTGCACAAGAGGACGCAGTCCATTCCATGCAAACACAGCCCACACTGTTGTGGAGCCACCACCTGCTTGCGAAGTGCCTGCTGACAACTTGGGTCCACGGCTTCGTCGGATCTGCGTCACACTCGAATCTTATCAACTGAAATCTGGACTTATGTGACCAGGTCGTGGTTCTCCAGTCATCTAGGGTTCAACGGATATGGTCACGACGCCTGGAGAGGCACTGCAGGCGGTGACGTGCTGATAACAACGGCACTTGGGCCTGCCATACTCGATTAACGCCAGATTTCGCCGTACCATCCTAACGGATACGTTCGTCATACGTCCCACATTGATTTCTGCAGTTATTTCACGCAGTGTTGCTTTTCTGGTAGCACTGACAACTCTACACAAATACTGCTGCTCTCCGCTATTAAGTGAAGGCTCTTGGCCACTGCGTTGTCCGGATGAGAGGTAACGTCTGAAATTTAAAATTGAAACAAATGAGCCCTCGGTCACTATTATTTTTAAGTCTTATTGACCAGGATTGGACACTTCTAAGAGCGTCTTCTTCAGAATTAAAACAATTAAAATGGCCTGATGAAGGCACTCTTAGAAGTATTGCAACCTGGTCAATAAGACTAAAAAAGAATAGTGACCGAGGGCTCATTTGTTTCAATTTTAATTTGAAAACGGTCACAGAACCGAGCAGCCATGTTTAAAACTTCGTCTGAAATTTTGTATTCTCGGTACACCCATAGCACTGTGGCGCTCAGAATATAGAATTCCCCACCGATTTCCGAAATGGAATGTCCCGTGAGTCTAGGTCCAACTACCATCCTGTGTTCAATCTATGTTGATTCCTGTCGCCTGCAACCTTTTAACATGAATCACCAGAGTACAAAAGACAGTTCCGCCAATGTACTGTCCTTTTGTAGTGTTTGCGATACTACCACCTTTTGTCTATGTGTATATCGCTAGCCCATGAATTTCGTAAACTCAGTGTATTGTTTGCCGACGATGGGAACACTCAGTGCCTCCACTAGGAGCGCTACAATGGGCACCGTCATTCAAGAATAATTAAATTTAGGAGATGAAAATCTCATTTGACCATTGACCTCTGTGTATTAGGTGCGAACAAGTGTGGGGGATCACTCAGTTTTGTCAGCACAGCAAGAACAAAGAAAGATCTATGAGACTTTGCGGCATCAGTGGTTAGGAAACTACTTGATTATTTACGCGAAAGGTTGCCTTTCGTGGTATAACACTACCATACTGGAAATCATTATTGAGTTATTAAACGACTTAGTAAAAGTTATCGACGTTCAAATACTGCAGAAGTGCAGTTCGTAATTTAGCAGAATGTCGTGCCTGAGAAGTTGAGATTACAACGCCGACGGCACAGCGTCGTGATGAAGGGAGAAATTAGTTTCAGAATCTGAGTGGGACGTGCTCTGTATTCAGGAGTACGCAGTCTGTTTGATATTCAGGCTGGATGTGCCCATTTAGGTGGCTACAAAGGCGCTCTATTAGGAACTCACTCACTGTGTAGCAAAGGCACCGCAAGTGTCCTACACAACATTGAAATTTGGTTGAT
Source organism: Schistocerca nitens (assembly GCF_023898315.1). Lineage (NCBI taxonomy): Eukaryota > Metazoa > Arthropoda > Insecta > Orthoptera > Acrididae > Schistocerca > Schistocerca nitens. Next base: position 404,133,766 of record NC_064617.1, read on the forward strand.
ATTAAGTCCTGTAATAAAGAAACAAAGTATACCAGCAGTAAATTAGCAAGTTCGAATATTACCTTTTTATCGAAAGTGGCACTGAACGTTGTTTTACAATTTCCAAGTTTTGATCTGGTGATGACAACAGAGGAAGTATAGTTGTAGATGAAGAAATATACTAAGCCTTTTAGACAACTTTCTTCACAAAAATACTTTTCACGAGTACTGCTTTTCGTCTGTAAAAATACTTTCTTCATTTCCGACATTCTTTCATTTCAGATTTGCAAATATATACATCTTATCAGGTTTTTAAACCCTTTGTGACAGTTTCTCGTTGCCATAAATAGCCGAAGTAGATCTCTTTTAATTATGACTCCAAACAACACGTTCCCCTGCCTGAAGACTATCTTCAGTAGTCCAAATAATTCTCAAATAATCTCTCACAAGTTACATTCTATCACATATTAGTTGTCTGTAATAGTGCAACGGCCAGAAGCTAGGTTGAGGGGTGGTGTGGGGCTGGATTACCTAATGAACTCATAACACTGCGAAACACATTTATTGCAAATGAATTTGCCCAGAGGATGAACGGGCTGTTAATTATAACGTTAATTGAGCATGTCCGCAATGAACATAAACAAGCATGCAATGCAGCTGAAAACTTAATTGCAACTTCTTATTTAAATCTTTAAACGTTCAATTCCCTTGAACTCCATAAAAAAAACTGCGGCTGCTAGCCAAAGAGCTCTTACAATGACAAAAATTACTTCTGGTCGCAAACAAAGAGTTGGCCTCTATCGATATATGAGGCAAATAGGAAAGTCGCGCAAAGGTAAATAGTACTGCCGCGCCACTGCTCCGAATGTCATAGGGGAAAGGAAACAATTGTAAAAAGTAACATCGGACATTTGACAGACATAACAACCTTTCAGCAAAGTATGCAAGTAAGTAAAAAATGAATTACAGCAATCTGAAGGTTAGCTACACTCTATGAATTACACAGTGGTTTCTGTCACTGAAAATTCGTGTAGAGACAGAAATACAACATGTCATGTTATCGCTGTGTAACAGGTCTGATACTCTATCAGAAAAGGAACACCGTTTAAATCAAGGCATGACCTCAGTACAGTAAGTGAAGACAAACACTTCGAGATATGAGCCATTAAATTAAACAGGATTTACATCACCAACAAATTAATGGTACTGGGAGTATGTCGATCACCCAGTGACATTGTGAGCACTTTTCACAATAATTGTCCCTGTTCTGCGCTCGTAGGTACCATACCGCGCCATTTACACGTCTTTCCCGGCGCTTGGGGGTCACAGCACCAAGTTACGACACCTGAAGATGGGCTTATGAAAGCCCGAAACCGCTCGTGTGATAATAAAGGTACAACTGTAGCGGAATTTTCAATCTCTGCTATAATGCGCAGTTGTGGATGTTCCTCCATCTTGATTGTTTGTACTTTTAATGCAGATTATTCCTCCTCCCACCCTGCCCCCTCCCCTCATCACCTCTTAAAACCTCGTCTCCCTCTTTTAGTTCCTTTTACAATATCTTAGTGCTTTCAATAAATTATACTTTAGTCAGAAAGAATTGTTATTTGCGTGGAAACAATAATGGTTCAAATGGCTCTGAGCACTATGGGACTCAACTGCTGAGGTCATTAGTCCCCTAGAACTTAGAACTAGTTAAACCTAACTAACCTAAGGACATCACAAACATCCATGCCCGAGGCAGGATTCGAACCTGCGACCGTAGCGGTCTTGCGGTTCCAGACTGCAGCGCCTTTAACCGCACGGCCACTTCGGCCGGCGTGGAAACAATATCCCAGTCGCAGAACCACAGACTGGTCTTATATTTACTTTTAAAATGTTAACTTTAATCCCATTCTCCTTCACCCACCCTTTCGTTTCCCACCCTCTTTTCATTCTTTACTTTTAATTTTCCTAATTTATCGTGTGTATAGTTCCTGCATATGATTAGTTATATGGTTATATCTAATTATGTGGGACTATCTCGGGTTCCTGTGAAACACTGAAATATGTCATGTTGTTCAATTATCAGTTCATCATTCCTCTATCATTAATTTTCACTGGTTTTCTATAACTGCAGTTTTGGATGATTAAACTGATATTTGGCGGAGGGGGAGCTTAATTTAGGTAAGAAATCTGAATGGTTACTATATACTACGCTAATATTGATGTATGGTATTTTCAGCGCTGCGTCTTCGCAGTATTTTTTTTTTTTTCATTTTCCTACCTTTGTGGAAGTAATCCATCTGATCCTAAGTTTTGCTATTAGTGACAGAGTGGTAATGTATGGATGCTGCCTATTCTACGAAAGTAACTGCTGCAGTCCACAACAGATATTTCAACATTTTGTAAAATACACTGACCGAAGGAAAATTGCAACAGCACGAAGGAATTGTGCGACATAAACGAAAGTTGGTAGGTGTGTTTTTACATCTGAAAGATGGTAACTGTTGAAGTTTCGCGCATGTCGCATAACAGTGGTGCTAGTAGGGCGACTAGGAGAATACAAATCACATTTACTTTAAATACACTCTATAACGGCCGAGAACGTTGGTTACCTTTGAGATCGGACGTGATGAGCTGACGTTAGTAAGAATGCCTTTAAACCGACAAAGACACCTTTATCTTCACCTCACTGAGTTTGAACGAGGTCGTGAAACAGGGCTACAAGAAGCTGAATTTTCCTTCCGCGAGATTTCAGAAGTACTTTGTAGGAATGTAACCACTGTACATAATTGCTGGAAAAGGGTGGTCACGAGATTGTACGGCCACAAGAAGATCAGTCTGCTGGCACTACCGAGAGGGAAGACCATCGTGTTCGGCGTATGGTTCTCGCGCTTCGCACTGCATCTGCAGCAGCAATTTGATCATCAGTTGGCATCACAGTGACACAACGAACTGTTATAAATCGGTTACTTCAACGACAGCTCCGAGCGGGAAACCTGTAGCCTACATTCCACTGATTCCAAACCACCGACATTTGCGACTTCAGTGGCATCAAGCGAGAGCTCATTGGAACGAAGTGTGGAGGTCTGTATGTTTTACGAGGGCAGTTCAATAAGTAATGCAACACATTTTTTTTCTCGGCCAATTTTGGTTGAAAAAACCGGAAATTTCTTGTGGAATATTTTCAAACATTCCCGCTTCGTCTCGTATAGTTTCATTGACTTCCGACAGGTGGCAGCGCTGTACGGAGCTGTTAAAATGGCGTCTGTAACGGATGTGCGTTGCAAACAACGGGCAGTGATCGAGTTTCTTTTGGCGGAAAACCAGGGCATCTCAGATATTCATAGGCGCTTGCAGAATGTCTACGGTGATCTAGCAGTGGACAAAAGCACGGTGAGTCGTTGGGCAAAGCGTGTGTCATCATCGCCGCAAGGTCAAGCAAGACTGTCTGATCTCCCGCGTGCGGGCCGGCCGTGCACAGCTGTGACTCCTGCAATGGCGGAGCGTGCGAACACACTCGTTCGAGATGATCGATGGATCACCATCAAACAACTCAGTGCTCAACTTGACATCTCTGTTGGTAGTGCTGTCACAATTGTTCACCAGTTGGGATATTCAAAGGTTTGTTCCCGCTGGGTCCCTCGTTGTCTAACCGAACACCATAAAGAGCAAAGGAGAACCATCTGTGCGGAATTGCTTGCTCGTCATGTGGCTGAGGGTGTCAGTTTCTTGTCAAAGATTGTTACACGCCACTCCCCTACCAAGAAAAAGTTTAAAGCCATACCCTCAGCCGGTAAAGTCATGGTTACAGTCTTCTGGGACGCTGAAGGGGTTATTCTGTTCGATGTCCTTCCCCATGGTCAAACGATCAACTCTGAAGTGCATTATGCTACTCTTCAGAAATTGAAGAAACGACTTCAGCGTGTTTGTAGGCACAAAAATCTGAACGAACTTCTCCTTCTTCATGACAATGCAAGACCTCACACAGGTCTTCGGACACGAGAGGAGCTCACAAAAATTCAGTGGACTGTTCTTCCTCATGCACCCTATAGCCCCGATCTCGCACCGTCGGATTTCCATATGTTTGGCCCAATGAAGGACGCAATCCGTGGGAGGCACTACGAGGATGATGAAGAAGTTATTGATGCAGTACGACGTTGGCTCCGACATCGACCAGTGGAATGGTACCGTGCAGGCATACAGGCCCTCATTTCAAGGTGGCGTAAGGCCGTAGCATTGAATGGAGATTACATTGAAAAATAGTGTTGTGTAGCTAAAAGATTGGGGAATAACCTGGTGTATTTCAATGCTGAATAAAACAACCCCTGTTTCAGAAAAAAATATGTTGCATTACTTATTGAACTGCCCTCGTATAATGAAAGCTTGTACTGACCGACCAAGTGTAACAGACGTGGAACTCCATGTCGCAAACTGACATCCGGCACTTGTGCAACACAATGCATTCACGTATGCGACCTTGCATCCAACATTCTTGCTGTTACACCAGGTTTTAATGCAACAGTATTTAACATTTTCAGTGGCTCACCTTGCACTTACATGAACCTATGATCTTGCAATGTAAATCACTCAGATACATTATCTAGATAATTGTTTTCTGTAAATGTTATTACATTAACTATTTTTTGGTCTAGCTATTTTTTTCCGCCAGTGCATTGTACAGGGTGTTCGCTTTAACTTGAGACACCTGACTATCTCGACAATGAGGAATCGTACGTAAGAATTTTCTGTGAAATTTAGTGAAGGCTATGCCTAGCTGTGCTGCAAATGGCCACCTTCTAACCATCTCTCTCGAGTGGGCGGGATCAACTACGTATTTTCAAATGGGAGCCCTCATTTTTCCAGAAGGAGATTTCCACTCTGCAGCGGAGTGTGCGCTGATATGAAACTTCCTGGCAGATTAAAACTGTGTGCCATGAGTTCGAGTCTCGGTCGGGCACACAGTTTTAATCTGCCAGGAAGTTCCCTCATTTTTGTTGCATAATCGTATTCTGCTCCCAAGAAATACTTACAGTTTACTTAAACAATTGTTTCCCATTCGTGGAAGATGGAGTTGTAATCGAAAAGTATCAGGCGTGCTTATGTTTGCAATTAAGAAACAACGAATTTGATTTCGTACTTCATTTATGATGTAAATGTATACCTTTGTGTTCTAACGGTTGATATTGATGCCCACACATTATTTGAGTGATGCAAATGTGATTGTACAGTACAAATAATGTAGATAGACACAATTTTTTGGGACTTGTCCCAGGAAAAGAGTGCTCTAGTAATATTATAATTTATTTAGTAAACACAGTGGTGGTCACATATGAGTTGTTACTTTTTTATTTTGATGACCTGTTTCGATTTACTATCGAGAACATCATCAGATCTACATTCTGTGAAGAGGAATAAAACATATTGCTTTAGTTACAATCGAAATGAACATTAACATACAATAGTGTATTAAAAAAGCGCGGAATTATTTACCCTTGGTGATAATAGGAATAGATGGTGTGGAGCAAGCGCGTCAGTGCTGGCGTGGAGAACACTGCTAAATACGGCTCGGCTGCCGGTAGTTGCATAGTGGGAGCCCCTCCAATTCTCTCCGGCATAAAATCATTGGTAGCCAATGGCGGTCAGAATTGCTTACGTTGTGTGGAGAACAAGTATTAGATGCATAATTATCAGGAGTTCGGTCTATGAGGAAAAAGAACGAACAATATTTCGATTTTATAAACAATCCATAATAAAAGCGACTAATAGAAGAACAGTCGTTACCTAATGTCATGGCTCTTTTGAACGTGTGCTGCCCTCTACAGAGCATTCTGATAAACGTAAACATAGTAAAGGCTGTTGGTATGATGCCATCTTGGTAACCAAGGAGACATGAATTCCGCTATTAATCAATGATATTGTGGAATATGACTGGCAAGGACGCCAGCTGGTAACCACAGAGAAGATGTGTAAACAATAAGTAACATACTCTCATGACCATCTGCAGCTAGTGTAAATTTTCCGTAAATTAGATGTTTGTTACGTAAATAAGTTGCTTGTTATTTTGTCATGTTTATCCAGATATAATTTATCTTTTTTTTTTCAAATACCCGAATCACTGCTTACGAGGAAGACAGAGACCTAAAGCATGGATTCCATACATACAGGGACTCTATACTGGTCGAAGGTACATTTATACATCAAGAGAGCACCAGATTCCGTATCGAAATAAGTTTTAGTCGCGAAGAGTGACAAAACCAGTAACAACGACAAGGCGGTATGGCGAGAGCTGTCCCTCATGGCCACTTGATTAATATTTACATATGTAGGTATAATAGCATTAGGTTTACATACACATAACATTTACCATTTAAATGGCAACTTTACTGTTGAAAATTATAATAATTCAGTCTTCCAGTACGAATGACGACATATACCTGTAACTTTTATACAGCCTAAAATACATGCATATATCAAGAACGTGAATGACTTTAGATCGTCGATAAGTCGTAACCACAGAGAACGATAAAATTAATAACAATTTTGACGCTGTAGTAAAAGCTGGGGTGCATAACATAATGTGTACGTCAGTTGTTATACGTCATAATGTTGTAATAGTTGAATTATAAGAAATAGTAATGTTTGCTAAATATTCGATGTATTTAACTACCGGCAGCCAATTTGTATGGAGTAGACGGGCCTCCTCCGTGCCAGCGATTCCTACTGTCGCTAAGGATATATCATGCTGTAACTTCTTCCTGCGTTATTGAATATTAACGTCTATCTCAATTATAACTAAAGCAATATGTTTTATTTCTGTTCACAGAATGTAGACCTGATGATGGTCTCTGAAGTAGACCACAAGCGATAATCAAAATAAAAACGTAACAACTCATATGCGACTACGCTATGTTTACTAAATAAACTATCATCTCTGGTATGTAAGGTACTTATATGGTAACGCAAGTTTCGGTTCCCAAGGGGCTTGATTGTGTTGAGACCCCACACTGTCAGGATGCCTGACTTCGGTGGTCACCCTCGAAGCCCTCTGTCAGGGAGACTGTTTCAGCCGTGTGTTCCATCCAACCACCGTCACTCTCGAGCACCATGGATACTCAGCAAAATCAAGCGCTCCACTGGTGAAGAGGCAAGGGGACTAGCTACATCAAGCTTCCCGATGGAACAGAAAACTGTTACATCTACTTCGTAGTTTATAGCCAAACTGCTAACCATATTATATTCTAAAATCAAATTTGCAACACATAAGTAAGTTTCAAACGTAAATATCAAACGTTAGAAACGCAAAGGTTTACGTGATATATAGAATCCAATGCGTCGGTTGTTAATTGCAAAAACAGACACGTTTGATATTTGTCGATTACAGCGACATCTAACAAAAACTGGAAACAATGGTTTCAATAAACGAGATGTATTTTTTGGTGTAGAGTCAGAATATGCAGTAAAGATTGCGGGTTTTCATTTGAAAGTAGACAGTTGCCCCATCCACACAAGAAGGGCGGTTTGGAGGTGGCCAATTGCAGTACAGACTGCTGTCCCGTTTACTGTTATTATCTTTTCACCTCGAACGTTGTTTTCGTTTGATGTGTCATTTTCGAAGTATTTAGTTATTTCAAGTTAAAACAAATACCCAGCAAAATGAATTTATATAATTTTAGTGATTCAATTATTTTACACGTTGTAATTAGTTACAAAATTATAATTGTCTGCACACAATATTCGTCTCGTACCCTAGTTCGACCCACGAGTTTCTTCCATTTCATTCATTTCGAGCATTGTTAAAGCACTTGTCTGGCTCGGTTTTTCTTTTCTTTATAAATTTCAGGCTCTTCTAAAAAGTCGAGAGTACGCATGTTATTCTTAATGCTCCCTATAGAATGAACAGTCTTTGGAAAATGCAGCTGCAAAGCAGTTTTGCTACACGGCTCCGAATTCTCCTTAAACGTTTCGTCAAAAGAGCGGCCGGTTTGACCGATATAATGTTTATCATACTTATTATAATCAATTCTGTATGACCCAGAACCATCAAAATTGTCACACCCCTCTTTCTGTTTATGTTTTACTCGCAATTTTAAGGTGTTGTTAACTTCAAAGCCACTGCAAACTTTAGATTTTTTAAAACATTTCTCTATTTCCTGAGATATTTTGCCGTGAAATTTCAATCGAATCATTTTCTTACGTTCTTTATTGGCGCTATTTTCTTGGTGAGTGTGCGTCTGCCTGCTGTTCAATATGCCTGTCTTTAGCCTACTGCAAGGGCGCATCACATCAGTCACAGAAAAACCAATAGCTATTGCATTTCAAATAACTTCCGGGAATTCAGCCAGGTAACACTTTCAGCGACCGCCGATATTTCGGCGGGAGAACACCCCGCCATTTTCAAGGCAAACTGCAACGGACAGGCGGCGTGCATGCAAATTTAATACCTCGGTTCTGCGACAGAAGCAGGAAAGATAACACACACACTGAACACTAGTGCCACCAAAGATGACCAAAGTCAGAGCTATCGATAGTGAGACTATGAATTCACAGGTGAGGCAGCATTGACTCTGTTCCTCTGTTTTTTGATAAGGGAGAGAGCCGGATTCCAAACAGAGTTTAAACAGAAACCTCCATCCCTGTTAACGAGGTTGCTCGCTAGTTTAATCTCAACTGCCTCCTTAATGACACTGTCCCAATAGCTGGACGTGCATGCCAATATCTCGGTGTTATTATATAACATGGGGTGACCAGTATCCAAGCAATGTTCGGCAATAGCATATCTATTTGGCTGCTGTAATCGTGTGTGCCGTTTATGCTCAGTACATCTGTCCTCCACGGTCCTGATAGTTTGACCAATATATGCCATACCGCAGCTACAGGGAATACGATACACACCTGCCTTACGCAATCCCAGATCATCCTTAACGGAACTCAAAAGTGCTCTAATTTTAGATGGAGGTCGGAAAACACATTTCACATCGTATTTCCGTAAAATACGACCGATCTTATTGGACGTGTTTCCTACGTAAGGCAAAAAGGCAGTAGACTTAGGTGTTGACTCAGAATTATCATCAATCACCCGATGTACAGTTGGTCGATAGCGTAACGCACGTTCAATCTGTCTATCACTATAACCATTTTGACGAAATGTAACTTCAAGATGGGACAGCTCAGCTGGCAAAGTCTCAGCGTCAGAAACGACATGTGCCCTGTGTACCAAGGTACGAAGTACCCCTTCACGCTGAGCCGAATGGTGACAACTATTAGCTTGTAAGTACAAATCGGTGTGAGTACGTTTCCTGTAGACTGCATGTCCCAATGATCCATCATCCTTCCTCCTAACCAACACGTCGAGAAAGGGAAGGCAACCATCCTCTTCCACCTCCATCGTAAAACGAATGTTCGGGTGGATCGAGTTCAGATGTTCTAGAAAGACATTCAAATTCTCCCTACCGTGAGGCCAAACAACGAAGGTATCGTCAACGTATCTAAAGAAACAGGCGGGTTTTAAAGGCGCCGACTCCAATGCACGTTCCTCGAAGTCTTCCATAAATAAATTTGCGATCACAGGAGACAACGGACTACCCATCGCAACTCCATCTGTCTGCTCGTAATACTGGTCATTAAATAAAAAGTAAGTGGATGTCAACACATGCCTAAAGAGATTAGTTAAATCAGTACCAAACCTGGCTTCAATTAACCGCAACGAATCAGACAGAGGAACACGAGTGAAGAGAGAGACCACATCGAAACTCACTAAAATATCAGAGTCATTCAGCCTCAGTCCCTCCAAACGACGTAAAAAATCAGCTGAGTTCCTGATATGATGTTCACACTGTCCTACTTGTGGACTCAACAGAGAAGCAAGATGCTTGGATACACGATATGTCGGAGCGCCGATGTTACTCACTATAGGACGGAAAGGAACCCCTTCCTTATGAACCTTTGGAAGGCCATATAACCTAGGGGGAACGGCACTATAGGTGTTGAGCCTCTTGATTGTGTCCTGCGAAAAACCACTTTTCTTCAGGAGGCTGTTGGTCTTTCTCTCAACACTTTTCGTGGGGTCAGCATCGATTCTGCGATACGCTGAATCAGATAGTAAACGTTGCATCTTTTGTACATAATCAGGTTTATTTAAAACAACGGTGGCATTGCCCTTGTCAGCAGGTAAAATAACAATACTGGGATCAACTTTGAGAGAGCGTAAGGCAGCCCTCTCTGCTGCTGTTACATTACTCTTGGGTGGACGAGCCCTAGTCAAAACACGGCATGCCTCCCTCCTAACTTCCTCTGCAGCGTCAGGAGGTAGTTTGCAAACTGCCTGTTCAATTGAACTAATAAAATCAACTACCGGCAAATTCTTCGGAGTGGGTGCAAAATTTAAACCCTTCCCTAGCACGGATAAGGTTGCGTCGTCAAAAGATTTCTCTGTGAGATTTATCACAGAACGTCGAGATATAACATCCGACTCCGCGCGATGAAAACGTTCAAACTTTGCCAAATGCCGGGCAGTAACGGAGTTGTACTCCCAGTCAGCTTGGGTCCATGAGGCACCGTCCAACCAATCCCAAGTGAAATCAGACACTTCAGATGCAACCATTAAATGAAAACGATACAATTCTTTGGAAACAGAATCCAAACGTTGACGAGTAAAACGAATCCTTTCGCGAACAAGAGCCAAGCCAGCAAGTTGCTTGATACGATTGGCGGCAGGAGAATTAATATGGTGCACAACCTTAGCAAATGTTGGGACATGATTTTCATCACGACACCTCAATAAAAACGACAAAGCACATTGCAGTCTAACTGGACAGCTACGAATCTTTGGTGGCATTAGTGTTCAGTGTGTGTGTTATCGTTCCTGCTTCTGTCGCAGAACCGAGGTATTAAATTTGCATGCACGCCGCCTGTCCGTTGCAGTTTGCCTTGAAAATGGCGGGGTGTTCTCCCGCCGAAATATCGCGGTCGCTGAAAGTGTTACCTGGCTGAATTCCCGGAAGTTATTTGAAAGTTATATACGCCAGGAGAAACTCAGGTCTCACAATAGCTATTGCAGTTTGCTTCATAATGTTGAGTTCTTTACGTATCTCGCTTTCAGCCAAAGGCAGACGAAGGAACCGGTGAATCATTGAGATGGAGAAGGCTTTCTTCAATCGTGAAGGATAGCATGAACTGGCACTGATGATTGCACATGTTGGATTTCTGAAAATCGACAATTTATGTTTGTTGTTAACTTTACTATTCGGGAGGTCAAAATAATTAATAGAGTTCTCTATTTTAGCTTCTGTACTAAAAGTTACATTTCGGAGCTTGAGCAAATGCGTCAACCTCACCCTATATCAGTAACAAAATGTGTTCAACATAACTTTTATAATTAATTGTTTTCTGTTTTAGCTCTAGAAACTCGGCCAAATTTTTAACTCTAAATCGTTCATAAAAATATTTGCTGAAGTATCATCAGGCCTATTGCCTATTCCAAGCCCATCTTTCTGATAACATATTTTGTCATTTAAATTAAGAAAAATTTGTAATCTAACAAAACTTTAGCAATTCATCAAAGGATGCTAATGTTGTGTTACTTGGTATATGCATATCCTTCACTGCAGTTGCAAGCTCAGAAATGATTTTAACCGTAAAATAAGTATCGAACGTGTAAACTGATTATTACGGGTAATGGCTTCTACACTTTATAAGCCTACTGCAGACTTTATCGATTGTATTTTTCTTTTTATGCCATATAGTACAAATATTCAGATTAGGTATTATGTGTACGCCTGCAGCAGCAACATCTGGCGTTCTTGCGACTCAAATATTTTGGCTACTGTACGGCAGTTTGTTTTGAACAGTAGCGTTGTTAACACTATTACTCTAGCGTCTACCGTACTTTATTTATGTGTGACGATGCTGAGCTGATTTTGTGTATATTTGTTGACGATGCCACTACGGCTCCATTATATTACGATATGTTCTTAAAACAGCTATGCCTCTTCATATTTTAAGCACGTAATTTTTGCATTTATGTCAGTAGTACTTTTCATTATTACCTTTTTTATAGTTTTAAGCTTGTAATATCTCTTTATATTCGATGAATTATTCTGATAAAATTCTACCCTTAAATGACGTTTACTAATTTTCTATCATCATACTCGCAGAATCCATGCGCAAAATAGTTTCATACAATAGCTATGCCATGAGCGCATAATTATTCTTTGTAGTATTCCCTCTGGTGGTTGTTAAAAAAAAAAAGCTTCCGAAATTGTCTTCGTGCCGATTAGCCTGAGCTTGGTTTGAAGAATTGTAATCTGATTATTGAGGTTTATGACAGAGGATAACTGAGACGAAATCGTACGATTAAAAGGGAAATATATATATATATATAGATATTGCTCCTTTATACAAAAGGTGTGTATTTGACAATTGAGAATTAATTATATTCATCGATATATTGCGTAGTTGTTAATCAGAAGGGAACTTCCGAAAGACTGGATACGAACCTGCATTTAATAATCCAAGAGCTCCATTACTTCTTCGGAAGGTTAAACTTCATCAAAGCCAAATATCCGCTTGATCTGAGGTTTCCCGACTGATTATACAACGCTCCCAAAACTTACGAGGCATTTTATTTGTACAGATTAGCAGACTGCCGTAAAGCACGAGCCTCCAGAGAAGAAGAATCATCGCCTGATTTCATTCTAACAAGTAAAATTTCTGAATCATTTTGAGTGAATGAGCTATGACTGTGTTTCATATTATGAATGACTGATTGCTAGAACGAATTGAGAACTACATAGACAGGAGGAAAAATTACAAGCTCTAGACATTCCATTGGTTGTATTTGTGTTTTTCCTATGTTTTGCTGCAGTTCGGAAAATGGTCATCGCTGACGGAAACCGGTTGTTTCAGGACCTAAAAAGCTTGTGATCATAGACGGATATAAAGAAATTTATTCTAACATATTTCACATCTTTTGATCCCAGTTTTTTATTGTATTTTGCAGCTTTGAATATGCTGAAACGCTTACGGCGTTTTTAGAAAAATGAAAAGTGTGGTCAAGACATCTGAAAGTTGTAAAGCCAAAAATAAAACTTTAAAAGGCTTAGAGAAGTAACAGTGAATGCACTGAAACAATCATATAGAATATACGAGCCATGTCAAAAAATAAAAATAAATAAATAATAATAATAAGATATTGATCACTCAAATCAGGGAAATTTCCAGAATATTTAAAATAGGTAATAATAGTACCACTGCTAAATATCTTTGTTCTAGTCTCTAAAATACTACTCAATTATGAAAGACGAATTAGTGAATTACTTGAATAAATCCACTCTCTTACGTGGATCACAGCTTGGTTCCTTCAAGCGGTAGATGTACAGAATCAGCCACAGTAGATTTCACAAAATTGGTACTTGATGCTCTTGACAAATATGAGCGTGTCAAAGGCTAATTTTTAGACCATCCTGAGGCTTTGGATACTGTTTATCATAGGTTTCTACTAAATAAGCTAGAAGCTTTAGGAATAAGAGGCATAGCTAATGACTGGTTTCTATTATACCTAGCCAATAGGGTACAAAGAGTGGAGATAACACTTCTACATCTACATCATATTCGTAAGTTACCTAATGGTGTGCGCTAGAGGATACTTTTTGTGCCACTTACTGAGCCCTCCGAGTCTGTTCCACTCGAAAACAGCGCGAGTGTAGAACGATTGTACTGTCGGTAAACCTCTGTATTGTCTCTAATTTCTCGAATTTTATCCTCATGGTGATTACAGGAGACGTATGTAGGGGGAAGTAATATGTCGTCCGGCTCTTCCCGGAGAGTGCTCGCCCGGAATTTCAATAGTGAATCTCTCCATGATGCACAACGCCTCTTTTGTGATGTCTGCCAGTGAAGTTTGTTGAAAATCTCCTTAACGCTCTCGTGCCGATTAAAGTATCCCGTGACGAAATCTGCCGCTGTTCGTTGGATCATCTCTATCTCTTCTATCATTTCTATCTGGCAGGGATCCCAGATAGATGAACAATACTCAAGAATGGATCTAACAAGCGCCTTATAAGCTACTTCCGTTGTGGATGATTTACATTTCCTTACGATTCTTCCTATGAGCCTGGCATCTGCTTTTCCCACTATTTGTTTTATGTGGTCATTCCTCTTAAGATCGCTCCATATAGTTACTCCTAGATATTTTACTGCAAAAAAATGGTTCAAATGGCTCTGAGCACTATGGGACTCAACTGCTGTGGTCATAAGTCCCCTAGAACTTAGAACTACTTAAACCTAACTAACCTAAGGACATCACACACATCCATGCCCGAGGCAGGATTCGAACCTGCGACCGTAGCGGTCGTGCGGTTCCAGACTGAAGCGCCTTTAACCGCGCGGTCACTCCGGCCGGCTATTTTACTGCAGATCGTTTTGTCATCAGTAGTGTAGCTATACAGTAGTGAAGTTATTTTCCTATGTATGCGTAATAGGTTACATTTATTTACATTCAGGGTCAACTGCCAGAGCCTGCACCATTCATCAGTTCTCTAGAGGTCATTTCAGAAATCGTTACTATCTTCTGGGGTTGCTACTTCGTTACAGACGACAGCATCATCTGCGAATAGCCTGAGAGAGCATCCAACGCTTTCTCCTGTATGATGTGTGTGTATCGCAAACAGTAAAAGTCCTTTCATACTTCCTTGGGGCACACCGGTAACTACCTTCACCTCTGCCGATTTTGTTCCGATAAGAGTGACGTGTTGAGTTCTGTCTGCAAGGATGTCTTGACTGAAGTCGAAAATCTGGTCCCATACTTGGTAAGCTCATATGTTTGTTCTATTAAACGGCAATAGGGGACGGTGTCAAATGCCTTGCTGAAGCCAAGGAACACGGCATCAACCTGAATACCGTTGCCTACGGCACTGTGGATCTCATGGAGGTACAGAGCGAGCTGAGGTTCGTAGGATATGTGTTTGCGGAATCCATGTTGATTTTTATAGAGGAAATTTTCCTTCTCCAAGAACGTCACAAGTCTTGAGCATAAAACATGATCTACAACAGATTGACTTCAACGATATAGGCCTATAGATGTGTACATCTGTCCTACGACCTTCCTTAAAAACGGGAATGACATGTTTCGATCATCCTACAGTGTCATTAGTGATTCGTTGTTCTATTTTCTTTCTTGTTAATGGTTTCTGTGGTTCTCCATGTTTTATTTTTCTATTTTGCAGTACAGTTTATTTTTCTGTCACGCTTAGTAATCTTTTCTGGTTTCCCAATATCTTCAATGTAGAAAAAGTACTTAATACGAATAACATTATTTATTTCTTAAACTGTAGTAACAAGACGTGTTCAGTATCCTTGTAAAAGTAATCCACTACTATCACTAATGCTACTAACGTCCAGTACAGACTGCAATGATATAAGCATTGCATACTTCACATCGTACTCACATCAGCAGTTCATTTATGGATAGAATTAAAGACCAACTAAAGTAGGACGCAGTCAGATTCTCATATCGGTATAACGCTGCTAGATAATGCGCAACTGTCCGCAGCTCGTGGTCGTGCGGTAGCGTTCTCGCTTCCCACGCCCGGGTTCCCGGGTTCGATTCCCGGCGGGGTCAGGGATTTTCTCTGCCTCGTGATGGCTGGGTGTTGTGTGATGTCCTTAGGTTAGTTAGGTTTAAGTAGTTCTAAGTTCTAGGGGACTGATGACCATAGCTGTTAAGTCCCATAGTGCTCAGAGCCATTTGAACCATTTGAATGCGCAACTACAATGTTTCGCAAATATATGACTCATTCCCTTCCCTGTACCGCACTGGTGTATTCTCTATCGGATACTCACTACTTTGGTTTTCCATGGAAGTTAGTGTGTCACTGAAGCTGTATTTTCATGCTAAAAAAATTATATTTCCTGGTACCAAGCGAAGTACAGATAAGTACCGCAACTGATAACCGCCTCCCATCTTTTACTAATTGGAAATCCTAAGTCTGGTTTCTGACTCAAATGGACTAACAGTCAGCCAGATCTTAAACAACCTGCCTTACCCCACGGAAAATATATAAAAATCTAAAGAGAGAGATTTGTGTTAAGGTGGGAGGTGGTAGAAGCAGCAGGCAAGGCACGCAGCACATGTCGAGTGACCCAATGAATTTACCCTGTTTTGCACAGAGTACTATTCTCTATTAAATACTAAACCTTCATACTTTTGTTTGGAACTCTCTGTCCAAGGAAAAATTAAAAAATAAAATTTCATCTTTAAATATTTCCAATTCCTTAGTTCTGATCACTTTATGTTTCCAAGGCAAATGCTCGAATTAGATGCCATCTCCCCAACTTTCACAAGTGAGCCCCTCTGACCTTAGGTACAAGTTCACCAAATATTTAGCTGAAAACATCTGGGCTGTTTAATGGATCGGATCAGTTCAAATAGATGTTACTGATAGATAGTGTCAGACTCGGAGAGAGAGAGAGGGGAGGGGGGAATCTTTTATTTCCATTAATTAACTTCTAAAGATGTAATATAATTGAGTAGCATGTGTTGCAGAAATGTTGGTATCATTTGACAGCTGGAAGTTTATTCTGTTCGTGTGGGAAGGGATCATTGACTTGCAGAACGATGTGATGTGACTATAAAATGTTTTTGATTATTACGTCTGAATACAGCAAAGTCGTTAGCCAAACAGACCTGAAACAACACAAATCAAATATAACCCTACATCAAATAGCTCCCTACTCAGTTCGATGAAGTGGCAACATGGAAATCGATTACTCTCAGAACTGAGAGAGCTTAGGGTTCCATTCCCTAGGAGCGTTACTGGTCAAATAAAGAATAATAAGGCATTTTCAAATAACTTCCGGGAATTCAGCCAGGTAACACTTTCAGTGACCGCCGATATTTCGGCGTGAGAACACCCCGCCATTTTCAATGCAAACTGCAACGGACAGGCGGCGTACATGCAAATTTAATACCTCGGTTCTCCGACAGAAGCAGGAAAGATAACACACACACACACACTGAACACTAGTGCCACCAAAGATGACCAAAGTCAGAGCTATCGATAGTGAGACTATGAATTCGCAGATGAGGCAGCATTGACTCTGTTCCTCTGCTGTTCCAATTCTGCCTCACCTGCGAATTCATAGTCTCACTACCGATAGCTCTGACTTTGGTCATCTTTGGTGGCACTAGTGTTCAGTGTGTGTGTGTGTTATCTTTCCTGCTTCTGTCGGAGAACCGGGGTATTAAATTTGCATGTACGCCGCCTGTCCGTTGCAGTTTGCCTTGAAAATGGCGGGGTGTTCTCCCGCCGAAATATCGGCGGTCGCTGAAAGTGTTACCTGGCTGAATTGCCGGAAGTTATTTGAAAGTTATATACGCCAGGAGAAACTCAGGTCTCAATAAGGCATTTGTCTGATATTATTTATCTGAGATAGAAAATTTCATATGACAGACTTATATAGATCAGAATTTTGGTGGTTAATTATAAAACTGGTTGTAACCTAAGGTTTGATGTCTTTACAGAGCTGTTTGTAAATACTTTTTGTAAAGAAAAAATTGGTATTACAAGATAGGAGTATGGGACTAGCTATTATGGACGCTATGATAATAGCAAAATAGCCGCAGGTATATTGTGACCATTCTTTTTGATGAACTGTGGCTATTTTACTATTATTATAGCGTCCCTAACAACTATTCCGATTTTCCTATCTAGTATTAACATGCGTGCACACGTCATTCACGATTTCACATCGGAAATGCAATTTAATATTACTTCAGTGTTTGTAAAGTTAGAAGCTCTTCCTTTTTTACTAATAGTGAAGGAATATTATTTAGTTATTTACACATAGTTTTCTATGAGATGACAGTCACGTATCGTTGAGCGATATTTGATTATTTTTCTCTTCATTTCCTTGGCTATTTTTGAGGAGGGCACAAGGCCTGATAGTTCAGGTAGAAAGCTCCCAATTATGTGGTTCAGAAACTACGAAGCCCAGGTTTTCGATCCGGTGGTCTGGCGTGACCACAGGAGGCAAGTCACACAGGCTCTCAAGAAGGGGAGAGGGTCCTAGAGCACTGCTGTTCGTGGCAACAGTGGCGGTAAGCCCGCTCCACGCTTAGCCGCAAAAGTCGTTTTCTCCTTTGAAGGCAACTGATAATAAGCAACTGCAAGTATCTAGGGTATAACTGAGCATAACAAACTGGCCTCCCCTTTGCCACGGGTCGGCTTGGCCACTATGACAAAATTCGTTGCTTTTCCTTCTGATCTTGTTATCCAAGCAAATGAGCGAAGGACTCGAACAATGAGAGGAACATTGGGAGCAGCTGATACAATCCTCTCGCATGTTACGACGCACTCGGTAAGCCAGGAGGGCGAAATTTCTGCAGGGTTCTCCTATTTTCATGTAAATAAAGCGAAATTTTCGATGGTCACTCTGGCAGTGGGTGGGTGCTATCCATAAGATGGGACTTAGGATTACAGAAGAGTGATTTTTGGGAGTTTGCCCTTCTGCTGTGGAAGGATATTCATTTTTAAGACAGTTGAGCGCTTCAGGTATTTAGAAAGTGGTTTTGGTAGTAACAATAAGACGCATATACACACATCAAAAAAGTTTTTCATCACCTCGGTCCCGAGAGTTCCGGAACCTGTACAGACAATTGCAATAGAGATCAACATAAACATCGTTTCTGATTTTTTAATTGCTCTTTAAAACCACACATTGGATATTGTACCACCATACAGCGAGACCTTCAGACGTGGTGGTCCAGACAGTTGCCCTCACCGGTCCCTTTACTATCCAGTAGCACGTCCTCTTGCGTTGATGCATGCCTGTATTCTCCGTGGCATACTATCCACAAGTTCATCAAGGCACCGTTGGTCCACATTTCACCAGTCCCCAACAGCCATTCGGTGTACATCCCTCAGAGTGATTGGAGGGTCACGTCTTCCAGAATCAGCCCTTTTCAATCTATCCGAGGCATTGTCGATAGGTTTCTTGTCTGGAGAACACGCTGGCCACTCTAATCGAGCGATGTCGTTACCCTGATGGAAGTCATTCACAAGATGTGCACGATGGGGGCGCGAATTGTCGTCAATGAAGACGTATGCCTCGCCAATATGCTGCCGATATGGCTTCACCAATGGTCGGAGGATGGCATTCACGTATGGTACTGCCGTTATGCCGCCTTTCATGACCACCGGCGGCATACGTCGGCCCAACATAATGACACCGCAGAACAGCAGGGAACCTCCATCTTGCTGCTCTTGATGGACAGTGAGTCAAAGGCGTTGAGCCTGATCGGATTGCGTCCAAATACGTCTCCGACAATTATCTGGTTGAAGGCATATGCGCCGGCCGGAGTGGCCGAGCGGTTAAAGGCGCTACAGTCTGGAACCGCACGACCACTACGGTCGCAGGTTCGAATCCTGCCTCGGGCATGGATGTGTGTGATGTCCTTAGGTTAGTTAGGTTTAAGTAGTTCTAAGTTCTAGGGGACTTATGACCACAGCAGTTGAGTCCCATAGTGCTCAGAGCCATTTGAAGGCATATGCGACACTCATCGGTGAAGTGAACGTGATGCCAATCCTGAGCGGTCCATTCAGCGTGTTGTTGGGTCCGTCCATACCTCGCTGCATTATGTCGTGGTTGCAAAGATGAACCTCTCCATGGAAGTCTGGAGTGAAGTTGCGCACCATGCAGCCTGTTGCGCACAGGGAGTCGTAACACGACGTCCTGTGGCTGCACGAAAAGCATTATTCAACACGTGGTGTTGCTGTCAGGGTTCCTCCGAGCCATAAACCGTAGGTAGCAGTCATCCACTGCAGTAGCAGTCCTTGCGCGGCCTGAGAGAGGCATGTCATCGACAGTTCCTGTCACTCTGTATCTCCTTCATGTCCGAACAACATCGCTTTGGTTCACTCCGAGAAGCCTGAACACTTTCCTTGTTGGGAGCCCTTCCTGGCGTAAAGTAACAGTGCGGACGCGATCGAACCGCGGTATTGACCGCTAGGCATGGCTGAACTACAGACAACACAAGCTGTGTACCTCCTTCCTGGTGGAATGACTGGAACCGATCGGCTGTCGGACGCCCTCTGTCTAATAAGCGTTGCTCATACAAGGTTATTTACATCTTTGGGTGGGTTTAGTGACATCTCTGAACAGTCAGAGGGACTGTGTCTGTGATACAATGTGTACAGTCAACGTTTACCTCCAGGAGTTCTGGGAACCGGGGTGATGTAAAACTTTTGTTGATGTGTGTATAAGTACATGTCCGCCAAGAAAAGCGAACAGAGGACTCCTCAGTTTTATCAAAATCTTAAAGAAAAGGTCACTTAGCGCTAACTGCAAAATTCGCGTGTATGAATCTCCTGTTATACCGGTAACCTTATATAAATGTCAGGCGTTAATATTTGGAAACGAAGTTGAATAATAACTGGTAAAATTCGAAAGAAAAATACTAATAAAACTTTTCTGGCCGGTATGTGAGGAAACTGACATGAAATGGAAGATAAGTAAAAATGAAGAATGAAGGGGGCTCTACAAACATCGTAATACTGTCTAAGAGGAGAAAGGTGAACTGGGAATGCCGTATAGGAAGGCCGGCGGAAAACAGACTACCTAAAATATCATTTGGGAGTATAGTAGATAGAACGAGAGGAAGAGGAAGGTCCATAATTTAGTGGTGTGATAAAATCCGGGAGGACACGGCTGGGATGAACATCACCACCGAATGGTCAAACAGTGCACTCTCAGACTGAAATGGAAGAACCTCGCAGAGTATTCGTATAGTCGATAAGGCCCTTGCCAAATGTAAGAGAAAGTAAGAGTAAATAAATGACTTAGAAATTTCAGTGTTGATTTGAATCTTAAAATCAAGCTACTGTCCTACAACTGGTCGTGATTAACAACCCTCTAAAAACAAATATGATCCCTGCTTTCCTAATTTGTTTTTCTTATTGTGACACTTTTCCATTGCAAAGCATATGCCGACCCTCAGTGTTTAAATATTAAATATGAGTGTACTCTGATATGCTATGAGCTCGTGACAGTTATATTAGAGGATTTTTAGAGACAATAGAGTGAAGATAGGTAGGGAAGGTTCTGCTCACTTCATTTATATGTTTAAAACAGGCGATTTGTTATAATTTTTAACGATTAAGTAGTGTAATCACTAAATAAAAACAAAAATAAAGCCACATTGTTGTCTACAAAAATGTTATGTTGCTTACACTAATTTGTTTTTACTATTTGTGCTCGATCTGTAAAAACCTTTGACACGCGCGGGACTTTTTCACTCAGGTGCTGATAACGAAGCTGCGGTCTGCCAACACGGTGGAGACGCAGCAGTACCGGAAGGCCAGCAAGGCGCTGCTGGTGCTGATCCCGCTGCTGGGCATTACATACATCCTCATGATCGCAGGGCCCACCGAGGGCTTCTCCGCTGAGATCTACGGCAACATCCGCGCCGTGCTCCTGTCTACACAGGTAGGGAGGTTATGGGCAGTAAGAGACGCTGTCAAACGACGGAGGACCCCAGTGGTGCCTGCTACATATTCATAGTTACTGGCATTTGCTTTGCAAAACTTACTCCAGTCGAGGTCGGATGACGTCACCTAGATGAGCATTGTCATATTGTATGAACATTCTAATGGGTGGTATAGAAGAGAGGCGAGAATGAGAAAAAAGGAAAACGTCAGCGTGGTGATAGGTCTTAAACGAAGTAACGTAAGCCTGGATTACTTGTTTTACTTGAAATCTACGTATGTTCTCTGCAAACAGCTCTGAACTGGATAGCAGAAGGTACAGAGCCTTGTGCCGCAAGATAGGATATCTTCTCATTCCAGTCGCGTATTGTGCTTGGGAATATAATTGCGTCTGTGCCTGCTGTTATTAAATTTTTTTTCTTCAAGAATGAAGCTGAGCAATACTTTCAGACTATTCATTTAATACTGGTTACTTTATTTTGTAAATAGGGTGTCTGCTTATGATTTGTGTCTATCTTCAAGAGCGTGCCAGTTCAGGATTTTAGAATTTCCGGTACGCTCTTCCATGTGCAACGAACCTGTGACCATTCACTCTGTCGTTCTTTGTACACGTCCAATAACACTTGTTCTGTTTCGTACTTTCCCACAATTTGAACGAAACTTGAAGGTGTATATACGAATTATTTATATACACGGGAAATGTATATGCAGTTCCTAATACGGGAAACCTCCAGCTGTAGAAAGAAATGACGACATTGAGAATTTGTGCCTGATCGGGACTCGAAACGGGTTTTCACGCCTTTCGCTAAACGATCGGCTTCACAATTTCGGTTATTCGTGGAGGCCTCAAAGCCAGACCCAAACTTTTGTGTGTCGTAGTCCTTGTATCATTTAACTGCCCTCTCACAGATATTGTAATTTCCGTACAGGAGAGACACCAAATCGACAGTCGCTACCCTGATGTCGCAGATAAATGCGTTATTGCAGTCGATATGTTGGTAGTACTATGGAATATTCCTTGGTCATCCATGCATTTCTGAAAGAGTGTTGCATGTTACTTTTTACAAACACAGGCACTGTGATATCGTACCGATTTATAAATAGTTTGAAATACTATCGTAAGATGTAGCCAACGGTACTAGAGGTCTCACTGACTTGGGCACTTCCCCGGTATTACCAGATGAAATAAAATGTCTGACAGACAGCAGTAACAGTTTTAAAAATAAACTGATATCATGTCTCCTTGACAACTCCTTCTATAACATACACGAATTTTTGATTAGGAATAAATAAATCTGTACGTATAATATGTGTATTTTGTGCCATTTAAGGGCGTGGTATTGGTAACAAAAATTTTAAGCTTAAAAAAGCAACAGCAAAAAACCTTCATTCATGTGTGCATTTGTTATTCACTTGACACGTTCCACATCATAACGGTTACCGTGTAATTGTTAAATGGAACACGTGACTAACTAACTCCTATATTATCGATATATTTGACGGTGTTTACTACTGGCATGCCTTGTGGGCGTTTCCCAGTCATGTAGAACTAAACATATCCCTGACGCAGCGGCACACCGCGAGCCGTCCAATATCAACAACAGCTTCGCTCATGTTGTGTTCAGCACTGCAGTAACATGCCTCGCAGAGGCATACAACACTTTAATGGTGTAAGAGTAGTGTCATTACATTCAGAAGGTGAAACGTAGCAAGGTGTTGTCGATCGGTTAAGTGGCACTCAGAATATTGTGTCTGACGTTTAGAGAAAGTACAGAGGGACGGGAACTGTGAACGACAGACCTAGTATTGGTCGTCCTCGTATGAAAACACCAACGCAGGATCGTTTCCTCCAAGTGTCGACTCGCAGGAGCCAACAACAACTGCCAGAAATTTAGAAATGACTTCTCCCGGGCAACAGGGATTCGTATCTCAAACCGAACAGAGCGTAGAAGGTCGCATCAGGGTGGTCTTCATTCCAGAAGACCAATGAGAAGTTTTACACTGAACCAACGGAACTGACGCCTATCGACAATGGACCATTGCAGAAAGGAATAATATAAGGTCTATTTTGCTAACGAGAGCAGGATTGGTTTGGGACTGGACACTAGTCATAGGTTTGGAGAGGCGCTAGACGACACCAGGAACGCCGATATGTTCAGGAAGCCCATCCATTTCAGGTGGAGATGTAATGTTCTAGGCGGCAATAATGATGGTGTGGCAGACCCCTCTAATCTACGGCAGTTTGATTGGCCCCCAATACCTTCAACAGGTCCTACAAACGATCGTAAGATCCTACAAACGTGAAATCGGTGAGAACTTCATCCTAGTCGATGACAATGCGAAACCGCGGCGTACTCTAGCTACGTCTCGGTATCTTCAAAGATGCAACATCAACCGAATACATTGGCCAGCGCCGGCCGAGGTGGCCGAGCGGTTCTAGGCGCTACAGTCTGGAACCGCGCGACTGCAACGGTCGCAGGTTCGAATCCTGTCTCGGGCATGGGTGTGTGTGATGTCCATTGGTTACTTAGGTTTAAGTAGTTCTATGTTCTAGGGGACTGATGACCTTAGAAGTTAAGTCCCATAGTGCTCAGAGCCGTTTTGAGCCATTGCCCAGCACAGCAAAATCAAATGGTTCAAATGGTTCTGCGCACTATGGGGCTTAATATCTGAGGTCATCAGTCCCCTAGAACTTAGAACTACTTAAACCTAACTAACCTAAGGACATCACACACATCCATGCCCGAGGCAGGATTCGAACCTGCGACCGCAGCGGCAGCGTGGTTCCAGACTGAAGCGCCTAGAACCGCTCGGCCACCCTGGCCGGCCCAGCACAGCAGACAGACATGAAAGCAGCTGAGTGTGCATGGGACCTGTTGAAGGGGGCCATTACGCTGCGTCCGAATCCATCTGACAATCATCAGGACCTCACTGAAACTGCCGGTGAGGAGTGGGACCACATTCCCCAAGATAAGCTTGATCGTCTCACCCAGAGGATACCTCGCAGTGTGGAAGAACTCACCCGTGCCTTGGAAGGATATACAAACTACTAAAGACTGACAATCAGCATTCTGAAATAAAGATTTCCACTGTGTTTGTTTTCAAGACGTACAATTAGGAGAGAGCGTGCTTTGTTTTGTAATGACTTTTTGTAACTAACCAAAATCGTTATTCTTTTCAGGAGGAATTATGTTCACTTTGTTAATAAAGTACTGTATAATCCTCAATGGGTGTTCTACAAGAAGTCATTGTAGTAAAGTGTATCTCATTCCAGGCTATTGTTGAGGTGTGTAGTTTTCTTTGTAAAGTAACTGCATTGTCTCGGAGCGAAGTCTGATACCTTTTTACCTACAGTTGAGTTTATATGATCATTCCAAATCATATCCTTACTTTTGTAACTATCAGGTGTTTCTATGCGTTTACTGAGTATAAATGCGTAAATTTAAAGCAGCTTGCCTGTACTTGCACTAAAACTGGCAATGTAACTGAGGCTGTGATGTGTGATTTTGAGCTCTCCCAGACGATGCTGATATCGTAGCTTCCTCGGATACTTAGCCAGGTGGCGCCATCAAATCACGGTCTACAACCTCTGTGTCACCACGGGAGGTGGTTACGCGGCTGATGAGGAGTATGCATGTGTACGTACTGTGATTATGGTCTTCGATTATGGCGTGAATGGATCTTCACGCAGACATCTTTGGGGTGCTAGTCCATACGTAGAAAGCCAACTGACTCATTTGAAACGCGTTGTCAGAATGTGGCGGCCTGTGTGTTGTTGGACAGGGCTTCACGGTGGCGCTGTTCTACTGCTTCCTGAACTCGGAGGTGCAGACGGCGGTGCGGCACCGGCTAGACAGCTGGCAGACGGCTCGCAGTCTCGGCGGCCCGGGATCCGGCGCCCGCAGGCTCAGGAGGTCCAACAGCCGCGACGGCTCGCCCAGGTCCCGCACCGAGAGCATACGGTCTGTATCGCCCGCACACGTCACCAGGGGCAAGCACGCTGGTGCGCACAAAGAGCATGTTTCTCTTCCTTCTACTGTCACTTTATTACATAACGACTTGCAAGCTGATAAGTGTAGCTGTGTTCTCTGCTACCACTATGCGCTCTCCCATAACGCTGCGGCTGAAGTCTTAAGGGGTGCCTGTTCAGTGTCTGAAGGCTAAACTCTAGTTCTGAGTTTAGCTTCGAATTATGAGTAACTTGTTATTCTTAGCAAAGCTTGATAGAACTCGTTCCGTACACTTAACTAACGTAAACGTATATTCATTTCTTTATTGACATGTTTAATTCCTTAGGACCAAATTGAGAAGCAAACAAGGCCATGTAACATGTCACTACATGAAATTACAACGTAATAATAACAACAGAATAAACTAAACCTTTATGATCACAAAACATCAAGCCATAAGTTTAAGTAAACGCAATCAACAACATAACGTAAGAATTAGCTCACTATTTCAAGGAACTCCTAAACAGAATAAAAGGAGTGACCCATGAGGAACTTCTCAGCTTAGATTTGAAAGCGCGTGGACTACTGCTAAGATATTTGAATTCTTGTGGTAGCTTATTGAAAATGGATGCAGCAGTATACAGCACACCTTTCTGCACGAGAGTGCGATCCAAATGCAGATTTGACTTCTATCGAGTATTAACTGAGTGAGAGCTGCCAATCTTGGGAATAAACTGATATTGTTAACAAAACAACGATAGTAAAGGATATACACTCCTGGAAATGGAAAAAAGAACACATTGACACCGGTGTGTCAGACCCACCATACTTGCTCCGGACACTGCGAGAGGGCTGTACAAGCAATGATCACACGCACGGCACAGCGGACACACCAGGACCCGCGGTGTTGGCCGTCGAATGGCGCTAGCTGCGCAGCATTTGTGCACCGCCGCCGTCAGTGTCAGCCAGTTTGCCGTGGCATACGGAGCTCCATCGCAGTCTTTAACACTGGTAGCATGCCGCGACAGCGTGGACGTGAACCGTATGTGCAGTTGACGGACTTTGAGCGAGGGCGTATAGTGGGCATGCGGGAGGCCGGGTGGACGTACCGCCGAATTGCTCAACACGTGGGGCGTGAGGTCTCCACAGTACATCGATGTTGTCGCCAGTGGTCGGCGGAAGGTGCACGTGCCCGTCGACCTGGGACCGGACCGCAGCGACGCACGGATGCACGCCAAGACCGTAGGATCCTACGCAGTGCCGTAGGGGACCGCACCGCCACTTCCCAGCAAATTAGGGACTGTTGCTCCTGGGGTATCGGCGAGGACCATTCGCAACCGTCTCCATGAAGCTGGGCTACGGTCCCGCACACCGTTAGGCCGTCTTCCGCTCACGCCCCAACATCGTGCAGCCCGCCTCCAGTGGTGTCGCGACAGGCGTGAATGGAGGGACGAATGGAGACGTGTCGTCTTCAGCGATGAGAGTCGCTTCTGCCTTGGTGCCAATGATGGTCGTATGCGTGTTTGGCGCCGTGCAGGTGAGCGCCACAATCAGGACTGCATACGACCGAGGCACATAGGGCCAACACCCGGCATCATGGTGTGGGGAGCGATCTCCTACACTGGCCGTACACCACTGGTGATCGTCGAGGGGACACTGAATAGTGCACGGTACATCCAAACCGTCATCGAACCCATCGTTCTACCATTCCTAGACCGGCAAGGGAACTTGCTGTTCCAACAGGACAATGCACGTCCGCATGTATCCCGTGCCACCCAACGTGCTCTAGAAGGTGTAAGTCAACTACCCTGGCCAGCAAGATCTCCGGATCTGTCCCCCATTGAGCATGTTTGGGACTGGATGAAGCGTCGTCTCACGCGGTCTGAACGTCCAGCACGAACGCTGGTCCAACTGAGGCGCCAGGTGGAAATGGCATGGCAAGCCGTTCCACAGGACTACATCCAGCATCTCTACGATCGTCTCCATGGGAGAATAGCAGCCTGCATTGCTGCGAAAGGTGGATATACACTGTACTAGTGCCGACATTGTGCATGCTCTGTTGCCTGTGTCTATGTGCCTGTGGTTCTGTCAGTGTGATCATGTGATGTATCTGACCCCAGGAATGTGTCAATAAAGTTTCCCCTTCCTGGGACAATGAATTCACGGTGTTCTTATTTCAATTTCCAGGAGTGTATATATTGAGAGGGCAATGTCAAAATACCCATACTAGTGAACAGGAGTCGACAAGAGGTTCGCGAACTTACACCACTTATTGCCCGAACTACCCGTTTGTGAGCTAAAAATAGCAGCTTATAATGGCGGGAGTTACCTCAAAATATAATACCATTCGACATAAACGAATGAAAATAAGCAAAGTAGACTAATTTTCCTGTCGAACGACCACTTGTCTCTGATGCTGTTCGAACAGTAAAAATGGCAGCATTAAGTCTTTGAACAAGATCCTGAACGTGGGCTTTCCACGACAGTTTACTGTCGATCTGAACACCTAGCAATTTGAACTGTTCAATTTCACTAATCATATGTCCATTCTGTGAAACTAAAACGTCCGGTTTTGTTGAATTCTGTGTTAGTTAAAACAGATTCTTACTATGATCTAGCATTAGCTTATGTCATGAACTGCACTATTTGAAACCGAGCCAGTGTTGCACACAACATCGTTTACTACCAAGCTAATGTCATCAGCAAACAGAAATATTTTAGAATTACCCATAATGCTAGAGGGCACATCATTTATAAAAATAGGGAACAGCAGTGGCCCAAACACTGATTCCTGAGGCACCCCTCATTTGACCGTACCCCACTCAGACCCCACACCACAGCCACTCTGACCACTGTGAATAATGACCTTTTGCTGTCTCTTCTTAAAGTAAGAGATGAACCAGTTGTGAGCTACTCCCAGTGTTCTGTAATAGTTCAACTTCTGGGGCAGTATTTTGTGATCAACACGATCAAACGCCTTAGTTACATCGAAAAATATACCTAGCTTTCGAAACCTTTTGTTTAATCCATCCAGTACCTCACAGAGAAAAGGGAATGTAGCATTTTTCGTTGTTAAACGACTTCTAGGGCCAAACTGTACATTTGATAGCGAAATATGTGGCATAAAATGATCAATTATCCTTACATATACAGCCTTTTCAATAACATTAGCAAACACTGATGGCATAGGAATAGTTCTGAAATCGTATACATTATTTATTTCTCCCTTTTTTTTTACTACTGAGTACTTTAATCGTTCAGGAAACTGATCATTCTTAAAGGAAAATCTACAAATAAAATTACAGGGCTAATATTCTGCTAGGCACTCCATCGCATCCAAGATGGTCCTTGGTCTTCAGTGATTTAATTATTGACTCAATCTCCCCCTTGTCAGTATCACAGAGGAGTATTTCAGACACCAATCCCCGAAAGGCATTTCTCAAGAGAGTTATGTGATTCCCTGTAGAAAATAAGTTCATTTAATTCGCCATCAATGCTCAGAAAATGATTGTTTAATACTCTACATATCAGTAAAACAAATATTTTTACTACGGACTGAATTTATATCGTCGACCTTGTGCTGCTAACCAGGCACTTCCTTCACAGTATGGTTTCATCCTATGAATTAGCTATTCTATTTGCGTACCAATACTCTTTGCCTTCCTAATAACATTTTTAAGCAACTTACAGTACTGTTTGTAATGGACTCACTGTAGCTTGATTGTGACTGTTTCTAACATTATGATATAATTCCCGCTTTGTTCTACATGTTATCCTTATCTCACTTTACAAACCACCCAGGCTGCCTTATACTGCTAGTACCCCGTTTAGAATGTTGCAATAGAAAGCCATTCCTAAAGAGCATGAGAAATGTGTTAAGGAAAGCATTATGTTTGTCATCAATGTAATCGGCACTATAAACGTCCTGAAACTCTTGTTCCTTAACGAAGTTTAAAAATCTCGTTATTGTCGTTGTATTAGCTTTCCTACATACTTCGTAATTATATGTGGCATTTGTTTGAGTACGGAACTCTTTTAGTGTTAAAATTTGTGCACCCCGTTCTGAAAAGCCATTCATCCCTTTACTAACAGAATGCCCATCTAGTAATGAAAAATGAATAAAATTGTTGTCTATGGCTGTGCTTCGGTTCACCTGCACCCTAGTTGGAAAAAGCAGTCTGCATCAGATTATATGAGGAGACCTACCAACATCCTTTTTCTTGCACAATAATATACAAAATTACTATTGAACTCATCAGATATAACTAATTTCAGGTACTTCCTATAAAGTGAACCAAGAACCCTCTCTAGCTTGAGCAGAAATGCTCCGAAGTCAGAGTTAGGGGACCGATAAACAACAACAATTAGAAGTTTAGTTTCACTAAATTCAACTGCTCCTGCTCAACATTGAAATATCTGTTCAATGCAGTGCCGTGATACAACTATGGACTCAAGGGGAATACTGCTTTTTACGTACATGGCCACTCTCTCACCCTGCAAGGAAATCCTTGAAATTCCCAGTGGTTAGGAAAGTTATGAAAAATGGAAATGAGTGTTTGGCGTCATGGACCGGGAGGCCCGTTGCGGGGCAGGTCCGGCCGCCTTGGTGCACGTCTTATTACATTCGACGCCACATTGGGGGACCTGTGCGCCGAATGGGGATGAAATGATGATGAAGACAACACAGCACCCAGTTCCTGAGCGGAGAAAATCGCCGACCCAGCCGGTAATCTAACCCGGGCCCGTAGGACGACAATCCGTCACGCTGACCACTCAGCTGTCGGGGTGGACAGCAAAATTATACAAACACAACATCGTGGCGTTTTCCGCTGTCACTCAATGTACTTTTCAAACTATAACATTGTCCGTTTTAGTCCGTATAGTTATAATCAAGCAACATACAAACCATCTCTACTCATCATGCCGTAGCAATCCACACGTAAACATTAACGTGATCTTTACTGAATATGAACTCAAAGTCTGTCATACCCGTCGGAGACCCGTGCACAATACAGAGCGAGGACGTACTTGACAACCACCCACTGAAGAACCACATTTTCCTACTCATAGACCTCAAACTTATTCTACCATTACACACATATGCAAACTCATTGAGTCTTGTCATCTCGATTAATCGGGTTTCTGCCGGTTATTCGCGTCTTTCCTGCACTGCTGCTTATTCACAAAAATCCGATTAATCAAGATAACAACGCCTCGTCGGGAAAGCTTGAAGAATTTGAGTCTTGCTCTTCATCCTTGGTTCTCAGAATATCAGGAGTGAAAAGGGGCAGCTGATTTTCGTACCAGTATTGCTTTGCAAATCCGTCTTGATTTGTGGGTATACGCTATATCCCTTGAAGGAGCTTTACTATATTTGAACTTAGAGTATGATAAAAAATTCTGCAGGACCGACGTTAAAGATATCGATCTGTAATTACGTGGGCCCGTTTTGTACTTTTCTCATATACGTCAGTCAACCTGCGCTGGGCGAGAGATTGACGATAAACGTGACTTGAATCAGAACACTTTCTATAAAACGAATAGGGAATTCCATCTGGACCTCGCGGCTTCTTTGCTTTCAACTCTTTCAGTTACCGCATCAACAGACGAATGGTTAGTGTCGCATCCTTCGTTGCGAAAAGATCCGCGTTCCATTCCCGGGACCTCCTCGTATTTTTCTGATTTCAGTAACGTCTGCAACGGGGTCTAGTCAGTCTCGTAAGGCCAAATAAGGAGCTGCTTAAATAAAGAAGCAGCACCATCATAAAATTTCATTTTTTGGAATATGGGATAGAGGTATTGGTGACAGGTTGATCACTTGTCCCAAGAACGTCTCTTATTTCCTTGCAGGGAGTAGCTCTAAGTCGGAAAAGGTGTAACGCCTAATCCCTTAGTGTTGCTCTCGATTATCGTTTCAGCTCGACACCAGTAATGCCAGACTGCCACACCAGACTTGTCTACGAGTGAGTCAACAGAAGTCTTCGACCTGCTCAGTGATTTGACATAGGGCCAGAATTTTCCGGGATTTTCAGCAAGATCTACCGAAAACGTGTGTTGTCTGCTTTGCACATCGATCTCTTTGTAGATCACACATTTCTACAAGCATTTGCCTGTTCACTGTTCGGCGATATGGCAGAATATGGGTTAAGAGTAAATGAAACTAAAACAAAAGTATGTAGCAGCAAATTTATCAAAACTGATGGGCCAAGAAGTAGGAGAATTGGTAGAAAATTGCAAACTTGGAAGAAACTAATATTTGACAAACAGATCAAAAGAGGACTATTAGTATCAAAAATCGGCCTTAATACGAGAAAGTAGTTTATGACAAGGTAGCTTTGGAAGCGATTCATGGACTGTGGGAAACATGGAATAGAAGGAAATAGAAGAGTTTGAGATACGGAGCTATAAAAGAATGTTAAAATCTAGATGAGGAAGAAGAAATTAGATTCTCCCCTGAATCGGTTAGCCGATGAGGACAACTTGTCCAAAACATTGAGAAGAAGAAGGACCTGGATGAAAGGACACGTAGTAAGACATCCGAGAATAATAAAATTTGAACATGGTCTTGATGTAATACCACCAGCCCTTCTTTTGACGAAGAGGTCTTCACAAATCTATCACAGTAGCGGTACATATGCATGGTGAACATTAGTAAAACCGACAAACTACAGGGACGGATTCCTGACTGGAAATGGAGGAAAGAAAGTCCTTCGAACACATATCCGGAAAAGAATTGTTGATACGGTAGATGCCGCTGGCGAATTAAAGTTCCTCTTGCCACATGCCGTGTATTCCTTGAGTGTTGCAGGCAGTTTAATTGACGCATCGTACTGTAAGCAGCAGAGTGGTCCGATATTTAAGCAGGAACAAGCCGAGATGGTGTTTGTGTACTGTGAAACAGATGGAAACGGTAGAGAGGCAGCACGGCTATTCCACAACAGGTACCCTCACTGACCCCAGCTGCACCACACAACATTTCAAGCCGGTGATAAGAATAGTAACTCTCCTCTTGCAGGATACACGTGATCGTATTTGGTTTACACTACATTGGCAGACCACTTGCCCCGATGTTGTCCTAGGGTTCGTGTCAGTATCTTGTACAACCAGATCCTGGAAATCTGCTGTGCGCACAGTCAGCCATCTGCCTGCACATTCGTCTGTCTAAAAGGACCCATGATAACACAAACGCCAAAAGAGGGCTTGAAGTGTTGTGTGACGTGGTTGGTATTGGTGATGATATTAGTGATGATACTAGTTTTGCCTCTCGACCGTTTCCATCTGTTTGGCCGTACACAAACACCATCTCGGCTTTTTCCCGACATGAATACTGGACCATTTTACTGCTTACAGTACGCTGCTTCAATCATACAGTCTGGAGCACACCAAGAACGCAGGACACGTGGTCAGAGGAACTGTCATTCATGAGACCCATCTACCGTGGCAACGACGCATTTCCGTAGACGTAGACACGGGACGTTTTTCTCCCCATTTCCAGTCAGGAATCTATCCCAGAAGATTGTTGGTCTTGTTAATGCGTACCCTGTATTTTAGCTTTTAGTTTATGACTCGTTCGCAAGCCTGACCTACTGAAGCTACAGTGGAGGGGCCTGATCCTAGTTTCAACGATCTAAAATTGGCAATACTGGCATTACACAGAGACGGGAGATCTGAATCACAATATACAAAGGCTCTGTATACAAATAAGAATCAAAATATAGTAGTTTGAGTCTGATTCCTATAGTTGGCAGATAGTTGGCAGTTCGCTGCTGCACCTTGAAGGAAAAGTCCCGCAGCTGGAGACGAAATTTGGGGGGCTTGGCAGCCCAGAAGTTTTAAGTGAAGTTGCATATAGAGGGTAGAACCTATAGCGGAACACGGTGATTGGAACACATGGAAACTAACAATGGAGGACTCAGGATACAAGTTCAAGATGAAGGGGTTGGCATAAGAGAAGAATTAGCAGCATCAAATGAGTCAAAAGACTGATTACAAAAAATGTGCACTTGAAAATAGGTTTACTCGCAGTCACATCCAATGATAAACAGCCAACCAAAAGCGGCCGTGTACAAACGGTAGTCAAACGACAAGGAGATAGATCGGGAAAACCTTAGTAAAATTTGTTTTATATGACATTGTACACAACGGTAAGGATATGTGGGATACAGAATGGTGTGGCAACTGTCGTCTGTCGTCATAGGAAAACTGAACAAGAGCAGAAATGATTAGCGAACAAGTGAATACAGTAAACAGAATATTTGTTATTATTGAAAATGGTTCAAATGGCTCTGAGCACTATGGGACTTAACATCTGAGGTCATCAGTCACCTAGAACTTAGAACTACTTAAAGCTAACTAACCTAAGGACATCACACACATCCATGCCCGAGGCAGGATTCGAACCTGCCACCGTAGCGGTCGCGCGGTTCCGGACTGAAGCGCCTAGAACCGCTTGGCCACCGCGGCCGGCTTACTAGTATTTCTCCATGCATACGAAAACTCGTTACAGTTAGTGCAGCAAGAAACAGAAACGAGTCATTACAACAGCAACAACGATGGTGATGGAGTCGTGACTAGGCGGCATCTGCGTAGTTTCCTGTAGCGTTGTGTCGCCGACCGCGTATGTGTTGAGTCGTTGCAACCATCCGTCCTAGTTTGCGGCGGCAGGGAGCGCTCGAAGTACCGAGATGGATGTGCGTCAGACAGAAACTTGCAATTCCGTTACCAACATAATGATGCGCGTGGCGTGGTATCGATACGTGATACTACAAGGTGTTTATTATTTCAAAAGTGTTCGTTTTATCTATTAAAACATTTATCCCTCTGTGCCCCCCCCCCACCCCCCACCCCTATGAACCATGGACCTTGTCGTTGGTGGGGAGGCTTGCGTGCCTCAGCGATACAGATAGCCGTACCGTAGGTGCAACCACAACGGAGGGGTATCTGTTGAGAGGCCAGACAAACGTGTGGTTCCTGAAGAGGGGCAGCAGCCTTTTCAGTAGTTGCAAGGGCAACAGTCTGGATGATTGACTTATCTGGCCTTGTAACACTAACCAAAACGGCCTTGCTGTGATGGCACTGCGAACGGCTGAAAGCAAGGGGAAACTACGGCCGTAATTTTTTCCGAGGGCATGCAGCTTTACTGTATGGTTAAATGATGATGGCGTCCTCTTGGGTAAAATATTCCGGAGGTAAAAGAGTCCCCCATTCGGATCTCCGGGCGGGGACTACTCAACAGGATGTCGTTATCAGGAGAAAGAAAACTGGCGTTTTACGGATGGGAGCGTGGAATGTCAGATCCCTTAATGGGGCAGATAGGTTAGAAACTTTAAAAAGGGAAATGGATAGGTTAAAGTTAGATATAGTGGGAATTAGTGAAGTTCGGTGGCAGGAGGAACAAGACTTCTGGTCAGGTGGCTACAGGGTTAAGTGTCAGGAAGTCATTTTTGAAAGTATTTGTATGGAGTGTAGCCATCTATGGAAGTGAAACATGGACGATAAATAGTTTGGACAAGAAGAGAATAGAAGCTTTTGAAATGTGGTGCTACAGAAGAATGCTGAAGGTTAGATGGGTAGATCACATAACTAATGAGGAAGTACTGAATAGGACTGGGGAGAAGAGAAGTTTGTGGCACAACTTGATTAGAAGAAGGGATCGGTTGGTAGGGATCACCAATTTAGTATTGGAGGGCAGCATGGAGGGTAAAAATCGTACAGGGAGACCAAGAGATGAATACACTAAGCATATTCAGAAGGATTTAGGTGGAGGTAGGTACTGGGATATGAAGAAGCTTGCACAGCATAGAGTAGCATGGTGAGCTGCATCAAACCAGTCTTAGGACTGAAGACCACAACAACATCAACAACAACAACAACATCCCTCTGTGAGACAAGAATGCCACAGCATTCAAGGAAAAAATGTTCGTGATTGTCTGAGGAATCATGCACCTCTTCGTCCGAAGCAAATCAACAGTCACGAATGTCTTCATTCACGCCACAAAGATATGGAAATTGCATGGGGAGGTTTCGGGGTCATGTTTAGGCTGTGGAAGAGCATCGCAGCGAAGCTTCTGCAGCGTACTCAAAACTTTGGCAATATATGGGCAGTTAAACGAACTAACTCCAGCTTTTACTATAAGGGATTTAGGGAAAATACAGAAGGTCTGTAAGGTCGAAAGGATATTACAACCGCCATCCTCCCGAGTATGAACCCAGTGTCTTACCAATGTGCCACCTCAATTACCGACCACATCAACTATATTGTTAACATTACCGCTAAGTAACTCAAGGAAATTGTGCACTTACGACCGTATGTCAGTACTACTCTACCTGAAACGAAAAGACACAGGAAAGTCTGTCACCACTCCGTGAAAAAAAAAAAAAAATTACACACGGACGTCATTGTGTTCGCAAGTATACACCAATTCTGCTAACAAATTACCGGAGTTTCAGTATAAACAGGGAGGAGCAAGTCATTTACTTTCGTTCCCTAAGAAATGCGCAAAGGTACTCGTATTATTCTCCAAGACATATTGTCCAATAAGTAAATCACAATATACCATATCACTCATTGTAGGTTTTCCAAAGGTGCTCCTTAGTCGTGAGGTATTTGTCGAAACTGTATATGCCCCTCTAGATATTTGCAACTGGGTTTTCTCTTCCTCATCATCAACGCATCAGATACCTTACCGAAAACATTTCACCTCTACAGTGGTTTCCATCTGAAACTACCCGCTGTTACCTTTGTTGTAGATAATAGAATGTATAAAGAAAAGGGGACCTTCAAAAATATAAAACAGGAAGGAGCTGTTCAAATTGGTGAGAAACAGTGAGTGCAGGAGTACATTGATACTCCCAGTTAGTTCTTTCGGTTTAACAAGTTTTCTGTGGAATACGCCATTTGCGATCCAGGTAGGAGAGTACTCTCCAAATTGAGGCAACATTGCACCGCAGCCAACAACGTCGCCAGCGCTTTGCAGCCGCTAAAATTCACATAACATACCCTTAACCCTCTGCCATCCGGCGACACCACAGTGTTGTCATGCGCGAAATAGAGGTCAACGGCCGGCGACACCAGAGATCTGTCGTGTCCATGGTGTCGCTCAGTGGCCGGCGACACCAAAGTGCTGTCAAAAAAATGGTTCAAATGCCTCTGAGCACTATGGGGCTCAACATCTTAGGTCATAAGTCCCATAGAACTTAGAACTACTTAAACCTAACTAACCTAAGGACATCACACACACCCATGCCCGAGGCAGGATTCGAACCTGCGACCGTAGCAGTCCCGCGGTTCCGGACTGCAGCGCCAGAACCGCTAGACCACCGCGGCCGGCAAAGTGCTGTCGTGAGCATAGTATCGCGCAGTGGCCGGCATTTGTTGATGTTTTGTTTAGGTAACAGTAAGTTACACATTTCAACAAGTTTTCTGTTTTGTTTTTATAAGTACTAGTGCCCTTTCATCATGGCAGACGAAAGAGACGATACGATTATTTACGATGAATGCGCGGACGTCTTGTCTAACGTTCCGGACGACTTGGCCGATTGATAAGAGGACATTGGATGTGGATGAAATGAAAGTGAAGCAGAAGATAGTGAGTTACGTCCAAGAAGAATTCGGCGAACGCTACGGTTACCAACTGATTCAGATGAATCAGACGAAGAACACAGTGCACAGTGGTCAGACTTTGATTTACCGTCGGCCGAAGTGGCCGAGCGGTTCTAGGCGCTACAGTCTGAAACCACGTGACCGCTACGGTCGCAGGCTCGAATCCTGCCTCGGGCATGGATGTGTGTGATGTCCTTAGGTTAGTTAGGTTTAAGTAGTTCCAAGTTCTAGGGGACTGATGACCTCAGAAGTTAAGTCCCATAGTGCTCAGAGCCATTTGAACCATTTTTTTTATTTTCCGAGGACCAATAATAAATTCGAACCATCTTTCCCAAAGATACACAGAGCGTCGAGGATATCGTCGATTTGTATACTGGGAACGATCCATTTGAATACTTTAGCAATGAAACCAACAAGTACTACAGTAAGAACTGCTATGGAAGGAAATTGCATACAAAAATGCCAAATTTGCTGACGTTTTGGGGCCCTTTCTATCCTTAGGGGAATTGTAAAAAAAGCGGGGATCGATAATTATTGGTCAACGAATCCGCTGACAGACACAACGCTATTTCGCAAAACAATGTCCTGCAACCAACTCAGACAAATTTTATCATTTATCCATTTTTCCGACAACAACAATAAACCGGATAATGCCAACAGGCTTTTCAAAGTACATTTCGTAATTGATTATTCTTCGAAAAAGTTTAAATAAACAAATATTTGAAACAAACAAATTTTGAATTTATTTGATTATGTATATCTTCGAAATTTCATGACAGAAGGGGAATAGGGTTGAGAACTTATGAGAACTAGTGATGAGATTAGTAACACTTAACAATTTATAATCTCCCGATAGTGTCAAGAACGGCCGGCGACAAGCCAAGTAATCCGAATCAGCGCTGCCGACACCAAGCGAATCAATTTGTACGAGACGCGCGGACGGCAAAATGTTAATACTGAAACTTTCGACACACAGTTTTAATCTGCCTGGAAGTTTAATATCAGCGCACACTCCGCTGCAGACTGAAAATCTCATTGTGTACCCTTAATATTGCTTATAAAATACTGTCATTAACGCAGTATCTCTATTCCTCTTCACTCGTCTCCTATAAACCCTTACGACCCGCTGCTATTTGCCATCCAGGGCTAGTATGACTTAGAACTCCCTCTACAATTACCTGCCTCTTGCATCCTTATGTCAGAACAAGTGGAATTCCCTCAAACTATCATTTATTTCCAGCTCTGCTACTAAATTTCTGTTTACTTCAACCCTTGAAAATTTTGATTGTAGTTATGGAAACTATGTTCTTAACATAATTACTGACATTACTGTTGTCAGAAATGCACTCTAGGACAAAAAACCATGCACCACAATGGAATTACTCCAACTGGACTAGCCGCACGTAGTGGCCGCGCGGTTAGAGACGCCATGTCACGGATTTCGCGGCCCTCCGCCGGAGTTTCGAGTCCTCCCTCGATCTTGGATGTGTATGTTGTTCTTAGCATTCGTTATTTAGGTTAATTTAAGTAGTGTGTGAGTGTAGGGACCGATGACCTCAGCAATTTGGTCACTTAGGAATTCACACACATTTGAACATTTTCGAAGTGGACTGGAGTCAGTAGATTTGACGGACACGTACAGAGAAAGAAAAGATTACAATTGCATAAGGCCCAGAGGTGGGCCAATTAGTTATTGACATGTTCAATTTGTGAAGAACTTTCTCTTGCATAAACCATTCAATCTTTCTGAAATTATAACGATTTGTATGTATGTGCATGTACATCACATCGAACGATTTACGTCCCATTCGGACAATTCCTTCATGGGGCGACGATTTGTTGCCGGCCGGAGTGGCCGAGCAGTTCTAGGCGCTACAGTCTGGAACCGCGCGACCGCTACGGTCGCAGGTTCGAATCCTGCCTCGGGCACGGATGTGTGTGATGTCCTTAGGTTAGTTAGGTTTAAGTACTTCTATGTTCTAGGGGACTGATGACCTCAGAAGTTAAGTCCCATAATACTCAGAGGCATTTGACCCATTTTTTGAAATTTGTTTTCGTGACACAGGGAAGTTTACACAAACCACTACACCACTACTAGTTGCTTTTTTTTTCAGAAAAAAGACCTTGTCAATCCATAACAGGGGCATTAAGGGAACAACATCCAATATCGTGGTTGTATATTTTGAGACTATTCATCGCAAAATAATTTAGACAAAGGTTGTTGCCCTTTCTTTCCTAATAAGCACTTGCCTCGTCCATAGGTTGAGAAAAAGTCATGGGATAGCAATGGGATACGAGTCAGTTTCTGGCTGCTAAAGTCCATTCCTGAATTTGCCTTCGAACAGTCCTGGCATAAATTAGTTACAGACACCCCATATGCGATGTTTCTCATAGTGCACCGTCGATCACACCGTACGAACCTGCGAAGGTGACGTGATGTCCGTTCCTCAAACACTTGTCGT
The DNA here is from genome assembly GCF_023898315.1 of Schistocerca nitens. Classification (NCBI taxonomy): domain Eukaryota; kingdom Metazoa; phylum Arthropoda; class Insecta; order Orthoptera; family Acrididae; genus Schistocerca; species Schistocerca nitens. Next base: position 404,173,223 of record NC_064617.1, read on the forward strand.
CATCATGTGAAGCAGTTTAGCCGGCCGCGGTGGTCTAGCGGTTCTAGGCGCTCAGTCAGGCACCGCGCGACTGCTACGGTCGCAGGTTCCAATCCTGCCTCGGGCATGGATGTGTGTGATGTCCTTAGGTTAGTTAGGTTTAAGTAGTTCTAAGTTCTAGGGGACTGATGACCACAGATGTTAAGTCACATAGTGCTCAGAGCCATTTTGAAGCAGTTTACACTTGTACAAACATTGTCTCTACCGTATTCCACCCCAGACATTGTTGACTTCAGTAACAGAAATTCTTATGCAATCTCCGATTTAATACTTTCCATACATCTCGCATTGGTTAACATCCCATGTTCCAAGTCTGTGAACTGCCTTGTTAATTTCGTACTTGTCTGTAAAAGACTGCTCGGATATGGGGTCTATACTCGTGTCTTGCGGAACATCTAACAGCAGTACTCGGGAGTCATATGTGATACACAGTCGAGTGGAGCAACCCTACCACTAACGTTTACCCTCTCTGTCTAGATCACAACATCAGATAATTACTTTTAAAGTTGAAACGACACGCATTAACATTATAATTGTTTGAAGTGTGATATGTATTAATTTCCTTTTTAAATCTTCGTACACGTGTGTCTAATGATGAGCCTAAACTTCTTTCTGCTTAGCAGTCTGATGGACCACTTTTGGACCGCGATACAGGAAAGTTTCTGTGCTGTATGAAACTGACAGTGTGGTGTATTTCGGAAGATATGTGTCACTGTATGTCTAGGCACAGGTAAAGCCGGTGAAGCCGATGGTTAGTGGACGCGAAGCTACACAATGTGATCAAAAGTATCCGGACACCTCCAAAACTTTCCGTTTTTCATATTAGGTGCATTGTGCTGCCACTTACTGCCAGGTACTCCATATCAGCGACCTCAGTAGTTATTAGACATCATGAGAGAGCAGAATGGGTCACTCCGCGGAACTCACGAACTTCGGACGTGGTCAGATGATACGGTGTCACTTGTGTCATACGTCTGTACGAGAGATTTCTACACTCCGAAACGTCAATGGGTCCACTGTTTCCGATGTGTTAGTAAAGTGGAAAAGTGAAGGGACTCGTACAACACAAAAGCGTACAGGCCGACCTCGTCTGTTGACTGACAAGAGACCGCCGACAGTTGAAGAGGGTCGTAATGTGTAATAAGCAGACATCTGTCTAGACCATCACACAGTAATTCCAAACTGCATCACGATCCATTGCAAGTACTATGACAGATAGGCGGGAGGTGAGGGAACTTGCATTTCATGGTCGAGCGGCGGCTCATAAGTCACACACCATGGAGGTAAGTGCCAAACGACGCCTCACTTGGTGTCAGGAGTGTAAACATTGGACGATTGAACAGTGGAAAAACGTTGTGTGCAGTGAGGATTCACAGTACACAATGTGTCGATCCGATGTCAAGGTGTGGGTATGGCGAATGCCCGCTGAACGTAATCTGCCAGCATGTGTAGCGACAACCGTAAAAATCAGAGGCGTTGGAGTTATGGTGTGCTTGTTTATTTCATGGAGGGGGCTTGTACCCCTTGTTTTGAGCGACAGTATCACAGCACAGGCCTGCATTGATGTTTTAAGCACCTCCTTACTTCCCACTGTTGAAGAGCAATTCCTGGATGGCGACTGCATCTTTCATCACGATCGAGCACATGTTCATATTGCACGGCGTATAGCGGAGTGGTTACACAACTAGAACATCCTGTAATGGACTGGCCTGCACAGAATTCTGACCTGAATCCTACAGAACACCTCTGGGATGTTTTGGAACGCCGACTTCCTGCCAGACCTCACCGACCGACATCGATACCTGTCCTCAGTGTAGCACTCCGTGACGAACGGGCTGCCATTACCCAAGAAACATTCCAGCTCCTTGATTGAACGTATGCCTGCTAGAGTGGAAGCTATCATAAAGGTTAAGGGTAAGCCAACACCATACTGAATTCCAGCATTACCGATAGAGGGTGCCACGAACTTTTAAATCATTTTCAGCCAAGTGTCCGGATACTTTTGATCACATGGTGTACCTTCTGATATTTGTTACAATAAGTTCAGATACGGCGAATTTGTGGTCGAGATATTAACTTGACGTCTTTATCATTCTCCTCGAACAACGTCAGCAGTATTCTGGCATTGATACATGGATATTTACCCTGCTGGAATATGTCATCGCCATCGTGGAATATATCAAGCTTGAAGAAATGCATGTGGTTCACAATGATGTTAACGTTGTCTACATAGGTAAGGATGTCTTAGATTACTACTGCTGGTCTCACGGAGAACCAGTTGAATGTTCCCCGTAGCGTAATACTGCCCACTTCGGCCCACGTCCATGGCATAGTGCATGTTACGAGATCTTTTGTCCGGGTGACAGCTTACACTGATGATACATGATGTAATAAGAAAAGTGGATCATCTCCCCAGGGGAAACGTTTCCACTGATCCACGTCCTATCTCTAGGATAGGATACTGTACCGTGCACACTGTGATCTTAATTGACGATGTCGTTGGTTTGACATGGGAACAGGTCGTCTGCTGCTGAGCTCATAGTTAAAAAAAAATGCGCACTAAGCGGTTTGCTTTGAAATACTTGTGTCTGCACGAGCATAATATGTCGTCAGATGTAACACAGATCGCCGTCTATCCTGCTTCACGAAGTGGCAGTCCCTTCGAACATCACTGCATGTTTGACATCTTGTCACTTAATCGTGGTTTCACCATCCTCTAACCACTTTCCGTAGATGCTTACTACTGTATCCGTGCCGTACCCAGTTGCCAATCGCTAGAGTTTAAAAGTCCGAAGAGCTAAACCAGTCGAAATTGAACACAATCCAGAACGTCAAAAGGACACGTAACGTGACAAGAGAGCAGACCTCAAAAAAGAACGTCCCTAAACATATAAACGTCTAAATGTGGCAGAATATCGGCAGGTCAGACTTCTAAGTTAGCAAAGACACATCTGACGTGATTCGGCCGCCACCGTAATTCCTCACCTCGGAAACCAGATTCTCCCTCCAGTAAAGACGGTGCGGGCAACTCCTTTCGCCGGCCACTGTGACCAGTTCAATGGCTACCAGCTTCGCTGGTTCCACATTCTCGGGTCCCGTGCCTTATCAACAGTCGTGTATACGAACCTATGACAGTAGGAGGCAAAAAGCTCATTCAGCTTCGCCGTTCCTGAGATGCTAGTTGGCACCCGATGACTGTACCGCATGCCTGCTATCAAAGCCGATTACGCCCTTTTACTGCCCTCATCGTCGCTGGAATGATTCGCCATTAGTTTTATCTCCGCTTATGTACAATTCTTACCTGGTCACGTGCCCGTCTCTCCAGTAGGAGGCACTGAATCTCAAAGAGGTTAGTGGTCATTAGAGTACATAGTGAGTAAGTTCTGACAGTTGAAAATGCAAACGAGATCAAGTTTAGAACCCGCCTTTCTGGAGCAGTCGCGTAAATAATTAGGCTAAATGAAAACTCCTCCACATCTGACTCAAACTTTCATTGCTACCGATGACTTCTCCTATGATTTCCGTATGCTAAGATCAGAAGTTCTTTAACGGAGAACGTGGGAATTGCACAACTAGAGGAACATGTGTGGTAGACGATCGTGATTTATCTTCGCACTAGGTATGCTTATGAATTGAACCTGCTGACTTGATTTTAGTATACAAGTAAGTTATTTCTGAGTGGTATCATTGTTTGTTATTGCAAGTTCATTGACTTCATCCCTGTTGATGCCATTTTAGTTTCATTTCAGCTCATAGTAATATTTGGGTACCACGCTCATTTCATTCAATGTATATAGGTCACATACATTAAAACTCGTAGTCATGCTTGAGACCCTCGCTTAAGGAAGTAGTTACTGTGTGGTTGCCGAGCCTGGCATTCGGTAATTGTTACAATCTTCTGAGACACTATGCCGATGCAGCTGACTGTATTACTTATCGCAACATATCAACTGCTGGTACATATTCCATTCTTTATTGAGACGTTCCGTTCCACTCTTTTTTGTGTTCCGCAGCTCAGTCGACAAAACGGAAAGGTTATAGGATCAATTTGTTGCCCGTCGGTCTGTTTGTATGTCGGTCCGACTGTTAAAAACATCTTTCCTCAGGGACGGACAGACGTACTAAGTTGAAATTTGTGCCAGATACTAGCGTCTACGGTCCCTCAGCGGCGCAAAAAATTAAAACTTCTATGTCAATGCAATCCAAAGATGGGGCTGTTTATGTCAAATACTTTGATATTAGCAAACTCACTCATAAAACCTATAGGCTACTTCCCGTTGACCTAGAGTCGTGAAATTTGGCAAGTAGAAACTATTCACATTAAAACTAAAAGAAAAAATCCGATTTGTAACTACGTGGCTCGATATTTTTTTCTCATTTGTTATCGGGCTCCCTCCCTCCTTCCCTCCCTCCCTCCCTCCCTCTCTCTCTCTCTCTCTCTCTCTCTCTCTCTCTCTCTCTCTCTCTCTCTCCATCGCTCTGTCAAGCCTCCTTTTCCTCAGAAATGGGCGGACGTATGAGGTTGAATTTTATGTCACATGCTAAGGTGTACGGCCCCCTGGCGATACGCTTACAAGTCATTGTAGTCAAAAGATACGGCCATTTACATCACATATTTTCATAGCCGAAAACTCACACATCAAAATCTATAGAATACTTCCCTTAGACCTCCAACCATAAAATTTCGCAAAAAACAACATTTCACAGTTCAGGTAAAGGAAAAAACCCGAAAACTGTTACTTTGAACTTATCACACACGGAAAAAATTGTCATTTGTCGTCCAATTGTCTGTGTGTCCGTTCGCCTGTTAAGACCCCTTTCTCCTCATAAACGAGTAGACATATAAAGTTGAAATTTATGTCACTTACCAAGGTCTATGGTCCCTCGAGGATGTAGAAAACGTAAGCTTCGAGGTCAGTGCAGTCAAAACATACGAACACTTACGTCACATATATTGACACTCGCAAACTCAATCATCAACACCTGTAGGGTACATGGATACACCCAATGTTTAATAGTACAGATAAGGAAAAATACGGGAAGTGTTAATCTGTAATTATATAAGATGACAAAAAATTTTTTTCGTATGTTATCCGACTTCAAACCTAAATCAAAAACATAGTCAAAAGTCTTCGAATACCCAGTATCAATGTCGATAGCAATCAGAAACAGTCGACATTATAGATTCCCAGAAAGGACTCAATCTTTACAAATTGTTACGTGTAACACAATAGACTGGTAGCCAAGATCGTAGAAATTCTTTTTATTCCATGATACCGGTTTCCGCGAAAGTAAAGCCGCCATCATCGGATCTAGGGAGGACAGAAAATACTATAAAAGTATTTTTTTTCCTTTATTGTATTTTTAGCACCTCATACAGGCGGGCTGTCAGCAGCATAGTACGCCGCTCTTCAGCCTTAAGTGGTACGATCATATGACAAAGAGGCGACATAGACAATACAATGAAAATGGCGGGCAAAAAAGTAGAGACAAAAAACAATTAACATGAAGCCGTTCACACTGGACGATAAAAACACTAACACTTGTTGACACGGCGCACTGAACACGGAGGACGGCGATGGCACAGGTGAACAGTGGAGTTGTAACTGCGAAAGAACGCGAAACACAAAACGAAGCACACACACGAGACACTGATGGCGACGATCTCCGGCGCGCGAACGTTCACTATGCCTGTGCGAGTCCGGGGACCTGCCAAGAGAGGAGGAGGAGGAAGGGGAGTGGGAGAGCGACAGGGGAGAGCAGAGATGCCACGGGCAGGGGAGATAGGGGGGAGGGAGGAAGGGGGAGGGGAAGCCCGGGGGAAGAGGGGTGGAGGGAGGGGACAGGGGAAAAGGAAAGAGAAGGGAAGGGAAGAGAAGGGAGGGAGGGTGCCTAAAGGAAAAGACACCGGAAGTGGGTGGTGGGGCAGGGTCAAAGTTGATAGGAGGGGTAGATGGAGGGGAGGAGGACATCATCCAGGATGGGGAGCTGGCGGAAGCCACCTTGGGAGAGGGTAAGGAGGGTGGAGAGATGGAGACCGGGTGGGACGTGGGAATACAGGCGCGGCAGCGGGTGGGGGTGAGAGAGGATCGGGGAGACGAGCGGGTGAGGAGGATCGAGTTTACGGGAGGTGTACAGGATCTGCATCCTTTCAAGGAAAAGGAGGAGGTGGGGGAAGGGGATGAGATCGTACAGGATCTGCGTAGGGGAGGGGAGACGGATGCGATAGGCGAGGCGGAGAGCATGGCGTTCAAGGATTTGGAGGGATTTATAAAAGGTAGGGGGGGGGGTCGGAGATCCAAGCCGGATGGGCATAACAAAGGATAGGGCGGATGAGGGATTTATAGGTGTGGAGGATGGTGGAGGGGTCCAGACCCCACGTACGGCCGGAGAGAAGCTTGAGGAGACTGAGTCGGGAGCGTGCCTTGGCTTGGATTGTCCGGAGGTGGGGAGTCCAGGAGAGGCGATGGTCGAGGGTGATATAAAAGTGGGCTTGGATTCTACTTATATAACACGTATACATATAAATTTAGTAACATACCTCAGGAGACAGATAGGTTACAACATCAAGACAAACAATGATGATATTAATAGTTGCCTATAACACGCAGGCCTTACAAAATTGTCATGAGTAGAACATAGGGGTCCAAGAGAGATGCCATAAATGTTAAGTGTCTCCATCACATACAAGCGCAAGCTAGGTACTACCACAACTCCTTACACTACAGGCCGCGTCGCGAGAGGGTGCTAGCAGAGGAGGCGCCAATGAATGTCACAGCTCGCGTCGTAACAGGCTCTGCGTGTGTGGTAACACTACGTCATTAGGGCTTGTACATAATTCTAGAGATTACGGTATCATGTAAACATATACAAAACTTATGAAAGCTGCAGACTTACACAACTGCACATCTGCCTGGTCACATATACGACATATCGAAAAGCAATTGCAAATTTCATGAGAACTGCGGAATTACAAATATGTACATCTATCTGGTCTTATACGTAATAAAATACGGTGATACATAGATATTTTATGGGGTCTGCAGGGTTACACACAGCACATCAACGATGTATAAAATCAACCGAAAGTATATATAAATTTTGAGAACTTTAGAGGGTTACACAGTGCAGATCCGTCTGGTCATATATAAAAAACCAATAAAACACACTTTGCGTATGAGCACAGATTTTTCGGTTTACATGATACAGTAATCTCTAGAATTATGTATAAGCCCTAATGACGTAGTGTTACCACACACGCACAGCCTGTTATGACGCGAGCTGTGACATTCATTGGCGCCTCCTCTGCTAGCGCCATCTTGCGATGCGGGTTGTAGTGTAAAAACAGAGCCGGAGTTGCGGTAGTACCTAGCGTGCGCTTGTATCTGATGGAGACACTTATCATTTATGGCATCCCTCTTAGACGCCTATGTGCTACTCACGACAATTTTGTAAGGACTGCGTGTTTTAGCTTACTATTAATATCGTCATTGTTTGCCTTGATGTTGTAACCGGTATGTGTTCTAAGGTATGTTACTAAATTTATACGTATACGTGTTATATAAGTGGAATCCAGGCCCACTTTTATAACCGCCGTCCGCTGTCTCCTCCTACCGCCCCATCAGCCTTACCTCGGTCTTCAGCAAGGTCCTGGAATCTATCCTCACCCGACGCATCCACCAGCATCTCCGCCAGCACCGCCTCTTTCCCGTTACCCAGTGTGACTTTCGGTCGTCCTTCTCTTCCGACGACCTTCTCCTTCACCTCACTCATCTCCTTTCCGACCAGCTTAATTCCCGTCGCTCCGCAATCTTCCTCTTCCTGGACCTCGAACGTGCTTATGACCGCATATGGCATTCCGGTCTCCTCTTCAAGCTCCAAACCTTCGCCCTTCCCGTTAACTACGTCCGTCTGATCGGCTCCTTTCTCTCCCACCATCCTTCCTACGTCACCATCCATAACACGGATTCCTACACCTTTTTCCCCTCCGCCGGTGTGCCGTCCTCTCCCCCCTTCTGTACCTGTTGTACACGGCGGACATGCCCCCGCTGTCACCCCCCGTCCACCTTCTCCAGTTTGCCGATGACACCGCCTTCCTTGCACCTTGCCCCCACCCTGCAGCGCTCCCAACACCTTCTCCAATCCCATCTTGACCGGTTCACCGCTTGCTGCAACCAGTGCTTGCTCAAGGTCAATACCTCCAAAACCCAGGCGATCATTGTAGGCAAATCCACCCCTTCCTTCCGCCTCCTTGATTTCTATCTCACCATCTATGGCCGTCCTATCGCCCTCACTCCCACCCTTAAGTACCTTGGCGTCACCCTCGACCGTCGCCTCTCCTGGACTCCCCACCTCCGGACAATCCAAGCCAAGGCACAATCCCGAGTCTCCTCAAGTTCCTCTCCGGCCGTACGTGGCGTCTGGAACCCTCCACCATCCTCCACTCCTATAAATCCCTCATCCGCCCTATCCTTTGTTATGCCCATCCGGCTTGCATCTCCGCCCCCCCCCCTACCTTTTATAAATCCCTTCAAATCCTTGAACGCCATGCTCTCCGCCTCGCCTATCGCATCCGTCTCCCCTCCCCCACACGGATCCTGTACGATCTCATTCCGTTCCCCCACCTCCTCCTTTTCCTTGAAAGGATACAGATCCTGTACACCTCCCACAAACTCGATCCTCCTCACCCACTTGTCTCGCCTATCCTCTCCCACCCCGCCCGCTGCCGCGCCGGTATTCCCACGTCCAACCCGGTCTCCATCTCTCCATCCTCCTTACCCTCTCGCAAGGTGGCTTGCGCCAGCTCCCCCTCCCTGATGATGTCCGCCTCCCCTCCATCTACCCCTCCTATTAACTTTGATCCTGCTCCCCCCTACTTCCGGTGTCCTGTCCTTTAGGCACCCTCCCTCCCTTCTCTCTCCTTTTCCCCCCATCCCTCTTCCTCCATCCCTCTTCCCCCGGGCTTCCCCTCCCCCTTCCTCCTTTCCTCCTATCTCCTCTGCCCATGGCATCTCTGCCCTCCCCTCTCCCTCTCCCACCCCCCCTCCTCCTTCCTTGGCAGGTCCCCGGACTCGCACATGCTACGTGGACTTTCACGCGCCAGAGATCATCGCCATCAGTGTCTCGTGTGTGCCGTCGTGTTCAATGTTCAGTGCTCACCGTCGCACTCCATTGTTCACCTGTGCCATCGTCATCTTCAGTGCTTGTGCGTCGTATCAACAGTGTGGATTATCGTCGAGTGTGAACGGCTCCGTGTTTGTCTTTATGTGTCTACTGTTTTATTGTCCACCGTTCTGTAACTTATGTGTATTCTTACTGTTTTTTTCTCATTGTGTATTCTATGGCTGAAGAGCAGCGTAGAATGCTACTGACAGCCTGCCTGTTGTACAGGTTTTAAAATCACAATAAAGTAAAAAAAACACTTTTGTAGTGTTTTCTGTCCTCCCTAGATCCGATGATGCCGGTTTTAGTTTCGCCGAAACCGGTAATCATGTAACAAAAAGAATTTCTGCGATCTTGGCTACCAGTTTATTGTGTTACAAGCATCTAGAACGCTCCCACATGAGTAAAATGTGCTCCCTACTAAATTGTTACATCTGTACAGAACCATCAGACCACGAGTCCTTCTCGCACTTTGCCAATATCTTTCTTCTCTTTCCGCTCTGCAGCCAAAATGATTCCGCGGCCACTAGGTAGCCCCGTCTACCGTCGCCTTTACAGCCTGTGTTGCTGACGGAGATAGACGCGACACGCCGTCAAAACTTGTCCATCCAGACGTTTCCACGATAATCCGCAACGATGCGGTTGCGATAGATGTGGGAGGCTGACCGGCAGAGGTGATCCATCAGCGGCCAGCGGTCATTGACGTCAGTCCTCGGCTACGGGGGCGGTGCTTTTAGAAATATGAAGCTGCCACGAGAGATAGCACCAGCTGAAGTAACGCACAGAAACATCAGTAACATATTGAACCCTTGCCTGTCGAAAACTTGCATGTCGCTTATTCCTATGATATTGGCAAGACAGACTCTGGAAATGAAGGACAATGAATAGAATGTGTGGAACTGATTATCATGCATATAAGATATGGTATAAGTCATGGCGTTGAAGAAAGAAAATCGCTATAAGAAGAGAAGACGGTCAGCATCGAACCAATAAACATTTAAAAAGTTAAATTATATATCGAATTTTTTGGGTATTTTAGACTTAAATATAAACTCACAAGCAAGTCAACTGAAGACAGAAGTTGATTCGAAAACAGAGCATTTTAATCACCACGGTCACTTCGGCGTGTGACGTCGTTGATGCGCCCTTAACACTATGTAAAGCACACTATATTGTTTGAGGGACAACCGCCGCCCTAATAGATATCTCGAGTAATAAATAACCAGCTGGCTGTTGTTGTAAATAATGTATTTAACAATCGGTGTCTTAGGTTAGAGGCCACATCTTCAGATTAAATATGATAAACCATGACATTAAACTTGTGACATGGACGAGACCGAATATTCCTTGTGTATGAATAAATGACACAATTTGCGATTCGTCAGGAGAGTGGATGAAATGGGTCCACGTTCCTCATACGTGCAATGAATCCGGATGGGGACGACAGTAGGCCGAACATAACCGCTTAATTATTAGATGCAGAGTCAGGACCCATCAAAAGTGCCTTAAGTACAGCAGACTGTGAAGGATGGAAATACAGGCGAGGGATTGGCCAGCTAGATGCGCTGTCTAGAATAGTCAAATTGGCGAAACATTTCGGAAGAAACACAGGAATAGTTAACATAACGTTAAATTGAGCAGTAGAAGCCAGGCGTGGACACAAGGGGTGAAGGGCGCTATCGAGTCCCCCTCCCCCCCGAAAAAAAACATTTTAGTTACTTTCAGTCATCAGACTTCTAATTAGTTTGGCGCGGCCCGCCACGAATTCCTCTCCTGTGCCAACCTCTTCATCTCAGAGTAGCACTTGCAACCTACGTCCGAAATTGTTTGCTGGATGTATTCCAGTCTGTGTCTTCTTCAACGTTTTTATCCTCTACAGCCCCCTCTAGTTCTATGGAAGTTATTCTCTGACGTCTTAACAACGTTCTACCGTCCTGTCCCTTCTTCTTCTTGTCTTTGCTTTCTCCACATTACTTTCTGCTACGATTCTGGGGAGAATCTTCACATCCCTTACGTTATCGGGCCACCTAATGCTCAAGATTCCTGGGTAGCACCACATCGCAAATGCTTCAATTTTCTGTTCCGGGTTTTTCACAGTCCTTGCTTCATTACCATACTATGCTGCGCTCCAAACGTACAATCACACAAATTTCATCCTGAAATTAACTCCTATATTTGATAGTAGTAGACTAATCTTGGTCAGGATGCCATCTTCGTCTGTGCTAGTGCTAGTCTGCTTTTGATGACCTTCATGCTGCCTAGGTAGTAGAATTTCTTAGCTGTTATCATTCCCTCTTGGCTCTTGTACATGGTGTATATTACCCGTCACTCCCTACAGCTTATAGCAATTTTTCTCAGAATTTCGAACACCTTGCTACATTTGACATTGTCGAACGCTTTTTCCAGGTCGACAAACCCTATGAACGAGTCTTGATTTTTCTTTGCCTTGCTTCCATTATCAACCGCAATGTCAGAATTTCCTCTCTGGTGCCTCTACCTTCCTTAAAGCCAAACTGATCGTCATCTAACATATCCTCAATTTCCTTACCCGATTATCTGTTCCTGTATTATTCTTGTCAGCAACTTATAGGAGTATCCTGTTAAGATGACTGTGCTATAATTCTCGTACTTACAGCTTAGACTCTTCGGAATAGTGCGGATAATATTTTCCGAAAGTCATATCGTATATATGCAGACTGATACTTTCCTCACACTAACGTGAATAGTAGTTTTTTCCCAGTTGCTCCAACGATTTTAGAAATTCTGTTGGAATGCTACCTATCCCTTCTGCTTTACTTGATCTTAAGACTTCCAAAGCACTTTTCAATTGTCATTTTAATACTGGATCCCCTACCTCTTCTAAATCGACTCCAGTTTCTTCTTCTACCACATCAATGAAATCTTCCCCTCACAGAGGCTTTCAATGTACACTTTCCTCCTCTCTACCCTGAATTTAACAGTGGAATTACCGTTGCACTCTTAATGTTACCCCCTTGCTTTTAATTTCACCAATGGTTGTTTTTACTTCCTCTTCCGACGATCATTTTTTTTTTTTTATTTCTTCACATTTTTAATGCAGCCATTTCGTCTTAGCTTCTCTACAATTCCTCTTTATTTCATTCGTCAGCGACTTGCACATCTGTATTCCTAAATTTCCCTGAACATTTTGGTATTTCCTTCTCTCATCAATCAACTGAAATATATCTTGATTTAGCCATGGTTTCTCGCAGTTACCTTCTTTGTACCTATGTTTTCCTTTCCAACTTCTGTGACTGCCCTTTTTAGAGACGTCCATTCCTCTTCAAATGTAAAGCATGCTGAGCTATTCCTTTTGCTGTATCTATAGCCTTAGAGAATTCAAGCATATCTAACCATTTCTTAGCAGTTCCGTATCCCACTTCCTTGCGCTTTTATTCTTCCTGGTCGATCTCTTAAACTTCAGCCTACTCTACATCACTACTACATTGCGATCTGAGTGTATATCTGCTCCTGGTGTTGGTCTGCTTTCGATTCTGCCGGAAACTACTCCATCATTGAACTGTTCACAGTAACTCACTCTCTGCCCTACTTTCCTATTAATAACGAATCTTACACCCGTTGCACCATTTTCTGTTGCTGTTGATATTACCCTACACCCATCTGACTAGAAGTCCTTGTCTTCTTTCCATTTCACTTTACTGTCCCCCCAGTGTATCTAGATTGAGCCTTTGTATTTCCTTTTTCAGATTTTCTAGCTTCCCTGCTCCGTTCAATCTTCTAACAATCCACGCCCCGATCCGTAAAACGTTATTCTTTCGTAGTTTATTGACTCTTTTTCTCATGGTCACCTCCACTTGTCAGTTCCTTCCCGGAGATCTGAATGGGGGACTTTTACACGGAATCTTTAGCGGCATCTAACTCGTCACACAAATATTTTTGCCGGCTGGAGTGGCCGTGCGGTTCTAGGCGTTACAGTCTGGAACCGCGAGACCGCTACGGTCGCAGGTTCGAATCCTGCCTTGGGTATGGATGTGTGTGATGTCCTTAGGTTAGTTACATTTAAGTAGTTCTACGTTCTAAGGGACTGATGACCTCAGAAGTTGAGTCCCATAGTGCTCAGAGCCATTTGAACCATTTGAACACAAATATTTCACTTCCTCTCACCAAGAAACGATTTCCCAATTTTCTTACTAACTTAAGCTTAATCCTTGAATATTTTACCCCTCGGGACACTTAACTTCCCTATGGGAAAATTTTGTAAGCTCGGACATCGAAGTTACAAAATTTTCGTCATCTACTACCGCGTGCAGCTTTTATTTTCAACATTATGTTCCACATTCCAAAGTTTATGGGTTCTTTATTTCACACTAATTCTTCTGAGAGTACCTAGTTTATAAACATGATTACATATTGGTAGCACTATAAGGTACATTTCAACAAAACTCTGCTATTCGAGGTCTCAGACCTCGTTTCGTTGCTTGGTGTGAGTACACTCCTCACATTTCACCTTATGTCGGCTGTAGGCCACACTTTTCACTTCACCACATGAGTATTCAAGGCATTACATGTTTACACATCGACTGACACAATTATAGGTGCCTAATAACCTAGACAATTGCACATTGCACTTATAGTTAAGCTGTTGGTGGTAATTTATCTCTTGTCAAACCGTAGCACTAGCGACTCCAACATACGAGTATTTGTCTCCGTCTTTCTGGTGAGTGGTGGCGTCTACGTTCCTTCCACTACACTCGGTTGGAGAGAAGGGTGCGTTGTACGGACCTGAATTCGTACTCTACTATATCTTCCTCTTCTCCACACTGTGCTAGGAGAGTACCCCACACTGCCTTTAGGATTACCATTTGATACTACTGTATTCGTCACACACACACTCTGGTACAACAGTTTCCTCCCACTTCCCAAAGCCGTTTTCCGCACTTTGTACAACACTTACAATAAATACACAAACCACAAGTTATAATTACTAGACAGATCAGTACCGAACCATTGTATACAGACTTGGAATACACACTCCTCGACCATCCCCTTAAGGTCGTCCGTTGTTGGTAATCTGTTTCATCTCGTAAGTCTTGTCTTTCGACCTGTTACTTTCATATCATCTAAATGCCTAACTATATGCTCTAATGGTAAGAGCATGCGGATCTGAGACACGTTTTGTTTTCGTCGTCTATTATACAACAATCTGTATCTGTGGTTAATATCTTACCGATATTTTTACGAATGATATGGTTGGCCTAAAACATAATCTGTGCACCGTATCCCTTACATTTACGGACAAAACTTAACTTACCAGTGCTCTGCACAATGAGGTAGCTGGGTAGCGAATCATTGCATAATACTGTTAAGCCTTCGTCATTTGGGCTGGCTAAATACAAAAATTCTCTGTCTTGTATCTGCATCCAGATACTTTCATTTAGTAAAATGTATTTAAGGTTGCGGACTTTGGGAATTTCTCTTACTGGTTGTAACACACGAGCCTCATATCGCCCGCGATCGTAATTGGACGTTGGGACGGAATGTTATTTCAGATCTGGTTTCGCAAAGTGACCGTTTTATGGCGTAGCTGGTCACTGGACAGTTGCACATACAGTCGTTTCGCTTAGCCTATAATTAGGAATTCCCTTTCTGGTGGTATATCTCCTCCCGAACAGGCCTTGGGAGCCCAACGTTACCGACCGGCCGCCGTGTCGTCCTCAGTCCACAGGCGTCACTGAACGCGGCTATGGAGGGGCATTTGGTCAGTACACCGCTCTCCCGGCCGTATGTCAATTTACGAGACCTGAGCCGCTACTTCTCAATCAAGTAGCTCCTCAGTTTGCCTCACAATGGCTGAGTGCTCCCCGCTTACAAACAGCGCACGGCAGACCGAATGGTCTCCCATACAAGTGCTACCCCAGCCCGACAGCACTTAACTTCGGTGATATGACGGGAACAGGTGTTACCACTGCGGCAAGGCCTTTGTCTCTGGTGCTATACAAACGAACAATTTCTTTGTCTTTGGCCATACCTTCTATAGTGGATATACATTACTGTCAACTAGATGTGCATTTAATGCATAAATTAACGTATTTCCAGCTAAAAATGCGTCTAAATTTATGAGACGAAGTAAAAGAAACCGTGAGTTCAACTGGTAACTTTTTGTCTTTTAATCCTCCTTTTATTAGTTCTAGTTACTCAACTGCCTGCACAGCATTTATCAAGTGTGATTCTAAGAGATCTTTCTGTGCGTTCACGATGACAGAAACCAACGAGCCATATTCTCGTTCCAATTCATTAAAAATGGCCATGATTAACTCTAACTGTCCCTCGATAGTTATTAGAATTAGGTCATGTTGTACCTTCTTGCTGGTACTGTTTTAGTAATCTTCCTCATGCTTTCTTAACTTTCTGATCCCATCAACGATAATTTGAGCATTCCTAGTTACTGTGTTCAGTGTTTGATTTACCCCTGTCAATGACGCTTTTACGATCGTCATTTTCTCTTTGGATAACCGCATCAGCTCCCTCTGTTGCTTCTCTAAAACATCTATTTTAGTTTGGACGAATGCTGCATCGTCTTCATCTAACTTACCGAACAGTACCTTGCTCGTCTGACCAAAAAAGTTTAGTATTCCTCGTTTAGACCTCGTGGGCTCTTGCCTAGTCAGCTGCTCAATTAACTCTTCCACCCTTTTCGCCGCATGCCATTTTACCGTTTTCTGAACTCTCTCACATTCTCCAGTGTTCGCTCTTCCCTGAAGCAACTTGTTCACACAATGCGCTACTGCTCAATTGGCCAACACTTGCGTCTGCACAAATTTTTCGTGCAGTTCCCGTAGATTAAAATAATTCACTATTCTCCAAATTGTACTATACGGACTAATTATATCATGGTCGTCGTAATACAGTCCCAGTGCCGATTTAAACTGTTCCACTCGTACGTCCAGTGGCGGTGTGTGTCGTTCCGCGAGGCAGGTCGGCAACGTACTCCCCATAGTGGTTGTCACCCACAGGGCCAGGAGTGAATAGAAAAGGCGTTCTCAACCTCCCAGTTCCATTCTCGCAAACCTTGTTTGCTGAACAGTAATTCGCCCTGCCATGCATTACACTTCTTACTGCCAACCCAACTGTGACTGTCGTCCATATACTTTTGTAACTATATCCAGGACTCAAAAAAACTCTTTCAAGTGATTTGCACTCACTTTCACACACTTCAGTGTTTTCAATTCAATTATTACACTGGTCCCTATACATAAACCACAGTAAACGATCCTCGCCATCGACTATCCAACTTCTTACTGCGTCCTCTGCGCACCCTCTCATCATACAGTAACACGCGGTCATGCTTCCTACATTCCTTTGGGTTTTGAGTTTTGTCGTAATTGACCTTCCTGCTTGCCTGTGTCGCTAGGTGGGCATCCTCGTAGTTATAAATTACGTTCGCGGGGTTTGTCTGAGGCCATCAGGATAAGTTGCACTTTCTCCCGGAAAACAATTCCAACGGAGTGAACCCTGTGGTACTGTGAGGTGTCGTGCTGTACATCAATGTCGTGAAGGACACCCATTAGTCCCAATCGTCTAGATTTCGGCTAACATAGTGCTGTCGAAATTCTGCTTGTGTACGTTCTATGTCCTCTAGGGCGGCGTATAACTGAGGATGGTAAGTGGTTGCTTGCACTTTGCCTATTCCCGACCGCTTACAAGCCCACTTCATAGTTGTTGTTGTTGTGGTCTTCAGTCCTGAGTCTGGTTTGATGCAGCTCTCCATGCTACTCTATCTTGTGCAAGGTTCTTCATTCCCCAGTACTTACTCCAACCTACATCCTTCTGTATCTGCTTAGTGTATTCATCTCTTGGCCTCCCTCTGCGATTTTTACCCTCCGCGCTGCCCTCCAATGCTAAATTTGTGATCCCTTGATGCCTCAGAACATTTCCTACCAACCGATCCCTTCATCTTGTCAAGTTGTGCCACAAGCTCCTCTTCTCCCCAATTCTATTCAGTACCTTCTCATTATTTATGTGATCTACCCATCTAATCTTCAGCATTCTTCTGTAGCATCACATTTCCAAGTTTCTATTCTCTTCTTTTCCAAACTGTTTATCGTCCATGTTTCACTACACTCCCTACAAACACTTTCAGAAACGACTTTCTGACACTTAAATCTATACTCGATGTTAACAAATTTCTCTTCATCAGAAACCCTTTCCTTGCCATTGCCAGTCTACATTTTATATCCTCTCTACTTCGACCATCATCAGTTATGTTGCTTCCCAAATAGCAAAACTCATTTATTACTTTAAGCGTCTCATTTCCTAATCTAATACCCTCACCATCACCCGACTTAATTCGACTACATTCCATTATCCTCGTTTTGCTTTTGTTGATGTTCATCTTATATCCTCCTGTCAAGACACTGTCCATTCCGTTCAACTGCTCTTCAAAGTCCTTTACTGTCTCTGACAGAATTACAATGTCATCGGCGAACCTCGAAGTTTTTATTCCTTCTCCATGGATATTAATATCTACTCCGAATTTTTCTTTTGGTTCCTTTACTGCTTGCTCAATATACAGATTGAATAACATCGGGGAGAGGCTACACACCTGTCTCACTCCCTTTCCAACAGCTGCTTCCCTTTCATGCCCATCGACTCTCATAACTGCTATCTGGTTTCTGTACAAATTGTAAATAGCCTTCCGCTCCCTGTGTTTTGCCCCTGCCATATTTAGAATTTGAAAGAGAGTATTCCAGTCAACATTGTCAAAAGTTTTCTCTAAGTCTACAAATGCTAGAAATGTTGGTTTGCCTTTTCTTAATCTTTCTTCTAATATAAGTCGTAGAGTCAGTATTGCCTTAGGTGTTCCAACATATCTACGGAATCCAAATTGATCTTCCCCGAGGTCGGCTTCTACCAGTTTTTCCATTCGTCTGTTAATAATTCGCGTTAGTATTTCGCAGATGTGACTTATGAAACTGATAGTTCGGCGTCGCTTATGTAATTACTACCCATGTCGGTGATCAGGGCCGTAGGGATCCAAATTTCAGAATCACATTTTCCATTAACTTACGCGAAACCATGTCGGCGTCCTGTCGATTAATTGGTTCGGCCAAGACAAACTTTGTGAGAGAGTCGTGAAACGTCAGGATATATCTGTTCCAAGATTTAGTTGGTGGTAACGGATCTAGGATATCAATATCGCATCTTTCAAATAAGAATTCTGGTGTGGAGTTATTACTAATAACTGCTTCGCCTTCGCCATGGTTATTTCGTTTTTCTGAGAACTCTCGCATGGTTTTATAAATTTCTCTGTAGCCGTCTTCATTCCAGACCTAGTACAATACTGTTTCACGCGATCATAAGTTCTCTCCATCCCCTGGTACCCTTCTATAGAGGATGTATGCATTTGCGTTAACACTGCCAATTTTTCCGTGGGGCTCATCACATTCTCTTCTCTTATCTGTGGCGTGTCGGTCGTCCCTTCCCTGTCCGGCGCTTCGGTGGCCGCGTCTAACACGTCACACGTCACGTTACCAAGAAATGATTTCTCCATTTTCTTACTAACTTAAGCTCAATACTTTGGCACTGAATATTTTTAGATAGACATGAAGTCCACGTCTACCACACTAGTAAAAGTTTATATGCCAACTAGCTCCGCAGATGATGAAGAGATTGAACAAATGTACGATGTGATAAAAGAAAATTATTCAGATAGTTAAGGGAGACGAAAAATTAATGGTAATGGGAGACTGGAATTCGACTGTAGGAATAGGAAGAAAATGAAAAGTAGTAGGTGAATATGGACTGGGGGTAAGGAAGGAAAGGGGAGGCCGCGTGGTAGAATTTTGCAGAGACCATAACTGAATCATAGCTAACACTTGGTTTAAGAAACATGAAAGAAGGCTTTATACTTGGAAGAGGCCTGGAGACGCTGGAGGGTTCCACGTAGATTGTATAATGTTAATACAGAGATTTAGGAACCAGATTTTAAATTGTAAGACATTTCCAGGGGTGAATGTGGACTCTGACCACAATTTATTGGTTATGAACTGTAGATTAAAACTGAAGAAATTTCAGAAAGATAGGAATTTAAGGAGACGGGACCTGGATAAACTGAAAGAATCAGAAGTTGTAGAGAGTTACAGAAAGAGCATTAGGGGACAATTGACAAGAACAGGGGAAAGAATTACAGTAGAACAAGAATGGGTAGCTTTGAGAGATGAAATAGTGACGGCAGCAGAGGATCGATTAGGTAAGAAGATGAAGGGTAGCAGAAATCTTTGAGTAACAGAAGAGATATTGAATTTAACTGACAAAAGGAGAAAGCATAAAAAATCAGTAAATGAAGCAGGTGAAAAGGAATACGTACGTCTCAAAAATGAGATCGACAGGAAGTGCAAAACCACTAAGTAGGGATAGCTAGCTGACAGATCCAGAATGAGATTTTCACTCTGTAGCGGAGTGTGCACTGATATGAAACTTCCTGGCAGATTAAAACTGTGTGCAGGACCGAGACTCGAACTTGCGGGCAAGTGCTCTAACAACTGAGCTACCCAAGCACGACTCACGCCCTGTCCTCACAGCTTTACTTCTGCCAGTACCTCGTCTCCTACCTTCCAAACTTTACACAAGCTCTCCTGCGAACCTGCAGAACTAGCACTCCTAAAAGAAAGGATATTGCGGAGACATGGGTTAGCCACAGCCTTGGGGATATTTCCAGAATGAGATTTTCACTCTTCAGCGGAGTGTGCGCTGATATGAAACTTCCTGGTGGATTAAAACTGTGTGCCGAACCGAGACTCGAAATCGGGACCTTTACCTTTCGTGGGCAAGTGCTCTACCATCTGAGCTACCCAAGCACGACTCACGCCCAGTCCTCACAGCTTTACTTCTGGTAGAGCACTTGCCCGCGGAAGGCAAAGGTCCCGAGTTCGAGTCTCGGCCGGGCACACAGTTTTAACCTGGCAGTAAGTTTCAAATCTAAGGATGTACAAGCATGTATCACTGGGGGTAAGATAGATACTGCCTACAGCAAAATTAAAGAACCCTTTGGAGAAAAGTGAACCACTTGTATGAACATCAAGGGCTCAGACAGAAAGCCCGGCCTAAGCAAAGAAGGGAAAGCAGAAAGGTGGAATGAGTATATAGAGGGTCTATACAAGGGTGATGTACTTTAAGACAATATTATGGAAATGGGATGTTCATGAAGATGACATTGGAGATATGATACTGCGTGAAGAATTTGACACAGCACTAGAAGACGTAAGTCTAAACAAGGCCCCGGGTGCAGACAACAATCCATTAAAACTACTGATAGCATTGGGAGAGCCAGCCATGACGAAACTCCTGCATCTGTTGAGCAAGATGTGTGAGACAGGCGAAATACCCTCACACCTCAAGAAGAAAACAGATGTCGACAGGTGTGAAATAACCGAACTCTTTAATAAGTCACTGTTGCAAAATACTAAACGGAATTCTTTACAGACGAATGGAAAAACTGGTAGAAGCCAACATCGGGGAAGGTCAGTTTGGATTCTGTAGGAATGTTGGAACACGCCAGGCAATACTGACCCCACGACTTATCTTAAAAGGTAGACTAAGAAAAGGCAAACATACATTTCTAGCATGTGTAGACTTAGAAAAACCTTTTGATAATGTTGACTGAATTAATCATTTTTAAAATTCTGATGGAAACAGGGGTAAAATACAGAAACCAGATGTCAGTTATAAGAGTCGAGGTGCATGAAAGGGAAGCAGTGGCTGAGAAGGGAGTGAGACATGGTCCTAGTCTATCCCAGATGTTATTAAATCTGTTTATTGACCAAGCAGTAAAAATGAACAAAAGAAAAACTTCGAGTAGGAATTAAAATCCGTGGAGAAGAAATAAAAACTTTGAGGTTTGCCGACAACATTGTAACTCTGTCAGAGACAGCAAAGGACTTGGAAGAGCAGTTGAACGGAATGGACAGTGTCTTGAAAGGAGGATATAAGATGAACATCAACAAAAGCAAAACGAGGGTAATGGAATGTAGTCGAATTAAGTCAGGTGATGCTGAGGGTATTAGATTAGGAAATGAGAGATTGTAAGCGAGTTAGTTATTTGGGGAGCAATATAACTGATGATGGTCGAAGTAGAGAGGATATAAAATGTAGACTAGCTATGGCAAGAAAAGGGTTTCTGATGAAGAGAAATTTTTTAACATCGAGTATAGATTTAAAAGTGGGGATGTATTCCCTGGAAGTATTTGTATTTAGTGCAGTCAGGCATGGAAGTGAAACGTCGACGATAAACAGTTTACACAAGAAGAGAATAGAAGCTTTCGAAATGTGGTGCTACAGCAGAATACTGAGTATTACATGGGTAAATCACATAACTAAATAGGAGGTACTGAAAAGAATTGGGGAGTGGAGGAATTTGTGGCACAACTTGACTAAAAGATGGAATCGGTGGGTAGAACACGTTCTGAGGCATCGAAGGATCGTCAGATTAGTACTGAAGGGAATCGTGGATTGTAATAATCATAGATGGATGCGAGCAAACATCCCTAAAGATGTTTGGGTTCAAATGCAGTTCCTCTTCGTCAAAATGTCTTAGCTAAAGCTCGTCTAGGGGATGAGCGCACGTGTCGCATTACACACCCTAAATTAGACACTTGCGACCCTTTGGTTAAAGTGTCTGGCAGATGGCAAGTTTGCGAAATGCAGAGTTTAGATAACATTTAGTAACAGTAATAATAATATCGGGAACTAAATTAACGACCCATAAATGATGTAGGCCACACCGTTGCGATTTGGTTAGGAACCTGTTTATTCAGAAAGCAAACTAATAGCGAAAGTGGTCGTATTTAGAGTTACTGCTACACTCGAGCGCATATATATTTGATACAGTTCGATCATTCACAATCTCATTGCGAAACACAAGTCCAACACCCCGCCTCCTTAACTACACGAAAAGTTAGAGTTCACAACAGGCGCGCGGCTGCTCACCACTCAGAGTCTAAGTGCCGCAATACCACACAACGCGAAATTTTGTAAGTCATATCACTTCCTAGCTACCTAAGTACCGACCGTCCGCTTTCGCGTCTCCACCCATACTGTCTCATTTGGCGTCTAGACCAGAACTGTCACTCTGCCCGTTTCTGGCCGCGTTAACCGCGCGCCGAACATCTTCACTCAACTGACTAGTGTCGTTCCCTTTCCCGAAGCCGTCCATCTGATTGGATGCGCCTTATTCGACATTATTTTACATGTTAACATATTTAAATAATCAAAGCTTGACCACTTTCATATTCTAAATAAAGTAACAACAATACCCATGCCATAACAAACGTTAAATTCTTTTACGTAAAAACAATACAATTTCCTTCTTAACTTTGATTTTCAAGGCCAGTAGCCTTGCACCAGTGTGCTTTCTGATAAATAAATAAAGAACAAAAGTAACTAACATGCACTAAACTTTACAACAAATATTCTGTTACCAAATGATTCAGTAAGGTGCAAGCTGTCATCGTTCAATGTGTTTTGTATGGAGGAAAGATAATCTGATGCCTAACTGAAAATACTGAGAATTTAAATTTACTATATCTTCAAAACAAATAAAGTTACAGAGTTGATATTTACAAAGTTTGTCATTTTAATGATTCGGTTCTATATGAAATGTCGATCATTAAGACCGACCAAAGCTTTCAGATTTTAGCATTAAGGTCTTTGTTACAAAACTTGTTAATTTCACTTTAACATTAAATCTTAAAATATTGTAGATACGATCAGTATTCAAGTTTTATTGGGATCACCATGAAAATTTATGGGGCATGGCAGATTAAAATTACTGTGGCTTTATTCCCTACATTACTACAGAATTAAATATTTTCCATAAATTTTTCCCTTGTAGCTGACGTTAGGTCTGCAGTATCTAACACTGCTGCATCTCCTCGGCCACAAAAGGTTTCTAATGGGTTTCCCTATGACGCAGGTTCTTGTCTGTCTCACTTGCACACTACAGCGCTTACATCTCAATAGACAATAGACGTCTGTAAGTTTCCCCATCTCGTGCTGAATCTGCGCCCGTTGTGGCACGCAGTCCCGGACTACAGAGTTCGTTTCACAAATTCTGTAGGTTGACTCTTTCGGCCATGTATTTCAATGAGAGCACAAAGCTTGTTAAGTCACTAGGAGACCAAGAGATGAATACCCTAAGCTGATTCAGAATGACGTACGTTGCAGTAATTATTCGGAGATGAAGAGGCTTGCACACGATAGAGTAGCAAGGAGAGCTGCATCAAACCAGTCTCTGGACTGAAGACCACAACACAACATTTTAAACTTCGCTTCATCTCGCGGTCTGGTATTATCTGGTTCATACTCATTGCTAGGAAGTGAAACATGGACGGTAAATAGTTTGGACAAGAAGAGAATAGAAGCTTTCGAAATGTGGTGCTACAGAAGAATGCTGAAGATTAGATGGGTAGATCACATAACTAATGAGGAGGTACTGAATAGGATTGGGGAGAAGAGGAGTTTGTGGCACAACTTGACCAGAAGAAGGGATCGGTTGGTGGGACATGTTCTGAGGCATCAAGAGATCACCAATTTAGTATTGGAGGGCAGCGTGGAGGGTAAAAATCGTAGGGGGAGACCAAGAGATGAATACACTAAGCAGATTCAGAAGGATGTAGGTTGCAGTAGGTACTGGGAGATGAAGAAGCTTGCACAGGATAGAGTAGCATGGAGAGCTGCATCAAACCAGTCTCAGGACTGAAGACCACAACAACAACACTCATTGCTAAGGGCATTATCTTGAATTTCTCCATCTTCGAAGGAACCGATCATTGACTGTAATTGGCAGTGATTCTGTGTAGATGTTGCAGACTTTCCAACATCGATACCCCATTGCAGACAACAGCATGTTAGCGAACAACCTGGGTCCAGCTGAATATGTAAAGGAAATCTTTTGTGTTTAGTGAGAACACTAACTGGTCTATTATTTTCCCTTGGAGTGCACCTACGGGTCTCTCCTATGCCTCTTGCTATTTCTTACCGCATCGCGCTGTCCAGTCCCACCCCTCGCTCCACAGTCGACTTTCTTGTATTTCTGACATTGCTTAATTGTTTCGTCGATCATGTAAATGAAAAGTTTAAAAACACGGAAAATGTGCTGTTCTAAGATGTAGAAAATATCAGAATGCATATTGCCACTAAGTGTATCAAGAAAGGCGTACAAATACAATAATCACCATCCGCCCCTCTTAAAAGCGGAATAAGACGAGTTCCAACAATCTTTGTAGTTCTTTATCACTTTCACTGATGATATCAACGTCACCGCCGTTAGTATTAATCTCACTCTTTAACTGTTTTATTAAGTCCATCAATTCTTCTTCGATGTGTGGAGTGAACAGAAACGGCGGAAGACTACATCCTTATCCTATGCTCTTTTTATTGCGAGTACTTCGTTCTTTGTCTCCCATTCTTATTTTCTCCCTCTTCGATCTTTTGTTTTATCCGTCTTACTTAAAACTTACACCTGTTTACCTGCGAATTTAAAATTTTGAAACGCGTTTTCTAGGCCGACAAATCATACGAATTTGTTTTCAGTAAAAGAAAATCGGTGGGAGGAATCACTGTCATGATTGATACAAAGCCAGTGGTTATAGGTGTCAGAGCGGTACCTTTTTTAAGATAGCGAAGACAGAAAGAAATAGAGTTTTAAGAGACATTTATATTGACAGATACCTGCAGTGTGAGAAAGTAGCTCAATAATCTAATTCTGGCTTACTGCATCAGTACAAAATACCGTCGAGTAAAGTTTTCAGCAAACAGAAGAAATTTTATCTCGGTCTGTGTGAACTGCAGATAGCTAACTTTACTAGAGGACTAAGATGTAAAATTAATGAATGCCTCATCTACATTATGTCTGGACAGCATATGATCTGTGCTATAGGTGTGTTAAACTTTACAAGATTTAGTTCAGCATCTCATTTGTGTAGAGCAGAAATTCAGAAAGGAAGAAGTGTTATAATTTTAAGAACATAGACGCCCATGAATTTTGCTTAGAGCAGCATATGGAAGTATATGTGGTAGAAATGGGCTTTCGTAATAAATCCCTCATGGTAGCAGATGTACACCGAGCCTCTGCAGGTATTTTCAATGTCTTCATTTCGAATCCGTACTGACCTATTTAACAGCAAAAAACGAGGAAATGCTGGCCGCTGGAGATTATTCCGCATGCATGAGGAACATTTCACTTGCGATATGTGGGAGTTATATTGGCATGCCTTTTCTTTCTCTGTAAATATTGATTGCGTATTCTTGTTTTCTGACATGTTTTGCGTCCTGGAGAATATTCTCATTACGGGTCTACGAAACGAAAAGTACATCTAATTTTGTATAATATAATGATTTTTCTTAAGTCTTGCTTCCATTATCAAGCGCTACTTCGGAATATTACAATGCTCTTACGCTCCCTAAGTTACTTTCGTTGCTGCTGAATATTCGCCGTCCAATATAGGATGTTGAGATCTATCAGCGAATAATTCCACGACCACTTCCACTTATCTGTGGCAAAATTTGGCCGTATCTTTTTATTTGTCGGCAATGTGTGTCCTTCGGATCACGTTATGTAATTTGCTAGCATACAAATTTAACGGTTCTCCTGCGCATGCTATTTGCAAGATACTGTGTGTGAGAACTATCTATTGCTTTTTACAAGGCTGTCATCACCTAAACGCTTGCTGACTGAACGAGATTTCTTTACCAAGAGGAATACCATTATGTTCTTGCCTAGAGATTATTCAAATACTTCTCGGTTCACATAAACAAAATCAAGGTGAAGATTACCTAAAGAAGAGCCGTTGGGGCTGTGAACGAAGCTAATTTCAAAGGACGGTGGTGGGGCCATCGTGAATGCCGGCTTGCATCATTCTGGGGTGAATCGGGGAGGGGGGAGGGAAGAGGGGGGATGTGGTCATTAGCGTTCTAACGGAAATGTCACAGCACTGGGTGGTCAACCGCAGCCCAGTGGGAGGGAGCGAATACACATGGGCGACAAAGGGCTTGCTGTGTCCGACCTGACAGCACCCCTAAATCAGTCGAGATTGGCAATTGTCCTTGCTGCGCACGGGATTAATTATTTTAATAATTTCTTCCAACAAAAGGACCTGAATGATTACTAAAGCGTTTCAGCGTGATTATTTTTAAAAAAGGGAAAAAGTCCTTGTCTGAAACGCAAGAATTACCGTGTTACATCTCCCTCTGAACTACTCTTTCCTAAATCTAAAAGCTTCTCGGCAGACATCCTTGTAGATAAGACAACCGCTGCTGCGGGCAATCACCTTGGATATTAATAAACCGCTTCAACTGCAACACCGCATGCGGACAACGATTATTGAGTACAAAGTTAGGAGCTTTTTAGCTCTAGTGTTTTAGCTGTATTTTCGCCTGAAGATGTGAAAAAGCCACGAAGCCGGTAGTGATCTAAAAATAATGGATTCAATACAGCTGAAGTGGTTTGTTAATACTCAAGATAAAAGTTACCTATTTCTCCATTTCGTCTCCAGTTGATATTGTGTTCCAGTGTTCTGTCTTGGGCGAACTGTTTAACATGTTGTTACATTCCTCTAATTCGTGTTTAATTATATGATTTGCACACAGTATAGGGAGTCCCATGTAACATTATTGGCCTTAGTGTTTACGCAAGCTGTTCGGAGTAAAAAAACGACGCCATCAAAATGCAGCAGTTATTTTACTGTACGTTTATCACAATTAACTCTTTACTACGTCAAGAATTAGAGATGGTTTTATTATTATGAAGTATTCTGCAACGAAAACAAAGTTCTGATAGCTCCTGGAGAGAGAATACATGCGACAGTGGTTGACTGTTAGTGTTCCGATTTATTTGGTGGAAGTAACTGAGATCCACCATGAATGAAACTGGCCACGACGTGGAGAGTTTGCTGTTTCGCCATCAATGTCACTTAAACATCGTCCGAAAGGGCCGATGCCCTTCTGCGTCGCCAGAATTCGATCGGAAACGTAGGATAACTTCCGGTTGTCCGTATTACAATGCATTACGTCATCTTGTAACAATGAAGTATAACCAAATGTCTCTCCTAAGAATGGACAGGCACATTTTCCCTCGTATTTCAGCTGATATTTTCTATTTCGCTTTTGTATTGTGTAGATGGAGTGGCCCCATACAAATACAGCTCATCATACATTTCATGCGAAGCTCGCTGTGAACAGAAAGCTTCGATTTGTTCTTGTTACAAACAAAATGATTATGAAAGCGGGATTTGATGTGCCCACTGGGTAGAGACGTCCCACAAGTAGTCTAGGGCGGTACCTGTTGTAACGGTGCGTACTAACAGGAATAGTAAAACACGAAGAATAACCAGTACCCCAGCAGAGACCGAGTAGCACTGCTGCTTGGCGGTAGCTGACAGCATGGGCCAGGGTGGCATGGGCCGACTCCATCAACACAATGCAAAAACGGAACTGAAAGTATTTGCCGAAAATACGGAAAAAATGCTCCTGAAAACACTTAACGGATATATCCTCTATACATGTATAATACACAATAAAAATTCGTAAATATAGAAAGTTCAATTTTACAGAGATGAATGAAATGGCAATACATTTAGAAACTGACCTCTTTATGTATGTAACAGCTACTTTAAGAGATACGTAATCCATAAATTTTAGGGCACTGTGCAGTTTAATTTTCCTTGAACAATTCAAATGGTTCAAATGGCTCTGAGCACTATGGGACTCAACTGCTGTGGTCATCAGTCCCCTAGAACTTAGAACTGCTTAAACCTAACTAACCTAAGGACATCACACACAGCCATGCCCGAGGCAGGATTCGAACCTGCGACCGTAGCGGTCGCACGGTTCCGGACTGCGCGCCTAGAACCGCGAGACTTGAACAATTGCATTCTTACTTTTTTTTAATAAATGCACAATGTCGTCTTGAGCCTGATAAGACTCTCAGTTTGGGAAGAGATTCAATTTAAAAAAAAAAAAAAAACTTCTCCCATTATCGGTACACATGTGAACCGTTCTTAGTTTATCAACACTAAAGATTTATTTTCTCGTTAGCTCCGAGTTGAAAAACAAAAGGTGACACGGAATCCCTAGCTGTATCGCCATGCTCCATAACAATGTCGGTTCCATTTTTGCTTATTCGATGAATGTCCAATGAAAATCACTGAACGACAACGGTAGCTCCGTTATGAATGTCCTTTCTCTTCAAACGAGATCGAAACTGTAGACGTGCGCTATACATGGGCGAATTATCGACTGTTTACATTACTTTCATAGAAATTGTCTTTCTTCTGGTTGCAACTGCCTTAGTACAACCAACATCGAACTACATCGAACTTAACCCTTCAAGAACGGAGATAACAGCGCGTGGTACAGAATCGTTCGCACGAGTGAGCATCTCTGTTCACGTAAATAGTGTGTCTGAGAACGAATGAACGGCACCATGCTAGATACACAAAATCAATTACCTATTTTCCATATTTCTCTTTGACTTTGATTTTTGCTATGCGCTGGCTAAGCTGTGCGTATGTCTGTTGATTATTATCCTATACCTTATAAATTAATTCATGTTATTAAATTCCACAAGTAATAAATTACATCTCATTACTGAAATAGAACAACCAGCTATGCTCAACTATGAGAAACGCTGTTCCATATTATGGGAGCACTATTGAGTGACTTGTGTGGGCACATTCTCGTAAGCAGAGCACAGATTCTTTGGTCTAACATGTGACAGGTCTCCTAGGGAGGGTATATTTCCATTGATATATTTCCATATGACAGGCCTGGTACTTAGGGTTAGTTTCATCCATCCATCCATCCATCGTGTGATGGAGTTCATAGTAGGTACTCGGTTTCCTGGTTTTCCACCTGATGCACTTCATAGTGAGATTTTATTTTCATCGATACGTTATGTGATGGACACCATAGTAAAGGCTCAGTTTCACTGGTTTGTCATACGATGCACCTCATAACTAGGGGTAATTTCCATTGGTGTATCATGTCATAGACTCCATAATGAGGACTCAGATTCCTTTGGTTTGTCATATGATGGGCCTCACAGTTAGGAATCAATTTCGTCGGTATTTCATATGATGGACCTCACAGTGAGGGCCCGGTTTCCCTTAGTTAGGTCTTAGTTTCATTGGTGCCTCGTGTGGCGATACTCGGGGTAAGCGCAAGCTTTCATTAGTCCGTCATATGATGGACTTGCAGCAGCGGTGTACTTTCACAAGTATGTCTTGTGGAGGGGCTTGTAGCCAGAACACAGTTTTATTTATTTGTGGTATAATACGCCTTGGGGCACGGTTTCATCGATCCTTCGTAGATGCGCATTGTCGTGGTGGAAGATTCCCGTTTGTCCCTCAAATAATATATATAGTAGTTAAAGGGTTTAAGACTCTTTCACATCGAAATTCTTCTTTTCCGTCTGTTCTAAATGTAAGTTGTCTCTGGTTTAGATGGCGACCAACACATTTATGAAACAATGGACCCTAAACTCCTCTGCCAGTTTGCTTTCCAGACGCTGTGATGACTGTACCCGTGTTGTGTTGCAGGGTAGGCGATGTGATGCCGGCTGGAGGCCCCAGGGAGGTGTCGGACAGTCAGCTCTGAGGCAGCCGGCACTGTAGGCGCCAGCCTTCCACAACCTGCGCACGGGACAGACGTAATGGAGCGCAGGCCAAGGGGGCCCCCGCCATGCCAGCAGCGTGTGACCACACCTGCTGCCCACCGTACATACATAACAAACTTTAAGAGTACACTTGTCTCATTGTGATACATGCTCCAAGAAGACTTCATGAAGAGAACTGATAGAAAGTAGTCTAATCGACTGATTCTGAATATAGTTCAACAGTAACGAACAGTTTACAACTAAGTGACTATGACAGCCTCGTTAGCGAACAACCACTTGACAATCTCATTAGTCAACAAAAAGTCATTCCGTCATTGTGCCCCTTTTTGGATAGAAATCAATATCTTTTCAACTTACTTCAATATTTCCGTTGTACAATAAGTACAGGTAACTAATATAAGATCTGAATAAGCTATGGATTAAAAGTGTGTATATTTTAGTAACACTTTCTGTTGGGAAAATTTCAAGAATAATAAGGAGGGTTAAACCTCTAGTCTTTTACATTTTTCACGAGAGGAGGAATGTGATGAAATCCATGAAGATAATGAATAGCTTCAGTGTCAGAGAAACGTTCATCGTAAAACACTGATGCCTTCTTCTTCCATATTGCGAAGGCCAAAACCATTAAGATTGTCTTTCTGCAAGTAATTAAGAAATTATTAATTTAACTTCTTGTTTATTATTTAACCAAAGCGTACCGAAAGCTCTCGTGGACTGATATCTGAGTACGTCTGACAAAGCAAAGGCGAAAAATGTGTACCGGTGGTATTGCATACCCTAGAGAACTGTTAAAGAATAAATTAAATAATCTATTCTTAACAGGTATTAAGAACAGCACTGATCAATTTCACGTTCTCTTATGCTACAGAAGATGAATTCCGCATGTAACGCAATCATCTCTTCTTAGTGTCAGATATTTAATAAACAACTGAATGTAATTCATACCTCAAGAGGAATTTCTGTTTGGTCAGCGACGCAACAGTTGCCGCCCACTTTCATTAAAACGACCAACTGGCTACCTAGAACATGCGTCAATTCAAACGAATTTTTTTATATTTTTCCTTTGGTTAATTTTGTATTGACATGTTCATCAGTCAAACTCAATTCTCGAATGTCACTGGCAGGTCATGGGTAAGAAGATTGGCCTCAGCTTAGAATTATCTTAGAGTAATACAATTAGAAAATGCTAACATTGCATGCCATTGAACCGTTTATCTTTGTTTTCTGAAACTTCTGTTTTTCGGACAAAGCTCCCATCCTTGATAATTGATTGGGCTAACTGGTGTTTAGCTGCCACTAAAATTGATGGACAGTTAAAAGTCACCGAAAATTACTCGTTATAAAACAAATGATGAGAGAATCGTTGTGAGACGTGAAGACGATGTGTCACACTGCAATTACAATGCGAATACCGGACTTAATGTGGGCCGTAGATTATCACGCCTCACGTCCTGACACAAAGCTTCAACTTGCTGCATTTCATTTCTTACTTGGGTCACATGAGCTATCCAAGTTATTCTCAGGGATTCAATTTCAATTGGCGATGTAGTGCACTCCAGCCTCCGAATGGCACAATTTTATAACAGTTATTTATCACAGTGTATATTCCGATAACGAATATAGTTATATCAGCTCAAAAAGTAAATTGCGAGTTCGATCCATTACGTAGTTATGCATGTTGAAAACCGGTCAATATAACATTTAAAGTTTCTAAAACACTGCACAGAAACTTAGCCAAACATATGACATGGAAATATTAATTCTCTCGCCGAATGATGAAAATTCATATTATGGGAATATAACCTAAGCGAATGTCAACTTCGTTTTAAAATTCTAATTTTTCTTCGTTGAATGACAATCATACGGGAAGAATGCAATGTTGATGTAATATAGGAACTATTACTAAAGCATAATAGTATTTTTTTCTTACTTCTACTAAAATATGAGACGTCTTTACAACAGAATAAATATTTTATACAGAGTAATAAGTAGGGTTGATTTGTTAATGTCTTTCTGTATCTCATTTACAGATATTAAGGTTCCTCTCGTTTTTTGGCCATTAATGTAATATTAGGACAGTACTATTTTAATGTTTTCGCTATCACTGTAACATTACTTATTACAGTATACTAAGGTGTGTATTATTTCGTATTACACGCCTCATGAAAAGGATAGGCTGGCTGGACGATCTCAGTTAGAAAACTTTCTGAAATGTCAGTTGTTTATCGAATGCATTAAATTCAGACACAACTTGTTAAATATTTCATTACCACAAGTGATAAGAATGTTATCAATAAAAAGAGAGATAGACAATCATCTCGAGAACCCGAAATACTAAAGAACCAAGGAAGAGCTACATACAAAATTGTTTCACTACAAATATTGACGAAGACTAACAATATTGTTCATTCACTGGTGGTTAATGTGTCACCATTTACTGCTTCATTGTACCATAATGTTAAGCGTGAAGTATTCTTCACTACGAAAGTCTGATCCGTTTTCATCCATAATACACAACAGTGCAATCCATAATTTGTGCTTTCCACCGGAAGGCTTGGCTAAATGAAGTCATTAGGCGACACAGTTATTTTGTATTGTCTACAAAATATTTTCTAGAAGAACTAGATATTTACGTACACGAAATACAGCTGGGGAACAATTTTACGAATTGAAGAATTGGTTAATCATAACTTTGATTCTGAAAATCAACAGCGAAAATTATCCGGTCTGACGGTGAATGATCTTTCCACAGCCTCTGTTATAATATTTTTATTCATATGACGTGTGTCGAGACTAAATCTCAATCTCAAAAGTTTAATCTGATTTTGCCACATAGCCGAAAGTTAGACATGAAGGTAAAACAATAATGAATCAGGATGAGGTTGCAAGTGACTGTTTAGTAAATCTGGTTAATCGGTAACATCGTTTAGTGCATGTCAATGGCCGTAACAGAACTCTGTGTATTGCAAAAAGGGCATGCAACGATAGGGTAGTAGCTGTAAAATACGACTGGTTGAGTGTGAAGTATGATTACCTTAATAGTATGATTTTTGTGGTTTTTATGAGATAAGTGCACATATGAAGTGTGACAGCCTTAAAAGGAGAACAAAACACATGTCCATTTAATATATATTAGAATGTGTAAATCGGGAAAAAACACTTTAAAATGTTGTGCATTGCAAAAACTCTGTGAATCCAATGCTATGAATTGATGAACATTTTGATTTTGGAATCGAAATGGTAACAAAATTGTTGTGTGCATACCTATCAGAAAATGGGACCAGAGAAAGTAAAGCAGTTACAGTGAAACATTAGATTAATCGCTCATAAAATATTGGTGAACCTCTCTACGAAGCACGTCAGGTATAAAGAAAGTAATTCGCTGTCATACACGTTTTAATTGATCAACTGAAACATATTCCAAATATGAATATAAATATTATGTTTAATACTGTTCTAAGATAAATAACTGTAAATTAAGTAACCTTTAATAAATGACTTATTTCAACTAACATTTGTCCAAACTGAAGAAGATATAATGTAACTTTCAATTGCAGAACCTCTACATTTCAGTAATGGAGTCGTTTTGGGCGGATCATCTGACACTGGAATGGAGCCGTAGTCTTCAATCAGGTGAATACTCAATTATTGGAAGCTTCTTACGGAATACATTTGTTACCGATGCTGTTACCATCTATTTAAAACTGCATTACAAAATTTAAATAATGTCTATGTGCCGTTCTGTAGAGGGTATTGAAATTATTCGCTATTACTGCATTAAAATGATTAGCTTGAGAGAAATTCTTAGAACCAGTACCGAGAAAGTACGATGCACACATTTAATACAAGAAGTAATACAATGGAGTACAAGTCGAAAGCACATGTCTGTTTGCAGTCTATCTATGAACCATACTTTGTTGGCAAGTTATACCCTAAGTCGAAGCAAGCGTACGTGCTATCCAACATCAAAAGTGCAGTCAATTTTAGAGCATTTCCTTACCGCCTTTGTTGCTTTTCACTTTCACAAACGGTATAGCGTGACATTATTTTAGGATTAATGTGTCACATGTTATGCTTATATTTCAAAGATAAAAACCGTTTTCTTAGTAAACAGCAAAGTGTGGTCCCTTATTCCGTTGCTCGAAGGTAGCACAAATATGGTTGCAAATGGATTTGAACTTGATCTGCACAAAGCGCAACGAAGATTTCACAACAGGGTGTGAATCCTTCGTGAACTGCTTTGACTTGCTGCAACTGCTTTAATGGTAAACACACGATCAGAGTAGAAGAACTGAGAACACATTTTATTTCTTCTCTGAGCAACATATGAAATGCTTAGTAACATATCTGATCTTTGTTGAAAACTTCTTCTTTGTAAGTGCTAGTTCCCTTTAATGACATGTAATATGCCCCCATATTTTCAAAAGTAAATGAGGTATACCAGTGGGAAATTATGTAATTAGCATTCCATGTACGTAACCGTATAATATAAGTATTTAAACTAATTCTTTCAAAGAGGCAGAAGCTGACTCCGAGAAAAATCTTGATTTTGAAAAAATGTGGCAATACTGACGTTAAGACACATGTAGACTAGAAAAAGTCTAATCTACGTTTAAAGCATTTGTATATCTAGAAAATCCGTTCGCAGTGTTGACTAGACAGCGCTGTAGGAAACTGATGATAGCATTGATAAAACTCAGGAAGTGAGAGGTAATTTGCGATATGTACTGAGAAGAGGCTGCAGTAATAAAAAATGAAGGCTATGAAAGGGAAGTAGTTGTCGAGGGGGCAACGAGACAGGGTTGTATCCAAAGTTTTTCAGTCTGTAGTAAGTTCTGTCAGAGATGACAAAAACTTGGGTGATTAGTGAAATGGAATGGATAGTATCTTTAAAAAAGGTTATAGGATTAATGTCAACTAGAATACATGAAAGGTAATGGAATGTTATCAGATTAAAGCAAGCGGTGCTGAGGGCATTACAGTAGGACATGATGCACTAAAAGCGATAGGTGAGTGTTTCAATTTGGGCAGCGTAATAAATGAAGAAGGTCGATGTAGAAAGGGCAGATAAATTAGATTATCAATAGTAGGAAGAGTTTCTCTGCTAATATCGAATACAAATTTATGTTTGGGGAAGTAATTTCTGAAGTTGTCTGTCTAGAGTGTACCCACGCACTGAACTGAGGCGTCGACGACAACCGTTTATGGAATGAGAATTTATAAAGTTTTGAAACCTGTTGCTACAGAAGAATGCTGACTACTGGTTGTGGAGATCGTGTAATTAATGAGGTCCTAAGTCGAATTTGGGAGAAGAGAAATTTAAGCCACAACTAAAAGAAGAGTTCAGTGAATGGTACACTTCCTGCGACAAAAAATGGCTCTCAGCACTATGGGACTTAACGTCTGTGG
Organism: Schistocerca nitens; assembly: GCF_023898315.1. Taxonomy (NCBI): domain Eukaryota; kingdom Metazoa; phylum Arthropoda; class Insecta; order Orthoptera; family Acrididae; genus Schistocerca; species Schistocerca nitens. The sequence continues at coordinate 404,208,480 of NC_064617.1, forward strand.
TCATCAGTCCCCTAGAACTTAGAACTACTTAAACCTAACTAACCTAAGGACATCACACACATCCATGCCCGAGGCAGGATTCGAACCTGCGACCGTAGCCGTCCCGTGGTTACAGACTGAAGCGCCTAGAACCGCTCGGCCACCAGCGGCCGGCCTTCCTGCGACACTTGGGAGTCGTCGATTGAGTAATGGCATGAAGTGTGTGTGCGTGGGAGGAGGGGGGGGGGGGGGGTTGGGGTAAAAATCGTAGAGGGAGAGGAAGGCTTGTCTACAGCAATCAGGTTCAAATAAATGTAGGTTTTTAGTAGTTATGCAGAGATAAAGAGGCTTTTACAAGGTATTCTACGTTGAGAGCTGCATCAAACCACTCTTCGAACTGAAGACCACAACCAGGACTGTAGTTGGTTAAAATAACAGTCGAGATCTCAGTCCACCTGAAAGTCTTTAGATCTCCTTGTACCTGTCCCGGTAAAATGTTCATGATTTTACACAACACTGTCCACAGGAAAACAGCGATCTGATACTATAATTTTGTTAAAATAACAGTCTAGACCGCCATATGACCTTGAAAGTCCTTTTATCTCCTGGTAGCTGACTCGCTAAAATGTTCAGAAACTGGGACAATAGTGTCCATTGGAAAACAACGATGTGGTGCTATATTTTGGTTAAAATAGGACTAGGTCGCAATCTGATCTTCCTGAATGTTTTTAGATCTTGTAGTAACTGTCCCGGTAAATTGTTCGTAAATTTAGATAACAGTGTCCACAGGATGTGGTTCTTTAATTTGGTTAAAATAACAGTATAAATCTAGATCTGTAATGTACTTTATATGTAGACCTGGACTTTTACTTTAATCAAATTATAGCACCGCATCACTGTTCTGTTATGGACAATGTTGTCTAAGCTTATAGTGACTGTAGTTTTGCATACACTGGATTTATATTGTAACTGGCTAAAGGCGATAAATTCCTGTTCTATTTTTAATTTCCACTAACATTTCTGAAACGCTGCACAGATATTTATGTTAAACAGTAACTACTTTCCAGAACTAATTTAATAATTATTGTATCAGAATATAACAAACAGAATGTTGTTTCCATAAGATACTTGAACTTATGTAAACAACTCAGTGGCATACTTTATCAGAGTACCTTGTCCACCGGGAATCCGTATTAACGTGAAAGCTTTATTAATACAAATGCATTAAGTCTGTGTGTAAAATGCACAGAAGAAAAGAAAAATTGACCAGATTCAAGTACAACTCAAGCACGAAGGGGTCCGTACAAATTTAATCATATATATAGACAGTTCATCCACTCCGAGAATCAGGAATCTCGACCATATTTGCCAGTTATCGACACTGCTACTAGCGAGATCTCGGTCCCACGGTTTGCAAGATTTTGTAGAATGTCTTAATCTCAAGAATATAAATGTGATAAATTCAAGCAGGAGGCGGGCGACCATTTCTATACTTCTCCATTCAGGCCGATTGGGTAGCAATGGTAAAAGTCAGACATCAGGAAACGAATGGCTTTATTGCTCATATGACTCGTTTCGGAATTTATTTATTTTCATTAGCTACCAGGAGCGAGTACTGCACGTAGATATGGCGTTTCAAATTATATGTGGAACAGACATTGGCAGTCTAGTCTTTACTTGTACTATGAAATTTTATTTTTACCAGATTTCATTACCGTAGGCCAACGGTAAGTATCCAATAGTTTCTGATGAGTGAGTTTGCGAGTGTTAAAATATGTGACATTAATGGTCGTATCTATCGACTGCATTGAGTTAAAAGGTTCAACTTTTTACACGGCTAAGGGAACATAGACTACAGTATGTGAGACAGATTTCAGCCTGATACGTCTATTGGTTTCTGAAAATATGGTTTTCAACAGACAGGCAGACCGATAGACTGACAACAACGCTATCCTATAAGCTTTCCGTTTTTACCGGTTGGAGCATGAACCTTAAAAGTGACGAAAATGTAATCCAAAAATTAATCTGCAGTATTTTGACGAACATCCTCCCGGAATACGGTCAGATGTTATAAAGACTGTCAAATACGGTAAGTAATAATTATCATGAGACAGACTAGGAGCAGATTTTCAAGTAGATGCCTATCTGCCTATTCCACAAAAAGTTAGTTCCATTATCTCTCAAATTTCACATTCTCGTCACTTTTAAGGTTCCTGCTCCAACCGGTGAAAACGGAAAGCTTATAGGATAGCGTTGTTGTCAGTCTATCAGTCTTCCTGTCTGTTGAAAACCATATTTTCAGAAACCAATAGACGTATCAGGCTGAAATCTGTCTCACATACTGAAGTCTATGTTCCCTTAGCCGTGTAAAAAGTTGAACCTTCTAACTCAATGCAGTCGATAGATACGACCATTAATGTCACATATTTTAACACTCGCAAACTCACTCATCAGAAACTATTGGATACTTACCGTTGGCCTACGGTAATGAAATCTCTCTTTTTATATGCCACTGAAAGCAAATATTCATGCTGTACGACAGATGTGATCTGTCAAACTTCATCATCAGTTACGTTACAGAAACAAGAGTGCTATGACGTAGAAAAGGCCTTACTTTCAATCTTGTGCTCTGAAAAAAAAATTATCACGATGGACTTTCACTCCATATTGTGTAAACTTCACGGAGATATCAAGTAAGCGTAACACAGAAATATCTACATAAATAATTCCGCCTTTGTCCATTTTCTGGATCTGAGGAGTAGCCAGTGTTACAGAAATAGGTTATTACATAAATGCTGTGATGATACTTCTTAATAATTCATGAAGACAACTGGGTAGTGAACCATAAATTTTTATTTCGCGTTCCTTTTACGGCTGGAATAAAAGTGACATAAACCTTGATTCTCGAGGAAACAGACATGTAGCTGCGAAGGAAAGGCGTACCAGGACCGAAGTTAACGTGAGCACGGTAGACGTTATTCTTCAATCGTTGATCGTAAATCTGTAAATACAATACGAGAATAGTGACACACATTACGATTTGTGATGCTCAACGTCGTTCTGAAACTCTACTTCCATACCGAGGCTATTAAAAGTAATAGCGTTTGCTTTCGATGAAGGACATCATTTATTTCCATGTTTCTCTTGACCACTGATGTGCTTCGTTTTGAGGGTGGAATTATTAATGTGATCGTTTAGTGAGATGAGCTGTATCCAAACAGTGAGTGTATAGGTATTTTGAAATTTGCTGGTAAACATGTCAACAATACTGCAGTATTTCCGTAGTTAAGATAATGCTTCATTTAAATCGTTAACCGCTATGGCTCTTTTATAGGTGGCAAAGGCGTTTAAATAGAAATGTCTCAAATTTATAAAGGTGGTAAATAAAACAAACTGTCGAAACAAACACTTTATTTACAGCTTCTTGAACTTTAATAGGAAACTGAACAATTCTTTCCTTTTCTTCTCATACTCAGTTACGAATGTATCATCACTATAAAATGATGAGAGGAGAAGAAAGCACGTTATATTATAATCGAATGTGGGATGATTACGAGTGAACCTCAAAATATTTACCTGAAATACCTTCTCATAAATTACGTATAGACAGCGTGGTACGTACTGCACAGAACTTAAGCTCCTCGTCTCATCAATACGTTGGAGGATCCAGTGATTCGTTAAGAAGTCCCACAAGGAATGAAATTAAGGGACAGTGATAGCACCGGAATAATTTTAGACACATTCAAAAATTACGTTATTCATGTTTAAAAGAAGTTCTAGGCCATATTTTTAGTGAGGGGAGGATAAAATCTATAAAGACTGAAAAGAATTTCAAAAATAGTGGTTACACTTTATGAACAAATGCACGAGGAAATTCAAACGCTCTGATCATTGTTAATAAAAATATTGAGGTGTCCTACTAAACATTATGCTGTTAGATTAAATAGGAGAGGGGTTGAAGCAGCTCGAATCAGGGTTTCAGGCTCCTTAAGACCGGCTGTGTACGTATGCGCATGTGGTGTTTCCACCAACACATATTTCGGGACTACCTTGTCCCATTATCAAAGGCTTAAAACTAATTGGTGCATGCATATCTGAAGGACACTGCAACGTCCAGACACAGACATTGTATAAATACATACATTGTAACCATCAGCGATCTACTCATGGCTCAACGGGCTAAAATGAGGATAAAATATTTGTCTCTCCCGGTGCGGGAATCACGCATTGTTCAAGCGTAAGCGTTGTGGACTCCCTGACGTATAGAGGATAGGCTCGATCCTGGAAGTGTGCTCGGATACCCGAAGTGGTGAAGGCGACCGCTCGCGTTAAGAAGGAAATCCGGATTCCAATCATCGCATTCGGAAACAAACGACAATGCAATCCAAAACCTATTCGAATTCCTGCTGTCATATGGTATATTTGATTCAGACTTGCTCCTCATTGGCTAAGGGAGCGAAATCTCGACAAAGATGCATACACGCTTCAATAGTGTTGCAGAGAGACACTTCAAAGGGTTTGACTCATCAGACCGCAACTGACCATAGGACGTCTTCGATGCATATGTTCAAGATAAGTTGGCGATTTCAGAAAGAAATTCTGGTGGAAATGAAAGGGCAATTTGACAGGGAACTTTCACCTTGGGCTGTTAAGTTGACTGTACGACAATTCTTGCAGCTGACTGCCGTTGGAATTTTCGAAACTGTGTAGATGATGTTATTCCGAAAGTCGAAGTATCAGACTTTAGGAAAAATTTCATCCACACCGTTCCGAAGATAGTTTATAGGTTCTACCTGAATAGTGGTTTCGTTGCCATTCCACCAAATGGTTTTAGAACCGTCGAAGGAGTGTTATCTATACCTTCCTTCTTACTTCACTGCAAGTCCTCCAGAGCTTCGATTGTAATATTCTATCCCCTATGTGTTCCAAACAGCCTTTCAATTCTTCTAGCATATCCTCAGACAGTTTACCCCACTTAGAGTATTTCGATGTATTGTTTCCATTTCTGCCCTGAACAGAAGATTTCCAGTGGAATTCTTAATGTTGACCACTCCGCATCTACATTTTATCGAAGGTAGTTTTTACTTTTGTGTATACTGAATCTATTCTTCCGACATCTATTGCTTTTTCGATTTCCTTGGATTTATCCAGCAGCCATTTGCTTTAGTTCCCCAGTACTCCATGTTTATTTTCTCTGTAAGGGACTTATACTGCTGCGTCCCAGCCTGTCCGTGAACATTTTATTGTACTTCCTCCGGTCGTCGATCAGCTGACGTATTTATTCTGATTACTCCATTTACTTACTCTCATAACTCCAAAATAGGGTTGTCTTTAGCAGAAAAAGTGGTGCACAGTGCACAAACTAAAAATTTTGATAGCTCACCCTGTGGTATAAAATGTTTTCCAGATAACAAGGTAAAATAGGAAAACCAACTGAAAAAGCTTCTTCTCGACAGCTCTTTCTACACACGCCAAAAAAATTTTAGCATCACCTCGGTTCCGAGAGTTCCGGAGACTGTACAGAAAATTGGAATGTAGATCAATACAAACATCATTTCCGCCCTATTTATTGCTCATGAAAACCACACTTTGCATATTGTACAACCGTGCAGCGAGACCTTCACGGGTGGTGGTCCAGATTGCTGTAAACACCGGTACCTCTAATAACTAGCACGTCCCCTGTCATTGATGCATGCCTGTATTCGTCGTGACATACAATCCACAAGTTCATCGCGGCACTGTTTGTCCAAATTGCGCCACTCCTCAACGGCGATTCGGCGTAGATCCCTCATAGTGGTTGGTGGGTCACATCGTCATTAAACAGCCCTTTTAAATCTATCCCAGGCATGTTCACTAGGGCTAATGTCTAGACAACGTGCTGGCCACTCCAGTCGAGCGATGTCCTTAACCTGAAGGAAGTCATTCACAAGATGTGCACGATGGAGGCGCGAATCGTCGTCCATGAAGACGAATGCCTCGCCAACATGCTGCCGACATGGTTGCACTATCGGTCGGAGGATGGCATTCACGATTCGTACAGGCGATACGGAGACTTCCATGACCACCAGCGGCGTACGTCTGCCTCACATAATGCCACCCCAAAACAGCAGGGAACCTCCACCTTGCCGCACTCGCTGGAAAGTGTGTCTCAGGCGTTCATCCTGACCGGGTTGCCTCCAACTACGTCTCCGACTAGTTCAAGGCATATTCGACGCTCATACGTGAAGAGAACGGTATATTTGACATTTTGTTGGGCCCATCTGTACCGCGCTGAATGGTGTTGTGGTTGCAAAGATGGACCTCGCTATGGAAGTCGGTAGTGAAGTTGCGCATCATGCAGGCTATTGCGCACAGATTGAGTCGTAACACGACGTCCTGTGGCTGAACGAAAAGCATTATTCAACATGGTGGCGTTTCTGTCAGGGTTCCTCCGAGCCATAATCCGTAGGTAGCGGTCATCCACTGCAGTAGTAGCCCTTGCGTGGCCTGAGTGAGGCATGTCTTCGATAGTTCCTGTCTTTCTGTATCTCCCCCATGTCCGAAAAACGCGCTTTGGTTCACTCCGAGACGCCTGGACAGTTTACTTGTTGAGAGCCATTGCTGGCTCAAAGTAAGAATGCGGATGCGATCGAACTGCGGTATTTACCGTCTACATACAACATGATCCGTGTACCTCCGTCCTGGTGGAGTGACTGGAACTGATCGGCTGTCGGACCCCCTTCGTCTAATAGGCGCTGCCCATGCATGGTTGTTTACATATTTGGTTGGGTTTAGTGACATCTCTGAATAGACAAAGGGACTGTGTCTGTGATACAATATCCACAGTCAACGTCTATCTTCTGGTCACTGGGGTGATGCAAAACTTTTTCTTGATGTGTCTGTTACGTCGAAGAACTTCTATTAGTGTAATTTGTAAAAGATGTTGAGTATAAATTATTAATTAATATCAGAATTACTAAAAAAACTCTTATGAATTTCTACTATGTAGCAAAATTTTAAAATAAATTTCCTATGTGTTTGTACAAGATTTGTGTGGTGTTATAGGAGAAAGAGCAACAGTCGATTTGGAAGAGACAGGGGATCCAATATTGGAATCAGAATTTAAAAGAGCATCGGAAGGCCTATGATCAAATGAGGCAGAAGGAGTCTATAACATTCCATCAGAGTTTCTAAAGTCATTGTGGGAAATGGCAACAAAGCGACTAATCACACTGATGTGTATAATGTATGAATCTACCAATATACCACCTGCCTTTTGGAAAAATACCATCCATAAAATTCCGAAGACTGCAATAGCTTTCCAGTGCGAGAATTATCGCACAATCAGCCTATCAGCTCATGCATCCAAATTGTTGACAGGAATAACATGCAGATGAACGGAAAAGAAAATTGAGGAAGTGTTAGATGACGATCAGTTTGGCCTTAGGAAAGGTAAAGGCACGACACTGGCAGTTTAGACGTAGTGGTTAATAATGGAGGCAAGACTAAAGTAAAATTAAGACACGTTCGTAGAATTCGTCGTATGAGTTCTCGACCTGGAAAAAGCATTCGACTATGTCGAATGGTTCAAGATGTTCTAATTCTGAGTAAAATTAGATTTAAGCTGTCGGGAGAGACGGGTAATATATGCCGTGTACAAGAGGCAACAGGAAATAATAAGATTTTACGACCACATTAGAAACCGTGTAAGACAGGAATGTAGTCTTTCGTCCCTACTATTCAATCTATATATCAAAACAGGAATGATAGAAACACAAGAGAGGCTCAAACTTGGGATTAAAATTGTAGGTGAAAAGATATCAATGATAAGAGTAGCTGATGACATTGTTACCTTCAGTGAAAGTGAAGAATAACTACATGATCTGCTAAATAGAATGAACAATCTAATGAGCGCAGAATATAGATTGAGAGTAAATCTAAGAAATACGAAAGCAGTTAGAACTAACAGAAGTGAGAACAGCGAGAAAATTAACATCAAGATTGATGATCTCGAAGTAGACGAAATTAAGGAATTCTACTACCTAGGCAGCAAAATAACCAAATGAAGGACGTAGCAAAGAGGAATTTAAAAGCAGACTAGCACTACCAAAAGGGGCATTCCTGTCCAACAAAAGTCTGCTAGTATCAAACATAGGCCCTTAACTTTAGAAAGAATTTTCTGAGAATGTACGTTTCGAGCGCATCACTGTATGGTAGTGAAACATGAACCGTGATAAAATAGGTGGTGGTGGTGTTTAGCGTTTAACGTCCCGTCGACAACGAGGTCATTAGAGACGGAGCGCAAGCTCGGGTTAGGGAAGGATTGGGAAGGAAATCGGCCGTGCCCTTTCAAAGGAACCATCCCGGCATTTGCCGGAAACGATTTAGGGAAATCACGGAAAACCTAAATCAGGATGGCCGGAGACGGGATTGAACCGTCGTCCTCCCGAATGCGAGTCCAGTGTGCTAACCACTGCGCCACCTCGCTCGGTGATAAAATAGGTAAAATCGGCACAGAAGATAATCGCAGCATTTGCAATGTGGTGCTACAGATTGATGTTAAAAATTAGGTGGACTGATAGAATGACGAATGCGGATGTTCTGCATAGAATGAGAGGAAAGGAATAAGTGGGAAACACTGACAATAAGAAGCGACATGATGATAGGACGTCTGTTAACACATCAGTGAATAACTTCCATGGTACAAGATTGAGCCGTAGAGTGTAGAAGTGTTGAGGAAGACAGAGATTGGAGCACGTCTACCTAATAATTGAGCACGTAGTTTGCAAGTGCAACTCTGAGGTAATTGGCACAGGAGAGGAATTCGTGGTGGTTGGCCGCATCAAATCCTTCAGGAGACTGATACCTCAAAGGAAAAGTAACATGACTCGATCCAAATCATTGAAATTCATCGTGATAATGAGCCATGGGATTAACTATTCTGTCTCTTCATCCTTACCTCCCTAGTGCCTATATTTTGCTGTCCAACTCCTGTGATTGCTCTTCAAAAAATTAGTTCAAATGGCTCTAAGCACTATGGGACCTAACATCTGAGGTCATCAGTCCCCTAGACTTAGAACTACTTAAACCTAACTAACCTAAGGACATCACACACACCCATGCCCGAAGCAGAATTCGAACCTGCGACCGTAGCAGCAGCGCGGTTCCGGACTGAAGTGCCTAGAACCGCACGGCCACAACGGCCGGCTTGCTCTTCAACTCAGCTGCCTACTGTGGTAGTCATTCTCACAGTATCTGTAGCGTTAGAGATCTTAAAATGCACATCATTCCTTAGTAATTCAGCAAAACATTCATTTCACCGCTGATTGTTCCTAGCTTTTCTCTAAAACTTAAGCCTACTCTTCTTCATTATTAAATTATGGTCTGAATCTATATTACATTCTCCTGGGTATGCCACATAATTCAGTGTCTGATTTCGGATTCCCCAGATCTTCGACAACGATACTTCCCCATCTTATGATTTTTGAACAGTGTATTTCCTACAATCAGCTATAATTTATTGCAAAACTTCAATAGTCTCTTTCTCCTCTCATTTCTGCTACCGAGCTCATAATCTTCCGTTGGACTATTTTCATTTCCTTTGCATATGACTGCGTTCCATTATAAGGCTACCATCTGCCATTACATACTGAGATAGCTGTAAAGTGTTCTAATGCGAGGGGCGTTCTATAATTACTGCTACACATCATTTCTCCAGCGATTAATGTTAAAAATGCGGAATTTGTTGAGGGAAATGTAGGAATATTCCAGCTTCATCCCCTTTAGTTTCATGAAGTTCCGATAGGTACTGGCACTACACGTAGCCTTCAAAGTTGCATTTGTGATGGGCGTGCGTTCCAGGCAGTGAGCTGTCACTGGTAAGTTTCTTTTTGCGGGAAACCAGAACATCACAGATATTCATAGGCACTTGCAGAGTGTGTTTGGAGACCTGACAGTGAATAAAAGCACGATGAGCCGTTGGGCGAGGTGTCTGTAAATCATTGCAACAAGGTTGCCCAAACCTGTCCTATCTCCCGTGTATTAGCCAACCGCTCGCAGCTGTGACCTCCTGCTATGTTGGAACGTGCGGACACTGTGATTAAACTTGATCGACAGATCACAGTCAAACACATCCCTCCAGAACAAGACGTCTCTGTTGGTAATACTGACACACTCGTCCACCAGACGGGATGCTCAAAGGTGTGTGCCCGCTGAGTTCCTCGCTACCTATCAGAAGACCATCAGGACCAACGAAGGACCATATGTGCGGGATTACCTGCTCGTTACGAGGCTGATAGTTACAACTTACTGTCTAACATCGCTAGAGACGATGAAACGTAAGTTCATCACTTCGCACCAGAAATATAACCACAACCATGGAGTGGCCGCACACCACCTCTCCGAGGAAAAAGTTCAAAGCCACACCCCTCAGGCGGAAAAGTCAAGGCGACGGTCATCTGTGATTCTGAACTGGTTATTGTGCCTGATGTCCTCTCCTGGTGTATTGTGCTACCCTCACGAAATTGAAGAAACGACTTCAGCGTGTTCGTCGCCAAAAAAGGCAAAATAGTTTCTCCTTCTTCATAACAACGGAAGGTCTCACATAAGACTCCGCAGTCGAGAGGAGGTCACAGAAGTTCATGGGGCTGTTTTTCCTCATCCACCCTACAGTGTGTATCTCGCACCTCCTGGCTTCTACCTGCTTGCCTCAATGAAAGAGGCTCTCCGCGCGAATTATTACGTGGATGATGGGGGAGCTGTTGATACAGCAAGGCGTAGGCTCTGACGTCAATAATTAGAGTCGTAACTTGCAGGCATACAGGACGTCCAAGTAATGTCACACTGAACGGAGATTACGACGGGCAACAGTGTTTTGTAGGAAATAATATGGTGTGTGGGAATGGTGACTAAAGTCAACCTGCTTTCAAAAAAAAAAAAAATTAATTGCATTTCTTATTGAACAGCCCTTGTATGCCATTTCTATTGTATCTCTTCATATTCATCTAGTGATTGTCTTTCTTTGGATATTGGATATTGTTGTTGGCGTTGGTTTAATGTTGACTCGGATATGAACAGTCTTATCACCGCGGAGTTCAGTGTAGCTGACTCTCTGACCTATCGTCCAACTCATAATGAGAACTACTTCCTGCAGCTGTTCGTATTGAAATATATTCGTCTTATCAAAACGCATTATCTTCATTTAGTTTCACTTAACTGACCCCTGTTATATTTAGATTGAACCTTCGCATTTCCCTTTTCAGATCATATACCTAATTTAGATATCTGACATTCCACGCCCCGGCTCGCGGAATGTTAATTACCCATTTGTGGGCCGTTTAATCTTTTCCTCGTGATTACCTACCCCGAGATCTGAATGGTGGACCCATTCTGAATACTTTGCTAATGGAGAGATCATCATAACACTTTATTCCCTTATAGTTCATATGTCCAGTGGATAAACGATGTCTTATTTTTTGTTGACCTCTGCATCCCTGTGCCATTGATAATAGCTAATTTTTGCGCCTTTTAGGGGTAGTTCCTAGCGCCAATGGCAACAAATTGTCCTGTACCTCTTTCCACTCTTCCCTCACAAGGCCCTTAGCAGAATGATAGTGACTCCTTGTGCAGGAAATCTTCAGCCACCTTTGCTAATGATCTCATGAAGTTTTTTAGCTAACCTTCACTGTGCCAGTACCACAGACCAAAACATTTCAACTATAATTTTGTGGCAGACAGCACGTAGCTCTTAATACGGTTTATCACACTACTTGTGTTCGCAGGACATTACTTCTGAGATTGATCCCCTCACTATGAGTGTTTCCCATGAAATGTCATAGGCAACATAATACTCCGTACAGGATTTCGTTTGGAGTTTATTAACATCTGAATGATCCTTCGATATATTGTGTATTCAGAATCTTTCCTGGTTTGATAAAATCGTATCTTCTTCTTGTTATTCCTAAATACTTTTTCATGTGGCCAAATATTTTAATTAATTTGACATCTTTGAATATTTGCCTTTGTGTTAAGAGCCCAATGGATTGTATGAGTTATTGGTTAGTTATGCAAGGTACGCCAGTAGGTATGAATGTTTAGAAGTCACGATCATAGCATATATGGACAACAGTTCGATATAAACTGAAACCGATTAATCGGTTTCATGTTACTTACCTTCTCGTGAAGTTTAAAATAAAAAAAGCAATTATATTAAAGAAACGTGTAACTAAACTGTTTCTAGAGTTTTCAGAACTAATGGAAAAAATTGTTTTGGCACCTTGTGGATAGTTGTTTCGAGCTGTTGACAATAAGTGTAATTTTAATTCGATTCTGCTTACGATATACAGACTATGATCTACAGTCATTGTTTGTAGACTTCACATACAACTCATGTTGCAAGAGTCATTGAGGTAAGTTCGTGAATACAACAGGAATATCCCTTCATATAAATTTCATACTCTCAATGTGTTTCCAACTGGGCAACGGCCTTGCCGCAGTGGCTACACCGGTTCCCGTGAGATCACCGAAGTTAAGCGCTGTCGGGCGTGGCCGGCGCTTGGATGGGTCACCATCCCGCCGCCATGTGCTGTTGCCATTTTTCGGGGTGCACTCAGCCTCGTGATGCCAATTGAGGAGCTACTCGACCGATTAGTAGCGGCTTCGGTCAAAGAATACCGTCCTAACGGTCGGGAGTGCGGTGTGCTGACCACACGCCCCTCCTTATCCGCATCCTCCTCGGAAGATGACACGGCGGCCGGACGGTCCCGGAAGGGCCACTTGTGGCCTAAAGACGGAGCTTTTAAATTAAATAAATTAAATTAAATTAAATGTGTTTCCAACTCATTAAAATCTTATCGTATAATATCGCTCTGATAAGATTACTTCGCTAGTAGCTGCGAAACTTACGTATTTTCGAGCAGTAAGCATGAATGAAGAACAACCAAATACATCTTCTCATCAAGATTTCCATCATGGCTTTTCGACACAAATAAAATCTTCCAGGTTGTGTGTTAACATCAGACCTATATAAATGCCCGAGTGCAGAGCTCAAAGTAACATCAAATTACTGTAATTACTGTATGTGCTCCGTAACTTTAGCCTGACGTGCACTGCCTCTAGTAAGACTTGCACTCACCTTGAACATCACATAAAGAATAAGAGGGTTGTAATGGCGGTACTGAAGCGGGCCTGCTTAATGACTATTTATTTCTATGTCATACTGCTTAACCTTGAATGTCATCCTCCGACAGTATGAGAGTCCTGTCAGCTAATTATTCTTCCACATATGATTCATATCTCCAGACAGGGACTACTCAGGAGGACGCCGTTATCAGGAGAAAGGGTGGCCGAGCATTTCTAGGTGCTTCAGTCCAGAACCACGCGGCTTCTACGGTCGCCGGTTCGAATTCTGCCTCGGGCGTGGATGTGTGTGATGTCCATAGGTTTACGTAGTTCTAAGTCTAGGGGACTGATGACCTAAGATGTTAAGCCCCATAGTGCTTAGAGCCATTTGAACCATCAGGAGAAAGAAAACTGGCGTTCTTCGGATCCGAGCGTGAAATGTCGGATCCCTTAATCGGGCAGGTAGGTTAGAAAATTTAAAAAGGAAGATGGATAGATTAAAGATAGATATAGTGGGAATTAGTGAAGTTCGCTGGCAGGAGGAACAAGACTTCTGATCAGGTGAATACAGGGCTATAAATACAAAATCAAATAAGGGTAATGCAGGAATAGGTTTATTAATATATAAAGAAATAGGAGTCCGGGTAAGCTACTATGAACAGCATAGTGAACGCATTGTTGTAGCCAAGATAGACACGAAGCCCACGCCTACCACATTAGTACAAGTTTATATGCCAACTAGCTCCGCAGATGACGAAGAAATTGATGAAATGCATGATGAGATATACGAAGTTATTCAGGTAGTGAAGGGAGACGAAAATTTAGCAGCCATGGGTGACTGGAATTCGATAGTAGGAAAAGGAAGAGAAGGAAAAGTAGTAGGGGAACATGGAATGGGGGTAAGGAATGAAAGAGGAAACCGCCGGGTAGAAGTCTGCAATGAGCGTAACTTAATCATAGCAACACTTGGTTCAGGTGCATGAAAGATGGTTGTAAACGTGAAAGAGGCCTGGAGATAATGCGAGGTTTCAGATAGATCCAGGAACCAGGGTTTAAATTGTAAGACATTTCCAGGGACAGATGTGTACTGTGACCATAATCTATTGGTTATGAACTGCAGAGTAAAACTAAAGAAACTGCAAAAAGGTTGGAATTTAAGGACATAAGACCTGGATAAGCTGAAAAAACCCGGGGTTGTAGAGAATTTCAGAGAGACCATTAGAGAACGATTGACAGGATTGGAGGAAAGAAATAAAGTAGAAGGAGAATCGGTAGCTTTGAGAGATGAAATAGTGAAGACAGCAGAGGATCAAGCAGGTAAAAAGAAGAGGGCTAGTAGAAATCCTTGATTAATAGAATAAATATTGAATTTAATTGATGAAAAGAGAAAATGCAGTAAATTAAGCAGGTGAAAAGGAATACAAACATCTGAAAAATGAGATCGATAGGAAGTGCAAAATGGCTAAGCTGGGATGGCTAGATGACAAATGTAAAAATGTAGAGACATATTTCACTATGGGGTAAGATAGATACTGCCTAAAGGGAAATTAAAGAGAGCTTTGGAGAAAAGAGAATCACATGTATGAATATAAAGAACTCACATGGAAAACCAGTTCTAAGCATAGAAGGGAAAACAGAAAGGTGGAAGAAGTATATAGAGGGTCTATACAACTGCGATGTACTTGAGGGCAATATTATGGAAATGGAAGAGGACGTAGATGAAGATGAAACGGAAAATATGATACTGCGTGAAGAGTTTGACAGAGTACTAAAAGACCTAAGTCGAAACAAGGCCCCAGGAGTTGACAAAACTCCATTAGAACTACTGATAACCTTGCGAGAGACAGCCCTGACAAAACTCTACCATCTGGTGAGCAAGATGTGTGATATACCCTCAGACTTAAATAAGAATATAATAATTCCAATCCCAAAGAAAGCAGGTGTTGACAGATGTGAAAATAACCGAACTATCAGTTTTATAAGTCATGATTGCTAAATACTAACACGAACGCTTTATAAACGAATGGAAAAACTGATAGAATCTGACATCTTGGATGATCAGTTTGAATTCCTTAGAAATGCTGCAACACGCGAGGCAATTCTGACCATACGACTTGTCTTAGAAGATAGATTACGGAAAGGCAAACATACGTTTCTAGCGTTTGTAAGCTTTCTCTAAACTTTTGACAATGTTGACTGGAATTATCTATTTCAAACGCTGAAGGTGGCAGGGGTAAAATACAGGGATCGAAAGGCTACTTACAATTTGTACAGAAACCAGATGGCAGTTATAGAGGGGCATGAAAGGGAAGCAGCGGTTGGGAAGAGAGTGAGACAGGGTTGTAGCCTGTCCCAGATATTATTCAATCTGTATATTGAGGAGGCAGAAAAGGAAACAAAAGAAAAAATCGGAGTAGGAATTAAAATCCATGGAAAAGAAATAAAAACTTTGAGATTTGCCGATGACATGGTAATTCTGTTAGAGACAGCATAGCAACTCGAAGAGCAGTTGAACTGAGTGGACAGTGTCTTGAAAGGAGGATATAAGATGAACATCAACAAAAGCAAAACGTGGATAATGGAATGTAATCGAATTAAATCGGGTAATGCTGAAGAAGTTAGATTAGGAAATGAGGCACTTGAGGTAGAAGATGAGTTTTGCTGTTTGGGGAGCAAAATAACTGATGTTGGTCGAAGTAGTGACGATATAAAAGGTACAATGGCTACTTCAAGGTATGCGTTTCTGAAGAAGAGAAATTTTTTAATATCGAGTATAGATTTAAGTGTCAGGAAGTCGTTTCTGAAAGTGTTTGTATGGAGGTTAGCCATGTATGGAAGTGAAACGTGGACGATAAATAGTTAAGACAAGAAGTGAATAGAAGCTTTCGAAATGTGGTGCTACAGAAGAATTCTAAAGATTAGATGGGTAAATCACTTGACTAATGAGGAGGTACTGAATGGAATTGGGGAGTGGAGGAATTTGTCGGACAAACTGACTAAAAAAGGGATCGCTTAGTAGGACATGTTCTGCCCGGCATCAAGGGATCACCAATTTAGTATTGGAGGGCAGCGTGGGGGGTAAAAATCGTAGAGGGAGACCAAGCGAAGAATACACTAAACAGTTTCAGAAGAATGTAGGTTCCGGTGAGGTACTTGGAGACGAAGAAGCTTGCACAGGATAGAGTAGCGTAGAGAGCTGCATCACACCTGTCTCTGGACTGATGTCCACAACAACAACAAAAACATGGTTCATAGACGAACACTTTGCCTAATCACAAAAAAGAATTGTTAAATGGATGCCTACTGACTTCCGTGAGACAAAGGTAGGCTGTACCTAAATATAGCCCGGAATTCTGCATAAGCACCGCGCAACAGAAAACTATTTCACAATAGTAGGTATCAAATAATCATGTTGAGACCAGCACCACCTAAACGTCGCTAATCTAGACCAGATACCGGAATAGAATTAATTTACCCTTGAGGTTATTTAAAAATGAAACTTACAATAGCAAGATTTGGTGAGGAACTGAGGATAACGATCATAGACTGAATCATCTATAATGAAAATATATTATCCTGTTCACCCTTAGTGATAGGACAAACTATCAGGAATACAATTAACAGTCACTGCAGTGGACTCGTAAATCGCTCTGAGCTCTATGGAGCTTGTCATCTGAGGTCATCAGTCCCCTAGACTTAGAACTACTTAACCCTAACTAACCTAAGGACATCACAGTCATCCATACCCAAAACTGGATTCGAACCTGTGATCGTAGCAGGAGCGTCGTTTTGGACTGAAGCGCCTAGAACCGCTCGACCACAGCAGCCAGCGGTGGATGATACGTTGGAGCTTTGCGCGTGGATGTTCTCTCGTGGACTAAACAGGAACCTGCAATCCTGCAATCGTTTCAAGAGAGATCGCCTCATATGACCGGAATTTGCATACAACAAGCATATTAAACCATCTGGAGGCTACCTAAGGGAATGCGGGAGTGAACTCTTGCTCATGGTCAGGCACATTCAGAGGGACAACAGTCAAATATGCCGACTACACAGTGCGAAATACAAAATAAGAGAAAAATTCCCCATTTTCCTAACCTAGACGGATTTTATCAACGCAACGAATCCTGGCTAATGGCTTGTGGCCTCAATAATCAGTCCACATGTGGAAAAATTTAAAAAAAAGGTATAAAATCCAATCAATAATACAGGTATGAACCAAATCAGATAATTCCATGAAATTGATGGAAAGGATATATTTAAAGACCTTCATTAAATGGGAATTGATATTAATATATACTGTAAGCTAATATTCGCGTGGTATTCAGCGAGCAACTAACACGTGCGTGCACACTATGCGCATTTATACGGCTAGAGTTGACACTATCTTCCATAGCGAACTCAGTCTCACACATTACTGCATACGTAAGCCAAGGGCATGAATTTCCATGAGCATGAGAATAGCACCAGCATATCCCACCTACAGATGAAATTTACTGAAGGTGGACTACAAATCACTACAGAGAAACTACCTTAGTGGAGATGCAAATTCACGAAAACGGAAATAAATTTGAGATCTCGTTTTATCGACCAGCTGTACTGGACTAAGCGGACGTATAGCACATGAAGAACCCTGCTCTTCGTGGAGGATTACTAACATGTGATGGAAAAGAAATTACAAACCAGGAAAACATGAAATATTACCAATTATCAGCTTTGCTGCTTGATATCGAAATACGAACATGCAGTTTTGCCACTTTATCGAAACAACGAAATAGGTAAACATAATCCTGTAATAAAAACGGCTGTAACGCACAAGTCACACTAAATAATCCAAAGTATGTTGCGTAAGACCAATGGAGGGAATGGTTCTTACATCAGAAGTTGCGCCACTGGCGTCGAGAGCGTGTTTAGAATTGCGTTCAGCCGCGAGACATATGACTAGTGAGACAGGTCAGCTACCATAAGCTATCATCAGTTACTCAGGGTAAGTGAAAAATTATATTGGCTTTCCAATAAATACACGAGCGTGGAATAGCTAGCATAAACCTGCTGTATTGCTAAAATGGAATACAAAGAACACTACCAGTGCGGAAGCTCTCGGGGCTTTGTTAATATTACTAGCTGAAGATCACCATTCCCACGGTATGTATTTGTTCTAGTCTTCTGTGCCTCAGTCGACCTCCTGCACCTCCACACTCAGTCCATCTCCTCCTGCTCTTCTCTTTGTCTATCTCCTCTTTCCACTGTCTTGGTCAATCTGTTCTTCCTCCCCCCCCCCTCCACTGACCATCTGCTCCGTCCCCCCTGTTTCCACCTCCCCCATCATTTCTCTGCCCATCTCCTTCTAAATCCTCTCTGTGTGTATTTCCTCCTACCCCTCTCCCCATTCATCTCCGCCTCCTACTTTTCTCTATCAATCCTCTCTTCTCCCCATTTCTCTGCTCATTCCCCCCCCCCTCCTCTCTCCCTCTCTTTCCATCTCCTCCTCCCTTCTCCTGTCTGTCCACCTCCTCCTCACATTTCCCACCACATTTTCACGCTCACCCCAACAGAGGGCTGGTGATTCTCAGCCTCAGAGTATTTCTTTCCATATTGTCACTAATGTACGAGTGTATACCAAATTCAGTTGAAATCGTTCTCTAGGTTAAGGATGAGCTTTTTATACTTCGTCTTGCCCACGTAAGTACTTGCCACATATATTTCTGATATATTTAACATACACTACTGGCCATTAAAATTGCTACACCAAGCAGAAATGCAGATGATAAACGGGTATTTATTGGACAAATATATTATACTAGAACTGACATGTATTTACACTTTCACGCAATTTGGATGCATAGATATTGAGAAATCAGCACTGAGAGCAACCACCTCTGGCCGTAATAACGGCCTTGATACGCCTGGGCATTGAGCAAACAGAGCTTGGATGGCGTGTACAGGTACAGCTGCCCATGCAGCTTCAACACCATACCACAGCTCATCAAGAGTAGTGACTGGCGTATTGTGACGAGCCAGTTGCTCGGCCAACATTGACCCGACGTTTTCAATTGGTGAGAGATCTGGAGAATGTGCTGGTCAGGGCAGCAGTCGAACATTTTCTGTATCCAGACAGGCTCGTACAGCACCTGCAACATACGGTCGTGCATTATCCTGCTGAAATGAAGGGTTTCGCAGGGATCGAATGAAGGGTAGAGCCGCGGGTCGTAACAAATCTGAAATGTAACGTCCACCGTTCAAAGAGCCGTCAATGCGAACAAGAGGTGACCAAGACGTATAACCAATGGCACCCCATACCATCATGTAGGGTGATACGCCAGTATGGCGATGACGAATACACGCTTCCAATGTGCGAAGTCGCCAAACACGGATGCGACCATCATGATGCTGTAAACAGAACCTGGATTCATCCGAAAAAATGTCGTTTTGCCATTCGAACAGACAGGTTCGTCGTTGAGTACACCATCGCAGGCGCTCCTGTCTGTGATGCAGCGTCAAGGGTAACCGCACCCATGGTCTCCGAACTGATAGTACATGCTGCTGCAAACGTCGTCGAACTGTTCGTGCAGATCGGCAGATCGTTGTTGTCTTGCAAACGTCCCCATCTGTTGACTCAGGGATCGAGACGTAGCTTCGCGATCCGTTACATCCATGCGGATAAGATGCCTGTCATCTGCTAGTGATACGAGGTCGTTGGGATCCAGCACGGCGTTCCTTATTACCCTCCTGAACCCACCGATTCCATATTCAGCTAACAGTCATTGGATCTCGAACAACGCGAGCGGCAATGTCGCGATACGATAAACCGCAATCGCGAAAGGCTACAATCCGACCGTTATCAAAGTCGGAAACGTGATGGTACACATTTCTCCCCCTTACACAAGGCATCACCACAACGTTTCACCCGGCAACGCCGGTCGACTGCTGTTTGTGTATGAGAATTGGGTTGGAAACTTTCCTCATGTCAGCACGTTGTAGGTGTCGCCACCGGCGCCAAACTTGTGTGAATACTCTGAAAAGCTATTCATTTGCATATCACAGCATCTTCGTCCAGTCGGTTAAATTTCGCGTCTGTAGCACGTCATCTTCGTGGTGTAGCAATTTTAATGGCCAGTAGTGTATGTCACACGCCTTTGTACACATAGTTCACCTGCATTTCGAGCGAAATTCGCCCTGCGGTTTCATTTTCATGCAGCTCAAATTTTCGTAAGTCCTATCTCCTGAGCTATGGGTCTTATAGTGATATAATTTTCCATGGACACCCAGTGGCATATTTGGCTACTGTATGCGAAATGTGTCGTGTGGAGAGTTAGTGGTAAAGAGGTAATAAATAAAAACGCCATGCTTCAAGCAACAGTTGTACTTCATGGACAGCGAAAATGTAGTAAACGATAATTTTTTTTTCATTTCCTCGTTTTGTGGTGATCGTCAGCGATAAAAAGTTTCGTTAAGGGTTGAAAATATGTGTAAAGCTCGTTTCAAGTACCTTAGTTCTGTCATTCCCAAATGCTGGATGTCTAAAGTGTGGGTATTCTCGCGTTTTGGGGTACGCTGCCTTTTCACCTCCACCGCCACCCCTCCGATAGGTGGGTTGTTCTTACCCCAAAAGTAATTCTTTCTGCGCAGTAAACGACACCTGAACCAAGTTTGGTTGAAGTCGGTCCAGTGGCTTCGGAGGAGTTGTGGAGCATATATTCATACATACATTCGCACATTCGTTTTTATAATGGATAACATCAATGAAACTGGTATTACAGCCGAATTTCGTTCGTCTTTTGGCTTCGACAAACCGAAAGTCGGTTTCGGCGAAGTGCGGAGCTCACGTTAAGCAGTGCCGCCACGACTTGCCACCTGAGAGACGTATAAACGACGGAGCAAGTCCGGCGGGCTTTAAGTACGGTCTGGCCACCAGGTTTATGCTGGCCGGCAGTAACCTCGCTGCCTGCTCGCGGCGTCCACCGCCTCGCTATCGTCGCAGTGGACGCCGTTCACCCGTTTAGGGCTTGCCGGCCTCGCTATCTCGACTCTGAGCTAGAACGTTACTGCCCCACACCTGCGTCAGCACTACAGCACTTTATGTGACTTCCAGGAGACGGAAATCGCGCAGTCGTTAAGATGCCTACGCGCTATTTACAACCTCGAATCTTTCTTCCGCAGATTAACATAGAGCAAAGGCGAAAATATTTGGATACGGTATGAACTTAATGCTGGTGAAATTAGGCTGCGTTTACGTCACGCCGGCACCTGTTACTAAAAAACGCTCATACTCTGACTTCAGAAGAAAACTTACTTACGTAATATTCGTTTATTGCAGATAATACAGATGCCACACATTCTTTAGCAGATCGTTAACATTAAAAAATTACGGTCACGATGATATCTGTCTTCTTGCGGTGACTGTCAGAACAACTTAGACTCCTATAGTCGAGTAGCTGGGATTTTGAAGAAAAGTAAACCATGACCACATTATGGTTCAAATGGCTCTGAGCACTATGGGACTTATCATCTAAGGTCATCAGTCCCCTAGAACTTAGAACCACTTAAACCTAAATAACCTAAGGACATCACACACATCCATGCCCGAGGCAGGATTCGAACCGGCGACCCTAGCGGTCGCGCGGTTCCAGACTGAAGCGCCTAGAACCGCTCGGCCACAACGGTGGTGGTGGTGGTTAGTGTTTAACGTCCCGTCGACAACGAGGTCATTAGAGACGGAGCGCAATCTCGGGTTATGTAAGGATTGGGAAGGAAATCGGCCGTGCCCTTTCAAAGGAACCATCCCGGCATTTACCTGAAACGATTTAGGGAAATCACGGAAAACCTAAATCAGGATGGCTGGAGACGGGATTGAACCGTCGTCCTCCCGAATGGGAGTCCAGTGTGCTAACCACTACGCCGCCTCGCTCGGTCGGCCACAACGGCCGGCACCTCGTTATGGATCGAAAGATTTATAGGAAGGGAGTTCAATAAGTAATGTGACACTTTCTTTCTGAAAGTAGGTTTGTTTTATTCAGTATTCCAATACATCATATTACTCGCCGGTCTTTTGGCTATGAAATCATACTCTTCAACATCAACTCCGTTCAATGCAATGGCCTTACGCCAACTTACTGGAAGGATCTGTATGCTCGCACGGCTCGACGCCGGAGCCTACGTATCGGTGCATCAACATCCCCCCAATCATCCGCGTACTGATTCCGCAGAGTGCATCTTTCTTCGAGCCAAACACATGGAAGTTGGAAGGTGCGACATCCGGGCTTTGAGGTCGTTGAGGAATAGCAGTCCACTGACGTTTTGTGAGCTCCTCTCTGGTGAGCAGACATCTGGGAAGCCTTGTCATGGAAAAGGAGAAATTTGTTTCCATTCGTTGATCATCCTGAGTGAGAGTTTCCGAACGCTGCTACACTGTGCTTGACACTGCTCTGTGAGGCAGGCCGGCACGCGGGTGATCAGGTTGGTTTTCTCCCGGGGTCCCGGGTTCGATTCCCGGCGGGGTCAGTGATTTTTTCTGCCTCGTGGTGGCTGGGTGTTGTGTGATGTCCTTAGGTTAGTTAGGTTTCAGTAGTTCTAAGTTCTAGGGGACTGATGACCATAGATGTTAAGTCCCATAGTGCTCAGAGCCATTTGAGGTTGGTTTCCACGACCTTGTTGTGACACCGACAGACGGCTCGTGCAACGGCTCACCGTGCTTTTGTTCACTGCCACATTCTACAGGCACCTATGAATATCTGTAATGTTCTGGTTTTCCACCAAAAGAAACTCAATGACAGCTCTCTGCTTGGAACGCAGTTCCGTTAAAGATGCCATTTCGAAGGCTACGTGTCGGAACTTCGTGAAACTATATCGGATGATACGGAAACATTCCACGAAATCTCATATAATATTCACCATATTCCCAATGTAAATTGACCGAGAAAAAGTTGGTTGCATTACTTACTGAAGGCCCTTTGTGCCTTAAGTGAAATGGTAGTACATCGTAGTTTGTTTAGTAAGTTACGACTTGGTGCAACTTCGAATGCAAATACGATGGAAGTTATCTGTTTATTCGAATGTTGCCACCTTAAACAGCTTTAAATGCTAAGCACATGAACAGTATACCGTTCCTGGTTTCCAACGTTGCACTATTTACTTAGTAGAGCGCGTGCAAACAAGTAGATAATAGTCGAGTCGCAGCCTTGAATAGTAGCAGTTACTGAGTGGTGGAGTGAGGCTGTTCTGTCAGGGCAGAATGAGCAGCTTTGACATCGGCAGAAACCGATATCATCCACTTATTTTACTCAAGCATTCAAATCAAGTTACGCCTTTGTGTGTATCGTTCAAATGCGTGAACTATAATAGGCTATATCGCGCACTGTAAACGTCGGGTACAGCATAAGCCTTCAGAAATTACTAGATAAGGAAATGAGACAACACAGAAACCAAAACAAACTACTCATATTCCATCATAATTACGCAGCTGCCCTAAACGGTGCTTTCCCAATTAAATGCTGATATGCTGCAAGCACTAATTACTGGAAAATCCACGTATTACCCTAGGTTTAGCGCACTCTAACGCCCATTTACTCCAACAATTAGAAAGAAATGCATGAGCGTAAATCGTTTTGGTACCAGTTGTGACACTGTAGTGGTAATTTACACAAAAACCAAAATCACATATTAATGAGGGAATATAATTACTGAAGATGGAGACTGCCTTCCACGAAATGCATTAGCCTAAGTGTAGACAAGATCGAAAGAGGTGGGTGAAGACATATTTGCACAATAAAGGTGTTAGTTGGTAACAGAAGTACTCATAGCTCGATAAGGCATACATTCTGTTAAGTAAGAGCGTGGTCGGCGTTACACGCAGGTGGTTAAAGATACCGCCCTAGTTCTTTCGCAACTCAACAGAGGGAAAAGTTTGTCCTTCATGCAGTGTCCGTAAAGCATTAGCTTTCTTTGAATTCTTGACTGAGATACAGTTTACGCTTTACATTTATCAGAGGTGTTTGACGCCACCTGCCAAACTTTGGTTCATCGACAAAAGTGAAGACTGGATACTGCAGGTGGACAATGATTCGAAGTATCGCAGCAGGCTTTGCAGGGACTGGTTCAAATGGTTCAAATGGCTCTGAGCACTATGCGACTTAACTGCTGAGGTCATCAGTCGCCTAGAACTTAGAACTACTTAAACCTAACTAACCTAAGGATATCACACACATCCATGCCCGAGGCAGGATTCGAACCTGCGACCGTAGCGGACGCTCGGCTCCAGACTATAGCGCCTAGAACCGCGCGGCCACTCCGACCGGCTGCAGCGACTTGATAAAGGAGAATGGTGAGCAGGTACTGGATTGGCCTTCGCAGTTACCTGACACTATTCCAATTGAAAATGCAGTGTCTTTCATTGAAAGAAAGTTGCAAGGGCAATGGGTCTTCAATCTGACGCAAATTCGACGCATTTGGAGGTCTCTTCCATGTGAACACGCGGGAAATTTGATTCCAAGGAAGCCTCGGAGAGACCAAGCAATTATTGACGGTGCGGGTGAAAGGGCAAGGTATCAGTAGTAACTGCATATTTCTTTCGTTCGTAGATGATATGTGTACATGTTCTAATTCGCTGTCAAATACATTCTTATAGCGAACCCGACCACCATGTAGCTCGACAGGACACGGAGCATACTGATATTGGGAAAATTAAGTGTAAGAACTCGGGAACTTTCTGGGAAAGTTATTCCTCTTATCGCGAGGAAAGTGTGTGTTTTACCTCAATTATTTACAGCTACAAAGTAATTTATTAGTCGAACTTTGAGCTGGCTGAAGGGAAACGAGTACAGTTATTTTTTTATAACACTATGGCAGATAATCTAGAGTGGAACATTGCAGAGATTTCACTACTAGGCTTGATTAAAGTATTGCGGAGAGATCGCGCATGACTTGCCTTGGGGGTCATTGCTGCTAACATCGAAGATCCAGTCCTACACCGTGCTGCAATCATAGACGAACGACGGCCGCCACTGGGTATTTCACACCTAAGGATGTGTTACTCTGAAGTCCTGAGTGTGCATCCCAAAAAGAGTTGTCATCACCAACTGAGGTGTAGAACCTCGTGTTGCGCCTATGGAAGTCAGACGGCAGCTAGCAGGTAACAGCATACGTTACTCACAATTCTAGCATGTTAACCGAATACATGGTAGCTTGGTAACTGTACGAGTACCTAGAGAATCAATCATAGTCTGAGAGAAATTTTTAAAGTGTAATTCACCTACATATGGTACTGGGAAACAACATTTTACGATGATTCAGTTATTTGAACAAGGTGTAATTTCCATATTTGTGAGTTTTATAAGATTGTTCATTTAATAAATTGCTGACAGCAAATATTAAGTTGTTATTGGTTCTGTGTAAAAGGCGTGGGATTGCGCCGTTTACTTCCGATAGCGGATTGGCAATGATACTCCGCAGACGAGTAGTTTGGGAACTAAGAATTGTTTTGTGAAGTCTAAGTGCAGTTCCGAGGTCAGCTTTCAACGTTTTCGGAGGTGCACGTTAGGAGCTGAATAAATATGATGACTTTATGGAATTATGAGTTAATCTTCACCGTGAAGTGCTGCAAACTGAACACGATCGAGTTAAAAATTAATCAAAATCTACGGTGTGTGTCATACAATCCATGACCGAGAACAGAAAATTCGTTGAGGTCCATTTGTGTAACGTTTGAGCGACATTCCTGTCACAGACAAATTCGCTTTTTAGTTCATTACGAGTTTGTGTGATTGCGTGTGAATTACGAAACTTTAACTTCTGATTAGCACGGACTTGGTGGTGATTTTGTATCAAACTACCATACTGAAGTCTTCACTCACAAAATATTTATCATTTACAGGCTCAGTTATCCTGAAATCGAAAATCTTCCATGCAACCTACAGATATAATTACTGCAGTTGGTTGTAACACGTTCCTATAACTCCTTAAATTATAGATTCTTATGTATTGTCCTCGAGGACGAGTGTTCATCAGAGACGGGGATATCGTCAGGAGTGGCCCAGAGAACGACCGCTGTTGTACTTTTATATAGGCCTATACGATTTGGCGGACAGAGCAGGCAGCAATCTTCGGTTGTTTGCTAGTAGTTCTCTGGTGTACGGTAACGTGTCGAAGTTGAGTGACTTTAGGAGGATATAAAATGACTTAGACAAAATTTCTGGTTGGTGCGATGAACGGCAGCTAGCTCCAAATGTAGAGAAATGTAATTTAATATGGATGAGTGGGAAAAACAAAGCCGTAATGTTCGGGTACAGCATTAGTAATGACCTACTTGGGACAGTCGCGTCGGTTAAATAAACCGAAGTGGAGTGGAACGAGCACTTGAGGGCTGTGGTAAGGAAGGAGAATGGTCTGGTCGGAAAACTTTAGGACAGCGTGCTTCACCTGTGAAGGAGACCCAGTATATGATGATAGTGCAACATACTATTGAGTACTGCTGGATTGTTTGGGATCCGTATGAGATCAGATTAATGGAAGACGTCGAAGCAGTTCAGAGGCGGGCTGCTAGATTTGTTATCGATGGGTACGAAGAACACGCAAGTGTAACGGAGATGCTTCGGGAACTGAAATGGGAATCTCTGGAGGGAGGGCAACATTCTTTTCGAGGAACACGTCTGAGGAAATTTAGAGAACCAGCGTTTGAAGCAGACTGCAGAAAAATTTTACTACCACCGTAAGGACCACGAAGAGAAGATAGGAAAAATTAGGCCTCATACGAAGACGTATAGATAGTCGTCTTTTCATCGCTCTTTTTGCCAATGGAACAGGAAAGGAAATGGCTTGCAGTGGCTTGTTAAGTACCTGTGTAGATGCACGTCTTGTCGAATCTAGCAACATTCATTCGTTTCTAACAGGGAAGGCGTGTTGACTAGACTGCAGAAGAAGAAATCACTGAAAGGTGAGTGGACGCTTTCTGTAGGGTGAACAAAGAAAACCACGTAGCTGCACAGCTTGTTCAGCACATAATAATGATATGCACTGAAGCATTCCACTGAAAGTTTGTCTGCCAGTGTTCTAGTGCCTGAGAGTATAGACTACAGCCTAGGACAAGCAACGCTGAGGTAGTCGATAAGTCAGTAGGCATGAGAATGTTTCCATTTGGATCGTAGTGAATATTAAATACATATCAACTGTGTCGAAATTGTGATTTTGTATAGGGAACCTAGTGGTACATATCAAAAGGCAGCTGTCTTTTTGTCGAATTAAAACAACCCTAACTAACATATTTTGACTTTCCATCGTATAGTAAGAACTCATCCATGTGGTTATTTGCAGTTACAAGCCAATTAATCTCTCTGTGCAACACTGTTTGTGATTTTCTGTATCACATAAGAACTTCGGCACTAGCAGCCTCATCTTCAGACGTACCTTGCATGCACACACGATCGATGTTAGGTATTATTTCTTTATTTCCCGGATCTCCACTGGCTGTAACCATCCATCTTCAATACGCGTAAGACTCGTGTTCACGACTTCACACAGAAAGTGACGCATAAGACGTCGGTAGCGGTGACGCATAACAGATCGGTTGTTGTTGTTGTTGTCTTCAATCTTCAGACGGGTTTGATGCAGCTCTCCATGCTTCTCTATCCTGTGCAAGCTTCTTCATCTCCCAGTACCTACTGCAACCTACATCCCTCTGAATCTGCTTAGTGTATTCATCTCTTGGTCTCCCTCCACGATTTTTACCCTCCACGCTCCCCCCAATGCTAAATTTGTGATCCCTTGATGCCTCAGAACATGTCCTACCAACCGGTCCCTTCTTTTTGTCTAGTTGTGCCACAAACTCCTCTTCTCACCATTTCTATTCAATACTTCATCATTAGTTATGTGATCTGCCCATCTAATCTTCAGCATTCTTCTGTAGCACCACATTTCGAAAGTTTATATTCTCTTCTTATCCAAACTATTTATCATCCATGTTTCACTTCCATACATGGCTACACTCCATACAAATACTTTCAGAAACGGCTTCCTGACACTTAAATCTATACTCTATGTTAACAAAATTCTCTTCTTCAGAAATGCTTTCCTTGCCATTGCCAGTCTACATTTTATATCTTCTCTACTTCGACCATCATCAGTTATTTTGCTTCCCAAATAGCAAAACTCCTTTACTACTTTAAGTCTCTCATTTCCTAATCTAATTCCCTCAGCATCACCAGATTTCATTCGACTACATTCCATTATCCTCGTTTCGCTTTTGTTGATGTTCATCTTATATCCTCCTTTCAAGACACTCTCCATTCCGTTCAACTGCTCTTCCAAGTCCATTGCTGGCTCTGACAGAATTATAATGTCATCGGCGAACCTCAAAGTTTTTATTTCTTCTCCATACCTACTCCGAATTTTTCTTTTGTTTCCTTTACTGCTTGCTCAATATACAGATTGAATAACATCGGGGAGAGGCTACATCCCTGTCTCATTCCCTTCCCAACCACTGCTTCCCTTTCATGCCCCTCGACTTTTATAAATGCCATCTGGTTTCTGTACAAATTGTAATTAGCCTTTCGCTCCCTGTATTTTACCCCTGCCACCTTTAGAATTTGAAAGAGAGTATTCCAGTCAACATTGTCAAAAGCTTTCTCTAAGTCTACAAATGCTTGAAACATAGGTTTGCCTTTCCTTAATCTTTTTTCTACGATACGTAGTAAGGTCAGTATTGCCTCACGTTTTCCAATATTTCTACGGAATCCGAATTGATCTTACCCGAGGCCGGCTTCTACCAGTTTTTCCATTCGTCTGTAAAGAATTCGTGTTAGTATTTTGCAGCTGTGACTTATTAAACTGATAGTTCGGTAATTTTCACATCTGGCAACACCTGCTTCCTTTGGGATTGGAATTATTATATTCCTCTTGAAGTCTGAGGGTATTTTGCCTATTTCATACATCTTGCTCACCAGATGGTAGAGTTTTGTCAGGACTGGCTCTCCCAAGGCTGTCAGTAGTTCTAATGGAATGTTGTATATTCCCGGGGCCTTGATTCAACTCATGTCTTTCAGTGCTCTGGCAAACTCTTCCCGCAGTATCTTATCTCCCATTTCATCTTCATCTACATCCTCTTCCATTTCCATAATATTGTCCTCAAGTACATCGCCCTTGTATAGACCCTCTATATACTCCTTCCACCTTTCTGTTTTCCCTTCTTTGCTTAGAACTGGGTTTCCATCTGAGCTCTTGATATTCGTACAAATGATTCTCTTTTCTCCAAAGGTCTCTTTAATTTTCCTGTAGGCAATATCTATCTTACCCCTAGTGAGATAACCCTCTACATCCTTACAGTTGTCCTATAGCCATCCCTGCTTAGCCATTTTGCACTTCCTATCGATCTCATTTTTGAGACATTTGTATTCCTTTTTGCCTGCTCCATTTACTGCATTTTTATATTTTCTCCTTTCATCAATTAAATTCAAGATCGGTAGCGTACCCTAAACGCGTTATTGATTTTCATGTTTTCACAGTGCACGTTAGCTAACCTGTGACTATACCTAACATCGATCAGATATACACGGCCGAGTCACATTAGTGTGAAAACCGCCTTCGTTCAACGTAAACATGGAATAACGATTCACAGACACCAGGTGGCATTACCAGCAGACGAACGTATATAGAACGTTTCGCGAGGACGCAGAAAACAAAGCAGTCGTTGTTGCCGTGAGGAAACGGAGCGATGTATCTCAATTTCAAAAGGACATGATAATTTGCTTTCGGAGCATGAGTGGAAGCATTTCGGACACTGCTAAATTTGTGAATTGTTCGCGTGCCGATGTAGTTGAAGTATGTCGAACACGGCAAAACGGCGCTGACGAAGATCGGCGCCGACGCAACTATGATGCACGACGTGCCACAGAGGACAGGGGTGAACGACGGTTGCGGACATGTGCACAGGGGAATAGATACGCAACAGTTGAGCAACTGATCACTCAAATGAACCGAAAGCTACCAACCGAGTCTCCTCAATGACCGTCAGCGAACGTCGCTGTGTGTGTGCCTCCGCAGCTGGCACCTGGTTCATGCACGCGAGCTGACTGCTGTTCATCGGCGAGAAAGGCTGGAATTGCGTGCCAGTACCGCAGCAGGCTGTCCACTGACTGACGCCAGGTAGCCTTTACACATGAACCACGTTCTATGCTCCATCGGACAATGGCCATTGGCATGTACGGCGTGATACGCATGAAAATAAACGATCCAGCCTGGAGAAGGGAACATTATGGTGTGGGGAATGTTTTCGTGGCATTCCCTGGGTGATCTCATCGTTCAGGAAGGCACAATGGATGAAAACAATTACGCATATATCGTTGTGCACTATGTGCACCCATGTATGCAGTTTATTTTTCCTCGGCACGGAGACATCTAGAGCTGGACATTGCGACGTGCCAGAACAGCTTGCAGTCTACGTGCTTGGTTCGGACCCTGATGAGATTTCGTTACTGCCCTGGCCACCAAACGCCCCGGATTTAAATCCAGACGGGAATATCGATAAAGCTGTTCGTGCCATGGATCCTCAACCGAGAAACCCTGTGCAACTGGCCACACACTGGAGTCAGCACGGTTCCGTGGCATTGTCGGTATCTTCCACAACCTGACTGACTCCCTTCTTGCACGCCTCACAGCGGTCCCTGCTGCAGGACTTGATTGTGCAGGCTTTTGACATTAATGTGACTGAGCAGTGTTTGCATTACAAGATGCACTTAAAGACGTGATTGGTAACCCATAAATCTATTACGCAATAAAGAAATTAACAACCAGCGTAATTTAATGTGTAGTCGCGAAACTGCAACAAACTTAGGTATGATCGCACAACTTGTACACCGAATCAATTTATTTACTGTTAACTGCGATTATTACACTCAATTGAGTTATTTTACTTTAAATAAAAATAGTTACGCGAGGAACTTTCAAATGTTGCGTCAAAAGTAAGTCAGATACAGGCATATAAACCCACCGTGTTCAACAGGGCAATTAGAGACGAAGCGGCATGAAAGGCTCGGTTTTATTGTGTTCAAGAGCATTTAGTGAATCATTTGTCAACTTTATTTACAATACAATACTTGAAGGTACCACTGGCAACTTAAAAATGCAAGCAGTTGAAATCAAACTATTATACTGTTTTACTTGAATCATCTTTGGGTTCTTGGTGAAGGACTGTAAATTAACTAAACAAACACCCTTTTTGGCCTTGTTTCACACATTTTATTATTGTTACTGCACAACCTAGGTTTCGGTTTATAAGCCCATTTCCAAGTACATTACAGATTCTCAAATATGATAATTCAAAGATTATCATCATGATAAGGCAAAGATAGTCATCTGAACTACTTCATGTATCGATCCATGGCTTTATGTAAAATTACTTAATTGACCTTTTTTTACAAATTACACATGGAATTACACAATTCAGTAACGTGACTATACATACCTGGGAATAAAGCTATACAACAGCCAAGAACTTCTTATCTAGTGATGGATTGAGGCCCAAAGTTTAACTTCTATCTTGAAGTTGTGATACGATCTAAAAGAGGTGAATAATTGACTTGGATTTTCTCATTTAATAATAGGTGTTGGGATGCACACATCTGTTTTTTTTAATTTCTGCCGGCCGGAGTGGCCGTGCGGTTCTAGGCGCTACAGTCTGGAACCGAGTGACCGCTACTGTCGCAGGTTCGAATCCTGCCTCGGGCATGGATGTGTGTGATGTCCTTAGGTTAGTTAGGTTTAATTAGTTCTAAGTTCTAGGCGACTGATGACCCCAGAAGTTAAGTCGCTTAGTGCTCAGAGCCATTTGAACCATTTTTTTTTTTAAATTTCTAAAATTTCTCAATGGTTCAGTTTAGCCCCATTTTCCTCTGTGTGTAAGGCTTGCGCATCTATTATGTATCTGTGGTTATTGTTAAGGCAATGTTCTGCAAAGGGCGAATCAGGCTTCTTCAATCTACAGCTTCCATGATGTTATTTAATCCTGGTGGCGATTGACCTGCCCGTCTGTCCAGTGTAGCAAGACTGACAATGTGATTTTATAAACACCACTTTTTGTGATGGCTGGTTTACTGTATTTTGCATTTAACAAGTAACTACCTATTGTCTGAGGGACATAGAAAAACACAGAGAAACCCTTTGCCTTACGGATCGATACATTAAGATATTGTTCTTCGCAGGCTCTCTGATAACAACATTTCTTTTCTAACGTATGGAGCCTGCTAATGTCCCTCATTATCCAAATATTAAAACATTTCTTCGCTGTCATGTAGTTTTTTATTTACTAATATGCGACTTTTTCTAACAGAGCGTTTTGAGGTCCGATCTTAACTCTACGTCGAAGACTGGACTCAAAAGCTGAACAAAGAACAAGTTTATAATATCGCTGAAGCCACACAAGACACACATATCACGTATGACAGATGAGTCTAGAAATCTCTTGTCGCTAGCTCTCTATGCAAATCTAGGCGCACTCCTAACTACAAGCGGTGTTCAGTAAGTAATGCAACACATTTTTCATATTTTTTTGCCAACTTTGATTCAAAAATTTGGCATTTGTTGTGGAACATCGGGGAATATTCCCGTTTCAGTCCCTATAGTTTCATTAAGTTCCGATAGGTGGCGGTGCTATACGTGGACTTCAAAATGGCGTCAGTAACCGAGTGCGTACCAAGCAAAGAGCTGTCGCAGAGTTTCTTTGGCGGAGAACCAGAGCATGACAGGTATTCACAGGCTATTGCAAAATGTGAATCGCTCGACGAGACGTCCGTCGTCATCGTAATAAGGTCGTGCACTCCTGCGTGTCTGGCCGCACACAATTGTGACCCTTGCAGCCTTGGAATGTGAGGACACTCTCGTTCAAAGTGCTCGACAGACCACAGTCAAACATGTCGCTGCTCAACTCGACGTCTCTGTTGGTAGTGCTGAGACACTGGTCCGCCATTTGGAGTATTCTAACCTGTGTGCCCGCTTAGTTGTTCGCCGCCTAACAAAATATATAAGTGGCAACAGGATTTCCAGCATGTTATAAATCCCTCCAAATCCTTGAACGCCATGCTCTCTGCCTCGCCTATCGCATCCATCTCCCCTCCCCCACGCGGATCCTGTATGATCTCATTCCATTCCCCCACCTCCTCCTTTTCCTTGAAAGGATACGGATCCTGTACACCTCCCGAAAACTCGATCCTCCTCACCCACTTGTCTCGCCCATCCTCTCCCACCCCGCCCGCTGCCGCGCCGGTATTCCCACGTCCAACCCGGTCTCCATCTCTCCAACCTCCTTACCCTCTCCCAAGGTGGCTTCCGCCAGCTCCCCCTCCCTGATGATGTCCTTCTCCCCTCCATCTACCCCTCCTACCAACTTTGAACCTGCCCCACCCCCCACTTTCGGTGTCCTTTCCTT
Organism: Schistocerca nitens; assembly: GCF_023898315.1. Classification (NCBI taxonomy): domain Eukaryota; kingdom Metazoa; phylum Arthropoda; class Insecta; order Orthoptera; family Acrididae; genus Schistocerca; species Schistocerca nitens. The sequence goes on from NC_064617.1 coordinate 404,241,964, forward strand.
TAGGCACCCTCCCTCCCTTCTCTTCCCTTCCTTTCTCTTTCCTTTTCTCCTGTCCCCTCCCTCGACCCCTCTTCCCCCAGGATTCCCCTCCCCCTTCTTCCCTCCCCCTCTCCCCCCTGCCCGTGGCATCAGTGCTCTCCCCTCTCGCTCTCCCACTCCCGCTCCTCCTCCTCCTCCTCTCTTGGCAGGTCCTCGGACTCGTACACGCTCAGTGAACATTCGCGCGCCGGAGATCATCGCCGTCAGTGCTTCGTGTGTGTGCCTTCGTTTGTGTGTAGTGTTGTTCGCCGTCACGCCACCACCGTTCACGTGCTGTCGCCATCATCCATGTTTTGTGCACCGTGTCGCCTAGTGTTAGTGATGTTTCTCGTCCAGCGTGAACGGCTCCATGTTTTTTCGATTTTTAGTGTCTACATTTTTTGCCCACCGTTTTTACTGTCTACTCTGTGCCATCTTTATGTATTACTTGTTGTCGACCTCAAGGCTGAAGAGCGGCGTATTGTGCTGCTGACAGCCCGCCTTTGTATAAGGTGTTTAAAATCATAATAACGAAAAAAAAAATTCCAGCATGTTACGAGGATGATAGTAACAGTTTCAGTCGAATAGTGTCACGAGTCGTTGAAATATGGGTTTATCAGTGGTAACTGGAAACAAAGCGTCAGTCCATGGAGTGGAGTCACACCGCCCCTCCATTAAAGAAAAAGTTCAAAGCCGCACCCTCAGCCGATAAGACAGTGGCGATGGTCTTCTAAGACTCCGAATGGGTTACTCTGTTTGTTGTCCTCCCTCACGGTACAATCGTCATGAAATTGAAGAATCGATTTCAGCTCGTTCGTTGCCACAAAAATGCAAATCATCTTCTTCTTCATAATAACGCAAGCCCTCACACAAGCCTGCACATCCGAAAGAACTCAGTAAACTTCATTGTACTGTTCTTCCTCATCTACACAACAACAGCCTGGATCTCAGATCTTCCGTCTTACATATGTTTAATGCAATGAAGCAAGCACTCCGCAGGAAACAGTGTGAGGATGATGTAGAGGCTATTGATGCAGCACAGCGTTGGCTCCGACGTCGACCAGTAGACGATTATGATTTGTATGGCGGCTGTGCAGTGCACTCTACAGATGTACAAAGTAAGTTATCTGGCCGTAATGTGGGTAATGATTTATCTGATCACAGTCTTTCTTACCCATTTACATGAAGATCGCCTTGTCGCACTTTGAATGAATTACCGCTCAAAGTATTCGGCACTTTTATTTGAACGCCCTGTGTGGTATCTGGGCCGTACTTCATGAACAATTGCTCTACCAATATCATCTATTGCCCGTTCCGGCCCTAAGGCCACAGGATCATCAGGTCAAAAGGCGGTTCTGTTAGTAGCTATTGCAAGAGTATGCCGCAGATCCAAAGTCAGCATCCTATATTTTATTTACCAATGAAGCAGCCTTCACAAAAGATGGTGTTGTAAATTTCTGTAACCATCGTGGATGGACAGATGTACATTCCCAAGCAATTCAGGAGAAAGAGCGTACTTGGCGATAGATTAGTAGGGTCACATGTACTACCACAGAGGTTAACTGTGGCGCATTATCTGGACTTTCTAATTAATGTGTTGCCTAGTTTGCTGAAGGCTGTGTCATTGTACAACAAATACATATTTGGTTCACGCATGATGGATCACCAGCACGCTTTCGTTGCAATGTGCACGAACATCTGACGCAGACTTTCAGCACCGCTGGATTGGTCGGTGATTAGGAAGGGGGGTTGGTGGGAGGTACAACGTGGCCTGCTCGTTCTCCAGCCCACAAACCCCTAGACATTTGGTTACGGAGACACTTCAAGGAATTGGTCTACGCCACACCAATCGACGAAGTGCGGACATTACAGGGTCGTGTCTTCAATGGGTGCCAGCAGTTACAACAACCAAGTACACTTCAAAGGGTGTAGAGGGGTGCATTGCTACGAGTGGATGCCACGTTGAATAACTCCTGTAAACACGTGTTTACGGCAGAAAGAATGAATTTCTGGATCCAAGTTTATCGGACTTATTTCTCTTGTTTCGATGAGTACTACCATCTCTGCAAGTTATCGGCTTTTGTTATTCATTAATTAATAAGCTACAGCAACTATGTCCGTCATGCATAATTGCATTACATATCCTTGGGATTTATTGGTGTTTAGGATGCTCAATCAGATCACCTTAAAGTCTCCATCTACATCTACATCTACATACATACTCCGCAAGCCACATAACGGTGTGTGGCGGAGGGCCCTTTACGTGCCACTGTCATTACCTCCCTTTCCTGTTCCAGTCGCGTATGGTTCGCGGGAAGAACGACTGCCAGAAAGCCTCCGTGCGACTTGTATCTTCTAATTTTACATTCATGATCTCCTCGGGAGGTGTAAGTAGGGGGAAGCAATATATTTGATACCTCATCCAGAAACGCACCCTCTCGAAACCTGGACAGCAACCTACACGGCTATGCAGAGCCCCTTTCTTGCAGAGTCTGCCACTTGAGTTTGCTAAACATCTCCGTAACGCTATCACGGTTACCAAATAACCCTGGATCTTCTCTATCTCCTCCGTCAACCTAACCTGGTACAGATCCCACAATGATGAGCAATACTCAAGTATAGGTCGAACAAGCGCTTTGTAAGCCACCCCTTTGTTGATGGACTACATTTTCTAAGGACTCTCCTAATGAATCTCAACCTGGTACCCGCCTTACCAACAATTAATTTTATATGATCATTCCACTTCAAATCGTTCCGCACGTATACTCCCAGATATTTTACAGAAGTAACTGCTACCAGTGTTTGTTCCGCTATCATATAATCATACAATAAAAGATCCTTCTTTCTATGTATTCGCAATACATTACATTTGTCTATGTTAAGGGTCAGTTGCCACTCCCTGCACCATGTGCCTATCCGCTGCAGATCTTCCTGCATTTCGCTGCAATTTTCTAATGCTGCAACTTCTCTGTATACTACAGCATCATCCGCGAAAAGCTGCATGGAACTTCCGACAGTATCTACTAGGTCATTTTTATACATTGTGAAAAGCAATGGTCCCTTAACACTCCCCTGTGGCACGACAGAGGTTGCCTTAACGTCTGTAGACGGCTCTCCATTGAGAACAACATGCTGTCTTATATTTGCTAAAAACTCTTCAATCCAGCCAAACAGCTGGTCTGATATTCCGTAGGCTCTTACTTTGTTTATCAGGCGACAGTGAGGAACTGTATCGAACGCCTTCCGGAAGTCAAGGAAAATAGCATCTACCTGGGAGCCTGTATCTGATATTTTCTGGGCCTCATGAACAGGTAAAGCGAGGAGGGTCTCACACGAAAGCTGTTTCCGGAATCCATGTTGATTCCTACAGAACAGATTCTGGGTTTCCAGAAACGACATGATACGCGAGCAGCAAACATGTTCTAAAATTCTGCAACAGATCGACGTCAGAGATATAGGTCTATAGTTTTGCGCTTCTGCTCCACGACCCTTCTTGAACACTGGGACTACATGTGCTCTGTTCCATTATTTGAAACCTTCCGTTCCTCTAGAGACTTGCGGTACGTCGCTGTTAGAAGAGAGGCAAGCTCTTTCGCGTACTCTGTGTAGAATCAAATTGGTATCCCGTCAGGTCCAGTGGACTTTCCTCTGTTGAGTGATTCCAGTTGCTTTTCTATTCCTTGGACACTTATTTCGATATCAGCCATTTTTTCGTTTGTGCGAGGATTTAGAGAAGGAACTGCAGCGCGGTCTCCCTCTGTGGAACAGCTTTGGAAAAAGCTGTTTAGTATTTCAGCTTTACGCGTGTCATCCGCTGTTTCAATGCCATCATCATCTAGGAGTGTCTGGATATGCTGTTATGCTGTTTCGAGTCACTTACCGATTTAACGTAAGACCAGAACTTCCTAGGACATTCTGTCCAGTCGGAAGATAGAATTTGCTTTCTAATTCACTGAAAGCTTCACGCATAGCCTTCCTTACGCTAACTTTGACATCGTTTAGCTTCTGTTTGTCTGAGAGGTTCTGGCTGCGTTTAAACTTGCAGTTAAACTCTATTTGCTTTCGCAGTAGTTTCCTAACTTTGTTGTTGAACCACGGTGGGTTTTTCCCGTCCCTCACAGTTTTACTCGACACGTATGTGTATAAAACGCATTTTACGATTGCCTTGAACTTTTTCCATAAACACTCAACATTGTCAGTGTCGGAACAGAAATTTTCGTTTTGATCTGTTAGGTAGTCTGAAATCTGCCTTCTATTATTCTTGCTAAACAGATAAATCTTCCTCCCTTTTTTTATATTCCTATTTACTTCCATATTCAGGGATGCTGCAACGGCCTGATTCCCTGTTCTGCGCTTACAGAGTCGAAAAGTTCGGGTCTGTTTGTTATCAGTAGGTCCAAGATGTTATCTCCACGAATCGGTTCTCTGTTTAATTGCTCGAGGTAGTTTTCGGATAGTGCACTCAGTATAATGTCACTCGATGCTCTGTCCCTACCACCCGTCCTAAACATCTGAGTGTCCCAATCTATATATGGTAAATTGAAATCTCCACCTGAGACTATAACATGCTGAGAAAATTTATGTGAAATGTATTCCAGATTTTCTCTTAGTTGTTCTGCCACTAATGCTGCTGAGTCGGGAGGTCGGTAAAAGGAGCCAATTATTAACCTAGATCGGTTGTAGAGTGTAACCTCCACCCATAATAATTCACAGGAACTATGCATTTCTATTTCACTACAGGATAAACTACTACTAACAGCGACAAACACGCCACCACCGGTTGCATGCAATCTATCCTTTTTAAACACCGTCTTTGCCTTTGTAAAAATTTCGGCAGAACTAATCTCTGGCTTAAGCAAGCTTTCCGTACCTATAACGATTTCAGCTTCGGTGCTTTGTATCAGCGCTTGAAGTTCCGGTACTTTAACGATGCAGCTTCTACAGTTTACAATCACAATATCGATTGCTGCTTGGTCCCCGCATGTCCTGACTTCGCCCCGCATTCTTTGAGGCTGTTGCCCTTCCTGTACTTGCCCGAGGCCATCTAACCTAAAAAAAAAAAAAAAAAAAACCAGTCAACGCCACACAACCCCTGCTATCCGTGTAGCTGCTTGCTGTTTATAGTGGACTTCTGACCTATCCAGCGGAACCCGAAGCCCCAGCACACTATGGCGCAAGTCGAGGAATCTGCAGCCCACATGGTCGCAGAACCGTCTCAGCCTCTGATTGAGACCCTCCACTCGGCTCTGTACCAAATGTCCGCAGTCAGTCCTGTCGACGATGCTGCAGATGGTGAGCTCTGCTTTCATCCCGCTAGCTAGACTGGCAGTCTTCACCAAATCAGATAGCCGCGGGAAGCCAGAGAGAATTTCCTCCGATCCATAGCGACACACATCATAGGTGCCGACATGAGGGACCACCTGCAGATGGGTGCACCCTGTACCCTTCATGGCATCCGGAAGGACCCTTTCCACATCAGGAATGACTCCTCCCGGTATGCACACGGAGTGCACATTGGTTTTCTTCCCCGCTCTTGCTGCCATATGCCTAAGGGGCCCCATTACGCGCCTGACGTTGGAGCTCCCAACTACCAGTAAGCCTACCCTCTGCGAACGCCCGGATCTTGCAGACTGAGGGGCAACCTCTGGAACAGGACAAGCAGCTATGTCCGGCTGAAGATCAGTATCAGCCAGAGACAGAGCCTGAAATTGGTTCGTCAGACAAACTGGAGAGGCCTTCCGTTCAGCCCTCCGGAATGTCTTTCGCCCCCTGCCGCACCTCGAGATGACCTCCCACTCTACCATGGGTGAGGGGTCAGCCTCAATGTGGGCAGTATCCCGGACAGCCACAGCCGTAGTCCGATCGGGGGATGCGTGGGACGTTTCTCTGCCTCGTGATGACTTGGTGTTGTATGATGTCCTTAGGTTAGTTAGGTTTAAGTAGTTCTAAGTTCTAGGGGACTGATGAAGATAGATGTTAAGTCCCATAGTGCTCAGATCCATTTGAACCATTTGATGCGTGGGACGAGCTGGCCGTCCCCGACAAATCCCCATCCGGACCCCCACAGTGATGCCCATTGGCAACAGCTTCAAGCTGCGTGACCGAAGCCAACACTGCCTGAAGCTGGGAGCGAAGGGACGCCAACTCAGCCCGCATCTGAACACAGCAGTCACAGTCCCTATCCATGCTAAAAACTATTGTGCAAAGAACGTCGGAACCAATCTACAGAGCACAAACAATTCGACACACAATTTAAACGGTTATTAAAATACAAGGTTGCCTAGTAGATGCCGTAATGCAGCTACTTGCGCATTGCTGACACACTGCTCGGCAGCAGAAGCAGACTACGCGATTTTACACTATTCAGGTACTAAAGAGCGATGCTACAACTCTCAAATACTATAATACGCCCGAAATTTATGAATTAAACAATGAAAGTACCCAAAAAACACGCAAAGAAATTAAGAATTAAACTATGTAACAAGTAAGTAAGCTAGGAGTATACGACTTGCTGCTGGCAGGTGCTTATCCAACGGCGGCAGGGAGCACATAAACTAAATGAAGAAAATCAGGCCTTTGAATCCAGGAGGTCGGCAAGTATCGCCATTAAGACGTCATACCGAAGCTTGTCTGCTGCAGGAATCCATGAACATAAAAAAGAATGGATCTTTATACGTAACACTGTGCGCGCTTTCAATCCGAGCAGCATTTCAAGTGCTGTTCTTCGTGGGTCCGTTTAGCGAGAGTATCCCAGCCACTGGAATTTGTAAACTGATGTGATACACCTGTGGCAGGTCCGCTTAAGAATAGTTCCATTGCTCGTGCCATCTTTTCGCGCTTCTTCCTTCCTCTTTAGCCTAGGTAGTTTATGCTTCCATTGTCCCCTACAAGATATTTAGAGGGCGCTCGTAATCTCACCGTTTAGTGCCTTGTTCAAATATACAAATATGTCTGAATTTCTAAGGGACCAAACTGCCTAGGTCATCGGTCCCTAGACTTACACAGTACTTAAACTAACCTATGCTAAGAACAACACACACACCCATGTCCGAGGGAGAATCCCACATGGCACAGCAGTACTCCGAAAGTGGACGGACAAGTGTAGTATAGGCAGCTTTTGGTTCGCCTTCCCCACATTTTCTGTGTGTTAATTCCAATTTAAGTTGCTTGTAGTTGTAATTCCTAAGTATTTAGTTGAATTTATGGCCTTTAGATTTGACTGATTTATCGTATAATTGATGTTTAACGAATTTATTTTCATTATTTGCGGTCAATTGCGAATTTTCACACCATACAGATATCTCTTCCAACAGTTCTGCAATTTGTTTCGATCTTCTGAAGACTCTGCTGGACGATAAACGACAGCAATTTCTGCTAACAGACTAAGACGGCTGTTCAGATTGTCTCTTAAATCGTTTATGTAGATAAGAAACAGTAGAGGATCTATAACACTACACTGTAGAACGCCAGAAATCTCTTCTGTTTTACTCGGTAACTTCCCGTCAGTTACTACGAACTGTGACCTCTCTGAAAGGGAATCACAAATCCAGTCATTTAACTGAGACGATATTACATAAAAAGCAATTTGACTACAAGCCGCTTGTGACGCTCAGTGCCAAAAGCCCTCTGGAAGTCTAGAAATACGGAAGCAATTTGAAATCCCTTGTCAGCAGCATTCTTCGTGTGAGTAAAGAGCTAGTTATGTTTCAGGAGAACAATATTTTCTAAATCCATGTTAACTGTGTGTCAATAGATCGTTCACTTCGGGGTAATTCATAATGTTCGATTACATTATGTGTTGCAAAATACTGCCGCATATCGATGAAACGATATGGGCCTGTAATCTGGTGGATTACTCTTACTGCCTTTCTTGAATATTGGTGTGAACTGTGCAACTTTCCCGTCGTTGGGTAACGATCTTTCGTCGAGCGAGCAGTTGTATATGATTGTTAAGTATGGCGCTATTGCATCAGAATATTCTGAAAGGAACCTAATTGATATACAGTCTGCACCGGAAGACTTGCTTTTATTCAACGATTCACTACTCAGACGATATCTGCTTCTAAGTTACTCATGTTGTCAGCTGTCCTTGATTCGAATTCTGGAATATTTACTTCGTATTATTTGGCGAAGGCATTTCGGAATGCTGTGTTTAGTAACTCTGCTTTTGGCAGCACTGTCATTGACAGTATTTCCATTGTCATCGCGCAAGAAGACTTTGACTATGTCTTGCCACTACGATATTTTACACACGACGAGGATCTCTTAGGATTTTCTGCCAGGTTTCGAGACAAAGTTTCGTTGACGAAACTATTATAAGCGTCTTACATTGAAGTCAGTGCCAAATTTCGAGCCTCTGTCAATGATGGCTAATCTTGGAGATTTTGCGTTCGTTTGAATTTGGAATATTTTTGCAACAGTGTTCTGATCCGTTTTGTGTACCGAGAGGGATTAGCTCCGTCGTTTGCTTATTTGGTATAAATCTCTACATTGCTGTGATATTCTTTCTTTGAATTCAAGCCACAGATGGTCTACACTTACAATGTTAATTTGGAAGGAATGGAGCTTGTTTCTCAGGAAGACGTCAAGTGAATTTTTATCTGCTTTTGGAATAGGTATATTTTTCGTTCATTTTTGGAGGATTTTGGGGGTCACAATATTCACTCTCGCTACAACAACCCTGTGTCAACTAATCCCTGTATTCCCTTTGATGCTCGTTATTACCCAAAATTATTTGTTACTAAGAGGTCAAGTGTGTTTTCACAACCGTTTACTATTCGCGTGAGGTCATGAACTAACTGCTCAAAATAATTTTTCGGGTACATGTCTGATATTAGACTCACGTTTTCTTTGATTCTTTCATCAATTGTATCATGTGAGTTGGGAGGTTGGTGAAACGATACAATGATTGTTTTATTTGGGTTGCCAATAATGACACAAAGAACTATCTACTTCAGTTTCATTAGAAGATAAACTATTCCTGACAGCAAAAAATACGCCACCGCGAGCTGTGTTTAGCTTATCCTTTCTCAACACGGTTACGTCCTTCGAAAAAATTTCGGCTGAACTCATCTCCATCTTTAGCCAGCATTCAGTGCCTATAACGATTTGAGCATCAGCGCTTTCTATTAACGCTTGGAGCTCTGATACTTTCCCACCACAGCTACGACAGTTTACAACTGTTATATGTGCGGTTCCTGGATCTGTGTTCTTCTTCTGTTCGACCTGCACCCTTTGAAACTGAAACACTTTGTGTTTCGCCGAGACCCTCTAACCCAAAAAAAAAAAAAAAAAAAAAAAAAAAACGCCCAGTCCACGCCACACGCCCCTGCTGAGTGTACCACCTCCTGCATGTAGTGGACTCCTGACCTATTCATCGGAAACCGAACCCAACCACCCTATGGCACAAGTCGAGGAATCTGCAGCCTGCACGGTCACAGAACCGTCTGAGCCTCTGATTCAGACTCTCCACTCGGCTTTTTTACCAAATGTCCGCAGTCGGTCCTGTCGACTATGCTGCAAATTCAGCGGTATTGCATTGTTACAGGCAGAACCGTTTATCATTGCTGTCGTGTAAGTATTGATCTTTGCATGTCCATATCGTATCGCTGGATTCTGTAATTGTAATTATTTTTGTAGACGGATATCGGTATAGACAGTGTCTAGTTCAATATTTGCGTTTGTATACAATTATAAAAGGAATTAAGCATTTCTTTCTAGTTATTTATGGATTGTACGTTCTTTTTTATTTCCATAGGTGTGTTTTTATGTCTGCGTGTTGGCAGGTTTTCCAGCATCGCTCTATAATGTAAAACAAGTGAATCCATTTAATAATCACCTTTAAAACTAGAAATAATGTACTGAAAGTATGTGGCATTTATTTACAGATAACGTGATGATGACAATTCAATCAAAATAATACTGCTGTAGAATAAAAGTGATCAGCTTTAACAGCATGCTTGGAAATATAAATTATAATTATACAACAGAAACTATGTTTTTGATACATACAGCAATTTAAAATTTTATCTTGTCAAAATTGGTCAAAAATAGATTCATCTATCTGGTAGACAAATGTATGAACTAAGTCGAATTACAGTAGACTTCACAGACGTCGTTACGAGGAGGCTGTTTGCTTAAAATGAATATTTTGCACTAATGGCTAATTTTGCAGTTAGGTTCACTTTCAACTGCATCTGCATGCATAATCCTCTTCTTCGTCTTTCAAAGCGTTGCGGACTTTCCAGTTCCAGTACCAGTGAAAGTTTATGCCATTTTTCTCTTTGCGTTCCAACGCGATAAAAGTGCGTTTGGTATATTTCCTTCTTGTGTTCTGCTAGGCGTGATTCTTTAATTGCTTTCTTTGATTCTATCTTCTAATTTTAAAGAATTCAGTTTTCCTTGCACACCACCATTTTTAAATCTGTCCTGTCTCTTACAGACTTTCGGGATCTCAAGTATCTCATTTTTATTTCTTGTTACTATTCGTCGCCCAGTCTCTGAGCGCTGTAGTAAAACCAGCGCAGCCATAACTGCATCTCAGCAGGCAGCGCCAATTCCATCGACCGAGATCGTCTGCAGTTCTACGGAAAGTACTCACAATGGGCTCAACGATCACTGTCACCTTAGCACAAAGGCTCAAGGTCTACGACACCTCTGCACTTTCTTGAGAGTTACTCCTTTGAAGGCAGTGTTTTCCTAAACCAGATCATTACGGCTGATAAGACACGGGCCCATCATTACACACCTGTCACAGAGAGAGCGTCTATGTAGTGGTGAGGGCATATAGATAAAGTAGCGCCATCAGCAGGGAAGGCCACCGCCACCGCTTTGTTTCAGTGTGAAGGAGTTGATTAAACAGAGTGTATGGCAAATGGCACAACCATTAATGCCGATTCGCATGCCACTACATGCACATTGCTGCGCAACTCCATAAAGAACAAGAAAAGCAAATACATTTTTCTCCTGTAAGGCGATGACGCATTAAATATGGCGCTCACGAAAATCTTGGCTTCATCGTTTTCAGTGTAAGGTTTGGAAGCATTCGCCATAGAGTACAGATCTTGCACCATGTGAGCTCCATGTTTTCGGCAAGCTGACGCAACAAGCTACAAGAACTTGTGGGGCGCGAGACATTTTCCAATTACGAGGACGTTCACGAGGCGGTCTTCGAATGGCTCCGTGACCAAGGAGCTGAGTTCTGCCGTCGACGGAGTGAACCAGTGGTAGGACGTTCCCACCGTTGTTTACAGGGACTTGGGGCCTATGTTGAAAAATGTTGTTATATGTCTGTGTCGTGCAGCATTCGATAAAATAAATGTAAAATTTTCCCGCGAATTAAATATCGTAAGAGACTTCAGGGTTGCAGTCGGATGTCGTAAACTTCACTCCACGATATTTCGACTGGTAGGTGTCCATTCGAAGTATCGTGGAGTGAAGATTACGACGACCGGTTGCAGTCCCGAAAACTCTTAGAAAAAGTTTCTCAGCCTAACATAATAAAGTGTAACTTACTTTTATTAGTCCCCTCGTAAAACTTAAAAATAGAGAACTGAATACACTTTCAGGCTGCCGCGCGGGATAGCCGCCCAATCTGGGACGCCTTGCACGGTTCCCGCGGCTCTCCCCGTCGTAGGTTCGAGTCCTCCCTCGGACATGGGTGTGTGTATTGTCCTTAGCGTAAGTGAGTTTAAGTTAGATTGAGTTGTGTGTAAGCCTAGGGATCGATGACCTTAGCAGTTTGGTCCCATACGAACTTACCACACTTTCTGGCTAATACTTAGCTACTTAGTTGTGTGGGGTACACAGTCGAAACCAGTTTTCTACGTTACTCTGGCTGCCGTTGGTTGGGTAGAAACATTCTATTATGATGAATTCACCTCTAATACAGTTTCGAGGGTGTAGTTACTATCGCGTGAGTATAGTACAACACTTCAAGCATATTTAAGTTGCAGTATAATAGTTCACCTACTTATATGTTGTTTAATAAGGTGGTTTGGCGATCAAAAGAGTGTACTGAACTGTGGAGAAGAAGCCACATCGCCGACGGCAAGCCAGCGATCAACAAAATATATTTTAATCCAACTAACGACAGCCATTTCGACAGATAATTCTAATTCAAGGACATTCAGTGTCTTCTGACATCGAAAACGGAAATGTGAATTTGTGCCAATATAATCCCATTAATAAATATTTCATTATTTTTCTAGTAGCTGAATCTCAGCTTTTATTTAAAATACTACTTACTGATAACCTCTGGTATGCTACACAAACTGAATAATGCGCTATATATAGTCTGCACTTTATACGTTTTAGTTATGAAAGACGCCTTAACGTGTTGGGACAAAGTTACTTAAGCAATTTTTTGTATAGGCCGAATTTTGCAACGTTAAAATAGGATAAATGGCTCTGAGCACTATGGGACTCAACTGCTGTGGTCATAAGTCCCCTAGAACTTAGAACTACTTAAACCTAACTAACCTAAGGACATCACACACATCCATGCCCGAGGCAGGATTCGAACCTGCAACCGTAGCAGTCGCACGGTTCCGGACTGCGCACCTAGAACCGCGAGACCACCGCGGCCGGCAAAATAGGATAAGATAGCGGTTCAAAATGGCTCTGAGCACTATGGGACCTAACGTCTGAGGTCATCAGTCCCCTAGAACGTAGAACTACTTAAACCTAACTAACCTAAGGACATCAAACACATCCATGCCCGAGACAGGATTCGAACCTGCGACCGTAGCGGTCGCGCGTTTCCAGACTGTAGGGCCTAGAACCGCTCGGCCACCTAGGCCGGCTAAGATAGCGGTATCAGATGACAACACAGTGCATCAATAATAATAAAAATAATAATACGACGCACGCATTGTATCGGATTCTCGTTCACGTTTTGGTCTTGCAAACTAATGCAGCGTGTTAAGATTCACGAACAGTTAAATTGTTGGATATCATTGATAAGTACTTCACTTCTTCAGGATTGTGTCTCGTAGAAAACACATAAGTTATACGCAGCTGTGTATAATATAGAGAAACGTCACATGCCCTCAAAGCCGAGTATTGCTGTGAATTAGGATGATAATAAAGAATTAATACTGAGTAACATTTTAGCTCTTTTTCTGATAGTGATCAGTTTAATTTAATTTCATACAGATTAATATCTTACGATGTGTATGTTTTTTCGTAAGGTAATATGACAAGACATTAGTTGTAGCTTTCACGTGTTTATGATAGATTTTTTCCCTCCGACACACTGATCTTCTGACAAAATGATGGGCTGTTAGCACAAGCGAAGCAGTTTAGCAAAATTCTGTTTTCCGAAAAGTGTCGGAACTGGATTATATCAATTTCCTTTCAATTATTACGGAAGACAGTGGAAGTAATTATGCATATTTGGAACCGAAAAGCTGGATAGTGGTCGGTCTCTTGATTTCCATTCGTAGGAATGTGTTAAAACGTGCGTTTAACCAGGTGTATTTCGCTTTGCCTTCCTTTTTGCAAATAAATGAAGGCGAGTAGTGAAATCAATCGAGTAGAAACAATCGGTTGCTTATACTATCTCTGTTCGATCTGCACTAGTCATCGACTAGATTTGTTTGTCGCTGGAAAACATAATGTTACACATAGATACTCTGGGGAGCAGCCAACGTGACAGTCCTGGCGAGTATACAACAGAGTGTAAGCTCTCTCATGTATACAATAAAGCCGCTCGTCGGCGTTGCATCAGCTAAACAGATGGCCTGTGTACTCTAGGTGACAGAACACACGCGCTCGCATGTGGTTTGCTCTAAGCATTTAGCACGTCCTCAGAGGGCAGCCCGGTTCGCGAGCAATTATTTGCCAGCAACAGGTGTGCCTACTTGTTGAACACAGCTGCCACGAGCGGCAACCGCCGGAACTACCAGCGGAGCCTGTGTCTGTTCACGTTTTCTCACGGAACTCCGCAGGTTCCTCAAGCAGCAAGAATGAAACACATGAAAATATCCACTGAGAAAGCTTTTCCTTGGAGACAGCACTTATTGTTTCTATGAAAAGTACTTGTGACCACATGCCAGCTAGCTTCCATGATATGAATGTGAATTCAATGCCTTCATTCCTTGAGACACAGAATTCGTATTTGCTCCATTTCGAGATACATTCATGACGGAAGAATGGCAAAAAGTAAATTAGTTATAGATATGAAGTACTTTTTCAACATCGTGTAGAGGGTGTTCCCGGAGGAACGATCAATATCAACGGAATATGACAATTTTCAGTGATATGACGGGAACGATCATTCTAAGCAAAATGTGTAGTAAACATGGGCTCAAAAATGCGGACCTTAACAAGCTTTCGTAGCTCTTAAAGTATGCATTTTAGAGCCCATGTTTATTACACAATCTTTTATTGTTGTGGTCCATACCATCTCCCTTCAAAATGTGGGAAGAAAACAGCTTGCAACAGAAGAGTTTTGTTTCACAGTATCAAAGATAAGTTGCTAATAACTCTTAAGGTACACATTTTTGAGCTCATGTTTATTAGACTTTTTGCTTCAAATGATGGGTCCCGTCATACGCCCGAATATCGACCATTACTCCAGGTAGAATCTGTGTATGTTTTAGCACTGATCAAATTATAGACAAAGTGTTGGACAAAATGAAGCTCTTTCTCAGAGAACTGTTGCTGTATTACAAAAAAGGAAATAATGGTATGATATTTATTACGCGGGATATCCACTACGGGGTTCGGCCACCGCATTCCAAGTCTTTCCAGTTGACGCCACTTCGGCGACTTGCGTGTCAATGCTGATGAATGACTCACAACACCCAGTCCCCTGCCGGGAACCGAACCCGGGCCCTCTTTGGCAGTAGGCGGTAACGCTACCGCTGCGCTACGGAGGCGGACGCTGTATTACAATATGCGTTACACAGTTTACGAATACAAGTTTCGCATCTGTAAGTGCTGACGAAATTCTCTCGAACTTCCAGCCGCAGTAAGTGGTTTAAAATCCACAAGCTTTCGGCCAAGTACCGCTTGGCTATTGTCAAGTGGCTACTGTCTTTTGGTTGCAGCTACCGTCCTTATATAGCTGCGGTGCCTCAAGTAACATCACTGGTCCTCGCTCCAGCACCGTATAAGTTAATGTTTTCGGTACGCGCCCACCGTGCTCGCTTCAAATTTCAAGGGCCGGCTTTCAACCAGTGCTTCGCTTGCAGGCGGCCATTATTGTTTAGAGTGTTATCAGAAAGTCTTATCTCGATAGCTTTATATTACACTTTTTCAGAAAGTTTCCATAATAGCAGATGTCTTCTCGAAAGAATACGATGCACTTTTTCTACAGCATGTTCCACCACTGTTGATTTCTCACGGTATCGAAAGCGAAAGCATCTCTCATATTCTACACACCGATGTTCAATAGTACTCACGATGTGCCGTAATTAATCCTGTCCACATGCAAACGGTATTTTATATACTTCTGGCGTTCGAGGCCTGCATCGTCTTTCACAGGCCTCATAAGTTGTCGCACTTTTGCTGGAGCTCTGAAGACAGAATAGATTTTATGCGAAATATGGCTTGGGGAATCCGGCGGTTGTTGTAGCCGTTTTCTTTGAATACTTTTCATAAGTGGCTCATTCGAGCACGAGAGATATTTTTCCCGTCGGTACCCTGAAAAATCTGTCGTAGCAGAGCATGCTCTAGAAAACAGACTTAGTATTTCATTCTTCGAGACATCTGTTCTTACGAGGACATAGTATCTGGAAGGGTGTAATGAAAGAAGCGATCGATATAAAAGTTTGTGAGAACACCCTCAATAAAGACGTGCGACCCCCAACTAAACACTACTTAGGATTCGGTCACTGGTAAGCTGAAGCGGGCGCGTCGGGCGGGCGACGGAATCGTCACCTTATGTGGCGCTGTCGGGAGCACCAGTAACGTCAGAGGCAGCGCAGCTATATGAGGACAGTAGCAGCTACCAAAAGACAGTCACCACTTGACAATGGCCGAGAAGTATTTCCCGAAAGCTCGTGCATCTTAAATCACTTGACATGGATGAAAGCGCTGGACAATTTTATCTGTCAATGAAATATTCTCGTCAAGCGGTTAAATTCTCACGAGCGTCTGGCTGACAGTGAGTACTTCTCCATCATTTTCAAGTGGTAACAGACAGCTATGTCGTCTCTATCCTTGCTATTGCATAATTCTGCATGATCTTTGATAAATTTTGACATAATTATCAGCTACACTATCTGCATACCTACTGACTGTTGGCTTTCGATTTGTGAACTTCAGTCGACATTTGTTTAACGACTAGTCTGTTACTTCGCCGGCCGAGTGGCTAGTCAAAATTTCATCCTCCATTGCTATTGCAGTGAAAGGTGAAATTACAGCCACTCTTGTTGGCGAAACGTCAGAAAAATCATTAAACAAATGTCGGACGAATATCCCGATACAGAAGCTAACAGGAAATGTGTCGAAAACGTGTAACGAAAGACTCAACAACATTTTGCTATCTGAATAGACCAGGAAACAGCTCTCAGGCCATTATATTTTGACCACGACATAATTATTCTCCTGTACCAAATTCTTGAGATCATATTAGCACTTACACCCAATGCGGTCAAGTTCTAGTCGGATATTCTCCAATATCTGTCTAACCTTACAGCGTTTGAGCTCTATCACTTCTTCTAACACCATGGAAATTATCTCCTCACGCCTAACCACATGTCCTCTTATCGTCTCCTTATAGTCAGTGTTTTCCATTTATTCTTATTCTCTCCAAGTTTGCGCCCATCAGAATGATTCTGTAACAGCGTAACACCGAAGTCACAATTCCATACAATGGTATTCTCGATATGTTAACTCTCAGAAATTTCTTCCTGAAATTGACCCATATGTAATACTTGTCGGCTCCTTTTGGTGAGGACTGTTCTCTTCATCTGCGCCAGTCTGCTTTTTGTATCCTCCTTGCATCATGTGACTAGAGTTATTTTCTCTAACTGAACAGAATTTCTTCACTTGATCTACTATGTGGACCTCAACGTTTATGTTAAAATCATTCCTAATCTCATTTCTGTTACTCCTCAATGCATCCGGCATTTTTTTTACTGTTAATCCATATTCTATGTTCATTCCATCCTAGAGGTCTTTAGTGTCACTGGCGGCAATATCAGCAGAATACACTGATGAAACTTTTCTTTAAATCCTTAATTGCTTGTTTGATGTACAGGTCGGAGAGCAGAGGGGAGACACTGCCTCATTGCCTTAAACTTGCATGTGTGTTTCTGAGGATTTCAAACATTTTGCACCACGCTTCGCTGCTGGAGGCTTTTACTGTGTCGATAAATCTTAAGCCAGTGTTTTGGTTTTTCTTCAGTCTTCTGTCCATTATAAAGCAACGTCAAAATTTTATCTTTCTTAAAATTAAGATGGTCGTCTAACTCATCCTTAGTTTTGCGTTGCGTCCTTCTGTATATTATTCTTGCATATTGCATGCACTGAACCCTCCTTGCTATCTTTCGGACTGTATGGACGACAAACTTCCGAAAGTCGGAAAAGTCATATGGTATGTCTCCAGTGCAAAGATTCCACCGAGAAGTTTGAACAATCATTTTTTTACTGTTTGCTAACGCTAACCTCTACGAGATGATTCAACACAGAAAAATTTCAGCGGTAGAAGGAAACTGTAATTTCTCGCTGTCATTTTTTACCATAAACTATCCTCAATGGCTAGATATACTGGCAGCCGCGTTACTATCTGATCATTCCTCGTTCACACTTGGTTGCAGATTATAGGCGATTCAAGCACATCCCAAAAGAAAAAAAAAAAAAAAGAGCGAACAAAAAAGTCAATGGAATAATGATGATGTGGCAAAATACGAAAAGTTCATTTAAAGAAATTAATTACTAAAAATTATAGTCTTTTATTTGGAAAAGTAAGGAATTTAGCTGCCTTCGCCGAGATTCTAAACTACGACCTTCCTCACGTTCGTCTTACATGCTAACCACCACGCTGTGCCATTACATTGCGTAATATTATTGTATTAAAAATTATGCTTTTGCAGTAGCAACGATTAACTCCACCCTTCAATAATTCGGCTTCATGCAATGTCATGCGAAGCATATCTAACATAAGCCGATCTCTGGTTGTAATAATTGTATACGTGACGCTGAAGAATCCAGTAGTGTTTGGTTGGTGCTGTGAAATATGTGTATTTCTTTATCATCGTTATAAGTGTGTTTATCGCGTGTGATGAATTATTAATTCAGAATCCTAACTCATCAATTAAGGAATCTGCACAAGAGTCTGAGAGTGTTGTGGCAAGTCGGCAATGCAAACGGTTCGAGGGTGGCGTTGAGTGCTTTCACTGCAGGATTCTGCAGCGCATGAGGTGTCAAATATAAACTGATTTTAATAGGACTATAGCAGAATTCTCTTGTCCGGATATTCCCTCTTTCCTGTACTAGACTGCTTTTTATAGCCTCCTTTCTCCGTCCATCACGGATTTATTTGCTGCCGCGCTGAATGGCCGCGCGGTTTGAGGCGCCGTGTCACGGATTGCGCGGCCCCTCCCGCCGGTGGTTCGAGTCCTCCCTCGGGCATGGGTGTGCGTGTCGTTTTTAGCTTAAGCTAGTTTAAGTAGCGTGTAAGTCTAGGGACCGATGACCTTAGCAGTTTGGTCCCTTAGGAATTCACACACATTTGAACATTTGATTTATTTGATGCCCTTAACTTGATCCGCTCCGTGATCATCAAATTTGATATTCATTTTCTCGCTGTTCTCATTTCTGCTACTTTTCATTGCTTTCGTCTTTCTTCGATTGCCGTCAGTCAGTATTGTTTCTCATTAGGCTGTTCATTCTATTCAACATATCCTGCAATTGTTGTTCACTTTCACTGAGGATAGCAATGTAATAGCTAATGATATAACTGATATCCTTTCACGTTCAACATTAATATCAACCTTGAACCTTTATTTCCTTTCCGCCATTGCTTCGTCGACGTATAGACTTAACAATACCGGCCTTATACCCTATTTAATCCGAGCTCTTCGTTCTTGGTTTTCTACTCTTATCGTACCCTCTTGGTTCTTGTTCATATTGTTTCAAATGGTTCAAATGGCTCTAAGCACTATGGGACTTAACATCTGAGGTCATCAGTCCCCTATAACTTACAACTACTTAAACCTAACTAACCTCAGGTCATCACAAACATCCATGCCCGAGGCAGGATTCGAACCTGCCACCCTAGTCCCGCGGTTGGAGACTGAAGAGCCTAAAACAGCTCGGCCATAACGGCCGGCCATATTGTTTATCAGCCCTCTTTCCCTGTAGCTTAGCCTTCTGTTTCGCAGAATTTCGAGCACCTCGAACGCTTTCCCTGGTCGACAAATCCTCTGAACGTATCTTGATTTTTCTTCAGTCTTGCTTCCATTATCAACAGCAACGTCAGAACTGCCTCTCTGGCGCCTTCAAGATTCCTAAAGTCAAATGGATAGTCATGTAACCACACACGTAGTGATCAAAACCACCACCAATTATTTCAAGTAATTCTTCATCTTGATGCGGTACGGGTGGTCCCGGCGGAGATTCGAATCCTCCCTCGGGCATGGGTGTGTGTGTTTGTCCTTAGGATAATTTAGGTTAAGTAGTGTGTAAGCTTAGGGACTGATGACCTTAGCAGTTAAGTCCCGTAAGATGTGACACACATTTGAACATTTTTCTGCGGTACTGCGAAGATAACTTGACGTCAGGTCTTTGAGAGAAACTGCCAAACTGTGCCGCAAAGAGGTGATCGTCAAAGAACACCACAGTGGTGCTCACTCATACGTTACGTTGTGTTGTAACGGAGTATATACATATATTTTTTGATTTAATGTGCTTTGGTAAAAGGAAGAATACAGTCTAATGCCCCAGGGCAATGAGTTTCTTAGAGACAGAGCACAAGCTCAGATTGATTTAAGAATGCGGAAGGTAATCGGCCCTGCCATTTCAAATGAACCATCCCGGCATTTGCCTGGAGTTGTTCAGGGAAATCACGGGAAACTTCAATCTGGATGACCGGATGTAGATTTGAACCGTTTCCTTCCCAATGGCACTGCTGCCACGGTCGTACGCTCGAATCTTGCCTCGGGCATGGATGTGTGTGATGTCCTTAGGTTAGTTAGGTTTAAGTAGTTCTAAGTCTACGGGACTGATGACCTCAGATGTTAATTCCTACAGTGCTCACAGCCATTTGAACCATTTGAACCTTCCCAATGTGAGTAAATCGTGTTAATCACTTTTACAAGCCGCACGGCCGTATATTTTGGGTAATAACACGCTGGAGGAAAAATGAACCAAAAATACTTCTCAATATGACGTAGTGGGTGTATATACAGTAACAGAAAAAAATTCTTACACTAAGCAATAATGAATGTGGAGTAATAAAATCCCGGGAATACATTTTTCTAGGTAATATGTACTAGAGATTAACGTTGTTCGATCGCATGTTACTTTAAACATGAGATAGGGCTTTGCGAATGTGAAATGCTAGTACGTTAATAATCGGTGTGTCTGCGGACCGTGACAAGGCGCCTCAGACCATGCGGCTACCCCGCGCGGCTTAGAATCATGCAGCACATATTGAACATAATAGCGTTCATAGCGGACTTTGTGCTTCATCAGCAGTGGGGCTAAAGTGGACTAAGTAGGAGAGCTTCTAACACTTATATCGATTAAAAGTAGGTTTATATTATCTGTGTATCTGCAATTACGGAGTGTGTATTCTGATTAATGTAAATTCTATGGTATGTGACAAGAAAATTAGAGTTTTCTTATTTATATATGGAAAAAGGAAAAAGATATTTTAAAACGATAAATTATTATAATAATGTGTATGTTCACAAAAACAAGATGTTTATTGAAAGCTGGTTCAGGCTTAGGGTAGTTTTATTTGTAACATGGAAGAGCTGTAGGGATGTTCCCCCGTAACGGAAGTGGAATGACACGATGTAGAAGCTGGTTTTGGCGGTCGAACTGAGCGGCTGCTTGGTGTGAACGGTACGCAGTATGTGGATAGCCGTAGCACGGTACACTTCCACGGTGCTAATAGAGGCAATTGGAAGCTGCTTTACAAAAGATTTGCCTCGGATGTGGATCTGGCTATTATTTGGTATTCTCAGCGTAAAGGAATGGCTCTAATACGTTGTAAATCCGACGCCAAGAAGAGATTTTATAGAGCATTCGAACATCAAGAGCCGTGAGTACAGTTAGCCGCCATGTCGCTTGCCACTAATCTTCGCCACTGCTGCACTAACTTCATACATTCAGTAATGTATATTGGCAAGGATCAGTTAATTTGTGCGTTGTTTTAATAATAATCACAACATCGTAAATCCGTGTCCGGAACCATATTTTCTATCCTGATCACGAACCTATACAGTGTCCTCACCTACGAGGTACCCTCCGCCACGCACCGTATGGTGGATTGCGGAGTATGTATGTAGATGTAGATGTAGAAGGACTACTTAAACCGAGTATCCTGATTTAAATAAACAATTCTGGCATTCAAGTGTTTACAAGTGATTTTTTGTTTAATGTAAGAGGAGTAGTAAAAGTTTAAGTTAAAACCACGAAAGTCAAGTTGAATAGGTTTTTGCTAAAGTATCCTTAGTTTACTACAAAATATAGTTTTCTAGGATAACAATGCAAGATCGTGTAAATATTATTGTCTAGAATACCTGCTTCACAGGTGATAAAAAGGCAAATAGGTTAATGTCATTCTAAAAATAGTGTGGTTTTGATTTCTATCATGAATGGTTCCTTTTTCGAAGTCAATTAAGCACAGTGTTGTATTTTATTGGCTTGCAAAGTAAATTATGAACTACTCCAAGTGAAGTGAATGATTACATTTTTTTGAATTAGTCTTTTCTACTGTTATAGTCAGAGAGCTTTGATTAGTGAAACTATAATCGATTATGGGTGCCCATCATATTCTCCAATTATTAGAAAAAAAATTGAACTGATACTGTTGCCAAGGAAAACGGAGCTTAATCATTATATTTGTGATATCATTCATCTTTATTTGGATATCATTCATCTTTATTTGTTTTTGTCGTGTCAGGACAAAAGACCCTCATGTTCAAATTTAGTTCTGCATTTCATGCAGTAACTTTTCAGTATTTGTTTAAGAAATGCTTGCGAGTGTAGCTGCCTTTAGTATGAGCTTGGTGCAAAATTACATTCAATAATTTGCTGGTGTGTGCGTTATTGGTAACTGCTGCTACACACAGTTCTGAGTGCACTGTGTCAGTTTGTATCATGTTTGCTATTCAAAGGGGAATCTTAGTGAAAGTGTCTTCAATAACCAATATTCAATTTTCTTTAATATATATTTCCAAATTAATGACACTAATTGTGCTGGTGGCAGTTAATTTTTTTTAATTCACTTATGATTTACAACTTTCATTAACTCCCAACGTTAAAGTCCGTTTGGTTATTCTGTTAATTTCACCATATTCAAAATTACAGTGCGATGCCTTTGTCCATTAGACACACGCCCAGTCAAAATTCGAAATCCTATCAGAGGGTAGCAGTAGCGTGTTTCGCGGCACGTTAGTGTTATAAGCTTGCACCTCAGCACCTGGAAGCTTAAGTTAAGTAGCTCTATGTTTATGAATAAAGAACCCAGTTAGCAATTGCGTTCAGTTAGTGTTATAGAACGAGGATACCGGCCACCAACCAATATACTCTCCTCGCTTCCCATGGTACAGCTCTACAGAGACAACGAGACGACATAAAAGCGGCTAACGAAGATTCAACAGGATGAGTGCGAAGAACACCCAAATTTCTTAGCTACAATGTCACTAGAAACCTTCAGAAAGATATAAAGGGTCTGTATGACTGTTAGGACCTCTTCTTCTCAAGAACGGATACAAGTAACAAGTTGAAATGTACGTCATAAAGTCTACTGTCTCTCGGTAATTTATGCTTCTCAAGTCAATGCATTCAAAAGATACGGCCAAGTATGTCACATAATTTGATACTTAAAAACTCAATAGAATGAGTGCGAAGATCACACACTTTTCTTAGCTAGAATGTCACTAGAAACTTTCAAAAAGATATGTAGGGTTATTCGATTTGATGACCGTGAGATAAAACTATAAAAACGTGAAAAAGTTAAGTTTGCATATATAAGAGATTTGTGTAGAGATTTTATCAAAATTACATACCGAAGAGCCAAAGAAACTAGTGCACCTGTTTAACATCGTGTAGGGCCCCGCGACTGCCCAGAAGTACCTCAGCACGACGTGGCATGAAGTCGACTAACGTCTGTAGTAGTACTGGAGGACAGGACATAGACACCATAAATCCTGTAGGGCTGTCCATAAATCCCTAAGAGTACGTGGGGGTGGAGATCTCTTCTGAAAAGCACGCTGCAAGGCATCCCACATATGCTCAATAATGTTCATGTTTGGGGAGTTTGGTGGCCAGCGGAAGTGTTTAGACTCAGAAGAGTGTTCCTGGAACCACTCTGTAGCAACTCTGGACGTGGCGGGTGGGGGTGGGGGTATCGCATTGTCCTGTTGTAATTGCACAAGTCTGCCGGACTGCACAATGGACAGTAATGGATGCAGCTGATCATACAGGATGCTTCGTTCGTGTTAACTGTCAGAGTCGTATCTAGAAGTACCAGAGGTCCCGTATCACTCCAACTGCACACGCCTCACACCACTACAGAGCCTCCACCAGCTTGAACAATCCCCTGCTGATGTGTAGGGTCCATGGATTCATTGACTCCATACGCTCGATACAATTTGAAACGAGGCTCGTCCGACCAGGCAACATGTTTCCCGCCATCAACCATCCAGTGTCGGTATTGACGGGCCTAGGCGAAGTGTAAAGCTTCACGTTGTGCAGTCATTAAGGGCATACGAGTGGGCCTTCGGCTCCGAAAGCCCATATCGATTATATTTCGTAAAACGCTTCGCATGTTGACACTTGCTGATGGCCCAGCATTGAGGTCTGCAGAAATTTCTCTTCAGTTGTCGTTGGTCCCGTTCTTGTAGAATCATTTTCCAATCGCAGCGATATCAAAGATTTGGTGTTTTATCGGATTTCTGGTATTCACGGTACAATCGTGAAATGGTCGTACGGTAAAATCCCCACTTCATCGCTACCTAGGAGATGCTGTGTCCCACCGCTCGTGCAACGAGTATACCACCACGTTCAATCTTGATAACCTGCCATCGTAGCAGCAATAAACGATCTAACAACGGCACCACACACTTGTTGCCGACCACATCGCCGTATTCTGCCTGTTTACATATCTCTGTATTTGAATATGCATGCCTGTACCAGTTTGTTTGGAGCTTCAGTGTACAATCGCAGTATGATTGTTACAGTAGACGAACAACTGTTGCATTCAGAGGAAGCTACCCTTTCCGCAAGCATATGCCCAGTAAATCTGCAAAACATGCTATCAGTTTTTGAGTACTTTGTGAAAATGAAACAACTTATGTGAGGAATATTCAGCCCTATACCGGGAAATAACCAGCAAGTGCCCCTGAAGAAACTAAGGTCTAAGTGTTGTAAATAATTTGTTTTGTGGCTTGAAAGGGCATAACATTAGCTATGACTGCTTTTTCACCTCCTATGAGCTAGTAAAATCACTGATGAAGAAAACTATCACAATTGGAACTGTGCAAACAAACACGCCTTCCATCCCATCAAAGATATTCCTAATTAAACATCAGTATCTGTTTTCGCAAAGCACACAATGTTTGTGTCATGCATTGCGAAGAAAAGCAACTGTGTTATTGAGCAAAACACTCTGCTCCACGTTGAAATAGTCGATGATGGCACCAAAAGAGAACCTCAAAGTATTTTAGACTACAGCCCTACGAAATGAGCTGTGGACTCCTTAGACAAGACCGTAGTGAATTATACAGAATAGTCCTGGGAGAAAAAAAGAGAGTCGTATGTCATCTACGTGGAAAAACTTAACAACAAAAGTTCAGTAAAATGTAATAAGTGAAAAGATTTCGCTTGCGAGAACATGTAACACACATGTAACAACTGTTAGCAAAAGCTATGGATGTTGCAGTAAAATCAACAAACATTTATATTATTTGATTACTGTGTTGTTGCATAATTCTATTGAGCAGTTTCAATAATTAATCTATTCAAGTATTTACATTTATGATTTAAATTTACAAATACGTAAAAGTATACCTACAGGAAACACAAAAAACCTCGTCTTTTTTTTACCCGAACATCCGTATATGAAAGAAATAAACACCGTAGTAAAGTTACTCGTTCCTCTCATTTATGCTACTTATTACTTTTGTCTTTTTCGATTTACTCACAGTTCGTTTTCTCTACTCATTAGACTGTTCGTTCCATTCGACATATTCTGTATTTCTTCTTCAGTTTCACTGAGGATATCAGCCTCATCAGCGAATCGTGCCGTTGATAAAATTTCTCCTTGAATTTTAATACAACGTTTGACCCTTCCTTTTATTTTCGTCATTGCTTCTTCAATGTCTCGATTGAACAGTAAGGTATACCTACAGGAAACACAAAAAACCTCGTCTTTTTTTTACCCGAACATCCGTATATGAAAGAAATAAACAACGTAGTAAAGTTACTCGTTCCTCTCATTTATGCTACTTATTACTTTCGTCTTTTTCGATTTACTCACAGTTCGTTTTCTCTACTCATTAGACTGTTCATTCCATTCGACATATTCTGTATTTCTTCTTCAGTTTCACTGAGGATATCAGCCTCATCAGCGAATCGTGCCGTTGATAAAATTTCTCCTTGAATTTTAATACAACGTTTGACCCTTCCTTTTATTTTCGTCATTGCTTCTTCAATGTCTCGATTGAACAGTAAGGGCGAAAGCCTACATCACGGTCTTACACATTATTTAATCCGGACACGTCTTTCTTCGTCGTCCAATCTTATTGTTCCCTTTCGGTTTGGCTGCATATTAGGGTGTCTTTATCGTACCTGAAACCGAATTGATCGTCGTCTAACAGAGCGTCAATCTTCTTTTCCATTCTCAAGTAGATTACTCTTGTCACCGACTCGGATACATGAAAGGTTAAGGTGATTGTGTGATAATCCTCTCAGTTGTCGGCTTCTTGCAATTTCCGATATTCTGTGTATAACATTTTGCTGAAAGCCTGATAGTTTATCTCCAGCCTCATACAATCTACACATTTTTCACATCAACAGACAGATCCTCTCTTTATAGAGGCTATCAAAATACTCTTCTCGCCTATCCGCTATCTCATCTGGCTTTAACAGTGGAATTCCCGTTGGGCTATTAATGTTATAGCCCTTGTTATAGATTCAACTTTTCTATATGCTGAGTCCGTCCTCCTGACATTTTTCATTCAATCAATTTGCCTTAGTTTCCCTACGCTTGCTATTTATTTCGTTCCTAACTGACTTGTATTTCTGTATTCCGGAATTTCCCGACACATTTTTATACTTCCTCATTCCTTAATATTTCCGTATTTCGTTTCACTGAGCATTAATTCTTCCTGAATAGTCTCTTGTTATCATATACGTCTCTGCAGCCCTGGTACACAGTGAAACTCGCGTACCAAAATATCCTAGCAGACATTTGCTCCCTGTATTTCATCATAACCACCTTCATCATTACTACTTCCAGCTTACAACTTAAACAACTTCCATTCAACATTCTTACAAGATTTCTCAAAATCTGCAAATACGATACATATGACTTTGTCTTTCTTTGGTCTGCCTTCTAAGTCGAGTCGTAGGGTCGATATTCTTCTCCAAGGTCTACTTCTAAGAGTTATTACAAGCTTCTATGAGTAACTCGTGTCAGTATTTTGTAATAATTACTTATAGAACAGGTTGTTCTGTAATACTTATAAATCTCAGCACTTGCCTTGGAACTGGGATTATTACATTTATTTTGAAGTGTGAAGGTATGTAGCATGTGCCATGTATTTTGCATACCAACTGAAGTAATTTCGCTAAGATATGTTCTACAACGGACCTCAATAATGTTGAGGGAGTATCGTCAACTCAGGGCACCCTTTTTCGGCTTAATCCTTTCACTTACGGGTAAAATTCTCCTGGTGGTGTCATATCTCCAGTCTCTTCTTCGTCTAGTTCATTTTCCATTTCCATAATAAAATCTTGAAGATCCTCCTCCCCCTAAATTTTAGACTTCGGGGAGGTGGGGTGGCTTGCATGCCCCTACCACACAGATAGCCATAAAGCAGGCGCAACCATGACGGAAGGGTGTCTGTGGAGAGGCCAGTGCAACCCATGGTTCGAAAAAGGAGCTCCTGTGTTTTCGGTAATAACAGGAGCAGCAGTGTAAATGAGTGATTCATCCACGTTACATTAGCCTTGCTGTGCTGATACCCACAGTTGAAAGCAAGGCGAAACTATAGCCGTTAATATCTCCAAAGAGCATGCAGTACGGCTAAATGATGATTGTATTACCCTGGGTGAAATACGCGTGCTGAAACAGGCCACCAGTCAAATCTCCGTACGCGCCGTCATCAGGAGAAACAGTACTGGTGTTCTATGGATCAGGGAGTCCAGGTAGCTTAACCGGGTAGGCGGCCTAGAGAATTTAAGAAGCGAAATAGATATTTTAAGTTGGATATAGTGGGAATCAGTGAAGTTTGGATGCAAAAAGAACTTCTGGTGGCACCAGTACAGGGATATCAAAGCAAATTGAAAGAGGAGTAATGCAGGAGTAAAACTAATAATGAATAAGAGAATATGAATGTGCGTACGTAATTATAAGCAGTATAGGGAAAACATTTTCGTAGGCACAATAGTTATGAAGCCAACATCCATCACAATGTAGTTTGTATGCTAACTATTGACACAGATCAAATAAAGATAGAAGGAATGAAGATGAGAGAAAGGAATTTTTTTCAGATAGTTTAGGGAGACGAAAATTTTGTTGTGATTTTGACTGGAATTCGATAGTAGGAAAAGGAAAAGAACGTAAAAGTTGTTGAGGAATAACGACTGTGGAGCAGGAATGGAAAAGGTAGCTGCCTGATAGCATTTTGTACTGAGCATAACTTAATCATAGCTGTTTCGTGGTGGAAGAATCATGACAGAAGTGCTGCATACGTGAGAAAGACCTGAGAAGACTGGGAGGCTGGAGACAGGTCATATAACACTAAGATGGAAATTTCGAAACCAGTTTTTAAACTGTAAGGTATTTCCTCGGGCAGATATGTAGTCTGACAATAATTTATTAGTTATGAACTGTAAATCGACACCTGCTGCATCTATTCGTTAGCTACTGAGAAGTACATGGCAGAGGATGGTCACACTGTACCAGTTATTAGGAGTTTTTTCCGTTCCATTCACATAGAGCGATCTCTATGGAGCGATGTGTAGGGGACGGTAACGTATTCATAAATTCATAACTTAGAGTTAGTTCTCAAAATTTCTAGGTAGATTTTCACTGCATAATTTGCATCTACCTTCAAGTGTCTGCCAGTTCAGTTCTTTCAACATCTTCCTGACACACTTCCTTGCGTCAAACAGATCTAAGATTGTTTGTGGTGCCCTTCTTCGTTCAGTGTACCCTGTTAGTCCTATATGGTATGGGTATCACACACTTGAGCAGTATTCTAGGATGGGCCGCACGAGTGTTTTGTATGCAAGCTCCTCAGTAGACAGACCAATTCCCTAGTAATCCACCAATGGACCGCAGAGACTGGAAGGAGAGTTCAAAAAAATGGTTCAAATGGCTCTGAGCACTATGGGACTTAACATCTATGGTCATCAGTCCCCTAGAACTTAGAACTACTTAAACCTAACTAACCTAAGGACAGCACACAACACCCAGCCATCACGAGGCAGAGAAAATCCCTGACCCCGCCGGGAATCGAACCCGGGAACCCGGGCGTGGGAAGCGAGAACGCTACCGCACGACCACGAGATGCGGGCGAAGGAGAGTTCGACGGAGCACTAAAAGACCTAAGTCGAACATGGCGCGTGGAATAGAAGACGCTCACTCAGGATCATTGAAATCCTCAGGGGCGAGCCAGCGAAGAAAAAAATACTTTGGCACCTGGTGCGCAACGATATGTGAGACAGGGCAAATTCCATCAACTTCAAGAAGAATGTAATAGCTCTAAATCTAAAGAAGGCAAATGCTGACAGATGTATTTCCGAATCGTCAATTTAGAAAGTGGTAGTTGCAGAATATTGACAGGAATTATGTAGTGAACACTGGAAAGAATGGTAGAAGTCGACCTCGAGGAAGATTAGTTTGGAATTTTGGTAATTGTAGGAACACAAGATTCAGTACTAATCCCCTCGTCTTACCTTAGAAGATATGTTAAAGAAAGTAAACTTACATTTATAGAATATGTAGATGTGGAGAAAGCCTTTGACAATATTGAATGGGCGGCGCACTTTGAAAATTAGAAGGTAACAGGGTTAAACTACAGGCTGCGAAGCTTTATTTAGGAATTTTAATGAACCCACACTGCAGTTGTGTGAGTCGAAGGACATGGAAGCCGTACTTGAGAAGGAGTCAGACAGGTATGTAGGCTTTCCCCAATGGTATTCAACCTGTATGGTGGGAAAGCTGCGGACGAAACTAAGCAGGAATTTGAAAAGGGAATTGAAGTTGACGATGAGGGAAACACCTTTAACGTTTACCAATGACATTTTAGTTATGTCACACACGGCAAAGGACTTGGAAGACCAGTTGACTAAAAGAATATTATCTTGGAAAAAGAGAACACAAGATGAGAGTAGACGTAAATAAAACAAGGTTAATGGAATGTAGTGGATCTACAATGCTGAGGGGACTGTATAAGGAATCGAGCCAGTAAATGTAGTAGAGTGAGGTTTGGTATGTGGGCAGCAATTTGCTGTTTGGGTAGCAAAGCAACTCACGACGGTCGAAGTACAGTAGATATAAAATACAGACTGGCAATAGCAAGAAAAACAATTCTGCACTGCAGTAACATGTCAATAATCACCTGAAGATGAAGAGCTGCTGTCTCGTTGAAAATCTGTGAAGCATTAGCAACACTATCCCATGAAAGGCCCCTGAAACACTGAAGCAGTTACTACATTCTGAAACTATCAAATTGCTCAAAGACGAATTTTTTAACAAATAATATCAATATGAGTGTTAGGATATCTATTGTAAAGCAATTTTTCTGGCCTAGCCATGTATGGAAGTGAAACGTGAGCAATAATGGTCCAGGCAAGAAGAGTACAGAAGCTTCTGAAATGTGCTGCTACAGAAATATGCTGAAGATTAAGGGCAATAAAGAAATGTATTTCACAAACTGACTAAAAGAAAAGGGAGCCACGATGGAAGGATGAAAGTTCTAGAAGAAAACCAAGACGTGAATACAGTAAGCAGATTAAAATGGATGTACGTCGCAGTAGTTATGTAGAGAAGAATAGGCTTGAACAGGATACATTAGTATGAAGAGATGAATGAAACCAGTCGCCAGATTAATAACCTAAGTAACAATAACAGTCTTCAAGGTCAATTTATTATATGAGGCTCTTAAATAATCCTTACACATTTAAGTTTCCACTTCTTTGCTTCTTAATCTCTGGGCATCCAAGTTCTTAATATTCACAAACGTTCTTCTCGTTTCCCAAAAGGTTTTCTTATCTCTGTTACACGTAACATCACTCTGTCTTAAAGTGATGCACTCTTCAACTGCTTTTTAATTCTCTTTTAGCCACTTCTACCTTGCCATTACGCACTTTCTGTCATTCTCATGTTTTACGCAGGCCTTGAACGCATTACTTTAGTCGGCCAGTTTCGGATGGAAAAATGCAGGATTTTTTGTGGAACATCGTGGAATATTTCCGCATCAGGTCGCATAAATTCATGAAATTTAGATAGGCGACGGCGCTATACGTAGCCTTCAAAATGGGTTATCTAAAGGAGGTGCGTTCCAAGCAGAGGGCCTTAATTAAGTTTCTTTCCGCGGTAAACCAGTGTATCACCGATATTTATAGGATGCTGCAGACAGTCTACGGAGACCTGGCAGTTGTCCGCAGCTCGTGGTCGTGCGGTAGCGTTCTCGCTTCCCACGCCCGGGTTCCCGGGTTCGATTCCCGGCGGGGTCAGGGATTTTCTCTGCCTCGTGATGACTGGGTGTTGTGTGATGTCCTTAGGTTAGTTAGGTTTAAGTAGTTCTAAGTTCTAGGGGACTGATGACCATAGATGTTAAGTCCCATAGTACTCAGAGCCATTTGAACCAGACCTGGCAGTTAATAAAATTACGGCGAGTCGTTGGACGATAAGTCTTTCATCATAGCAGCAATGTTACATAAACCTGTCCGATCTCCCACTTGCCGATCGGCAGCACAAACCTGTGACTCCTGCAACGCTGGAACGCGCGGATGCCCTCATTTGAGGTGATCGATCAATGACGAACACCTCGCTGCACAACCGGACGCCTCAGTTGGTTGTGCTGAAACACCAGCTCGAGCATTCAAAGGTGTGTGCCCACTGGTGTTCCTCGCCGCCTACAGAGCAACGAACGACCATCTGTGCAGAGTTGCTTTCGCTAATGAAGCCGATCGTGACTTTTTTGATGAACATCGCCACTGGTGATGAAATATCGGTTCAGAACTTTGAACCGGAAACAAAACGGCAATCTGTGGAGTGGCGCCACACCATTTCTCCTCCGCAGAAAACAAAGTCGCATCTTCAGCCGGTAACGTCATAGTGCCGGTCTTCTGGGACTCTTAAGAGGTTATTCTATTTGATGTCCTCCCTCGTGGTTTAACGATCAAAACTGGATTATACTGTGCTACCCTCAGGAAACTGAAGAAACGACTTTACCGTTCAAAAATGCTAACGAACTTCTCCACGTAAACGCAAGGCCTCACAGAAGTCTGCGCACCCGAGGGGAGCTCACAGAAATCCACTGGACTTTTATTCCTCATCTACACTACAGCCCGGACCTGGTATCTTTTATCTGCTTCGCCCAGTGAAGGATGCACTCCGCGGAAAGCTGTAAATGAATGATATTGAGGTTATTGGTACAGCAAGACTTCGACGTCGACCGAATGGTATCAAGCGGCAAACGGTGTAAGGCCGTCACTTTGAACAGAGATTATGCTGAAAAAGGGGTATTGTAGCCAAACGAGTGGGGAATAATATGATGTATCGGAATCGTGAATAAAACCGACCTGCTTTCAGAAAGAAATAATGTGTTGCATTACTTGTTGAATGCCCATCGTAAATATCTCAGTTCTCTTTTTTCTTGCTTCATTTGATGCTTTGTTATACTTCCTCCTTTCGTCCATTAAATTACTATGAATAATTACCGAACATTTATTTTGTGAACACGGAACCCGGCATCAGTGTTGGTGTCGCCGCCGCAAGAAAATTTTAAATGATGCCGTGTAGGTTCTTGATTGCAGCGGCACACAAATTGGCCCGAATTTCGTCTCCTCAGACGTGCAATCATCGCTTGATTACACGACGACGTAAGCACAAATTAGGACCAATGTTGTACTAACAATATCGCCTACGGCTGTCAGGAACTAGTTACTGGAAGATGACGTACCAACTAGAATTCTTCTCCTCAAGCTTGCCATCACATCTCAATCGCCACGTTGCCTCACACTGTGAGGTGAAACTTAGACAATGAATGGGGACAGTCGATTTTCACGGTGAGAGAACGTGCGACGTGGAGATAAGTGATACATTAGTGCCAAGTGTATCACGCGGAAAAATACAGGTCCCTAGCACTGATTATCATGGTGCGAAGGTGTACCTTGCTGTCACCGTAACTGTCTGGCTTGTGTTGAGGGAACCTTGGACAGTACGGGATGCCAGACGGTTTGCCACTGCTTCCACAGCGGCAGGTAATGGGTACGGGTCCCCAAGATTGTGTTATCTTACGTGCAGGTACGGAAAGCGGTTAGTTTTAAGTAGTTCTAAGTTCTAGGGGACTGATGACAATAGATGTTAAGTCCCATAGTGCTCAGAGCCATTTGAAGCATTTGAACGGAAAGCGGTAGATGCGATGTACATGTGCAGAAAAACAAATGTTTTACAACTTTAGAAAGATTTGATGCTTTATTCTGCAGGAACAGGTTCACAAACTGCGCTGGTCAGCCATCCGTTTCTAAAGCTCTGGTTCTTATGTAAGAAGTTAGTCCGCATTGAGTGAGAGAGTTGCTGAATTTCCCCCTGAGGGATGTCGTTCCAATTTCAGTGCAATTGGTGCGTCAGATCTTCAAAATACCGGGTTAATTGGAGAGCCCTGCCCATAATTCTTCAAAAATTCTCAATATGGGAAAGATCCGGTGACCTTGCTCGCCGTGGTACGGTTTGGGAATCGCGAGGACATGCATTAGAGACTATCGCCGTGCGCGGAAGAGCATTGTCTGCTGAAATGTGAGCCCTGAATGGCTTGCTATGAGGGACGACAAAACTGGGCGTGGAATATCGTCGATGTACCACTGTGCTTTAAGGGTGCCGCAGATGATAACCAAAAGATTCGTGCAATGAAATGAAATGGCATCCCAGACTTCCACTTCAGGTTGTCGGGTCGCATGACAGCGACATTCAGGGGGGTATCTCATCGCTGTCCAGGCCGTCTCCAGACTCGTCTTCGACTTGAACTCTCTGTTCTAGAATTGTCTTCATTGATGAGTTCCGCTTCGAAGTGAGTCCCGACAAGCAGCGAAGACGTCCCTGACAGCTAAGGGATACCAACATGACTGTTGTCCGTCATATGGCCGGTGATCGTCTGTGTTGTCGTTTCTTTTGATCTACATCTGCATCGTACTTCGCAAGCCACCTAATCGTTTGTGGCAGAGAGTACATTTTGTACCACAAACTGAGCCCTTCAACCCTGTTCCACTGGGTAATAGCGTGTGGGAAGAATGATTGTCGGTACACCTCTGTCTTCACTCTAATTTCTCGAATTTTCTCCTCATGACCATTAAGCAAGATGTATGTGGGGTGGGAAAGGGGGGGGGGGGAGTAGTAACGTAGTAACGTGTTGTCCGTCTCTAACCAAAATGTCATCTCTCGATGTTTCAATAGTAAATGTCTCCGTGATGCATAACACCTCTCTTGTAACGCCCGTCAATGGAGTCTGTTGATCCCTCCGTAACGCTTTCGTGCCGAATAAACGAGCCCGTAACGAATAGTGCCGATCTTCATTGGATCCTCTCTATCTCTATCAGCGCTACTTGGTAGGGATGCCAGGCAGTTGAACAATAGCCAAGAATCGGTCGAACAAGCGCCGTATACGCCAGTTCCTTCGTGTATCAGTTACGTTTCCCTAAGATACTTATATGAATCTGCATCTGCCATCTGTTTCTCCCACTATTTGTTTTATGTGGTCATTCCACTTAGCTGGCCGGAGTGGCCGAGCTGTTCTAGGCGCTACAGTTTGCAACCACGCGACCGCTGCAGTCGCAGGTTCGAATCCTGCCTCGGGTATGGATGTGTGTGGTGTCCTTAGGTTAGTTAGGTTTAAGTAGGTCTAAGTTCTAGGGGACTGATGACCACAGCAGTTAAGTCCCATAGTGCTCAGAGCCACATGAACCATTCCACTTAAGGCCAATCCGGATAGTTACTCCTAGATATTTACGGAAGATACTGTTTCCAGCAGTTTGTCATCAATAGTGTAGCTATACAGTAGTGAACTTTGTTTTCTTTTGTATGCGCAATATGTTACATTTATTTACGTTCAGGATCAACTGCCGGGTCCTGCACCATTTATCAATTCTCTGGAGGTCATTCCGCAAATCGGTACCATCTTCTGGCGTTGCTACTTTATTTTAGACAACTGCATCATCAACGAACGGTCTTAGACACATATTGTGAACAAAAACGGTCCTAACAAACATCATCGGAGTACACCGGAAATTACCTTCGCATCTGTCCATTTTGTTCAGTTAAGAGCGAAGTGTTGAGTTCTGTCTGCAAGGAAGTCTTGAATCCAGTCGCAAATCTGTTACGATACTCGATAAGCTCATATTTTTTTTCAACTAAACGGCAATGTGGGACAGTGTCGAAGGCCTTCTTCAAGTCGTGGAAGACGGCATCAACCTGAGCGACGTTGTGTACAGAGCTGTGGAGCTCACGGAGGAACAGAGCGAGCTGAGTTTCGCAGGATCTCCGTTGATTTTTACGCAGGATATTTCCCTTCTCACAGAACGTCGTAATTCTTGTACACAAAACACGTTCATAATTGTACAACAGACTGGCGCCAACGATATAGGTCTATAACTGTGTGTATCTGTCCTCAGGCTCCTCTTAAAAACGGGAATGACCTTATAACACTCCTACCTGCTACTGCTATACCATAACCTCGGAACTGGAGGCAGTTTACAAACAGAATTATTTTGTTAGAGTAATAATGGTATAAAGCAACAGAGCAATGCTACCCTCTGAGAGGAATTTTGTTATATTGACCGTGCTGTACCTAACGGAGGTGGCTTATCGGAAGTGAAAGTCAGAATTACGTAAGTATTTGAACAGTAACAACCAAAATTTTGCCTATCTGCACTGTTTAACTGATAAAGAAAACGGTCGCCAGCCTAACTAGGCAAGAGAATGATTAACATTCTCGTTCAAGAAAATAGTTATTTGTATCTTTAATGGATAAACACAACCTATACTTTGTCACACGCGAGTGCAGTGAACTCTGACACATACATATGTTTACGGTAAGATTGAAACTAACAGTTAGAGCAGCACCAACTATTTGCATAATTATAACAAATGCCGAAACACACTATTACTTTCAGGGCTTACACAAACTGTGTGGTCTTTATAACGTTACCATTAACATTCCCTCCAGGATCATAAATTGGACAAAGGTTAAGTCTCTCTCAGTTAAATACTTTACTATTTAAAATGAAAGTTAGTTGAAATTCACTGACAGGCTACTTATCACTGTCTTTCTAATAAACAAATTATGGTTTTCATATATAGAGATCTTTCCGTTACTTGTTACCTAGCATTTGCACAACAGACAAACTGTGAATCCTGTTATATTATTAATATGCACTTCCAATACACAAGAGAGACAAATCCTTAGCAAACATTAGTATAACTTTTCACAACTGCAGTTTTCCACTTTTACTACCGTGAGACACAAAATTAACATATATGTAAGATACTGACTCACCTTCTGCGATTTACAACAGGCAGTAATGTAATCATTTACTAAGCAAACCTTTATAAGCCTCGGTGTTGAGAACTTTTAATTTGAAGTTAGCAACAACACATTAATAAGCAGTTTTACTGGGAAAATTACTGTCTGCAAGCATCATTAACTTTAATCCACTCTCTTGCCACATTAACTTTAACTTTCTTTTTACTGTGTTCAAGAGGCATCAATTAGCAAACTGGGTTTTAATGTACTTTCAGTAAGGACACTCGGTAATCACTTTAGTTCAAACGGAGAGGAACCTGAGAGGTGTTATGATGAGGAGAAAAATCAAGGTAGGTACATAAATTCAGATACAAATTACCTTACATTTGAGCACATTAGCACATCCATTAAGCTGATCCTTCACTGTACATCATTATAGTGTTACGTTACAGTGATTGCGCAACGTGGTGGCAACTGCATGTTGGTAGGTGGATTCGCAGACAGAATTGCTGGACTCTGGCCCTTCTTGGTGGCGATGATGAATACCAAATCCAGAATCGTTCCAGTTATTTATCCATCCATCCGAGGCATTGGAAAGTAGCAGAAAAGCCTCTCTCGGAACCAGCACAATATGCATCTTTTACATGGCAGTGCACAGTTAAGTAGCTCGTCCCCGACTCGTAGCTCGTCCCCGACTGACTCTTATTCCACCTTTTCTACCTAGGCCAACCACAATTTGCGCGCGCTACACAGTTCCGTTCCCGAGTGGAACCACTACACCGTTTACATACAAACTAACTAAGAACACTAAGTGAGGATCAGCAATTTACATAACAGCAAACATACATTTTAAAAAAGACAGAATATTTGCACATATTGACATTTCTACCAAAAATTATTCACACAAAATTACAATTATGTACAGTAGGCTTTGTTCCCTCCAGTTGAGACAAAGAATTTAAATGACAGATACACTATACAGCACAGAATCAAATCATGACATCAAAGTTTTAACAAGGAAAGGAATAAACAGTTTTGTGTTATCGTTCAATCAAACAATATTTACAGAAGCTTAACGATGTAATATTAAATGAAACAAAAGCAAAATAAATCAGTAGAGCATTAGAGCTATGGTGTTACAACCTGCGCTTTCTTCCAGTCGCTTCGTTGCTCAAGCGATCTACTTTAAATTACTGCTGGAAGGGGAGCATGTTCTTTCGCATAATCTTCGTAGACTCTCATTTGGTCCTGACGTCTTTCCACTACTAAGCGATTGTAGTTGATTTTCCATTCCGCAATCAGTTATCTCAATATCTGCCATTTCGACTTTCGTACGACAATTGAAAGGAGGGGCCTTGTTTCGATTTCCGCGGTGAAACTACACTCCTGGAAATTGAAATAAGAACACCGTGAATTCATTGTCCCAGGAAGGGGAAACTTTATTGACACATTCCTGGGGTCAGATACATCACATGATCACACTGACAGAACCACAGGCACATAGACACAGGCAACAGAGCATGCACAATGTCGGCACTAGTACGGTGTATATCCACCTTTCGCAGCAATGCAGGCTGCTATTCTCCCATGGAGACGATCGTTGAGATGCTGGATGTAGTCCTGTGGAACGGCTTGCCATGCCATTTCCACCTGGCGCCTCAGTTGGACCAGCGTTCGTGCTGGACGTGAAGACCGCGTGAGACGACGCTTCATCCAGTCCCAAACATGCTCAATGGGGGACAGATCCGGAGATCTTGCTGGCCAGGGTAGTTGACTTACACCTTCTAGAGCACGTTGGGTGGCACGGGATACATGCGGACGTGCATTGTCCTGTTGGAACAGCAAGTTCCCTTGCCGGTCTAGGAATGGTAGAACGATGGGTTCGATGACGGTTTGGATGTACCGTGCACTATTCAGTGTCCCCTCGACGATCACCAGTGGTGTACGGCCAGTGTAGGAGATCGCTCCCCACACCATGATGCCGGGTGTTGGCCCTGTGTGCCTCGGTCGTATGCAGTCCCGATTGTGGCGCTCACCTGCACGGCGCCAAACACGCATACGACCATCATTGGCACCAAGGCAGAAGCGACTCTCATCGCTGAAGACGACACGTCTCCATTCGTCCCTCCATTCACGCCTGTCGCGACACCACTGGAGGCGGGCTGCACGATGTTGGGGCGTGAGCGGAAGACGGCCTAACGGTGTGCGGGACCGTAGCCCAGCTTCATGGAGACGGTTGCGAATGGTCCTCGCCGATACCCCAGGAGCAACAGTGTCCCTAATTTGCTGGGAAGTGGCGGTGCGGTCCCCTACGGCACTGCGTAGGATCCTACGGTCTTGGCGTGCATCCGTGCGTCGCTGCGGTCCGGTCCCAGGTCGACGGGCACGTGCACCTTCCGCCGACCACTGGCGACAACATCGATGTACTGTGGAGACCTCACGCCCCACGTGTTGAGCAATTCGGCGGTACGTCCACCCGGCCTCCCGCATGCCCACTATACGCCCTCGCTCAAAGTCCGTCAACTGCACATACGGTTCACGTCCACGCTGTCGCGGCATGCTACCAGTGTTAAAGACTGCGATGGAGCTCCGTATGCCACGGCAAACTGGCTGACACTGACGGCGGCGGTGCACAAATGCTGCGCAGCTAGCGCCATTCGACGGCCAACACCGCGGTTCCTGGTGTGTCCGCTTTGCCGTGCGTGTGATCATTGCTTGTACAGCCCTCTCGCAGTGTCCGGAGCAAGTATGGTGGGTCTGACACACCGGTGTCAATGTGTTCTTTTTTCCATTTCCAGGAGTGTATTTCGGAATACCGAATTCAATATTTCGGCCTTCCCTCTGTTATCTTCCGTTTCGGTGCCAGTATGGTCACTAAGTGACTGAATAGACGATTTTGACCCACTTACTGATTTTACATATGACCAAAACCTCTTAGGGCTTTTACTCAGACCGGTTGACAACGTTTTACTTTCAGTCATTGAATGCCTCTCTCATTGCTCTCCTTACACTCATTTTTGGTTCGTTCAGCTTTGGTTTGTCAGCTAGGTTCTTGCTTGTCTTGAATCTGTTCTGAAGTTCTCTTTGTTTACGTAGCAGTTTTCTTAACACGGCTATTAAACGATGGTGAGTATTTGCCATCCCTTAAGATCTGACTCGGAACATAGGTGTCTAAAGCATACGCATAATTCCCTTGATTTTTTTTCCCGTTTGTTTTCCACATCTTCGTCCTCATCACCGAGTACTTGATGCTGACTGCTCAGATACTCTGAAATTTGTGCCCTGTCACTCTTGCTAAGCAAAAATTAACATTCTTTGCCAGACCTGCTGTCATAATCACTGATACCTTCTTCTACGTAAACTGATTCGACAAGTTCATGTCTCTTTGTTGCCAGGAGGTCTAAGACGTTATCTTCAAGAGTTGGCTCTCTAACTATCTGCTCAATGTAATTTTCGGAAGAGACATCCAGAACAATGTCACAGGAATGCCTGTCTCTGGTACCATTTTTGATAGCGTGACACTCCCAATCTAAACCTGGCAATTTGAAGTCACCCTCTATTACAACGGAATGATCAGGAAAATCATTAATGATGTTCCACAAGTCCTGTCTGAAGCACTCTACCAATAGAGCCCCTGACCTAGGCGGCCTATAAAAGCACTCGATTACCATTTCTGTCTGATTTTGATACTTAACTTCACCCAGATTAATTCACATTCGGAATCCGTAGTAACCTAGCCAGAGTGTATCGAATTCTTTACTGCAATAAACACCCCGCCACCACTGGAGACTAACCTACCCTTACGATAATTATTCCCATCTGAATATAGGATTTCATTCTTATTGACAGCTGGTTTCAACCAACTTTCTTTTCCTAATACTGTCTATGCATTATAACCTTCAGCATGTGACACTAGTTCTGGGATCTTTCCTTGGATGCCCCTGAGATTTACTAGAATCATATTAACCTTTTCTGTCTCTGATCTACGACGACGAGTTTTCTCTGAGGTTATTGTGGCTAATTTATCAAGCAAATCGTCTTTGACCCTACATCTACATCTACATCTATACTCCGCGAGCCACCTTACGGTGTGTGGCGGAGGGTACTTATTGTACCACTATCTGATCCCCCCTTCCCTGTTCCATTCACGAATTGTGCGTGGGAAGAACGACTGCTTGTAAGTCTCCGTATTTGCTCTAATTTCTCGGATCTTTTCGTTGTGATCATTACGCGAGATATATGTGGGCGGTAGTAATATGTTGCCCATCTCTTCCCGGAATGTGCTCTCTCGTAATTTCGATAATAAACCTCTCCGTATTGCGTAACGCCTTTCTTGAAGTGTCCGCCACTGGAGCTTGTTCAGCATCTCCGTAACGCTCTCGCGCTGACTAAATGTCCCCATGACGAATCGCGCTGCTTTTCGCTGGATCATGTCTATCTCTTCTATTAATCCAACCTGGTAAGGGTCCCATACTGATGAGCAATACTCAAGAATCGGACGAACAAGCGTTTTGTAAGCTACTTCTTTCGTCGATGAGTCACATTTTCTTAGAATTCTTCCTATGAATCTCAACCTGGCGCCTGCTTTTCCCACTATTTGTTTTATGTGATCATTCCACTTCAGATCGCTCCGGATAGTAACTCCTAAGTATTTTACGGTCGTTACCGCTTCCAATGATTTACCACCTATGGCATAATCGTACTGGAATGGATTTCTGCCCCTATGTATGCGCATTATATTACATTTATCTACGTTTAGGGAAAGCTGCCAGCTGTCGCACCATTCATTAATCCTCTGCAGGTCTTCCTGGAGTACGTACGAGTCTTCTGATGTTGCTACTTTCTTGTAGACAACCGTGTCATCTGCAAATAGCCTCACGGAGCTACCGATGTTGTCAACTAAGTCATTTATGTATATTGTAAACAATAAAGGTCCTATCACGCTTCCTTGCGGTACTCCCGAAATTACCTCTACATCTGCAGATTTTGAACCGTTAAGAATGACATGTTGTGTTCTTTCTTCTAGGAAATCCTGAATCCAATCACAAACCTGGTCCGATATTCCGTAAGCTCGTATTTTTTTCACTAAACGTAAGTGCGGAACCGTATCAAATGCCTTCCTGAAGTCCAGGAATACGGCATCAATCTGCTCGCCAGTGTCTACGGCACTGTGAATTTCTTGGACAAATAGGGCGAGCTGAGTTTCACATGATCTCTGTTTGCGGAATCCATGTTGGTTATGATGAAGGAGATTTGTATTATCTAAGAACGTCATAATACGAGAACATAAAACATGTTCCATTATTCTACAACAGATTGACGTAAGCGAAATAGGCCTATAATTATTCGCATCTGATTTATGACCCTTCTTGAAAATGGGAACGACCTGCGCTTTCTTCCAGTCGCTAGGTACTTTACGTTCTTCCAGAGATCTACGATAAATTGCTGATAGAAAGGGGGCAAGTTCTTTAGCATAATCACTGTAGAATCTTACGGGTATCTCGTCTGGTCCGGATGCTTTTCCGCTACTAAGTGATAGCAGTTGTTTTTCAATTCCGATATCGTTTATTTCAATATTTTCCATTTTGGCGTCCGTGCGACGGCTGAAGTCAGGGACCGTGTTACGATTTTCCGCAGTGAAACAGTTTCGGAACACTGAATTCAGTATTTCTGCCTTTCTTCGGTCGTCCTCTGTTTCGGTGCCATCGTGGTCAACGAGTGACTGAATAGGGGATTTAGATCCGCTTACCGATTTTACATATGACCAAAACTTTTTAGGGTTCTTTTTTAGATTGTTTGCCAATGTTTTATGTTCGAATTCGTTGAATGCTTCTCTCATTGCTCTCTTTACGCTCTTTTTCGCTTCGTTCAGCTTTTCCTTATCAGCTATGATTCGACTACTCTTAAACCTATGATGAAGCTTTCTTTGTTTCCGTAGTACCTTTCGTACATGATTGTTATACCACGGTGGATCTTTCCCCTCGCTTTGGACCTTAGTCGGTACGAACTTATCTAAGGCGTACTGGACGATGTTTCTGAATTTTTTCCATTTTTGTTCCACATCCTCTTCCTCAGAAATGAACGTTTGATGGTGGTCACTCAGATATTCTGCGATTTGTGCCCTATCACTCTTGTTAAGCAAATATATTTTCCTTCCTTTCTTGGCATTTCTTATTACACTTGTAGTCATTGATGCAACCACTGACTTATGATCACTGATACCCTCTTCTACATTCACGGTGTCGAAAAGTTCCGGTCTATTTGTTGCTATGAGGTCTAAAACGTTAGCTTCACGAGTTGGTTCTCTAACTATCTGCTCGAAGTAATTCTCGGACAAGGCAGTCAGGATAATGTCACAAGAGTCTCTGTCCCTGGCTCCAGTTCTGATTGTGTGACTATCCCATTCTATACCTGGTAGATTGAAGTCTCCCCCTATTACAATAGTATGATCACGAAACTTCTTCACGACGTTCTGCAGGTTCTCTCTGAGGCGCTCAACTACTACGGTTGCTGATGCAGGTGGTCTATAGAAGCATCCGACTATCATATCTGACCCACCTTTGATACTTAACTTAACCCAGATTATTTCACATTCGCATTCGCTAATAACTTCACTGGATATTATTGAATTCTTTACTGCTATAAATACTCCTCCACCATTGGCGTTTATCCTATCCTTGCGGTATATATTCCATTCTGTGTCTAGGATTTCGTTACTGTTCACTTCCGGTTTTAACCAACTTTCCGTTCCTAATACTATATGCGCACTATTTCCTTCAATAAGCGATACTAATTCAGGAACCTTGCCCTGGATACTCCTGCAGTTTACCAATATTACGTTAACTTTTCCTGTTTTTGGTCTCTGAGGACGGACGTTCTTTATCAACGATGCTGATGTTCTCTCTGGTAAGCCGTCAGGTATTTTATCGTTTCGCCCAAGGGGGGGTCCCTCTAACCTAAAAAACCCCCGTGTGCACGCCACACGTACTCTGCTACCCTAGTAGCTGCTTCCGGTGTGTAGTGCACGCCTGACCTGTCTAGGGGGGCCCTACAGTTCTCCACCCAATAACGGAGGTCGATGAATTTGCAACCATTATAGTCGCAGAGTCGTCTGAGCCTCTGGTTTAGACCCTCCACACGGCTCCAAACCAGAGGACCGCGATCGACTCTGGGCACTATGCTGCAGATATTAAGCTCAGCTTGCACTCCGCGTGCGATGCTGGTTGTCTTCACCAAATCAGCCAGCCGCCGGAAGGAACCAAGGATGGCCTCAGAACCCAAGCGGCAGGCGTCATTCGTTCCGACATGTGCTACTATCTGCAGCCGGTCACACCCAGTGCGTTCAATAGCTGCCGGAAGGGCCTCCTCCACATTACGGACGAGACCCCCCGGCAAGCACACCGAGTGCACACTGGCATTCTTCCCCGACCTACCCGCTATTTTCCTGAGGGGCTCCATAACCCGCCTAACGTTGGAGCTCCCTATAACTAATAGGCCCGCCCTCTGTGACTGTCGGGACCTTGCCGGAGAATCGGCCACTGGCCCAACAGGCGAGGCATCCTGTGGTGGCTCGGAAACGATGTCATCACCACTAGGAAGCACCCCGTACCTGTTGGAAAGGGGTAAGGCAGCTGCCACGCGGCCAGATCCCACCTTCGCCTTTCGGCCAGGCACGCGCGAGCCCACCACTGTCCGCCATTCACCCTGGAGTGATGGCTGACCGGTAAGATGCTCACTGCCGGAAGACGCAGCGACATCAGGGGTTCCATGTGATTCCAAGGCCACCGAAGTAGGCATAGGTCTCACCACAGTTGCCCCAACGCCACTACGAGCCGACGCCTGCGCCTCGAGCTCGATGAGCCTAACAGACAAAGCCTCCACCTGCCCCCGAAGAGTGGCCAATTCTCCTTGCGTCCGCTCACAACAACCACAGTCCCTACACATGACTATGTTTACCCTACTCTATACGGTGACAAATTCCCAAGATAATCTTCTGATGAGCTACTCTGATAATCAAGAAACACTCACTGAAATACGAGACGCGATAACTACGCTAGGTTTTCCCAGAAAAACTATTTAAAAGCTAAGCGCAGCAAATAAGTACAAAATAAATTTCTCTCCTAACGATCAAGAACTGTTAGTTTCTATGCAGAGCAGATAAACACAAATAGAATCCCTTCCTTAGTGGAAGGTCGTAAACAAAATGCAAAATAAACGCTTTATACAAACAGTACTCGCTGCTGCTGGTCCTCTCGCTCTGGCTGTCACAAGACAACTGCTGATTCAAGTGACTAGTGGCTAACGGCCGCGAAACAAACAAAAGACGGTTTTAGGGCGCTTTCTGTTCCAAACGATCAAGAAAACACTAAGAAATCTAACACGAAAACTACGTAAAGTTTTATCAAGAACTGTTAGTTACTATGCAGAGCAGATAAACACTAATAGAATCCCTTCCTTA
Organism: Schistocerca nitens; assembly: GCF_023898315.1. Classification (NCBI taxonomy): domain Eukaryota; kingdom Metazoa; phylum Arthropoda; class Insecta; order Orthoptera; family Acrididae; genus Schistocerca; species Schistocerca nitens. The sequence goes on from NC_064617.1 coordinate 404,286,538, forward strand.
GTGGAAGGTCGTAAACAAAATGCAAAATAAACGCTTTATACAAACAGTACTCGCTGCTGCTGGTCCTCTCGCTCTGGCTGTCACAAGACAACTGACCCTAAGGGAGGGTTTCACTAACCTAAAGAAGCCCCATGTGCACGCTACACGTACTTCGGTACGGTAGTAGCCACTTTCTGCGTGTAGTGCATTCCTGTCGTATTATGGGGAACCCTAAAATTCTGTAACCGATAGAAATTCGAGTCCGATACCGTCGCAGAGTGGTCCGAGCCTCATGTTTAGGTCTTCCTCTCTGATCGAAACCAGAGGAACGCGATCAGCACTGGGTACGATGCTACAAATACACAGCTTAGCCTGAACCCCACGTGAGTTGCTAGTTGCCTTCACCAAATCAGCCAGCCGCCGAAAGGAGCCTAGGATGGCTTCAGAACCCCAGCGGCAGGCATGATTCGCGCCAACATGTGCCACTACATGCAGAATCATCCAAGCAAACATACCGAGTGCACAAGGCATTATTTCCCGCCTTGCCTTCTATTTCCCTGAGGAGCTCCATCATTCGCCTAACATTGGAGCTCCCACTGACAAAGACAAACATACCACCCTTTGCACTTGTCCGGACTAGACATTTCTTTTCGAAATGCAAATTGTTTTTCCTGTAATACTTTCTGGTTTTCACTTCATCATTCTAAGCGCTACTTAATAATTCTTCCCATCACCTTCGTCCAGCACAGTACCAAGGTGATAGGCCGATATGATTCATGTTTATCACGTCATTTTTCCCTATTTTTGGATGGAGACGACACGACTCATTTTAAGCGTTTTTGATCTTTTGTGCCCACACGCTACTGTAAATTTTGAGCAGCAGCATGAGATGTGTCGCAACATTTAGAGGTCAATATAATCTGGCCAGGTACAGCACCCTGCCATTGGGGGAGTGCAATCCGGTGTTCGGCCAGCGAAAAGGGTTGTTAATGACACTGTTTTCCTCTCCACATTCCGTCCGTCTTCCTTGTCCATTAAGTCAGATGGAGCTATCATACACAAGAACGGTTCTAAAAGTTCGTCGGATGATGAAGGTGTGTGCACATTCATTGCCAGACCGGTTTTAATGTTCCGTATTACATTCAAGATCCTGGGCAACGGACTTTTTTTGAAGACTGTAGTGCAGAAACTGTGCCATGAGTTTCTTTCTTTTGTGTTTGAATATTTTCTTGGGAGCGCCTTGTGCATCTTTAAGGGAAAAATGTTTGTATCGTTAGAGAAATTTTTGTATTTTGTTTAAGCCTTCCTTTGTTCCTTGAGGATTGTGTCACGTTCTGATTCAAACCAAACAAGTAATGGCCTGTAAATATGCCGCTTATGTCAATTTTGAGGCATTGAGATTTCCCTTGCTTCACTGATAAGCAATACGACATTCTCATAATCTATTTTGAGATTGTCAGTTTCGATAATCGATTACAGTTTGTCTTCCAGTAGTATTTCGTGTAGGTTGGAACTGGCTCTGTGTTCCATTTCCAGCTAATTGCGCGTCTGACACTCTTGTTAGGTTGAGCGTTTGTTATAATTTGAACTGGAAAATGATTCGAACCGGAAGTATCCGGTATCGCTTTCTATGTTGTTCCGGCAGATAGTACAGATGCTGAAGTCCACTGCCGTCGGAACTTCATCTGGTACGGGTGAGCCATCATTTAGCACTACAAGATTTTCCACTAGCATTTTGTCCATTGCGTTGGCATTTATGCAGCACCACAGAGCATGGTGGCCGTTAAAGTCATCTAGTAGCAGAAGGGATTTACCGAGGGAGACAATGATTGCTGTTGACTGTTGTTTGGAAGCCTGTTGTTAGGCGTTTATTCTACTGATATCAAAATCAGATAGACGTCCTTGATCCGCAAAAGGATATCCACCATTTACGAATTGTCATGCTAAGTGCCAATATTGAGAATAGAAAACTGGATATCTCCTTTTACCATCAATGCTGCACCGGCCATAGCCACCATCTTCGATGACAGAGAAGCCCATGTTTCGGCGATGGCACAAATGTCTACTTGACTTTCGAGCAGAAAATGTCGAAGGATACCTTTCTTTGCCTTAGTTAAATCTGTGCAGTTGTAGTGGGTAGAGCTGCATCCATTGAACCAAGAGGAAGGCACAGCTCTTCTTGGTACAACTGGACCTTCGGAACCACGTCTTCACAATTTACGCGTTGCTGGTGGGATAGATGGGTACGCTGTGTTAGAGGAGGCGGCCGTGGTATCGGCGGTGACTCTACTGGAACATCCGTTCCTGACGAATGCTGCTTTGTCATGACGTGGGCTGGTCGTTGCGGATCGTATGTGGCGGTTCTGATAGCTGCATTGAGCCGCTGTTGAGCCGGGAGGGGAGGGACTTTTGTACCCTGTCTCGTAATGTTTAAATAAGAAATAACTGCAATAGCTTAACGCTTGTTTCCAAATACAGCTGCTGCGTCTGGAAATATACTATTGACACGCATCATTTTGTTACTTTACTTCTGTTTAAGATACAAAGGGTGTTTTAGAGATACATTATGTGATCAAAAGTATCAGGACACCGCCAAAAACATACGTTTTTCATATTAAGTGCATTGTGCTGCCACCTACTGCCAGGTACTCCACATCAGCGACCTCAGTAGTTATTAGATATCGTGAGAGAGCAGAATGGGTCAGTCCGCGGAACTCACAGACTTAGAACGTGGTCAGGTGATTGGGTATCACTTGTGCCATACTTCTGTACGAGAGATTTTCACACTGCTAAACATTCCTAGGTCCATTATTACCGATGTGATAGAGAAGTGGCAAAGTGAAGGGACACGTATAGCACAAAAGCGTACAGGCCGACCTCGTTTGCTGACTGACAGAGACCGCCGACATTTGAAGAGGGCCGTAATGTGTAATAGGCAGATATCTATCCAGACCATCACAGAGGAATTCCAAACTGCACAGGATTCACTGCAAGTACTATGATTGTTAGGCGGGAAGTGAGAAAACTAGGATTTTGTGGTCGAGTGGCTGCTCATAAGCCACACATCACGCCGGTAAATGCCAAACGACGCCTTGCTTGGCGTAAGGAGCGTAAACTTTGGACAATTGAACAGTGGCGAAACGTTGTGTGGAGTGATGAATCACCGTACACAATATGGCGATCAGATTGGAGAGTGTGGGTATGGCGAATGGCTGGCTGGTTCAAATGGCTCTGAGCACTATGGGACTCAACTGCTGAGGTCATTAGTCCCCTAGAACTTAGAACTAGTTAAACCTAACTAACCTAAGGACATCACAAACATCCATGCCCGAGGCAGGATTCGAACCTGCGACCGTAGCGGTCTTGCGGTTCCAGACTGCAGCGCCTTTAACCGCACGGCCACTTCGGCCGGCTATGGCGAATGCCCGGTGAACATCATCTACCAGCGTGTGTAGTGCCAACAGTAAAATTCGGTGGCGATGGTGTTATGGTGTAGTCGTGTTTTTCATGGAGTGAGTTTGCACCCCTAGTTGTCTTACGTGGCACTATCGCAGAGCAGGCCTACATTGATGTTTAAGCACCTTTTTCTTCCCACTGTTGAAGAGCAATTCGGGAATGGCGATTGTATCCCTCATCACGATCGAGCACGTGCTCATAATGCACTGCCTGTGGCGGAGTGGATTCACGACAATGACATCCCTATAATGGACTGGCCTGCACAGAGTCCTGACCTGAACCCTACAGAACACGATTGGCATGTTTTGGAACGCCGACTTCGTGCCAGGCCTCACCGACCGACATCGATACCTCTCCTCAGTGCAACACTTCGTGAATATTGGGCTGCCATTCCGCAAGAAACCTTCCAGCACCTGATCGAACGTATGAGTGCGACAGTGGAAGCTGTAATCAAGGCTAAGGGTGAGCCAACACTATATTGAATTCCACAATTGCCGATGGCGGGCGGCGCGAGCTTGTAAGTCACTTTCAGCCAGGGGTCCGGATACTTTTGATCACATAGTTTAGGTCAATGTGACCACCTTACCATGACTGTAGCTTGATAGTTTGGTCCTCCCACATACATCACTTCTGTGTGGCTCTGTACAGGATGCGCATTTTGTGTTATTCATGCACTGTGTGCTGCCATGTCCATATCGCAAACAATTAAAGCGTTTTGAGGAGGAGGGTACATACACGTCCAGAGGACAGCAAAATCCATGAGTATAAACAAAGTGTAGCAGCCGCTATGATCTAAATGTCACAAGAAAAACTGAAGAGGGCTTTATTACCTTTTTCACGATCGCATATACAATTTTATTAAATCACCTGACGGCTGCAATTTCGCAGCAACACGTCATGTCCTTTAATAATGCATCCTTCGCAGTGTAACTTCCAACATTACTGAAGACGCCTTGTTTAGTATTGAAGAACTTAGGAATGTAGGCCTCCTATTTTGTTTTGTCTAAGGAAGAGCGTTGAACGAAGTCATTGGCAGTCTCTGTTTTAGTTACTTTTAAATTAGCAGTGCATCTTATTAGCTGGCGGACGATGGTATTTTCCTGGCGGATGTCTACGAGTAGCACTTTCTCCATTTCGTCTCGTTCGTCGTCGTCGTCTCCTTCGCATTTGTTCCCGTTCGCATTTCTGTGATTGCTGCACGTCTCTTGCTCTAGTTGAATTGACAGGCGTATCGTGATGGAATGTGTCTGCCTTGTGGGACGCGTTCATTATAGCGTTAATCACCTCATTGACGTATGCATGAAGTGCTCCAGTATCGATTGCAACACTGTGTCGCTGATTGTGCGAAGTTTGTGGAGCAGGGTGACTACAGTCGCCACCGTCCGTGGTGGTGATCTGAACGTAACAATAGTTTTAACGATTCGGCAAAGCCTATGGAAGTAGAAAAAATACAGACATGCAAATCACTGTATACACTCCGCGAGCAAAAGCAGGGTAGGAACTGTTCAAAACGTAGCGCGCCGACTTTGTTGTCTCTTCCGCTCCCCGAAGCGAACTGATTCGTCAGAATTCAATACTGCCAGTGTTTAACCATGGCGAGTAAGGCAAATACACCGACAAGGATTGTGTCTGTGTGTTGACCTCCCAGTGTCGTAGTCAGCGGCAATGCTGGCCACGCCCGTCTGCAGCCGCTGCGTTCAGGGAAGTCTCACATACCTGCCTGTAGTCCCGGCGTCATCCACTGTCACCGCGAATACGGTGGACTGCCTCGCCCCCCCCCTCCCCCCTCCTCCACCGCCCCCCCCCCCTAGTGGCACAAGGCGAAAGAGTAGAATACTTCGGCAGATGTGGGACTTGCTTAACCCTAGCGTCATAGTTCAGTTAAGGCATCAGAGTGCTGAGCTGCACTAGTGTCCAGGTGGTCTAGGCCCGGCGATGGCGGCGTTGGGTGCGTCATCGGTTTGGCGCTGACCCGCACAGATTGAATGTCGTACTACTGCCCAGCTGTTCGACGATGAGGGACTGGCCTCAGGGGTTTAAAAGCAACTGCCTGGGGCTGACTATGTAGAAGGCATTGTGTTTCTGTGCTATCTAGAAGTGTCTCTAATACGATACCTAGTCTTTGCTGTTGCTGTGGCACGGTGGATGGGACGGTGGAAGTGCTTTGCCCCTGTTAAGTGCTGTGTTAACAGGTCAGCGAATGCTGCCATTTACGAATGTCGTAGATTCAGTATTTGAGAATGAAAACGTGGTCCAAGTAGGCTGCATTCTTTTTGTTATCTATGAGATCGGCCAGTTTCAACCTTGGATCATTTTCATGCGCTTATCTAAAGCTGCCAGCCTCATTTTACATTGTAATAAATCGCTCTTACAAGTGGACAGGAAATGTAAACTGAAGATGAAAGCTTAAGAAACGTGCTTAAAAATGAGTCAAGGTTTAAATTGGCCGAAGAATACAGCAACTTGGACCATGATTTCATTCTTAAAAACCTGTTGAAACTGTGGACCCCCAGAAAAATAAAGCCTTAAGATTCAATACATGGCTGTGACATCGACTCCTTCCATTACAACTTCTTGATCCGTCCGCCAGGTATTAATTTGCCTCTCAGGTATCGGAACACCTTCACTTCACCCACTTTTTGGGTCATCTATTTTGATGTAAGGTTTTCGCTAATCGCATTTCTGTTACTCCTCATTCCTTTCGTCTTTCCTTGGTTTAATCACAACTGGCTGATATTCTACACTCATTAGACCATTCCATTCAGAAGATCCTGTAATTCTTCTTCTTTTTCAGTGAGGACAGCAGCGTCATTATTGAGTCGTATCGTTGATATCCTCTCACAATCTGTTTTAATTCCACTCGTGAACATTTACTTTATTCCTCCCTTGATTTTCGATTTGTATATTGAACAGCAGGGCGGGGAGATGGGGGTGAGGGTGGGGGGAAATGGTACCTCAGTTTTACACCTTCTCTAATACGCATACTTCCATTGATTAAGTTCCATTCTTATTGTATATAACTACCTCTCCCTATAGTTTGCTCTGATGTAAATACTGTGTTCGAACGCTATTTTTCCTCCTACCCAGCTACATCTACGTAAAAGTCTAATCTGTTGCTATACAAACCAATGTGATGTGTATAGTGAAGGGTACTTTCCATCTGACTATGTGTTAAGGTTTATTCCCGTTCAGTGTGCCGGCCGCGGTGGCCGTGCGGTTCTAGGCGCTTCTGTCCGGAACCGCGGGAGTGCTACGGTCGCAGGTTCGAATCCTGCCTCGGGTCATGGATGTGTGTGATGTACTTAGGTTGGTTAGGTTTAAGTAGTTCTAAGTTCTAGGGGACTGATGACCTTAGAAGTTAACTCCCATAGTGCTCAGAGCCATTTGAACCATTTTTTTTAGTAAATTCCTTGATTCCCACTTGAAATTGGATTTTTGTTTCTTAGATAAGCGTTGGCAAGGTAGCTGACGTCAATCAGCAATCATCTGGAAGTTCATGTTTTTACTTCTCGGTGATGTTATTTTGTGGGTCAAACAAACATCCTACAGTTTGTGATGTTCTTCTTTGTACAATTTCAATATCACTTGTTGTTCCTCTCTGATAAATGAGATGGGTCCTCGAGCAATCGCATTTTCCCAGTATGTTATCAATGAACTGAAGTCCACCAGCTGCTATGCTACGTTGGAGGCTATGTCATCACTCTATCACATTCCTGCAAATTTTCACTCCCAGATATTTTGAACATTTACAGTTAGTAGCCAATGCCCCACTTTAGAATCTCATCAAGATGAAACTTACTGACATATATTTTGTTAACAGCATATTTATTTTTGTCAGACGTTAAGGATACAAAACCTGTAGTCTAATAAGTTTAGACAGCGTCAGAAGTATCGGGTCCGTGGTGCTGTGACGTGATGCTGTGCAGGCAGGCAGCAGACATAGTATCCTCGAGGTCTCCAGAGCCGCTCCTCCAGCAGCAAAATGGGGTTGACACGCGCGGTCGGTTACAAAATGGCGCCATATTTTTATTAAGCGGCGTTATTGGTCGGTCGTGCGGAGCTGAGTTATGGGCCGCTGTACGACCCGCTCGCCCGCCCTCAAGGGCGGCGCCGGCCCTACCCGACGGCTTTAAGGCCGTTCCAGAAGCTCCTTCGCATGAGCCGAGTGACACGTGCTCCAGCTAGTCTGATAGTCGTGGGCGCGTCGTAAACGGTAGGTGGTGTAGCGGGTGTTGGGAGGAGCCGTATATCATCCCTAGAATACTATTTGTTAAACTGTCACCAGATATTATATTGATACTGACACATGAAACACCATTTTACTACTTCATGATCTCCCACCCTCCACGGTATCACAGAATTAAGTATTAATAACAATTCTACCTTATATCCACATCGAAAACGAGACTTCGTTTCACTTATTTTGAGGAATAAAAATTATTTATGGAGTTACTATTACTTTATCTCCTGATGTTTCCGTTTACTTTTTAAACTTTTTGTTAAATGAGGGTTGCCTGAAAACTCAGACTGATAGCGGCTAAGAGAATTCTAATTTTTCTTTATCAGGTTTCATTCTATTGGGAATCAGATGCGCCAGCGACTACACTTATTTCAAGTAGTAAAGAAAAGAGCAATCAGTCGTAAATAATATTTATTGCATATCCAGTCGGCCGCTGTGTGGCCATCTTCAGTGCAGTAAAAGTAATTTAAGACATTAAAACTTCATATAAGGACATAGTCCCAACTAGTCTATTCATGTCAAAGGTGTGACTATGACATCAAGAGTCCAGTTGGAACTACGTGCTTGTGTGCGATTTTAACGTTTTAAATTACATTTACTGCAGTGAAGATGGCCACACAGTGACCGAAATTTGGATAAGCAATTTGCCACTGATTACTGTACCCTTTACTACTTAATATTTTCCTTTAACTGTCAAAAAATATTCAAACCTGTGTGAATTCTTAAGGGACCAAGCTGCTGAGGTAATGGGGCCGTAGACTTAACTGTACTTACACTAAAACTAGCTTATGCTAAGAACAAGACACGCCTCCATCCCAAGGGAAGACTCGAACCTTCGGCGGGAGGGGCCGCGCAATCCGTGACACTGCGCCTCAAACCACGCGGCTGCTCCGCGCTGCCCTATAACATTAACACACTTCACACAGAGGTGTTGCACAGTCATCATTCCGGCTCAGCAGAGTCCCTGTAGAAATGATTCAAAATACTCGTTTATATATGGGTTCCCTTCCTGAATGGATGATAAACACTATACTTTCCAAAGAGATGAGAATGTCAGGGAACCAGATATGAGTAGCGAGCTTAATGTTGCAATACTCTATATTGCAAATTCCTAACTTTTTCAACTGCCAATAAACGTTTTGGAGGAAGGTCCTAACGAAACATGTTTTTTTTTCCTAGTCAGCAGGTGTCTTTTCTGGAAATTTTCCACTCAGGTCCGTTTAAAAGTTGGAATAATATTCAACACGTATTTTATACCTTCATGAAGATATTCAAGAGAATTTGTTTCACACACCAAATCACAGAAGCCATGACATTTCCCGCTGATGAGATGGTCTTCGCTATTTTTGGAACTAAAGAACCAGTTTCTGCCTCTTCTTTCAGTTGTTTCTATCAGGAGTGCAGTGATATTTCATCCGTTTTCAAAAACAGTCCTAGAAAATTACTTTTACTTTTTCGAAAACGCACTAGCCGCTGGTGGGAAATTGTGATGTGAATTCGTTCTTCATTCGCCTTGAGATTGGGTGGCAATATGAGCAGAGGTTTCCCATGTGCAAGTATTCATGCACAATGTAACCAAAACCTTTCTTTTAATAATTCCTCTAGTTGCTTCAGTTTCGTGTTGACACTTTATTGTAATTTGCTCTTGAATTTACGTGACAAATTGAGAGATTGGGAGTGCTAGCCTCTAGAATATAAGAAAACGGTCACAAATCTTTATTTTGACAAACAAAAATGTGTTGGACCACACCTATAAATAATATCCAAATCACTGGCACAAAATATTGAACCTCTTTCCACACCTGCCAACAAAATGAAATAAATAATGTGCCGATATCAACAATAAAACTCAGAATCGTTATCAAGGATTTAAAATATACTTGATAAGAAATGGAAGTGACAGCAGGAATTGGAGTGTAAGTCGACTGGCGGCATCTCCCAGTGGCGTCGTGGGTGTAGTGGGCGGTGTGTGTCCTTCAGCTGCGACCACATTTAGGTATTAGGTGTTAAGAGCAGTGACGCTGTTAAACTAAGTGCAGCCAAGCTCATGTTGCGAGTCCCTACTCTGGTATTTTCGAACGATGTCTCTACTACCGACGCTGCCTGGGAATTGCTTCCTTCTTTCTCTTTAAGTCCCCCTCTAGGACAGTTTGACTCCCATCTTTCTTCAGAGATATGTCCCTGGGCACGCCCGTATACCCGATTGGCCAGCTCATGTTTATTTTCTGGCCAGTCATAATATTTTACAACCACCTCAATGTGGCGTACGGCCCACAATTCCCACGTTAGAAAGACCACGCACATCCACCAAGGAAGTTCTCCTGCTAAGCATTCCCTCACATCACAATTGTATCTCATTCGCTACGTGTCAACATCTCGTGTCTGTTGACATGTCTATTTATCATCTTTACCTTCGAAATGCACCTTCACGTCTTCACACGTGTTTTTCAAGTCCAGTCTGACAACATCGGTTATGTCAACGACCCCTCCAATACCTGTTCAGACATACGCTGTAGACTGGGTGAGAAGCCTCCACTGCCCTTCACCCTCTGACTGCAAACTGTACAGGCGTTAGCCGGCCTCGGCACCGGGGGGCTCCTTTATGTCAACGGCAACCTGAGCTTATAGTCTATCCGATATATTACACTACAGTCACGGTAATTCTACACACCTTCGTACGCTGATTTTACAAGATCATATCGTGTAATTTTTCGATGAGTGCTGTTGTGATAGCACGTTTGTGATGTCCTTCACGTGAATCATATCGGACAGTTTAATGGCCTTTCATTACTTCAAAGTATCATATAAATTTTTGAACGTCCAACTAATTTCGGTTGTAAGTCTTTCCTTTTCTTTGAGAGAGAAATTGTCACTGGATTACTCCTAATTTTCTCAATTTCAGAGCATTCTCACAACGCGACTTCTTCAAACAATTGTCTAAAGTCAACTACTGCACGGAATGACTTGCAAACCATCCTCTGGGGAATACGCTAATACCTAGTGTTTTTACTATTTCAGCGATCTAAGTATCTTCAGTCTTATCAGCATCGCAATCTATGCCATATACATTTGCATATATACGGCGTCAAGCCGGCAAGATATGGTAAACGATATCTATAATTAATAGTAAAATCGAGAAAATAAATAAACATGATGCACAGTTGCATTTGAGATAAATAATTTTCTCCAATAAACTGTTTTGCACATAACGTCAAAAATTTTCCGAGCAATTTGGAAGAAACAATATTTTCATTTCCCTGCAAACGTGCTCCACTAATCTATTGTGTCTCACTGTTTAGAGGCACAAAACGCGTGGGTGTCTTCTGCTCGTTACTAAATGCAAATAAGTAGGAGGCCGAGTTGATAGGAGCTGAAGGAGTCCAGGTTGCAATAATATACGGTACGGCACACTGTTAGAGAGAGGGGTTATTATTCAAGAAACACATAATACAATGATAATTACTTATCTTCAGTAGTTTGTAGGACTGTAGCTGTGACTTTGAACTAACACAACATATTCTCAGGGACTAAGCCTGATGGGCCCTCCTCAGAGAATCAATGCAAACAGAACTGGCTGAGGCCGATTATGAAAGTGCGTCTGCCTAGGTTGAAATCTAGCTAAGAAGTGATCGAGGCACACTCCAGTTCCGTCGAGCTGCACAGCCCGCTAGAGTGCGCTTTGCTTGGTAGACGACGGGCTGCCAACCTTGTGTTGGCGCCGCGTTGTAGTAATATCTGTTGCAATGATGCTACATAATCAGTACATTCTATGGAAGGAAATGCAAATGTCTTTCTCAGATGTCATTAGTTTCTATAAATATTTATTTCTCAAGGAACTGGAGATTAAAATATTTTGGAAATCCGTCAATAATTCGGTGTTGAATATATTATCATTATATCATTATTTGAGTCTTTTTTTTTCAAATCACTTAACGTTACATATGGAATCAGTAGTGTTCTGTCTGCTCGAATAACCCCTTCAAATATATTCACGACTATTCATTGATTCCTGTTCGGGCATCCAGGCACTTTTTAATGGTTGCAAGTAAGTCGTACTGAAATAAGAATACTATTTCTTCCTTCACGTAATACTTCAATCATACAAAATTTCGAAAATCTCTACTTTACTTCCGCCGTTTCAAATAATTCCAGATGTTTCCTTTGGGATTAATGTCGCACGCCGGCCGGAGTGGCCGTGCGGTTCTAGGCGCTACAGTCTGGAATAGAGCGACCGCTACGGTCGCAGGTTCGAATCCTGCCTCGGGCATGGATGTGTGTCATGTCCTTAGGTTAGTTAGGTTTAACTAGTTCTAAGTTCTAGGCGACTTATGACCTCAGAAGTTAAGTCGCATAGTGCTCAGAGCCAATGTCGCACAATTTACTGGGCCAGTCGATAGTTCAAAATGGCTCGCAACACTATGGGACTCAACATCTGAGCTCATCAGTCCCCTAGACTTAGAACTACTTAAACCTAACTAACCTAAGGAGATCACACACATCCATGGCCGAGGAAGGATTCGAACCTGCGACCGTAGCAGCAGCGCGATTCCGCACTGAAGCGCCTAGAACCGCTCGGCCACAATGGCCGGCCAGTCGATAGTGCCTCAATGTTTGTCTAGCCGGAAACATGTACGTGCAGCGCCGAAAGCAGGGATATTGGTATCTAGGAAGATGATAGTGTTCACAGCCTGCTTATCATGAACGTATAGAGAAAGTGTAGTATATCGGCAGTAGGCCGCATGAGTTCGCTGCCAGCCCAGCGTTTATACCTTGCGCAGATGCGTACCCTTCGCCAGCAAGTGCCTCTCCTCCGGCGATCTGCACTCGGTTCAGTTGGCTAATCGCGAGTTTTTATCGAGATATTTCATGAGCACATGCCGGAGCACTTGATAGTATATACATAACTGTCTTGAAATCATTCACAGTGCAATGCGCTTTCCTCAGTCACCTCTGTAATGTCTATTGTAAAGTCACCGTGTGTTTCTGATAATGGCCACGATAGTCCAAGTGCAGTATTGTCTTGGTGAGGTACTACTAACCCACCAGGATATTACAGCAGTTGGCCTCGTGCGGCCGTTACTGAAACTGGCAGTGACATTAGAGTAAACGAAAACCACATCATGTTTTTCGATTGTCATATACTGTGTGAAAGCAGGAGCAAGTTGTCCAGTCTTTAAAACAGCAGATCGTATTCTGTTTGCCCAGGAGCGACCAAGAAAAGAGACGGGTCGACCGAATCACCGTCACTACCAAGTGCATTAATATTGTGGTCAACTAATACACGACGGGCGTCATGTGTCACGAGACCGTGCTGCATACGAGCAGGATGTTTATATACCGTTTGTTCCAGAATTCACCGGAGGGCACCAGCTACGCGTCCGCGCACCTCGCTTTGTGGAAACCGGCGACGCTGCTAGCGAAGAGCAAACATCGTCCGCACATCACGTGGGCGGAAACGTACTTCCGCTTGCTGTGTACACAACGCCAGGCACGGTCTCCAGCGGACCAGTTCTAGTTCGAGTTCTAGTTTGAGTTGCAGTTTCAGCGCACTACAGTCCCTCATCAGACGCCACCCTGCAGCCATACGAGATGATGCTTCCCATAGACCTGTTTTCACGCCAGTAAACTTTATGTTTATTGTTTCAAGGGATCAAGAAAGATCTTTCCTTGCCGGCCGGAGTGGCCGAGCGGTTAAAGGCGCTACAGTCTGGAACCGCACGACCGCTACGGTTGCAGGTTCGAATCCTGCCTCGGGCATGGATGTGTGTGATGTCCTTAGGTTAGTTAGGTTTAAGTAGTTCTAAGTTCTAGGGGACTTATGACCACAGCAGTTGAATCCCATAGTGCTCAGAGCCATTTTTTTTTATCTTTCCTTCTTGGTTTTTGAAACAAGTCATTGTGAATTTCTAAAGTTAATCAAGTGTTTGTAAGGTGTCAGGCAAATCCAACACCTTCCATGAAAACCTTGACATGATAGCAAATCCGGCAATATGTCACATAGCTCCGAATAAATCCTGACATTAAATTAACTAAAGTAATACGAGTAACGAGTGAGCAAATGGAATACCACAAACAAAAGAACGCCTAAATGCATGTCATACCTTCCCACCGTGAAACAGACGCAGTTCCAAGGGGAGAAACGAGAACAGAGGCCGAAAGCAGAGCCCCACGATAAGAGCAGGACAATGGGACACCCACATCGCTGGCCGGTCAGCGGGAGGTCCATCCCCCAGCCCATGTTAAAAGATACAACCCTCCAGAAGAACAGTATAGATCTTGCGATAACACTGAAAGGACCACACCAGCTGCAAGTTTTAGCGTGAGACTGTACTCGTCTCTGTTACGTAGCAAACATTAAAAACATTGCCCCACCATGAAAAGTATAACGTTTCTCATTGGTTAGACAGAATTTTTGTAGGCGGAGCTTAAGGTTAACATTGAGACGCTGATTGGTCAGTTGAAAACACAGCCAGATACCTTTTTCTTAAAACAACTTCGATAAACAGTAGTAAGGACAAGTTCGACAGAGTTGCTACCGAGACGGCGACGTGTGTCAAGGTGCGCCGCCTGCCGTCCTTGACGCTGCCTAACCACTGACAAGGTAATGAATGCACACTCTGCCGCATAAGAGCGCATAAGGCTTCACTCATAACTGCAGAAGTCTCATCTGTTACATCCCCTTTTTACGTAATACTAGTGTCGATCGTCAATTAAACTTCGTGGTATTTTCTGTTATATAATTATTGAGAAGCCACATCAGCCACTGTAATTTACAACAAGTTAAATAAGTAATTAAAGATAATTGAGGGTCACTGTAGACCATTTTTGATAGTTTTCTCTTTTTTGAAACTTAATTTCTACCTATATTATAAATGTGAAATGGCATAGGTCATCCTTCGATCCATTATAAAACTTGGAAACCCATTTTGGGGATTTTCGTTCACATTTTTGTTGAACACAGTTGGTTTTTATCATCTTGTATTAAAATATTTCCTTTTATCAATAGTACAGTTTATAAACAATGTTTTGTGAGTAGAATAAAAATTCCAATGGTAAACTCAACTGCTTTTTAGACGATAATTTACCAGCTTAATAAAAATAGGAAAGCCTTGAACTCTTCCACTAAATTTAGTTAGTATTAAGATTCTTTTACAGGGAGTGCAGTGGAGCTGACGCTGAAATCATTACGTATTTGATTATATCATCGCTAGTCTCACTGAATTCTTCTGAACTCTACATGTCATGTGTGGTCTGGCGTCTCCTTACCAGCAACAGGTCCCAGGTTCAAACTAGTCAGTTCCCTAAAAAACACGCTCAGAGCGTCGTTGCGCCAAAGTGGTAGGGAGACACGACTTAGAACAAACAGACACCACGCAGAATGTTAGATGTTCTGCATTGCAACTAGAGAACGATCTTTTAACACAGTGAGCAACCACGTATAAAGGAATGTGTAGAAGACAGGACGACATTTGGTCACCGACAATGTTGGAGCATACAAAGTGCTTCAAATGGCTCTGAGCACTATTCGACTTAACTTCTCAGGTCATCAGTCGCCTAGAACTTAGAACTAATTAAACCTAACTAACCTAAGGACATCACACACATCCATGCCCGAGGCAGGATTCGAACTTGCGACCGTAGCGGTCGCTCGGCTCCAGACTGTAACGCGTATAACCGCGCGGCCACTCCGGCCGCCTGGTGCATACATCGTGGTTCATGTTCACCCAGTAGCCTGAATGAATTTTCCCAAGTCACGATACGGATAAAACCTGTAAAGATCACAGAAATACCCTCAGTCGGAACTGCATCCACCTCACACTACGGTTTAAGCGTCTCAGTTCACTTGAAACCTGTTATCATTAGAAAAGGTCGGAAGAAGCTGTGCAGCCGTCAACCGTGTTTGTCGCTATGAGGAATGGCCCGCTGAGAGGTAACGGCCTCCGAATGTTCACTGCACGCAGTTCCCTCCACCGTGTCTGCTAGGAGACTTATTGAGATGCTCTTACATTCACTGACAGCAGCAATTCCTATCGGTTTCAAAACCGAGTGTCAGTGACAAGGAATGACAGCCGAATCTACTCTCCATTATGTTACTTTTACAACTATCGTTTGTACGTCGTGTTACGTTACACATTTTACATTTCGCCTAGATGCACCAACAGCTTAGGGAACTTCATCCACAATGGGGTCATGGGCATGTCAAAACACGATGACTCTTCTCTGACATTCCGTACATCTCCATGTCGACTCATCTCACCGCGCTGATGCTACATAACTGATTGGCACGTAAACGCCACTTCACTACCATGACTTACGTCAATGGTGGAGGGTAACTTTACCGTCTGGAACCAGTTCCACCCCACATGCAGCGCTCCAAAGTGATCACCATGCTTCCTTAAGAGGAGTGCCTAATGCTTGGTCCCGTGAGCTTACGACGTCACCAGACGATAGCGTTAGAAGAAGAAGGTGTGCTATTGTTTGTCTTATGCGATAACCTCCGAGATGGCGAGGGGCAATGGTGTTTATTCCAATAGGAAAATCTCAGTATGACGGATTTCCTATCTTAACTGCAAATCTGCGTGGAGCCCTTACAGTATTTCCAGTTAATGAAAATTTAAGGTACTAATAAAAATTATGAAAAATATATTCCCCATCTGTAATTCTACGAGATAGGGTATTTGCCAAGACAAAAATGTTTCCATTAATTAAGGAGAAATAAAAGCTAACGATACAGGAAATTGTCTAGAGAAAATAATGTGGACTGATATAAATATATGATCATTCTCAAAGCTTGTAGATGCAGGAGATACATCTTTTATCATAAAGGCTTAAAAATTAGTCCGAGGTGAAAACTAAAATGACGAAATATGTGTGCAACTGTTTAACCCACGTAACGAAAAATGGCGTTTTGTTGAATCTTGCTGAAACTTTTAATGAGAAAGTTGTTAAGAAAACTATAAAATTTACTTTGGTCACGTATGTGCAGCTTACACTCTATGAAAGAAAAAAGACATCGCACCAAGAAGGATGCATCCGAGTGACACGGAAATCGGTAGACGTGATGTATTTGTACAGACAACAAATTATTACAATTTTAGAAAAATTAGTTGATTTATTCGGAAGAATGAGCTCCACAAACTGAGCTCATCAGTAACTTGTTGGTCCACCTCTGGTCCTTAGGCAAGCTGTTATTGGGCTTGGCACTGATTGATAGTATTGTTGGATGTCCTGAGGGACATAGTGTCAAATTCTGCCCAATCGGCCCTTTATATCGTCAAATTCACGAGCTGGTTTGAGGAACCTGCCCATAATGCTTCAAAATTTCTCATTTGAGGAGAAATCCGGCAAACCTTGCTGGTCAAGGTAGCGTTTGGCAAACGTGAAGGCAAGCAGTGCAAGCATTGGAAATTCTCGCCATGCGCGCGCAGACATTATCATGCTGAAATGTAAACCCAGGATCGTGCCGTGAAGGGCAACTAAACATGATATAGAGTGTCGTCGACGTACTGATGTGCTGTAAGGGCGCTGCACCTGCAACCAAAGGGGTCCTACTATGAAATGAAATGGCACACGTAACCATCTCTACTGGTTGTTGGGTCGTATGGTGGGCGACAGTCAGGCTAGTATCCCACTACTGTCTGTAGTCAGGCTAGTATCCCACTACTGTCTGTGGTGTCTCGAGACATGTCTTCGCTGATCGTCGGATCTCAGTTCGAAGCGGTACTCATCAATGAAGACAATTCCACTCCAGTCAATGAGGTTCCAGGCAGCAAATGCTCAACGCCACAGCAAACGGGCTTGTTGGTGTGTATAGGTCAATGATATACGGTATATAAGGCGCAGGGGGTGCCATCAGCTCAGCCTTCTTTCTGTGAGACGGCTATTAATGGCCACTGTGGTCACTGAAGCACCAGTTGCCCTTCAGACCTGCGAACATCGTGGAACAGTGGGATCGCCTCTGTTCAAATGTCGAGCCATTCGCCGATTACTCAAACCGGATTTTTGGAACCCAGCTGCACGTCTTCTGTCAAATAGTGACATCTGCGCGTTTTATTAATGCGCCTGTCTGCGAGGCGTGATTACTACCCAGCTGAGTCCATAGAATGAAATTCGCAAAGACTTTATGTCCTGGAATCGACATGTCGCCTATTTACTATCCTTCCAGCCGCGAGGCAAAATTGCGATGCAGCGTCACCCATTCATCCATCGAACGCCAAAGTTTGCAGTTGTGTGTTTTCAGTCGATACGTGAATGACTGTCGTTTTGTGACCATTTTTCATAGCTCCTTCGTGGTGCACCTTCAATATTTTTGTATCGTCCGCTCGTCTTAATAGGATTGAGAATACTCGGTATCTCTCGATATTTGTTTATTTGTAAGTTGCCGACCCTTCCTCATTGCACAAATCATACTAAACGCTGATATACGCCATACAAAAGTAAATGCAGGTATTTTCGGGTCACAGTTTCAATTTGTTCGTACAGTTTCGTGAAAACCAAGGCTTATCTAAGAAAACCAAAAGACTTTTGTTCTCAGTAAGCAGTAAGTGCAATGTACACAACGACTTCGCTTTCGCTGCTGCAACGTCTCTGCATTCCATTCAGAATCTTCGTCCATCATTAAATTCTCTAAATCGAAGACCAGCTGATCGGAGAAGACGAAGAACAGAGGTCTCTTAGCCACAATAACTAATTTTCTTCTTTTGAATGAGATCGCACCGTATTTTTCTAGGCCTTGGATGCTCTCCTGTCTCGTAGTACCCAAGTAGAGTTCTATGCACTAACTTTTTGTTGACAATCTCCTAAATCCGTAGATTTCCGTTTTCCTTCACGACCCTTTCTTGCAGTATCGAAACAAGTGCTTATATGAGGATATTCTGCTGATTTTCTGCACTATTAAAATGGAAGGGAGTCGATTTGGAAATACAACGTTTTGCTATTAGCTTATGAATTTGCGAAAAATTTGTATCATTGCTGGCTGCTTCACTGTTTGCAAACCAGTAAAAAAAGAAAAACTTCTGTACTTTCTGTACGACACTTTTTGTTTTCGAATGTCTTATTGCCCTATACACACACTGACTAGGTGAGGCCCTTGCTCTTCCGTTACGCTGATTACAAAACAAAGTAAATGCACCTGTCAACGCAAGACTGAAACCGCACTTAAACATACGATATCAGACGGCAAAAATGAAAATATACCTACCGCTGGCCTCCATCGCTGCTGCACCCTGTATGTGGCAACAAATATGGGAAGCAGACAAATCACAGTGTTTCGTGTCTGACTACGTCAAGCAGCGGCTATGGCCTTTAGGTACCTTTTTTGGTGACGACCACTGTAACGACAGTTTAATCATATGTGTTCACGTAATCGGCTTATTGAATCTGCTTTTTAAATGTTATAAATTTTTAATGCTAATTTAACAGAGCTCGTAGTCTTAAAGGTTATTTATATATTTTAGTAGTGACTGGACCAGGTGTTCCTAAACCACATGGATCTAGCTAAGCGCTAAAAACATTACATCAGTTTCTTCTACTGAATTCCCCTTTGTGCAATACATATTACAGAAAAAACGTTGAATTGTGTTTGTTTAATGCTGACTTCTTCCCTACATTAAATTCTACTCAGATCAGAAAACAAGAAACTATCAACCTAATTAAGACATACCTTAAAATTTTTCATGAACAGAAATTAACCCTAGAAAATTTTAATAGTTTATTCAGAAATTGATTGCGGTTTTCACGGTTTCCAACATTAATTAGAACGCCACAGTGTGAAACTCAAGTTTTATTTAGAAAGTAACAAATAAATTCTGAGGAAGTTCGCTTATTTTTCTAGGTTACATCGAACCTCGAAGAGTTTCCAGTCGGCAAATGTTCTAAAAGCCATTTTAAGCAGTTGTAGGTCACATTTTTTTACTAATTATTTGCCCCTGGTTGTTCCTACACACAGGTCTTAATTCGAATTTAGAGAAATGTTGTAACTTGCGATGTGTGTGCAGCGCATATTCATCATATGCCCATTCAGTCGTTTGTACCTACGAGTCGCTTGAAGCTACTTTTTTTAAATGTACGCCAAATACACACATCACAAAAAGTTTTGCATCGCCCCAGTTCCCAGAACTCCTGAAGATAGACGTTGACTGTGGATATTGTATCACAGACACAATCCTTTTCACTGTTCAGATATGTCACTATACCCGCCCAAAAATGTAAAAAACTATGCATGAACAACGCCTATCAGAAGGAGGGGATCAGACAGCTGATCAGTTTCAGTCATTCCACCAGGAAGGAGGTCCACGGCTCGTGTTGTCTGTAGTTCAACTATGCCTAGACCGTCAATACCGCTGTTCCTTCGCGTCCGCATTGTTACTTGGTGCTAACAAGGGCTCTCAACACGGGAAATGTCCAGGTGTCTCGACGTGAAACGAAGTGATGCTGTTCGGACATGGAGGAGATAAGAGAGATAGGAACAGTCGATAAGATGCCTCGCTCAGGCCGCCCTTGTTCCACTGCAGTGCATGATCGCTACCTACGGATTATGACTCAGAGGAACCCTGACAGCATCACCACCATGTTGAATAATGGTTTTCGTGCAGCCACAGGACGACGTGTTATGACTCAAACTGTGCGCAGTAGGCTGCATGATTCATAACATCGCTCTCTACGTCCATGGCGAGGCCTATTTTTGCTGACAAGACACCATGAAGAGCGGTACAGGTGGGTCCAATAACATGCCGAATGGACCGCTCAGAACTGGCATCGGGATCTCTTCACTAATGGGAGTCGCATACGCCTTCAACCAATCATCGGAGACGTGTTTCGAGGCAAGCCGGTCAGGCTGAACGCCTTAGGCACACTGTCCTGCGAGTGCAGCAGGGTGGAGGTTCCCTGATGTTTTGGGGTGGCATTATGTGGGGCCGACGTACGTCACTGCTGGTCATGGAAGGCATCGTAACGGCTCTACGATACGTGAATGCCATCCCACGACAGATAGTGCAGCCATATCGGCAGCATATTGCCGAGGAATTCATCTTCATGGACGACAATTAGCGCCCCCAACGCGCGCAGCTTGTGAATGACTTCCTTCAGGATAACGACATCGCTCGACTAGAATAACCAGTATGTTCTCCAGATATGAACCCTATCGAAAAGGCTGTTTATGGACGACGTGACCCACCAACCACTCTAAGGGATCTACGACGAATCACCATTGAGGAGTGAGAACTCGCTATGGCTTTACGTTAGTGAGGCCCGTCATTGCTGCCTATGAAACAGAGCTAGTAAGTGTAACTTTTCCTTAAGCTTCGGAGGATATGTAACTTTAATCTCGAGAAAGTTGATTACAGACAGCGGGTTAACTTCTGCCCATGCACACTAACAAACATTGAGAATGAGATATTCGTAACATCCATTGTGTCTACTAAATTGATCGAGATATCGAAACTAGTAGTTATCACACCATAACACACAAAAATTCGATACTATTTTTCCATATGATATACTCTTAAGTGCAGACTTTTCTGGTGGTACAATCCAATTTTTACGTGTCATGTGTAGTTGGAGAAAAGAAAATTACTGTATCTTTGCAATAAAATATGTGAAGAAATTACACGTTTATTTTTATACTGGGAATGTGGTTATCCAACAGGTATTGACTTCATGTGCCCTCAGATCCTCATTCAATCAACTACTGCTTCAGGATTCTGCTGCTAATACGACAATAAGTTATTGGGACTACATTGTGTGTCTCTGCTGTATACTGGAAAAAGAGGCAAGTTTAAGCCGAGCAACAAGATAAATGTAGGGTTTTCCCCCAAATTCGCCACTGATGATGCTTCTCTGAAGTAAAAAACAGGTACTAATAATGGGGCGAATAATCACTTCTCCTGTTGCAATTTTGGGCAGAATCCTGTAACACAGCGTGTTTTTAATGATGGACAATTGGGACTGAAGCTTTCACGAGCTCCTTCTATCTACTCATCAAGAAGAAAATACATTATATCTCTGACATATCAAGAGATATTTGAGGTGAAACAGTTCAATAATTTACTCTGAATGGAGACAGAAAGAAATTTATGGAGTACTATGTGCTGCGAATGGTTCATAATGCTTAGATCATTGATGTATGGAAATAAAATTCTTTGGTAAGTTTTCAAGATAACCTGTAACACATAAGCCTTTATCTGAAGAATAGAAATAGTAAATATAGATCTCCTCCATAGTTTAAAGAAAAATTCAATATGTTGGTTACATTTTACATCTTCTATTTTGCATTGAAATCTATTCGAATCTCGTGCGGAATGCTACTTAAATGCA
The DNA here is from genome assembly GCF_023898315.1 of Schistocerca nitens. Taxonomy (NCBI): domain Eukaryota; kingdom Metazoa; phylum Arthropoda; class Insecta; order Orthoptera; family Acrididae; genus Schistocerca; species Schistocerca nitens. The sequence goes on from NC_064617.1 coordinate 404,308,526, forward strand.
AAATGTCACTTTAACTATGACTATCAACGATATGATACGCAATTTAACGGAAATCTAACGATTGAAGCTATTACATACGCAAGAATCCTACTAAACAACTTCTTTAAAAGCATGCGAATGTTCTACTTGTAGTGGCATTCTGCACGCTGATTAGCGGGCTAACCTATGTTCTCTGTGTGCACTCGTAGGAACACATAATTGCACTGAACTCCATAACTATTCAGCACGCATACTACCAGCTCTCTTTGTGTGCCGACACGTAGGTTCAGATATTTTTGCTATCTCTCAATGAGTAACACTTGAAATAGTAACCAATGTGACACTGAGATCTAAAGCTGTCCATGTATTATCCTACACGACAGTGATCGCCAAACCGTCGATCATTAGGTACTAGTATCTCACAGGGACGTTTTCGATAGCTTGCGGTAACGCTCACGACACCAAATGCTTGTTTCTCCGGAACGGATACCGTTGACAGTCAAGAATACTGTTTTGACAGCCCCATAGTGGATTGTAAACTCTTGAGGTAACGCACATTATGATTTCCGTGTGTATGTCAGTCATTTGCAAGGTGTTCTCCTCGACAGTTCCGCGCCCCAGAATGCCATGCGAGCGGCCCGTGTTCAATTCTCGGCTGGGTCTGAGATTTCCTCCTCTCGGGGACTGGGTGTTGTGATGTCTTCGTCTCCATATCGTTCTCATCGACACGCATGTCACCGAAGTGCACCTGACAACTGGTTTACCCGTCGGTAGGCTCTAGCCACACGACATTTCATTACGAGTACATTTCATTCGCTGAAGTGGATAGTTTGACTTACACATTGATAACTAAATAGCTTTGTTCTAATGACGCAGTGTCCAAGCAAACACCAAAAGACTTACCACTTTAATTCGGAATGGGAAACCAGGTAAAGGACAAACATGTGTTAACTGTGCTGTAAAAGTGCATCAGAAAGGGAACATCGAACGTCACTTCAGAACCGTTCACTCAGTGACTGAAAAGGATATCCCTCTGGATTCTGCACTAAGAAAAGTAAAGTAAAGGTATCTAATATCCAAACTTAGTGCTCAAAGCAGCAACTGAGGGATTATCTCGAGTTCCAAAAATTATAGCATAGAATAAGAAACAGTAAAATGATGACGAATCAATCAAAACTGCGTTTTTAGTTGTTGCAGATTCTTTATTTATTAGTTTTAAAAATAAAATTGAGATAATGTCTGCTATTAAGTCGGTATTGCTTTATGTAAATACAATAATGATGGACACTGAGATTATGAGTTCTGACGTTACGTCACAAAGTGTAACTGACTGATCGTTGCAACTATTTATCGTTTGCCAATTGTTGCAAGAATGGGAGGAGCTAGGAAATATTACACCACTAGCAGGATGCTGAACAGGACAGTTATCAGCTCTGAAAATATTCCTGTAAAGAAGTTGAACTTACCAACTGGTGGGGTTCCGTCTATGGTAGGCGGAGAGAAGGGATTCCTAATCTTTTGCCGCAAATTCTTTCTAAGTGTTTTCTAATACACCTATGGTCACTGTTTGGAAAGTTTGTAAGTTTGAAAAATGTGAACACAGCCATAAGTTGAGACACAAGTTTGTTAACAGCACCAAATGATGAACTATATTACTAATACGGTTATCTACTGTTTCATATGGAAGTGCGATGGTTTTACAACGTCTTAAAGACTTACTTCCTGCCTTAGTACAATTTGTGAAAGAACAAGGCTAATCCTTGAGTGAGATAGAAGATCCACTTTTGGCTACCGGATTTCCTTCGTATCTCATGATGTCCATATGTCGTCACAGTGGTGACTACAAGTTCGGAATATACATTCTTGACACGTGTCCACGGCACCTAATTATTATATAGGCCCTATGATCCGTGAGCCAATGAGTGGAAGTACTAATTGCGTTTATAGTAGAACCTGAAGATGACGCAAATATAGCGTTGAAACCAGTAATCTGGATGATAATTACTTCCACCTCCATTACCCATACTGTCGGCTGCTGTCACACGTCCACAAGAATAATGGACTTTCATCAGCTGAAAAGCTAAATATCCCAAAAGCACTGCTTCAAGATAATTCCAGCACAATTTCTTAAACCTACTTTTATACAGATTGATGCTGAAGAATTCTGCTCTTTTGTCATGGAGAATTTTGTGTTCCAGGTTACTGATGACAAAAACCCGTGCCATCTTTCTCATCAAAGTATGTTCTTACGTTTGCAATTTATTGCTAACCGCACTTCATTTCCTGTATATGTAAAATTCAACTTCCATTTCTTTTTTTTACGATCAGTTTACTTAAAATTCATTTCATTTTTACAAGAAATTCAGAGCCAATATTGTTAAGGTTATTATTTTGTCCTAGTTTTCTTCGGTAGCTCACACCCGAATTTTTTTAAATATAATGTGCGGCATCTCATTAGCTTTGTAGGTTTGGGGACCACAGCAATTCGGGAACGCCCTGCTTAGCAGCTAGTTTCGTTTTAAAAAGAGTAACTACTCATATACTAGCAATACAATCTTAAAAATGGCGCTGATGACCACGCTGTTTAGCGCCCAACAATCCTAAATCCATCCATCTATTGATCTTCCTTCCATATTCAGATTCATCAAGACGATGTAGAAACTGATTGATACACTATACTTACGAAAGGAGAGGGTTTCCAAACATTTTACTACTCCTCACCAACATAAATGAAAATGAGTGAAAAATCCAAGGTTGAAACAAACGGCTATACATACAATATTCGGCTATCGTCGCCTGTCATCACCAAAACAATACAGGAATATAATGCAGCTTATTACCCATAGCCTGCTGACAAATGACTGATAACTCTTTCGAGGAAAACGCCATAAAAATTTCGGTTAAAAATAAATGATAAGCACACTGAGCATTGCTTTCATTGTTGAGAACTGTTTCCTGTGGAAGATAGTCTTGTAGACAAGGAGTAACAATATTGTAAGGAACGTGTGTGAATGCGCTGCAGGTTCCTTGAGGATCAACAGCTAGGGCTGTTTCCACACCTCTAGCTGAGCGTAACAGAAACGATATAGTTAGCTTTAAACTACTACAAAAGCTAGTTTGTTAACTTATTGTACTGCGAAAATGTAACACGTTAATTCATAACCGACTTTATCTTAACAATTACAGTATCCACTACATCATTTCATACGAAAAAAACTGAAATGAGAGTTCATAGGGATCGTCTCGGTGAACATATCAGAAACAGAGCGAATGCTCTTATAAAGACAAGTACTCTCTTCCAGCAACGCTGAACGGTGCTACGTGGATTTGACGTTCTTCACTCACCTGCGGAGAGCACAAAGGTGGACGTTAATGTAAGTTGGCTGCGTTGGCTGTGAACGTATTTCCAGGGGCACGCGCAAAGGTGGAGGCGAACTGCCTCACGACTAACCTCCCCGCCCCCACCCCTCGGCCAACCACCCCAACCACAGCAGTCCCTCTTTGTGGGCGGGCGGCAATTTCGTCGACCGCTTGTTGCGCCAGAGGTTTCTGTCCGACGGGAACGAAAATTGCGATTCCAGGCAGCAACGGCAACGACGGAATAGCGCAGGCAAAAAGGGAATCAGTGTGGAACTGTTCGCTCTTTACGGTCGCACCATAAAATCTTTTTTTCTTGCATTCACTGTACGGTTTATTGACTATTTGTCTTTGATTGCGTGGTTTAGTTCAGTTACAGAGTTTTCGTTCATGTGGTACTTTTTTCTACGGCCTAATGGAATTCGTAATACCTAACATCTCCAACAGTAAAGTAGAAAGAAATGTGATTGAATAATTATCGTAGAACAGTTAACTGTAATGGGCAAATAGACAAAAAGCAGAATAAAGTCGATGAGCTCATAAAAAGTATAAAAGGAATTAGTTCTGTTTCTAAAAGAGGGCCACCGTAGTGAACGCAGGAGCTAGGAGACAGTAAGACAACCTAAAGTGAAACGCAGGTAAATGTAGTGGGGCTCACGAAGATGACAACAAGCCAACAGTGGATGGAGGAGAGAATGTGCCTTGTGGTGGCAACGTGGCGAAAGAGAGAAGCGTTTTACGACGGAGCAAGACGCGCAGTTAACTGATGTGTTGAAAATATGGCGGAGGACACCCTCTTCATATTCAAAATAACACATTGGATCTGTTAAGCTATGGAATAAACACTTATTTAAAGTGTGGAAACGCAGCTGAAGTAACATTTCTCTATAAGAATGGAGGTCGTAGAGACTGCTAAAGCTACCGAGACAGATCTTAACAAAGAGTAATATTGTTTTGTTTGTTTGTTTGTGTGAGGTTTAAGGGACTAAACAGCATGGTCATAAGTCCCTTGTTTCAAATGTGGTCCATTCCGCTAGTGTGACATCTCAGGAAAGTCAGAACAATAAAAGGGAAAAGGCTAAAAATGTAAAAGGGCAGTCATGTTGTCAATGGTAAAAACAAAATGAGGGAAGTCAGCAAGAGAACGAACCCAACGCTATGCTGAAGCAGCATAGGCAAGACCACCTGTGACTTAAAAGGTGCAACCGCTACAATGTAGAAGTACGTATGGGAAAAGGAGACTAACCAATCCTTAAAAAAAAAGGGTAAAAACAGAGTAAAAGGGGAAGAAAAGAGGATCTCTGTCAGGGAGGTGATTCGGGAATCTCCAAACACGGCTTACAGTGGGAGATACCCAAACACTCACCGCCCTGCCCTAACACCAGAGAGAGATTAAAAACCTTAAAACTGAGAATAAAAACCACTTTCACAGAGGAAACCGAGAAACAGAGAGACCATCTGGGAATCGTCAGCCAACATCAAAGGTATAGTGTGAGGGAGTCTGTACTTTGCACGCAGAGCCAAAAGAAGGGGGCATTCAACCAAAATGTGGGCTACTGACTGGAAGGCTCCACAACCACAAAGTGGGGGTGGCTCATCACACGAAAGAAAACCATGGGTCAGCCTGGTACAGCCAATGCGGAGACGATACAGTGTGGTCGAGTCCTTTCAGGAGAGGCGAAAGGAAGAACGCCACGGGCCTGGTGTCACCTTAATCGCATGAAGTTTATTAGACAGGGGAGTAGCCTCCCAAGAGTTGGCCCATGACTGTGCGAAGTGGGATTTGATGTGAAACCGTAAATCCGCTGCAGGAGGGGTTACAAAAACGGGGAGTAAGTGACTGCTCCCCCAGACAAACGATCAGCGAGCTCATTACCCGGGATACCCATATGGCCAGGGACCCAAAGGAAGTCAATGGTACAAGCAGCACGGTGAATATCAGCGAGATGGTCATGGATGGCAGAGACTAAGGGATGGCGCGAAAAACACCGGTCAATAGCAAGAAGGCCACTCATTGAGTCCGTACATAACAAAACGCGGTTGTGTTGGGACTGTTTAATAAAGGTAAGGGTCTGGGAAATTGCCATCAATTCCGCAGTAAACACCCCACATGTAGGTGGCAGCAGATGATTTTCCGTTCTAACAGAGGACGTGGAGGCATACTCCACATGATCAGCAGATTTAGAGCCATCAGTGTAAAAGAGAACTGCATCCCGAAACTCCCACAAATTTGGCGGAAAAAGGAACAGAACACCATCGGGGGGATGGAATCTTTCGGACCTTGGCGGAGATCCATCCGAATTCGAGGCCGAGGAACTAACCAAGGTCCCCTTGAGGGGAGGGAGCGAGGAAGACAGGACAAAGAAGGAAGCTTAAAATCACTGCAAAGAGACGCAAGGCGGAGCCCAACCGGTAAACCCGCCCGAGGATGGGAATCGGGTGGGTGACGTCCATGGTCTGGGAACAGGATAGAATAGGAAGGATGAGTGGGAGAGGAACGGATAGCGAGTGCATAAGACCAGAAGCTGGGACCACCGAACAGAAAGGGGGGGGGGGGATCCCAGCTTCAACCAGGGCTAGTAGGGAAGGCACCAGTGGCCAAACGGATACCACGATGGGGGACTGGGTCCAGCATGTGCAGTGTGGAAGGAGCAGCTGAACCATAAACTTGACAACCATAGTCCAAGCAAGACGGAACTAGAGCACGATAAAGACGGAGAAGGAGGGAACGGTCCGCACCCCAAGAGGAGTGGGCAAGGAAGCGAAGGACATTGAGTTTACGGAAACATCCTACCTTCAGAAGTCTGATATGGGGAAGCCAAGTGAGCTTGTTGTCGAAAAGAAGACCTAGGAAACGAAACTGTGGGACCACAGGCAATCGTTGTGCATCGAGATAGAGCTCTGGATCAGGGTGGATCGTAGTACGACGACAGAAGTGGACCACCCGCGATTTTAGAGGAGAGAATTGAAACCCGTGGGAGAGGGTCCATGCAGAGGCACGCCATATAGCTCTCCGGAGCTGCTGTTCTGCAGATGCCATCGAAGAGGAACTAACCCAAATGCAGAAATCCACATACAGGGCAGGGGCGACCAAAGGACCGACAGACGCCACAAGTCCATCGATAGCAATGAGGAAAAGAAAAACACTCAAGACAGAACCTGTGGGATGCCTGTCTCCTGGGTCCGTGGAGAACTAAAAACAGTACCAACTCGAACCCTGAATGACCGATGGAATAGGAACTAGCGGATAAAACTTGGGAGTTGGCCCTGAAGACCCCACTGATGAAGGGTACGTAAGGTGTGATGGTGCCAGGCCGTGTCATAGGCCTTGCGAAAATCAAAAAACACTGCAACGAAATGGTGGCGCTGGGAAAAAGCCTGCCGAACTGCGGATTCCAAGCGAAGTAAATGATCAATTGGAGACCGTCCCTTTCGGAAGCCACACTGGTAAAGGGACAATATATCCTGAGATTCAAGGACCCAATTGAGCTGATGGGCTACCATCCATTCAAGTAACTTACAAACAACATTGGTGAGACTAATTGGCCGATAGCTGTCAACAGATAGGGGATTCTTACAAGGCTTAAGGACAGGAACCACGATGCTATCCCTCCACTGAGAAGGGAAGTCACCTTGGAGCCAGATACGGTTAGACACCCAAAGAAGATGTTGCTCTTGTGGAGCACTGAGATGTAGAAGCAGTTGGTTATGAATGGAATCTGGGCTAGGGGACGTATCATGAGAAGAAGATAGAGCAGAAAGAAATTCCCATTCAGTAAAAGGTTCGTTGTAAGATTCTGACTCACAAGGGGTAAAACATAAGGTGAAAACTTCAGCCTGCTGTTTCTGGTGAAGGAAAGCAGCCGGATAGGAGGCTGATGCTGATGCCACTGCAAAATGGGTCGCAAGATGTTCTGCAAGAACTAATGGGTCCGTACAAAGGCCATCTGGGAGGTGAAGGCCTGGGAGGGTGGACTGCCGATGGCAACCTTGGAGAGAGCGAAGTGTAGCCCATACCCGTGACAGAGTAACAGTAGAACTGAGGGAAGAAACAAATCGTTCCCAACATCTTCGCTTGATCTGTTTGATTAAATAATGGGCTATAGCGCGGAGGCGTTTAAAGATAGTAAGGCTGGCTACGGATGGGTGCCTCTTAAAGTGTTGCAAGGCTCGACGGCGATCACGTATGGCAATGGCAATGGCCCTACTCCACCACAGGACTTGCCGGTGACGAAATGGTCCAGATGACAGCAAGGCTAGCAGCGTAAAAAATCGCGTCAGACACGTCACGTAGGACGTCATCAATACAACCTGACAAAGAGGGAGAAAACACGATCTGTGCAGTGTATAGAGGCCAATCGGCGCGATGGAAAGACCAACGAGGTAACGTGTCCATTGGGGAGTGGGAAGGGAGAGAGAGAATCAACGGGAAATGGTCAATATCACAAAGGTCGCCGTGTGGCGACCAGTGTAATGAAGGGAGAAGAAAGGGTTAAGAAAGAGAAAGATTAATAGCAGAAAAGGTACCATGACCGGCACTGAAATGAGTAGGGGAGCCTTCATTAAGAAGGCACAAGTCGTGGTCTGCAATAAACAGGTCTATGAGAAGACCTCGTTTAGATGGAAAGGCACTGCCCCACAAGGGATGAAAATCCCCAAGGAGGGGGAAAGGAGGAGGAAGTTGCTGAAGAAGGCACTTAAGGCAGCAGGTGTAAGACTTCTGTCAGGAGGGAGATAAAGATTGCAAACCGTGACCTCAGAGTCCAGGTAGACCCTAACAACAACCGCTTCCATTGTAGTTTGAAGAGGAATCCACGTGCTAGCAATGTCTGTACGGACCATCGTATAAACGCCACCAGAAGCCCGCAGGGGTCCGACCCGATTTCAACAGAAAACACGGAACCCACGGAGGGTTGGTGAGTGAGCATCAGTAAAATGAGATTCCTGTAGAACCACTCAAGCTGCAGAGTAAGACGAAAGAAGGGATTTCAATTCCGGAAGGTGACGATAGTATCCATTACAATTACATAGGAGAACCACAGAACGATGATGTAAATGGGGGCTGAACACGCTAAAGTCAGTCATACTGCTGGGTCCCCACCCGTCACTGACAAGGAGGGGGCGACATCCATGAACGACAGGTCATAATCTGGTTGTGAAGTCGGGGATGGGACCTCTGGTGACACCAGAGGCTCTTTGTCCCGGGACTTATCTTTCTTCTTCTTTTCAGGCTGAGATCGAGGAGGGCTGTGTGGCATAAATGAGCCAGCTGCAGCAAGATCGGAAACAGAAGGAGACCGGGCGACCTGGGGGCCGACAGACAGCGGCTCTCGCGGTCGTCCCATGGCCTGGAAGGTGCCGGGAAGGGGCATCCTGGGAGAGGAGCCCTTGACCGGCAGAAGCCGAAGGAGTGGGACACCTCTCCAGTTGGGGAGGGAGAGCAGAGCCCAGAGGAGAAGGTGTGGGAGCTGCAGGGGAGGGGGGGAGGAGAGGGGTCCGGGATGGGTGTAAGGAAGGGGGAGGAAGGGGTAAAGATGTAACCAAAGCGTAACTAGATGTCATGGACACAGGGTGAAGACGTGTATACTTCTTACGGGCATCTGTGTAGGTTAAACGATCGAGGGACTTATACTCCTGTATCTTCTTTTCCTTCTTATATACTGGGCAATCTGGTGAACGTGGAGAATGACTGCTATGACAATTTACACACACAGGAGGGGGGAACACAGGGACACCCCTCATGGAATGGACGTCCACAGTCATCACAGAGAGGGGCCTGTGAACAGCGGGAAGACATGTGTCCAAAACGCAAGCACTTAAAACACCTCATAGGAGGTGGGATGTACGGCTTCACATCACATCGATAAATCATAATCTTAACTTTCTCAGGGAGGGTATCCCCTACAAACGCCAGGGTAAAGGCACCAGTATCGATGCGATTGTCCATAGGACCCTTCTGAACATGCCAAAAAAAGTGAACACCCCGCCGTCCGAGATTGTCCCGAAGTTCCTCATCAGTCCCTGTGAAAAATCACACCTTGAACCATATTTAGAGACTGGTGGGGGGTAATGGACACAGGAATTGTGCCAAGATGGGTACAGGTACGAAGGGCCACAGATTTGTCAGCTGAAGTAGTTTTGATCAGCAACGAACCCAATCGCATCTTGCTCAGGGAGTCCACTTCGCCAAACTTGTCTTCAATGTGTTCCACAAAGAATAAAGGTTTGGTATTGGTGAAAGTATCCCCATCAGTTCTGGTGCAAACTAGATAACGGGGGAAAGGTTTCGCCCCTAGCCGATGGGCCTGACCCTCTTCCTAGGGGGTAGCCATGGGAGGGAAGGCCAAAGCGGCAAAAGAAGCAGCACTCGAAGAATCAGTTCCACGCAGAGAGATGGCCGCAGAAGAACGGCCTGAGTTCTGGACCCGCATACGTCTCATTTGCATAGCGTCCGCCCTAATACCACTCACTCTGATTAGGGGCTCTCCTCACGGGCGCCACCCAGCCAGAGCAAGGGCTGTCTGGCATGGCGGCCATTCCTGGGAGTTCCGATGCTCCAGGATGACGAGCAACCAGTCCAAGGCCTGCATGAGGAGGTCACAGCTCAGGTATCAGAAGTGTGACCCCTGCGTGTTCAGGGGGCTCAACCAAAAGGGTACATAGCGACCCCACCACACAGGCTGGCTACCGTGCTGGCTATGCAGCCTAGCATCAGACAACAACGTGAAAGAAAAGGTGGAATGTATAGGAGGGCACACGTCGTAGACACTAGGTAAGGTGCTCTTCCCCAAATGGCTCACACTACGGAAGAGAAATTTAGTAATGGAGGTCAAACCCCAGAGGGGGGCCAGGGAGTGCCAAAAGGAGGAGGTGAATATGTAAAAAAGCCAAATTGTAAAACCAACAGAACCAGCAGGATACCGGGGGCCAACATAAACAAGGAGGGGAAAGGAGGGGAAGGGGAAGGAAATACAGCCCTGTAGAGAAAGAAGGCTGCAATACCTCGGGGCCCCGTGCTCGCCACGCATGTATCCACAAAAGAGTTGTGGACCCCCTGGGGAGAAAGAGTAATATGAAACATACATTGTTTTTACAGATTGTGAGAAAGTATTCGACCAAGACAGCCGACATACATAATGGAGGAATTTCGAAAGTCGAATGTACACCAAGCACCCTCTACAACTTACTCAAAGCTTGTGTCAAGAACCAGTAATCGTGATAAATGTGGTCACAGAGAGTGCTTGAACCATGACAATTAATAGGCAAGTCAGACGAAGGTCCAGCTTATCGCCCACTCTTTCTTTTAAGATCTACAGTGTGAATGTAGAAAGCTAACTCCTTTCTTTAGAAATCAGGACTTTAACAAAAATGACAAGGTAATGTTAATCAGAACACAGGGAGAAGTTGTGATCTAAATGACAATAGATTTATTCTTTCTTAACATCACAAGAAAAAAAAAATGATTAAAGAAACGTCACACAAACTTTTTCACTTCACAAACGCTTTCACTAATATAGGGTCTATGTTGGACAAAGTGATCAGCTGGGGATCGACACACGACACCCACCAGAACACTAATCGCTCTATCTGACTTCAGACTCGTGAATCAGAAGTATGGCACAAAAACTACCCCACAATCAAGCATCTATACTCTACTATTCCAAAAAACAAAAATATAGTTCGAAAGAACAGGGTGCTGAGATACATATATCGGAGCCCTACGCTGTAGCAGCGAATACTTTACCCTTCTGCAGGTCAGGGCGGCATACCACGATGCGTTTGGCGACTGAAGTCATGGACGGCCGCAGTCTGTTATTAATGAGGCGCTCCCGAAAAATGCAAGTACGCAGTTTCGCGTTCGGTTAATTCGGAACGCAGACACTTCCCTATGAGCCTCTGAAACCCCAGTAGATTCCAGTGTGCAGGTGGAACCATTTACTGGTCTGCCAAACCAATTTGACTCCGTGCCATGACCATGCGTGACGGAAAATGTCAAGTGCTTTGACGGCCAAATCAAGGCAAATAAGTACACCACGCATCACTCGTTGTGTGTGTGATGCTACAAGCAGTACCTTTGGGAGTTCAGAAGGTGACTGGCACAAAGTCTAAGGGGCACACTAGTAAAAGGACACAAGTCTCATCGTTTAGGTAGAGACCCGCAGTTATTTACTAGCGAAGCGCCAGTACAAGAGTGATCTCTTCTGTTTCTGTCTGCTTTCCTCCTCAGCTCGGTAGCGAAAACCGATTTACACCTTAGACTTCCCCCGCTTTAGCACAAGCCAATCACGAGCTGGAGTACAGCATTCGAAGCTCGGAGACCGCCCCTTGCTCTGCATACACCGATTTGACCAATCAGAGACTTTAAAGTTAATTGGGAGAAAAGGATAAAAGATTCAGCTTTGCTGCCTCTTTCCCACGCGTTCACGCCGTATCTTTCCTAACAACATGACCAGGATGGACCCACACTCCTCCTTATTAAGCTTGTTATCTGTCCTGTTGTGTCCATTACAAAGTTTCCAAACAACGGCCATAAACTCGCTAAAAGCCTCCTGCTTTCAAAAATATATTTTGTTACAGAATCTGGACGTCTGGGCGCCAGTGGCTTGTCCCACGGAAATTCTCAGAATGCTCACAGTTGTCTCGTCGGCTTCCTGCCTAACATGGGTCAATCCTCTGCTTTATTGCTGGTCTACAATGCGCTGGCCATTGCAGCGGCGTCTTCTCGGCGATCTTCACTCTACCTGAACACAGATGCCGACAGACCAGCGCTAACCAACGTGTCTGCACAATGAGACCAGGGAACTCGGACGTCTGGAATGTTTCCACCTAGGTTCCGCAGGAAAAATGCTGGGTCATTGGCCCACAGTCGCCGCGCTTTTACAGCAGTCGTTTAAATCAGCACGTTATTCATTTGAGAGCAGGTAAAGCTTATCGTTATTCCTTCTCTAGAGCATTCAAAATGGTTCAAATGGCTCTGAACACTATGGGACTTAACATCTTAAGTCATCAGTACCCTAGAACGTAGAACTACTTACACCTAACCAACCTAAGGACATCACACACATCCATGCCTTAGGCAGGATTCGAACCTGCGACCGTGGCAGTCCCGCGGTTCCGGACTGAAGCGCCTAGAACCGCACGGCCACCGCGGCCGGCCTAGAGCATGCAAGCAACAGCACTAACTACTACCCACCATTTCATCATGGTGTATAAAGTCCAATCGTAAAACTAGATCATCTCCCCTAAGAACATGGAGTGCCATAACATCAAATCAGAAGAAAGTGTGTCCTACACTCTCTCACAACCTTCCTGTTCCTCTCAAATTGATTCATGGGGAGCGTCACACTCTAGAAGGTTAGTGTGATACAGAACAGAATAAATTGTGACACTTTAGTTGGGTAACTATCAAATAAATAAACATGAATCAATCTTTGTTCATCATAAATCCCAGCACATTGTTATACCCTGTGTTTATAACATTCAACCAGGGGTAATCCATACACTCTCTGCTGCATGCCTAAAAAATTAAAGTCGTAAATAAAATGTGATGAGCATACCATGGGGTCATACTCTTGACGATCCAGACTTAAATGACAATTTCCAAACGGATACAGGGTCATGCAGACATTTATGTAATCACTCATCCTGAAATTGGGCCATATAACGTTATTCCCTAACCTGAATATATTATTGTTGTCTTTAGGATTCTCTGCCCCATGGAAAATTACTACCCATCCTCAATTATACACATGGCTGCATTCATTCCTTGATAGAACATTGATCACAAATGCTCTAACATTTACCCAATATAAAATATCCTTAGTTTTCATTTTACATGTGTTATCTGTTTAACGTATTTCTCTAAAATATGTCAGTGCGTCCCTGAAGTACAAAGATATAAATGTCACAACAGCAAAACAACGTATGATTGACATAAAACAAGTGAATCTTCACACAAAACGAAAAAATTATTCTTGAGTTCATTAATAGAAAATAAAACTTAATAAGAAAACAGAGAATACAAGTAATCTTGTAAAAATCAAAGCAGCAAGGCACATATAAAACACATAAAACATAATGCAAACAATAACCTAACTTCAGCTCCCTTCTCAAAGGTCTTTAGAGAGTCCGATTTTTTTTTTAATTTACAATTGTCACATGAAACACCGCACTACACATATCATGCAAGAGGTTAGATGTGGCAGCTATGTGGGATGAGTTTACCAAGCTCGCTTACCCCTTTTTCTCAGCATTTACAGTACAGACAGCACCCTCAGTGTGACAGGACCTTGTGAACCTTGTCTGTGGCAGTAATCAGTGGTGTCTCTATTACTGATCGTCTTTGATGACGTGGTAGTCAGCAAGGCGTTACCGCTGTCAAAGATGATCATCGGAAGATCCGGGCATAATATGGACACAGGTTTGAGGTGAATCACCTCCTTCCGACGCCGTCAACCATGTCTCCAGACACGCAAAATACCTCCACTCAGCACTTCGCAGTGCGCCCCACTGGCCTGGGACTCGGACTTCCATTCAGCAGTAGGTCCCTCGGGATGTTGTAGTGGCAGTGGCGGTGAAAGTGATCTGGTATGGGGCAGGCACCATCCCCCTGTTTACAGCTTGAGGTGCGAAGGGGTTTGCCCAATCCTGACTGAATTCGTGCACCCCGATGATGTCATATCGACCAGCTGCCCTGCAGTCACTAAGAGGATCACCTTCGCCTACTGTGTCACCCCTGCTCACAGGGCTGTCGGACGACTTTAACCACCTTGTCTGTGTGGCGGCCAGTCTGCCCAGCTGCTCCAGTTTCTGTGACCTCTCGAACTGCCTAATACATCGCCACAACTCAGCCGCTCTTAGTCTGCACAGTGCTTACATGGAAACTTAGTGCCATGTTTTTACAAATATGTTTACAGCATAAATACAGTGAATTTTAATGAATGATTACTCCAAGAATAAAAAAGTAAAATGGTTTACAGCTCTTGGACAAAAATATAATCTTATTCTATTTAAAATCAAATTGGATATTGGATTAAATAATTTTTTGTGTCTAAATCTTTATAATCTTAAGCAGTGGTGAGTACTGTATGATAGTGTAGTGTTAATTTCCCACAACCGTTCATTCACTCAAAGTACTAAGCCAGCTTAGGCTACACATTCGTTTCAGTCATTCTCATTCTATCTAAGTCTCCTACGTATTTATGCAACCCAAGTGCTATAAGAGATACGCAAACTGCTATACTCCCATTTTGCTGTCGTTAAGGTGGCACTAACGCTGGTGTGTGGCGTGAATTTCGATGAGTACCGATGTCACCAGTCTGCTCCCTATCTTATCCCAAATATTCGCTGCGAAATTCTCTTTTTGCTGAAACTGATACATATTTTCTCAGGTTGTTGTTCAAATCTTCCACTCCAGCTCCTGAAACAAACCTAAAAAGCACAAGGTATTATCGACATTTGACTGCAAAGCTACGTTTCTTCTGTTCTTCTTTTACTCACAAATTGAAGGTGTGCCTCGCTCACTCTGCAAAAACATACCAAAGTGATTCACACATTCCGTGCCCACGCCACATAGTACAAACTACCTCCCAAGACTTACCACTCAGGCGTTCGCAAACTACTCGTGAAAGCCCACACGAATATCATCACACAATAGTGCGGAAAACCACAAGCAAATAACCCCAATGAACAACAACCTCAATAGGTGCGATAGCTCATCTGTGTAGCCACACTCGAATTAAATATCCCATTCGCGAGAAAAATTGCTCCAAAGGCGACATCCACAGACAAAAACAACCCCAAATACATTGTGCCATTGTCAATGACAATAATCAGCCCACAGAGAAGACACATTGCACTGGGCACTGGTCACAAACTACGGCGAAATACACAAGAAAGTCGACATGCCTCTCGGGTGGACAATACAGGACCATCTTGCAAAATACCTCCAAGGAACTGGCAGAAGTAAAGCTGTGGGGACGGGGTGTGAGTCGTGCTTGGGTAGCTCAGTTGGTAGAGCACTTTCCCACGAAAGAAAAAGGTACCGCGTTCGAGTCTCTGTCCGACACACAGTTTTAATCTGCCAGGAAGTTTCATATCAGCGCACGCACCGCTGCAGAGTGAAAACCTTATTCTGGATACCTCCAAGTATCTTGCAAATAATCTCAACGACGGCCCTCACACACGATACTACGAATTACGTACCGGATCGTACAAGGGCGTGTACTGCAATGCACACACAATAAACAGAATAAATATGATTGTAGCTGAACTCTAAGATGTTACGAGAAGGATTCCGTCCCCAGTACTTGTTCACTTGTTTCGGACTTGAAGATATAAAATTCTACCGTTGTTGTGACACCTGATCCTGTCGTCCCGTGCAGACTGCAAAACTTCTATAAGAACGTATTAACTCACGCAAAATAGGTCTCAAATAACAATGAAGTTTCTGTTGTGAAATCGGCACATTTCTACTCTCTACAATATTGTAATTTATTCAGCTCTGGAATGACCAACTGTACATCTATAAACTTGCTACATGTTACGAAGAAATACTTGTAGAGTGAAATTCTAACAAGGCCACATCTTACGACAGGCGGTAATGGGAGAAGTTCCTATGATAATGACCACAGTGAATCACAGAAAGACCTAAAGAAATTACTGTTATCTTTAAAATTATTAAACCTAAACAAACCTATGCTACAATGCTTATATTCGGCTGTCACCGACCACAAAACTATCTGTGGCTTGTTCAGGTCAGTGGCGTTGGTTGTCATTTCCTCGCGCCCTGGACCTGGGTTCAGTCCCCGAATATCAGTTTCCTCGATCTGAGCTCCATTTCCGTTTCCTCCATTGTTCAATTGCCCCCATCTTCTATTGTCATTGAAACCGGAGCCATGGTTTCGCCATCCGTTGTTTTGTGGTCCGTAGCCTTCACTCTTCCTTCCATTCCAGACTTTGTTGCGTAGTACATAATTATTGCGGTTCCCATTCCAGTCTGTTCGTTATTCAGCTTCATTACTCCAGAAATTTCCCGACCGTTAGTGGTTTCCGTAAAGCGCTCCATTCCGTGCCTTTCTGTTCCTATTATTGTGGACGCGACATAGGGCCTGCAACGTATCTGTCAGAGTTTCCTCTGTATTCTCTGATAATCTCTGCTCGGAATGCGTACTCTAAATCACAAAGCGTGTTGCGGAAAGTAATGAGCTCCAAATTACACCTCCCAGCTAATATTGTTGATATGCTGACGGAAGTTTGGTGTAACAGTGACGAATGATTTCACCGGTAGAGCATGGTACGTCAAGATACTGGTTCTTGTCAAGCATGTCATCAAAGATATTTACTGGGCTTTTGTAGCCTAAAGTCTCTAAATCTTTGCCAACAATCATTTCGTATTTTATGTGCTCTTGCATCTTCTTGGACCAGTAGATATTTAGGAAGCTGTCCTTGAACGCCTGGTAACTTCTACACGTAGCTGATATTCCGCGCATCTTCTCCGCAACTGATCCTCCCAAGTGTCCGCAAATAAAGTCCAATTTGTATTTTAAAGTCCAATTTGGAGGTAGAGAGAGGTCAAATTATGATATCCAAGTGCTTGGGTGAATAAAATTACCCTCACCTCGGAAAATTTCGAATTTTAGTACTTGTAAGAAGTGTTGAAAGTCAAATGGCGTTTCATCGACAACTACCGTGCTACGGAAAAGGTCAGACCTTTGGATGTCCTCGTTCGACGTCCCCACATTTGTGCTCCCTACTAGGCTTCGAGAAAATGCGGCGTTCATCTCACCATGTTCTCAGCTCGCCGCTAACGGTATACAGTTATCCGTCCCGTTTGAATTTGTTTCTGGTTCTGTTGCATTCGCAATTGGCCACATTTGAATTTGTTTCCTTAGCGCCTCCTCTAATTTCTTCTCAAAACGTCTGTGGATCGCTTGCTGTTGCAATTTGATATAAAGGAGAGTCCGGACCTCTTCAGTGTCGCTGACTGCGGTTGCAATTGTTACCTCCCCTCCGAACCAGTCCCTAATTTGCGCTGCTCAGATTCTAATTTGTCCATGGACGCTGTCGCATGAAAATTTGTCGCTTCACGTATATTTGTGCCGATGCGCTGCTCCGCGTCATTTTGCCACTTTTCCACGCTTTCGACCTTCTTGTTGAAATTGATCACTGCCTCTCGTCCTTGCTGTTCTGCGCCTTTACACGTTTTAGCTGCTTCAGCTGCTACACGTCTTGCGAAACTTGCTACTGTCTTGGCGCTCTCTGCCGCCTTCTTAGCAACATGTGCAATCTTTAAAACTTCATTGTTTTGATGTTTACTTTACGTAGGTTTTCATGGAGTTTATTTGCCCATGACTTGTGTTACACCTTCTGGAGCCGCGTGACCGCTACGGTCGCAGGTTCGAATCCTGCCTCTAGCATTGATGTGTGTGATATCCTTACATTAGTTAGGTTTAAATACGTAAGTTCTAGGGGACTGATGACCACAGACGTTAAGTCCCATACTGCTCAGAGCCATTTGAACCATTTGTGTTCCTCCCGCAAGTGATTTACCTGAGCACCGATTTTTGATGTCCGTCGTCGTCTCATTATTGTCTCGTAATAACTCATTAATTTTCTCGTCCAATCTCTTCTCCATACACATTAAATATGTCAACAGATTGAAGTCTACTTCCTTTTCCTCAGTATAATGATCGTCCGAACTCATACACGATTTCTGTTGTGTTGTATCCAAAATATTGCGTTATAAAAATGGTTCAAATGGCTCTGAGCACGATGGGACTTAACGTCTGAGGTCATTAGTCCCCTAGAACTACTTAAACCTAACTAACCTAAGGACATGACACACATCCATGTCCGAGGCAGGATTCGAATCTGCGACCGTAGCAGTCACGCGGTTGCAGACTGTAGCGCCTAGAACCGCACGGACACCCCGGCCGGAAGTATTGAGTTGTAATATCGCCCTGTCTTCTCTGTCCAGGAATTCTAATACGCACCTCTGCTTCGATATGTTGTGCTACGCTGACATCTTCTGTCACACGCAATCTGACACTGTCTGTCCCCTCGAGAAAAACCATATCGCTTTCGTCTCCCAGATTTACTTGTTGCACGTCATTGTTGTTGCTAACACTGTTCAACAGCAACGCCTCCCTACGTTCAAACTGTGCCTCAACGGTTTCATTGCGCTCTTCCTCCATGACGTATGCTTTACTTTCCCGCTCCTAGTCTACTTGTCTAGCCCTGCTTCTCGTTATCACCCAAATTATCTATGAACAACAACTTTATTTATCCGTGCAAGACGAGGAAACCCTTTTATCTAACTCACAAGATACACGCAGTATAATACAGTGACAATAGTACACGAGATTCAGAATCAAAAACAACGAATACAAACCAAATACAATAGTAAACACCACGCAAATAATACGACTACGCCGTTAGCAAAGACGGGAAAACGGACAAAAAATGACACAGAAGCCACTGACAGAAATACACTATACATGAAACAACTGAACACATAAACAACAAAATCTAAGCATTAAAAATCTACAGCATACTAATGAACCATATTTTCCTTTTCCTTTTTTTTTTTATTTCCTCATAATGTGGACCTGTTCAGAAAGTACGCAAACTGACAGCATCACAGAAGAGCCAAAGACCTGGATTCTGGCAGTGGTTCGCCAACTGCAAGCTAACTCCTTTCTTTTGAAATCAGGAGTTTAATGAAAGTGGCAAGGTAATGTTAATCAGAACACAGGGAGAAGTTGTGAACTAAATGAAAATAGATTTAGTCTTTTTTAACATCAAAAGACAAAAAAAATGGCTAAAAGCAAACAAAGCAAACAAAGATTTTTCTTTTCACAAGCTCTTTCACTAATAAAGGGTCTACGTTGGACAAAGTAATCTGCTGGGGATCGACACACGACACTAACCAGATCACTAATCACTCTATCTGATTTCATACACGTTAATCAAGGTTATGGGACAAAAACTACCCCACAATCAAGTATCTATACTCTAATATTCCAAAGAAGAAAAATATGGTTCGAAAGAACAGGGTGCTGAGATACATATATCGGAGCCCTACGCTGTAGCAGCGAATACTTTACCCATCTGCTGGTCAGGGCGGCACACCACGATGCGTTCGGCGACTGAAGTCATGGACGGCCGCAGTCGGCTATTAATGAGGCGCTCCCGAAAACTGCAAGTACGCAGTTTCGCGTTCGGTTAATTCGGAACGCAGGTAGTTCCCTATGAGCCTCTGAAACCCCAGTGCGGCATTTGAAGCTCGGAGACCGCCCCTTGCTCTGCATACACCGATTTGACCAACCAGGGAGTTTAAAGTTAATTGGGAGAAAAGGATAAAAGATTCAGCTTTGCGGTCTCTTTCCCACGCGTTCACGCCATGTCTTTTACTAACAACATGAACAGGATGGACCCACACTCCTCCTTATTAAGCTTGTTATCTGTCCTGTTGTGTCCATTACAAAGTTTCCAAATAACGGCCATAAACTCGCTAAAAGCATCGTGATTTCACAAATGTGTTTTCTAACAGAATCTGGACGTCTAGGCGCCAGTGCCCTGTACCACAGATATTCGCAGAATGCTCACAGTTGTCTCGTCGGCTTCCTGCCTAACAAGGGCCCAGCCTCTGCTTTATTGCCGGTCTACAATACGCTGGCAATTGAAACAGCGACTTCTCGGCGATCTTCACTGTACCTGAACGCAGATGCCGACCGACCAGCGCTAACCAACGTGTCTGCACAATGATATCAGGGAACTCGGACGTCTGGAAATGTTTCCACCCAGGTTCCGCAGGAAAAATGCTGGGTCATTGCCCCACAGTCGCCGTGCTTTTACTGCAGTCGTTTAAATGAGCACGTTATTCATTTGGGAGCAGGTAAAGCTTATCGTTATTCCTTCCGTAGAGCATGCAAGCAAGAGCATTAACTACTACCCAACATTTCATCATGATGTATGAGGTGTAATTATATTCCCTAAGAACATGATGTGGCGTAACACCGAATCAGAAGTGAGAGCGTCCTAAAATCTCTCAATATAAATAAAATCATCAAAATGAAAGGGCGAATTTCTGACATAAATGGAGGAAGAAAGGTCTTATGAACATATGTTCGGTAATGTACACTGTGCATGCAGTGACAACAAATCGTCCCGGAACACAGTACACAGCTGCACTGCACCCACGTCACATCAGATATTCAAAGTGGCTTTCGTTGGATGCACTGCAAGCGTTCATACATAACGCCATCAATTGCTGTGGTCTTTCGCACATTGCGGTATCTCTCCAAATATTGTCACAGGTGTCATGAACCCGCTGTTGAAGGGCCTGCATATCGCGAACTTTTTCAGCAAACACATCATTTCCAGATGTCCCAAAAGTAAAATTCCAGAGGGTTTAAGTTCAGTGACCTAGCAGACTATGCCAAAATACCTCCGCATCCTCTGCAAAATCCGGGTTAAGGTGTTGTTGAGGTGTCTGCGAACTATAATGCGGAAGTGGGATGGTGGTCCATCAGGCAGAAACTACAAAACCTGTCGTATTGCAAAAGGCACATTCTCAAGCAGCCCAGGCAGAGTATTCCACAGGAAGCCCAGGTACTATTGAGGCATTATGGAACAATAAGCGGTCCAAGTAAGTGGCCGCCAAGACACCTTGCCCACATACTGACACTTAACCAATGCCGACGAGACGTCTCAACCATTCCCCGAGGATTGTCTGTAGCTAAAAGATGACGATTATGCGGACTGATGATGCCAGTTCTGGTAGGGGATGCTTTGTCTCTAAAGAAGACTGATGACAGAAATCCCGTGAACTGTGATGCAAAAACTATCGAGAAAGCCTTCCCTTAAAGGGAAATCCGCTGCTGATAATAATTGCACTTGTTGCAGGTGATAAGGATAGTGACGGCTGCCATGGGGTATACACATAATCGTACTTAGGGCTACACTACGTTGGTTGGCCACTTGCCTGGAGCTTGTACTAGGGTTCGTCTCACAAGGGAACCTCCCCATCGCACCCCCCTCACATTTAGTTATAAGTTGGCACAGTGGATAGGCCTTGAAAAACTAAACACGGATCAATCGAGAAAACAGGAAGAAGTTGTGTGGAACTATGAAAAAAATAGTAAAATATACAAACTGAGTAGTCCGTGCGACGATAGGCAACATCAAGGAAAATGGGAGTCAAGGAGCGCCGTGGTCCCGTGGTTAGCGAGAGTAGCTACGGAACGAGAGGTCCTCGGTTCAATTCTTCCCTCGAGTGAAAAGTTTAGTTTTTTATTTTCAGTTTATGTGACAAACTCTTATGTTTTTATCACTTTTTGGGAGTGATTATCACATCCACAAGAAAACCTAAATCGGGCAAGGTAGAAAAATCTTTTTACCCATTCGCCAAGTGTACAACTTAGGTGGGTCGACAAGATATTCCTGTCATGTGACGCACATGCCGTCACCAGTGTCGTATAGAATATATCAGACGTGTTTTCCCGTGGAGGAATCGGTTGACCTATGACCTTGCGGTCAAATGTTTTCGGTTCCCATTGAAGAGGCACGTCCTTTCGTCTACTAATCGCACGGTTTTGCGGTGCGGTCGCAAAGCACAGACACTAAACTTATTGCAGTGAACAGAGACGTCAATGACCGAACGGACAGAGCATAACTTTGCGAAAATAAAGAAAGTAAAATTTTCAGTCGAGGGAAGACTTGAACCAAGGACCTCTGGTTCCCTAGCAATTCACATTTACCACGGGACCACACCGCTCCTGAGCTCACGTTCTCTTTGATGTTGCCTATCTTCGGCATGGACTACTCAGTTTGTATATTTTACTAATTTTTTTCACGGTTCCACACAACTTCTTCCTGTTTTCTCGATTGATCTGTGTTCAGTTTTTCAAGGCCTATCCACTGTGCTAACTTATAACTAAATCTGAGAGGGGTGCGATGGGGAGGTTCCCTTGTCAGTATCCTGTAAAATCCAGTCCTCCAAACTTGGTGTATGCATAGTCCGCCGCCTCCCTGCACGATCGTCTGTCTGAGTGGATATGATCACACAAAAGCCTAAACAGGGCTTCAAATATTGTGTGATGTGGTTGGTGTCTACGAGGGTACTTGATTTGTTATAGTTGTGCTGCCTCTTGAGCTTTTGCGTCTGCATGGCCGTACACAAACACCATCTTGTCTTGTTCCCAACATAAATTCCGAATCATTCTGCCGCTCACAATAGGGAACGTCAATCGCATAGTCTGCAACACATAAGGAACAGACGGCACGTGGTCAGCGGAACTTTCATTCGTCAGCCCCATCTACCGTGGCCACTGGGCATTACCGGGCACATGTCAATAGGTCTTTTTTTTCCTAAATCTGTCCCTGCAGTTTATAGGTTTTATTAATTTTCAGCTTGCATACTGACGATATTGTTATACAATGAAAAACAAAGGTCAGGTTACTGGACAAATACATTTTCGCTGACGATCAAATAATTTTACCACAGAGAGCATCATGAACAATGAGAAAGGAAGAGAAAATAATTATAAAAGCCACTGAAGCAAACTTACGAGATTCCATTAACGGAATGTTCTGAGGGTCCTTGACGAAATATTTAATTTATTATGAAAGAAAACGCACACAACACAAGTGTGATAATCTATGATAAAAAAGAAATAAAAAGTAAAATATAAAAAGACGTAATCTAATGAGAGTCTCGAAATCATTATGTTATGTCAAAAGCTTTGATCCAAATACTCTCTTGGTTATGTTCGTTTGGAATGCGCAGTTGCAACGTCCCCTTAGAAAAATTATGAAATGGCTGTGCTGATAAACTTCTTACGTTATTTGATTTTCAAACAGCTGAGGAAAACTGAACGTACTCGGCCATTTCTCTCTTTACTTATTCTGATCATCACTAAACTGACACACCATTTTTTTTAGCGTAACGCAATCTGACTTTCAACAATCCCTTCGAAAGAATGGCCCTGACTAACAATAACCTATACCTATCAAGAATCACTTACCTCACAAAAATCTTCGTTACTCGAACTACTGCAATACAGCGGGTGCCATTGTTGTTGTTGTTGTGGTCTTCAGTCCTGAGACTGGTTTGATGCAGCTCTCCATGCTACTCTATCCTGTGCAAGCTTCTTCATCTCCCAGTACCTACTGCAACCTACATCCTTCTGAATCTGCTTATTGTATTCATCTCTTGGTCTCCCTCTACGATTTTTACCCTCCACGCTGCCCTCCAATGCTAAATTTGTGATCCCTTGATGCCTCAAAACATGTCCTACCAACCGATCCCTTGTATAGTTAGCAAATGAAAGATCTTGACAGAGAACAAACAATGTATTTACCTTAATAGTGTTCAATATATATATATATATATATATATATATATATATATATATATATATATACATATATATAGGGTTATTACAAATGATTGAAGCGATTTCATAGCTCTACAATAACTTTATTATTTGAGATATTTTCACAATGCTTTGCACACACATACAAAAACTCAAAAAGTTTTTTTAGGCATTCACAAATGTTCGATATGTGCCCCTTTAGTGATTCGGCAGACATCAAGCCGATAATCAAGTTCCTCCCACACTCGGCGCAGCATGTCCCCATCAATGAGTTCGAAAGCATCGTTGATGCGAGCTCGCAGTTCTGGCACGTTTCTTGGTAGAGGAGGTTTAAACACTGAATCTTTCACATAACCCCACAGAAAGAAATCGCATGGGGTTAAGTCGGGAGAGCGTGGAGGCCATGACATGAATTGCTGATCATGATCTCCACCACGACCGATCCATCGGTTTTCCAATCTGCTGTTTAAGAAATGCCGAACATCATGATGGAAGTGCGGTGGAGCACCATCCTGTTGAAAGATGAAGTCGGCGCTGTCGGTCTCCAGTTGTGGCATGAGCCAATTTTCCAGCATGTCCAGATACACGTGTCCTGTAACGTTTTTTTCGCAGAAGAAAAAGGGGCCGTAAACTTTAAACCGTGAGATTGCACAAAACACGTTAACTTTTGGTGAATTGCGAATTTGCTGCACGAATGCGTGAGGATTCTCTACTGTCCAGATTCGCACATTGTGTCTGTTCACTTCACCATTAAGAAAAAATGTTGCTTCATCACTGAAAACAAGTTTCGCACTGAACGCATCCTCTTCCATGAGCTGTTGCAACTGCGCCGAAAATTCAAAGCGTTTGACTTTGTCATCGGGTGTCAGGGTTTGTAGCAATTGTAAACGGTAAGGTTTCTGCTTTAGCCTTTTCCGTAAGATTTTCCAAACCGTCGGCTGTGGTACGTTTAGCTCCCTGTTTGCTTTATTCGTCGACTTCCGCGGGCTACGCGTGAAACTTGCCCGCACGCGTTCAACCGTTTCTTCGCTCACTGCAGGCCGACCGTTGATTTCCCCTTACAGAGGCATCCAGAAGCTTTAAACCGCGCATACCATCGCCGAATGGAGTTAGCAGTTGGTGGACCTTTGTTGAACTTCGTCCTGAAGTGTCGTTGCACTGTTATGACTGACTGATGTGAGTGCATTTTAGGCACGACATACGCTTTCTCGGCTCCTGTCGCCATTTTGTCTCACTGCGCTCTCGAGCGCTCTGGCGGCAGAAACCTGAAGTGCTGCTTCAGCCGAACAAAACTTTATGAGTTTTTCTACGTATCTGTAGTGTGTCGTGACCATATGTCAATGAACGGAGCTACAGTGAATTTATGAAATCGCTTCAATCATTTGTAATAGCCCTGTATATATATCAGTTCATGATATCCAGTCTTACAAATTCCTTTTTCTGACGGACACACGTCCAGATCGTCCGCTCTCAAAACTCTGCCATCTCTCTACCCACATCCACCACTGCTGGCGGCTCACCAACTGCGCAACGCTACGCGCTGTTCACATCCAACTGCTCAACACTACACAAGCGAATATTCCAACAATGAGTCCAACCAACCACAGACCGCACACAGCAGAGTTAGTGATTTTCATACAGAGCGCTACGTGGCGTTACCTACATAAAAAACTAAACAGCCTACTTACACAGTGCGTTGTAATTCTTAGGTTCGCTGAGTTTGTTGGTTGTTACAACAGAACGAAGGCAATGTTAATATGAGTCTCAAGTCATTGTTTAAGTTGACAAGCGAGTAATTTCATGGCTGTATTAGCATCAATTACGTAGCATCAACTGTTCAACTGTTTAGAATTAATCATAGATTATGCAAAGCCTTTAGCATAATCTGTTTAGTGTTAATTGTGGACTTGGTTTCCAGTACAGCGCAACGGAAGTACACTCAATTGTGGTGTTGCCAGATGATCATTTCCGCTCAGATTAGCAGATGGAAATTACTGTGGAGCTCAATATTAGTAACGGGAGAAACCTCCAGAACAATGCTGCCACAGGAGTATGGTAGAAGCAATTGTTCTTCGTCTTTGGGAGCATGAGACTTTCAAGCCTACTATTCGCAACTGGGTAGATCAATGTCAGAGTAAGACAGCTGCACCATGTGATATTGATCACATGACTTTCTGGAGAGTGCTCAAAGGGACCCACGTGTTTACGTACCACGTAAAGCGGATACAGACACCATCAGCATCTGATTTTCCTTCATGGGTACATTTATGTGAATGGTTCATTCAGTAATATTTGAGTCCTCACATTAGTGCAGATACGCTATTCACGGAAGAGACTTCGAATCAACGTGATAAGAATGTTAATTTTCATAACCATCACCTTCGGGATGTAGATAATTGTGCAATCACGTTACCAGCAAAGATTTCCTGTCAGCGTTTAGGCCGAGTTCGACGGTGGCTGTTTGTTGGAACCTCTTGTCCACACACACTCAATGGAGGAACTTGCTTTCTTAGAAAATATTCTACTTGTTCTGCTAGGACACGTGCCTCTACGAGTGCGACAAAACATGTACTTCATGCACCCTGGAGATCCTCATTTCAGCGTTAAAATTCGAGGCTTCTAAGTAACAGACTTTATGACAAATGGATCGTTAGAGGTGGAACAGTTCCTTGTTCTCCACTCTCTTCTGACGTAAATCCACTACAGTTTTATTTGTGGGGGTATGAGAAAGCGCTAGTGTCCGGAACAAGATGTACAAAGTCTTCGTGTTTTTATTGTGGACGTCTTCGGAATAATACGCAGCTCTCCAGGGTTACATAACACGTTAGAGATTTAACGGGCCATACTTTCTTCCTCTATGTGTGAAGCATGTTTCGTGATGCTTTGGCATTACCTTTTCCTTACACGCTGTAAGTAATAGAAACCTAGTATGAGAAATACCGTCTTCGAGTTGAAACAGGACTAGATATCATATCCTTCTTTACTATGTACACCTTAATGAGACAAGAGTCATGGGATACCTCCTAATATAGTGTCACCTCCTTTTGTCCGTGGTGGTGCACCAAATCGACGTGGTATGGACTCGACAAGTCGTTGGAGGATCTTTGCAAAAATATCGAAGCAAGCTGCCTCTATCTGTAATTGTGAGCCGTCCGGTGTGGCCGTGCGGTTCTAGGCGCTTCAGTCTGGAACCGCGTGACCGCTACGGTCGCGGGTTCGAATCCTGCCTCGGAAATGGAAGTTTGTGATGTCCTTAGGTTAGTTAGGTTTAAGTAGTTCTAAGTTCTAGGGGACTGATGACGTCAATGTTAAGTCCCATAGTGCTCAGAGCCATTTTTTTGTAATTATGAAAGTGTTACCAGTGCAGTAATTTGGGGACGAACTGACTTCTCACTTATGTCCTACAAATCTTCGACAGCATTCATATCGGGCGATATGGGTGGCCAAATCACTCACTCGAAATGTCCACAATGTTCATCGAACCAATCGCGAACCATTCTGGCCTTATAACATGCTTGGCAAGATGAATGTATGAATGTCGTCTAATAGCCTTCAAGCCGCCGAACATATTCATTTTTACTCAATGATCGGTTCAGTTGGACCAGAGGACCCACAGTTTACAAGGAACTGACTGAACCAGAGGACCAATTCGATTCCATGCAAACACAGCCCACACCACCGATATGGTCACGTAAAACCGATTTCGTCACAAGTCTAGGCGAGGCGCTGAAGGTGATGTAATGCTGTTAGCAAAGGCGGTCGTCTACTGCCACAGCCCATTAACGCTAAATGTTCCTACATTTTCGCACACTGAGTTCTGCGATTATTTCAAGGCTTGGCTGTTAGCACTGACCACTCTACACAAACGCTGCTGCTATCGGTCGTTAACTGAAGGCCGTCGGCCACTGCGTTGCCCGTGATGAGAGGTAATGCCTGAAATTTGGTGTTCTCGGCCCAGCTTGACACTGTGGATCTCGGAATACTGACTTTCGCAACTGATTTTAAACTGGATGCCCCTTGCGTCTAGCACCAACGACCATTCATCTTTTAAAGTCTGTTAATTCCTGCCATATGGCCATAATAATTTCGGAAACCTTTTCACACGAATCATCTGAGCACAAATGACAGCTTCGCTAGTGCATTACTCTTTTGTACGTTGAGTACGTGATACTACCTGCATCTGGGTATGTGAATATCATTGTCCGATGACTCTTCTCACCTCGATGTGTTCTTTAACCCACAGTCATAACGTTCTGTAGGGATACCTGAATTAGGCAATGTAAAGCAGGATCTATTCTTCAACGTATTGTTCAAGTAATAAAGACTGTGGGCACAATTTTCCAGTCAGTGTTCAATAAAGTTACTTATGTTCACCAACATACAGTTTTAAAATAGTTTTGAGTTCCCCTATAGTGTTTAGGATACATCTCCGGCTTGCGAAGAAAGTGAATAACTAACAGGGACTATTAGTATTGATCATATATAAATTGTTTATTCATACATATGTACGATCAGTTACTTTTGCAGTGCAGTATTTTGTGGAAAGTGTGATATATGACTAATCTCTTAAGTGTACAACACCTCTCTCTGGTGGGCAAAAATGTGGATACCTGCAATGAACTTGTGCCTCTCAATATATCTAAAACACAGAACCACTGCTTCAGTGACACTGCTGTCAAAATTGTATGCAAATGACTGTAAACAAGGCCCTGTGAAGTGAAACTTTTCCTCCAGGACTATTCTTTTTATTACCTGTGTGTGCGGTTTTCATGTGATTGCCTCTCATATGTCGACCCCTCGCAGCTTCTCGGGACATGAAGATTGTCCTGCTCTCTTAATGCTGCAGCAGTCAGGTAAAGTGCATTTATTTTCAAGCTGTCGATCGGTTTTATTACCTTAAAATTAGCGGTGTCGGGCAGCATCGCTCTTCGCCAGGTCGTTCTCGCTTACAGCGTACTCAGTCTTAACGGAAATACAACTTCAATGCAATATCGTCATTCCGTTAAGAGTGGTTACTCTGAAACTGCAAAAAGTATTTATCTGAGACAAAGCTACCGTCAGGAGTGCCCCTGTGAAGTGTGGTAGGGTCAGTCTTGTTCTCTTTCTAGATAAACTATGTGACGCATAGGGCGAACAAAAGTCTGTGACTGTTTGCTGATGATGCTCTAGTGTACGGTGAGTGTCGTTTTTCACTGATTCTAGGAGGACACGATTTGGATAGAACATCTGTGGCAGCTTGCTCTAGATGCGGGAAATGTGAGCTAATTCAGATGAGTACAAAAAACACTCCCGAATTTATTGTATACAATATTTACGTACATACTGACATCGATTAAACATTTAAGCCCAGCGCAAAGCGAAATGAAATGGAACGAGCATGACGTCAGTTATAGGGAAACGACTAGTCAGCTTCGGTTTAAGGTGACAATTCAACGAAAGTGTAGCTTGTTTATAAAAGTGACCGCGTACAGAAAGATTGTGCGACTCATTCTTCAGTAATGCTCGAGTGTTTCGGATACCAGACAGGTCGGACTAAGGGAACACATCGAAAGAACTCAGAGGCGTGTTTCTATATGTGTTACCGATATGTTAGACCAACACGGCAGTTACGTAGATGTCTTGTGAACTGAAATGGAAGTCCCTGGAGGCAAGACATTGAAAGTAGTATGCATCGAGAACTGGTATTTGCGATAGACTGCAGAAGAATTTTTTTTTTGAAAAACATAAACTGTATAATGCGTGAGCAATGTTAAAAAATAAGGTTTCCATTTGTTAGTGACTAACAGAAAAATAAGGTTCTGTCAACTACGCACCGTACGGTGCTTTGCGGAGTGTTTATGTAAGATACAAATGTTGAAAGATCTGACTAAGATCGATGCAGTCCGAAACCGGAAAACACACTGCCATCTAAAGATAGAACATAAACTTCATAGAAATAATGATCGTGGATCGGACTCTAATGACAAGTGTGTGCAGTTTTCACGATAGTTAAAATTGGAAGTTTGCGGTAAGATCTTGTGGGGCCAAACTGCTGATGTCATCGATCCCTAGGCTTAAGCACTTCTTAATCTAACTTACACTAATTTACGCTAAGGACAACACACACACACATCCATGCCAGAGGGAGGACTCGAACCTCCGATAGGGGGAGCCGCGCGGACCGTGACAAGACGCCCCAGACCGTGCGGCTACCCCGCGCGGCAACAATAGTTGAAACCTTCTTTACTGGTATTCACACAAAAGCGCAAAAGAAACTGATATAGGCAAGCGCATTCAAATACAGAGATATGTAAACCGGCAGAATACGCCGCTGCGGTCGGCAACACCTATGTAAGACAACAATTGTCTGGCGCAGTTGTTTGATCGATTACTGCTGCTACGGTGGCAGGTTATCAAGATTTGAGTGAGTTTGACTTTGCTGTTATAATCGGCGCACGAGCGACGGGTCACAGTACCTTTGAGATAGCGATGAAGTGGGGATTTTACCGTGCGTCCATTCCATGACCGTACGGTGAGTATCAGCAGGTGGGTTAAACCCAAATCTTCGACACCGCTACTGCCGGAAAAACATTCTACAAGATTGGGACCAACAACGACTGAGGCGAATCGTTCAACGTGACAGAAGTGCAACCCTCCCGCAAATTGCTGCACATTTCAATGTTGTGCCATCAAGTATCAGCATGCGAACCGTTTAACGAAATATCATCGATATTGGCTTACGGAGCCGAAGGCCCGCTCGTGTACCCTTAATGACAGCACAACACAAAGTTTTACGCCCCGCCTAGGCCGGTCAACACCGAGACTGGACAGCTGGTGGCTGGAAACATGTTGACTGTTGGGCGAGTCTCGTTGCAAATTGTATCGAGCGGATAGACGTGTACGGGTATGGAGACAACGTCTTGAATGCATGACAGTTCAAGCTGATGGAGGCTCTGTAATGGTGTGGGGCGTGTGCAGTTGGAGTCATATGGGACCCCTGATACGTATAGACATAACTCTTACGGGCGATACACACGTATCCATTGTGCATTCCGACGGATTGGGCAATTCCAGCAGGACAATGCGACTCCCCAGACATTCAGAAAGCTACAGAGTGGCCGCAGGAACACTCGTCTGTGTTTAAATACTTCCGCTGTCCACCAAATTCCCCAGACATGGAAATTATTGGGCGTATCTGCTAAGCCCCGCAACGTGCTGTTCAGAAATTAAGTCCACCCTCTTGTACTCTTACGGCTATATGATCAGCCCTGCAGGATTCATGGTATGAGTTCCCTCCAGCACTAGTTACAGCTAGACGTGGGCCTGTTTGCAGTGAGTTACGCTTACCAGCAGTTGCGAAGTAAAACAGAGGCCACAGAGACGTAGAACCGCCGGAAAAAGTACACATAGCGGTTTGCATGGCGCAAGTCACAGGCAGAAGGGGTCCACTCGCCAACCTAAGTGTTATGAGTACTTGACACGCGTTTAACAAAACAGAGCCGCACAGCCGCATATAAATAGGTGCCGGTACACTAAGAAAACACTCAAGTGTGACAGCTCTCCTAGACGGTGGGGCATGTCACACTACTGGCTACACGCAGCAGCAGATGGGGCGCCAGCGTTCCAGTCCACAGCAGGTCGCTGGTTCGACCCTCTGAGGCCGACGCTGGGTACGCAGCCAGCCAGCCAGCGGCGGCCCACGCCACGGCTCGCTAATGCGGGCAGTCTTGTTGGCTCCCAACACACGTCGGAGGCATCCTGAGGTGAGGGCCATAGATTCGGACGCCGGATCACAGGCGCTTGTTGTCGCCATGATCTTATTCACGCCGGCGAGGAAGCACACCTTGCAGATTCCCGGCGAATGGCACTGAGGCAATGGGGGACGGAGGCCGCTGAGTCAGCTGCCAATGTATCCTGACGTCGCCACAACTCGGTGGCTGTACAAGGCCGACACACCACAGGGCACTGCACAGGTTGCTGAGGCAGCCATTCAACACCAGGCCGTTTTGCAGACAGCGAAGTGGTGTCTTTAGCTTTGCAGGACCCGGTGACGCAAACCGAGAGGAATGGGGACACTGTAGCTGGAAACAATAAATCACTTGGAAAGCTTGGACAAGTCTTAATACGGTGCATTCTACCTCTTCCCACTACATTTGGTGTTACTGTTACATTCGGTGTTAGAAGTTGCCTCTACAGCATCTTGTAGATGCACCCAGGTCTTTGTATGGGGAGTTGCTACTTTACTTGGGCCCAGCCATTCCTTCCTTTAGCTTATGTTACCATAAAGGCGCCACAACTTTTCACCAGTAATGAAGCAGATAGGACTGCTTGGTGTTATTTTCGAGTCAATTGATGACAAGCAAACAGAGATGCACATATGGCCACCCGCAGATTTTTCTGATTTTGGCTTATTGTATACGGTATATGTACACCAGAGTTTTGAACTCTCCTATTAGATGCAAATGTCGACGATGGTAGAACAATCACAGCTAACCACATTTTCCAGTCTTGTTTACACTGACGTGAGTCATTATAGATTAATGCGATTAAGTGATCTTTATCAAATCCCGCAGGTCTTACTGAAGGTGGGGAGTGACTAATGTCGAAACGAAATTCCTTAAAACCAGAAAACCATTTTCTTCCGTGCTATGTACGATGGATTTATCCCCATACACGGCGCAAATGTTCCTGGCTGCTGTCACGCCTCTACTGACCTCATTCAGAACAATATATCCAACATGTTTAGATTTCTACATTTCACACTCCTTTTTCCAGCGTCTCAAAATGACAAAATGACAATACGAAAAATCAAACAGCAGTGAACTACAAATAAAATATGGCCATCGATAAATACTGCAATACGACCATGCGAAACAAAAATGCTAGGAACTTATAAGCAGTTGCAGCACAACACATATACTGTACATGCAGTGTGCATATGAAGTCCCCTTCTGGGGAGTTCGACCGCCGAGTGTAAGTATCTCTACCTGACTCCAGGTTGGTGACTTGCTCGTCGTTGACAATGTTGAAATGATAGTGACGACAACACACATACTCGATTCCAAGAGGAGAAAATCCTCGATCTGTTGAGGAACGGAACCCGAGACCCCATTGTCGAAGGTCTGCAACGCTTGCTACAAGACCACAAGCTGCTAATCATTTTGTACATAAATCACTATGATACACCAAAATTGCATAATGTATTTCATAACAGATGGGGATTTGCACAAGTGCTTTACATTTGATATTTTGATTTGCAACGCAAAGAGCAACGACTAACCTATGATATAATTCATTTGCTAATGAGCAAAGGTCTAAACTAAGCTAGATGAAATGGCACGGCAGAGGGTGAGGGAGTGGGTACGTGCCGCTGCAAGGCAACAATTAACAATATAATAATAAAATTTTTATTTAAATAATTTGGAAAAATTTCTAAAAAATTACCTTTGGTATAATTTTTTTCTTTCGTACTAACAGCTTTTTTAACCATTAAAAGATCTCTTGAATCAAAAATTAATCATGCTAGCACATACGATTTGTTTTTATCTACCAAAGATTATTATACACAACATTCCAAAGCACACACGGGCCCGAGTTTCTCTTATGGAAAATGAACAAAAAATGGTTCAAATGGCTCTGAGCACTATGGGACTCAACTGCTGTGGTCATTAGTCCCCTAGAACTTAGAACTACTTAAACCTAACTAACCTAAGGACATCACACACATCCATGCCCGAGGCAGGATTCGAACCTGCGACCGTAGCAGTCGCACGGTTCCGGACTGCGCGCCTAGAACCGCGAGACCACCGCGGCCGGCGAAAATGAGCAATTAGTCTAACTGCATCAAAATTCTTAAACAAAATCTTCGTTTCCTTTAACAGCATAACAGCATAAGTCATCAAAACCTTACATAGCTCATGTTATAGGAAGACAAGATCTTAGGTAATCTGAATTAGAGATACCGAATAGCCATACACGATATGTGTAACTCTTAAGAAACAAGAATGGCTTGAACAGAACAGAGACAGCCTGGTTAAGCATGATGCATATGCATATCACTTTTAAGAAAAGATAAGTTTACTTAAATAGAATTAAAAGGTATAACAAAGCTTAGACGATAAGTACGTCACCCGAACGTTCAAAAAGGTACAGTACCTTTAATTAATATGATCTCAAATTGTTCATTAACTGGCCGTGACATGCGGCACCATTAAATGGAGTAAGTCTTCACTCCTTATTCTTATTTCAACGATTTTCCCCCTTGTCAGGCGCGGAAAATAATATAACACCAACCGCTCCTTCACAGGACAGAATAAACGTTTAACGTCCAAGGCTATCTGCGAGAATGCAACGCCAAATGTCAAATAAAAGACAAACATTAATCGGATCTGTGAAAATTTTGGAGTCGTCACTATCCACAGTAAAGGGTTAATGCCAGTTACTTCAGTGGCAAAATAACAAATGAGAACGGGTTTTGATTAAAGCGTAAATTTTAACTGACAAGAGGAGGCCGCCAATTGTCAAATTCAGATTAGATTCATACTGCGCATAATAAAAACTCATGGCCAGAGGTGTAATGTGGCAAAGCACCAAGATGCACTTCTCAGCCGTTGTCGAGAAAATCGACAGTTAAAAGAAACCGTTACCGTCAAATACTCTCTACGATTAATAATTTACTACAGCGTCGTGGTGCAGCGGTAAGCGCTTTGGTTCGTGATCCGAAGGTCGCCGGATCGTATCTCGCGCCATGCAATTTTTTATTAGTTTTTTGTAATTCAAATATATATAAACTATTAATGAATTGCTTATGCATGTTGGTGAAGGCGGATCGCTCTCCAATTGTACCGCCTCCATTTTTCCGTTTGTTTAACAGGGTGTACCAAAGCTCTCCCGTCCGCACTGATTTTCGACGATGTTATACGTTGCGCTAGGGACCGCATCTACCTTCTTTCGAAGTTAGCAGGCAACTACGCTGTTATGCGGCTGCTCGTTTCGGCCTATTCAACATCTGTCATCTGTCCTTCAAGTGTAACGAGCGAGTAACGGAGTTTATATTTCATACCTGCCACAGCAAATTTGTGTTCGTGGGGTCCCTGTTCTAATTCGAACGTTTGACTTACGCTATACGTATTCGTTTCGGAATATCGTTTCTTCGTCTTCCGTTAACTATACGGGGTTAACATTATGAAGACAATTAATAAAATTTGTGAAATACAACTTTGTTTGCGGAAAACATAATGATGTTCGAAGTCGCCAGTTTTTCCACGAGAAACGACTTTCAACAACTTATTATATGCATAATTGCAACTGATTGCCGGGAATTTTATATATATATATATATATATATATATATATATATATATATATATATGTGTGTGTGTGTGTGTGTGTGTGTGTGTGTGTGTGTGTGTGTGTGTGTGTGTGTGTATACATATTTGAATTACAAAAAACAAATACTAAAAAAAAAAAAAGATTGCATGGCGCGAGATTCGATCCAGCGACCTTCGGATTACGAACCCGAGCGCTTACCGCTGCACCACGACGCTGTAGAAAATTATTAATCGTACAGAGTATTTGACCACAACGGTTTCTTTTAACTGTCGATTTTCTCGACAGCGGCTGAGAAGTGCATCTTGGTGCTTTGCCACATTACACCTCTGGCCATGAGCTTTTATTATGCGCAGTATGAATCGAATCTGTATTTGACAATTGGCGGCCTCCCATTGTGAGATGGTAAAACTCCTTCTGCTGAAATGATACTAGCCGCGTGGGAATAGCCGAGCGGTCTTAAGCGCCGCAGTGCGGCTGGTCCCGGCGGAGGTTCGAGTCCTCCCTCGGACATGGGTGTGTGTGTTTGTCCTTAGGATAACTCAGATTAAGTAATGTGTGAGTTTAGGGACTGATGACTTTAGCAGTTAAGTCTCATAAGACTTCACACATGTTGTTGTGGTCTTCAGTCCTGAGACTGGTTTGATGCAGCTCTCCATGCTCTATACTGCGCAAGCTTCTTCATCTCCCAGTACGTACTGCAGCCTACATCCCTCTGAATCTGCTTAGTGTATTCATCTCTTGGTCTCCCTCTACGATTTTTGCCCTCCACGCTGCCCGCCAATACTACGTTAGTGATCCCTTGATGCCTCAGAACATACCCTACCAACCGATCCCTTCTTCTAGTCAAGTTGTGCCAGAAACTCCTCCCCAATTCTATTCAATACTTCCTCATTAGTTATGTGATCTTCAGCATTCTTCTGTAGCATCACATTTCGAAAGCTTCTATTCTCTTCTTGTCCAAACTAGTTATCGTCCATGTTTCACTTCCATACATGGCTACACTCCATACACATACTTTCAGAAACGACTTCCTGACACTTAAATCTATACTCGATGTTAACAAATTTCTCTTCTTCAGAAACGCTTTCCTTGCCATTGCCAGTCTACATTTTATATCCTCTCTACTTCGACCATCATCAGTTATTTTGCTCCCCAAATAGCAAAACTCCTTTACTACTTTAAGTGTCTCATTTCCTAATCTAACTCCCTCAGCATCACCCGACTTAATTCGACTTCATTCCATTATCCTCGTTTTGCTTTTGTTGATGTTTATCTTATACCCTCCTTTCAAGACACTGTCCATTCCGTTCAACTGCTCTTCCAAGTCCTTTGCTGTCTCTGACAGAATTACAATATCATCGGCGAACCTCAAATTTTTATTTCTTCTCCATGGATTTTAATACCTACTCCGAATTTTCCTTTTGGTTCCTTTACTGCTTGCCCAATATACAGATTGAACAACATGGGGGAGAGGCTACAACCCAGTCTCACTCTCTTCCCAACCACTGCTGCCCTTTCGTGTCCCTCGACTCTTATAACTGCCATCTGGTTTCTGTACAAATTGTAAATAGCCTTTCGCTCCCTGTATTTTACCCCTGCCACATTCAGAATTTGAAACAGAGTATTCGAGTCAACATTGTCAAAAGCTTTCTCTAAGTCTACAAATGCTAGAAACGTAGGTTTGCCTTTTCTTAATCTAGCTTCTAAAATAAGTCGTAGGGTCAGTATTGCCTCACGTGTTCCCATATTTCTACGGATTCCAAACTGATCTTCCCCGAGGTCGGCTTCTACCAGTTTTTCCATTCGTCTGTAAAGAATTCGCGTTAGTATTTTGCAGCCGTGGATTATTAAACTGATATTTCGGTAATTTTCACATCTGTCAACGCCTGCTTTCTTTGGGATTGTAATTATTATATTCTTCTTGAAGTCTGAGAGTATTTCGCCTGTCTCATACATTTTGCTCACCAGATGGTAGAGCTTTGTCAGGACTGGCTCTCCCGAGGCTGTCAGTAGTTCTGATGGAGTGTAGTCTACTCCCGGGGCCTTGTTTCGACTTAGGTCGTTCAGTGCTCTATCAAACTCTTCAGGCAGTATCATATCTCCCATTCCATCTTCATCTACCTCCTCTTCCATTTCTATAACATTGCCCTTAAGTACATCGCCCTTGTATAGACCCTCTATATACTCCTTCCACCTTTCTGCTTTCCCTTCTTTGCTTAGAACTGGGTTCCCATCTGAGCTCTTGATATTCATACAGGTCGTTCTCTTTTCTTCACACATAAGAAAAAAAATGATGCTAGTTAGCCTTAAAACAAGACGTTAAATCCTCAAGAAAATGCTAACTCAAGGAATTAAATGAATCACCGCGTCAGTCTAAATCATAGCCTCAACAGGCCTATACACAAGCACCTTAACTACGGTTATTAGTATGAGCGACTAGCGAACACGTCACATTTGCAAGACAGAATAGCGCAAACGATACACAAATTTCGACTGAGCTAACGATAACAGTCGTCCGCCCCCAACTGACACTTTTTGTGAACTTTCTAGTAAAATTGTTTGTATGCGAGGAAACTGAATATATTGACTTAAAAACCTTCTCCACATTTAATGTGCACTTTAGATATGAAATTCAGTTACTGAGGAAAACTTACTGTTGGTTGGCCCTGTGACGCACAAGTGAACAGTGCCTTTAAAAAACCTTTAAAACTCATGAAATTTAAAATTTGAAATAAACAAATTAAATTTAATTAAATGCCAAAAAAGCTAATTGTGTGCTAAACGAAAACTAGGTAACTGAAATTCAGTAACGAAGTACATTGAGAACGTTGCGTGATATGAAGTGCAATGTTCGACTTTGAATATCCACAAAAATAAATTATTGCTCCACTCGGAAGAAAATAACTGTTTGACATTACGTACACTGATAATTGTAGATTAATATGCTTGCAGGCACAACAACTGATAATTCCGACTACACACCGTATGCTCACAAGAATGAAAGATGAAATCTGTCCTGAAATAAAAGTGACTTAACTCCTGCTCAACATGCTGTTTTGTGTCTGGTGTACTGACTTTTATGAAAGCAAATACGAATCAGCAGATGCAGCAGCTAAAGTAAAATAAACTACCCACTACTAATTTCTTTCTATTTGCTTCTCAGAAACATTCTGTGACTTCATGTGGTGCATGTGCAGTGCGTACACGCACAGTTATTCAAAACATTGCTATTATTCAGGGAGATGAGTTTCACTTTAAAGAACGTTTTTTTTTTAGAAATCAGACACTGATTATTGACAATAAGAACTGCAAAACACACACACACTCTAACAATTACAAAATTCTCTCATTACAAAAAACTACGAACGTTTCAGTCAATAGGGTTACTTGCGACATAATGAAAAACAATTAGATCAGATTAGCAGTATTCATGAAAGTTATTAGTTATCTGGTGGAGAAAGATTTCCTTCAATTAATAGTTCTAAAAAAGAAACATATCATTCTTGCACTTGCATTGGTTACCTCAAAAAATTACTCAAAAGAAGAATCAAGTATTTTCACAAACAAGTTTTCGTCTGCATAATATTCCAGATAATTTCTTTCATATTCGCATTTATCAAATCTCCTTCACTAAAACTCGACTGCTCGCTACTATGTCTCAAATAAGAATGACTCACTAGCAAGTCAACCACAGATAAAACGAAACACAGAGTCAAGGACCTTATTCGTTACTCATGCAGTGTGCTCATCGTCTTAGTTCCAGCACACTAAAGGTGAATTATTCACAACAACAGAAAACATATGAGAATCCTACATTGTTAACTCACAACTGTGCGTTCGCACTCAAACGGAAGTACACAGCCAATTACAGTAAATTACTAAAATACAGCCGGCCGCTGGTGGCCGAGCGGTTCTGGCGCTACAGGCTGGAACCGCGCGACCGCTACGGTCGCAGGTTCGAGTCCTGCCTCGGGCATGGATGTGTGTGTTGTCCTTAGGTTAGTTAGGTTTAAGTAGTTCTAAGTTCTAGGGGGCTTATGACCTCAGCAGTTGAGTCCCATAGTGCTCAGAGCCATTTGAACTAAAATACAAAGAAGAATACAATGAGTTAGCTCGAAGTATTGAGATCAGTGGACACAGTTCTTCGTTAATACAGCCACTGCAAGTGCGAGTGAACTTTAATAAAAACTTCGTGCGAACAGCAGATCCATGAATGTAGTACACATCAGTGACTCATGCACTTTCAGACCAAATTAAACAAATTGTCAGTATTAATGAAGTTCTCCAACAGTCGTCTAACTAAGATGTTATTTTATTTTATTCTGACGACAGCGAAACTCGGCATTCCACTTCAGGCCCGTCCGCAGCTCGTGGTCGTGCGGTAGCGTTCCCGCTTCCCGCGCCCGGGTTCGATTCCCGGCGGGGTCAGGGATTTTCTCTGCCTCGTGATGACTGGGTGTTGTGTGATGTCCTTAGGTTAGTTAGGTTTAAGTAGTTCTAAGTTCTAGGGGACTGATGACCATAGATGTTAAGTCCCATAGTGCTCAGAGCCACTTCAGGCCCCTTATGCTTCTCTCAAGGTAAACGATAATGTCATACGTGCCATGTATCCCTGGATCTCGTGAATTCAAACCGTTGGTAGCAAGCCTTCGAATGAAGCACATGTGAAACGGTTTGAATTCACGAAATCCGGAGATATATGGCGCTGTATGACTTGATATTGACAATTACTTAACCAGCTGATGTCCCCTTGTCCATGACGGTTCAACAGAGATAGAAATTAAACAGACTTCACACTAGACAGTACTCACTACTATGACACTCGTAGTGAACAGGAAGCCGAACGAAAGCCACTGGCTTGACACATACTTATTTCCAAAAGAGCACGTTTCTGACGGCTGCAATACTACAAGAGCAGTAGTAAGCAGCCCGTACTTGCCCAGGCTCTGTCAATATTCACAGAACTAGGTGAACCTCCACTCGGTACCGTCGTATATCGGCTTCCGCCGCCAGTACACGTCGGCCCAGTTTAACACAACAGCGTCCGCCCCCGGTAGCTGAGTGGTCAGCGGGACTGACTGTCGATCCTAAGCGCCCGGGTTCGATTCCCGGCTGGGTCGGAGATTTTCTCCGCTCAGGGACTGGGTGTTGTGTTGTCCTCATCATCATCATTTCATCCCCATCGACGCGCAAATCGCCGAAGTGGCGTCAAATCGAAAGACTTGCACCAGGCGAGCGATCTACCCGACGGGAGGCCCTCGTCACACGCCTGTGTAACACAACAGCCATAGCAGCACTGATTGGCACGTCTCTGCTCCACAGTCCCGCTCTCCTCAACACCCCTCTCGCTTCAGCTGGATCCCAAATACACAGACTAATACCCAAGAAATCATAGATATACGCTGTTCTCCATACAAAGAAAACTTGAAATATGTTAATAAAAGAAAAATTCTTTTACTCTTAGAGTTCACGAGGTGAAAAACATAAACTTTAATGTCATGGACATCTTTAGTACGATATTTAGGCCGAGTGGGGTGTTCTCGATCGTGGTACTGGAGCAGAGCGCTCTGCGGGCTCGTTTCCTCGTGTAATCGTGTGTCTGCTCTTTCCCGTAGACGAGATCGCGCCACCCGTGATGGCGGCCGCCGCCTCGCTTCCGGATGTCTCGGCGTGAGAAGGCGCAGTGGAGGGTGGCGGTAGCAATCTGTGCCGTGCCGTGCTCCGCCGTGCGCGCGTGGCGGCGGGGGCGGCGGGGGCGGCAGCGGCCGTGGTGGGTGTCTGCGCCGCTCCAATCTAGTGGGCGCGCGGCGAACCGGGCCGGCAGATTGTTCCCCGCGGGGCAGTCACCGCGCTGGCCGGCGAGAAGGGGCGGCGGCTGGAAGAGGAGGAAGGCAGGAGGAAAAGAAGGAGACGGCGCCCGGAGGCTGGCCGGCTCATGCATCAGCAATAGCCTCTCCTCTAGACAGTGGCCATCGTCACCGAAAGTACGGAGTGCCCTCCGGCACTACATGTAGATCTGCCTGTATATGAATAATCTGCATTTCACTCTTAAGTGTCTGGAAGAGGGTTCATCGAACCACCTTCAAACTAAGTGGAGTGTTCGTTAAATAATACAATTCTTTTTCTGTCTACCACTTTCTCCTAAAAAAAGCGGATTTTGTGGATGTTGCTTGAGCTCTAATAGTTTTATGAAATTCCGATAGGTGGCTGCGCTGTACGTAGTCTTCAAACTGGCGTCTGTAACGGAGGAGCGTTCCAAGCAGAGAGCTGTCATTGAGTTTCCTTTGGCGGAAAACCAGAGCATAACACATATTCACAGGTGCTTGTAGAATGTCTACGGAGACCTTGCAGTGAACAAAAGCACGGTGAGTCGTAGGGCAAACCGTCTGTAATCACCGCAACTAGGTCGCGCAAATATGTCCGGTCTCCTGCCTCACACAGCGGTTAATCCTGCAATGTTGGAACGTATGGACACTTTCGTTTGAAATGATGGACGGATCACAATCAAACAGGTTGCTGCACAACAGTTGGTAGCGATGAAGCATTCGTCCATCAGCTGGGGTACTCAAAGGTGTGTGCCTCGCTACCTAAAAGAACACCATGAACAGTGACTAAGG
Source organism: Schistocerca nitens (assembly GCF_023898315.1). NCBI lineage: Eukaryota > Metazoa > Arthropoda > Insecta > Orthoptera > Acrididae > Schistocerca > Schistocerca nitens. Next base: position 404,350,167 of record NC_064617.1, read on the forward strand.
ACCATTTGTGCAGAACTGCTTGCATTACGTGGCTGATTGTGAAAATTGTTTGATACATGGGTTCATCACTTCGATCTGGAAACTAAACGGCAACCCATGTAGTAGCGCCTCAGCACCCCTCCTCCGAAGAAAAAAATCAAAGCCACACCCTCAGCCTGGAATGTCATGGCGATGGTCTTATGAGACTCTGAGAGGATTATTCTGTTTCATGTAATCCCTCACTGTGCAACAGCCAACTCTTAAGACTCAAGAAACGACTTCAGCGTGTTCGTCGCCAATAAAATGCAAACAATATTCTCCTTCTCCATGAAAACGCAAGGCCTTGCAAAAATCCGTGCACACCAGAGAAGTTCACAAAACTACATTGGTCTGTTTTTCCTCATCTCGCATCATCCGACTTCCATTTTCTTGGCCCAACGAAGAATGCACTCCTCGGGAAGCAGTACGTGGGCGATGATGATGATGATGTCCTCCTCGCCGTGTCCGGCGACAGCGACTCCGTCAGTCTTCTCTGTCCTTGTTGTGGTAGGCTCGGATGTGGCTCTCGAATCCGAATTTCGCTTTGAATATCCTGTTGCATGAAGCACAGTGAAGTTGACCAGCAGAGTTGTAAGTATACGTGTAGACAGGCTTGAGCTGAGATTTTCGGAGCTCTCTTTTAGCATCCAGGTTCATTAGACGCTTTTGCTCGAATTGTTCGATGCTCTTATGTACAGTTGATCGCCACTCCGATCGGCGCAATGCTAGCTCCTCCCAACGGTTGCTTGGAATGCCACAGGCTGCAAGGTGGCGTTTAATGGTGTCTTTATATCGCAGGTGTTGACCACCTTTCCTCCTCTTCCCGCACGAGAGCTGCGAGTAGAACACCGCTTTAGGTAGCCTACTGTCATCCATGCGTACTATGTGACCACTCCATCTCAGTTGATGTTTCATTATTAAAGCTTCAATACCAGCCAGTTTCATGCGGCGCAAAATCTCCGTGTTTGGGACACGGTCTTCCCATTTGATGCGCAGAATTGATCTCAGACATCGAAGATGAAATTTATCTAACTTTTTAATGTCAGCTTTGTAACAGCACCAGGTTTCCGAGGCATAGAGTAAGGTGGATAATACTACTGATTTGTAGACTGCAATTTTTGTTTGTAGTTTGAGATCATGTGATTTCCATACTCGGCCATTAAGCTTACCGAAGGCTGAGGCTGCGCTGGCTATACGCGCTGCGATTTTCGTTCTCAGGCTGTTGTCACTTCTAATTTGGCTTCCCAGGTATTTGAAATTTGACACATTTTGCAAGGGTTTGTTATTTATCTCAATACTGGAGTCATCTGCATTAAGACCTCTAAGTGGCTATTTGAGAACTTGCGTCTTAGTGATGCTAATGGCTAAGCCAAATCTTCTGCAGGAGGCATTTAGCAGATTTATGTAAGTCTGAAGAGTTTCGCAAGAATTAACCATCATGCATACATCATCCGCGTAGAGAATCTCTAAGATGGATAGTTTGGTTACGCGACTTTTTGTTCTGAGGCGAGAGATGTTGAAGACACTTTTGTCTGTCCTTATGTCGAGACTAGTTTGATTACTACAGGCTTTGGTCGCGTCTCTCATAACAACTGCGAAGTAAAGTGAGAAGAGTGTGGGAGCCAGAACACAGCCTTGTTTTACACCACATGTCACGGGAAACTGTTCTGAGAGCTTGTCCTCATGGCGGATTTTTGCCATCATGTTTTCATGAAACTGCCGAATCAAACTGACAATTTTGTCAGGGCACCCAGTTTTCTTTAGTATTATTCAGAGAGCTTCCCGTGGGACACGATCAAAAGCTTTTTTCCAGGTCTACAAAGCACATGAACAAAGGCCGATGTTGCTCTAAGCTTTTCTCTTGCATTTGTTTGACAACAAATGTGGCATCCACTGTGCCTCTGTTTGGGCGAAAGCCACACTGGGTCTCTGGTAGCAGTTTTTCTGCAAAGTGTGTTAACCGGGTGTTAATTATGTAGGCAAGGACTTTTCCCGCTGCTGAGAGAAGAGAAATGCCCCTGTGGAAGCTGCAGTCTGATATGTCACCCTTGCCTTTATAGATCTTCGAAATACAAGCATCTTTCCAGTCTTGTGGAATCATTTCATACTCCCAAATCCTTAAGATCAGAGCAAACAATGTTTGGCCCCCATATTTATATAGCTCTGATGGCAAGTTATCTAATCCTGCTGTTTTGTCATTTTTCAGCTTAGCCAGTGCTGAAATGAATTCATCGTAGGAAGGGGCATCCGCAAGTTGTTCCTCAACTGGCAGGTCTTCAAGTGCTTCTATGTATGCTGTTGCGTCAGCCGACAACTTTTATCTTTGTTATAGATTGGTGCTATCTTCCCAACTCTTGGACCAAAGATAGTTTTCAGGGACTCAAAGAATCTGCCCGTTTGGTGTGTGTCGGCATATAACTGTATTTCATTTGCTTTATTTGCCCACCAACTGTCTTTGAGAGCACGTACCTTCACTTTCAGATTTTAATGCGCTGCTCTACGCTTGTTATCATCAGGGGTGCGAAGAGAGGTTCTGAAATAATTAATTAGCTTACTGATCTCTGGATCTGAGTCGTCAAACCAGTCCTGGTGCTTCATCTGAGGCTTTCCCAAGACTTCTGAAGCACAACCACGCAGTCTGCTAGCGTATGCACTCCACTGTTCATCTACAGGGGAAGATTCAGATATCAAAAGGCCATCGACACCAAATTTTTCATCCAGTTTTGCTCTCATAGTCTGATCATTGGCCAAGATTTTGCAGGACAATTTTGTTGGTATTTTGTGTGAAGCTCGGCGTGGTGCCTCCAAAGTTAGCTTTAATTTGGACCTCACGAGTCGATGGTCTGTCCATCCCTGAGCGCCTCTCATTGCACGTGTGACCAGTACGTCACCAAGATCTTTTTTCCTTACTATCACATAATCCAGAAGGTGGCAGTGTTTAGATCGCGGATGCATCCATGTCGTTTTATATTTTTCAGGCAGACGAAAATATGTATTTGTCAGACAGAGTTCAAACTCGGCACATAGAGTTAGAAGATCCAAACCATTCGAGCTGCATTTTCCAATCCCATGGCGACCGAGGACTGCATTCCAAGCACTGAAATCATTTCCAACACGAGCATTAAAATCACCAAGTAACAGAAGTTTATCTGCAGAAGGAATATCCCTAAGGACATGTCGGAGGTCTTGGTAGAACTTGTTCTTCTCTTCATACGGAGATGGCAATGTAGGTGCGTATACATAGATCAAGTGAAGATATTTCTTGGATGCCAGGTGAAGTCTGAGTGTTATTATTCTGTCACTGATACATTTTGGGAGTTCTGTTAGTGAACATGCCAATTTAATGCGTATGGCAAAGCCTACCCCACTTTCCGCCCTTTCAGTGGATGATTTTCCACTCCAGTAGTAGGTATAACCTCCGAGCGGTTCACATAACTGTCCAGAGTCACTAAGATGTGTTTCACTTATGACGGCAATGTCGATGTTATATCTAGCCAATTCCCTTGCGATAAGTCCTGTCTTTCTCTCTGGGCACTGATTATGGTCGTTATCCTGTAAAGTAGGAACGTTCCAGACTCCAATCATTAGATATTTAAGGTAACTGTTTATTTTGTTATTTTTTTGACCGCATATGTTAGTGAACAAGTGACCGCAGTTTGCCACTTGTGCTGGGTTGAGACGGGCTATGTTTAGGCCACCTTTTCTAGGCCCCTCCCTGGATTAGGGAAAGCAGAGCGATCCTAAATAGGGCTGCTTTGTCGTCTGACGAGCTGCCGAACCAGTCCTCCCGTCTCTCACGAGTACCAGAACGACCATCACCGTCTGACCGCCTAACGTACAGAGCACCAACTAAGGTTCAGGTACACCAAACCCTTGCCTCACCATGAGTACTCCATCGCCGCAGGACTTTCAAAGCTCATAGTCCATTGAAACTTTGCCGGAGTCATCTGCGCGTGAAGGTATTTAAAGTGGACAAGCAGTTGCGCAGATGCAGATCCACTCTCTCGTCCTCCGCCTCTGGTTGGCAGTGGATCGTAGGGCCGATACGACTGGCAAGAGGCAGGGGATGCAGTGAGTGGCCATATGCCACTGGAAGTATCCTGACATACGCCCTTAAGGCACATCACAGGTGCCTTGCTTCGTCGGTACAGAAGCCGTGAGTGTTTACCTATCGATATTACCCGCCTCCTACACCGATGAAGAGACTGACAGAAGGGAAGAAGGAAAGGGAAGGGACTGGAAGGGAAAGGGAGGAAAGGACGGTAGGTCGTTGTGAGGCACACTTCGTCTGGCTGCTCTGCTGAGACCTGACCGGCTAGGTTGAACCTGCCAGTAGCTACGCTACCACCGGTATAGCTCTCAGCATCACAGGAACACGCAAACTCTCCCACCCGCACGGACAGTGCTACGATAAGGTGGTGCCTCCAGGGACGATAGGGAGGTTATTGATGCAGCAAGACCTTGGCTCTGACGTCGACCAGCAGAGTGGTACCATCCGTACATGCAGGCTCTCCCAGTGAGGTGGCGTTGGGCCGTCACGTTTAACGGAGATTATATAAAAAAAATTATGATTTTGTATCCAGATGGTCGAGGAATAATATCGTGTGTTGTAATCCTAAATAAAACCAACCTGCTTTCAGAGAAAAAGTGTTGCAGTACTTATTGAACCCGCCTCGTATTTGTTTACCCTTCCTCTAACAGCGTGCGGGAAAAACAAACACCTACCATTTCGTGCGACCCCTGATCTTTCTTATTTTGTTACAACGATCGTTTCTCCCGATGTGGCTGGGTGTCAAAAATATATTTTAGTATCCGCGGACAATGTTGGAGATCTTACCGCGATAGAAAAAAACCTTTATTTTAATGAGTTCCATCCCAAGTTGCTTATCATATCCGTGACACTCTGTTTCACGATTATACAAGACGTGCTACCCTACTTTGTACTTTTTTGATATCTTAAGTCAATCCCATCTGCTAAGCATCGCATACTGCACATAAATACTCTATCAGACCTTTTGCGTCTTCTAAGCGTCCTGCCAACAAAACGCCACCTTTGCTTTGACTTTCGCACAACATTATCTACATTTTAGTTCCAGTTTAAGTTGTTCGAATTTTTAATTCCAAGATGTTTCGTCGAACTGAGAGACTTTAAATTTGCATGATTTGTCAAGTAACCGAAATTTTACGGATTCCTTTTGGTACTAATGTGAATGACATTAAACTTTTCATCATTTAGCGTCAATTGCCACTACAGATATCTTCTATATATCATTTATGAATTGGATTTGATCTTTTGATCACTGTGCTGGACGTCAAATGACAGAGTCATCCACAAACAATCTATCATGCCTTCTCAGATTGTGTCCTAAACCGTTTACGTAGACTAGGAACAGAAGACGGCCGATTTTACTTACGTGCAGAACGTCGGATATGAGTTCTATGTCAGTTACTACGAACTGTGACCTTTCCGAGAGGAAATCACAGATCCAATCGGACAGTTGAGACAACACTCCATAGACGGGCAAATGGATTATAAGCCGCTTGTGAGAAGCGGTATCCAAATCTTTTTGAAAATCTAGAAATATGGAATCAATTTAGATCCCCAGACGTTAGCGCTAATAACTCCGTGAGAATAAAGAGGTAGTGTGTTTCACAAGAACGAGATTTTCTGATTACGTGTTGACTTTGTGTCTACAGGTAGTTTTCCACGCGGTAATTCATACAGTATATGTCGCGAAATCCTACCGCAAATCGAAGTCAGTGATATGGGTCTGCAATTCACCGTATTACTTCTACTTAGTCTCTTCAACAGTGGTGTGACCTGTGCAACCTTCCACTCTTTAGAATGGATATTTCATTCGATCGACTGGTTGTATGTGTTATTCAATAAGGTGCTATTATATCACCGTATTTTAGAAGGAATCTGACTGGCATACAATATGGACCAGAGGACCTTATTCTGCTTTGCTACTCCGAGGATATATACTTCTAACATCCAAATCTCCACATGTCATACAGTCGGATCGGTACCAAACGTTGTAAGTCGATAGATTGTCAACCAACCCACCGCTACAGTTTGTGCTCCGCGCTGTCGTCCAAGAGAAAGGGTGTAAACTGTAGCTAAGAAATACCACATGAATACGGCTCACGGGGAAAGCATAACTGTGAGCAACTGTCGTGTGGAGCTACCGTGAGGAAGTCAGTAAAGCATCAGCGCACTCAGGCACGAGCCCTGATCATGTCAGTTATTTAACTGTAGTTTGTGTGAAGCTCTTATATGGACAACATGCTCATATCATGTAAAATGACTGTAAGGGGTTTACAGATTTGCGGCGGTGCTGCCATCTAGTAGTCAGGTAGTATTCTTATTATTGTTATTGTTATTACTATTAACACTTCCGCATGTGTGATGCGATTGTTTCTCTATTCTTCTAAACACAGAGTTTGTGTTTATTCTGCGAAGCTACATGTACTTTAAAGGTTTGCTACTTTCAAATAAACAAAGCGAAAGTGGACTTCGAATCGAACATTGCTATAAATACGAACAGTCCTTTTTCATGTCGGGAACGTGTTGTCCCGTACAACAGTTTCACACGTACTACAGTACAAAATCTGGCAAAATTACGTCTCGTGCCCGAGATCCTTCGTATGACCAACTACCGCCCTACCAACTTCACCACCCGAGCTCGACGCGACAGACGCTCACACTTCTACTTTTCCTGTGATCCGAAGATCATGTGTTATCTATTATTTACCGTTTACGCACTTTCTCCCGGATGACAACACGTAGCACAAACTATATCGGAGTTTTGATTGATACTCTGCCAATGTAGAACGTTTGATATCTATCTGGCTGACTGACAGCTGGAGGTCTGGGTCTAAGTTACACATGTTGGCAGCAATTCTTGATTCGAATTCTGGAATACTTGCTTCGTCTTCTATGCAGAAGGAATTTCGAAAAACTGCGTTTAGTAACTCCACTTTAGCGGCACTGTCATCGGTAACATTACCTTCGCTATCGCGCAGTGAAGGCACTGATTGTGTCTTACCGCTGGTGTACTTCACGTGGGACCAAAATCTCTTTAGATTTTCTGCCAGATTTAGAGACAATTCGTTGTGGAAACTATTAAAAGTATCTTTCTTTGAAGTTCGCTCTAAATTTTGAGCTTCTGTGAAAGTCTGAATCCACTGAACCGTTAAGGCTGTTGATAATGCTTAGTCTTTCTCTCTAAGTTAAGTAAACAACTTCAGTTCAGTAGGGAAGAACCAATGTTTGTACCGTTGTGTTACGTTCATTATATTATTTAATTGCTGGTTAACCGTGTTTGTAACCCACATAAAATTCATATCCGTCCGCCAAAGAAGCTCAGTTCACACATTGTGCACTATCTGATCAAAAGAATATGGACACCCCAAACGAACAGGGAACTGACTTTGAGATGTCGCCATAGGCGGACCCACCAGTATTAAGAGGGCGGGGAGTATGGTTTTGTCAGGAGGGAATCAGTAACAGCAGAAAGAGGAGTCAGGAGAGCTCAGTGGCTTCAAATGGAGTGTAATCATTGATTGTCACCTGAATAACAAATCCATTATAAATATTTTATCCCTCATACAAAAAAGGTTGGTTATGCGATTCTTAAGTGAAACCACATAGGAAAAACCACAGATGAACAAGTATCAAACGGACCTCATGTACGGATCGACTGAGACGTGCTTTGCGGAGGGTGGTGGTAAGAAAACGCGTGAAACGAGTGGAAGTAATCACTCGTGACTTTGAAAGTCATACCAGCAGTCCAGTTAGCACAATGACCGTCTGTAGAGCGCTAAGAAAATAACTCCTTACTAGTCACACATTTCCGTAATCGACGTAAGCGAGGCAGTGTAAAGAGTGACGCCGTAGAATAGTGGATGATTGTAATGAGCGATAAATCACGATATATCATTTGGCAATCCAGTGGAAAGATTTCGGTTTGGTGAAAATCTGGATAACGTTATCCGGTATCAAGCGTAGTGCAACAATGAAGTGGGTGTGTTACAGCATGCAGTCGCAGGTTCGAATACTGCCTCGGGCATGGATGTGTGTGATGTCCTTAGGTTAGTCAGGTTTAAGTAGTTCTAAGTCCAGAGGACTGATGACCTCAGATGTTAAGTCCCGTAGTGCTTAGAATCATTTGAACCATTTGTTACGGCATGGGGGTGTTGCTCGTGGTTGGAGAGTGGTGTTCTTATTACGCTTAGGGAAACGCTAAATGTGGAATGGTATGAACAAATTTGACAGAATTTTGTACTGGCTGCAGTACAGGAACGGTTCGGAGATGCCGATTCTAGTAGCATGACACTGTAAAACAATGAATATCTCTGTAGCTCGAAAGAAGATCAGTGAGGCTAGAACTATCATATACAAAATATGCTTTTACAGCAACAGAACGAGGTCAGACATAGAACAAATTCAGTCAGGTAACGAGATAACGACTCTGCCCTGATCATCCACGAGAGCTGAAAAATTTACGAAACCAATTAATACATAAATTTATGTAGGATGACTACACTTTGTTCTACTATTGCTACTAACACCCATAAGCAAAAACAGTCTACCAACAACATATCACAATTGATTTACATAGTTGTTGTTGTGATCTTCTGTCCGAAAATTTGTTTGATACAGCTCTCCACGTTACTGTATCCTGTGCAAGCCTCTTCATCTCCGAGTAACATACTGCAACCTACGTCCTTCTGAATCTGCTTACTGTATTCATCTCTTGGTCTCCCTCTACGAGTTTTACTCCCCCCCACCCCTCCCTCCCGCTTCCCCCAAGTACTGAATCTTGATGTCTCAGAATGTGTCCTGTCATCTGATCCCTTCCTCTAGTTAGGTTGTGCCACAAATTTGTTTTCTCCCCGATTCTATTCGGTACCTTCACATTAGTTAGATGACCTTCACGTTAGCTACCCATCTAACATTCAGCATTCTTTTGTAGTACCACATATCAAAACCTTCTATTCTCTTCTTGTCCAAAATATTTGTCGTTCATGTGTTACTTACATACAGGGCTACAATTCATAGAAATACTTCCAGAAAAGACTTCCTTACTCTTAAATCTATTCTCGATGTTAACAAATTTCTCTTCTTCAGAAGTGCTTTTCTTGCCATTGCCATTCTACGCTCTCTATCCTCTCTGCTTCGTCCATCATCAGTTATTTTGCTGCCCAAATAGCAAATCTCATCTACTATTTTAAGTGTCTCGTTTTCTAATCTAATTCCGTCAGCATCACCTGATTAAATTCGGTTACATTCCATTATCTTAGTTTTGCTTTCGTAGGTGTTCATCTTATAACCGCCTTTCAAGACACTGTCAATTCCGTTCCACTGGTCTTTCAGGTCCTTTGCTGTCTCTGACAGAATTACAATCTCATCGGCAAATCTCAAAGGTTTTATTTCTTCCCCCTGGCCTTTAATTCGTACTCCCAATTTTTCTTTTGTTTCTTTTACTGCCTGCTCACTATACAGACTGAATAACATCTGGGATGGGCTACAATCCTGTCACCCTCCCTTCTCAACCAATGCCTCTCTTTCATGCCCCTCTACTCTTACAGCAGCAATCTGGTTTCTGTTCATATTGCAAATAGCCGTTCGCTCCCTGTGGAGAGCATCAGGCCTTTGAGTAGTGGGTGACACTTGTGGTGAATTAAGAGCCAGTGGGAGTTTCCAACAGTACTGACGGTGGAGGTACGTGTCATCTCGGACATATCGTGTGTAACGAGAGTGAGCTTATTCGTCCTGAGTCGACTGTCTGACGTTTGACAGTTCCAGAACGCTCTGTCGTGCCTGTGAGTCAAATTGGTTTGGCCAAATCTGCGAACTGGTGCACTTCACACTGAAATCTGACGGGATTTCAGGACTGTGATAGGGAAGTTCCTTGTGTTCTCATACCTACTTTAGAGCTGGTTTTATTTCATGAAATTAGGTATAAAGTGTGAATTATGTAAAAGCATAGCAGAGTAATGTTGTGGCGTGTGATGCGAGTCGGAAACTTGAGAACGTAGCAATTGATTTGATTGCTTACTAGAAGCAAAACTCGTGGGTGTAGTGAGAAAGGCTGCGCACAACTGTCGTCCTAAACAGGACACGAGTAAGCCATTCATGCAGAAGAAGATGGAACAAGCGGAAGAATTGCATTTAAATCATTCTGCAGACAGGGTGCAAATGTCAAATGTAGAAGATTCCAATAATGAGGTTTCAGCTGACCTCAGGAAATAAAAGAGAAAACGATGCCGAAGAGGCACGTAATGTACGTTTTATGAGTATTGAAAGAGATACAGTTAGGGAAAGTAACAGACAGATGTTGCGTACAAGGCCTCATAGAGCATTTCAGTCGCCTGCGTCTAGTCCAGGGTCCGTTACTGGAAGGGTACAATTAGAATCGATCATTCAGCTTATACAAGAGGCAGAGAAGAGACGACAGGAAAAGGAAGAGAAAGGACGACAGGAGGAGGAAAAACGGAGTAAGGAATGGGAATAAAAGCTACGGCAGGAAGAAGACCAAAGACAGGAGTTCCTCATTAATGAAAGTTGGGAAATTCAGAAGCAACAAGACAAGGAGAAAAGAGACAGGACGGAGTCGTGACAGAAATTAAGGAAATTGAAAGGAGTTCTGATAAATTTGCCGAAAACGCAAATCAGGTGGAATGCAGTGAAGGACGTAAAAGCCGTGACTGAAGGAATTAGGGAAACGTCAAATGAGACGCGAAAAGTAGAGTCCAAACGTGAGGCCAGGACAGCCTGTTAGTAGCACGAGATGCGCGAGAAAGTGCCCAAACTGCGCGAGATTAGGCAGCGTTGGCAAAGTTCGAAGTGAGCGCAACCAAGAGGAGTATTTCTGCTCCTAAGAAACAGGAACAGAGAATAGTGGAAAATACACAGGAAGAAATGTTAAAGAGTAAAGACGATCAAACACGTCTCACTGCCCAGAAAAATGAGCAGGCGGATGAGATGAGACAAATGTGCGAAAGGGTCGCTCGTCTAGAAATTCAGCCAGAAGCAACGAAACGTCGCCGTGAGTTCGTCGGTCACTAGGAATATCAAAGAAAAAATTTAGTAACTCCAGCCGCAGCAACATCGCCGCACAGGCCGATGTACGCCAAGTGCGCCCCCTTAACGGGGTACGGCGTTCGGCAGAGCACGCGCAGTCGGTCGTGCATAGTGCAGAAAGTACAGAGCCGGACCACAAATGCACGAGACTCAGACGTACGGAAACATTGTTACATGACTATCATGACAGTAGACGAGGGTACAACAGCACTCAGGGATCGGTCGCCCCATGAAATATTGGGCGCACACGCGCCAGAGGTTAGAGAAGTGCCAAATTATGAATATTTCGACTTAAAACATTTTTTCTTCATTCAAAATTTTCAGGCATGCAAAGAGAACCACAATTCATTACATCTCAAGTCATGGATTGCTCAATATTTCAATATGATAGGGTACTACTCCAGTCATTTCCTCTAATACATGAGGGTTGCAAACTTAAATAGTGGCAAGTATTTATTCACAACATACAAAAGAGTTACATGTTTGCACCGGTTACCGTCCTTCAAAGTAGTCAACAGCGTTGTGTAGAACCCGTTGCCAGCGATGTGGAAGGCGTAGTAAACCGTTAGCAGAGCCTGTTCTGTTGATGGTGCGAATGGAGCGGTCTACCGCCTGTCGAATCTCTGGAACAGTTCTGGAGTGAATGCCACGAAGTGGTTCCTTCATCTTCCGAATCAAATAAAAGTCACAGTTACCTGCGACCAGCTTTGCGGAAGAAGCGACGACACTTTCTGCATAACTCACCCATCTCTTTGCACGACAATGCGCGGGTGCATACAACGCAGGCTGTGGTTGCTCTGTTCGGTCGATGGGACTGGGAAGTACTGTACCATCCACCATACTCCCCGGACTTAAGTTCTTGCGACATTGATTTGATTCCGATGATGAAGGAACCACTTCGTGGCATTCGCTTCAGAACTGTTCCAGAGATTCGACAGCCAGTAGACCGCTCCATTCGCACCATCAACAGAACAGGCTCTGCTAACGATATACTACGTCTCCCACATGGCTTTCAATGGGTTCTACGCAACGATGGTGACTACTCTGAAGGACAGTAACAGGTGCAAACATGTAACTCTGGTGTATCGGCTGTGAATAAATAGTTGCCACTATTTAAGTTCCAACCCTCTTACAAATTGGAAATTGTCTGTGGGTACGTGGAAAGTTCAACAGCGCAGCGCGCGTATGGCGTCGCATCAAATTTCCGCAGCTACAGCGAATTCAGAGAGACTTTCCTAATGATCTAATGTTCACAGGACACCCACGAAAGGATTAAACAGGAGAGAATGTTGGTGAAGGATTACGAACGACAAGGTGAAATAGTCCGGTAAAGTTTAAGAAGCTGATCAACAGGAACGGTGACCTGGACCAACCGTATATTGATAAGGAGATAATACGACACTGCAACATGAATCTGCCATTTAGACGCCAGGAACTGCTCTTTGGCAAATGTAATGACACTGCAGAGTCATTCCAATGGCTGTGAGCACTATGGGACTTAACATCTATGGTCATCAGTGCCCTAGAACTTAGAACTACTTAAACCTAACTAACCTAAGGACGTCACACAACACCCAGTCATCACGAGGCAGAGAATATCCCTGACCCCGCCGGGAATCGAACCCGGGAACCCGGGCGCGGGAAGCGAGAACGCTACCGCACGACCACGAGCTGCGGACCATAGTCATTCAAAATCGTTCTATTAGAGCTAGACTTTGTTAAGGAAGCATAAAACGCGAGGTACTAAAGGAGACATAATAAACGAAAGTCGCAAGTTGAATCTGGTGGAAAAAATGATTGACAAGTCGCAAATAGAAACAGGGTAAGAAGAAACCAGTATCAATGCCATTGGGATGATAGCAGCAGACGAGAAACATATGGCGATAGCTTTCACGAAAACAGAAATGACAAGAGGAGATAAATGCAAAATTCTTACCACTTAATACAGCCAATATGAAAATCAGGGCAGACAACGAATTACGGAGGGAACGGTAGGCGAAATCCTCAGCATGCTCACCAGAATTATGTAGTGGAAATCAGATCACCTAACTCCTCAAACAGAAACAGCAGCAGAAGTCTGCACAGGATTTGACAGTCTGTCGCTGCGACCTCAGCCCCAAAGCCACGCATGATATCGGAAGGGGCAAAATTAATTTCTTAGATTATGACAACATAATAGAATTTTTGCATGAGGAGAAAGAGGTGAATTTCAGTTAAGATGTACATGCCATCGTTCATGTAACCGTAGGTGACGTTGGTCTGACGGGAATTACGGACAAGGAGAGCCACATTATGGCCAATCAGAGTGTGCATAAACAGAAGCATTGAAAAACACCCATAGCCTGCATTCAAAATCACTAAAAAAAAAAAATAGCCGGCCGCGGTGGTCTCGCGGTTCTAGGCGCGCAGTCCGGAACTGTGCGACTGCTACGGTCGCAGGTTCGAATCCTGCCTCGGGCATGGATGTGTGTGATGTCCTTAGGTTAGTTAGGTTTAGGTAGTTCTAAGTTCTAGGGGACTAATGACCACAGCAGTTGAGTCCCATAGTGCTCAGAGCCATTTGAACCATTTGAACTAAAACAATAATAATTCGACTGTTGGTTAACTGCGAAGGGAATATGCTAGAAACAAACTCCCAAGTCGTCCACGCTCTGTCTATAGAGGCAGTGTTTGGAATGGACTTCTTAAATGAACACCAGGCCGCTCTAGATATAGGACGAAGTGAACGTATCCTGCAGAAGAAGGACGTGGTTAGAATACAATTTTCAAATATCGCAATACGAGCACAGATCACGGTAGAGTGTTTAAACATGAGCTACACTACCAATGGGTAAGAAGATGTAGGGCCGATGCGTCGTTGCGGAAGTACACCGACAGTACGAGGGGCGAGACAAATTCAGTAAGAGGTGCACGACGCAATAGATAGCATGCGGAGCAACCTAGACAGTAAACTACCTCACCCACACGACAAGTTGGTTTCGGAAAGTCTGCAGAGAGAGAACGCAGATGTATTTTTGCCAAGTACAGATGCATTTAGAAATTTCGAATATGTATTCCAGGTACAGGTCAACATCAAAATTTTGCTGCCTCCCTACTCGACACTACTGACATACCAGCAGAAAGTCTACTCGGAGATTAAGAAGATGTAGACGATGGTATAATCGAACCAGCGACCTCCACATACAATAATCCATTTACTTTGATTGAGAAACAAGACGACTCTATTAGGTTGGTGATAGATTTGTGCCAAATCAACACAATAATTGAACCAGAAACGGATCGACTGAAAACGCTAGAATAGCTGCTACGAAATTTCCGTGCAGTCACTGTTTCCTACCTGATAGGCTTAAGATAGCTTCTGGCAAATACTACGACCTGAATGCTGGAAATAAGTGGCATTTATTGAGTTCGGCAAATGCTATCAGTTCAAACGGTTACTACTTGGTTTGAATGCCTCTTCAGCTGCTTTCATTAGAGGACTAAACAGAATGCTAAGTGACTCTATTAAGCAAAGGATCACCAGCTGTGTCGATCTATTGACTGTAGAGCTGACATGGAAGCAACACAATATGTTACGAAAAACCTCCGTACATTCAGAGAATGTAGCATCAAAGCAAGCATTACCAAATCATGTATCAGGACGACCAAAGACAAATTACTAGGCCACATCGCTATGGCAGTTGGAATGTCGCCGGATTCAGGAAAAATAGAAGCAAAAGCGCAGTTTCTTATCCCATCAACAAAAAAGCAACTCCCTGAGTTTCTTGATATTTTCAATTTCCACAATAGGTTTATACACATAAAACTACTGGAAACACCACGGATTTGCAACTCACTGGAAAGAAATCTACATTGGTATATGACGACGTGGCTGAGGATGAATTTCAAACACTCAAAAACGCGATCCTTAAAGAGCAAATCCTGCCTCACCCCAGTCTAGCAAAGGAATTTTGTACGGTTGCGGACAGCTCCTATGCTGGTCTGGAGATTATGATCTTAAAGAAGTACCAAAAATATAGTAATTTTTATTTTTGAGTCATCAGTCTTCTGACTGGTTTAATGTGACCTGCCCCGAATTCCTCTCCTGTGCCGTCCTCTTCATCTCAGAGTAGCACTTGCAACCTCTGTCCTCAATAATTTGCTGATTGTATGCCCATATCTGTCTTCCTGTACAGTTTCTTCCACTACAGCAATCTCTAGTAAAATGAAAGTCATCTTCTGATGTCTTAGTAGACGTTCCATCATCCTGTCCCTTGTCCTTTCCACTGTTTTCCGCATATTCCTTTCCTCTCCGATTCTGTGCAGAACCTCCTCATTCCTTATCAGTCCACCTAATTTTCAACATTCGTCTTTGGTACCACATCTCAAATGCTTCTTTTCTCTTCGGCTCCGGTTTCCCCACTGTCCATTTTTCACTAGCATATAATGCAGTGCCCCAAAGGTACATTCTCAGAAATTTTTTCCTCAATTAGGCTTATGTTTGATACTAGTAGACTTCTCTTGATCAGGAATGCCCTTTTTGGCAGTGCTAGTCTGCTTTTGATGTCCGGTTTGTGGCGTCCATCTTTGATTATTTTGCTTCCGTGGTAATAGAATTGGTTATTTTCATCTACTTCATGACCGTCGATCCTTAAGTTTCTCGAGGTTCTCATTTCTACTACTTCTCATTACTTTGGTCTTTCTTCGATGTACCCTCAGTCCATATTCTGCACTCATTAGACTGTTCGTGCGATTCTGTATATCATGTAATTCTTCTTCACTGTCACTAAAGGTAGCAATATCATCAGCGAATCGTAACATTGATTTCCTTTCACCTTGAATTTTAATTCCAGTCGTGAACATTTCTTTTGTTTCATCATTGCTTTTTCGACATACATATTGAACAGCGGAAGCGAAAGACTACATCCTTGCCGCGCGTGGTAGCCGCGCGGTCCCAGGGGCCTTGCCACGGTTCGACGGTTCGCGCTGCTGACCCAGCCGGAGGTTCGAGTCCTCCTTCGGGCTTGGGTGTGTGTGTTATCCATAGCCTAAGTTAGTTTCAGTTTTATTAAGTAGTGTGTAAGCCTAGGGACCGATGACCGTAGCAGTTTGGTTCCATACTAAATAATTTCCGAAAACTACGTCCTTGCCCTACATCCTTTTCAATCCGAGCACTTCGTTCTTCGTCGTCTGCTCGTATTATCTCCTTTTGGCTCTTGTACATATTACCCGTTTCTCCCTATAGCTTATCCCCGTTTTTCTCAGAATTTCGGACATCCTGTATCATTTTACGTTGTCGAACACTTTTTCCACGTCGACAAATCCTATTAACGGGTCTTCGTTTTGCCTTGTTTCAATCAGCAAACGCAACGTCAGAATCGGCTCTCTAGAGCCTTTAGCATTCCCAGAGCCAAGCATATTGTTATCTAACAAATCCTCAACTTTATTTTCCATTGTTCTGTACAGTATTCTTGTCAGCAAATGGGGTGCATGAGCTTTTAAGCTGATTGTGCGATATTTAGCGCACTTGTCATCTCTTACAAATGTTGGAATTGTATGGATGATATTTTTACGAAATTCTGATTGTATATCACCAGACCCAAACATTTTATAAACCAACGTGGATAGTCGCTTCGTTGCCAATTTCCCCAATGATTTTACTAATTCTAATGGAATATTACCTATTCCTTCTGCCTTATTTGATCTTAAACCTTCCAAAACCAATTTAAATTCTGATTCTAATATTGGTTTCCTGTCTCTTCTAAATCAACTCCTGTTTCTTCCTCTATCACATTACACAGATCTTTCCTCTCATAGAGGCCTTCTATATACTTTTTCCACCTACCGACTCTCTCCACTACATGTAACAATGCAATTCCCAATGCACTCTTAGTGTTACTACCCTTGTTTTTAATTTCACCGAAGGTTGTTTCCACTTTCTTAAATGCTGAGTGAGTCCTTCCGCGAATCATATCTTTTTAGATTTCTTCACATTTTTCATGCGCCCAGTTCGTTTTACCTTCCACGTACTTCCTATTTATTTCATTTCTCTGCGACTTGTATTTCTGTATTCCTGAATTTTCTCAACATTTTTGTACTTCCTTCTTCCACTGATCAACATAAGTATTTCTTCTGTTATCCCTGGTTTCTTTGCAGTTATACCTTCTTTGTACCCACGTTTTTCTTTCCAACTACTATGAGTTCTTTCTGAAGATGTTCATTCCTCTTCAACTGCACTGCCTACAGAGGTGTTCTTTATTGCTGTATCTATAGCCTTAGATAACTTCAAGCATATCTCTTCATTCCTTAGCACTTCAGTATTCCTCTTCTTTGCGTATTGATACTTCCTGACTAATGACTTAAACTTCAGCCTAATCTTCATCAGTACTACATTATGATCTGAGTCTATATCTGCTCCTGCTCACTTCTAACAATCCAGTATCAGATATCGGAATCTCTGACCATGATGTAATTTAAATGAAACCTTCTCGTACTACCCAGACTTTACCACGTATACCTCCTCCTCTTGTAGTACTTTAACAGAGTATCTGCTGTTACTAGCAGAAATTTATTACAGAACTCAATCAGTCTGTCTCCTCTCTCATTCCCACTCCCAAGCCCACATTCTACTGTAAATGTTTCTTTTATGCTTTCCCCTACAACCGCATTCCAGTCCCCAAAGACTATTAGATTTTCATCTCCCTTTAAGTACTGTAATGCCCTTTCAATATCATCATATAATTTCTCTCTCTCTTCATCTTCAGCTTGTATACATGAACTATCGTTGTCGGTGTTGGTTTGCTGTCGATTCTGATAAGCACAACCCTATCAATGAACTGTT
Organism: Schistocerca nitens; assembly: GCF_023898315.1. Lineage (NCBI taxonomy): Eukaryota > Metazoa > Arthropoda > Insecta > Orthoptera > Acrididae > Schistocerca > Schistocerca nitens. The sequence continues at coordinate 404,368,094 of NC_064617.1, forward strand.
CACAGTAATACACTCTCTGTCCTATCTTCCTATTCATAATGAATCCTATTCGCGTTATACCATTTTCTGCTGGCCAGAGATTCTGGTCTTCTTTTCGTTTCTCTTCACTGTCCCCTACTGTATCTAGTTTGAGCCTCTGCATTTCCTTTGGAGACTGTCTAGCTTCCCTACCACGTTCAAGCTTCTGACATTCCACTCCCCGACTCGTAGAACGTTATCCTATCGTTGGTTATTCAATCTTTTTCTCATCGTCACCTCCCCTTTGGCACTCCTCCCCTCCCAGAGATCAGAATGGGGAACTGTTGTAACTGATAATTCGAATGTTTTTACAACACAACTTTTATTTACGTGAGTCTACATGGAAAGGACTGAATAACAACAAAAAGTCACAATCACAAAACCAGTAAGAATTTCTTACTAGAGGCAACAAAAGATAACTTCTAACTTTCCGACAAGAGTCCGTTGTAACACACATACACTTAATTCCAAGCCTATTCCGATGGCGAAGACGTAGTCTTCCATGGAGACGTCCTTGAGGTAAGTATTCGGCGTGAACTGACGTCCAGTGATGGTTCTAGCCTTTAAATATTATTGGTCAGCCAGTCAGATGTTGGTGTGGTAATACTTTTTGCAGGCCATCTCGAACTCCCTCTGCAGGAAGTTGTACGCGGAATGTCTGTTTCCGAAACAGCCGATGTTTACTATTGCTTACGCCTTTGGGCATAGGCAACCTCGGTCCTGTGTCGTGTCAGATGTGTTGCCAGCCCGCAGGGGCTACCTTGGCGACGGCTTTACAGGAAATATTCCGAAATCTTTTGCCAATGGAGAGGTCATCATGACTCTTTTCCAATTATAATCCACATGTTCTCTGGATATATGGTATGTGTCTTTAATACAATGGTTTCCAATGCCTTCTGCATCCTCATGCCCTTGATCATTGGTGATAATTCAGCCTTTATGGGCAGTTTCCCACCCCCAAGGACAAGACAGTGTCCTGACATACGTCCTCTCCTCCGACGTCTTTGACAAGGCCGTTGGCAGAAAGAGGGTGACTTCTTATGCCAGAAGTCTTCGGCCGCCAATGCTGATTATTAGTCACAATTAAAGCGGTGGCAGATTTCGAATACGAGACCGAAGAAATTTTGATTACTAACCAAAGATTATACCCTTAGACTACGGGTTCATGAATGGGGTGGTGATATGGTACACAAAATCATAAGCCGTGTCCTGAGAAAATGCGAAAAAATTTATCAGTTACCCAGTTGGAAGCACTGGCGGTCGTGTGGGGCTTCATGAAATTCAGAGTCTTCTTCTGTGGTCAAAAACCGAGAGTATACACCGACCACTGGCTATAATATTCCTTCTTACAGCCAACTCCGCAATAAAAGACTGGCAAGATGGGTTCTCGCATTATTAGAATTTGAGTTTATAATCAAACACATACCTGGAGAAGGGAACACCATTGCTCATGCGTTGTCACGATCTGCTGTAAGGTTGGAGAGCAATCGTGTGAATCCATTGCTGGAGGAGCACTTCAATCTATACTAAACAATCCAAAAATGTAGCATTTTAAAATTATGTGACTGCGAACTTAAGAGAACAGGGGATAGATCCAGCTCTGTTACTCTTGATGGGGAGACTCAAGGACCTCACAGAAACAAAGATTAGGCAGTCTTATTTGTTAAGTAAAGAGGTGATTTCCTACTGTGACGAAGGGAAAGAATCATTGTGGAACGTCTGCATCCCTAATGAACTCGTAAATAAGGTTATATGACACACACTTGGGTTATGCGCTCTTCGGTGCCATAAAGTGTTATTAGAAGCTACGCGCACTGTTGTGTTTTAAAGATATTAAAAGAAACAGAAGGAGAATACTGGCGGTGTGTAAGGCTTGTCAGAAATATAAACACACAACAGCACGACGCAGGCGCCACAGTACCCTATCATTCCGACGAAATTAAAGCATATGCCCGCCACAGATAACATGGGACCTCTCTCACGCACGACTAGGGGGTACTGCTACGTACTAATTGTCGTAGAGCTAACGTCTGAATACATCACTCTGACACCCCTGTAAAAGACTAACGCGCAAACGTGAGCAAAATTTTTTGCAAAGATTTTCTGTCTCAAATAGGGTTAGAGTAATCTCCCACAATGGACCGCAGTTTAGTTGAAACATATGGAAGGTCATGTTGAGACGGCACGGGATACGACCAATCTATGCAACTACAAAATATCTCCAACGTCGCTGGCGAAGAGAATAATGAAAAGCCTTGGGAATCTCTGCGCGAAAAGGCACGCCACCTGGGGTCCTTCTATATGAGTTTCAGGACATACTGAATGAGCTGCGTACGGAGTCATCAGAATGACGCCAGAGACCGTGCTACAAAATAGGCAGCCAAAAGACGTGATTCGCCGAGTAGTTGACTTTCCACTGGGATCCCGGAAACAACTTAAAAATGTTTTAGAAGTGGCTCACAGACGTTTGGGGGTGGCAGGTGCAAATAGAAAGGATGCATGGGACAGGAAAGCTCTAAGACGAGCGTTTGAGATTGGACTAAAAGTCCACGTGAAAAGCTTCGGATATCGAATAAGCAGAGGGATATGTGTTACAAATTTTATTAAATCTGTATCGGACATGTTTGAGGATAGCTCATCGAAACATGATACAGCTCGAAACATAGAAATCCAAGTCCTTGGAGGCTCATAACATTTTGCATGTGAAACCCTTCATAGAATAAGACTTCTACAGTTATAGCATTAACTTAGAGTTGAGAATCATTTTTTTCCGATTCATTCATGCAGTCATTTATTGTCCTTTATTTGTTTCTCTCACACTTTTTGGATGATATATTATAAGTAAGGGATAAGGTCTTTTTTTGTTGTTTTTCTGTACAGCATTTGAACTTTGGTAATTAACCGAAAATTTCAGACGTACTGGTATCCTCTCATATTTCGCAGATAGAAATTAATTTCGTGGACAGGAATATGCCGATTTCTCGGTGCAAACCTCTTGCATTTCTCATAAAAGTGGGTGGTTTAATACAGGAGCATTGCCGTATTTGCGGCACGTCGTGCCACAGCAAAGACGTGTGTTGGAACAACATGAAGACTGCATTTTTTGTTCAAAAATAATTGCACAAGTCTTGGAGACACAATTCTTCGCAGAATGCATCTTGGAGCGTAGTAATGGTTTAGTTTCTTACGACGATATTGTGTGAGTTGCTGGTGAGGCTTATGGACGGTCTCTTTCACCATTCGGAGCGAGAAGACGATAGTGGTGCCAAAAAATTGATTTGCTATCCGACAGTGTGGGTCGTGGCGTGTTTTGGGGCGCACCATATGTACCGAAGGGGTATCTTGAAAAGTGGATAAGGGCTGTCCACTCCAGAGGCACGTAGACGTTCTAGTACGGTAATTTTTTCTCGCTGTGGTTCGATTAGTGTTATCGCCAGTTGAGCGATGTGTTCTCGCTGGTATTTTTCGAGTGTGGTTACGACAATGGATAACAGCCTATCGTGCGCTATTTTTTCGCTGTTGGTACTTTTGCGACTGTGGTTACTGCTTACGAATTATCACCAACAGTGCGATGATGCTTGTGTTGTGACATTTCGATCATGGATCGCCAGTGCCAGAAGCAATTCATTAGCGAAGTTTTGTGTTACGTGCCTTGAGCACGTGGAGTGCGAGTCACGGTAGTAACTTTTTAGACAATCAGGAAGGAAATGGCGGATGGGACCAGACAAACAAAAAAGGACATTAACGCCAAATCCTTAAGCACTAGAAATTATAAAACGAAACTATTATTTTATATCGTTACAGCAGCTGTTATCTGATATCTGTACAACGATTTTTGAGAGTTATTGGGCAGTTTCAAAGGGAGAGATGAAATCGCGCGGATGTCTGATCTATCCTGACAGCACAATAAGGATTGTACAGATGTAGCCGAGCGGTATTCGGCCCAGATTCTGTGCCAGATATCATCATCAGAGTCACCATCAAATAAGCTGTCTCAGGAAAGCCTACTGACTGGTTTGATGCGGCCCACCACGAATTCCTTTCCTGTGCTAACGTCTTCATCTCAGAGTAGCACTTGCAATCTACGTCCTCAATTATTTGCTTGACGTATTCCAATCTCTGTCTTCCTCTACAGTTTTTCCCTCTACAGCCCGCATCTCGTGGTCGTGCGGTAGCGTTCTCGCTTCCCACGCCCGGGTTCCCGGGTTCGATTCCCGGCGGGGTCAGAGATTTTCTCTGCCTCGTGATGGCTGGGTGTTGTGTGCTGTCCTTAGGTTAGTTAGGTTTAAGTAGTTCGAAGTTCTAGGGGACTTATGACCACAGCAGTTGAGTCCCATAGTGCTCAGAGCCATTTGAACCATTTCCCTCTACAGCTCCCTCTAGTACCATGGAAGTCATTCCCTCATGTCTTAGCAGATGTCCTATCATCCTGTCCCTTCTCCTTATCAGTGTTTTCCACATATTCCTTTCCTCTCCGATTCTGCGTAGAAGCTCCTCATTCCTTACTTTCTCCGTCCACCTAATTTCCTAATTTTCAACATTCGTCTATAGCACTACATCTCAAATGTTTCGATTCTCTTCTGTTCCGGTCTTCCCACAGTCCATGTTTCACTACCATACAATGCTGTACTCCAGACTCAGAAATTTCTTCCCTAAATTAAGGCCGGTATTTGATATTCGTAGACTTCTCTTGGCCAGAAACGCCTTTTTTGCCATAGCGAGTCTGCTTTTGATGTCCTCCTTGCTCCGTCCGTCATTGGTTATTTTACTGCCTAAGTAGCAGAATTCCTTAACTTCATTGACTTCGTGACCATCAATTCTGATGTTAAGTTTCTCGCTGTTCTCATTTCTACTACTTCTCATTACCTTCGTCTTTCTCCACTTTTCTCTCAAACCATACTGTGTACTCATTAGACTGTTCATTCCGTTCAGCAGATCATTTAATTCTTCTTCACTTAGGATAGCAATGTCATCAGCGAATCGTATCATTGATATCCTTTCACCTTGTATTTTAATTCCACTCCTGAACCTTTCTTTTATTTCCATCATTGCTTCCTCGATGTACAGACTGAAGAGTAGGGGCGAAAGGCTACAGCCTTGTCTTACACCCTCCTTAATACGAGCACTTCGTTCTTGATCGTCCTCTCTTATTATTCCCTCTTGGCTGTTGTACTTATTGTATATGACCCGTCTCTCCCTATAGTTAACCCCTACTTTTTTCACAATCTCGAACAGCTTGCACCATTTTTATTGTCGAACGCTTTTTCCAGGTCGACAAATCCTATGAAAGTGTCTTGATTTTTCTTTAGCCTTGCTTCCATTATTAGCCGTAACGTCAGAATTGCCTCTCTCGTCCCTTTACTTTTCCTAAAGCCAAACTGATCGTCACCTAGCGCATTCTCAATTTTCTTTTCCATTCTTCTGTATATTATTCTTGTAAGCAGCTTTGATGCATGAGCTGTTAAGCTGATTGTGCGATAATTCTCGCACTTGTCAGCTCTTGCCGTATTCGGAATTGTGTGGATGATGCTTTTCCGAAAGTCAGATGGTATGTCGCCAGACTCATTTATTCTACACACCAACGTGAATAGTCGTTTTGTTGCCACTTCCCCCAATGATTTTAGAAATTCTGATGGAATGTTATCTATCCCTTCTGCCTTATTTGACCGTAAGTCCTCCAAAGCTCTTTTAAATTCCGATTCTAATACTGGATCCCCTATCTCTTCTAAATCGACTCCTGTTTCTTCTTCTATCACATCAGACAAATCTTCACCCTCATAGAGGCTTTCAATGTATTCTCTCCACCTATCTGCTCTCTCCTCTGCATTTAACAGTGGAATTCCCGTTGCACTCTTAATGTTACCACCGTTGCTTTTAATGTCACCAAAGGTTGTTTTGACTTTCCTGTATGCTGAGACTGTCCTTCCGACAATCGTATCTTTTTCGATGTCTTCACATTTTTCCTGCAGCCATTTCGTCTTAGCTTCCCTGCACTTCCTATTTATTTCATTCCTCAGCGACTTGCATTTCTGTATTCCTGATTTTCCCGGAACATGTTTGTACTTCCTCCTTTCATCAATCAACTGAAGTATTTCTTCTGTTACCCATGGTTTCTTCGCAGCTACCTTCTTTGTACCTATGTTTTCCTTCCCAACTTCTGTGATGGCCCTTTTTAGAGATGTCCATTCCTCTTCAACTGTACTGCCTACTGCGCTATTCCTTATTGCTGTATCTATAGCGTTAGAGAACTTCAAACGTATCTCGTTATTGCTTAGTACTTCCGTATCCCACTTCTTTGTGTATTGATTCTTCCTGACAAATGTCTTGAACTTCAGCCTACTCTTCATCACTACTATATTGTGATCTGAGTCTATATCTGCTCCCGGGTACGCCTTACAATCCAGTATCTGATTTCGGAATCTCTGTCTGACCATGATGTAATCTAATTGAAATCTTCCCGTATCTCCCGGCCTTTTCCAAGTATACCTTATCCTCTTGTGATTCTTGAACAGGGTATTCGCTATTACTAGCTGAAACTTGTTACAGAACTCAATTAGTCTTTCTCCTCTTTCATTCCTCGTCCCAAGCCCATAATCTCCTGTAACCTTTTCTTCTACTCCTTCCCCTACAACTGCATTCCAGTCGCCCATGGCTATTCGTCCCCCTTTACATACTGCATTACCCTTTCAATATCCTCATACACTTTCTCTATCTGTTCATCTTTAGCTTGCGACGTCGGCATGTATGCCTGAACTATCGTTGTCGGTGTTGGTCTGCTGTCGATCAGTTTAGGATAAGGTGAAAAGGATTAGAGGTAGCTAGGCTTGGTAATGGGAGAAGAAATCAGAAGTAGTCTTGCATGATGTGAGAGTGCTTGAGGAATGAATGTGCAGGCTCTGCCAGATTAGTCCTTTGGGATGCATGAGTGGTCTTGGGAAACTAACAAAACACTGACATACACTACGGCTACACGACTTCACCACTGTAAAATGATTAGTACATATATTTTAGATGAGCGATTAATTGTCGATGTTACTATTGTTTTTTTTTTCTAATGAGCCTTAGTAACAAGAGTGTTTCAATGAAAGAAAGCAGTATGGCACGTTTTTTGAATTAATCATATTGTAATGTTTAAACTAGAAAAAGTTCATATTTTTGTTGCTATTTTCTATGTATGTGCCCTTAAACATTCGTAGTAAAAACACGGCACTAAAATATGCTCCAGGGACTATGCAGAGGACTGTGGCGTTCTTGGAGGTGAACGAGAAGGAGCTCGTCGCAGGAAGCGGCTGGGCGCGGGGTAGGAAGCACATATCGCAACGCTGTTGGCGGGGCTGGTGCAACGTGTCGCGTCCTCACGGGCAGCTGCCGGTGTGACGTCAAAGCAGGGAGACCACGCCAGATGAGCGACCGTCTGACGTGATCTCACTGCATGATCACAGCGGCAGCTGTCAGCTACAGGCGCAACCCCCCCCCCCCCCCTCTCAATCCAGCCCCTGAGGCCACAGGGCAGGCAGCCAACTGACTTGATTGATGCCACAGGTATAGCTCAAGGCTAACAGAGGTACACGCAGAGTTCCACTAATCCCATCCATTCGTGCCAAGAGAGAGAGTGAAAGGAATTTCAGGTGCTGCGACTGAATCAGCCGTGGTGCCTCGCCTGCCACCAGCAGGTAACGGAGGCCCACCTCTGATGTCGCGCGACCGCCTGGGACCACCGCTGTTTGAAGCAAGAGCCTCAAGGGACTGGACCTCAATGTAACGCCGCTGTCGACCTGAAAGGAGGGGCTAGGGAGCGCTGGACCTAGCGATTGACGTCTTAGAACACTCGTCGCAACACTGGCAACTGCTGCTGGAGGACTGTCTTCAACAACAGCGACAGTTTGTCAGTTACTGTCTCATATCTGGTCTGTCAGTAGTCCAGATATCTAATGTTGCTGCCTGAGACAGGAGACAGGTCCTGCCACAGACCCCACTGCCACTATTGATGCTGACAAATAAAGGGTAGCCCTTGTCTTAGCACCAACTCTCCATACAGCTGTCATGTCCAACCTGTTACACAGTGTAGTACTGTGTTTATTCATATAACTCCCTAAAGACCCTTGAGAAGGAAGCAGTAGGAGACTTAAAATATCATTGTGTGTGTGTGTGTTTTTTTTACTTCTTATTTTAGTGTGCATTGCTGTATTTATTTTATTAGGTTATATGTAACTTTTGACTTTATTCTCCTAATATTTTTGTCATGAAGGACAACGCCATTTTCAGATCTGTAGTGGGGTACAAGGTAACTATCATCCAAAATCTAGGATTGCCAAAAGATCGCACTCAGAAACATTGGAATAACATATTGACATTGACTCGTGTTTTTATTTTGTCTTCGTTTGTTGTGTAAAGTCTAACTATGTTTCACATATCTTTTAATTGTTGTTTATTTTGTGTTAACAAAATTTACGCCGTTGTACTAAGAGAACTGAAAGATACCTTACTATGAAACGTAGTTAACAGATGGACACATGTCACAAGAACACTTGACTTGCGTAGATTTGCTGAATGCGTGAATAGAATTTGTCATGTTATTTATCTCTACAGGAGATTGAATCACTGTGAATGCTTCTGCAAAATCGCTAAGGCTGAGAAAGCTCAATGCTCAACGGTATTGTGTTATGGTTAGGAAAACCAATCATCTGTGACCTAAGCTTCGGTGTGAATGTGTTGGTTAAACGTTTGCATGACCTTTCAACCGTTTAGTCATTGTCTTTAAAGTCAGGGGTATATGTTAAAGGCCGGGGGATCCACTGGGACAATAGTGATACCCAGAAAACTACAAATTTTTTGCAGGAATGCAGCAGTGAATGTCTGTATGACACCTGCTTGAATGAGGTTAATGCAGGGTGTGGTATTTTTTTATTTTTGTTTGGCAAAGCTGTCATGGTCTGGCATTTCATTCTCAGAGAACCAGTTAAAGTGTCTTACTTTCTTCTGCCCTGTGTCGCACTAACGTCTTTATTGAAGTGTGAGACTCCCCATGCAGAAATTATTGAGAAACGGTGAGGTTGAGAGAGGTTCCACGCCACGAACTCACTGCAGCAACATTGTCTTATTTTACGTCATGATTTAGATGTCCCCCAGTTCTTCATTTGATATGTGGGATGTATGACGTTTATACATGGGGAAATGGTGGGTAGAATGTTCTTATAACTGAAAGTATAGCCTGAGGAGAACTTCCACACGAGAGGCAGTAGTGGAGGCGGCGCAGAACAGGGAGACAGATGAAATGGGGGCCATAAATGCTGTGTGCAGTGACCTGGCCGTGTGAGTGATTCTGAGAAGCAGCGCTCAATGGATCTCAAATGCAGAGAGTCTTTGGGCCGACACCCTCTCCCCCTTACTCTTAGTGTCGGACAGAAGGGCGTCCGTTCGCAAAATCTTTTACCTGGACCAGGAAGAAGTCTCTCGCGATGGTGGCTGGATGGAGGAAAGTGGGTGGAGGAAGCCATTTAAGAGAGACTGATGTAAACTGAGTTATTCTGCGAACTGTAGAAGGTCATAAGACTTAGCATTCTCTTGTTAGAAGCTGGGATGATACGGACAAAGCACCTGGTATATGTGTTTACTGGAGGCCAGACTTTAAGCCCCCTGACGGCAGGAAGTCGCCAGGTTCTTTTAGCGAGCGACAAAAACATATGTTTCACAGGCAGGACTGCTTGCGAAGCATAACACACTCGTTTCAGAAATTAAATTTAAATGTTCGGCCTACAAAGATTAGATCTCTCCAAAAATGAGGGAGTGTGGCCCCATCTAGGTAGATTTTTATTGTCAAAACATGACGTTGCTTACCGAGACAACGACGCCTCCCTAGTCTAAAATCGTCTTTTTCCAGACAAGAGAGATTTGGAGTCGCTGATCGCTCCTCTTGGGACATACAAAGTGGAGGGATTCTCTCCCAGCGTGCTAACTCCTGAGCTGTGTTTCGATTGGTACCAGGCCAACACAACAGTCAAGAGCACAGATTCAGTGACTAGACGATAGTTCGATTGGTTTGTACAATGTGCGTGCGGTTTCGTTTCTGTTAATTCGGGTCCCTCACCGAGGCTTGGTGGAAACTGGTTGTGATTCTTTGCGTTCTTTGTCTTATGGTCCTCCTCTGGTGGAGAGCATCAGGTCTTTCCCTAGTGGGTGTGACTTGTAGTCTGTATCTTGTGGTGGACTAAGAGCCAGTGACAGTTTCCAACGGTATCGACAGTGAAACTACATATCATCTTGGATGTATCGTGTGTTACGAGGGTGAACTTATTCGTCCTGGGTGGGCTGTCTGATGTTTTACAATTCCAGCACGCGCCGTCGTGCGTGTGAGTCAAATTGATCTGGCCAGATCAACGAACGGGTGAGCCTCACTCTCAAATCTGCCGGGATTTCAGGGCTCTGATAGAGAAGCTCTGATAATCAGAGAGCCAGACTACGTAGTTGGCAAATTTTCGACGACGCGTCTGAACATTACAGTTGCAGTAGCGCACCGCTCGCTCCTCCTCCAGAGGGGGCTGTTTTCTGCACCCGCCTGAGTCAAAGTGAAAGGGGAACGTACTTCTGCACAGACGTAGGGTTCTGAAATGATAGTCACAGTTCCCTGTTGTCAGGTGAGCTATAGTTTGTGGTTTACTTGACTTTAGTTGATTCCATTTGAATAGAGTTAGGCCTCATCGTTGATTCACGTAAACAAAGTCAGATTGTGTTGTAAAAGAGATTAACTCAGGGGAGAATTTGTTTAGCTTCCCCCTCAATTTATAATTTACAATTAAACACCATTCCTATTCTGATTTGTGTTTGTCATTTTCGTGAAACGTTAATTAGCTAGTTGTACTCACAGAAGGATTAATAAAACTTAACATTATTTTCTAACCTTAAATACGCTGTTCTCATTCATACTCGCTTCACTATTGACAGCTTTTATTTTGTTTTGGTGGTTCTGGGATACACCAGAAATTTAAGGGTTAATCTATTAAATCAGTCAATTTGACTATTAATTTGAGTTGTGAAAGTGATCACAGACATAAGGCAACTAATGCCATGAGTAAATTCACTAATTCGTATGCAAAAATTAGGGAGTAGCACATGATTTGAACGTTACTCAGAAAATAATACTTTCGTTATGTAAAGATAATAACATTTAGCATCACTCAGAGAAATGATTGAGGCAAGGTATGGCTTGCAAGGTATACTCTTGAGCTATATTTGTATGTTACTATTCTATATATTTCTACATTATCACCACTGAGACTGAGGTGCTTATCAAACTGCGGCATAAATTTTTCAACATTATCTCTGTAGAAATCTGGCGCCTGCGATTGCAACCACTGGCTCTTACCGGAATGCGTTGTGCAGCGAGCCATGTCTTCATTGCTTGGTAGAAGTGATAGTCGCTCGGCGCCAAATCCTGGCTGGATGGTTGATGATCAAGTAACTCACACGCAAAACCCTATTGGAGCTCTTGGGTAGATTGGCCCTGCGTGGAGCTGCGATGTGGTGAAAAAACTTCTGCGCTAAGTTTTCCCCGATGCTCGTTTTGTATCGCCCGCCTTAACTTTATCGGTACTTGATGGTACCTTCAGGAGGTAATTGTTGGGCCACGTCAAGGAAATCAATGGTAATTACTTCCTTAGAGACTCAAAACTGTAGCCATGATCTTTATTGCTGACAGTGTTTGCAAATACTTCCTTGGTTTCTTCGGAAACTTTGTGTGTCCCCATTACATCGGCTGCATTTTTGTTTCGCAGTTGTCGTGCTCCTCCCAAGTCTCGTCCCAAGGTACGATACGATCAATAATTCTGTTACCATTTTTCTCGTAATCTTCGAGGAAGGTCAGTGCTGCAGCCAGGCTCTGTTTTTTTCTGGTCTTCCGTTAGGGTTTTGGGAACAAACCTAGCACAAACCTGTCACTCCGCCACAGTTTCATACACCAAATTCTTGAAATTTGGCGAAAAAGTTGCTAGAGTTCCGTAATCGTGAAACGACGGTTCAAGAGTTTTGTCGCTGATTTTTATCACCAGTTCTTCAGTCACATGGCTGAGCCTACCACTGCGGTCTTCATCGTGAACTCTGGCGCCGACATTTTTAGAATCGATACACCATTGCCTATGCGGCTTTCGCTCATTGTTCCTCTTCCTTACGCATCGCAAGGGTAGTGGTAAATTTCAATTCGCTTGCAGAGTTTTCCGTACAAAAACCTAATCACAGAACTCACCTCACAATTGGCGGGATTTTCTACTGCAGCGTACTTTTTATAACACCACAGACAGCAAAGTAGCAGAGACACAGATCACACGCTACTGCAGCTGAAAGCGTATTGAGTGTACGAACATTATGGCACCAAGATGGCGACTGTAGTGCCGCCCACCGTCGTTGTCGACCGAAACGACTGTTGCTTATGGACAACCCTCGTACTGTATATGCTATGATGTCTATCTCAAATGCTGCATTGTGCGGCATACTTATTATGCACCACGTTTGGTGGCAAAAGTGTTGTAAACTAAAATTATTCTGACGTTGTTGAATTATTTATTGGGTGTAAAGCCTGATTGTTATGAATCAGACTGTACGTCACATGTTTGTTAGAATAGCAATTCAAGTCTTTGACGTGCACAGTGCATCTGAATACCTAAGAGGTGAACAAGGATAGTATCTTCCAATATCAGTTAAGTGTAAGCTTATACAATTTAAAGTAGCAGCCAACCAAAAGTATGATTAAAAAAAGTTAATTCAAATCAAACCACTACCGTTCGCATTTGTTACAAATCCACCTTCAGATGGATCTTACAGACTTTTTTGCTTTCTTGCTGGGGTCTCATTTTCTATTGCTATTAGTATTGTGCATTACGATAAATAAAGTATTTTTCACTCGGTAAATTTAGGAAATGGCGTTTTTAACTCTTTACTTTTTAACTATACAGAAAATGAAACATGAAATACTCGAGAACTTGTGTGGTGTATAATTCTGTACCAAGAATTTTAAAGTTTCCACTTTTTATCATGTGCACTATGTGAGTGTTGTTAAATTCGCGAAGAACTACTTCAATAGACACCATTCCATGTTTTATGGATTTACAGTTATCATCTTGTAGCTGTACTGCAGCAACGGTTCTCATGACGCCTACTTTCAAGAAACTAGTGATCAGTTAACTGAATGAAGGAAATACATGTGAAATTCATGAACGTTCCTGAATCTCTGGGAACTCTCACTGAGGTACTAGCCCCGTCAGTATAGATTTTCAATCGGAGAGCAGATAAGTTTCATTATACAGAATTACACTTTCCTTTCATTGGTCAACGGCAGGGTACATTCCGCTCACTGGTGTCGTGTGTTAAATTTGCAAGTGACATCCACGCCACCACTGTTACATCGGCTTCACCTTTAACTATCCAGGCATTTGTTTCTTACTTGTCGATACACATTTTCGACTGGAGTGAAGGAAGTGAGAGCCAATCCTTCTCCTCAGTATTATTCACACCACATTCTGGCACCAAGTCTTTAGTCCACTAGACTTTCTCAAAACCCTTCACCTAAAAAGGGGATTCAGGAAGTATAACTGCACGTATACCATTCAGCAACATCTCCAATGGTATATCTGCTATGACCATATTTCGTTGGTGGTGGCTCTCCATTAACCACTTAGCAGAAGTTCTATCTACCCCGTCGTAGGGCGTTGCCAACTCTTGAATGAAACCACCAGAAGCAACCACATTACGTGTAGCACAATGCAACATCCTTCGGAACAAATCGAATGTGTCTCGTATGGAATGCTTGATAGTCAAATAAGAAGTCATACATGATTCTACGAAAATAGGTAAATACCATTATTAGTGCGTATTGCGTGTTGTATTTATGTTTACCGATGACTATGACTATGATGATGGTGACATCTCTGACGGTGTAGCATCAACCGGAAAGGTACTGCAGCTAATTCTCCTTCATGATAAAAAGTCACGAAGCAAAAATTTGATTACTAAGCGTTAGTCAGCAAATTTTCTGCCTTGAAACGAGCTCGTTTCTCACGTATCCAACAAGCTGGATCTTTGAGTAATGCAAGGCTCGAGATATCGGAAAACTCACTCTCTGCACACGAGGAACAGAAAAGCAGGCTTCCCCTCTCTGTGGCACTACTTTAGTATGAAGAAAAGTTTTTTTCTTAAAGAAAAGTTTTTCCACTATTTTAACATGTGTGACAACGTGCGACACTGCACGTCTTTTAAGACACCGTCACGTAAAGCAGCAGTCGCCCCCACCTCCGGCAGTAAAAAATGTCTCCCAGCCCCCAATCAGCTAAGCAAAGCTTGCTGCACACTGCGAATGTAATACTGGCTTGACTGTCTTCTCAGTACATCTGTAGAATCGAGTCGATACTTCACCCCGGACCCAATGTGCGCTGGATTATCCCACGCTATAATTCTGTGGATTGTTTCCACACATTCTGCGAATGTCTCTCAAGTGATGGAATGCTCTGCACTTGAGTATTTTGCTTTGTTTTTCGGATCTTAAGCAATAATCGAGCACTCACGAAGCTCCTCTTAAGCAGACGGCATTAAAGTATCATGTGAATTGTTGCCTACCGCTTTAAGTTACCAAGAATATTAATCGCTCTACTAATTTCTTCTGGACGATAAGTGCTGATAATGAGCCACCAATTTCATCTTCCAAACGAGAATGACATCATAAATATATTCTTCTTCCTCTCCTTCTCCAAATTCTGCTTTCACAAATACGTTCTTTTTAACATCTTTTTCATGCCCTGTCCCTTTTGGAATAACTTTTCTTCTTGAATCAGCATCTGAAAAAGAAGTCTTCTTGGATCACTTCTTCTCCTCTAACTAACCCTCTCAAAATTTTTTGTGTCCGACATTAGACACTGCTGTATCAGGGCTTTAAATTGCGTTCTCTCCAGTACCTAAATGTAAGTCATCTTCTCTGATAATGAGCCACCAATTTAATCTAAGGCAGCCTTAATAATATTGTAAGTTTTATAAGTTTAATCTTGTGAACTTAACTTGGAGTAAACCGAACTGTTATTCTTTATAACTCTTATATCTATGGTGTAATCCGGAGCAATGCAAGTGGTTTGATTACTGAAACGCTGTCTGATAAAATGAGCCTCCAAAATTCAAACTGTACAACCTTATCTTCATTAAGTTTTACAAAGTAATTAGAAAGGCAAATCTGTAAACTAAATAAGCGATCCTGTGGAATTTTGTGTTGTTTCATGCAATGCTACCATGTGTTACGTCACGATACGTTATTTTCAGTTCCATCACACAAGCTAACAGGATAGAATACTACATAAATTTTCCAAACAGATTTTGAAAGAATAAATAACTAGACTGTTTCTACGAAAATCCCCTATGTAATTCACATACGTAACCTGACAAACAAGCTGCAACCACTTAATGCAGCGCACACAAATGTAACATTGCAGTATGATAATAATACTGTCTGCATACGAAATAAAATCTGAAATAATCTTTACCTAAATTGAATCCGACAGTGCCAGCCGCGGTGGTCTAGCGGTTCTAGGCGCGCAGTCCGGAACCGTGCGACTGCTACGGTCGCAGGTTCGAATCCTCCCTCGTGCATGGATGTGTGTGATGTCCTTAGGTTAGTTAGGTTTAAGTAGTTCTAAGTTCTAGGGGACTGATGACCACAGATGTTAAGTCCCATAGTGCTCAGAACCATTTGAACCAATTTGAATCCGACAGTGAATTTTGAAAAACAAAACTGACTGTTACAAAATCAGTCAGCTGTCTTCACTTAATGTTATTTGTATTTTGCCTATGCTGAGCCTTTTATACTGAGATGTTTCCCACACCACCTTGTGTTGTGGCTTTATACATATGAGTGACTGTCTGTGTGTGTGTTCTGTTGTAGTGAATACATACACCGTTGGTGGACACAGGGCTATGGGTGAAACTGCTTTCACACTGTATGCTTCCGTTGTAATGGCGAACTGCTCCAGCTGCTGCAGGTGCTGTACTGAAGCTGAAAGTGTTAAAGTTGCCGAGAAATTTTCGTCGGGGCTCTGTTTCATAGCAATCAGATTTGCCGTCAGTTCTTAGAATCATTGGTGGCAAAAAAAAAAAGAAAAAAAGAAAAAAATCTGTGAAATCACTTTTTCGATGAAAGCATCAAATTATTTAATTAGAACTGAACGCTCCCGTCGGAATTGTTCTGGAGCTGGTATTCATTAATAGATCACACTTGAGTGTACGTCGTTTGTGGAAATAACACGTACCTTTTTGAAATGAACGAAATTTTATTGACTATAGTGTCAATAAAATTCTTCTCGTGGATGAATTAACGATTCTCTATTATATATACAGATGTATATACGAATTTCTTTCACGGTTTCGCAATGGCGTCTATTTGTTGTGTAAAAGAACAGACTCCTCTCATGAAACTAAATTTTAGCAAGTAGGAAGACTTACTATCTAAGAATAATTACTTCAGCGCACTACGGCACAGAGGTAGAGAGAATATGTTTGTCTCCCTCTCTCGTACGGTCACTTTAATACATAGTGATTATATTACATGATACATCGTATATGCCTCTCTTGTGGTGGAACGTTCTTGGGGAAAACAAACACGAGCGTTCACATAACACTATTTTGATGATTGATAATGATGCTGTATGCTGCTAATGTCCACTATATCTGTAGTACCAATCTTTTGTATTAATCCAGTTACCATCAACTGTAAATTCAACTTAAAATTTACATTTGGGTGCATATACATAATGTGGTACAATATTGTGCCAACAAGACTGTGTCTCTACATAGTTACTGAGATGCAGCTTATTTGCATAGATTTAACTTTCGTTAGTTAGTTTGTCGAGGATGGCATGAGATGTGATCAGAATCTTTTTTCATCATCACTAAAAGCTTCTGTTACACGCCTTGGGACGTCTCAAACTTGTAATCTAGCCATTCGGCCAAGCCCCAAAAAGGAAAATCTCGGGATAATTTTACCATCCCCGTACTTCTTATTTGCATAACACACATGTTTTTGAATAACACTGAATAAAAAAATATTTACAGATTAATTTCCTTTAAAATGAATTTAAACACTTTTCACACAAGAAATTGGGTTACGATTCCATTTTATTTGTAATCTCCGGGTAGCTGATTTGAATTCTATTCCCATTTCACAATATCGTCGTGGGTACTGTTTTTTATCCGGCATATGGTTTACATGAAAATAAGAGGCAGTATAAGTTCCGTGAAAAAGGTGTTTGATCAATGCTGATCTGAAATAGAATCTAATCTAAAGTCCTTTCTAATTCTTTGTCCTGAATTGGAGATATTCGGAAGTTGTAAGATGTTCTTAATTCTTATCAGATGCACTATACACTAATACAACTGGTGATGCCGTCTCAACTTATGTTCGTCATCTTTAAGATGTACTTTAACTCTTGTTGATGTACTTGTAACGGCTCAGCATACGCCTGGTTAGTAACTTCGCGAGTAACAATTAACATGACAAAATTTACGTACATAGGTATGTTAAAACACTGATTAATTACAAAGCAAATGTCCATCACAAAAGAGTGAAATAAAGCATGATGGTGTAGTAGCTGAGATAGTGTTACCCCTTACGAACAGTATGACTTCAGCTCAGCGAGTTAAAAAAGATACAAACATACACTGCCACTGTCAAAATTGACATAAGCACAAAAAAATAAATAAATATATATATATATATCTTGCCATAGACCAGATTCCTTTGAATCATTAACCCATGGTCATTATGCATTGTGAGAACTGATTGAAATTATTATTATTAATTAATCTAAAAATTAAAAGTAATCAATCAATTATAGCTAAATTCTCTGCATTCTGGAAAGAAAATTCATCTCTACATTGAAAAAGTAATACATAATGTCTGCATACATCTCGAACATGATACCTGAAAAGGAAAACTTACTACTAAATCGCAAAAAGGAAGAAAAAATTCTTAATCTGATTCATAGTTTCAATGTAAAACTGTCTCATCAATATTAATTGAGATGAATCGTATCTTCAGTATTCAGAACCTTCAGTCTTTGTGAAATTCTTTCAATAAATGATGAGGATACATTCCTTTCACCTTATCTTTCTTCACATCATTCAAAACATAAGTCCCTGGATGAGGTATTTTTGTAATCACTAATGGTCATTGATACGATAATTGCAATTTTTTGTTCCTCCTCTGTATAAGTGAAGCCTTAAGCTGAGTTTTTACTAAAACTTCGTCTTTCACTTAATATGTTTTTATTCTTTTTATTGGATTGTAAAAATAGATTTTTCTTTTCTTTGCCTTGTCCATCATACCGAGTAAGGCTTGGTGTACTTTATTTTGTAGTGACATTCTGTCAATTGCTGTCTTAGGAATTGGTCGAATCCAGTAATTCTGCTCCTGGTTTCCAAACATCATATCGTACGGCGTGTACTGTGTCGTAGTATGTATCATTTATTCACAATTTCCTGAAAATCGTGAAGATAATAGATCCATTTCGTTTGCTGGTTGTGGCAATATATGTTCGAATGAACTGGTTTAAATCCCGAAAGGTACGTGCCACAGGATTTGCCGAAGGGTGGTACACTGACGTTAGAATCTGTTCTATACCACAGTTACTTAGTGTTTGCCTCCAATGAAATCCAGTGAACGTTGACCCATTGTCAGAAAGAATAGCCTCTGGTTTGCCTACATTGACTATATAACCTTTGACCAGTTTCTTGGCCATGGATGAACCAGTAGCGGGATTTTAAGTGATATAGTTTGACATATTTAGTGAATAGATTGAGAAAAGCCACAATATACTTGCATCCTCCTCTTGATGACGATAGAGGACCACAGACGTCGACCGAAACTATTGACAGTGGTTTAGTGGGGATAATAGGATGTGGGAAATCCATAAGACAAAAATTTCCTGGTTTTGAGTAGTTGACAAATTTTACATTTCTTTAACTGTCGGTGTACTTTCCTGCTAATATTTGGGAAGTAGCAATATGCTTGAATCTTTTGAGCACATTTTAATACTCCAAAATATCCTCAAGTATTGTGCGTGTACAAAATTAAGTCATCCGCATTCTTCTCGGGAATACACACTCTCAATTATCTGAATCAATGTGCCCTCTGAAAAATAAGACCTCGTCCTCAACTTTGTACAGTCGTTTCAGATCTTCGTTTCCAGATTTTCCTAAAGCTTCTTTTATTGAAAGCCAACGAGGGTCTTCATTTTGTAGTTTACACTTTCTTAGAAAATGTTTTCTTTATTTTTTATTAGTCATTAACAGAATTTTGAACTCGGTCGGACTGTCCGTGATGTTAACTGTTGACACATCACCGTCTGGCATTCTTGACAGTACATTGGCAATGAAATTATCCTGTCCGCTTACGCATTTAATTTTAAATTGAAACTCTTGGAGTGAGAGCATCCGTCTTGCTAATCTTGGATGTCATACGTTTGCAAAAAATCTTAAGGCTTTGTGGTCACAGTATACCGTTGTCTTTGCTCCGTATAAGTAATAGTGAAATTTTTTAAATGAGCAGACTACGGCCAATGCTTCCTTTTCGGTAGTTGTATACGCTATTTCACAAGCAGTTAATAGTGGACTAGCTAAATCTATGGGACAGAAAGTTGTTTTTCCATGTATTATTTTTACTTGGAAGAGGCAGGAACCAATTCTAGTTTCCGAAGCATCCGCTATTAAACCGAATTCTTGGCTCATATCTGAATGATATAATATTTGTGAATTAACTAAGGTATGTTTTATTGCTTCAAATGCATGCTGGCATTGTTGCGTCCACATCCACGGAGTATTTTTTCGCAACAAGCTGTACAACGTTTCTGCATTAACAGAGTGGTCATAAATGAAGCGCCTGAAAAAAAGAAGCAACTCCGAGGAATCCCTTTAATTGTTTTTTAGTTGTTGGAACTGCAAAGTTTTTGATTTGCTTTAATTTCTCGGGGTCCGGTAATATTCCTTTTTCATTTATAAGATGACCTAAAAATTTAATTTTATCCCGAGCAAAATGGGACTCCCGCAGATTTGCGGTTATGCCTGTTTCCTTGATATGTTGCAACACTCTCCTCATTAAATCGACGTGTTCCTTCCATGTGGTCGTAGCAATGAGCATGTCGTCCACAAACAAAGTTAAACTGCTTCGAAGTGCAGGTCCCAATGCGTAATGTATAGCATTTATAAAAAGTCCCGACCTCACGTTCAGGCCGAAAGGTAGAACCTTAAATTGGTAGCTTGTACCTGCATGTAAAAACGTGGTGTACTATTTTGATTGTTCGTCTAGCGCCACCTGCTAAAATGAACTCCTAAGATCAGTATTCGATAAGTATTTTAATCCTTCGAACTTTTGAATTAACTCATCGATGTTTTCCGGAGGAGTTCGCACGGGAAAAATAATCTTATTTATTTGCCGTGCGTCTAGCACAAGACGAAACTTTCCTTCCTTTTTCGGGACAACATGAATAGGACTTGGTGTGAAATCACATCTAAATGACACGTGTATCCCTTGATAACACCTGGTTTTTCTTTAAAGACTTCATAATATTCCTGTATAGGATGGTATAATTGCTTTCTTTGATGGTGTTGCAAATATTCGGGTTCTTGTAGTTATTCGAACACAACATCTTCAGTTTTTAAGACTGGTTGTAAATAACAAATATTGCTAGGCTTTTGGAGAACCATTGAGTGGATTAACTGAGAAAGCAAATGAAACAGTAGAAAATTTTTCGGGCCGAATACGTATGGTGAACACTCAGACTTATGAATTAACGGGAAATCGAGACTTTGGTCGTGTTTATCCCGCGGGAATCTGAGAACACGGCATTATATGTGTTTTGACGGATATTCCTGCGGAATTTTCACGATGAGTTAGGATGGGAGATCCGGATGGTTTAGCTGCAACATTGCGCATTGCCACGTATTTGCAGGAAGTAGTTAGTGCGACCCGAGGACGCACAAAGAAACGATTGTTTGCTAGAGAGAAAACTTGCTATCGTTGTGGAAACAAGGAATCTGTCAGAGCACAATGCAACCAGGTAAAATGCTACGGGTTTGGGCATTTTGGCCATAAGGTGAATGAATGTAGGAGTAGAAAGCGAAATGGCGAAACAAACGGCAGAACGCCTTAAACCGTACGGGGAATGTTTCGTCCGTCGGAAAGCATCCCCTGTGAATCAAAATACTTCAGAATTTAAGGCAGAAAGGGATTTCTGTTTAATGGCATTATGAAATGTAGGAAGTGTAAGTTTTTGGTGGATATAGGCTCAAATATTTCTGTGGGTAATCTAGACCTCGTGGATAGGAGAAGATTGACGACTCCAAGGTAGGCCTGCAATTTACGTGGAGTAGGAGACAATTATGTGTCATTAAGGACGAAACGACTCGTTTTACATATTGGAAATAACGATTTCTGTGAGCAAATGGAAGCATTGCCGTCTGTGTGACAAGGCTATTCTGTGATTCTTGGACTTGACTTCCCGAATATGCATCATGCTTAATCTTTCGCAGCGCACAGTCGAACTTGGCGGAAACTTGTTTCCAGTGGGTAAGACAGCTGTAAATGTTACAATGACGCAAGGTGTACCGTTTAGCTGAGGTGTTACCAAATGAACTGCGTACACATGCATTAAAGATAGTTACGCATGGCAAAATACCTGCTGGTACAGGGAAGTTAGTGTGGGTATCGGTAGACACTGTGGTGTTTAAAAAAAATTGTATTTTGATTAAATTATTGTTCTCTTGTAAAGATACAGAAATCTGTTGTGAACTTTGCACCACTTCTTCGCGGGAAGATCAAAGACTTTACTAAAATTTAAGTATGTGATAGTTTATATGTCACCCGAAATCGTTTGCAGAAGGTGTAGCGTTCTCAAGATTAAGAAAAGAGTTCGCAATGCCACTTAATTTATTTGTGTCGTGATCATGTTCGATGACGACCGGATATAGGACATAGCAACTACGAACAGAGAAACCTAAGGGATCAGACAGAGCTGGAAATTTTCTTTGCTATACTACACCAAACATTAAAAGAAATTGGATTTAAATCACAAACAAGGTAAATGGCAAGCGCCTTCTGTCTTAACTATGACGTTTGCCGACATGCAGTTGGTCCCTGGTAGCTGTATGAAAATTATAAAAACACCGTTACTTCTGTTGTCTTTAATAGGAGATGGATAGCACAGAAATACTTTAAGTAATAAGCAGGCACTATATCATTTGAGAGCACAATAACCAATTTAATTACCTTAGTCAGTATTGCTAACAATAAGCTCCGTACAGTTTTAATGTTCTATGTTCGATATTTCATCTTAGATGCACATATAAATTTTTACATAGCACTGAACAATAGTAATATTTTAAAACAACTAATTAGTGATTGCGGACCGCGCCACATACGCGTCCGCCATCTTTAAAATATATTAGGACTGTGGTAACAGAAGAGGATTACAATTCGTCAGCTGTCAAAAAATAAGAAACACAAAATATCGCTATCGAGAAAATCCATCAACAATTCGTATTCTGCGCCTTGGCGCGTAAGATATTCTTTGAAATATCGGGTAGTCGCTACTCAGCTACGATCTAAGAAATTTTTACACAAATTGTATGTCTTTTATGAGCTTGCATGGTTAGATTATCGAATGTAAGTTTATTTAAGCTATCGAAACAGATACTAATATTACAACACCGAAGTTCCACAAGAAAGATTATGTGTGGTTGAACCACTGCAGAGGAATGAGACACTGGATGAAATGCATTGTTATATAAGAAGGAGTCTTTCACGCATATAATATGTTAATGGGGAGCTGATGATTATGGCTAGTGCGGATAATTTCGAGGCAGATGAAGTGGATCTCCCGAAAGGGTTACTTGTAGCGAGCTTAGAGGTACTGGACGGAGATGATATCGACGGACCACACGGTGACCTTGACATCAAATGATATGTTAATGGAATTGTACTAGGGAACAAGGTTAGTCTTTTGAAAGATGGAGAATGGGAAGGTATGGAAGTATATAGCTTTATTTGATTCTAATGGTCCACTACCAGCAATAACGATCACACAACAATGTATACCAACAGGGGATAATTCGCACAGTGTATAAGAAGCCATGTATGATTGCAAAGAATCTGCAACCACTAGTAGACGAGTTCATTGACCAACAACTACGTGAATGTATCACAGAACATGGTGACAGTGCTTACTCCACCAATATAGTCGTGGTCCACAAACAATCAGTTGATGGTACAAAAGAATTTAGATTTTGTTGCGACTATTGGTTTTTAAAAGCACGAGATAGGACGGACGCATATTCAATTCCTAACATTATGGATACTTTAGACAACCTCGGAAATTGTTCAAATATTTTTTAACGATAGACCTTCGAAGCGGTTACCACCTAGTAGAAGTTTTTGTGTATGATACACATAAGACTGCATTAACAGCCGATTCTGGACATTGCCAATATCAGATAATGCCGTTTGGTTTGAAAAATGCTCCTGCTACCTTTAAAAGGTTACTGGATGGTGTCCTTCGTTGTTTAAAACCGAAAATTTGTTTGGTCTGCCTGGATGATGTACTAGTATATTATAAGACAATGGAAGAACACATTAAAAGTTTAAATGAAGTCCTTAGTAGTTTACGAGCAGCACGTCTTACGTTAAGTGCAGAGAAATGTCATTTTGCGCAAGGACAAGTAATGTATGTAGGTCGTATTATTACAAGAGATGGAGTCAAAACAGATCCTAGACTTACATCAGCCATACGTGACTTTCCTGTGGAAAAGCATGCTAAGCAATTGCAATCTTATCCTGGTTCACATAATTATTATCATAAATTTGTGAAGGGTTTTGCTGAAATTGCACGGCCATTAACCAGGTAGTTTCGGAAAGGAGTTGGTTTCCAGTGCAGACTTTCGAGTAACTTAAGAAAATTTTAGTGTCAGATCCAGTGTTAGTGTTTCCTGCTTTTGAACGTGAATTCATATTGGCCTGTGACGCATCTAATATCGCGTTGGGTTATGTGTTAAGTCAAAATACAGATGAAAATGAACATCCGGTGGCATATTCCTCCAGGCAGTAAAATAAAGCAAAAGCAAATTATTCCACAACAGAGAAGGAAATGCTAGCTGTCATATATGGAATTTCATACTTTTGGTCGGAAATTCAAAGTCGTTACTGTCCATGCTTCTCTCAGATGGTTACTAGGTTTAAAGGATCCATAAAGCCTGTTGGCGAGATGGGCACTGAAATTAAGTGAATTCGATTATGAAGTGATTCATAAATCGGGAGCCTCAAATATAAATGCTGACGCATTAAGCAGAAATGTTGCAGCTTTACGAGTGATAGGTTTTGATTGGACCGTCTGGATAAAGGTACAACTAGCAGACAGAGAATGTACATTGGTTCGCACGCAGCCACAGTTTGAAATACAAGAAGGCTTGCTATGCAGAACTACAAAGTGCGGACCACGCATTGTTGTATCTGGGCTCATGACCATGTTTTATCGGGTCACGGAGGTAAACGTACAATAGATCGACAAGTAGCTGAAACAGTCTGGTGGAAGACACATCGCAATGACGTAGCGCAATGTGTAAGAAACTGTGTACCTTTCGCGCAACGATCAGATTTAAGTCATCAAAAGATTGAGTTACAACGACTACGTGAAGCAGATAGCCCATTTTCCTTATTAGTATTAGACGTTCTGGGATCCTTTGACGAAATACCTGCTGGGAACAAATATGTTTTAACAATTTTGGACCGTTTTTCACGTTATTTGGTTATGGTAGCTATTCCTGATCAGAAGGCTAGTACAGTAGCACGAGCAGTGGTGAACAATTGGCTATTGAAGTATGGTATATCTGAAACTATTATTACAGACCAGGGAAAAAATTTCATATCTGAACTACTGAAACGACTGCGTCGGTTACAACAAATTAAGAAGTAATCTACCAGTCAATTTCATCCTCAAGGAAATGGGCGAACTAAATGAGTTCACCATACTTTATCTAAGATGTTGAGTCACCACCTTGAATCACAGCATTTAAATTGGAATGCCTATTTGAACCTAGTCGCCTGTGTCTACAATGCAAAAGTTTATTCTGGAAAGGGTCTGTCACCATGCGAAGTTGTATATGGTAGTAAAATGCTATCACCTTTCGATGTACCCAACAGAAACTGGGCCCACAACGTGAACCAGTGAAAGAATTTGCAAAAAATATAAAAGAAATTTGGGAAATGGTGAAACGTGCCAATACAAAAGTGTTAGAAAAAAAGAGCATATTGGGCAAAGAGCAAGTAAACTACCACAGTACACAATAGAGCAATGGGTATTATTAACTAATCGTTATACTCCGACAGGCAAAAATAAGACATTTTTGACTAAGTATCAAGGACTGTACCATGTTGTTGAAATGACTTCTCCAGTCAATGTAAAATAGCAATTACCAATGAGGACTTCGAAATCGCATGTCACTTGACTCAAATCACTTGAGGGCGTAGTTGACACTTTCTCACAAATCTCTTCAACCATTCCCGAGAGATCAGAAGGACGAAAGAAGCACTTACCTAAGAAGGATATACCTTATTCACTTAGATCTAGGAGTAAGTAAAGAAGGATTTTCCAGTGTAATCCAAGTAGCATGATTGTTGTTATTACGTTAGTATCATTTTTCCTTCTCTTGCACTGTTTTGTCTTTAGTTAGGTCTTTAAAGGAGGGAGAAGAGTGATGATGTTTACCTTTCTCTCAGGTAACGTGGTGAGATGCTGACCAGAAAAATTCTTGTGTGCGTAGCATTGCTATATTGTTGCAAAGGAGATATAATGCAGAATCAACCACTGTACAATGATATCCTGTTCATTAAAAAAGTAGATGTCCCACTAACAGGCCGATATTGGATAACAGAGTTTGCACCTAAAGTTTGGGAAGTGATAAATGAAATAAGAAGATTGTAACACAGGTTTGTAGCATTAAAGAAAGAGGATAGAGGAGGACTGTTGGAGGATATGAAAAGTGAGTACCAGGAGCTGAAACTCACATATGAAAAACTGAGGACTGAGTTGCCACAGGTAATTGAAATTGTAGCATGAGCATCAGTACAAAGGAAACGAGGTTGGTTAGCTACTGAGAACGGTATTTGGGACAGCAGATAATGAGGATAATGAGAACATCCACAGTAAGATTCAGAGTGTGCAAGAATTAGAGTACGATACGAGAGTAAAAGTGGCATGGCACACAACAGAAATAGGGAAAATGGAGCACGGAATACTGAGTGTGATTAACACAGTAAGAAATTTAACAGCGCAATTAGAGCAATATGCACATGGAACGACAAATGTTTTGAATAGTGATTTAGAGAAGATTCAAACTCATTTGAGTAGTTTAGATGATAAAATGCTAGTAGCCTACACACTCTAGCGAACACATTAGACGACGCAAGAGTAGAGGTGACATTACATGAGACAATACACCATTCCAATCATGGGCAGTTGAGTTCAACATTAGTAAATCCACAGCAAAGTCTCATAACATTACAACAAGCACAAAAAGACTTTCCCGAGGGGTTTCAGCATATCGTACCAACAACAAGTAGAAATATAGCTTTATTTAATCGTATATGTATTGTAGAAGCAACCACTGATCACGCTAAGATACATGTTAAAATTAAATTTCCAGTAGCAGGAATGAATTCACAATATTAACATTACAGGGTACATCCATATCCAATAAAATGAAGTACAATTCAGAAATGGGTAAAGTTACAAACAAGAGAAATACTATTAGTTTCTAAGAAAAGAGATGCCCGTGTCGTCACGTCCATAGCGGATATCAACGCTTACGTTCAGGAAACAATTATTATTTGTCCAGCAAGGGTGATACGAACCAACCGAAAGTCATGTGAAATGTAATTGTTTTAGCGAAGCTAGAAGTGCCAGAGTGTGAGAAAAAAGTTTATCGCCAGAAACGGAATACCAGAAAATTGGAGGCCACTTGCTTTATTCTATGCTTACGTCAGAAACAGTAATCATTACTCGTTAAGAAATGGAGAAACTACAGGAATTATGCGATTAATGTTTTGAAGAATTAGCCTCAGTTGCACAAATTTCCTGGTCTGGTAAAGACCAGAAAGTTTATGCAACTGAGGCTGATTCTTCAAAATATTAGCCTATCACAGTTGCTGATGGTGCTGCAATATGCTAAAAATTCTTAAATTATTAGAATTACAAGGTAACGGATAACTAATAAAGGGGACTAGATATGAGATAGCAAGTAGACAGTTTCACCTTCCAGCTACCATTACGGGCATACCACTAATTAACATATACAGACCAATGCTGTCTTGGCTATAGAAACCCCAACATATTCTGTCACACTAAGACGAAACTTTTATCAAAAACTCGTTGGTTTCAACTTTATTTCAGTCGATAGACATCTTGATAAATTCCTGAAACCAACAAATCTCAGTTAACCAAATATTGCGGCATGTGAAACGTATCATGAAAAGCGTAGGCAGATATTTACAGATTGCCAACCATGAGCATAATCTTGGTTCTGATACTGATTTGTACAATCTACTTCTGCCTAAAACGTCAGATGCTACACATAAGTGAAATAGCAAACGACCAAATGCCAGTAAAATGGACACAACTTAGTCATAAGATGGAAACAGAAAACACACCACTTTAATTAGATAAGCATAACACAATCAACTAAGATTCAATATTCCATTGTAAATTAGCACAGGAAGAAATGTAAATTAATGTTTAAGAATGTATAGGCTAACTAAGAACAAGTGAAGCTGAAAATTTGGGACGAATTTCAACAAAAGGGGGGGGGGGGGAATGTGTTACGGCACAGAGTAATACCGGTTCCAAGTTATAAAATTCTGAACGGTGTTGAATCACCTTAACGTAAAATAAGCTGGTTACGCCACAATAAGTGGCAGACCAAGAAGCACGGTGATGCAATACAGACGGACAGCACAGTCTGCATCTCTGCAGTATCTGAGTGAGAGAGAGCAGTCGCAGAGGAAAAACAGAAAAGGACACCGACTAAGCAAAACAACACAGACGCTCGTTCGGGCGGCGGGATGCCGTAAGAAGCAATAGGCACTTCTAGGGAAAACACGCATAGACCAATTTAACTAGCTGCTAAGAGATAATTAACGCGAAGGTAGCAGATTAACGAGGCTCCATGCGGTCATCACTGGAAAATTGCATGCCACAGAACTACGGAGAACTCTATAAATACCGGAGCCCCAGTTCCATGTAGGGGAGAACGGTTCAGGTCAATGGGAACGATGGGGTCCGTGTCGATGACATTCCGTTCCATGACCATGTTGTTATAGTAAGTCTTGTCTCAGGTCAACCACCGCAGTACCAGCCAGCAGTGGTGTGCCGCAGAACTGAACTACAATGACGAACTTCATGCTGTGTCACACCAACCGCTACTGATGGGAGAGCTGATGAGCTACCAGCAGCATCTCAGTACCAGGTGCTGAACTCTCCCAGTGTGGGACGGAAGACGACGACCAGGGTTCCTGGCCTAAGCGCATCCGGGTGCGGGGCCTACCAAGCCTACAGTACTGGCTTCACCGCCCTCCGCCTACACCACACCGCTAATGGAATGGTCCGGGGAAGAAGAGGAACGTAGTGGGATCGAGTACATTCCCTCAGCCGGTAGCAGCTATCCATGCCGTACCAGGCTGAGCTTAGCAAGAGGAACGACGTCTCGCTTGGACGCAGGCGCAAGGACTGGCGGAGCATCCAACACCGGCAGTCTGTCCGTGACCAGGGCAGGAAGCAACTACGGTCAACAGTGCACCACTTTTTGCTAAAGTTGTCAACATAAGAGATTCACTGAATAATCATGTTTTGTTGGGACCACGAACGCTTCTAGACGATTCCTGATATCGTGCAGAGGCGTCATCCGGTCGGCCCCTCTGTAGTATGAATTAAAAAACGTATTACTAATTCAATATGATCTCTATCACTTCCCTCCAACATATAAGCTGATTTTGACGGCTACAATATTTCACTAAATGACTCTTAGCACTATGGGACTTAACTTCTGAGGTCATGAGTCCCCTAAAACTTAGAACAACTTAAACCTAACTAACCTAAGGACATTACACACATCCATGCTCGAGGCAGGATTCGAACCTGCGACCGTAGCGGTCGCGCGGTTCCAGACTAGAACCGCTGGGCCACCCCGGCCGTCAATATTTCACTATTCCACTTCTTACATCAACTGAAAGTCTTTTTTTATTTCCTTGTGATTATCCTGTAGGCAGCCCCTACAATCTGTAGACACAGTCTCATATATATCTAATAAATTTGTATGACTTTCGTAAACGTAGGAGGACGGAATTTACATACCACACTGAATCTGCTGTTCGCCATGTATCAAATGTG
Source organism: Schistocerca nitens (assembly GCF_023898315.1). NCBI lineage: Eukaryota > Metazoa > Arthropoda > Insecta > Orthoptera > Acrididae > Schistocerca > Schistocerca nitens. The sequence goes on from NC_064617.1 coordinate 404,397,562, forward strand.
AAAAATGCATTTGTGTTGTTTTCTCCATAATTTTGAAACTATGAAGTGCTCTAGGTTCGTACACGAGATGCATATCACCGATATTGGTGAGCATACATCTTTGAAAATAGAGGTGACGTGTAGTATTATTCAGGGTTAGTTATAGTACATTATATTCACAAGGTAAGAAATGGAGGAAATTGATGTTAGACTACACAAGAAATCCAATAGGAACTGGTGCTTTGTGTAATGCCGGGTGTCTTGACAATTTTAATGAAGCGTGCATTTATGTTGACTCCCACCTAGAAGGGGGGGGGGGAGTGGGGAGAGTGGAAGGGGGAGTGAAATGATCTGAGAACTAGAACTCGATTTTATAGTTAGGCATGGAAAACAATTCATAAATTAGTAGGCATAAAAGGCCACGAGAATTAGGAACGAAGGCAAGCAGCAGCGAGGCCTCCTCTAACGTATCGCGGCAAGCTGGCAGTTGTGATCGTTGCCCATTCACACACTCAGTGATCTACACGAGACTCTCATCAGAGCTCGACTGAGGTGCTTACTGCAATGTGTTGTCATATTGTGCCTTGCACAGTTTATTTCATTGCACGGTTATAATTATTGCCAGCCAGTGTAACTGTGTGGTGAGCAAGAGTCGGCTGTTACCTATTGTTTCAAATGTTGAATGTCGAATACTCCAGCCGAGAGGCGAAAGGATTATGTGTACGTTAAAATTTTGAACGGTAATGTAATGTATATTTCAATAGACAACAAGGCAATGTTGTGAAAACCCTGCTGATTGAACTTGAAATATCTGCAGACATATCACCTTCCTTTGTTTCTATTACCTGTCCTAGCAGCTAAATTAGATGCTGGATTTATTCTAATCTCTGTCTTCCTCTACACTCCTCACCCTCTACAGATCTCTCTGGTACCCTCTGAAATCTTAAAAGATTTTCCATCATCCTGCGTCTTCTTCTTGTCAGTGCTTCCCATGTATTATTCTAGTGGCCGATTCTGCGGTGAACCTCCTCATTAATTAGCTTATCAGTCCACCTGATTTTCAAAATTCCTCTGTAGCACCACACCACAGATGCTTCGGTTTTCTCTGTTCCGGTTTTCAAACAGTCCACACTGCTTGTCTTACAATCGTGTGCTCCAAAGACACATTCTCAGAAATTTCTTCCTCTAATTAAGGTCTATGTTGGATATTAGTACACTTTTCTTGGCCAGGAATGCTTTTTTTCCAGTGCTAGTCGCTTTTTACTTCCTCGTTGTTTCGTCCGTCTTATGTTGTATTGCTGGCTAGGCAGCAGGATTCCATAACTTCATTTGTTTCGTGATCACCAGTCTTGATTTTTCCCGCCGTTCTCATTTCTGCTACTTCTCATTACTTTCATCTTTCTACGATTTACTCTCAATCTATATCCTGTACTCATTGGACTCTTCATTTAATTCAACATGTCCTGTAATAGTTCTTAGCTTTCACTGAGGATAGCAATGTCACCAGCGAATCGTATCATTGATATCCTTTTACCCTGAATTTTAATTCCACTCTTGAACCTTTCTTTTACGTTGGTTTGCACTTAATAGTGGCAACTATCACTTTCTGCGCAACCCTCCCATCATTTTGCACGACAATGTGCGGGCGCAATGCAAGGTGTGGGTTCTCTGTTCGGTCTCTGGGACTGGGAAGGACTCTACCATCCACCACACTCCGCGGACTTCAGTCCTTGTGACTTTGATTTGATTCCGAAGATGAAAGAACCACTTCGTGGCATTCGTTTCATAACTGTTCCAGAGATTCGACAGGCAGTAGACCGCTCCATTCGCACCATTAGCAGAACAGTCTCTGTTGAAGGTATTCTACGCATTCCACATCGCTGGCAACTTGTTCTACACAACGCTGTTGACTGCTTTGAAGGACAGTAACAGATGCAAACATGTAACTCTTTTGTATCGGTTGTGAATCTATAAATTCCATAGATTCAACAATAGATGTGAAAGACTACATCCCTGTCTTACACCCTTCTCAATCCGAGCACTTCGTTCTTCATCTTCTACTCTCATTGTTTCCTCTTGGCTTTCCTATTTTTCTTAGAATTTTACATTGTTGAAATTCGCAAATTGTGTGTTAATTTTCCTTTAGTCTTGCTTCCATTATAAACTGCAACGTTAGAACTGCCTCTCTGGTGCCTTTAACTTTCCTAAAGCTAAACTGATCGTTATCTAAAACATCCTTAATTTTTTTTCACTTTTCTGTATATTATTCCTGCCGGTAACTTGGATGCATGAGATATTAAGCTGGTTGTACGATAATTCTAGCACTTGTTGGCTGTTGCTACCTTCGAATTCTTTCGATTATGTTAGTCTGAAGGTCAGATGGTATATGGCCATGCTCATACGTTCTACACAAAGACATGAACAGTCCGTCTTTTGTTACTGACCTCAATGCTTTTAAAAATTCTGATGGAAAGTTATTTTTCGCTGCTGTCTTATTTGATTTTAAGTCTTCCATGTATCTTTCAAATTATGATTTTAATACTGAGTCCACTATCTGTTTTACACCAACACTGGTTTCTTCTGCTGTCACATCGTCAGACAAGTCTCCCCTCATAGAAGCCTTCAGTGTACTCTTTCCACCTATCCGGTCTCCCCCTGCATTTAACAGTGGAATTCACACTGCACTATTAATGTTACCAGCCTTGCTTTTAATTTCACTGGAGGTTGTTTTGACTTTTCTGTATCCTGAGACAGTCCTTCTTGTCAGCTATTTTTCAATTACCTCACGTTTTTCATTCATCCATTTAGTTTCCCTGCACTATCGATTTATTTCGTTCCTAAGTGGCTTTATTGTCTATATTTGCGAATTTCTCTGTACATCTTTGTACTTCCTTCTTTTATCGATGAATTGAAGTATTTCTCTTGCTACCCGAAATTTGTTACCCACGGTTTCTTCGCAATTACCTTCTTTGCACCTATGATTTCCTTTCCACCTTCTGTGACTGCCATTTTTATAGATGTCCATTCCTCTTCAACTGTACTGCCTACTGAGCTATTCACTATCGCAGTGTCTATAACTTACAGAACTTCAAGCCTATAGTAGCACGTTTTCTTACCTGTTGGTACTTGGTGGATTCTTGGTATTGCACATGAGATAAGAGTGTAGTGTGCAGTCTCTAATTCGGCAGGAATTCATCCACAAAATAAAAATTTTGAGGAATCTCACCTGTCAACATCGTTTATTCTAACCATAGTCGACTTAGCAGACTTAGCAGCTACTACTTCCTATTCAAGTTTCACCTCCGTTGGCATCATTAGACTAAACCAACCCAATTTAGTTCCCCTATCAAGAAAGACTCCTTAGTCGTACTGGGAATCGATTCTCAGACCTCTCTTTACATACATCTATACTGATCCCTCAGCAGGGCCCAGAGAGGTTATACGATCAGAGTCAACAAAAGTAAAACAAAGGTGAAGGAATTTTGTTATTGCATCGCTGCAGCGTGAACAATTTCTTACAATTTCACTGTTACATGGATGGAAATTTCTTCCAATGTTTGGGCTATTTGTTATAATTTCACTATAATATTGAGGCCTCAATTTTGTGGTAAGTTTGTGAAAAATTAGCGTAAAGGTAATACAGTTAGCAGGCACTTCCGCACAGTTAGGGGGCAATTTAATTTGAATTTCAAGTGAAGGTAAGTAAATGATGTAACTTGGCATCATTTGCACAGATCAGTTTAGTATTACACGGACTAAATACAGAGATATGTACATGTTGAAAAATATATTAGACCTTCAAGTAAATGACAAATATATTTGAGCTAAGTGATATTCTTATAAACCATAACAATGACTTTCATGGAAATTATTTATATCATTGACCTTGGTGCCATTTTTACACGTCATTTTAACATGAATGTGCGATCGACTGCAGACAGATTGGTAAAATGGGGTAGAAATCACAACTTATATAGGCCTGCAATCTTTGACCTTTTTTTTAAATTTCGCAGTATAGCAATTGTTTTAGCTCCACCATGTTGAAGTCTGGTTGTCTGTTCCCTTTTAAAACTATTTACATTTCTTCTTCAGTATCAGTTTCGTAAGTAATTTTAATACTAGGCTTTGACTGGTTTGAAAGTGGAAGGGCAGGAGATGGGGAGGGGGAGGAAACGAGGAGGTCTGTCTTCATCACATCATTGATAAGGAAGGAAATGACCTGTTGCATGATATGGTAGTGCAGCTGCTTCCTTGTTGGATAGTGATGTCATGTGATGGCATTCCTTGCGTTCCAAAATGACTACATTTCTCTTAATGGAGAGTAAATAAAAGAGTTGAGAGTCATACTACTAATATGGACTAATACACTGTTTTGTTGATAAGAAGCCCATGCACCAAATGTCAGTAGTTTCTTTTTTATTATTGTTATCAGCTCTATTTGATACATTATTGTTACCATCAGCATGTGGATTTCTTCTTGTACAGAGATTGGAGTTTTAAATTTGACATGTCCTTTTTGAAACTATCCCAGCATTAATCTAAAGTGATCCAAGAAATCCTCTGCTATCCCAAAGACAAATTCAGTGTTGTAACACTAAGCAATTCACTTAATGACCACAGCTGCTAAGGAAGATACCAACATGGTAATCATCAAAGTAGACTTCAATTTTCATTTATCATGGGGTATCTATCCCTAAAGTCACACAAGAGAACTTCTGTGAAGTTTAGATGTGACAACAGTTCCTAGGTGAAATAAACCTCAGACAGCAGAACTTTTTAAAATTTCCCATTACGGTGAACTTAATTCTATTCTCGTCTTATTTGCTGTGATATATGTCCCTCTTTTTAAAGTTTTGTTGCTTGATAAAGGCAGCGAAATACGTGAGAACTCGAAGGCCATTGAAAACTACACTTCACCAAGAAAAGATATATTTATATAAGCAAGCAATTATTGTGTATTTCTTATAATACATCAAATCTGACAACCAAAATGAATGGAAGAAAATCACCAATAAATGTTTAGTATTTTAAATCTGAACAGTTGATAGTTTAGGTTTGAAATCATGACATTGTGCATAGGTTCCCCTCACTCAGGTTGTTCTGTCTCAAAAGTAATTCAATAAAGGAACGGTTGAATTCGGGTTCTACTAGAACAGGCAGATAAACATTTCAGCTAGCGAAAGTTCCTAAATAAAACATCAAGCATCAATAATTATGAAGCATCAATAAAGATTTAGTATACACATCAGTTAACACCTTCAAACAAACAAAATCTCAACAGGAAATAAATAGTTGTAAAACTAAGAACAGTTATACAAACATTGAACTAGGGAATGCAGCAAACCTCAGCCAAGAGAGCGTGTGCAAGTGTGAGTAGCTTGATTTTAAGTTATGATAATTCAGCCCAATTCCATAAAGGAATGTGTAAATGATATTTATACAACAAGGCTTACATGGCTTAAAGCAAAACAGCGGGTAGGAAAATTAAACTTCCACTAATCTCAAGTATGAAGTAAATTACACAAAATAACCACAAACAACATTCATAAATTATCAACAGGCTCAAACTTAATAAACAGTAATAATGGTGGCATAACCAATTTTAGCAGCGTAAGTTAGCCAAGATGGGTTCAGTAACTCTTTAAATAAAACTGGGCTTAACACAAACTTAAAACAATATAACATACATAGCATAAAGCCTGTGGCACAGTGGATAATTGTGAATAATTATTCATGCAGTCTAGTCACTAGTCTTCCACCAAACAATTCCAACAAATACACAGGATACCTACTAAGATAAACTAATTTTGAGCTAATTGATTGAGAAAACGAGAAGCTGTCACAGCAAAAATTCCCCATTATCTTCAAAAAAGTGTGTAATATATTTTTTTAGTGTGTCATGCTTAACAATTATATTATGCTCCGTTTATTTAATTAGCACCTTATTACGTATCACGAGATTAATGGATTCATTACAAGAAATAATTTACACTATCAACATCTTCATCAGCGTTTGCTGAGAGAGAGTCGGCTGGGAAAGGAAAGATTCCTGGTGTATTTCTCTACATCAAACACTGTTATAATTTAGCAATAAATTTTGACAGCAGAAAAGCAAACAGTTAGTTCTTAGCGTTTCAAATTAATCACGCGACGCGTGCCAAAAATAAAACTTACCTTTTTCAGAAAATCTTGGACTGAGGATTTGGACACAATATTCTCGCGTGAAATATATACCAGTGACATTCCTAGGTTATGAATCAGTTTTAGAACGTCATGTCTTGAGATGTCGATCTCCTCCAGCCGGTGAGCAGGAATCCGGAATAAAAAGAAAGCCACTTGTGCGGAATGAGGGGGCTGTGCCTTCTGGAGCTAATTCGAAATATGTCCCGAGGAAAGCAGATTGAATTACGGCAAGCCGCTGCGAGCCAGAGGGTCGGGATTACCCATCTCGCAATCAATGCCGAGGCGGCAGCCTTGCGCCCCCTGGGGAATTCAAAATGTCACTCTCTCTCCGTCACAGCGAGGCAAAATGTCCCACGGGCGGAGCCCTTGTAAAATCAACGACCATAGCTCGAACAGGGTGGCCGTGCATACCCTGTCCTGGCTGTAAAAAAGTCTTCAGAGCTGAAGAAACGAGCTATTATCTGGACACTATTTTGTTGCGTCAGACTGAAAATGATATATGTAGTGTAAGGAAGGAACCAGTATATTTTATGTTAATTTAAAAAGTCTCCACCCAGCTTTTATTACGACTTAACGGTTAAGTTACAAGTTAAGTTTAAAAGTGGGCAACAACATCGCATTACTGTGTGGATCAATTCATGCAGGTCTTTCACACTTTTCTTGAAAGCGTGGAGTGGGCTGTCCTGTACAATATGTCCTACTGCACCTCCGCACCACAGTCACACGCAGCACGGTTTCACTAACCATATTTCTTCAAGATGTGGTCGCACGTCGTTTGGCCCATTTGGAAGCCGTTGAGCGTTGGCCAGTCACGATGGGAAAGGTCACTCTTCGCCACATTTGCTTTGGGTTTTGATTTAGGGGGCCGTTCATTATAGGTGTCCTTCCACTTCTCAGTGACATCGAAAACTTCTGTGACCAGAGGATCGAAGGAAGGTGATTTGTATGACTTAACTTATAGTTGATGGTTTCTGGAAAATGGTATTTAAAACTGTTATAGGACTTATTAGAAATCTGCACCTCGGCAGCTTATCTTCTGGAGTCCGAGAAAGCACTTAGGTTAGAACAGGCCACCACTGAACGGGACTAGATATTAGAGTGCCAGTAATAACCTTCATGGCCTCATTCAGACACGTATCTCTCACACGGTTGTATGTGCGCTGTTTTTCACCAGGAACACAATATTCAGCAGCTGAATACACAAATCACAACTACCGTGCCGTAATTTCACATATTTGATGTTCGCGTCGTTTATGCCTTAACTTTCACTGATGCCTCAATACTCGTGTGTATCGTGATGTATGTTAGAATGTACGGTGAATGAAAGTACCTCTTAGGAAAGTAACATCAAAGGAAGGGAGGGAACATGAGGTGCGTTAAGTGAACGTATCTGGGGATCTCAAGAGGCATGTTGTAGAGTTTATTCTGGCGGCCATTGAGGGAACAGTGTGCAACAAACAGCACAATATGATGCACATTTGAACGAAAGGTGCTAGTCATCTGCGCTCGAGGGTCCATAATTGGATCATTCCAAAGCAGGCAATGAACCTTGAGAAGACAGTCTTACTAACAGGGCTTCAACAAAGCTCATAATATCCAGTAATGTCTCCATAACAGCTCGTGGACCGCTGATTCTAAATCGATTGATAGGACTGAACTAGAGACTTTGAGGCTCTTTGACTTCCCCTACTTGCAGCAGCGGGTTGAGAATTGTAGGGTCTCCTGAATGAGTCAATGTGCGTTACACATCAGAGGCTGCTACCCAGGTACCTCATTGTGCGTGGAGAGGACACAGTGTTTTTATTTTTCTGTTAATTAAAAATCTCTCCATCTACTTGCAGCAGCGGGTTGAGAATTGTAGGGTCTCCTGAATGAGTCAATGTGCGTTACACATCAGAGGCTGCTACCCAGGTACCTCATTGTGCGTGGAGAGGACACAGTGTTTTTATTTTTCTGTTAATTAAAAATCTCTCCATACAGCAAAGGTAATGTGATGAGCTAACGTTATTTGATAGTAATTTGATGCCTGTGGGGTATTTAAGCATATGTCACAGCAATAGACTAACAGTAAATGGTGTATTTGTCGCAGTAGACAGTCAACTGAGACAGAAAGTGAAAATGCATGAGAGATTGTCTCGGTAAGACTCAGTATCATGGGTGGACATAAACTTGCGATCAGAACCTTCTATCGACCTGCAGAATCACCTCCAGATGTAACCAAAAACTTCAGAGAAAACCTAAGTTCAGGAATATCTAAGTTCCGAAATCGTACTGTCATCATTGAAGGAGATGTTAATCATGCAACAATAAAGTGGGGAAATTATAGTTTTGTAAGTCGTTAGCATCACGAGGTATCCTACAAACATTACTAAATATTTTACTGAGGAATTAGCTAATGCCTATTATTCGGAAAACCACTTACACTGGAAATACACTGGATCAAATAGGAACTAATAGATCTGACTTCTGTAAGTTTGTCCATACAGTAATTGGTCTCGGTGATCACGAGGCGGTTCAGTTTGTCCATATAGAAACTGGAGTCTGTGACCGTGAAGCAGCTGAAACAACAATGTCGACCAAAGTACAAAACAACTAAGTCATGTAAAAGAAATTGTATTTTCAGCGATTTAAATACGAAGTAGTGTGACTTCAAAGTAAAGAACTCGAAACATTTCGCGCTGGACAGAAAAAAGTGGAAGATTTGTGGCTCAGATTTAGAAGAATAGTTGCCCTGCACTTGATAAATATACACCTAATGGAACAGTTCAGGTGGAAAGACCACATAGATAATATTGTGGGGAAGGCGAGCCAAAGGTTGCGTTTCATTGGCAGGACACTTAGAAGATGCAACAATTCCACTAAAGAGACAGCTTACACTACACTCGTTCGTCCTCTGTTAGAATATTGCTGCACGGTGTGGGATCCTTACCAGGTGGGATTGACGGAGGACATCGAAAGGGTACAAAAAAAGGGCAGCTCGTTTTGTATTATCCCGTAATAGGGGAGAGAGTGTGGCAGATATGATACGCGAGTTGGCATGGAGGTCATTAAAGCAAAGACGTTTTTCGTCGCGGCGAGATCTATTTACGAAATTTCAGTCACCAACTTTATCTTCCGAATGCGAAAATATTTTGTTGAGCCCAACCTACATAGGCGGGAATGATCATCAAAATAAAATAAGAGAAATCAGAGCTCGAACAGAAAGGTTTAGGTGTTCGTTTTCCCGCGCGCTGTTCGGGAGTGGAATGGTAGAGAGATAGTATGATTGTGGTTCGATGAACCCTCTGCCAAGCGCTTAAATGTGAATTGCAGAGTAGTCATGTAGATGTAGATGTAGATGTAGATGGAACCCTCAATGAATCGCACCGAGTGTTCTACACGGCAGCCTACCGTGCCGATCACTCAGCTGCGTACCACGCATCCAATTGTTATCGAAGGTAAAAACGCATTTCCTAGTAAACGATTTTTATGAAAGGATAGAGGGTTTCTTTTATATATATATATATATATATATATATATATATATATATATATATATATATATATATATATATATATATATATATATAGGCACGATGCAGCATGTTATCTTGAATGGTAGGTCATCGACTGATGAAGGAGTAATTTCGAGTGTTCTCCAGGGAAGTGTATACTAACGTTCATGTTGTATATTAATGATCTTGCTAACAATATTAATTGTTGCCTCAGAATTTTGTAGATGAGGCAGACATCTCTAATAAAGTACTCTCTGACAGAAAACTGCAAAGGTAGTCGGTCATATATGATAAGGTTTCAAAGTGGTGCAAAATTTGACAACTTGCTCTCAATGTTCAAAAATCTAATACTGTGCACTTCCCACGCGGAATAAAACGTAGTATCCTATGATTAAATTCCTAAGATTATAGTACCAACGAAACAAAGAATCGGCCCCCTCATACAAATTCCTTGTTGCGGCACTTTGTAGCGATATGAAATGATACGATCACATAAGCTCAGTCGTCTGAAAGCAGGTGGTAGAATCCCATTTATCGATAAAGTACTAGGGAAATGTTATCAGTTACAAAAGAGACTGTTTTGAAATAACTTGTGTGCGTCATCCTACAGTACTGCACAATTGTATGGGACCTGTATCAAATAAGGCTTACTGAGGATATTCAACGTATACGGAAGAGGACGGCACGAAGTTAGAAGTTTGTTTGACCCATGGGGGAGTGCCACAGAGATGACAGTGAGGCTGAAGGAACTACACTGGCAGGTACTTGAAGATATACGTAAACCATCCCCAGAAAGCCTACTTACTACTGGCTTTACATGATGACTATAGGAATATATAAGCCCCTACATAGAGCACCCATAAGGGTAGTGAGTACAAATTTAGATCAACAGTAGCGTGTAGTGACGTAGTCACGACGGACGGTGAACGGGTGGGGTTAAGGGGTGGTGGTGGTGGGGGGGGGAGGATGCAATGGGAACAATTGCCCCTAGTGAGAATTTGTTTGCCTTACAAAATGAAAAAGGACATGTCACCGCAAGCCCAAGATTATTTAATCCAAAGTATCAGGAAAATTATTACTAAAATTGACCTCAAGGTATCGGTAAAATTATGTAAAAATTATGTAAAACATATGTAAAATCAATTATAAAACGAACTGTTGTAATGACAAGCTTAATAGGAGGTTCGAAAAAATCGCAAAAAGGGTAATTAACTTAAAATCGCCGGGGGTTTCATTAAGAAATCTTATTCTCTGAAATATGCGAAAATTCTTGTGCAACCATCGTAGAGCTGTTTCAGTGTACGACAGCATGCACAGGTTCTTGAAAGTGAGGGAATTTCTATTTTAGAACTACACGTGCTTGTAGCCGGAAAATCTTTCAATATTTGCTGTAACAAGTGAGGCTTGTACATAGATACTTTCCTTTAGTTTCAAAAGTAAAACTGAAAATCGACCCATAAATGTCGATATTTGACAAATGAGCGAGTTTGGTGGCGTATCGAAGCAAAATATCGATATTTTCTTACACTAACCATACCTGGTACAAGTTAACAACGGTAACAACATAACACTTAATACGTATTTCTCATACATGAAGCACTTATATTGTGAGGCTATCTAACTCCATACTTCATCATATACATAGAACTTAGGTCTTGTATTGCGTATGTTCTTTGTTTTTTAGGTCTTTTTCCTTTCAGTACCCATACTGTCACTAGTTAACAACAGTAACATTTAATAAGGGTTTCGCTTATGTGAAGCACTTAAACTGTGAGCTGTCTTATTCGATGCTCCATTGCCTAGGCAGCACCTAGACCTCGTATTGCGTTTTTCTTTGTATTTAGGTCTTTTGGAATTTTTGACTTCAGGAGGGTGTATTGATCAATTTATGTCTTTACACGCACGAACATTTGATACCTTATTCTGTTTCGAATTCATAAGGTTACTTACGATTGCAATTAACATGTAACGGTACCAGTTCTTACATGAAACACTGCAACTTTGAGTTACCTTTATCAGTATGTCATTATGTATGTAACACCTACACCTTATCTACATTTGGATTATGTATATTTCTGCGTCTTCTGGATGTTCGTCTTCGAATATGATAGACTTCACGAACGTGTATTACTAAGTAAGCTAAATATTGGTTTTTGACCATCAGTTAACTTCTATCTTGCCCTGTATGCGTTATCTGTTGGTGTGCTATATTCTATGGCAAATACGTAGGCACTAGGTACTATAAACTTCCTGGCACATTAAAACTGTGTGCCGGTCCAAGACTCGAACTCGCGATTTCCGCCTTTTGCGGGCAAGTGGTCCACAATTTGAGCTACCCAAGCACGTCCCACGAACCATCCTCAAAGCTTTACTTCCACCAGTACCTCGTCTCCTACGTTCCAAACTTCACAGAAGCTCCTCTGACAAACTTGCGAGACTAGCACTCCTGAAAGAAAGGACATTGCTCAGACATGGCTTTGCCACAGTCTGGGGATTGTCTTCAGAATGAAATTTTCATTCTGCAGCTGAGTGTGCGCTGACATGAAACTTTCTGGCTGATTAAAAGTGTGTGCCGTACCGGGACTGGGACTCGGGATGGGCCGTGGATCGTGCTTGGTTAGCTCGGATGGTAGAGCACTTACCTGGGAAAGGCAAAGGTCCCGAATTTTGAATCTCGGTCCGGCATATAGTTTTAATCTGCCAGAAAGTTTCATATCAGCGCACACTCCGCTGCAGAATGAAAATCTCATTCTGGGCTAGGTACTATTATTATATTCGTGAGTTTCGATTTTTGTAACCTACTTTAATTAACACTCATTGGCCCAGTTGTACATACTCTACCTTCTATTTACTAGTTTGTAATCATAGCCACACGCAACATTTGTTGGGTTCGGCACCTGGAACAGGGATTACAGTATTACCTCCGCTTAATATTGAGTATTATGGATACATTGTTTTTGATCACTTCTACTATTCGTACATTTCTCTATCCTAAAATGCTATATTGGTCAATTGTGACTTGGCACTATTTTCCTTCTCATTCACGGTTTCCTTACTTAGCGAAGTGGTAACATTCAGTGCATGTTTATAGATGTAGTGAAATCGAATATAATTTTTTGTGTGTTATAAAATGCAATTTTGAAATGTTATTATTATTTATGTTATGAATCACGACCTTATAATATTAGGTGGCTGTTAGCGCCATCTGGCAGCTAGTGTTTTCGTATAACCCTGACGCTACATATCGACCATTCTCTGACAGTTATAGTACCTCTATCCCACTTCCTCTTCCTGTAGCTAGCTTTGCGAGTGATATATCTTATTTACGTGCACATATGGACTACGTAACAATTACCGCTGTCAATAATATTTTATTAAGACACAAAAGTTGCGCTTTTAATACTGTAACTATACCTGACAAACGGCCATCAAAATAAAAATAACAACCTTTTACTTTAGGTAAGATAGTGGTTTGATACCACCTACAAAATTTACATTTGATTGCCTTTATTTTTGTCATGATATAATATATTTTCAGTTTGTATCTGTCCATACAATCCTTCAATTTTATGAGAGCGGTTTAACTGAACAGATTATGACGATGTGTAATGGGCGGTTGCTGATACAAACTGAACAAAATAATATATTTATATTGTATGTATCGTATAATGGAAGTTCAGTTATTAAATTTAGTTTGTTGTTTTCCACTTCGTATATGCAAATTTCTATATTTTAGATATGAAGACGGTTCGTTAGTGAGCGGAAGGTAGTCATCAACAAACATTTTTTTACGATCTTGGCTTAGGTTTTGTAATCCATAAAATTTAAATACAGCAAGTGAAGCGACAATAATAAAAAGCAGATGAACCGTCGATTTATTTTCAACTACTGAGTAACGTTAATGCGTTTTCCTAGAGGCACGTACTTTGTTCGTTTTTGCTAACATTGAAAGAATGATGTGTTCTAATTTAGATGGACGTTAAATATAAAAATTGAAGTAAAATCTTGAAAATGATATAATCATAGATAATTTAAGTACAGAAGGGTACCTATATGATGAAAAATTCAAGATTAAAATTTACATTTTTATAGTCAAAATATAGAGGAATTATGGGTATCTCATGCGGAAAGAAAGACTATATGTCAACAAACCCTCAGTGTAAGTAATATAACAAATCGAATGAGGCTACTAGTCAAATGAGTGACAACATTTCCGGACCTGTAGAAGGTCCCATTAAGAGGCATACCCATGGTGAGAGATCCGTCTCAGAAATTTCTTTGTAAGGAATGCAAAAGTCACCCCCCCCCCCCCCCAATTTCCACGTCACTATGTGCATAAATTTTCTCAAATCGCAAAAGTCTATTTGCACTTACTTTAATACTTCCGTCAGGATGTGGCGTTAATTATCCAGGCATTGATCTATAAGGCACATTAGTAGTTGACTAAGGACTGATAATGATTGAGACAATGATGGCTTGGATGTGTTACATTGAAATGATAATGACTTGGAAATGAGGGTCTCAATTACTTAACAACAACGAGGGCCACCTGTGTATCCATGCTTCGTTCCTTTCATAGGTCGTCTGGTTTCGGATGTGCCATTTTCGAAGCTCGAAACGAGAAAGGTCAAGATTGTTCGCAGAGGCTTTGAAGAACGGATGTCCAATTCATGGGCAGCTCAGCGAAGCTAATGAGGTAGAGGGCGTGTAACGCTCACCATACGCCTATGTTCTGTATACATCTGCCACACTGTTTTCAAGAAAATGAAGTATATCGGCTGTTTAAAAATGGTTCAAATGGCTCTGAGCACTATGGGACCTAACTTCTGATGTCATCAGTCCCCTAGAACTTAGAACTACTTAAACCTAACTAACCTAAGGACAGCACACACATCCATGCCCGAGACAGGATTCGGACCTGCGACCGTAGCGGTTGCGCGGTTCCAAACTGTAGCACCTAGAACCGCTCGGCCATAGAAGATAACAATGAAGGTAGGAAGAAAAACATGCTGCTTCAAAATAATCTATTACTTATTTTGCTTAATTACTTTCTTTAAAAAATATGTTTCTTGCTTTTACCATTATTCAACAAATACTTGCCACTGATCAACAGTTTCACAACATTTTTACAGTATATGTGTAAGTTAAGAGAAATAGATAATTCTTTTTCTATCAAATTCAGAGCCACTTCATTTAATTTTTGCAGCACTTAATATTCATCATAGAAAAAACACTCTGCGTTGTTGAAGTGTTGGGCATAGCCAACAGAGTTAAAATTAATTTATACAAATTTGTAAAATCATCATTTGTCTTATTAAACACTTGTTCCCATGTTTGTGAAATGGGTAATTCTGACGAACCTTCAGAAATATATATTTTATCATGTCAGTTGTAAATAAGTCGATTTCTCCATAAAGATCATGTTTACATTTACTTTTAGCAGGTTCACATTTTCAGCTACGTTAGCAAAATTTTGAACTCCAACACCGCCTTTAAAATCTGTATTATTGGTGTCACTAAAATCTAGCTATTTATTTTGCGCACTACAAAACTTTATCAACAAATAATAATAATAATTGTAAATTTTACTAGATAATTTAGGTGTAGACAACATTTAATTCTTTTCCCTGTTTCATATCCAACAAAGAGATCTTGCTTTAGTCCATTTGTAAGCTTATCCATGATATTAAACACACATTAAACTGTTTTACGATTGCTCTCCAGATGCTTTAGTATCACTAAGAAAATTTAAAATATGACTAGAAACGCGCTAGTATATTTGAGTCAAGTCACAGCCAATGTTCATCATCACTAAATCTTGCAAAATCATTGGACAGTTTTAAATTAATGACATATGAAGCCAAAATATTAAGGAAGATTTGTGAAAATTATAAGGTTTCTTCATTTTAAAATCAAATCCAAGACCCACTAGTAGATACCCAAAGCCTACAGTAACTCAGCAAATCCCAAAGAATAAAAGCAGTAATAAGCAAAAATATACAGGCACATCATAAACATACACTGTGACACTCAATGTAAATAAAAGCAGAGAGCCGCATAAAACTACACTATACAGAGGTACTTAATAAACTGGAACTGCAAGTATAGTTAATGGAGCCCATGGCTCTGCTCCATTACGTATTACTGAGGAATCAGAATTGCCGTATTGCCTAATTCAATTTAAAAAAAAAATTCAAGCTCACACAGGCCGATTGTGTAGACACCACATAATACATTCCTCTTCTTCCTATAAATACAATACTGGCCATACAAATGGTGGACTTACAACATACATCAGATCCAGCAGAGAGCAGCATGCAAAACAGGTACTCACACAACTCAAAGCCACTACCAGTTCGCACACTCCATTTAGTGCTCAGGACAGACTCCTTAGTGGAACCACACTGGACGTTCCATATTTGGATCCATCAAACACCATACTCACACTGCTAACTGCCCGCCTATATAACTGCTCCACAACACCCTGCCATCTGGTGCCAAACTTCCTTCTCTATGGTACCCAGCGTTTTGTTCTTCCATCACAGGTGACTTCACACCTTGTGCTTCGAATGTCGTTGACATAGTGGGGCTCCTGCTGACAGCGCCCTGAAACTGTAGAGCTGGTGCTCCTACACCTCTATTCACACAACTTTTCAAATTGCAGTCGACATGTGACATCGTGTGACGGCAATAGATCAGTTCCGTTGTTCCCTGAATTTATCAATTATCTATCTCTAAAAGATAAAAGAGAAAGCTACCTTGTCCCGCATAGTGTTTCACTACAAGAAAGACTCCATCCACTCCTTCTATAATTTTCTTCAATTCTGCTTTTATACAGTAGAGTAGGGAAAGGAGAACAAATTTTCAAAATTACAGTCATATGATAGAAATCTCATGGCACGTCTATCAAGTTATGCACTATTCGTGCGTGAAAGTTTTCATTAGTCAAATGTAGAATGATTGACTCCAGTATCAACATTTGTGTTGTCAAGATAGCAGAGATACACTACGAAGATGTAATTTGCGTTTTACCACTGAGTTTATACTCCCCAAAACACGCCATCAGCAGACTCATCACGATCTTCGTAAAAATCAATTAACTTATTTTGAATGCCATTTATAGCGTAAAATATTGTACCAATAATGAAAAACGTTTTATTTTTTCTTATTAGGAGCATCAGTTTCGAAGCAGTAAAATAAACTGTATGTATTTAGATCATCTACTGTATTTTGAACAGTGTACAGCCCCAACACCTCAGTAACCAGAACCTCCACTTTTGTTCTAGCCTAGTCTGAAGCTGTACTTGAATTAACGTAAATAATTTTATTCAATTTTACAATAAATTTAATAATGTCGTAGGCAAGATATTATTTTCTGTGTGATATGTCTAGTTCCGATGCAGCACTATTTTCTTGATCACTGCAAATTGAACTTTTAGATGTGGAAGCACAAATAGAGTCCAGAAATTTCTCCAGCAGTGCTGACTTTTTTTTCATTTCTGATTTAAATTCATGGTGTTTTGTTTCAAGCTGCTTCTTAATCTGAAAACAACGTTAATAAACCCTTCACTTCACTCATCACGAACCACCAATTCAACGAACCATCACAATCATATCAAAACCTGCGCACTCATATACACAAGGCTTACATGTACGAAAGATCAAAAGATTATTCTCCTCGCCTCTCCTGTTTCAGCCGAAGAAATTGAAAATGCAACTCTGCGTGGTTTGCATTTTCCACTATATTCATTTCGTGGATCATTATTTAATCAAGCAGCATGTTCGAGTTCCGGTTGACTTTCTACTTGTGCAATCGTTTTGTCTTCTCTACTGTAGCCGGCCGAAGTGGCCGTGCGGTTAAAGGCGCTGCAGTCTGGAACCGCAAGACCGCTACGGTCGCAGGTTCGAATCCTGCCTCGGGCATGGATGTTTGTGATGTCCTTAGTTAGGTTTAACTAGTTCTAAGTTCTAGGGGACTAATGACCTCAGCAGTTGAGTCCCATAGTGCTCAGAGCCATTTGAACCATTTTTTTTCTCTACTGTAATATCAACATTATAGCGCATTTTGAGTGCAGTATATTTACTATGTATTTTTTCCACTTCACGAGGAGGATTACGTTTTTTATGTGAACACGGAATACTCGGGTTACTAAAGTTACCTTTACACATTTTTCACTATTACAGAAAGCTGCGAAACTGAGAAATTGATTATGGAAATCAGTTTGCGTCACAAAAAGGAAAAAAAGATACACACAACATAAGGCTTTTCCTTTACGTCAGTAGTGTCACTGATTTGAGTCATCGAGAATGGAAGCCGTCGTGCCGTAAAGACCAAAAAATTTACTAGTGTCGATATCTAACGAGCAGTTCTTTCGAAGCTCTCGGCTAATCGGCTAACTTTTCATGAAATAGTAATCCCCAGAGAGATGTTTACTTACCTCCCCAGTGTAGTAAATTCAAATGCGGCACCTGACAGTTTCAAAAAACAAGAAATTAACGGGTCCAAACTCTTTCTCGATTTAAACTCTGACAAAGACTTTGACAAAGACTATACTGAAATTTGACAGTTGACTATGTCCAAAAAGTAGTACTAGGTCATGCTTGCGTAGCTAAACTGATCTGTTCTGCGTCAAATTACGAACGTCTTTCATGTTTTTTAATGATTTACCAAAAATAAAATTTAGAAAAATTTAAACTGTGTGCAGAGAGCCGAATAAAACTACACTATACAGATGTACCTGATGCACAGGAATTTCAACTTTAGGTTGTTATCAAAAACTATAGAGAACACTTGCCTGACATAACGTGTCATACATTATTATAAAGTATGGGTGGGAACCCTGGTTCATCCGCCGTTGCAGCTTCTGAACACTATAGACTGCTTCAGGACACACATACTCCATAATGTGGAGATAACCCGTGAACAGACTTCCGCAGTTCCTAAAAAACGTAATTGGAGGACGCTATTGTTAGGAATGTGAAACGAAGGTTTCACTACATTGATAATAAATTTTACCAATTTTACTCAGTTCAATAAAAAACCTCGTCATATCTCAAAATAGTAAACACCTCAGACAGTAATTCACCTACAGCTATTCCCTTAACCCTGGATCACTACAAACCTGAAAAAAGTACTCTGAAGCGCCAAAGAAACTGGTTTAGGCATGCGTGAGCCGCGGCGACATTGCGTTATGAAACTATTCTCTAAGGCGCCACTGGCTCAGATGAAGTATCGACTATCTCTCTTGCAACCCCATTGCCAATATCTATGAGGAAGAGTTGGTAGCTGTGGGTAGTACCCTCAGAAGGTCTTTGATTGCCGATATATATACGGAGTTCGCTTACCCGAGAGAGAGAGGCGCGATAAGAGACTAATCTGTTTAACCTTTAAGCGCAGGTACGTATATTAAATCCAAACCTTTCGACTTACAGCTTTCAAATTAAAAGTTGCATCATCGGTTTTGAGTAACTGAATCACTCTTGACATCAATGGTGCTTACATAGTTTTCATGTGCTGCAGAATGGCATTTAATCAGACAGACTGTGACCAGCACGGTAGTAAACACCGCTGTTTCACCCGATAACGGGCGGGCTGCAGGTCCGCTCGTCTTGCAATCATTGTCATATTGTTTACTGTTTTGATTTCTTTTGCCAAAGCTTACACAACTTAAGGTTTAAGGCCACAAGAATTTTGCAAATTTATTCATTTTGTTAAATAAGCAGGTTGTGTGAAAATAAAGTTCTATTGGTGGGTCCTCCCTTCCATGTTTTATCTTAATTCCAGTAAGTATCACGTGTCTTTGGTAGCAGAGCGTGGTTTTCGATTCGTTAGCGGGGGTTTGTCACAAGTTTCATTTCACGCAACCTGCTTCAGTTTAAAATTTGTACTTTTTGCTGTTGGGACATGGTCTAATTATTCTCCTTTGTCCACAGCCGTACCATGGGTCCCCGTCAGTGTCCCAGTATTTCGTACCTGAAGCGGGATCAGGTCGAGTATGAACTAAGCATTAGGCAACAAAATGGTCACGATATAGTGGGGGAGCTGGCAGCCAGGCTACGGACAGCGTTGTCGACACCACTCTTCGTTTCCGTCAGTACGGCTGGCGAGGTGGGCCAGAATTTACAGACTATTATGGTAGCATTGAATCAGTAACAAGAAAATCTCTCCTTTCTCCAAAATAAGAAATCAACCGTGAGGCAGGTGAAGCGTATTCATGCGCAATCACTCCACCAGGGCAAGAGAGTAAAGGATATTAAACTTCTAGAACCGATCCCTGACCTATCTTCAGGCCGAATACCTTCCAAGACATTAGTCTACGTAGTGCAGATACTGCCTCACTAACCCGCTCAAAGAGCGGTTCGTGGGAGTCCTGCACGCACCAGTAATATATACACTCTAGCTCTTTGCACATACGGTCTGATAACTAACCCTCCACGACCGATTGCCTCAGTTGCCCGACCGTCTTATCCTGCTGTAAGGTTTAGGATAGCAGATTACTTAATCTACCGCGTGCTAACGGGTAGAGTGCGGTAAGTACTACGTGATGGGGGATCCTTAATGCGTCATCATAGACTCAAACTTAACTAGCAGCCACAATACTAGTTGTATATTTTCTAAGGTTTCAATTAACAATTCCCGAATAATATTAAAGAGACACATCATCAGCTTAGGGAGGCGGGTAAAATATTCCTCAGACCGATCACTTGGACCTCGGGCAACGGATCCACATTCGGCTATTGGATTCCCAGAAACGCATTCTATATTGTTTGTATCAGCCCCACTTTCTAAATCTAAAGCTGCAGTTTGAATTTGCAAAACTGGAGCCGTGAATTTTCCATTTGGCCGTCGATGTGGTAGCATGGCCGTGATTTCACCATGATTTTTTGCGTTTATGACTCTCGTAATGAACCCATTTTTCAACCCTGGTGACAATACGAAGCAGAAATCCCTTCCGTTTTTGCCTCTGAAGCAACTGTTCGCAAACACACAAATGTCGTGCAACGTCCCTTGGTTTCAGTTCACACGGGACCCAAGTTCCTTCTTTATGAATCATGCCCATAGCCTAGAGACGCTTTGAAATGGCTTTCTGTGTCACTTCCACTAATCGTGTCAATTCTTCTTGAGTTTGACGTGACTCTTCACTCAGCAATGTCTCCCATTCTGCATCTTCCAAAAGATTCTCTCTTACACCACTACGCCGGTCTACGACCTTAAAATCATCGTTCTTGAAGCGTTGAACCACTCACGTTCTTTCACTAATAGCGTCCTTACCATACATACTTGAGAGCATTCGATAAGCCGGCCTGTGTGGCCGTGCAGTTCTAGGCGCCTCAGTCCGGAACCGCGTGACCGCTACGGTCGCAGGTTCGAATCCTGTCTCGGGCATGGATGTGTGTGATGTCCTTAGGTTAATTAGGTTTATGTAGTTCTAAGTTCTAGGGGACTGATGACCACAAATGTTAAGTCCCATAGTGCTCAGGGCCAATTGAACCATTTGTAGCATTCGATGAGACTCAGCCTTTGTTTTCTTCATATTCAAACTGAAACATTAACACCTCCCCCAAATGACGAGATTTTGGCTCCTAAACTGACATTTTCAATCAAGAACCACTTTATGATGCAGACATAAATCGACTAATGTTTGAATGAAGTTTTGTTGACCAAGGTCCAAGCTAACTGCCTGACGTCTGCGATCTGTTTCTTTCGACCCGGGAAAGGCGAAGCTCATAAGGGTTCTTAGCCCGGGGGAGACTTGTTCAGGTTTGAGAGGGGGAGGTGGAGCTGTGGCGCCATTGAGTAGTAGACTGCTCTGTCTGGCACCACTGGCTCAAATGTAGTATCGACTATCCCACTATCGACGGTCCCATCGCCAATATCTGTGAGGAAGAGTTGGTATCTGTGGGTGGAGCCCTTAGGAGGTCTTTGCTTGCCTATTTATATACTGGGTTCGCTCGACCGACTGAGAGGTACGTAGTTTGTGGATTGGTGGTAGCGTCGCGACAAGAGATAGTACCGTGACAATCTTCGAGGACTTGTAGGGAGAGTGAGTAACAATGTTTTGAGTAGGAACCCATGTTTCGAAACATACCGTTTCCGTGCTCCAGCCGTTTGAAAACAGGTTTGCTAGGTAGGTATGTAATCGGGTGGTCGTGGTGTGAGATGGTTACGTCAGATCAGCTGATTTAACATCTATCCTACCTGTCTCACATGGTTCGAGCCTCATTCGCGTGTCTGTGAGTGTTAGAGTTACATGGTTGAGTATGCGTTTGCAGAATACACCGACGGGATGCTTCTGAATGGCGAAACTCACGCTATGAAAGAGCTGTTGGTCGTCCTTATCAAGATCATTATCCGTTACGCCCGACTCCATTACATACCCTTTTCGCGTTATTTATCCAATGTCTTCGAGAAAGGGCACCTTCACCATCAGCAGGCGTGACTTTGGTGCTCCATGGAGACTCCGCACACCCGAACTCGAAGAAGCCGTACCGCATCACGTTGAAGAGAACGCGTTATCGAGTGCACGAGCAATATTTTTGGCTAATAATGAGTGGAATTGTAAAACAAATAATATATCGGGTCACGCTTACTCAACTACCTGTAAAAGTGGCCACGTTATCGACATGTTTTTAATTAGTTGTAGTACGGAAACGAAACATTCCCGGAAGTGGGTTCCAATTCAAAATATTATCTCCCCACTCCCCTCTAGAATTGCTGGTTTGTAGCTAGAATTTCCAAACACCCTGAGTATTTTCTGATTTGTGCTGATGAATTACCTCGAAATCTGTTTATGTTGTGACTTGACATATGTAGATTTCCCATACTGACCATCATAAACCCTAGCAATATCAACGAACATTCTATAACGCCCGTTACCAATAGAGGGAGGATAGTGGCACGTAATTTACGTTCTCCAAAAAACTTCGTTAATTGTTGTTTATTTATAACAACAATATAACTTTCAAAGAGAGAACGATGGGTTAGTAGGGTTCAGAATATGAAAATATCTCTCAGCTCACACTTAGCAATATCAACACACTTTCGGTAACATGTCCTACCTACGATTTCGTTCATTGCTCATTGCTGTTGGCTTTTATTCACAACATACTTTTAAAAGAGATACTGACGTGAAACTAAGGTCCTGAACCTGATACTGTTGAATATGACATTCATTGGGCAAAGAGGCATAAATTTTTGTGTTACATTCCAATGAAGAATGTGAAACATTTATGAAATCTGATTAACGAATTCATAAAAGACATAGAATATGTTTTCCAAATTTCAAACACTAAATTACCATCTATGTTACAATATTTTCAAAGTTGTCCATAAAGTTCAACTGCTTCAAATGGCTCTGAGCACTATGGGAGTTAACATCTATGGTCATCGGTCCCCTAGAACTTAGAACTACTTAAACCTAACTAACCTAAGGACATCACACAACACCCAGTCATCACGAGGCAGAGAAAATCTCTGACCCCGCCGGGAATCGAACCCGGGAACCCGGGCGCGGGAAGCGAGAACGCTACCGCACGACCACGAGCTGCGGACTGGCCATAAAGTACGCCCTCCCTGGTACCACATGGATTAATTACCCCAGCAATAGCCGGCCGGAGTGGCTGAGCGGTTCTAGGCGCTACAGTCTGGAACCGCGCGACCGCTACGGTCGCAGGTTCGAATCCTGCCGCGGGCATGGATGTGTGTGATGTCCTTAGTTTAGTTAGGTTTAAGTCGTTCTGAGTTCTAGAGGACTGATGACCACAGTAGTTAAGTCCCGTAGTGCTCAGAGCCAGCTGGACATAGAATATGTTTTCCAAATTTCAAACACTAAATTACCATCTATGTTACAATATTTTCAAAGTTGTCCATAAAGTTCAACTGGTTCAAATGGCTCTGAGCACTATGGTTGTTAACATCTATGGTCATCAGTCCCCTAGAACTTAGAACTACTTAAACCTAACTAATCTAAGGACATCACACAACACCCAGTCATCACGAGGCAGAGAAATAGATTTCGTGTACAGGCAGGTCTGCATTATCCTTAATATTGTGCATCTAAATTTCTATTACTTTTACAATATTCTTCAGCATCAGTTATGAGAGATATTCCCTCTTTGATGATGAGATCGGCTCAACGTTTCAGTAAATGAGTAGTAAGACGTAATCAATATTAATCGGTTAATCACGTTCCTGCAGAGTCTCGTTGGACCTGAAAAGGACAACGTGTGCATTTGTTTAACTGCATATCCTCTGCTGCTGGATAGCAGCCTGCATTTGAAAGCATTAACCAGTACCGGTGAGGCGGCTTTGCGTGCCTCCGAGATGTGGATAGCCGTTCCGTAGGTGCAACCACAACGGAGGGGTATGTGCTGAGAGGTCAGACAAACGTGTGGTTCCTGAAGAGGGCAGCAGCCTTTTCAGTAGTCGCAGGGGCAGCAGTTTGCATAGTTAACGGAACTGGCCTTATAACATCAACCAGAACAGCGTTGCTATGCTGGTACTGCGAACGGCTGAAAGCAAGGGGAAACTATAGCTGTAATTTTTCCCGAGAGCATACAGCTATACTGTATTGTTAAATGATGATTGCGGAGGTAATATAGTCCCCCATTCGGATCTCCGAGCGGGGACTACTAGGGAGGACGTCGTTATCAGGAGAAGTAAAACTAACGTTCTACGGTTCGGAGCGTGGAATGTCAGATCCCTTAATCGGGCAGGTAGGTTAAAAAATTGGAAAAGGGAAATGGATAGGTTAAAGTTAGATACAGTGGGAATTAGTGAAGTTCGGTGGCAGGAGGAACAGCACCTCTGGTCTGGTGAATACAGTGTTATGAATACAAAATAAAATTGAGGTAATGTTTAATAAAGAATAAAACAAATAGGAGTGCAGATAAGCTATTATGAACAGCATAGTGAACGCATTATTGAAGGCAAGATAGACACTAATCCCACCCCTACCACCACCAAGTTTATATGCCAACTAGCTCCCCACGTAATGAAGAAATACAAGAACTATATGATAAGATGAATGAATTTGTCCAAATAATTAAGAGAGACAAAAATTTAATAGTCAAGGGGACTGGATTTGGATATTAGTAAAAGGCCGAGAAGGAGAAGGAATATGGACTGGAGGTAAGGAATGAAATAGGAAGCCGCCTAGTAGAATTTTGCAGAGGAAAATCATATTAACACTTCGTTTTAGAATCATGAAAGAAGGCTGTATACGTGGAAGAGGCCTGTAGGCATCAGAAGGTTTCAGATTGATTATATTGCAGTATAATGATAAGACAGAGATCTAGCAACCAGGTCTTAAATTGTAAGAAATTTCCAATGGCAGATTCTCTCTGTCCACATTTTGTTGATTATGAACTATAGGTCAAAAATGAAGAAACTTCAGAAAGATGGGAATTTGAGGAGCTGGGACCTGGATAAACTGAAAGAACCAGAGGTCGTTCAGAGCTTCAGGGAGAGCATTAGGGAACGATTGACAAGAATGGGGGAAAGAAATACAGTAGAAGAAGAATGGGTAGCTTTGACAGACGAAATAGTGAATTTAGCAGAGGATCAAGTAGGTAAAAAAACGAGGGCTAAAAGAAATCCTTAGGTAACAGAAGAGATACTGAATTTAAATGATGAAAGAAGAAAATATAAAAACGTAGCAAATAAAGCAGCCGAAAAGGAACACAAACGTCTCAAACATGAAATCGACAGGAAGTGCAAAATGGCCAAGCGGGAATGGCTAGAGGACAAGTTTAAGGATGAGAAAGCATATATCACTAGCGGTAAGATGGATACCGCCTACAGAAAAATTAAAGAGTCCTTTGGAGAAAAGTAAAATTAAAAAAAAAAAAAACATTGTGTTCTGCCTTACGGCAGGTCTTGTCACGGGTGAAGCCTCGTCAGAGAGGTCCACCGCATGAGCGTCTGGGGAAGTGACTCCAGCGGTGGTTACCCAGCCGGTAATCGAACCCGGCCCTCCTGGCGTGACAGACCGCCGCGCTGACCACTCAGCTATCGAGACGGACATTGGAGAAAATAGAACCACCTAAATCAATAACAAGAGCTCAGATGGTACCAGTCCTAAGCAAAGAAGGGAAGGCCGAAAGATGGCAGGGGTATATATATAGAGTCTGCACAAGGGTGATGTACTTAACGGCAATATTACGGAAATGAAGAGGACATAGGTGAAGATGAGATAGGAGGTGTGATACTGCGTGAAGAATTTGACAGAGCACTGAAAGACCGAAGTAGAAACAAGGCTCCGTGAGTAGACAAAATTCCGTTACAACTACTGAAAGCCTTGGGAGAGCCAGCCATGTCCAAGTTCTTCCATCTGGTGGGCAAGATGTATGAGACAGGTGAAATCCCCTCAGACTTCAAGCAGAATATAATAATTCCGACTCCAAAGAAAGCACCTCGTTGTCGACGGGACGTTAAACACTAACCACCACCACCAATCCAAAGAAAGCAAGGCCTGAAATGTGTGAGAATTACCGAACTTAGAGTTCAATAAGTCACGGTGGCAAAATACTAGCACGAGTTCTTTACAGACGAATCGAAAAACTGGTAGAAGCCGACCTCGGGGACGATAGGTTCGGATTCCGTAGAAAAGCGTGAACACGCGAGTCAATATTGACTCTACGACTTATCTTAGAAGCTAGGTTAAGGAAAGGCAAATCTACATTTATCGCATTTGTAGACAGTGACAGTATCAGTGAAAGTGACAGTGCTGACTGCAATACTCGTTTTCAAATTCTGAAGATTAGTGGTAAAATATATGGAGTGAAATGCTATGTACAATTTGTACAGAAACAAAATGGCAGTTATAGGAGTCGAGGGGCACGAAAGGGAAGCAACGGTTGAGAACGGTGTCAGGGATTTAGCCTATCTCCGGTATTATTCGATCTGTATATTGAACAAGCAGTAAAGGAAACCAAATAAAACTTTGGAATAGGAATTAAACTCCAGGGAGACGAAATAAAAACCTTGAGGTTTGCCGGCGACATTGTAATTCTGTCAGAGACAGCAAACGACTTGTAAGAACAATTGAACGGAATGGATAGTGTCTTAAAAGGAAGATATAAGACGAACATCAACAAAAGCCAAACGAGGGTAGTGGAACGTAGTCGAATTAAATCAGCTGCTGCTGAGGGAATTGGATTAGGAAATGAGGCACTTAAATTGGGAGATGAGTTGTGCTTTTTTGGGCAGCAAAGTAACATGAGGACAGTCGAAGTAGAGAGTATATAAAATGTATACTGGCGATCGTAAGGTAAACGTTTCTGAAGAAACCAATTTGTTAAATTCGAGCATAGATTTAAGTGTCAGGAAGTGTTTTCTGAAAATATGTGTGTGAAGTGTAACCATTAATGGAGGTGAAACATGAACGATAAACAGTTTAGACAAGAAGATAAATGGTTCAAATGGCTCTGAGCACTATGGGACTCAACTGCTGTGGTTATCAGTCCCCTAGAACTTAGAACTACTTAAACCTAACTAACCTAAGGACATCACACACATCCATGCCCGAGGCAGGATTCGAACCTGCGACCGTAGCAGTCGCACGGTTCCGGACTGCGCGCCTAGAACCGCGAGACCACCGCGGCCGGCGACAAGAAGAGAATAGAAGCTTTCTAAATGTGGTGCTAAAGAAGAATGCTGAAGATTCGATGGGTAGATCACGTAACTAATGATAAGGTACTGAAGAGAATTGTGCAGAAGAGGAATTTGTGGCACAACTTGACAAGAAGAAGGGATCGGTTAACAGGACACGTTCTTAGGCATCAAGTGATCACAAATTTAGTACTGCAGGGAAGTGTGGCGGGTAAAAATCGTAGAGGGACACCAAGAGATGAATGTACTAAGCAGATTCAGAAAGATGTAAGTTGCAGTAGCTATTCGGATATGAGGAGGCTTGCACAGGACAGCTTGGAGAGCTGCATCAAACCGGTCTTTCAACTGAAGACCACAACAAAAACACAGACAATATTACGCAATTGGCCGATTGCTTTTTCATCACCCTGCATGGAAGCTTCTTCCATGCCCCAAGTTTATAACTGTTGTAGTGAAATACGACGTTGGCAGAACGTTCATAGTCAGAAGGTCACTTTAAGGTAACAGCCAGTAGTATTACTTTATCAATGATTACGGATGTATACGCTGATAAAGTAAAGGGTAGTGTAAAGTTACAAACGCCCCCAGTCTTCACGAATTTTTTCCAGGTTTGTGAACGGCCAGAACACTTGCTACAGTAAATTCTTGTTCAAGGTGACAACTGCGATATTGCACAATTTTGTATAGACAGAAAGTTCAAGTGATAGCGGTGAAAATCAAGCTAAAGGGAACACCTTCAGTCTGAAATAGCGACTCAAGTACTAAGGACCACAAGCAGAACGCTAAGCCTGTTTACCAGGATATCTAAATAGTTTTTCTTACCAGTCGGGATCCTCAGGCCCCGAGTTGTTTAAATTGACATAGATTAACCCTATTTTGGCTACTTATGACGTGAACGACTTGTAAATTAAAATACATTTAAAATAATTTTATTTATTTAAAGCTTACATTTTAAAAATCACAATTTTTATACAATTGCTGGTGACTTTTATCCTTACTACTTATTTGCAGTAGCAGATTGTTCCGAGCATACCGGTTTGGTGCACTTATAACATGTAATTTGTCTTTTTCTATCTTTCTTCCCTACACAATATATCCGTCTCCTTTTCATAGATGGTGGTTTCATTGTCCTTCCTGTACCTGGTGCTACTAATTAATCCATTGACTACTTTCCAACGTTAAATGCTTTCCCAAATTGATGACGAAAGTCGGATGTCTCATTATTTTGTTTGTAGCCAGTATCTTCCAAATTATGTTTACATTTATTACACTTACATCGATCATGTTGAAGGAAACCACCTATGGCCAGCGTGTTGTTTTTCTCTTCTCACCGTAGCATTGCGCCTTCTGCTCCATGGTGTCAACGCCACCCTTTGAGGTATTTTATGTCATTACAACTTCAGGATTCTTTACTTGTGATTATAACAAACATGAAGACAGGTAAGCATGGTAACAACTTTGGTTATCTTAGCAACGTAAGAGGCTATATCACATCTGGTTGAAAACCAAATAATGTGTGTTTCACCTTTCTTAGGTGTAATAAAATTGGCATGCAGTTCACCTTTGTTGTTTCGGATAGTACCTACAGCAAATAATGTGCTAAATCCAGAGATGTCACCGGCCTTTGTGACCGAGCGGTTCTAGGCGCTTCAGTCCGGAACCGCGCGACCGCCACGGTCGTAGGTTCGAATCCTGCCTCGAACATGGATGCGTGTGATGTCCTTAGGTTAGTTAGGTTTAAGTAGTTCTAAGGTCTAGGGGACTGATGACCTAAGATGTTCACTCCCATAGTGTTCAAAATGTTCAAAAGTGTGTGAAATCTTATGGGACTTAATTGCTAAGGTTATCAGTCCCTAAGCTTACACACTAGTTAATCTAAATTATCCTAAGGCCCAACACACACACCCATGCCCGAGGGAGGTAAGTCCCTTAGTGCTCAGGGCCATTTGAACAAGAATGTCAAAAGGAGCGGACGAGCAGATAGAGGTTCAGGGTACTATCTTGCCCTTGGCATGAGAAACTGCCCCTAAAAGTGGAAGAATCAGCAATGATCAACGGCATGAGGGTGCAGAAGGCAATGGAAAACACTGTATGAAAGACTCGTAACATGTGTCCACAGGAAAAATGGCCTGTAATTGGAGAAGTGTCATCATGATCTCTCAACTGGCAAAAGATACGGGAATAGTCCCCCATTCGGAAACCCCGGAGGGGAATGCCAAGAGAGAGGTGACCATGAGCAAAATATCGAATAACCGACAAAATAAAAACAGTCTATGAGTCGAGGTGTGGACTGACCGAAGTTTTAACATGATAGGCAAACTAGAAAATCTGGATATAGTGGGGGTCAGTAAAGTGAAATGGAAATAAGATAAGGGTATCCGGTCAGATGAGTATAGGGTGACATCAACAGCAGCAGGCAACGATATAACACAAGTTGGAGTCGTTATGAATGGAAAGGTACGGAAGACTGTGTTAGTGTGAACAGTTCAGGACAAGGTTGTTCGCATGACAATCGACAGCAAACTAACACCAACAACGATACTTCAGGTGTACATGCCGAAGTCGCAAGCTGATGATGAACAGCTAGGGAAAGTATATGAGGACATTGAACGGGCAACGCAGGACGCAAAGGGAGATCTAGTAGTAATAGATCACTGGAACGCGATAGTAGGGAAGGAATGGAAGACAGAGTTACGCGACATTTTGGGCTTAGCAGTTGGAATGAGAGACGAGAGAGACTAATTGAATTCTATAATAAATATCAGCTAGTGATGGAGGATACCCTGTTCAAGAATCACAATAAGAGGAGTTATACTTGGAAAAGACCGGGAGGTAAAGATATCAGTTAGAGAACATCCTGGTCAGATAGAAATTCTGAAATCAGATACTGGTTTGTATGGCTTACCCAAGATCAGATATACAGATCACAATGCACTAGTAGTGAAGAGTAGGCTGACGTTTAAGAGAAAATGTTGAAATGTGTGTGAATTCCTAAGGGACCAAACTGCTAAGGTCATCGGTCCCTAGACTTACACACTACTTAAACTAACTTAAACTAACTTATGCTAAGAACAACACACACAACCATTCCGAGGGAGGACTCGAAGCTTCGGCGAGAGGGACTGCGTAGTCCGTAACAGGACGCCTCAAACCACGCAGCTGCTGCGCGCGACAAGTTTAAGAGATTAGCCAGGAAGAATCATTACGCAAAGAAGTGGGATACGGAAGTACTAACAAGGGAACCTCCCCATCGCACCCTCCTCACATTTAGTTATAAGTTGGCACAGTGGATAGGCCTTGAAAAACTGAACACAGATCAATCGAGAAAACAGGAAGAAGTTGTGTGGAACTATGAAAAAAATAGTAAAATATACAAACTGAGTAGTCCATGCGACGATAGGCAACATCAAGGAAAATGGGAGTCAAGGAGCGCCGTGGTTCCGTGGTTAGCGAGAGTAGCTACGGAACGAGAGGTCCTCGGTTCAATTCTTCCCTCGAGTGAAAAGTTTATTTTTTTATTTTCAGTTTATGTGACAAACTCTTATGTTATTATCACTTTTTGGGAGTGATTATCACATCCACAAGAAAACCTAAATCGGGCAAGGTAGAAAAATCGTTTTACCCATTCGCCAAGTGTACAACTTAGGTGGGTCGACAAGATATTCCTGTCATGTGACGCACATGCCGTCACCAGTGTCGTATAGAATATATCAGACGTGTTTTCCCGTGGAGGAATCGGTTGACCTATGACCTTGCGGTCAAATGTTTTCGGTTCCCATTGGAGAGGCACGTCCTTTCGTCTACTAATCGCACGGTTTTGCGGTGCGGTCCCAAAGCACAGACACTAAACTTATTGCAGTGAACAGAGACGTCAATGACCGAACGGACAGAGCATAACTTTGCGAAAATAAAGAAAGTAAAATTTTCAGTCGAGGGAAGACTTGAACCAAGGACCTCTCGTTCCGTAGCAAGTCACATTTACCACTGGACCACACCGCTCCTGAACTCACGTTCTCCTTGATGTTGCCTATCTTCGGCATGGACTACTCAGTTTGTATATTTTACTAATTTTTTTCACGGTTCCACACAACTTCTTCCTGTTTTCTCGATTGATCTGTGTTCAGTTTTTCAAGGCCTATCCACTGTGCTAACTTATAACTAAATCTGAGGGGGGTGCGATGGGGAGGTTCCCTTGTAAGGAATGGAGAGATACGCTTGAAGTTCTCTAAGGGTATAGATACACCAATAAGGAATATCTCAATAAGCAGTTCGGTAAAAGATGAATGGACATCTTTAAAAAGGACGCTCACAGAAGATGGAAAGAAAAATGTAGGTACAAAGGTGTAATTACGAAGAAACCATAACTAACAGACGAAATACTTCAGTTGATTGATGAAAAATGAAGTACAAAAATGTTCAGGGAAATTCAGAAAGACATACATAAACGTCGCTGCAAAATGAAACAAATAGAAAGTGCAGGGATGGTAAGACGAATCGCTAGCATGAAAAATGTGAAGAAATCGAGAAACAAAAGATTCGCGGAAGTACTGACTTAGCATATGAGAATGTCAAAACAAGCTTCGGAGAAATTAAAGCAAGGGAGGTAACATTAACAGTGTAGTAGTAATTCGACTGTTAAATGCACAGGAGAGAGCGTTGGTAGAAAGTGTACACTGAAGGCCCCTATGAGAGGGCAGATATGTGTGATGTGAGGAAGAAACAGGAGTCGATTTAGAAGAGACAGAGCATCCAATATTAGAATCATAATTGAAAAGAGCTTTGGAAGACGTAAGATCAAATAAGGAGACGAGGAATTTTATAACGAAACGACTATCCACACAATTCCGAAGACAGCAAGAGCTAACAATAATAATATACAGAAGAATGGAAAATCAAATTGAGGATCTGTTAGATGACGATCAGTTTGGTTTTGGGAATGGTAAAGAAAACAGATGCAATTCTGACTTTGCGGTTGGTAATAGAAACAAGAGTAAAGAAAACCGAAGACACCTTAATAGGATTTATTGATCTGGAACAGGCTTTCGGCAATGGCAAATGGTACTACGTATTCGAAATTCTGAGGAAAATTGGGGTAAGCTGTAGAGAGAGACATGTAATATACAACATGTACAAGAGCCATGAGGGTATAATAAGAGTGGAAGACCAGGAACGAAGTGCTCAGATTAAAAAGGGTGTAAGACAGGGATATGGTCTTTCGACCATACTATTCAGTCTATCCATCGAAGAAGCAATGATGGAAAATAAAGAGTCAGGAGCGGTAACAAAATTCAAGGTAAAAGGATAGCAACGATATTATTCACTAAGGACATTGTTACTCTGAGTGAAAGTGAAGAAGAATTACGTGACCTGCTGAATGTACATTCCAAGGAGTACAGAATATGAATTGGGAGTAATTCGAAGAAAGACAAAAGTAATAAGAGGTAACAGGAATGAGAAAAGCGAGAAACATAACATCAGGATTGATGGTCACAAAGTTGATGAAATTAAGGAATTCTATAAGCCAGGCAGAAAAATAACCAGTGACTGAGTGAGTAAGGAGGACAAAAAAGCAAACCAACACTGAAAAACTGGGCATTCCTGGCCAAGTAAAGTCTACTAGTATCAAACATATGACTTTTATTTGAGGGAGAAATTTCTAAGAATGTACGTTTCAAGCACAGCATTGTACGGTAGTGAAACATGGGTTGCAGTACCGGAACAGAAGAGAATCGTAGCTTATCAGTTGTGTTACAGGCGAATGTTGAAAATTAGGTGCACTGATAAGGTACGATTTGAGGAGGATCTGTGCAGAATCGTGTGGAAGACACTGACAAGAAGAAGGGACAGGATGATAGGATATGTGTCAAGACATCAGGCAGTAACTATCATGGTGCTACAGGGAACCACGCAGGCTAAAAATTGTAGTGGAAGACAGAGATTGGGATCTACCCAGCGAATAACTGAGAATATAGGTTGCAAGTGCTACTCTGAGATGCAGAGTTTGGCACAGGAGAAGGATTCATGGCGGGCCGCTGCAAACCCGTCAGAAGACTGATAATTCAAAAGTAAATAAATAAATAAAATAAAAAAATAAAATCACAAGTGATATTAAGTCCATAGTTTTTACGTTCAGGGACCAGGGTTTTCACAACATTCTCCAAGTCGCACGGCTGTGGTTTCTTCCCCAAACACATTTTCATCTTCCAGCAGTAGCTTGTTGCACTGTGGCAAACTGCCCAGAACTTTATTCCGCGTCTACAAGGTTACGATGGAATGTATTGTCGAAATGGACAGCGACCTCGAAATGTGATTAACTGTTCATCCAATGTCATGCACCAACCTCGAAAGAAGGCATCCCTAAGGGTGATTTCCCACGTCTCAGATACTTTTGTCACTGGTCCCAGTTAGTCACATGCTCAATGTGAACGTCGGGTTGCTGCATTGTCGAAGTGCAACACCCCTAGAATAGCGTGAACGTGTTTACTAGACATTATTTCATTGAAGAGCGGTCGGCCATTCTCATCACTCCAAAGCTGACACATATCTTCACTTCTTGAAGTATAAACTCCGATCAGGACCAGAACACCAAGAATTTTTTCATTTCACACATATCTACACTATGTGATCAAAAGTATCCGGACACACCCAAAAACAAAGGTTTTTCATATTAGGTGCATTGTGCTGCCACCTACGGCCAGGTACTCCATATCAGTGACCTCAGTAGTCATTAGACATCGTGAGAGAACAGAACGGGGCGCTCCGCGGAACTCACGGAATTCGAACGTAATCAGGTGATTGAGTTTCACCTGCATCATATGTCTGCACGCGAGATTTCCGCACTCCGAAAACTCCCTAGGTCCACTGTTTCCGATGTGATAGTGAAGTGGAAACGTGAAGGGACATGCACAGCACAAATGCGTACAGACCGACCTCGTCTGTTGACTGACAAGAGACCGCCGAGGGTTGAAGAGGGTCGTAATGTGTAATAGGCAGACATCTATCCAGACCATCACACATGAATTCCAAACTGCATCAGGATCCACAGCAAGTACTATGACAGTTAGGCGGGAGGTGACAAAACTTGGATTTCATGGCGAGCGGCTGCTCATAAGCCACACATCACACCGGTATATGCCAAACGACGGCTTGCTTGGCGTAAGTAGCGTAAACATTGGACGATTGAACAGTGGAGGAAAGTTGTGCTGAGTGACGAATCACGGTACATAATGTAGAGATCAGATGGCTGCCCAGTGAACGTCATCTGCCAGCATGTGTAGTGTCAACAGTAAAATTCGGAGGCGGTGGTGTTATGGTGTGGTCGTGTTTTTCATGGAGGGGTTTGGACACCTTGTTGTTTTGCGTGGCGCTATCACAACACAGGCCTACATTGATGTTTTAAGCACCGTCTTGCTTCCCACTGTTGAAGAACAATTCGGGAATGGCGATTGCATCTTTCAACACGATCGAATACCTGTACATAACGCACAGTCTGTGGCGGACTAGGTACACGACAATAACATCCCTGTAATGGACTGGCCTCCACAGAGTCCTGACCTGAATCGTAAGAACACCTTTGGGATGTTTTGGAACTCGAGTTCGTGCCAGGTCTCACCGACCGTCATCGATAACTCTCCTCAGTGCAGCACTCCGTGAAGAATGGGCTGCCATTCCTCAAGAAACCTTCCAGCACCTGATTCAACGTATTCCTGCGAGTCATCAGGGTAAGGGTGGGCCAACACCATACTGAATTCCAGCATTAACGATGGAGGGTGCCACGAACCTGTAAGTCATTTTCAGCCAGGTATCCGGACACTTTTGATCAGATAGTGTACATCCACCCCGTCAACATAAACGATTCGACCCTCATTGTTGGTTCAGATACACACCTTGTCAATCAGGGGTACACGAAAGAAGAACGTAAAACAAGATTCTTCATTATCACAGTTCCAAATCTAATAACTTGCTGGTCACTTGTCTGCTGTCAGTACCTCCCTTTTGCTCTGCCTACCAGAAATTTCACCTTGAGGAGTTGTTGCCCATTTTTCATTTCCGTTATGAAAAACAGTAAGTCATACTCAGCAGAGTTTGTACTAAATTTCTATTCTCCATTTGGCAGCTTTTCAGAATCAGAAGACAGCTCCAACAATTCCCTTATCTCTCACCTGATATTCCTCTCCTCCAGAACATTTTCAGTTTGTAGAACAGACAACTGTTGCGAAATAATGCACTGAAATACAAGGAGGACTGTTGAACACTGAAAGGAAAACAGAGAGAGTCAACACTGGTGAATGACGCAACAGACGCTGCGCAGAGAGACATCTGGCTGTTGAAAAATTGTTTCTAACCGCATGGGCCTGCGAGGTCCCTACGGGAGCGAACGTATACCAGCACTTTAACACAAAGCCACAGGTAAATTTTTATAATTTTTTTCCAGAACTATAAATAACCTGACAATTTAGGAAGAGTCTTAAAATTTGGTTAAAATAGAAGGTATAGTCCCTAATAGAAAAGACTTTACTCATCACGGATGGGTCTCCGATGCCCAGTTGTAGGTAAAGGCTAAAACACTGCAATTCTTGGAAAACTTCCGATTAGTGTCATAAAGTCATTTTAAATTTTAAAATAGTGCTATTACATTTTCTTCATCCTTCGTATTACACAACCCTGTGTTACGCTTTCCATCTTAAAAGTTCCAAGACAGATTTTAATCGTGGTGTGAAAGCTGTCAGCGCTGTCATAACGGTGGGAGCTTGAACTGGCAGCTGCAAACAACAGATTTGTATTCGACTAGTCAGTTGTGAGTAGGCGGTGTTAAGTAGTGGACGTGCGGTCGTAATGTGTGAACGCTGATATCACAAATCGCAATAGAACAATGAACTGAACATCTGTAAATCAAATGTTGAAGGCATTCTCCGGAATGGTTCAAATGGTTCAAATGGCTCTAAGCACTATGGTACTTAACATCTGAGGTCATCAGTCCCCTACACTTAGAACTACTTAATCCTAACTAATCTAAGGACATGACACACACCCATACCCGACACAGGATTCGAACCTGCGACCGTGGCAGCAACGCGGTTCCGGACTGAAGCGCCTAGAACCGCTCGGTCACAACGCCCGGCTCTCCGGAATGTTTTTTGAGAAAAGTATATGCAATGTTTGTTCCGCACACTTAGGCTTCCGAACAAAAAACAACGACGAATGAACACCTGCCGCCACTTGATTGGAATGAGAAACGTGAACGATTATTTTCTTGAAAAAATCATCGCGGGTGCCGAGACTTGTTGCTATCAATATGACCCTACCACCAAACGACGAAGTGTAGAAATTCACTTGAAGGGTCAAAGCTTTGACGAGATTAATCTGGTTTGGAAACATTTATGGCTCAGGGGGTATTTTTATATCTGCATTTTTAATTGTAGCGTAACCAGCTCATTGTCATCATCTCGATAATTTCTTCGGGTAAGTAATTGAATGTGGTAGTATTAACGTTCAGAGCTACACCATTTTGCCATAATCACACACAAAAAGACTAGTCACGATAGTCGTAGATGTAATTTCCTAATACACCAGGTGATCAGAAAGTGAGTGTAAATTTGAAGACTTAATAAACAACGGAATAATGTAGATAGAGAGGTAAAAGTACCTCTCTATCTACATTATTCTGTGATTTATTCAGTTTTCAAATTTATACTGACATTTTGATGACCCGGTATTTCTGTCATGTAAGTAATACTGACTTCCGAGGGGCGTTCAATAAGTAATGCAACATTTTCTTTTTCTGAAAGCAAGTAGGTTTTATTCAGGATTCCAGTACACTATATTACTCGTCACCCGTTCTTTAATACATGAATTCCGTTCAATGTGACGGCATTACACTACCTTTCTGGGAGGGCCTGCGTGGCACCACTCTAGTGGTCGAAGTCGGTGTCAGAGTCTTGTTGCATCAATAACCTCCCCAACACCACCTTACTGCTTCCGCGGAGTGCTTGCCTCATTGGGTTCAACAGGTATAAGTCCGGAGATGCCACATCTGGGCTGCGAGGTGAATGAGGAAGAACAGTCCAATAAAGTTTCGTGAGCTCTCCTCTAGTGTTCTGAATTGTGTGAGCCCATGCGTTGATATGGAGAACGAGAAGTTCGTTTGCATCTTTGTGGCAACGGCTGAGCGTGTGACTTTGAACGTTTTATTTGGAGGAGATAAATGTGGCCCTACTCCGTGGTTGGCAATTTTCATTCCTGTTTGAAGTGATGAACCAATGTTTTATCTCCTGTCACGTTGTTAGACCAAAATTTATCGGGATCAGCCTCGCAACGTGCAAGAAATTCCGCACGTATGGTCCGCCTTTGCTCTTTATGGTCTTCAGTTGGTTGGGAAAGAAGCCAACAGGCACACACCTTTGACTACTCCGAACGGCACTACCAACAGAAGCGTCCAGCTGAGCAGCGAGGTGTTTCATTGTGATCCGTCAATCACCTCGAATGAGAGTGTCCACAAGTTTCAAGATTCCAGGGGTAACAGGTTTTCGCGACGGGCTGGCACGCGAAAGATGTAAAAAGTTTACGCGACCTTGTTGTGCAGGGTGACAGACGCCTCGCTGACGACTGACAGTCCTTTAGTTCACTGCCAGGTCTACGCAGACATTCTGCAAGCGCCTATGAATATCGCCGTTGCTCTTGTTTGCCGTCAAAGGAAACTCAGTGACAGCTCTCTGCTTGGAATGCAACTCCGTTACGGACACCATTCTGAATACCACGTATAGTGTAGCAGCCCATCGAAACCTCATGAAACTGTAGGGATCGAAGAGAGGATATTCCAGGTTGTCCAAAACAAATTCAGAATTTTTCTACGAAAATAGGACGAGCTAAAAGTGTTGCATTATTTACTGAACGCTCTTCGTATTTTGCACTGCGAGGAAGCGTCGCAAAAATTTTCGCAGAAGAATTTTGAAGAGTCAAACATCAGTTACGTGGTAGAATTTCATAGGCTTGCTGTTCAAGCTCTATGCTGTTGTACCAAAGCAAGTGTTCTACTTAGGTGTCCACAATATGGGTGGGGGTCAACGTGTGCAAGAGATACGATATTTTTTTGTGTTACCGATTACATGTCACGTCTCGAAACTGACCAACACATTTATGGAAAATATATTTATAAAAAATAATGACAATTTTAGACCATAGTCCCCCTCTCTCTCCGGAAAAATTTCTGCCGACGCCCATGCTGATAGAGCCATTAAAATCATATTAATATTACCTCTATTAGCTCAAGACGATAAACAAATGTTTTCAAAGTAAGAGCAATAGCGTCCCGAAAGTAAAAAAAAAAATATTAGACCCTTGCACAGTAGAGAGATCTCGCTACTTAAATGTCCCTTAAAATAAACTGATCCAGATTGTTTCTGTTGCATATATATATATATATATATATATATATATATATATATATATATATATATATATATATATATATATATAGTTTTTAGTAAAAGTATG
The DNA here is from genome assembly GCF_023898315.1 of Schistocerca nitens. NCBI lineage: Eukaryota > Metazoa > Arthropoda > Insecta > Orthoptera > Acrididae > Schistocerca > Schistocerca nitens. Next base: position 404,436,322 of record NC_064617.1, read on the forward strand.
TACACTCCTGGAAATGGAAAAAAGAACACATTGACACCGGTGTGTCAGACCCACCATACTTGCTCCGGACACTGCGAGAGGGCTGTACAAGCAATGATCACACGCACGGCACAGCGGACACACCAGGAACCGCGGTGTTGGCCGTCGAATGGCGCTAGCTGCGCAGCATTTGTGCACCGCCGCCGTCAGTGTCAGCCAGTTTGCCATGGCATACGGAGCTCCATCGCAGTCTTTAACACTGGTAGCATGCCGCGACAGCGTGGACGCGAACCGTATGTGCAGTTGACGGACTTTGAGCGAGGGCGTATAGTGGGCATGCGGGAGGCCGGGTGGACGTACCGCCGAATTGCTCAACACGTGGGGCGTGAGGTCTCCACAGTACATCGATGTTGTCGCCAGTGGTCGGCGGAAGGTGCACGTGCCCGTCGAACTGGGACCGGACCGCAGCGACGCACGGATGCACGCCAAGACCGTAGGATCCTACGCAGTGCCGTAGGGGACCGCACCGCCACTTCCCAGCAAATTAGGGACACTGTTGCTCCTGGGGTATCGGCGAGGACCATTCGCAACCGTCTCCATGAAGCTGGGCTACGGTCCCGCACACCGTTAGGCCGTCTTCCGCTCACGCCCCAACATCGTGCAGCCCGCCTCCAGTGGTGTCGCGACAGGCGTGAATGGAGGGACGAATGGAGACGTGTCGTCTTCAGCGATGAGAGTCACTTCTGCCTTGGTGCCAATGATGGTCGTATGCGTGTTTGGCGCCGTGCAGGTGAGCGCCACTATCAGGACTGCATACGACCGAGGCACACAGGGCCAACACCCGGCATCATGGTGTGGGGAGCGATCTCCTACACTGGCCGTACACCACTGGTGATCGTCGAGGGGACACTGAATAGTGCACGGTACATCCAAACCGTCATCGAACCCATCGTTCTACCATTCCTAGACCGGCAAGGGAACTTGCTGTTCCAACAGGACAATGCACGTCCGCATGTATCCCGTGCCACCCAATGTGCTCTAGAAGGTGTAAGTCAACTACCCTGGCCAGCAAGATCTCCGGATCTGTCCCCCATTGAGCATGTTTGGGACTGGATGAAGCGTCGTCTCACGCGGTCTGCACGTCCAGCACGAACGCTGGTCCAACTGAGGCGCCAGGTGGAAATGGCATGGCAAGCCGTTCCACAGGACTACATCCAGCATCTCTACGATCGTCTCCATGGGAGAATAGCAGCCTGCATTGCTGCGAAAGGTGGATATACACTGTACTAGTGCCGACATTGTGCATGCTCTGTTGCCTGTGTCTATGTGCTTGTGGTTCTGTCAGTGTGATCATGTGATGTATCTGACCCCAGGAATGTGTCAATAAAGTTTCCCCTTCCTGGGACAATGAATTCACGGTGTTCTTATTTCAATTTCCAGGAGTGTATATTTTTAAACAACCCTTTACAAACATGAGCTGATAATACCAACGCAGTCAGGATGTTTCAGTGCTTCATCGATAACGTTATCACAAAGCAACGCTTACTGTACTGACAAAATTTCGACAGTATTTGAGCGATATTTAGTTCCGACTATTAGTAGCCTGTGGTTTCCTGTGGACCTATACAGATTAATTACGTAATTATGATTTATTCGGAGTGTTACCTCAATTACCCAAGTTTCAGTGAAATTGCCTTCACATTAGTGAAAAATCACGGGGTGTGCAATCATCGATTATCGAAACGTACAACACATAGGCCACGGAGTAAAGCAAGAGGCTTCAGGAAGATCCAATAGTACTCGACGTGGTTGCCGTTGCTGCAGAAACAGCCGTGGTGCCGCTCTTCCGTTTGATTGAATAAACTGATAAAAACGAAGTACATCGACCAATTCTTCATCAGAGCTGTTCATACTGATGTGTATCACATGCATCCTACAACAATCACTGAGGAGGGTAAACTGGGCATTGCTGCGGTCAACATCAAATAACATGGGTAAATGAAACAAGTTTGTTCCCAAACAAAACGCACACTGCGTACCGTTCACATTTACTCTGTTGTACAGATATTTTCAGTACAATACAGGTACAATGAAAAACACTGGAACTAAATACTAATGCTCTGTAACGAGCCGACGGAGACCACTGGTCCATTTTATCAAAATACTCAGAAAATACCCCTGAACAACTTCGTAAGTTTCGACGGAGCAGTTCGGGTTCACCTTCTATACAAAAGCTACAGGTATACCGTCTTTTTTTCTGGTTTTGTCACGTGGAGTATGGGGTTTCGAGACACGAGATCTGTCTAGAAATTAACCAAACTTTATTGTTACAAAAATTACAGATTGTTGATCCCTGTCTCCTTCAAAACGCTCTCTCCGTTATTCACACCCTTTTCCAGGGGTATTTCCATTTCGCGAAGTACTCTCCGATAGCTTCCTTGAGATGGCATGTAAGGTCTGTGGCGAGTACGTTAATACGTGCTCAGTACTCTGAAAATGTCGTCGTTTCAGCACTGTTGGCCGGCCGGAGTGGCCGAGCGGTTCTAGACGCTACAGTCTGGAACCGCGCGACCGCTACGGTCGCAGGTTCGAATCCTGCCTCGGGCATGGATGTGTCTGATGTCCTTAGGTTAGTTAGGTTTAAGTAGTTCTAAGTTCTAGGGGACTGATGACCATAGATGTTAAGTCCCATAGTGCTCAGAGCCATTTGAACCATTTCAGATTGAGTCTAAGAAATTACTATTGCGTTCCTACGGCAATTACTTATGAGAATTACGATATTCCTTTGTAAACCAGAGAGACACGATTCGCCTTCTATCTTTTGCCACTCCTCTTCTGGTTCTCTGTCTTGCAGCAACTAATAATGTAAGCGTGCTTGTAATTACATCTAAGAGGTTCGGTAATGATAACAGTAATTACTACTTTTGTACATGTTTCATTTGTAAATCACTGTTGTTACCTTTTTTTTATAATTTTGATGTGAAGAAGTTGCTGTATTTCAGTGTAAATGAAATTAGAAGGAGATTAATTTGGTCACGTGTCGATTCCCTGGCCAACATGCGCCATTTTTTGGAAATTTGTAGTAAGGTCTTATGGAACCGAACTGCTGAGGTCATCGGTCCCTAAGCTTACACACTACTTAATCTAACTTAAACTAACGTACGCTAAGGACAACACACACACCCATGTCCGAGGTAGGACTCGAATCTCCGAGGGGGCAGCGGTGCGGACCGTGAGAAGGCTCCCTAGACCGCACGGCTACCCCTCGCAGCAAAAACGCACCATTACGTGAAGACTTTTACAGAACGCAAAAGGCGAACCTTTGCAGTCTATATTTATTATACGAATTCATATTCATGTTATCCAACGTAATGGAAATTATTTGTTGCATTTTGTTTAACACAAACACGTCTACCATGAACCAAACTTTTCTACTCGCCAACAACGAAACAGAACAACCAGAAAAGCAGTTAACCCAAAAAAATTATATCAAATCATTTGCAGAAGAAGGTATAGTAGATCGATATTAATTTCTTCAGTTATGTTTTTCATATTTAGTTCCTATCGTTGACACTGTGACTAGTCCCGACTTCAGAGCAGTTAAGTTTCTGTACAATCAGCAATTTTCTCAGTTCTTAAATAATTGAAAAACAGTTTAGCTTCTTCGTCTTTCTCTCTTTCGCTTACGCCACAGTCCGGCAGCGATCGCAGGGGCGGCGTGGTTACAACGGATTCGGCAACATTAGTTTTAGGGATGGCCGGATGCCCTTCCTGCCGCCACCCCGTACCCCCAGGATGTAAGCACTGTACCGCAACTGTCTGTGTCTAGTGTAAATCGTGAAATAGTGTGGACGTGTTTCAAATGTCTGCGACGCTTGTAACTGAGGCAGAGCGTGGGGAACATCCCAGTATTCACCTAGTGGGATGTGGAAAACCGGCTAAAAACCACATCCAGGCTGGCCGGCCCCCGGCCCACCGGCCCACCGGCCCTCATCGGTAATCCGCCTGGTGGATTCGATCCGGGGCCGGCGCGCCTACCCGAGTCAAGGAAGCCGCGCGTTAGCGCTCTCGGCTACCCTGGCGGGTAGTTTACTTCTTCGTCTCTCTGTTTCTATTTTAGACCATATCGTCTAGTTTCTGAAAAGGAAAGTCGTGGAGGTCGACGATCATCTTAAACTGACTGACGACCACTCTCAAATCGTGGAAGTCATTTATAACATTGCGCACGTCTCAGAACATGGTCTTAGTTAGCTTTTTTCAAAAACTGAAACGTTTTTATAAAATTTTTCCGCAGTTTCACGCAAAATTGTACATCGAGTCGTTGTTCCAGAACATCGCACATTCCAAAAATTCGAACTAACATTGAAGTAAAATCTTAGCAATATCAGTGCAATTTCCGTACTGTGTACAGAAAGTGGAGCAGTACTTTACGACCACCGCAAAAAATTTACAAAAATATGGATGCCGTTAGTTGCAGTTGACTTTTATTCGCAACATCCTTTTTAAAGGTATATAGATGTGTAAGAAGGTTCCTGAACTTCCAAATCCGAATATGACATTTGTTACCAAAAATCGTATTCACAACTAAGACTTACATTTTTCGGCTACGTTTTAAAACTATTATGGAATCCACTGGAATAAGACATTAAGAGCAATAAATATTTTTTTCAACAGTATGAAGAACAGGTAACAATATTTTCAAACAGTGGACGTAAAGTACCCCCATCCTTATTGATATTGCGAGAGTAATAAGGAGTTCTCATAAAAAGAGGGAGCTCGTTGCCTCCTAACTAACTACCAGACGCAAATAAAACCCCTGTATTCTGATATTACGGCTGAGAGCATCGAAAGGTGGTTCCGCTCCGGACCGAAGCCACTCTGTGTACCTCGTACAGCAGATGTACTTTTCCTGAGGCCATGTTTTCGCTACATCCTTACTCGCTGGAAAACAAACAAGACCCTCACGAGAGTTTACGAGCGCCGGCAGCGCCGCTCGCGAGACGCCGGCGGCCCGAAAACAGTCAGCAAGCAGACCGAGGCGGATCCACACACAGCGCCGGCCGGCCGCCCCCACCCCCTGACTGCAGCAGCGTCCAGAAAATGGGAGCCCGCTCCATCCAGCAAGAGCGATGGCGGCGCTATTCCTCGCCTTATCTTCAATTTAATCCCACAGTCCCTCATCCCCGCACAGCTGGCGCCGATTTTAGTACTGTACTAGGAAGCAAGCGGAAGGGGAGGACAGAAAGAAGAGGAGCCTCCGGACGGAAGAAAAACGTTAACAAGAAGCAGGGTGTGTCCGGGAGATAAGACGAATGAAGAAAGATGGCGGTGAGGGAAGAGGGTGGAAAGCGCCGTGAACCGAGGATGAACGCCCGCTTCAGAGATCTCTGTGTAGGGGCGGGCACCGCGATTTGCAGTGCGGCTTCAGCTATATAACCAGTCTGTGCCGTACATTCCGTCTGCGGCAGCTTCACCATAGCTCCCTTCGTTCGAACTAATTGTAACGTTAGCGTCTATCGCCATGGTTGCAACAAGAAATGTCGGCACTTGATTGCTGCTACTCCGCCAATTTCCATTCTGCACAGCACGAAAAGAGGGCCAAGCGCATGTGTACCGTGTTTCAAGTAGCTGCGGTAGGACAGATCCCTTTTGTGGTAAAGAAAACGATATTGCCTCGTACACTAAGGCGGTAGGACCTTTTGTTGTAAAGACTGCAGTATCTATCGGTCGAAGATTCACTGCCCAACCACAATAATGTGACCACCTATCAAAAGCCTGAGTAAGTACCTTACGCACGACGGATCGGTGGCAGAAAGAGAACAGTGAGTTTCTGGATGCTACCGACAAGTATGCGAAGCCATTCCGACACCAGTTCCGTGGCCTCGGTTGAGGTTCCATGGCGCGAACCGCCCGAGTGAGGTATCCCCACAGATTCTAGATTGGGTTGAAATGCGTTGAGTCTGGTGGCCAACTCATTCTGGTGCCCTTCGAACCATGCACGTACACTGCGATCTGTGTGTCACGTTGCATTGTCCTGCTGGTAGATGCTATCGTCCCGACGAAAAATAGGATGCTTATAGGGGTGGACATGGTTCGAAGGACTGATGCATAGTTGTATTGATCCAATGTACCATCCAGACTGACGACACCGCCATCATTCCTCTCACCATGGCCCTCCCTCGCTTTCTGCTTGCGGACGTTTGAAGTCGTACAACCCAGATGGACAATAAAGCGTGGCTCATCTGAAAAAGCTATCTGTCACCACTCAGTGGACGTGGACGTCTACTTATGGCATTGATGTGCAAATTGCAGCTTTCGTAATCAAAGGACCGATGACAACACGGTTGCATGAATCAGGTTTCAACTGCAGAGACCATACGCAGCAACAACCGCTGAATGGTCGTTGAGGACACACTGTTGCTAATCCCTTAGATAATCTGCCCGGTCATTTGCTCAATTTTTCTAAATTTATTCACCTGCTCACATCTTGGTTCAAATGGCTCTGAGCACTATGGGACTCAACTGCTGTGGTCATAAGTCCCCTAGAACTTAGAACTACTTGAACCTAACTAACTTAAGGACATCACACACATCCATGCCCGAGGCAGGATTCGAACCTGCGACCGTAGTGTGCTCACATCTCCGCAGCCGTCATTCACCCCTGTCATCTATGGCTCCCTAGTGCACAACAGTGGCCTCGTTACCATCTCTGGATACAAACATTTTGGCATGCACGGTATGCTCTAAGCACGGCAGTACGTTAACATTTTACAAACTCAGCCGTATCCCTCCCGAATGTTAATAATTCTGCCCGTTTGGACGTCAGACAAATCGCTCCGTTTGTACATCACAACGTTGGAATTGTTTTCAGCGTCCGATACGCGTTATATACTCTCCACTATTCATGCCGCCACCTGCCATCTGCGTATGATTATCGTATGTTGACGGCGAACACAGGCGGTGCTCACATGAATGTAAATGGGCCGTGTAAAATCGAGCAAATCAGCTCTGTCTACATCTATGTAAATTCGCCACAAGGCAGTACACTCGTACAGTTTATACCATATGGCGTTTCGTACGATATAGCAGTAATTTTCTTTCACATTCCATTCGAGTATGGAGAGGCATAAAAACAACCGCTACCTCACAATCTCTCTTGTGTGTCGTCACGAGGTACAAGAAGGAAACAGCTGAATTCGCACACAGTCATCTCAAATTTTACGCAAGGGTATTTCCCCAGGTTTAAGGGTAGTGTATTTGACTAGTAAGAAGAACTTCTTCGGTCCCGTGCTAGAACCAAACCACCGCTTAAACTCTGAATAAAAATCAATAGCAGTGGCGGCCGAAGACTTCCAATGTAAGAAATGAGCCTCGTTCTGCAAACGGCCTCGTCAAAGAGGGAGGAGGAATGGAAAGAAGTTCAGGGCACTATCTTGCCCTTGGGGTGGGAAGTTGCCCCTAAATGGCGGAATAATCAGCAATGACCAACGGTACGAGGAAGCTGAAGCCTTCAAAGACACACAATGTAATTGATAAAGTGTCATGATGATATCTCCCTTGGCAAAATGTTCCGGAGTAGTACTTTATTCAGATCTCCTTCAGGGGGCTGCCAAGAATGAGGCACCCACGAGAAAAAAGAATGAATAACCAACGAAAGGATAATGTTCTGTGAGTCGGGGCGAGCAATTTTAGAAGTCTGATCGTGGTAAGGAAGCTAGGAAATGTGAAAGGGGAAATGCCAAGGCTCAGTCTAGATATAGTCTATAGGGCAGATGGGTGGAAAGAGTACGCGCAAGATCTCTAGGAGTGGAAAGCCTTGTCTGATAACATGACACGAGAAGAAAAAGAAGCCGATGTAGAAGAGACAGGGAATCAAGTACTACAATCAGAATTTAAAAGGGCTTAAGAAGACTAAACATCAAATAAGGCAGAAGGGATAGGTAACATTCCATTAGAATTTCTAGAATCACTGGGGAAGGGGCAACAAAACGATAATCCTAGTCAACTACTCAAAAGGAAGAAAGTAGAATCCAAGTGTCAGAAATGAAATTTCCAAGAGGAATCAATGACTGTACATGATTAGACAGACTACGAACCGAAGACATACGAGGAGAGATGGTGTGTAGAATGTGTGAGTCTGGCGATATACGATATGACTTTCGGAAAAATATCGTCCACACAATTACGAACGCTATTAGAGCTGACAACAGTGAGAATTATAGTGCTATCAGCTTAATTGCTGATGATCCCAAGTTGCTGACAAGAATAATATACAGAGGAATTGAAAAGAAAATCGAGAATGTATTAGATGAAGATCAGTTTGGCGTTAGGAAAGGTAAAGGTTTCTGAAAAGCAGGTCTGACTTTTATTTTATCATGGAAGCACGACTAAAGAACAATCAAGATGATTCATAGGATTTGCCGACCTGGAAAATGCGTTAGACAATATGACATGGGGCGAGGTGTTCGAAATTCGTCTTTCTCTTTCATCATGGACTAGGCAGTAGACCTGTTACCTATTTTAGGTATCCAGTGAAGGTTTATAATTTAAGCCTGGCTTTTGTAGACTTGTATGTGGCATTCTTTCTACCCAGCTTTGTCGATTAGATTTGATCTTCTCATTTACAGCATATATTCCCAGCTCTCCTCGTATGTCTTCGCTTCGTAGCCTATCTAATCTTGTACAGCCCTTAATTCATCTTAGAAATTTCATTCCTGCCACTTGGATTCTACAAAAATGGCTCTGAGCACTATGGGACTTAACATCTATGGTCATCAGTCCCCTAGAACTTAGAACTACTTAAACCTAACTAACCTAAGGATATCACACACATCCATGCCCAAGGTCGGTTCCAGACTGTAGCGCCTAGAACCGCACGGCCACTCCGGCCGGCTCACCTTTCGTATTTGCTGAGGATATGCTATTCTGTGTAATATGTTCCATAAGATTTTCCTGTCTTCTTGATCGAAGGCTTTCTCTAAGTAAATAAATGCGATGTGTGTTTCCCTATTGAACTTTCTTTGTTTTTCTATAATTTATTTAAGAGTGAAAACATTATCAATATAGGATCTTGCTTTTGTGAAACCAATTTGTCGTTCAGACAGCGGATTTTCGACAGTAATTTGTAGACTTTAATTTATTATCTTTGTGTAAATCTTATACGCTGTGTCGGCTAACGTTTTACCTATTTCATTTTGTTTATCTTTTTTAAAGATTGCGATGATGTCGGCCACTATCCGTTGTTTTGGGATTTGGAGTCTTCGTCAACGCATACTGTATAAATGTAAAAGATTAAATTTTAAAAACAATCCCCTGCATTTTATTAAATTAGCCTTTATGCCGCCGGGCTAGTTGCTTTACGGCTTTTACTTTTATTCAGGACCTCGTTTAGTTCTTCAATCATTATGAGATCAGCGTCAAATGATTAATCCATTTCAGGTGAGTTCTCCTCTAAAGCCTGGTTTTTGTTACACCAGCGTTGTTTGTAATGGGCAATCCATTTATATTTTGGTATTAGGTTTATGTTTATTATCACTTTCTTAGTTTTATTTAAATGCTTCGTCAAATTGTAAGCTATGGACTGTTTTATATGGCTGTCATGTTGAATTCTGCTCGCGAAGTTACTCCACGATCTTCATTTCTTTTTCGGACCGTGGTTTTTACACTATTTTCCTTTTCTGTTTATGTTCTTGTTTTGCACATTCTATCTTCGCCTGTAAATATATCTGATATGGTCCTTTTCTTTTCCTCAAATGCTTTTGTGATATCTTTGTTTCATACTCGAAGTCCCTTCTTACTTCTTTTCTTTTTCTTTTTCCTAGTGACTCATTTGCTGCCTGTTCAATACATTACTTTGTATGTCCCCATTCGGCTTCTAAACTATCACTTGTGTTTGTCTGGTTTAGGCAAAGTTTCAATCGGTTTTGGTATAGATGTTTCATGCTCTCATTCTGAAACAGGTAGACTTTGAAACCTTTTTCCTCTCTTGTCTCAGCTCTTTTCGTCTCCTAACACCGAGCGAGCATAGCACGTTTTGCAACTACTAGGTATTGATCCTAGTACATGTCAATACCGTTGAAACCAGAAACACACTGAACTTTTTTGCATATTTTTCTATTGGCGATCACATAATCAATTATTGATCTGTGTCACATCGCGTTCCAAATGTATTTATTTATGTCTTTCTTCTTAATAGAATAATTGGTAATTTTCAGTCCATACTTGAGGCAAAATGTGTATGAGAATGTTCATTACCATTTAAGTGTTGTTCTCCAAAGGTTCTCACTGGATTGTTTCCTATTCTGATGTTTAAATCTCCGCAGATTATAGGTGTTACACTTTGTTGTATGTATCTACTTCTTATTTTAGGGTTCCATAAAGAGCCTTAGTCTCTTCTTTTTTTTTCATTTTCAGGGGTGTACACCCTAGTCACTGTTAGATGCCCGCAATCTTTTCTGACTCTAGATATTAAAATTCTGCCCATTTACATGACTATCATTGTCGAGTCAATTTCATATTTCTATTTATTATGCACTAATATAGTAAATCCAATATTTGCTCTTTCGTCAGTAGCTACAGCTTTGTATATCATTATGTATCCGCCTAAATCTGTAGTTTCTTACAGTTTTTTCTTCGTTTCTTTAACTGTTTCAACGTTAATGTTTCTTTGTTTCAGTTGTCTACAAAGTTTCGTTTCTATTATGTGCTGGCTTCTCACATTCAAATAGGCAATGCCTATCTTTTCTACCATTCCAAATCATTTCACCTTTTCTTTCTTGGGTCGTCTTCTCTTTAATTCATCTCTCCGGTTTCTTTGAAGACCATGAGTAAATTTAAAGTCCCTCGTATGAGATGCCCCTCTGTAGCCCGCCTAGACATGTGGTGGGGCTGCCAACTTTTGGGTTCATGCCTTCCCAGTAATTTTTTATCAAGATTTACTTCCTCTAACTTTTGGTAAGCCAATGATCTAACTGCAAGGCAGCAGCTGTTTAATTTTTCCCTGGGGTTATTTCCCCAATGAGGGGTGACATCACCACCTCTGAGAACACTACAGAAGGCCGTCTAAACTGAAGCTATCAGGGGACAAGTTGTGGACTGATCTTCGTCTGGACTGAAAACTGAAAAAAAACTGGGCCTAAACTATATGAAAACACAGATAATATACAATATGTACAAGATCCAAGATTGAATATTAAGAGCGGAAGGCCAAGAAAAAAGCCGGCCAATGTGGCCAAGCACTACTAGGTGCTGCAGTCTGGAACCGCGCGACCACTACGGTCGCAGGTTCGAATCCTGCCTCGGGCATGGATGTGTGTGATGTCCTTAGGTTAGTTAGGTTTAAGTAGTTCTACGTTCTAGGGGACTGATGACCTCAGATGTTAAGTCCCATAGTGCTCAGAGCCATTTTAACCATTTTTGAACCAAGAAAATAGTGGTCGAATTGAAAGGAGTGTAAGATAGGGACGTAATCTCTCACCCCTATCCTTCCATCTACATATGTGAGAAGCAATAACCGAATTAAAAGAAAGAATCTAGAATAGAATTACAATTCAAAGTGAAAGGATATTAATGATAAGGTTCTCTGAAGATATTGAAAACCTCGGTGTAAGTGAAGAATAACAAGATCTGCTGAATAGAATGAAGAGTGTAATGAGTACAAAATATGGGTTCAGAGTAAGTACAAGAAAGATGAAGGTAATAAGAAGTAGCAAAAATGAGAAGAGCGAGAAACTTAACATCAGGATTAGTAATAACGAAGTAGATGAAATTAAGAATTTCTGCTACATAGACAGAAAAATAAACCATAATATATGGAGCAAGGAGGATGTAAAAAGCAGACTAGCAGTGGCAAAAAGGGCATTCCTGGCCAAGAGAAATCTACTACTATCATAGGCTTTAATTTGATGAAGAAATTTCTGAGAATGTTTGTTTGGAGCACAGCACTGTATGGTACTGAAATGTGGACTATGGAAAAAACAGAACAGAAGAGAAGCGAAGCAACTGTGATATGGTGCTGCAGAAGAATCTTGAAAATTTGGTGGACTGATGAGTAAGGAGTGGAGGTCTTACGGAGAACTGGCTAGGAAAGGAATGTTTGGAGAACACCGACAAGAAGAAGGGTGAGGATGGTAGGACGTCTGTTAAGACCCCACGGAGGAAGAAAGAGACTGGAATACGAGTACATCCAGGAAATAATCGAAGACATACAAACATCAAAAAAAGTTTTGCGTCACCTCGGTTCCAAGAGTTCCAGAACCTGTACAGAAAAATGGAATAGAGATCAACATAAACATCACTTCCCCCCGTTTTATTGCTCATGAAAACCACACATTTCATGTTGTACCACTATACAGAGAGACCTTCAGAAGTGATGCTCCAATTGCTGTACACACAGGTCCCTCTAATACCCAGTAGCACGTCCTCTAGCACTGATGCATGCCTGTATTCGTTGTAACATTCTGAACACAGGTTCATCATGGAATTGTTGGTCCAGAGTGTCCACTCCTCAACGGCGATTCGGCGTTAATCCCTCAGAGTGGTTGGTGGGATACGTCGTCCATATACAGCCATTTTCAGTCTATTCCAGGCTTATGTCTGGAGATCATGCTGGCCACACTGGTCGAGCGATCTCATGAACCCTGAAGGAAGTCATTCACAAGATGTGCACGACGGGGATGCGATTTCTCGTCCCTGAAGACGAATGCCTCGTCAATGTCCTGCCGATATGGTTGCGCTAACGGTCTGAGGATGGTATTCACGTATCTTATAGTGGTAACAGCGCCTTCCATGACCACCAGCGGCGTACGTCGGCCAAACATAACGCCACCCCAAAAACAGCAGGGAACCTCCACCTTACTGCACTCGCTGGACAGTTTGTCTAAGGCGTTCAGCCTGACCGGGTTTCCCCCAAACACGTCTATGACGATTGTCTGGTTGAAGGCATATGCGACACTCATTGGTGAAGAGAAAGTAATGCCAATCCTGAGCGGTCCTTTCGGCGTGTTGTAGGACCCAACTGTACCGCGGTGCATTGTGTCGTGATTGCAAAGGTGGACCTCGCCATCGACGTCTGGAGTAAAGTTGCGCATCATGCAGCGTATTGCACCCAGTTTGAGTCATAACGACGTCCTGTGACTGCACGAAAAGCATTATTGAACTTGATGGCGTTGCATTCAGGGTTTCTCCGAGCCATAATCCGTTGGTAGAGGTCATCGACTGTAGTAGTGTCCCTTGGGCTGCCTGAGCGAGCCATGTCATCGACAGTTCCTGTCTCTCTGTATCTCCTTCGTGTCCAAACGACATCGTTTTGGTTCAGTCCGAGACGACTGGACACTGCCCTTGTTGAGAGTCCTTCCTGGTACAAAGTAAAAATGCAGTCCCGATCGAACCGTGGTTTTGACCGTCTAGACGTGGTTGAACTACAAACACGAGCCGTGTAACTCCTTCCTGGTGGATTGGCTGGAAGTGATCCGCTACAGGACCCCCTCCGTCTAATAGGCGCTACTCATGCATGGTTGTTTACACCTTTGGGCGAGTTTAGTGACGTATCTGAACAGTCAAAGGGACTGTGTCTGTGATGCAATATCCACAGTATACACAGTCAACGTCTATCTTCAAGAGTTCTGGGAACCGGGTTGATGCAAAACGTTTTTTTTTTATGTATGCAGATCGCAAGTGCTACGTTGATATGAAGCGGTTGGCAATAGAAAGAAATTCATGGCTGTGGGCCGCATCGAACCGGCCAGAAGACTATGAAAAAAAAATCTGTTACGTTCTTAGCGTGAAATAAGACGAACATGTGCTCATAGGACGGGAAACAAAAGAAATCGAAGGCAATGAAATCAGCAGTCTGAAAACCTGCCACCACAGCCGAAAAGTGCAAAGGGCAACGAGCAAGAGGAAGTCAGCCTAGTGATATATTGGAGCCCCAAATGAAACAGGTAACAAGAAGTCTCTTTTGTGGTTTGACGATAGGGATCAATAAATGTAATTTTTACAGTCTAAAACTCTAAAGTAACGACGTTCAATATCAAATGAATAATATTTGACCTCAAATAACAAAGTTTGAATATGTCTCAATACAATGTATATATATATATATATATATATATATATATATATATATATATATATATATATATATATATATATATATATATATATATATATAATCTTTTAATGGAGTCGACGACCTCGACTTTCTTATTTAATAAGCAGTTATAAGGAAGGGACCACACTGCCGCTAAAGCAGGCAATTCACTATGAGAGACAAGTTACATTGACAAATTGCTGGAAGAGTACGATTTGTCAATGTTTGAGATTTGTCGCTGATAAATATGGTCATATAGGTGTCACGTAATACGCGCTACTAGAACTAGTACCGCTGCAAGATAGTTTAATTCTTCCTCAATTTATGAAAAAACGTTGCGACAGACGGCAGTCCTAGCAGCATATTAAGCAAAGAAGATCAAATTCACAAATATTCCAGGTCATAGACATTACCGTCATTTAAATATAATTTCCCTGTTCAGAAGTCACGATAGAAGGAGATAGATTTGGAAAAATACCGGAGCAAAGGGAAGATACCACTTGGATTACATCATGATCAGACAGTTTTCGAAATAAGCTGTTGTACTGTAAGACAAATGGGATCAGAGAGGCTTAGACTGGAATTACGATTTAGTAGTGATGAAGAACAGACTGCAGCTTATGAGAAACCGTTCGGAGAAATCACTGTCGTAACATGTTTAATGCTGAAGTATTAAGGAACGATGGGACGAGTTTGAAGTTCTGTATGGCTATATACGGCGATAATGAATACAACAGTTGGCACTTCAGATGAAGACGAAAGAGGAAAGGACATCTCTGAAAAGGGCAGTCATAGAAGTTGGACAGACAGACATACAGTAGATGCAAGAAAGGAAACTTCGAAGAAATCTTGGGTAACAGAAGAAATTCTGCGGTTGATAAAAGAAACAAGGACATACAAAAATGTTCATGGGATGAAAGTAATACACTTAATTACTTCAGAAATAAATAAATGGGAAGTGCTTTTGGGAGCCGAGCAGAAATGGCTGGAGGAAAACTGTGATGAGCTAGAAAAAGAAGTGGTCCTTCAGAGGAATTTCGGGCTTTCAGCTGATCGACGTCAACTAAAGTGAGAGATATTTTGACTTGACACCTACCTATCACCTTGAATACCAGTGACAGTTACTCACTTGAAATAACGTGGTGTATAGTTAATGACGATCGTCTGAGAGACCGGGAAAATTTTAAAACTGGCAGGAGAATGGTAGTCAGAAGGATTTATATAGCGTATGGGATGGTCAAAAGAGCATTCGGTGAAATCAATGCCATGACCGTCAGCTTTAAGAGTGGAATAGTAATCTCACTTCTGGACGCGGTGGCGAGACCAAAATCGTGTAAAGAGTCATTGAAGACCTCTATGAGAGGCAGAAACTGTCTCACGATGTGACGGATGATGACTTGGGAGTCGAGATGGTTGACATGTTATGGTCAGACCTTAACAGATCTATAGAAGAGTTATGATCAGATAAGGCAGAAGGGATAAATGACGTCCCACAGGAATTTCTAAAATTATTATAGATATCGCAACCGTACCACCTTTCAAGTTGGTGTGTGAAATCGGTGAGACTTGCCATCAGATTTTTCCGAAAAATGTCATCCAATGAGTCTCGAAGTTTGTAAAGGCAGATAAATACGATAACTATCATTCGATTAGCTTACTGGCTCTAGCCAATTTACTGTCAAGCATAATGTGTAAACCAATCGAAAAGAAAATCGAGGCGCCTTTAGCTAGGATCAGTTTGGCATTCGGAATGGTAAGGACGCCAAAGGCTACTCTGAGGTTGTGTTTGATAATAGCAGCAAGTCTTAACAAAAATCAAGACACATTCATAGGTTTCAACGACCTAGAAGAACCGTTCGCTCGAAATTCTGAGAAAAATAAGAGTAAGCTACTAACAAAGACTGATAATATGCAATATATACGAGTCCAATATATATAAGGTAACAGTCTATGTCTACATCTACATCGATATCCCACTATCCACCAAACGGTGTGTGGCGAAGGGTATTACTGGTGCTGAGTGTATCCATTACACTCTCCGGCCGAGTAAACGACCTCATGCCGAAACATGTTTTTCTTCGTTGGATATTCAAATGACTCCAAGCACTAAAGTGCAATGCGGCGACAAATACAATCAGAAAATAAATTTATTTTGCGTGGAGATGGTGCTGGAATTTGAAATTGTTGAATGATTAAAGGAAAACTGACCTTTTGAAAGAACTGTGCTGCACAAACAAACTCGATCGTTGACAATAACAATCATCTTCACAAAGAATATCCCTTATAACAAATATTACTCTGCCAAAATTATTTACTGCAATGATAAAGGGATAGTAGATCTGTAACCACTGGGTGCTAGCCACCCAAATAAAAAAAAAAAAAAGACTTTACTAATTCTTCTCTGAGAAATGAAACCTATTACCCCAAACCGATAAAGAGAGATTTCACCAAGCCTTACATTAAACACACATACCGACACAGGAATCATACAGCCAACTGGTTGCAAAGAACTGTTTGGTACATTGACCTAGGTTTCAACACCTCTAACGATGTCTTCATCACAATGAAATTTTGAGACACATGCTTTTATGTATGTTCCTTGGTGGTAGCACAACAAATAGATGTGATTCAATTATTGTAAACTGTCAAACAGTGTTTAAAATAATGAGATATAATATGTAAATTTCTGAACATACATTTGCATTACCCTTCTATGAAGAAGGTATCGACAAAAAAACTACAAAAACACAGATGCCACCAAGTTGCTCTTTATAAATAATGAGAAACATCCAACCGACAAATTTCTCATATTTGGAGTATATAAAATAAAGTATAACAATTGTCCGAGTTTTTATATAGGACAGCCAGGGAGTACATCCAAGACCTGCTTCCCTGAACATTTGCTCAACAAAGATGGCCAGCATTCCCAAGGTCCACTTTTGCAGAACACCTCAAATCAGAGAAACACATTTCCTCTCCCATCCTTGCATAACATATGAATTTTCATATAACTGACAAGCGCTACAAAATGAACCTTTTAGAAGAATCTGTAATGTATGAACATTCTTACCTAAATTAAAATTATTTGTTGAATGATCAGCTTGCATTAAAACAATAACTGACGCTTTATTGACTGCACATCATCTCCTATAAAATGTGATAACCAGCTCATCCGTTTTATATATTAGAATTATGTGCCACGTTTTTCAAATGTATTCTATATAACTTATTTATCTATCATGGTTGTATTTTTTATACATGCTTTTGTGTATATTCTTTGACGCTAGCACAATAGTTACATAGATGTGATTCAGCAACTGTAAATTGTGAAACAGTGTTTAAAATAATCACATATTTTACGTAAATTTCTGAACATTCCATGGGATTAGCCTTCTATGAAGATGGTATCGACTGTCTTCTAAACTAATTGTCTGTAATATACTTTTTATACTTCACACAAGTTTATAGCCAAGTGCTAAGTATTTACAATATCCCTAATTTCGTAGGCTTCTAAAGATGACAAGTTAATTTATCGAAACTGGTAAAGCATAATGAAATACATTTGCAATTGATGACTGAAATTTGTTCTGAAAAAAAAAAAAATAGGAATGAATCGGAGTGATTAAATCAATTTACTCTGCATGGCAGGAAAAGTGAATTACCTGTAAGATATAGTCGAATGTCAGTGAAGCTTTGTACACGTACACGCCATCGGCGTGTATATACATCACTAAATTTACAGTTCTCTGGGATAGGTACAAAGGCCACCAGAAGGTTCAAAAAATGACTCTGAGCACTATGGGACTTAACATCTATGGTCATTAGTCCCCTAGAACTTAGAACTACTTAAACCTAACTAACCTAAGGACATCACACACATCCATGCCCGAGGCAGGATTAGAACCTGCGACCGTAGCAGTCGCACGGTCCCGGACTGCGCGCCTAGAACCGCGAGACCACCGCGGCCGGCAAAATGCCTTAGTGTTGTTCATGTCTAAGATAGCTACCAAGACTGGTAGGTGGTACAACTATAAGGGCAATGAACAGCGTCAGATGTTGAGGGATCACTGTGAAGGATGCGGGTTGGTTCAAATGGCTCTGATCACTATGGCACTCAACTGCTGAGGTCATTAGTCCCCTAGAACTTAGAACTAGTTAAACCTAACTAACCTAAGAACATCACAAACGAAGGATGCGGGCATACGGTGTATTCGTGAAAGACGGCGCTATCAGCATGTGACAAAGTTTCAGATGGCCTTCATTTTATGAGCTTCCATTTGGCCTGTTGGTCAATGTTCAGAATTTTGGGGGATTCAGATGTGATAGTAACCAGATGGTGGATTGTATGGGGATGTCCTCTATCCTATTACAGCGACCCTTAGAGGATATACACTGAGGTGAAATAAAGTCATGGGATAACTCCCAATACCGTAGCACGCCGGTGTGGCCGAGCGGTTCTAGGCGCTTCAGTCTGGAACCACGCGACCGCTACGGTCGCAGGTTCAAATCCTGCCTCGGGCATGGATGTGTGTGATGTCCTTAGGTTAGTTAGGTTTAAGTAGTTCTAAGTTCTATGGGACTGATGACCTCAGATGTTAAGTCCCATAGTGCTCAGTGTCAGCCAATATCGTGTCGGACCCCCTTTTTCCCGGCTCGACGTGGCATGGACTCAAGAAGTCGTTGAAACTCTCCTGCGGAAACATTGAGACGTGATACTTCTATAGCCGTCCGTAATTGCGAAAGTGTTGCCGGTGCAGGATTTTATACGCGAACTGACCTCTCGATTATTCCCCATCAATGTTTTTTGTGAATCATATCGGGCGATCTGGGTGGCTGAATCATTCGCTCGAATTGTCCAGGATGTTCTTCAGACCATTTGCTAACAGTTGGGTCCCTGTGACATGGCGCATTGTCATCCATAAAATTTCCATCGCTGTTTGGCTGCAGACAGTAACAGAACATAAAGGTTTCCATTCAATCATTGGTTACGTTGGACCAGAAGAGATGGTTCATTCCATGTAAACACAGCCCACACCTTTATGGAGTCACCACCAGTTTGACAGTGCCTTTTTGACAACTTCGCTACCGAGCGATGTGGTGCAGTGGTTACCACACTGCACGCGCATTCGGGAGGACGACGGTTCAAACCGGCGTCCGGCCGTCCAGATTTAGGTTTTCCGTGATTTCCGTAAATCGCTTCAGACAAATGGCGGGATGATTCCTTTGAAAGGGCACGGACGACTACCTTGTCCACCCTTGCGTAATCCGATGGGACCGATGAACTCACTGTTTCGTTCCGTCCCTCTAATTAACCAATCAATAACATCGGTCCATAGCTTCGAGTAGCCTGCCCCACGCTCGAACCCTACCATCAGCTCTTACGAACTGAAATCGGGACTCGTCTGACTCGTCTATGATCCACAGATACGGTCAAGAGCTCAGCAGTGGTGCTGCAGGTGATGTCGTGCTGTTAGCAAAACTCGGGTCGGTCGTCTGCTGCCATAGTCCATTAACACTAAATTACGCCGCACCGTGCTAGAGGATATGTTTGCCGTACGTCCCACATGGATCTCTGCGGTTATTCACGCAATGTTGCCTGTTTGCCAAAACTGGCAACTCTACGTACACGTCGCTGTTCTCGGTCGTTCAGTGAAGCCCATCGCCCACTGTATTGCTCGGGGTGAGGCGTTATGACTGAAATCTCATTTCTCAGCACACTCTTGACACTGTGGATCTCGGAATACTGAATTCCATAACGATGTCCGAAATTGAAAGTCCCGTATGTCTAGATCCAACTGCCATTCCGCGTTCAAAGTCGGTTAAATCCTGTCGTGTGGTCACAGTCACGTCGGAAACCCGTTCACATGAATCACCTGAGTACAAAAGACAGCTCTGCCAACGTACTGCCCTTTTATACCTGGTCTATGAGATACCACCGCCATCTGTGCATGTCGCTATCCGGTGACTTTTGTCACCTCAGTGTGAACTGCAGGAGAAGAAATTTAAAACAATTAAGGAAGTTAGAAGCAAATGGCACTATGATAGGGGGAGTTTGGGAGAGGAACTCATGACACAAGGTAAAAACAATAGTTGAGTCCAATTTATCTTTATGAAACTGCAATATTGATCCTGTGTCAACCGAGTTTGTTTCTGGGTCATCAGCCTTCTGATTGTTTTCACTGTGTTTGCCGCGAACTCCTTTCGTCAGCCAAAAATTTCGTCTCAAAACAGTACTTGCACCCGACGTCCCCAGTCATTTGTTGGATGTAATCAAATCTTCGTCCATCCATACAGTTACTACTCTCTACAGCCCCTTTTGTATGGTGAAAGTTATTCCCTGATGTAATAACACATGTCTTTTCATCTTGTCCCTTCTTCCTGTCATTGTTTTCAGTATCTTCATTTATTCGGCGATTCTGAGGAGGAACTGCTCATTCCTCATCTTACCAGTCCACCTAATTGTCAACACATCTCAAACGCTTCCATTCTCTTTTGCTCCGGTTTTCCCACTGTCCATGATTCCGCATTAGAACAGTTACATATCTTGGCAGTGCCCGCCACAAGCCCTTTTCTTTCCTATTTAGCCTGCTTGCTGCAGCGATACATATTTAATGTTCATCACTTCTAGCATTACCAAGTTTCTGTCACCACGAGTAAGCCAAGAAAAATTGTTAGGGTCAGTTTTACAGAGCACGTAGGTCAAAGTTAGATCATTCAGTTAGCTTTGATTTTCAGAATTCATTGTTAGATCAGTTTGGGCAAAGTTTATTGCAGATTTCCTTTCATATCTAGACAGTTATTTTCGCAGTTCAGTGTTACATTTGCGTGTGAGTTATGCTGTGTTTGGAATTTCATTTAAGCGAACTGAATACCTAAATGTACAGGGCATTTTTGTAGAAACATTTGTGTGCGTTATTCTTTCGACAGACGATTTTAATTTTATACAGCTTTTTCACTCCGTAAGCTTTGTATATTGTAACTGCAAGTAACATACTGTGACGTCGCGTAGTGTAGCACTGCTCACTCCTGCACAGTATGCAGTGTCAAAGGACGGCTTATTTAGCTTAAAGTTTTGGTTTAATAATTACTTTGTTACTTAAAAATACAGTAGTACAGTTTCAGTTTTGGCGACTCATTTGCCGCGCTTGATTAGCCGAGCGGTCTTAGGCGTTGCAGTCATGGACTGTCCGGCTGATCCCGGCGGAGGTTCGAGTCCTCCCTCGGGCATGGGTGTGTGTGTGTTTGTCCTTAGGATAATTTAGGTTAAGTAGTGTGTAAGCTTAGAGACTGA
Organism: Schistocerca nitens; assembly: GCF_023898315.1. Classification (NCBI taxonomy): domain Eukaryota; kingdom Metazoa; phylum Arthropoda; class Insecta; order Orthoptera; family Acrididae; genus Schistocerca; species Schistocerca nitens. The sequence goes on from NC_064617.1 coordinate 404,457,681, forward strand.
TGACCTTACCAGTTAAGTCCCATAAGATTTCACACACATTTTTTGCGACTCATTTATCAGGGAGCCTTTCCGCAAGCACAATACTTGTGGTATTCAGGACAACAACACGCATACACGAGCATCAAGAATAGTAGTTCATTTTACTCTACTTTCAGTTTACAAGATGAAACAAAGCTATAGAAAATTCAAATTTACTGTCGACATGCAGCCTTTTGTTCTGTTCCGTGTTTCTGCGGAAATAACAGTTTGGCTCAAAAATGGTTCAAATGGCTCTAAGCACCAAGGTACTTAACATCTGAGGTCATCAGTCCAGTAGACTTAGAACTACTGAAAGCTAACTAACCTAAGGACATCACACACATCCATGCCCGAGGCAGGATTCGAACCTGCGACGGTTCCGGACTGAAGTGGCTAGAACCGCTCGTCCACCGCGACCGGAAACAGTTTTGTCCAAGGGAATTCAAGCAACGGAGAAAGAGTGCGTAACCTACGCGTCTAGAGGGACCGTAATAGGGGGAATGTCTTCTTTTTTGTCGTTCAGTACCGGCAAACCACCGCTGCCCTCGGCTCGTGCCGATCAACAGCTATGGTATAAATTACACGTAACAAAGAATCGATTACACAATCTCGTTATTTTTCAGCTTACTCGCGCAACACAAGAACATTTCGTAACGCTCCGCAAAGCCTGTGGTGATAGACTTCTTAAGTTGGCAGCAATAGAAAACGAACAGTCAGCTGGAAATGATCTGTTTTCTTAATTTTATTTTTTATGTAGTGACAAGAATAAGACGTTATTCTTTTTTGAAGCCCAGGCTTTTTGTCCACTAGTTCCTTTCTCTCGTACGGTATAACGTAGCAAATGTACGCGAAGTACAATAGTTTTTCTTGTATTTCTATCTCCACTGTTACCCATTCCAAGAAAATTCTATGGATCTGTGCAGCTGAAATCTATTGCGACAGAACCTCTCTTGTGTCTCCCTCATCATCAGGTCATATGTTGGCCATCTACCTGAAAACCACGACAGAATGTTGGTCGCCCTATGCACAAGAGAGATACCGTGTGCAGCACGGCGGCGGAGGAAGATGCGGCGATAACTCACGCCGAGCCCTGGGGCGGCCGTCTTCTGGGTCAAGCACTCCGTGGCCAGCATTCATTTTATCGGCTGCCTGGGCGTCTGCAGGGGCCAGGCGCGTGCATCATCACGGTATCGCTGCCAGCAGTTACCGCCTGCACTGGAATACGTATCAGGCATCAGTCCAAACAGCTAGCACCGCTTCGTTTGCATGAAAGAAACTACACTTGGCGTTTGAAATCAGTTCTTCTTCATCATCCTCTTTGGTTTATGTGGCTTACGACAGTTTTCGACCATACGCTCTCCACCTCCCTTGATCCTCCTAAGCCTGTTGCTGAACTGCGACTTTTTTTAATGTCCTCCAGCGTTCCAAGTGTTCAGCTTCATCTTCCCGTTTTCCTTACAATTTTTTTTTTTTACAACTCTTCGCTGCAGGCAATTTCTTCAGGATGTACGTCTCAGACACGACGTTTGCCTCATTATGTCAATTCCATTAGTTTTCACTCCTCTCTTATTCTCTGAAATATTTATTTATTCATCAGTCAGCCCATTTAACTTTTCTCCACAGCCTCGTACCAAAATCACTGAAGTGTTCTTTAGCTCTTCCTTTTTTACAGGGTGTTTCAAAAATGACCGGTATATTTGAAACGGCAATAAAAACTAAACGAGCAGCGATAGAAATACACCGTTTGTTGCAATATGCTTGGGACAACAGTACATTTTCAGGCAGACAAACTTTCGAAATTACAGTAGTTACAATTTTCAACAACAGATGGCGCTGCGGTCTGGGAAACTCTATAGTACGATATTTTCCACATATCCACCATGCGTAGCAATAATATGGCGTAGTCTCTGAATGAAATTACCCGAAACCTTTGACAACGTGTCTGGCGGAATGGCTTCACATGCAGATGAGATATACTGCTTCCGCTGTTCAATTGTTTCTAGATTCTGGCGGTACACCTGGTCTTTCAAGTGTCCCCACAGAAAGAAGTCACAGGGGTTCATGTCTGGCGAATAGGGAGGCCAATCCACGCCGCCTCCTGTATGTTTCGGATAGCCCAAAGCAATCACACGATCATCGAAATATTCATTCAGGAAATTAAAGACGTCGGCCGTGCGATGTGGCGGGGCACCATCTCGCATAAACCACGAGGTGTTCGCAGTGTCGTCTAAGGCAGTTTGTACCGCCACAAATTCACAAAGAATGTCCAGATAGCGTGATGCAGTAATCGTTTCGGATCTGAAAAATGGGCCAATGATTCCTTTGGAAGAAATGGCGGCCCAGACCAGTACTTTTTGAGGATGCAGGGACGATGGGACTGCAACATGGGGCTTTTCGGTTCCCCATATGCGCCAGTTCTGTTTATTGACGAAGCCGTCCAGGTAAAAATAAGCTTCGTCAGTAAACCAAATGCTGCCCACATGCATATCGCCGTCATCAATCCTGTGCACTATATCGTTAGCGAATGTCTCTCGTGCAGCAATGGTAGCGGCGCTGAGGGGTTGCCGCGTTTGAATTTTGTATGGATAGAGGTGTAAACTCTGGCGCATGAGACGATACGTGGACGTTGGCGTCATTTGGACCGCAGCTGCAACACGGCGAACGGAAACCCGAGGCCGCTGTTGGATCACCTGCTGCACTAGCTGCGCGTTGCCCTCTGTGGTTGCCGTACGCGGTCGCCCTACCTTTCCAGCACGTTCATCCGTCACGTTCCCAGTCCGTTGAAACTTTTCAAACAGATCCTTTATTGTATCGCTTTTCGGTCCTTTGGTTACATTAAACCTCCGTTGAAAACTTCGTCGTGTTGCAACAACACTGTGTTCTAGGCGGTGGAATTCCAACACCAGAAAAATCCTCTGTTCTAAGGAATAAACCATGTTGTCTACAGCACACTTGCACGTTGTGAACAGCACACGCTTACAGCAGAAAGACGACGTACAGAATGGCGCACCCACAGACTGCGTTGTATTCTATATCTTTCACATCACTTGCAGCGCCATCTGTTGTTGAAAATTGTAACTACTGTAATTTCGAAAGTTTGTCCGCCTGAAAATGTACTGTTGTCCCAAGCATATTGCAACAAACGGTGTATTTCTATCGCTGCTCGTTTAGTTTTTATTGCCGTTTCAAATATACCGGTCATTTTTGAAACACCCTGTACTTATCATGGTTCGCTACCATACAGTATTACACTCCAGGTAAAACACCCCAAGACTCTTTCTTAATTCTAGCAATTAATTTTCATACCAACAAAACTTTAATCTTTCCAAAAGCTATTCTGCCAACAATATCTTCTTATTTCCCCCATAATGTTTCCATTTTCTTCTTATTCTCCCTCAAGCGTTAGACCAATTCTTCCTAAGTGCTTTCTAGATACATCCATCTTCTTCTGGTCCTCCATTGTTCCTTCTTTACTTTTGAAATGTAATGTAGCAGTTGTTTTAGAATACGTTAATCGGCCATACTTTCTATTTGTTCTTTTCATTTTTTCTGTACTCCTTAATTTTTTCATATAAAGTGTAAATATCTCCAGTCTTCTGGATGGTCTCATCTTTTAATTCGTCTCTTCTTCTTACACTCTACACGGTTCTTAAAAATCTCATCTCGGTTGCTTGGAATTTACTACATTTTCTAGACATTGTAAGCCAATTTTTACTTCAATATAGTACACTGAGAAATGCCATAACTTTTTTTAAATCTTGGCTCTGTGTCCTTTCGCACTTTTCCCTTGAGCGTTGTTCTGACGGTGCAACAAATCATATTAACGTTGATAATTATCAAGTGAGATGCATCTGTCACAGCTGATTAAAAATAATTTTTTTTGTCGTACGCGTTTTGCCATTATTATTTGGTAGTCATTTCAGTTGGAAACACCGTCCAAAATATAATTTCAAGTAAACGAACATTTTTCCCCTAGTTCCGTGAAACGAAATGTAAAAATCTGTATATTGGGAGAAAGAAAACATGTAGACCAGTATCTATGAAAACTGCCACTGAAGATGTCTGGCAAATAATATAAGCCAAAAGCATATGGTTAGAAAAATTTGTTTTATTCAGCTGTGATATTGGGATCTAAAGTAATAATTAACAACATAATATTACATCCAACTGAGAATGATAGACCAACAAATAATCACAGATGTAACATCATACTGAATACTTAAATCCTTTTTTCAGTATCTACTTCGCCGAAATATGATACGTCACAATCGAGGAATGTGAAGATGTTAATTAGCTCAATAATTGTGTTTCCTAATATGAATTTATATCTTAAAGGTTGTAAGACTTGGGGTGCCATGGACAGGATTTTACTTGACTATAGACTTAACTTATGTTTCCGTTTACCGGTAACCAGACTTAAGTAGTCTAAAATATTTCACCTGTGTTAAAGCCATTCATTTCAGTGATATCTGACGGAACCTTACTGCTTGCTGATTCTCACTGCTTTACAGTTTCCTGTGTGTGCCATCATTCCATGCACTTTTCCATTCTTACGAGCCCCTCCATCATAAATTGTTGCCCTTCCTTTGACTGAGCCAGCACTGCTTGATCATCTACGTACAGGCGTGCAAGTATTTCCTCTGGACATTCATTATCTTGATACGTTCTTATAATACTTTTTGCAGTGGCTGTTTTAAAATGCGACAGTCCTCAATGTAGTACATTTTCTGACCTTTGAGCGTCTTCCTTTCATATGACATCACTTTCTATTATTAGACTGTTAGATATGAAACTATTACCAAATTATGAAGTGGAGGTGATTTTATTTTGCTTTTCTTCAATTTCCAAACGCAGGAGCGTTATCAGCATTTTGTATTTTTACCGGCGAATATAGCACATTGGTTACGACATTGTAATCACATTTGGCAGTAGTGTGACTGAAATCTTCGTCTGGTCATCCATATGTCGGATTTTCTGCCCTGCTTTCTGTGATGCTTTGTATGTTTCTAAGCAATTACACTAAAAAGCAGTAGTGGTAGCTAACACGCCTGTCTAACACCTTCCGATATCTCTCGTCTGTTTCCTAAACGTCAATCTATACTAGCACTTTCTGCCTTGTGTAAAGTTCTTTTCGAAGCAAGGTACACAATATTATTCTCCTTGTGGAACGCTGTCGACCGCCACTTTTATAGATGATCATAATGGAACTACAAGATTGCTACAACAATATAAATGGATGTTTAGTTTGTGTGTTACTAAACGAGCGATATAAATATACTAAAGATTTTGGAAGGGTTCTATACTGTGATATAGAGCTGAACAATAATGGCAACAGCCAGCGGAGGTGGCCGAGCGGCTCTAGGCGCTACAGTCTGGAACCGCGCGACCGCTTCGGTCGCAGGTTCGAATCCTGATGTGTATGATGTCCTTAGGTTAGTTAGGTTTAAGTAGTTCTAAGTTCTAGGGGACTGATTACCTCAGAAGTCAAGTCCCGTAGTGGTCAGAGCCATTTTTGAGTAATGGCAACATAAGAATTGTCAAATGGTAGAACTGAGGGAACATTTAAAACTCTGGACGAAACAGGCGTCCAAGCATTTTCTCTTGACTTCCGTTTTGTTGTTACGTTATTATAATACTTTTTGCAGTGGATAGACCGATAAACTGTTTTAGAATGCGACAGTCCTCCGTGTAGTACATTTTCTGAACTTTGAGCGTCGTTCCTTTCATATGACATCACTTTCTATTATTAGGTTATGAGATGTGAATCTGTTGCCAAATTATGAACTGGAGGAGATTTTATTTTCATTTTCTTGAATTTCCAAACGCAGGAGCGTTATAAGCATTTTGTATTTTTACCGTGGAATGTAGCACATCGGTTACGACACTGGAATCAAATTTGGCAGCAGTGGGACTGAAATCTCCGTCTGGCCATCCATATTTCGGTTTTTCCGTCGTTTCTTAAATTCACGAAGACCAATACCGACATGGGTCTTCGAAAATGAATGCACTGAATTCCGTTCACAACCTAGTAAAACCCCAGCTCCTATTCCAAGAGCAATGTTGATGGGACAGTGTGTTAAAAATTGCTCTTCACCGTCTATATCTACTAAGACAAAACAAGATTTTACGTGCCAATAAAATCTGACACCAATCGTTCTCTACCCACTAACGCTCTGCCTATGGATGGACACTCTGACTGCCAGCTACGACGTTACTGTTGTCCTAAATGACTTACCAAGGGGATGTAATATTGTACGTATATGCTTCGTATAATAAGTGCTGTATCGTTTATTTGTCACATGATGTTTACCCTTCACTACCTGTTTATAGAGAGGCTGGCATCGCATAGTCTGCAAAGAATATTTGTGGAAAGTCAGAAAACGATTTTGGGAGTATCAATTTGCAATATCGTATGAGAACCGTTTAGCAGATTCTCACGAATATCAGTAAAACGTGGAAGAAGCCATAGACATTGTTGTGCTCCTTAGACATCGACAGTGGCCGGAGGTGCTGGCATAAAAACAGTATACGTTGAGGCGATCCACCTTCGAGGAAATTGGCTAAACTGGAAAATGCAGTTTTAGGTAAGAAATGGAAGCTTCAATCCAATATATGTGACCACGTTCGCTATTTGACACACGTCACTTCCTCGCCTAAGAGGCTGCGACGGCCGCGGTGGCCGTGCGGTTCTTGCGCTGCAGTCCGGAACCGCGGGACTGCTACGGTCGCAGGTTCGAATCCTGCCTCGGGCATGGGTGTGTGTGATGTCCTTAGGTTAGTTAGGTTTAAGTAGTTCTAAGTTCTAGGGGACTTATGACCTAAGATGTTGAGTTCCATAGTGCTCAGAGCCATTTGAACCATTTTAAGAGGCTGCGCACAAGATACGATAACAACAACTAACTGCACCAGAACTACCTGCTCCAAATCACAACCACGACATGTCACATTTAATACATTACATTATAAACCCCTAGAAGATGTAATATTACGTGAAGACGCCACGTCATCACTCTAGACCTGCCCTTATAATATTCAAAATACACTAAAGCACCAAAGAATCTTGCATAGGCATGCGTATTCAAACACAGAGATATGTAAACAGGCAGAATACGGCGCTGCGGTCGGCAACGCCTATATAAGACATAAGTTTGGCGGAATTGTTAGATTAGTTACTGCTGCTACAATGGCAGGTTATCAAGATTTAATTGAGTTTGAACGTGGCATTATAGTCGGCGCATGAGAGATGGGACACAGAATCTCCGCAGTACCGATGAAAGGGGGGAATTTCCCATACGACCCTTCCACGAGCGTACCGTGAATATCAGAAGGTCGGTAAAACGTAAAATCTTCGACATCGCTTCGGCCGAAAAGGATCCTCCAAGAACGGGACCAAAGACTACTAAAGAGAATCATTCAACGTGACAGGAGGGCAACCTTTCCGGAAATTGCTGCAGATTTCGATGCTGGAACATCAACTAGTGTTAGCGTGTGAACTATTCAACGAAACATCATCGAAATGGGCTTTCGGAGCCGAAGGCCCACTTGTGTACCCGTGATGACTGCACGACACAAAGCTTTACGCCTCGCATGGGCTCGCCAACACCAACATTGAACTGTTGATGACTGGAAACATGTTGCCTCGTCGGACGAGTCTCGTTTGAAATTGTATCGAGCAGATAGACGTCTACGGATATGGAGACAACCTCATGAATCCATCAACCCTAGCCGGCCTGAGTGGCCGAGCGGTTCTAGGCGCTACAGTCTGGAACCCCGCGACCGCTACGGTCGCAGGTTCGAACGCTGCCTCGGGCATGGATGTGTGTGATGTACTTAGGTTATTTAGGGTTAAGTAGTTCTAAGTTCTAGGGGACTGATGACCTCAGCAGTTAAGTCCCATAGTGCTCAGAGCCATTTGAACCATTTGAAGCCATGAACCCTACATGTCAAAAATGGTTCAGATGTCTCTAAGCACTATGGGACTTAACATCTGAGGTCATCAGTCCTCTAGACTTAGTAGTACTTACATCTAACTAACCTTAGAAGATCACACACATCCACGCCCTAGGCAGGATTCGAACCTGCGACCGGACTGACTATAGCGCCTAGAACCGCTCGGCCACAACGGTCGGATCTAGACGTCAGCAGGGAACTGTTGAAGTTGGTGGACGCTCTGTAATGGTGTGGAGCGTGTGCAGTTGGAGACTCCTCATACGTCTAGACACGACTTTGACAGGTGACACGTACGTAAGCATCCTGTCTGAGAACCTGCGTACATTCATGTCCACTGTGCACTCGGACGGACTTGGGGAAATTCCAGCAGGACAATGCGACACTTCACACTTCCTTAATTGCTACAGAGTGGCTCCAGGAACATTCTGCTGAGTTTAAACACTTCCGCTCGTCACCAAACTCCCCGTACATTAACATTATTGAGAATATCTGGGATGCACGTTATGTTCAGAAGAGATCTCCACCCCCTCATACTCTTACGGATTTATGGACAGCCCTGCAGAATTCATGGTGTCATTTCCTTCCAGCACTACTTCAGACTTTAGTCGAGCTCATGCCACGTAGAGTTGTGGCACTTCTGCGTGCTGGCAGGGGACCTACACGATATTAGGCAGGTGTACCATTTTCTTTTTCTCTCTAGTTTTGCTTGAAAATAGAACATTCTGTCGTTACCAAAGAATACACAATGAAGTGCTGTAACTGGAATGCTGCTTTGGGTGCGATAGGGTGTGACTGAGATTATTCGCTAATAGGTTCTACGGCTCTATAAGCTGTGACACCGTCGCTAAGGAAGACAGTGTTCCACGAAGTACTGAATTTGTTTATTTAATTGCAGTCAGCGTGGCATCACTTTAGATCCTTAATTATCGTCATATGATATAAATGAAGCAAAAATGAACAAACTCCAATAAGCCTAAACCAAAGTGGTGAACCTTCTCTGAATTTGTTCCCAGGTCTTACTCCTGGTTTGTCTGTTTCTCGAAAGAGATAGAATTGACAGCTGGCTTTCAATCACGCCCTTACACTTGGCTGCAGTATTCATCAAATGATGAAATAAATGTTTGCAATACAGCCCTTGTTTACGCTGACATGCAGGTAATGAGCTATAGCGCACAGGAGCAAATTTTGTCTATAAACGAGGCCACTCTTAGATTAGCATTAGCTCCAACATGTAAAATTCCGTCTCGCAACAGAAAACCAGTGAAACAACGAAAAGTGACACTTCCCGCGGGCATTGTTTACTGTCATGCCTGAATGTTACTACCTTCCCAGATATCTTTAGTCTGGGTATCTTACCTGACTAAATACCAAAAAAACGATTAAATTACATGACGGATATTGCTAGGTTAAAAATATGAAGCTCATAAAGATTCTATACTGTAGAACATACATAGCTCATCGGTATGAGATACTACCCCGGTGGTCACGAGTGCACATGTTTTGTGACGTAACGAAGATTGCTGCCTGACGGCTGTTATAAAAGAATATGCCGCCTCATTGCATCCCACACATTTTCTGTGGGTGATAAACCAAATGATCGGCCTGGTCAGAGAAGAATCCATATGTTCCTGAAGGCTTTTGTGCCAAATGCTGCATGTGTCCTTGCTGGAATATGCCGTTTGATTTCCTCGTCATGAAGGATACGTCAGCAGGGTTTACCATTCTTCTCACATCTTGGCGAGACTGCAACCTTCGTTCAACAATTACCAAACTAGTACTGTTACCATATCCAGTACCTCCCTACACGATGATCCCAGCAACTGGAGGGGATCTGGTCGCAAGAAACGCTGCTTCCTGTGACCTTTTCACTAAGTCTTCTGCAGGCACGTAGGGATAGAACTGACCACCTCAAACAGAATCTAAACTCATCGCTGAGCATCACAGAATGAAACTCACCATCCCATTTTAGTTAGGCACCATGCAAGGATCTATTGTCTATGGTAGATGTAAGCAGTGAAGGACGCATGGCGACTCGAGATATCAACCCAATATACAGTCATCTGTTCCCGACGCTTTGCTGTGATATTCATTCTGCTAATGCTACAAGTCGTTCTTTTACTCGTCAGAGTCCATCAAACAGTTACGTGATCATCTTGTAATGTGGTAATAATGTTCTTGCCACAATGTCGTTCTGAGTCCATCACGTCACCACTCAGTCTGCAATGATTATACTGAAGCCTACAATATGTATGGTGCTCCAATCTTCTTCACGTCAATTATTCGATCTTCATCAAAGTCCGAAATATAGCAGTAAGCTGTAAGAGTACGTCCTCCAGGCTGGCGGTGTTGCGATCTCAAGCTGAAGTTTCCAGTAAGGTTTGTCACACGTAACAGCCATCACGTACTCACACCATTCTACATATATACCGAAAATGATGTTTCCTGAGCATGAAATTTTTATCGAAACATCTCAGAGACATGTAAATACTAGACTATCACTTCGGTGGCGTTAGGTCAAGTTGTTCATGATATAACAGTTTTCATTTCCATCAGTGTAAAGTTATCGCAAGATGTGAAAGAAAATATTTTATTAGCGCATTATATATGGCGAACCAGAATACCTGTTGTGTGAGTTACATAACAAACGGCACACGAGGACGGTCAGGGATCTTGCTGAAGCAGCCAGCTCTGTGATGAATGGCTGCGTACCAGCGGCCATTGGCGTGTAGCACAGAGACGCGCCCACTATGATGGCAGAGGATGGCTGCTGAGCGCGGGATACGGCCCACACCATCCTGGGTAGGAGTCCGGCTTGCTGACGGACTGCTGGTGGCGCCATGTTGTCTGCTTGCTGTTTATACAAGACAGCAGCGGACCTGTTGAGGTAAGGTGCCACTTCTTGTCAAGTTCTCGACAACACCACTGGAACCCAATGGTGGAGAAATCCCCTATCCTGTACCGTGCATTATCACTGCAGTGGTGGGTTTCACCAAGCGAGCCTCGCCTGTCTTGCAACAATTCAACCCCTCTGTTGCTATAAGCAAAATAACAACACACTGCGCTCGTCAGCTACCAGCAGCTGCTGCAGTACTCCACCACCAATTCCCACTGATGTGTCCATAAATTGGTTGCGGCACTAGAGACCTTGTTCATTTTCGCTACTGTTAGACACATCTCTTCAGCTAAAAATTATTTGCATTCTGCATTCCGAGAAGTAGTAGTATGGACCAAAGCAACAAATTATATCAAGTAAACATTGGAGCTGAACTAACAACTTAAGAGTTATAAGCATTTGTTCAGCTTAGTTATTGTAAAACGTTTCTACTAAATGAGTGATCACAGCTCTCAAAGAATGCGTTTTTCTTGTTTTGGTCTACGTACAACCTCCCAAAATTTGTAGTGCAAAGACCGTGCAGTAGAAGAGATGTTTCACAGTAACTAAGACGAATAAGTGCTCATTACTCTTAAGAAACGCATTTTACAGTCTGTGTTTCCTTCACGTATTTCTTGCTGTGATCTATACTACCAGGCCTGAACATTTCTGGGTTGTGTTCTGGTTCATGCATTGTGACAGAATTTTATAGACAGGTATTACAAAGAACTGGAAAATCTGTACACAACACTCTGCTAGAGATGTGAAATACATAATGAAAAAAGAAAAGATCAAGAATGTAATTTTATTTATTTAGTAAGCAATACATACGGTGCATAAACTTGAAATATGCCAAAGATGAAAAGATTCCTCTAAAAACCCGTAATCATCATTTTTCTTAACCCAGAAACGTGCGACAAACACTCACTAAAGAACCGATTCACGCGTGACAGCTTTCATTATTTCCGCACTTGTGAATTAATCTCGTCAGTGTTGTTTTCACCTGCGAGGTAAGTTAAAATACTGTTATTCTTCACACGAATAATTATGGACCTGTAACCACAAAATTACAATCAGATAGTATCTAAGATATGATTATCAGATCACAAAGGATACACCAACAAATTCTTTACTGTTTAAATGAAACACCTTGGAGGTCTAATGAAAATATCTTGGAATACTAATTAGAGAGTTACGCAAGTCACATCAGACACTTTACTTTCCCCTTGAACTATTGCCTCAGAGTCCGTCCATTTGACAATCATGTCTTCCAGAAAACTGGTAACTCTATAATGTTAGACAAGGTCGCTGCCAAATACAGTACTCGGCTTTCTTACATAGAGTTGCTTAGTAAATCCGCGTCCGTTCGGAATTCGATAAGCCAAGACGTGTGTTCACGGGATCTGCTTGTGAATTCACGACTGATTCCGCAGTCTCGCGAAAGCAGCGTCAAAACAGCTGAACATCAAGCATCATTGTTGTGACTGTAGAGTTAGCTGATTTTGGCTGTAGTCATCGTAATTTTCATGGTTTCTGTAGCCTTTTACACTAACTGCAAAATTTTCTGTGAAATTTAATACCCTGGCAGGACAATTTGTTACTCTAGTTCGCGCTAACGATCAGTATACTTACTCTGTCGTCATGGGGTACCTTCCAACCATTTAAGCATAAACTGTATCGCGAGTACCCTACGAGGAATAAGAACAGGGTACGTGCACTTAGACTGTACAAGCTCTCCCTATCATTAGGAATGGGGGAGACTTTAGTCTACTGACTAGCTTTATAATCACACGAAGTAATGTCCGATAGAGACCGCCATAAATAGTCCCGCCATTTCCCAGAGTTTTTGTTTCAGCTGGACATGAAGTTGCTTTTTGTGCAGTATTTGTAAATAGTTCGAGTTCTTCTCACTTAAATGGTATTGGGAATATTTTTCCTGTCTACAGTTACGGTACAGAGCTTTATGGTATGTAAAATTTTACATATTTTTAAAACTAGCTACGAAACGTGTGGACGATAATGCCATACTTAGACGGTCGTGCACCATCTTCTACAATGTAACAGAAGGAGGTCTTATATCATGGAACATGGAGTATTTGCAAATTAAATGAGTTTCGTCAATGTCTTGCAAACACAAATTCGTGTTAGTATCCGAAAGCTTCGGTATCCGAATATATTTAAATTGTAACTGGCTTTTGATTATACTTCTGCTTAATTTGATTTCAATTCATGATTAATGGTTTGAAGCAGAGTAATGATGGTACAGAGAGACGACTTAATACAGTATTGAAAATTTTTTTCTATTATAATGCATTTAAATTTAAATGTAACATTTGTTCCTAGGTAAAGACGATATTGCATCTTTTAACTTGTTGTTACATTTGGTAAACCTAAATTTTTGGACTGTCTTTTGGAATTACTAATAAAGATAGCAGCACATAGAACGTAACCGACCTCATTTAAAACTGAAATAAGGAAATGTGTTACACTTCTATTACAGGGATAATAGGAGGTGAACTTCAGGAAAGCGTCCGAAAGTACAACGATCCCCCCTACTTGTTATTAAGAGTATCCTTAGATGAAACTGGTTATGGAATTTCCTGCTGCGGTCTCAACTACAGGAAATTTACGCAAATACTGAAGCGATGCTTCGGTCAGAGAAAGTCAACGTGGCACCCAATCTTGAATTAAAGACTAGAACGAATAATCGGTATGAAAACGTTTTGCCAATGTTTTAAAACTCTTCTTCAAATTACAATGTGAATTTTTTCACGTTATTGTTATTGTTTTGTGTGTTAGGACGCGAAAATTCGCACCTCAGCCTTTACTCCTAAGTAATATCAATACAAAGGGGAAAATAATGGTAAATGCGTACCCCTTTGCCATAAAACGCCGTGTGACATAATCTCGCCTCTCATAGAGGCCTTCGACGTACCCTTTCTATTTATACGTTTTCATTTTCCTCTGCGATTAGCAGTAGAATTCCCACTGCACTCTTAATGTTCCCACTTTTGCTCTTATTTCACTGGATAGACGTAAGGGTTTGGACTGAGAGTAAATAGAAAAAAGACGTAAGCAATGAGAAGTATCAGACGTAATAGACGTATGCTAGCTTATAACTTTATTTCTAAAAACCGTTGGCGCAAGGCCATGGATGGTGTACTTCATTAAATGCTTATCACAATTCATGTTTAAATGTGGGTATATGCTACGCGTCTAAAAGTCTATGTCCTACCAACCTATCCCTTCTTCTTGTCAGTGTTTCCATAAGTTCCTTTTTTCCCGATTCGACAGAGAACCTACTCATTCTTTGTCAGTCCATCTGATATTCAACATTCTTCTGTAGCATCACATAACCCATTCTCTTCTGTTCCTGTTTTCCCATTGTCCATGACTTATTACCATACAATGCTGCGCACCAAAAGTACATTATCAGAAATTTCTTCCAAGGATGAAGACCTATCTTTGATGCTAGTAGACTTCTCTTGGCCAGAAGTGCCCTCTTCGCGTGGGCTATGCCGCTTCTTACAGGTATGTCCTCTTTGCTTCGTCCATCATGAGTAATTTTGCTTCCATAGTAGCAGGGTCTCTTCGTCTTTCGTAACCACCAATTTTTATGTTCAGTTTTCCGCTATTCTCATTTCTGCTAATACTCATTACTTTCATCTTTTTCCCGTTTAATCTCAATACATACTCCGTACTCATTAGACTCTTCATTCCACTCAATAGATCCTGTAATTCCTCTTCACCTTTACTGATGATAGCAATGACGTAAGCAAATCTTATCATTGACACCCTTCAAAACTAAAATTTGATTCCACTCTTGACCTTTTTTTTTTATCTGTCATTGCTTCTTCGACGTATAGACTGAACTAGCGCAAGTCCGCATTCTTGTCCTACACTCATTTTATAGAAGTAGTTCGTTCTTGGTCTCCCAAACTTAATGTTCCTTTTTCTTTCTTGTAAATATTGTATATCACCCGTCTTTCTCTAGAATGTAGTGCAATTTATATCAAATATCTAATATCTTGCACGATCTTTCATTGTCAAATGCTTCTTTTAGATCGACAAATCCTATGAGCCTGTCTTGAGTTTTCTTCAGTCTTGAGTGAATTATCAACCACAACGTAAGAACTCTCTCACTTGTGCCTTTACCACTCCTAAAGCCAATCTCATCCTCAACTATAACACCCTCAATTTTCTTTTCCAATATTCTGCATATAATAATTGTCAACAGCTTGGCTGCACGAGCTGTTAACCTGACCGAGCGATAGTTTTCGGATTTATCTGCCCTTGCTATTTTTTGAATTTTGTGGATAGTATTTTTCTGAACGTCTGGTAGTACGTCTTCAGACTCATGCATTTTATACACGAACGTGAATGGTTGTATAGTTGCCATTTCCGTCTTTGGTTTTATAAATTCCGATGGAATGTTATCTACCCTATCTGCCTTATTTGATCTCAAGTCTTTCTGAGATCTTTTAAAATCTAACTCCAGGTCTGGATTACCTAAGTCTTTCTTATGGACTCCGATTTCTTCTACTATTAAGTCTTCAGACAAATCTCGCCTCTCATAGAGGCCTTCGATGTACCCTTTCTATTTATACGTTTTCTTTTTCCTCTGCGATTAGCAGTAGAATTCCCACGCACTCTTAATGTTCGCACTTTTGCTTTTATTTCACTGGAGGCTGGTTTTACTTTCCTATGGGCTGAGTTAGTCCGACTGACGAACATTCTTTTATCGATTATTTCTCATTTTGCGCAGTCAGTACACTTTGGCTGCCATTCACTTATATTTATCTCAGTCCTACGTTATTTATATTGCTGGGTTTCTGTGAAAGGGTATAAGACAGACACGTAATTTCTCATCCCTACTGTTCAATCTATACGGCGAAGAAGCAATGACGGAAGTAAATCAAAGGTCCAAGAGTGAGATTAAAATTCAGGCTGAAGGGATATCAATGACGAAATTCAATGGTGACACTGCTACCCTATGTGATAGTGAATAAGAATTATAGGATCTATTGCATGGAATGAACAGTCTGGTGAGTACAGGGTTTGGACTGAGAGTAAATAGAAGAAAGACGTAAGCAATGAGAAGTATCAGAAATGAGAACAGAGAGTATCTTGACAACAGAATTGGGGATCATGGAATGGACGAAGTTAAGTAGTTCTTCAACCTAGGCATCAAAATAACCATCGATGGACGGAGCAAAGAGGGCGTAACAAGCAGACTGGCACTAGGAAGAAAAGGTATTGCTGGCCAAGAGAGGTCTACTAGTATCAAAGGACTAAATCTGAAGAAGAAATTTCAGAGTTCAGCATTTTATAGTAGTGAAACATGGACTGCAGGTTACACGGAACAGAAGAGAGTCGAAGCATTTGAGCTGTCGTGCTACAGAAGAATGTTGGAAATTAGGTGAACTTATAAGGCAAGGAATGAGCAGGTTCTTCGGGACATAATCATAAGACTTCTGTTAGACATCATAGAATAACTACCACGTAGCAGAAGGAGCTGTAGAAGGGAATACTGCAGAATAAGACAGAGATTGGAATACATCCAGCAAATAATTGAGGACGTAGGCTAAAATTGCTACTCTGAGATGAAAATGTTGGCACAGGAGAGGTATTAGTGGTGGGTAGCACCAGACAAGTCAGATAGCTGATGACACAAGAAAAAAATCCTGTCTGCTCCCGTATATTTTTGTACTTCTTTTGTTGATTGGTTGAAGTATTTGATTTTCTTTAAATCCATATTTCCCTCGTAGTTACGTTCCTTGTGTCTACATTCGTCTCTCCAGCATCTGTAATGGCCATTTTCAGAGATATCCACTTCTCTTCAGCTGAACTGCCTACTGACCTATTCCTTATTGCAGTGTCCACATCCTTAGCGGATTTCAAACTCGTGTCATCATTCCTCATTACTTCAATATACCACTGCCTTTCATACTGATTCTTCTGCACGATAGTATGAAACTCCTATCTGGTCTTCATCATTACTAAATTTTGATCTGAGTCTATATTTGCTCCTGGATACGCCTTACAATCCAATTTTTATTTTGGAATCTCTGTCTGACCAGGGTGTATTACTGCTGCAGCCTTCGCATGTCTCCATGTCTTTTCCAAGTATACCTCTTCCTCTTGTTATTCTTGAACAGTGTATTCGTTACCTACATTCTCAGTCCTACTGCTAAGTCCATATTCTCCCGTAATCACTTCTTCTATTCCTAGCCCTACAGACGCGATCCAATCCTCCACGGTTATTAGATTTTCATCTTCCGTTTCGTACTAAATGACCCCGTTCAATATCCTCACATACTTTATTCCTTCATCTTCTACTTGTGACTTGGGCATGTAAACCTGAACTATCGTCGTCGGCGTTATTTTGCTGTCGAATCTGACCAGAATAACCCTAATATAGAGCTGTTCATAATAGCTCACTCTCTGCCCTACTTTTCTATTAATAAAGAATACCACTCGCATCATTATACTTCCTGCTGCAATTGATATTTCCCTATATTCGTCTGACAATTAATGCAAATCAGAGCAATTTCATGTCGTCTCTTAGACACCTCTGTGGCCGCTTGTGTCTTTGGACTCTCTGCACTGCTATTCACTTGTCAAAATGTGTGGTTTTAATATGCATTACAATTCAAGGAAGTAAAATGTATGCTAAAAGTGAAAATAAAGAAGTACATAGTATGGAAATTTTAAATGTAGTGATACACAAAAACTATATTATTTGTAATCAGAGAAGTTTATATATAATGCAACAGCAACATTGCTATTAAGTCTCATCGCGTAATACCGGGATAGTGTAACTGCCTTGTCATGAG
This sequence comes from Schistocerca nitens, assembly GCF_023898315.1. NCBI lineage: Eukaryota > Metazoa > Arthropoda > Insecta > Orthoptera > Acrididae > Schistocerca > Schistocerca nitens. The sequence continues at coordinate 404,475,357 of NC_064617.1, forward strand.
ATACGTCACTACAATTCGCAAAATAGGTTATGCTACTGGTAAACAAATAATTAATCCACATTAACTAGATTTAATTAATTGTTACCGTTGCGTTCGATATGATAATGACTCACACAATGGTCTGTAAGATATTACTGACCATAAGTACCTAAATTCACTGAATTTTTATACACATGAATATAATGACTACACAAGTTTGCATTATGTAGCATACTTGCCAATGAAGGCAACAGTGTATGTGGTTTGTTTGTGTATACTCTGTACTGTATAGTTCTATAAATTACCACTAAATAGGATAGAAAATAACTGAAGACTAGAAACTGAAAAGGCGCTAAGCACAATTTTAGTGAAAAACGAAATTTTTCTCTCAGTAGGAGGTACGGGACAGGGACAGTACCTGAGGAGAGGTGCTATATCCTTACGTGCTCCCGTTAGTTTTCTATGTCCCTCGTAGATGGTGTTCAACCCATGACGAATGGCGATATGCGGTAAGTCCGCGTACTACCGCTAGCGTTCTGCTGTTCATCAGTTCGCATTTATTAATAAAGATGACGGAAGTTGTGACGGGTTGTGAGGAGCCTGAATACTGTGATGAGCCAAAAGCAATGAAGAGACATTGTGAATGTGGAAGAGAGTGGTGGAGAAGAAAAGACGAGTGCCTGGTTTATCATAAAAGACAGCGAAAGAAAAAGAAATACCTTCCAAGCAACAGCCAAACATCTGGGTATGGGATCAGCGCACCAAACGTTAATGCTCCATAATAAGAGTAACTGCATGAGGTTCTTATGATTGAAAACAAACAATAAAATATTGCAAAATTGTACCGTGACGGTCTAGTGGATAGCATCGCTCCCTCTGGATCACGGGGTCCCGGGTTCGATTCCCGACCGGGCTGGGGATTTTCTCTGCCGCGGAGTGAGTGTCTGCATTGTACTAATCATTTCTCGATCATCACCATCATTCGTGACTGTGGCTAGATTGGACTGTGTAAATACTTGGAATGAGTAAAAATTGGAAATTTGAACGCGCGCTTATGACCGCGCAGTTGAGTTCCCCACAAATCAAACATCATCATCATTATACTGTGTCACAATATTTGGTTTTAGGCTACCTGCGAATGTGTGTGTTATTGTCACTCCTTGTCAACTGAACATAAGACGAACATGCTTACTAGGCTCTACCAACAAGATGAGCAGACGCAACGTACGTTCTTAATGCGTCAAATTGACGTTATTCAAGCAGAACGTGGCGAAATGGAAATTACGCCGGTCCAGTGGAAAGTCGCCGCAGTGTATATTGATTTTCATGGCTCCTGACCGTGAGGGTGCACATAAACAGCTATGCAAGAAGACGTATATGAAGTTTTCCGGTATTTGAAAGAAAAAAATAGAGATATCCCAGAAGGAAAAGGCAGGTGGTACAGTTTCCAGAAATAAAGGAGGTGGAGCATTTAATAGAAAATGCTTAGATGAAGATCGGCAGGTTTTTCAGGCTCACGTTCACATGTTGCCTACAGATGTGAGTCGCTATAGCAGAAAACGCACAACGGAGGAGTACTTAAGCCTCGATCTCAATGTGAACAGTCTCAGCACTGCGTTCAAAGTAAAATATCCCAATTATACTGTGACATATAAATTTTATATAGACGTTTTCCTTTCGGATTTTCCGCACGTATCCTTTAGGAACTACGATTAGTTACGTGCCGAACATCTCGCCGATTAGTTCTAGAAGGTAAAGCAAATCACCTTAATCCTGACAAAGCTAAGCAAGAACTTCACTAGCACCATGGCAAAGCCGAAAGTGCCTTATCGCGGTTAAGAACTGAAGCACCAGTTGCAACGTTACGAAACAGTGATACTTACTTGCACGTTAGCCACAGATCTTTAAGGGGTTAAGTTCGTACCTTTCCTTACACATTCAGATATGTTGTACCCGAGACAACCCACATGTAAAAATTTCGGTATGCACATACGTGAGACTGGTGATGCAATAATGAGTATGTGGAATAAGATGCAAGGTAGCAGGGGAGACAGTGAAATTGCAGCCAGTTCATTTGTATTTCTCAATCAAGGACCCAGCATCACCATGAAGTAAAAACTGTGTATATGGAGTCGCAATTGCTGCGCAAAAAACTAAAAAAAAAATATTCGATTCATGTACATGTTTCTAGTGTCTTATGGCATGTTTCAATGTGTTGACCATAAATATCTCATTTCTGGACATTGCTTTGTGGCCTGCAATCGAGATTTGGCCACCACTGAAAAGAGAAAGAAGGCAGTGAAATGTTTTGTTCACGGTGATATAGGGAAGTCAGTTATTTCATCACATCATGTAAAGTCTTTCAAAATTATGCAAATTCATGATTCGCACTTTCTTTACTTCTACACGGAAGCATAAAACTAGATCTCCACCATCAAACTCTTGATATCAACTGCATCGTGGATTCGAATAACTGCCTTTGGACAGGTCAAAATGCGAAGAAACCTTAACGAGCTGGAAGAGTGGGCAACGTCCAATGTTCTGAAGAAGGGCACCAGTCTCCGATTTCAAAAATACGGAACTAAAGCAAGAACCAATCGCGAGAGAAGAAGAATGACCTATTAAATATGAGACCATATTTAAACGAAAAGCATCTCGTGGTCGTGCGGTAGCGTTCTCGCTTCCCACGCCCGGGTTCCCGGGTTCGATTCCCGGCGGGGTCAGGGATTTTCTCTGCCTCGTGATGGCTGGGTGTTGTGTGCTGTCCTTAGGTTAGTTAGGTTTAAGTAGTTATAAGTTCTAGGGGACTTATGACCACAGCAGTTGAGTCCCATAGTGCTCAGAGCCATTTGAAGCCATTAAACGAAAAACACAGGAAGCTTTACAAGGACGTTTGTTCTTAAAAGCGTGTAGAATCTTACGAGATGGTATTCGGTACTCTTATCCCAAGTCTTCTTGTTATTGCAGTCGTTGCAAAAACAACACAAGAGCAGTGGGCTTAGCCCGTTATCAAACTGTTATTTTTTTGTGATACTAAAGACGTACTAGTTTCTCAGTTAAGAAACCCTATTACACTACCGGCCATTAAAATTGCTACACCACGAAGATGACGTGCTGCAGACGCAAAATTTAACCGACAGGAAGAAGATCCTGTGATATGCAAATGATAAGTTTTTCAGAGCATTCACACTAGGTTGGCGCCGGTGGCGACACCTACAACGTGCTGACATGAGGAACGTTTCCAACCGATTTCTCATACACAAACAGCAGTTGACCGGCGTTGCCTGGTGAAACGTTGTTGTGATGCCTCGTGTAAGGAGGAGAAATGCGGACCATCAGGTTTCCGACTTTGATAAAGGTCGGATTGTAGCCCATCGCGATTGCGGTTTATCGTATCACGACATTGCTGCACGCGTTGGTCGACATCCAATGACTGTTAGCAGAATATGGAATCGGTGGGTTCAGGAGGGTAACACGGAACGCCGTGCTGGATCCCAACGGTATCGTATCACTAGCAGTGAAGATGACAGGCATCTTACCCGCATGGCTGTAACGGTTCGTGCAGCCACGTCTTGATCCCTGAGTCAACAGATGGGGACGTTTGCAAGACAACAACCATCTGCACGAACAGTTCGACGACGTTTGCAGCAGCATGGACTATCAGCTCGGAGACCATGGCTGCGGTTACCCTTGACGCTGCATCACAGACAGGAGAGTGTGTGATGGTGTACTCAACGACGAACCTGGGTGCACGAATAGCAAAACGTCATTTTTTCCGATGAATCCAGGCTCTGTTTACAGCATCACGATGGTCACATCCGTGTTTGGAAACATCGCGGTGATCGTACATTGGAAGCGTGTATTCGTCATCGCCATACTGGCGTATCACCCGGCGTGATGGTATGGGAGGCCATTAGTTACCTGTACACGTCTTGGTCACCTCTTGTTCGCATTGACGGCACTTTGAACAGTGGACGTTACATTTCAGATGTGTTACAAACCGTGGCTCTACCCTTCATTCGATCCCTGCGAAACCCTACAAAAAAAATGGTTCAAATGCTCTGAGCACTATGGGACTCAACTGCTGAGGTCATTAGTCCCCTAGAACTTAGAACTAGTTAAACCTAACTAACCTAAGGACATCACAAACATCCATGCCCGAGGCAGGATTCGAACCTGCGACCGTAGCGGCCTTGCGGTTCGAGACTGCAGCGCCTTTAACCGCACGGCCACTTCGGCCGGCGCGAAACCCTACATTTCAGGAGGATAATGCACGACCGCATGTTGTAGGTCCTGTACGGGCCTTTCTGGATACAGAAAATGTTCGACTCCTACCCTGTCCAGCACATTCTCGCGATCTCTCACCAATTGAAAACGTCTGGTCAATCGTGGCCGAACAACTGGCTCGTCACAATACACCAGTCACTACCCTTGATGAACTGTGGTATCGTGTTGAAGCTGCATGGGCAGCTGCACCTGCACACACCATCCAAGCTCTGTTTGACTCAATGCGCAGGCGTGTCAAGGCCCTTATTACGGCCAGAGGTGATTGGTCTGGGTACTGATTTCTCAGGATGTATGCACCCAAATTGCGCGGAAATGTAATCACATGTCAGTTCTAGTATAATATATTTGTCCAATGAATACCCGTTTATCATCTGCAAATCTTCTTTGTGTAGCAATTTTAATGTCCAGTACTGTACGTACCAGGTTACAACAGCCTACAGTGTGACTTAAAGAAAAGCGCTCCATCTTGAGGCCACAAGTGTCCCATCGGGGCCATCCGACAGCCGCGTCATGCTCAGCTGAGGATGCAGATAGGAGGGGCGTGTGGTTAGCACTACAGTGTGACTTACTTACGTATTATTCGTATCAAGGATTCAACTGGTTTTCTTTCAATTTTTTCGAGACATTCATTTTGGTACTTAGATCATTTTGAATTTCGTCTTCAGTTATTGGCCATTGTAGTTACCAGGATTAGACAAAGTAGGGATACACCAAACAAACAACATGTAGCCAGGCTTAATACGGTCTACGATAGACTTCACTTTGGAAACAGCTTTCAGTCATCTCGGGATGAATAAATACTGTGCTTCATGGTTTTCAAGGGACTCTCATACAATTTCTTCATGAAAAATTGTGGCAAGTTCAGGTAACAATGATGGAGATGGAAAGCGATCATGCACCCTTCTCTCCAAAGTAGACCACAAAGGCTGAATGAAACTGACACCTGGTGAGTGTGGTGGCCAGGGGAGATCCGACAATTCATCCTTGTGCCGGCAAAACCACTCCTGAACGATGCGAGAAGTGTGAAGAGGGGCTCTGTCGTCCTGTAACATAGCCTCAACGTTGGGAACGAACGTTATACTACGGGATGTATCTGGTCAGCGAGAATGCTCACATAATGCTTGGCAGTAATGTGACCTTTTAGAGTACCCATGGGGGTCGTGCAACACCACGATATGGTTGCCCCGATCACCAAAAAACTCGCACCATGTTTCAGTATTGGGACGTAAACTCGGCTAGAAGTTGGAAATAGTGAAAAACATGTAACAACCGACCAAATTAATTTATACTGCTGCTCCATAGTCCATAGTTCATGATTTCAGTACCTAGTTTTCCCGTTACGGGATTTTGCATATCTGGTGTGTGTTTTTGGAACTTCACAACGCCCTACAGTTCCCACTACAAAGAGCTCTCTTCGTGTCAATTTGGGGCTGACATGTATTGCGAGTGCGACTTCAGTTCTGCAGACAATTTTGCAGCTGTTGTCTTCTCAATTTTCGAGACAATCCTCTTCGATGACTATCTGTCACGATCACACAACTCACACGTTCCTCCGCGTTGTGACTTAGCATATGAAGTTTCCTCAATTTCCTTGTAATCTGCATAAATCTTCGATACGGTGCCTCTTGAAAGACCAGGCACTTCTGCTACCTTGGTTCGAAAGCAGAGACCATATGAGCACCAACAATATACCTATGTTCGAATTCACTTAGCTTCGACATAATGCACCCACGGCTATACACAACACTGTTCTGACAACGACTGGCACTTATAACATATTGAGATCGTTGCAGAGGTGCCGTTCGTGGTAGAAAACAATAACGCGAAACATCATCTGCATTTATGTTCAAGCATAAAATTCTCGCTGTGTTTCCATAATTTTTTGTCTTTCCAGTGAGCGACAAAAGTATTTAACAAGTAGGCCACCTCTAGTAGCACTGTGGCCATTGAAGCTTTCACGGTGCAAAATCGTGTCTGTTCTGTTCCATCATACAAGCTACTGTATTTTCGCATTGACATTTCACATGCACGTCACGCTAAACTGACATATCAGTCGAGTGACAGAACTGTTGCTATGCAGCTTAGGCACAGGTCGAGTGAGGACCTTAGCACACCTGGTGCAGCGATGTGCTGACGTCACAGTCGCTAAGCAACATGGCCAGGGTGTGCATAATTGACGCCTGCAGGACGTCGTCCGCTGCCGTGGCCCGCGCCACACACACATTCCACTCTGTAGTATTGACAACGGTGCTATAAACGGAACAATGAACATATTGCACCCACCGAGCAAACGACTACGTAGAGCTTCATGTACAACAAAGGTACTAGGAGAACCTTAGAATTAATCCATATTTATCCTCCAGACATTATTCTAAAAGTACTGGAACCAGTTTCGTAAAACAGATAATTTAATCACTTGAATAAATACAACCTTTTAAGTGAATCAGAGTTCAGCATGCGAAATGGAAGAGGTGCAGTGTAAACTATACTATTAACCACAAAATCTATACTTTACGCTCTCATAAAAAGAAATTTAACACAGGCATATTCTCAGGTCTTTCTATGGGTTTTTGTACTGTCGGCCATAAAATTTTTCTAAATAAGCTAGAATAAACACGAATGTAGTGAGTAGCCCATGACTGGTTCCGATTACACTAGCGAATTATGTTGATATAGGAGTTTGTCGGAGTAGCACATTAGGACCAGTGTTGTCCTGATATACAACAATAACTTTCCCAAAAGCGTTATTCATGGTCCAAATATTATCTTCGCTAACAGCTGTAGTATTATAGTTACGGTAAAAAGAAGACGTAGCAAAGAAAGCGAATTAAACTTTCAAGGAAGTTTGCAGCTGATCAGTATGCAGTTAAGTTACATTGCAGTAAGGAAAACAAATGCCATGAGTTATAGTTCGAAGAGGAAACTGTTTGTGTACACGATACCGCTAGAGACTGCATAATAAACACAACATTTCTAGGAGTCAATACTGATTCTCGGGCAACGAGAGCACACAAAGATATTTGCCAGTAGAGTGACATTAGTTGTGTTACCAGTATGTAAACAGCATATGTCTTTTAGTAGCATTCTATACATATGTGTATTCCATTCGTACCTATTGAATTCTTTTCTGGGTAATAAATTCCTAAAATATCAACAATGTTTTCTAATTCCAGAAAAGCCACAAGAATAATAATCAAAACAAGGAATCTGACTCACTCTAAAGATATGTTCAAAATATCGGAAATTTTAACCATACCATCAGAGTTTACCTAGCTATCACTTATTTTCATCAAAAATAACCTTGGTAACTGCAACATAAACAACTCTGTTCACGACTGTCAAATAAGATCTAAACTAAACTAACATTTACGAAAAAAGAATAAAAAAGGTCTCAGAATATTTTTTTTATATCAAGGAATGAAGCTGTACATAAACTGCCCAAAGAGATCACTGAAACAATTTTATGTGCAAATGAAAACGCCCTTTTCCGCATTAAATTACATTCTTTGAAAGATTACCTAAAAGATATGGAGTATGGACTTTGTGAAAAATGTGACATAAGTACATAATAATAATAATAATAATAATAATAAGCATCTGTGATATTTGACACCCCAGTTTGTCACTATAAGTTTTATTTTGAATAGTCTTACTTTAAAACTGAGCAATAGGGACAAAAGGGCAATTGTCATACACAAAATGTAAACCAACGACTTTACTGCAGAACAGAATGGAATTGTATTTGGGAAAAATGAAGCTCCAGTCTCCATCCAGCTATTCAGATTTAGATATTTCTTCGTTATCAAAAATTACTTCAGCAGAAGTTGAGATATTCTTACTGGAAGGTCTCAGCCGACAATCAGTTCCACCCTTGTGAATCTAGACCTTTAAGTATGCCTGTATGTGTGACTTATGTTCCTTTTTTCATGTTAACTATAGTATCATTACATGTGTAATATTAATGCAACAATATTCTAGGAATGAATAACTACTATCCCTAATACAGAAAACACCTTCACGTCATTTGCCTTGTGGCATCACAACTATGCGACTACAATAATCAAGAGATTGCTAACCACATTTTCTGTGGCTCTACACCACAAACCATTGGAAGAGCAATTAACGTTGAGTTTATGACGATACAATATCGATCACCAGTGTTTCCTCTTATATTAAAATTTGCATTTTTTGTAACATTTATGAGACCGGATAAGTTCAAGGTATGTAAATATAAACAGTTTCCCAAATCACTTTCTTCAACTGATAATGTTCAAACTACCACTACAATGAATGTGATTTTATGCTACTCTTTTGTGACTGCGAAATGTTTACTAACGCAATTTTGCTTGCAACACAATTTCTCTTAGTGGGCATACAAAAGTTTATATCCACCTACCATAAATCTTATATTACTGCTATCTTATGCTGACGTTGTCAGGTGTTCGAGGAGTGCTGTGGTGTGTTCAAAAAATGGCGAAACGAAGGTGGAACCACGTTCAGACTGCTTGCGGTTGGGCGGCCGCACCTCATTACATTATTCAATCTGTATATTGAGCAAGCAGTGAAGGAAACAAAAGAAAAATTCGGAGTAGGTATTAAAATCCATGGAGAAGAAATAAAAACCTTAAGGTTCGCCGATGACACTGTAATTCTGTCAGAACCCAGCAAAGGACTTGGAAGAGCAGTTGAACGGAATGTATAGTGTCTTGAAAGGAGGGTATAAGATGAACATCAACAAAAGTAAAACGAGGATAATGGAATGTAGTCGAATTAAGTCGGGTGATGCTGAGGGAATTAGGTTAGTAAATGAGACACTTAAAGTAGTAAAGGAGTTTTGCTATTTGGGGAGCAAAATAACTGATGATGGTCGAAGTAGAGAGGATATAAAATGTAGACTGGCAATGCAAGGAAAGCGTTTCTGAAGAAGAGAAATTTCTTAACATCGAGTATAGATTTAAACGTCAGGAAGTCGTTTCTGAAAGTATTTCTATGGAGTGTAGCCATGTATGGAAGTGAAACATGGACGATAACCAGTTTGGACAAGAAGAGAATAGAAGCTTTCGAAATGTGGTGCTACAGAAGAATGCTGAAGATTAGATGGGTAGATGACATAACTAATGGGGAGGTATTGAATAGGATTGAAGGAGAAGAGAAATTTGTGGCACAGCTTGACTAGAAGAAGGGATCGGTTGGTAGGACATGTTCTGAGGCATCAAGGGATCACCAATTTAGTATTGTAGGGCAGCGTGGAGGGTAAAAATCGTAGAGGGAGACCAAGAGATGAATACACTAAGCAGATTCAGAAGGATTTACGTTGCAGTAGTTACTGGAGATGAAGCAGCTTGCACAGGATAGAGTAGCATGGAAAGCTGCATCAAACCAGTCTCAGGAATGAAGACAACAACAACAACAACAAAAATTGCTTATGACGTATACTGAGACCTGCCTGACTGACATTGATACATTTCCTACAAATGCATTGTACCCACCGTTTTTAATTAAATATTTAAGAAGTTTATATCCACCTACCATGAATCTTATATTACTGCTATCTTATGATGACGTTGTCAGGTGTTCGAGGAGTGCTGTGGTGTGTTCAAAAAATGGCGAAACGAAGGTGGAACCCCTTTCAGACATCTTGCGTTTGGGCGGCCGCACCTCATCACACAGCGAACTGTGGCGGAACCAGAGTCAGGCTTTAGTGCTAGGCAGAGTACAAGTGTGTCTGAACATACAGTGCACCGAACACTTTTAACGACGAGCCTCCGCAGCCGACCACCCATGCATGTGCCAATATTAACACCACGACAAAGGCAACTACAGCTGAAATTGGCACTTGACCTTTGGCACTTGGGGTTGGTGCAGTGGCTGAGGACTGCAAGATCTGCAGAATCCCGATACCTTCTTCATCGTGCCTATGGGATGGCTTGAATCCGTCGTCTTCCAGGGGGACATCTCCTTGACACCTGTACTGTGGGACGGAGTGAAGCTGGCGGCGGACCCATTATGCTCTGGGGAACATTCACGTGGACGTCCATGGGTCGAATAGAGCTCGTGCAAGGTGTCATGACGGCCAAGAATCATTGTACACATGTCGCGGACCATGTACATCCCTTCCTGAAGATCAAATTTTCCGACGGCAGTGGCACTTTTCAGCAACATAATGCGACATGATACAAGACCAGGAGTGTGACGAAGTGGTTCGAGGAACACAATGGCAAAGTGGTTCGAGGAACACAATGGCAAATTCCAACTACTGTGCTGGTCCCTTAAACTCCTCAGATCTAAGTCAAATCCTACAAACCTGAGATGTGATTGAATGTGGCGTCAGAGCTCATCGCCCCCTCCCCGGAATTTACGTGAGTTAGGTGACTTAGGAGTGCAGATGTAGTGCCAGCTCCCTCCAGTAATCTACGGAGGCCTCATTGCTTCCATTTCAAGACATGTCGCAGATATCAGTGCCGCAGGTGGACATATCGGTGATTAGGTAGGTGGTCAATGTTCTGGCTGATCGGTGTGTATTTTTATGCGCGTCATGTGTAAAATAATGTTACATTATTCATAAATAATGTGCTACTTAACTTCGTACTTCATCAATCTGACCTAGTCATTACTGTATCCCAAAGTTCACTGCGAAACATGGAAGGCTGGACATCAGTTATATTCTCCGCATAAGTGAGTTAGCCATGGCTGTTGCTAGCAAAGGGACGATATGGCAATCAAATTGTTGTAACTTTTGGCATTTATGGTACGTGAAGTTCTGAATTCAGTTACCAGTCCCTCAAATCAGGTCGCTGCGGCTCTAAAAATGTTTCGAGTAAATCGATTTTGAAGTTTTTAGAGCTTCTTTAACACCCAAACGTTAGGGCGATTTTCCGACAGACAACATCGCTCTCTATCAGAATGTTGATCTGTCACACAGGAGGCCTGGGTTCGAATTTTGGCCAATGCCAATTTTTAAATAAAGACGCATGTTCTGCAAGCATTTCTGTGAAGTATATAGGAAAAAATCAGTAGCTTTGAGACTGGTAATCAGTGGATCGCTGGTTCGAGTCTCGTTTCGGTCATTATTTAGCCCTCTTTCTTCTCTGTTGAGTTAGAATATCTACTTCATTGAAATATAAAATTAATCAGCTATATACTAACTAATACATATATATCTGTCTTTTTTATAAAAATGCACATCTTCTTATTTATAATTAGATAATGCATACGAAAATCCATGTTTGCTTTGAAAACATAAGTTCTTAATTACTAATTTTTTTATAAAATAATTTTACTACAGACTGTTTAAATATAAAAAACATTACAGCATAAACTTTCTTCATCTTCATCGATTTTAGACCTTAGGGAAATGCACCTGAAACATATATCACCGTTAGAAAATTTACCATGGCCAGTAATCATACCCAGGCCTCACGTGTGGCAGGCGAACATTGTATCATGGAGCAAGCTGTGTGTCGAAAGACAGACCTGACTTTCAGGTATTAAAGATGCTCTGACCACTTCAAACCCTATTTTCTAGGTACATTTGGAGAGTTACTTTCAGCTGTATATATGAAGATAGTAACTGTTCTCGAATGAACAGATACCATTCATGACTGTGCAGATTCTCTAGAATAAATAATAATTAATTGAAACCCTCAGCAGCCGACAGTTGCTGTTGATATACCTCGATGGGGACAGCTGAAAATGTGTACCCAGACCGGGACTCGAACATGGGATCTACTGCTTACATAGCAGACGCCCTATCCCTCTGAGCCACCGAGGACACAGATGAATAGCGCGACTGCAGCGCGTCTGCTATGTAAGCAGGAGATCACAGGTTCCAGTCCCGGTCGGGACACACATTTTCAGCTGTCCCCATCGAGGTATATCATCAACACCTGTCGGCAGCCGAGGGTTTCAATTAATTATCATTTACTTTCAGCTGCTCTGAGTGTTCAGCATTCGAATTATGAACTTCACGTATCATAAGTACCTCTAAAAAAGCACAAGAATCCGATTATCATGCAATCTCCTTGCATGCCACTTCTCCATAACATTCTGCCTTCCACAAGTGGTAGTCCCACTAGGGATGTTGGAGAATATCTCGGAAGCTCATAAGTTTGCTGCTGGCAGTGAAGTTGTGACGGCTGTTCGAGATTGTCCATTGGATAGCTTGGACATCTGCCCACAAGAAAAGATACAGATTCCAATAGTTAATATAACAGAATCATTAACGCTCCAGGGAAAATGCAGATAATATTCTTTACTGCCAATGTTTGCACAGATAAATACTTCTACTTCTCCTTTCCTTTTGTTATGGTAAGGAGAACCTGTTACTTTCTGCAGCATTGGCAGTTTTCCTGAGATGGCTCGTAACAGGGATGATAGCAGGTTCAGAACATTATAAACTAGTTTAGCGCTGAAAGCCTGTATGGGAGCCATTATAGAACAGAGAAGTCACTGGGCCTGGCTCTACACAGGAGGTGTGAGTTGTGGGGGCCTCCATCCCACATAAACTGCATTGTCCATAACACTAGAAGGAATATGTTTTGGTGAGATAAATATCTGAATGCCAGATGAAGCACTACGTCCGTTTTCCTATGTACATCTGTGCGCAAGACTTTTGGTTGGCTGGGGTTGGAAACTTGTCATGCAGTGGGAGAGGTTTAATGGGTTACTTCCCCCATCACACCATTATTGGTTAACGACGACAAATTGCACAAGAGCAGAGATTTATTAAAAATGTTTTTAAAATTACTATTGGTCAGAACTTGCAAGGTCTGGTGCAATTGGCCTGCGAGATTCCTACTCTGACTGAACCAGCTGTGTTCTTGGAAGTAGTCAGAACACACTTGCTGCCAAGAGATCAGTGAGTATATTTGCTTCAGAGGCGCTGGCGAGCACACAGTTCACCTTAGGGAGCTCCCCCCCCCCCTCCACCCACCCACACACACACAGAAAGAGAGGGGGAGAAAGAGGGAGATATATATATATATATATCTCCGTCTAAGAGCGGAGTACAGGGACAGGATCTGTCAGACTTTCCAGCCACCACTGCAGCAGTCTTCCACATTCATTCTGTCTACGAGCCAACAATCCGGTCACTGAGAGATATGAAATTTTGGAAATTTGTGGTAAGTTTCTATGGGACCAAACTGCTGAGGTCTTTGGTCCGTAGGCTTACACCCTACTTAATGTAAAGTAGACCAACTTACGCTAAGGTCAACACACACATCCATGCCTGAGGGAGGACTTGAACCTCCAAGGGGGGGGGGGGGGGGGGGGGAGACGCGCGGATCCTGGCAAGGCGCCTGAGACCGCGCGGCTACCCAGCGCAGCCTAGTGTGTTGAAGGGCTATTTGTTTTACATCACTGTTTAATTGCACATTTTTTACATTTGACGGCATCTGGTGAAACCTTTCATGCAATCAAAGAGAATCTCTTGGTGTCTGTATTTGCTACGGGATTCGTTCTTCAAATCACTAACCGTTTTCGCAGTGATTGGCCGTATCCTTGACAAAGTTTCACATTATGCTTTCATGTGTCCGTTCAGCTGTGACAAGACTGAAGTTCACGATTATAATCTTCAGTGCATTAAAATATATTTATGTGCCTGATTCAGTGGAAAAATTATTTTATTTTATGTCTTATGACAATAAATCAAGTTCTTGTAGTGACTGCTAGGTTCCTTCGGTGGCTAGATGAACTCCTACATTAAAATATCTGTGTGAGGCGTGATACCCATAGTTTCTCGCTTAATTGGGCTACCCCTACTAGCTTTCATTTCCTAAGATATTAGTTGTTGTGTAGCAGTGTTTCTCTCATAGTTGCAAGATCTTGCGGGGAATTTCTCTATTTATCACCGGAAACTGGGCTTATTGCATCTGAGTGGTATGCTAAACAGCTCAACTGACATCTCACAAAAGATTCGAGGTTTGTGTCATGGTCAGGCACTTGGTACCAATCTACCAGGAAGTTTCAACTAGTCGTCTGTTTCCCGTTTCCCGCAATCAGATTCTTATAAACATACTGGCTGTCTCTCCTACGAGTCGTCAGGCGCATTTCCCTGCTCTGTTTTGCAGTGTGTAACTGGAGACAACCCAAACAAACAGTGCTCATCACGTCTTCGATGGGACGACCAGTGCTGATGGAAAGAATCAGTTTGTTTCCCATTACAGAGTAAAGGACTATTAAAGCGGAATTTTTCGTGTGCATTCGATAGGGTGGTCCAACTCAATCTACTGTGATATTTGTTACATCGATATGTATTAACAGGGACAGTAAAACACAAAGTTTACCCGGTGCTCCAGCAGCTACACCACCGCCCCAATCTGCACTGACTGCTTCTGCCAGTCAGCAGCGCTGCTCAGTCTCTGGTGGTGCACTGGTTCTTCTTTGTGTTCTACTGTCCTCGTTAATATACAGCGATATAACAGATATCGCACTAGACTTCTTTGGGACCGCTCTACCGAATGGGACTCTAAAATTCCACTTTAAAATTAATTTTGTTTATCTCAGAAAACTAACCGAAGTTTTCCGTCCACTATGGGCATCGCTTCACAGACGTGATGAGCAGTATTTCTCTGGGCTGACACCAGCTACACATTACAAAAAGTTAATTCCTGATATCTGTCAAAACATCAAAGAAAATGCGCCTGACGGCTCTTAGAAGAGACATCCCATGTAATTCCTTTGACTGCTTAAGTGAATGTGCCAACTACTTCACGTTGTCTAACGAAACGACAGTAAAATTGTAAGGAATTTCCTACAAAAATTTTCGTCTTACAGGAAGTTCACCCTCTAAAGTCAACAACGAGAAAGCTAAAAAAATGTCAGTTTGACTTCTTGTCGACAGCGAAGATGTTCAAGACTAAAAACGAATTCATTTCGAGTTTATTGGATTGGGCAAAGGCTACTTAATATATAGCCATCTCTTCAAGTCTGATAGCAGTATGACCCCGATAAAACAGAATACTGAGCAGGGACCTGCATGCTGGCACACCTACTCGTTGACCGAGACTGAGTCTCTATTCGTCTACTGGATATCACGACATAATAAAAATGCTTACGGTGGAATAGGTCATTTATAAAATGACTTGCAGAGCTGTATAACAACACACACGAAGTACCTTCTAGCTTCTGGTAAACATGAAAATAATCTTATGCTTACTGTTCTCGAGATCCACGCCACAATAATAGCATTTATGAACTTCCCAACGGATCTGTCATTATTTAGATAAGTACGAATGCGTGGAGGAAAAACATACGGTATTAACATTCTACATCTTTATTCTTCATGTGTACATACGAGTTTGTCGGCGGAAAGACAAACTCACTTCTGCTTGCACCACTTCATCACTATCAAAGTGAAATCCTCGATGGTTTTCCTTCCGTTATGGAAACAAATAGAAATCGGATGGAGCGAAGTCGGGGCTCTATGAAGGATGATCGTTGACAGTGAACCCAAGGCGTCCGATTGTTGTGGACGACCCCTTCGTATTCGAGACTCAACTATAGCACGACATTTCTTACACACCAACGTTTTTACGCCTTGTTCAGTGGCTGAGGGTTGCAAATGTGTAGGCATGAAGAATAAAGATGTAGAATGTTAATAATGTTTGTTTTATTGAAAAAGCTTTAAGAGCTGTCACATAAAAAAATTCGGAGGCGTTACTTTTCAGCACAACCCCGTGTGTTAACAAGACTGGACAGTTCTTAGCAGCAATAACACTATTTTAGCCTCATGATTTCCTAGATTCGACGCGCAAGTCGCCGAAGTGGCGTCAGATCAAAAGGCTTGCACCCGGCGAATGGTCTACCTGATGCGACATTTACACTTATTTATTTCCTAGATAGAGCACATGTAAAGTACATTGTTATCTATAGAATTGACGACTTTACACACAACTGGTTTGAATCATCCTTAAGAAACAGAATGCGAAATGTTGTACTTTATTCGCTTTTATTTATAAAGCATCTTGCGTGGTTACTTCGCAAATTGGATACATATGTTTGTAATACGCAGAATAACCACGGAAGGTCCTTTATAAATAAAAGCGAAAGGCGTCTGGTGTAAGATTAATTAAATTGCAATAAGCTTAAGACGGAATAATTGATATTAACAGACGCTGGGGAAGATGGCCGTGAGAACAAACATATTAATTCAAATAATATTGGAAAGGCAGAAGGTCACAAAGGAATCACATAATGTTCAGTTTTGGGTCCATTCATATTCCTAAAGACATTCCGAAAAAATAACCTGAAGGCAACGAGGTAGATTGGGCTAGAACAAAATGTCAAATAATTTTGGTGGGTAAGGCACATGCGTGTGTGGTACTAGCTCAAAAACAAAAGTGTTCCATCTCAAAAAACCTTCGGAACAGGTCATACCTCTCCATGATGTTCTTCGCTTCGAAAGAGTGGTCCTGCCTGAGTACTGATCATTCATCCAGGGACAGACTGTATAGAAAACCTGATATTAACTGAAATCATTTAGTAACTAACTTCAGGTTGTTTTCCCTAGAAAGGAAGAAACAAAGACTACGAAACATAACGGTAACTTTTCAGAATATTTCGTTACATACACATCCAATAAAATTGTTAACAGAGCAAGCAGAACATCGCCGTTAAGAACTTCCCAGACGAAAGAGACGGAAATAATAGAAGATCTGGTGAAAACCCTGAGCCAGTCTGCAGTAGCGAAACTCGAAACCAAAAGAAAGTGAGTCGAGAAAGCCGTTTCTTAAATAGAGGTAAAGGGTGCCGCAGAGAGCCGGCAGTTACTCTCTGCGGAAAAAGGACGTCACATTGGCGACTCTGTGGCACAGAGGAAAACTAACGTCTAATACTAACTCTTTTGTAAATTACCATTTCATTTTAGTATATCAGGGGAACGGATAGTTGAGCCTGAACAACTGCAAAATACGTTGTGGGTGATAGTATCCAGCTTCGTATGTCAATAATGGCTTCCTGCAGACGACGATGGTACTATAAACAGCGCCATCTATTGATAGAATGTAGTATACACGAATAAACCGAGCTGTCATTCTGTGATTTTTATTTTTATTTTGCGCTTCGTAAGTAGTTTCAAGGCGGCTCGGCTCATTTCTAAATGGGGTCACTTAACTAATAATTACACATCACCTGGCTCTATCCTTTCCACTTACGAAAAAGGGAAATTAAAACGAATAGCATTATTCTCTTCTACACATCACATGTCACTCGGTGTATATGCATTCCTGTTACGAATGCGAAAAAATTAAATATGACGTTGTCTGTCGGTGTAATGAGGTGGATGAACATTCTAGAACACATAAAATATTATAGAATAATTAAAATATAAATGTAGTTTCTTAGAGTGCCTACAGCATTGACTACACATAACTTAGTTTTCTGTTCTCTCACTGCCCGTATCTCTCTCTCTCTCTCTCTCTCTCTCTCTCTCTCTCTCTCTATCTATCTATCTATGTATCTATCTATCTATCTGTTCCACTAGAAGGGGCTACCATTATTCACTAATTGTCGGAACAGCAATAGCTTCGTGAAGTTTCACTGGCATTGTGATGTCTTCCTAAGGTTCTCAGTGCACTGTCGTCCGCACGCTCACGTTATTGGAGAGTAGGCCGAGGATAATCTGAACATAATCAGAGACCGAACTCTTCAGTGCTACGACTTTAAAAGACGCTCGGACCGATCGCAATTGCGGGTGGTAAGGTGGTGTGAATTTTGCGTCCTCTGGAGACGTGTGTAGCGCCATTCGGCATCCGGCGAGCCTCCTATAGTTGCGGCCTGCACAGTTGGTTTAAATGTTTGCTCTGCACAGTGGTGAATGGCCCAGGACGCGCCGTGTGTGGTCAACGAAGACACCGTCGATACTGCCAATACAGTTAGATTTCTTCGAAAGTAATGGAAATCTGAAAGCAAAAAGAAAGCCTTCTAAAGACGAAAGCGTACTGGGCTTTGCGCCTGTGAATCTCTAAAGTACGTCCCATCAGCGGTGAATATTGCCTGAGCTATGCCTCACTATTAACGCACACAGGTTACACTCATGTCGATGGGACAATCATTGATATGACTTCGGTTTCAATACCAAATAAAGAAAATTTGTAAAAGGTTTTTCTTGTTGTCATGATGTGTCCGCTGTTTAATGTAATCAAAGTCATATACAGTTCCGCATAGCACGGTAAATTTTATATTTTAGAGCTCGTACTCTCTTTATAATCTGAGATTTCAATTTCACTGTACACTCCAACATGAAGTATTAATACAGGGTGTTTCAAAACTAAAGTATTGGTTTTAAGGATCTGTAGCCTCTATTACATCCAACGTACAGTTATAAAAAGTGTATCAAATGAAAGAGCAACTCCAACAGTTTTTCTTACAAGTGTTCAATGTGAGCACCATTCGTCACACATCGAGTCCATAGGCGAGTTCTTCTGGAACGTCGATCATTAGATTTGGAGTAAGTGCTGCAACAATGGTGTTTCAAAATCCGTGTAGATCCTATATGAACAACCAAAGGTAAAAATCGCGTGGCGTCAGATCGTGTGTATTCGGAGGTCATGCGAAACAATACTCTGTCATCTAGCGCCTTTCGGCCTATCTAACGATCGGGTGCAACCTTGTTTAACCAGACGTTTACTATTTTATGCCAGTGAAGCGGCGCACCATCTTCCTGCCAAATAAAGTACCATAGTTCAGCTTCTTCTGATTGAAGAAACAGCCATAGTTCCAGCGTATCAAGATAAGAAATATTAGAACTGCTTCACCGAAAAAGAAAGGTCCATAATTTTCGGCCAGGATATGAGACATGGCCGGCCGCGGTGGTCTCGCGGTTCTAGGCGCGCAGTCCGGAACCGTGCGACTGCTACGGTCGCAGGTTCGAATCCTGCCTCGGGCATGGATGTGTGTGATGTCCTTAGGTTAGTTAGGTTTAAGTAGTTCTAAGTTCTAGGGGACTGATAACCACAGCAGTTGAGTCCCATAGTGCTCAGAGCCATTTGAACCATTTGATATGAGACAAAAACATTCAATGTAGGAGAGTCTCGATGCAACTGCACCGTCTCGTGGGGACTTGATGATCCCTAGATGCTCATAATTATGTTTGTTCACATTTTAGCTTAGGTTCTAAGATGCTACTCCAGGCGAGTGTAAAATGAATGTGCGCAACGGAAAATAATAAACGCTAAAATGAAGATTTGGTTCTGTCTGACTACCCCCCTGAAGGAGATCTTAGGATCTCTTAATTCTATAAATTACAGTCTACACACGAATCATGAAGGCAACTAATCCTACTAAATGATAAACGTAGTCCTGCTTATATATTTACTGTAGATTAAAAAAATCACCAAAGTTTACAAATGGCTCTGAGCACTATGCGACTTAACTTCAGAGGTCATCAGTCGCCTAGAACTTAGAGCTAATTAAACCTAACTAACCTAAGGACATCACACACATTCATGCCCGAGGCCGGATTCGAACCTGCGACCGTAGCGGTCACGCGGTTCCAGACTGAAGCGCCTAGAACCGCACAGCCACACCGGCCGGCCCAAAGGTTACATTTCCTAAATAAAATTACTAATCAATTGCCCAACTCTACCCCTTATTATGACTGCGTAATCTAATATCAATCACGCGAAATCATCTATGTACTAAACACTAGAAGACACTACTTTCAAAGATGATCTACAGCGGTGTGAAACCTCAGTGGAAATAAACTAACGTGATCACAGCTGTTTAGCTTTATAGCCCTAATAAGCCGAAGCAGTTTGCGATACCACCGTATGTACTGCGTCTGGTACGTCGGCGAGCTGGTTCTCGTACACGTCTGCGTCGATGGAAGAACTCCAGCCACAAAAATAAAAACTCTTTCAAACACTATGACGGCAGAAGGCGGTCTTCTGACTGATATACTATAGTACTGTCTTCTCCTCTCTGTGTTCTACAGACGAGAAATGCGAACACCCAGCCACAAGGACGGAGTTCAGATAACGTCTAAATGTAAGTATAGGCAGAGGAAGTGCTCTCAATTACCGAATGCAGCGTACTCAACGACGAATTCCAGCCCGGAGGTGAAGCCCAGAATCGTACAGTGCCTAACTGTTCTAACTATAAACTCTCCTGATAGCAAAGACAGCAAGTCCGTCCGTAGCAACAAAGCTGATATCGAGCGACCGTCAGACGGGCCCTCACAACCGAAGACCTCGTCTCTGCAGCGTTGGCTTCGTGGGAAGGCTTGGCTCCACCATCGTAATTCCGTAAACCAATCATGTTCCTGAAACCATGGAATATTTTCCCTCCCTATAGATTCTTCCGAACGCCGACCAACCATATTTTAGTATTTTGTTGTCCAGCGCGGAAAGTTTGCGAGGAAAAACCTACACTCTTACAATAGTGCGCTTCTGAGTAAAAATCCTTGGAAATAACACACCGAGCGTGGTTTCCGAGGTGCCGCTTCTTTGTTCCTTTCACCTGCGTGCAAGATTTTCAGCATTCGGAAGTATTATCCGTTTATCCTTCCGGCCCTTGCTACAATGGCGGCAGGCCATCACCTTATTGTGCTACAGACCTCAGGTGCCACGACGTCTGTCTAGCTACTTTCTATGTTTAAGCAGGACCAACATCTGTGCGGGCATTCCACCCTCATCTTGAGTTCTGCCTGCCGTTTCGTCTCCACTGGCGTTCCAACATCTACTAGTATAGGCTATCATTCATTACGCCGTTTTTATAATGAAGACACTCCGTCACCTTTCATGCAATAAGTGTTAACAATTATTTAGAAGAAGTACGTGAGAATGTCAGTCTCCTTTATATATTCATATACAAGGTGGTCCATTGATCGTGACCGGGCCAAATATCTCACGAAATAAGTGTCAAACGAAAAAACTACAATGAACGAAACTTGTCTAGCTTGAAGGGGGAAACCAGATGGCGCTATGGTTGGCCCGCTAGATGGCTCTGCCATAGGTCAAACGTTTATCAACAGCATTTTTTTTAAATAGGAACACGATTTTTATTACATATTCGTGTAGTACCTGAAGAAATATGAATGTTTTAGTTGCACCACTTTTTTGCTTTGTGAAAGATGGCGCTGTAATAGTCACAAACATATTGCTCACAATTTTAGACGAACAGTTGGTAACAGGTAGGTTTTTTAAATTAAAATACAGAACGTAGGTACGTTTGAACATCTTATTTCGGTTGTTACAGTGTGATACATGTACCTTTGTGAACTTATCATTTCTGAGAACGCATGCTATTACAGCGTGAATACCTGTAAATACAACATTAAAGCAATAAATGCTCAAAATGATGTCCGTCAACCTCAATCCATTTGGCAATACGTTTAACGACATTCCTCTCAACAGCCAGTAGTTCGCCTTCCTTAATGTTCGCACATGCATTGACAATGCGCTGACGCATGTTGTCAGTCGTTGTCGGTGGATCACGATAGCAAATATCTTTCAACTTTCCCCACAGAAAGAAATCCGGGGACGTCAGATCCGGTGAACATGCGGGCCATGGTATGGTGCTTCGGCGACCAATCCACCTGTCGTGAAATATGCTATTCAATACCGCTTCAACTGCACGCGAGCTATGTGGCGGACATCCATCATGTTGGAAGTACATCGCCATTCTGTCATGCAGTGAAACATCTTGTAGTGACATCGGTAGAACATTACGTAGGAAATCAGCATACACTGCACCATTTAGATTGCCATCGATAAAATGGGGGCTAATTACCCTTCTTCCCATAATGCCGCACCATACATTAACCCGCCGAGGTCACTGATGTTCCACTTGTCGCAGCCATCGTGAATTTACCGTTGCCCTATAATGCATATTATGCCGGTTTACGTTAACGCTGTTGGTGAATGACGCTTCGCCGCTAAATAGAACGCGTGCAAATAATCTGTCATCGTCCCGTAATTTCTTTTGTGCCCAGTAGCAGAACTGTAGACGACGTTCAAAGTCGTCGCCGTGGAATTCCTGGTGTATAGAAATATGGTACGCGTGCATTCGATGTTGAAGTAGCATTCTCAACACCGACGTTTTTGAGATTCCCGATTCTCGCACAATTTGTCTGCTACTGATATGCGGATTAGCCGCGACAGCAGCTAAAACACCTACCTCGGCATCATCATTTGTTGCAGGTCGTGGTTGACGTTTCACATGTTGCTGAACACTTCCTGTTTCCGTAAATAACGTTACTATCAGCCGAACGGTCCGGACACTAGGATGATGATGTCCATGATACCGAGCAGTATGCATAGCACACGCCCGTTGGGCATTTTGATCACAACAGCCATACAACAACACGCTATCGACCTTATCCGCAATTGGTAAAGGGACCATTTTAACACAGGTAATGTATCACGAAGCAAATACCGCCCGCACTGGCGGAATGTTAAGTGATACCAAGTACTTATAGGTTTGTGACTATCACAGCGCCATCTATCACAAAGCGAAAAAAGTGGTCCAACTAAAACATTCATATTTCTTTACGTACTACACGAATATGTAATAAAAATGAGGGTTCCTATTAAAAAAAAAGTAGTTGATATCCGTTTCACCTATGGCAGCGCCATCTAGCGGGCCAACCATAGCGCCATCTCGTTTCCCCCTTCAAGTTAGACGAGTTTCGTTCTTCGTAGTTTTTTCGTTTGATGCTTATTCCGAGAGATATTTGACCCGGTCACTATCAATGGACCACCCTGTATACGATGTACAACCTATTAAATAATACCTAGTGTGGTTGTAGATCACAGCAAAGTATGTGGATGAGTGCTTGTAAGGTGCGAAATTATAGCCATCTTACAAAGTGAAATGGCGATTCATAACTGAAGACGACACGACCCAGAAAATCTTCTTCGTCGTGCAGCAAATTTACTTTACAAATTTGGTACGTAAAACATAGTCTGTGGGCTGTAGAGCTCGTAACAACTGCCAACGACAAGGACGTGTTTGTAAGCATCTCCTTAAAAGTCTCCACAGAGACGTGACTGGAACTGCTAATTCGCGACTGGCCTTCGTCACCAATTTCTTGGAGCTACGGGTGGAGGACTCTCACACGTTCAGTACGTTCATCAGTCACTCTTGACCGTTCCATACTCTTATTTGCGCACAAGTATACAAAGAAAACTGTTTGTGTTGCTGTTTCACTTGCTGTATTACTTTTTAAATTGTAAACTGAATGTAATAAATGCGACAAAGTCTTAAGAGGCGTATATTCATTTTGAAACACCCTGTATATCATCAACTTACTTCTTTTAATTTAATGGTCACATGTGATTCAACATCAGTATAGAAATTATTTTTGTCTACACTACTTTGAAAATCTGAGTGAAACAGAATCACAGCCAGATTGTATATTGGTTTGCATATTTTCTTGTTCAGTTTGAAGAGGTAGTTTGAGCATGCAACCAGCAGTGCATCTTTCAGGTGTTCAGTGGCATGTTTGTTTTTCTTTCTAAGGGGGCAGTTTTGTCCTGACGGCAGGACATTTCTCTCCAGTGCTGTTCTCCTGTTACTGTTTTATGAAGTTCCACACATGTTATGCGAGTGTTTCTCACACAACGGAAATAAGTGTGAAGGCCATTCAAAATATGAATAAATCTTCTTTCTCGATACATTTTTACTCAAGATAACGAAAGAATACAATGTATTCGGGTACTATTTTACCCAGTCAATGTTCAAATTTAATCATGTTTTGTGGCCTTCCACAAGCTTTCCTATATCTTCTGCTTTCTTAGTTGCCATCAAGTCGTCAAAACAGTTACTGAAGTGTTCTTTAAGGAAGGAAACTGAGCTGCTGCTCAGTTCAAAGCGTTCTTGGCTGTTAGAATGACCCTCGTATACAGCGCCATTAAAAAGAATATTAAGTTGGTACGGTACCACAATCCAATGGCTATAAAAGAGAGAACCTAGTTGAGTACGACAGAAATTTAGCCTCATTTTTCGTTTTAGTTTGGCGAAAACTGCTCTTTGATGTATTCACTCGTTCGCCACACGATTTTCTTCTCATCCTGCGGCTTGTATATCTGCGTTCCATACGCTGAAGGTATCAGAAGATACTACGTCCGTTGACAACGCTCATCCTGGCCGCTGCGATTTTGTCTGTTGAGCTTTTGGCAATGAGTAATTAAGTATTTTTTTCCGATGCCATAACATTTTTTGGTTGCTCCCATACCTCATTTTATCACAAGCATTGTGAAAGTAATGACACGACTGAAAAAGAGTAAAACGAACTCTAGCACTGTGTACCTCTTATACGGTGTGCTTGATTAGTCTACGATTCATCTGATTTCAAGGTACTATTTGTTTACAAGTATACCACGTCTAAAGACGAGTGATACATGGAAAGATCCACTATGTGATCAAATGTACCCGGACAGCCCCAAAAACACACATTTTTCATATTAGGTGCACTGTGCTGCCACCTACTGCCAGGTGCTCCTTATCAGTGACCTCAGTGGTCATTAGATACCCCGAGCGAGCAGTATGGGGAGCCCCGCGGAACCCACGGACTTCGGACGTTGTCAGATGATTGGGTTTCATTTGTGTCATACGTCTGCACGCGACATTTCCAGACTCCGTCGTGATAGTGAAGTGGAAACGTGAAGGGACACGTACAGCACAAAAGCGTATAGGCCGACATCGTCGGTTGACTGACAGAGACAGCTGATAGTTGAAGAGGGTGGTAATGTGCAATAGGCAGACATCGTACCAGACCCTCACACAGAAATTCCAACCTGCATCAGGATCCACTGTAAGTACTATGACAGTTAGGCGGGAGGTGAGATAACTTCGATTTGATGGTCGAGCGGCTGCTCATAAGCCACACCACGCTCGTAATGGCAAACGACGCCTCGCTTGGAGCGTAAAGACAGGACGATTGAATAGCGGAAAAACGTGTGGAGTGACGAATCAAGGTACACGATGTGGCGATCTGATGGCAGGGTGTGGGTGTGGCTAATCCCTGGCGAACGTCATCTGCCAGCGTTGATGATGATGATGTTTGTCACGTAGGGCGCTCAACTGCGCGGTCAACAGCGTCCTTATAAAGTCCCAATTTTATACATACAATTCAGCCACTGTCACGAATGATGATGATGATGACGATGATGATTATGAAGAAGATGAAATGGTGAGGACAACACAAACACCCAGTCCCCGGGCAGAGGCAATCCACGGGAATCGAATCCGGCACTCTGTGATCCAGAGGCAGCAGCGCTAGCCATGAGACCACGAGCTGCGAACATCCACCAGCGTGTTTAGTGCCAACAGTAAAATTCGGAGGCGGTCGTGCTATGGTGTGGTCATGTTTTTCATGGAAAGGCTTGCACCCCTTTATGTTTAGCGGGGCACTGTCACAGCACAGGCCTACATTTATGTTTTAATCCCCTTCTTGCTTCCCACTGTTGAAGAGTAATTCTGGGATGGAGATTGCATCTTTCAACACGATCGAACACCTTAACACAACGCACGGCCTTTGGGGGAGTGGTTACACGACAATAACATTGCTGTAATGGATTGGTCTGCACAGTCCTGACCTGAATCCTATAGAACACCTTTGGGATGTTTTGGAACGCCGACTGCGTGCCAGGCCTCACCGACCGACATCGATATCTCTCCTCAGTACAGCACTCCGTGAAGAATGGGCTACCATTCCACAAGAAATCTTCCAGCATCTGATTGAACGTATACCTAAGGGGGTGGGAGCTGTCATCCAGGCTAAGGGTGGGCCATCACCATATTGAATTCCAGCATTACCGATGGAGTGCGCCACAAACTTATAAGAAATTTCAGCCAGGTGTCCGGATACTTTTGATCACGTACACTCACCAAGTTTCTGGTACATTCCACACGTTCACTGTGTGCATCCTTTGTCACTCGGCATACATCCAAACGGTAATCAATTTCAGTCATTACATTCACTATCATGTTTCTGTCAATGTCCCTCACAGAGTAGTTACGCGTTCCCACAGTTGTTGCAGTGTTGTTGACATTGGGGATACATAAACTTAGTCTTTAACGTAACCTCACAGGAAGAAGTCACGTGGAGTGAGATCTGGCGAACCTGGGGGACAATTTCAATAGAGGAACATGACCCAAACCAGCGCTCTCTGTTCAGGGACGCGGCTGTTCTCCGTTGAAAGAGGCGCGCACACTTGTTCTCCAGTGAGGTGGAGGCCCCGTCCTGTTGAACGGTGGAAGTAGAGAAGTCAGCAGTCAATAAGTCTAAGGCACTGCAGTCATGGACTGTGCGGCTGGTCCAAGCGGAGGTTCGAATCCTCCCTCGGGCATGGGTGTGTGTCTTTGTCCTTAGGATAATTTAGGTTAAGTAGTGTGTATGCTTAGGGACTGATGACCTTAGCAGTTAAGTCCCATAAGATTTCACACACATTTGAACATTTTTCAATATATAGCCTGTCGCTGCTAGATTAAGAAAATGGGACCTTACACCATTTTCTTGGATATAGAACAGGAAACTTCCACTTTTATCAAATTCCTTTCAACTCTACATGGGCAGGTGGCACTTCAATACCCAACAATCTCACATTATGAAAATAACCTACAGATGGAGAGTCATCTGGTCTCTGAATATCAATGCCCCCGCAAAGTCATCATGGTTTGCGGCATTCAGGCAGAAATCTGCAATCGGCGGGAAGTCACGCGCTGTAACAACTGCAGACGTTAGGGTTTGAAACGCAAACGCTAACGCAAAACATGCCATACTGATTTCCGCGGAACGACCGATTCACTGCGTATGCGAACAACTGATTTTTGTGGACTTTCTCACGCACTCCACGATTTCCTCGTAGACGCGCTGTCGCCTTGTGCTTTTTCCTTTACACAGACAACCAGTACCACGAAACTGGAGAAACCAACGCAAAATGCTCTGGTGACCAGTTGCAGCTATTCCGAATTTCCGTATGAATTTTAGTTCATTTCACGATTTCTAACACACAAAAGGATTCTTCTCTGCATTGCCGCCATTTGTGCCGTCACAGGTGTTCCATGTAGCGAAGACGCAAGCCACGGGGCGAGCTTTAAAACTTACTAAATTTGTCTATCTTTTCACGTGCCACCCGTCTTTCTACTTCGTGTAGGGTAGACTGGGTATGGTTGTGACAATTTTCATTTGATTCCCTATTTTGTTGTTACTATGCGCGTTAGATGGAGTAAAAATGTTTTTTATAGTACAGTGTACATTTGTCTAAATGAAAATATTAAAATTTTGTCGCTAGTTACAATGGTTATCTTATAGGAGCAAATTAGAAAAAAAATGAAAAATGTCACAACCGACCACACGCCAGGGGCGGTTGTGACAGTACCTGGGGTCGGTAGTGACACGTTAAATATTGCATCAAAATAATATAAAATCAGTTTTATTGTAACTAATATCTAACATAATAGCAACATAATCTTCTTCTGTAAAAATTTAACTTTTATGCAACAAAAGAAATACAATCTTGGATCACTTTAATAGCTTGTTATTAATAAGGAACTCTAGCATCTATAGCTGTTATTATAACAGTCATCATATTACTATCAGCAAAAGAATTTTACTAAAATATCAAACTATACAATATAATAAGTGTGTTGAAATACAAAACATATAAATAAATAGGCACTATAAAAACCAGTGAAACCAAAATCTTAAAATGTCTTATTCAAGGAAAATCTAAGCATTTGTGTAAATACGATCACAAAAAGAAACAAAGAACAGTAGAAATATAAGGTTGATTCTTAGTTCTAAAAATGCAAAAGTACGACACTGAGATCTAGTCTGACTCATCACAATAATGACGAATGTAAAACCGACTGCCACCTGCGCACTCCAAGTGGGACCAGAGCTCACATTTTCCTTGACATTTTATCCATTTTTCGCCAGGCCTACTTTTTGAATATGGGTCTAAGCAAACCAGACAGAAATAATCTTCTTCATCCGATGACGATGGTGGTATCTTCCTTTTCTTTGCTTTGTTTTTTCCTTTTCCTTCATTTATTCCTCTTGATTCAGTAAGATGTTTCTTTACCTGCTGAGCCTTCAATCGTTTTTTTCTTTTTCGTCATATTCTTGCCTAAGTGCCTCTTTTTCAGGCGTGTCTGTATAAATGGTTGACTTTTTATTTCTGGAACCTCTTGTTTTTCTTTGCGGAGCCTTAGGAAAAGGCCGAACAATTTCAGAAGAGAAATCAGGTGGAGTGGCTGAGAATGACGCAGTTAGCTCAATACTACTTGAACTTGGGATTGAAGATTCGCATAATAAAGAAGCTGAAAGTGGCTCCAATTCATCATTGCGTTCAGGATTGTTCTCTCCAGAGTCAGGTCTTTCTATTTCAGACGATGGTGAAAAGCCAAATTCTTGTGTTAAAAACTGTGGTATTTCATTGTTAACTCCAGCATTGTTTTTCCCAGTCTCAGGGTTCGGTGTGTGGATTTCAAGAGATGGTGTAGCACAAGTGTTCTTTTCTGTGTCAGGGTTTGCTCTGTCTGTAACAAAGGAAGATGCAAAGTCAGTTTCTTGAAATACATTACGATTATAGGGGTGAATACCAGTTTTGCAAAAACCAGCCTGAATGTTCGATTGTGTGAAAGCCAGAGGCATAGCAGTTTTGATACCTGGTATATTGTAGACTGTCATTTTTTTTCCAGGGTGGCTCCGCATCCAGCCATCACAAGCAGTATTTATAGCTTTCTTGAAGGGTCCGAACACAGATCTATCCAAGGGTTGAAGTTTGTGCGAACAGTGTGGAGGAAATGAAAGCAATGTGATTCCATTTTCTTTACAAAAATCCAGTGTGTTGATGTGGATGTGTGAGGAATGGTTATCCAGCAATAGCAACAAAAAAATGGTTCAAATGGCTCTGAGCACTATGGGACTCAACTGCGGAGGTCATTAGTCCCCTAGAACTTAGAACTAGTTAAACCTAACGAACCTAAGGACATCACAAACATCCATGCCCGAGGCAGGATTCGAACCTGCGACCGTAGCGGTCTTGCGGCTCCAGACTGCAGCGCCTTTAACCGCACGGCCACTTCGGCCGGCTAGCAATAGCAACACTTTATGTGTTTGAGAAGCATTAGAGAATTTCTTAAAATGTTGTAGAAATACTAAGAACGATTCGTCTTGCATCCGTCCTGAAGGATTTGCAGTCCCAATTGATTCTACAGGCCCATCCCTAACAAAATGATCACGATAACGAACCCGTGGAAATATAAATAGAGGAGGCATAGTATTCCGTAAGGCATTTACTGCAAAAGCAACTGTGGCTAATGTACCCCACGTCTTGCTACTACCTTGTCAGGTTTTTGGACAGTAGTCGTCAACATTGTATATATGCTGTGGTTCATATTTCTGTCTGTCCATAACAGTTTGCAAATTGTCATAAAAAGATTTTACATTTGTTTTTTAAAGCTCGTTGTTCTTGAAAGGCTAGTTGCTTGAGCTACGCGAACAGAGAGTGAAGGATTTCTATTCATGAATGAACGAAATCATTCCTCGCCAGCCATCTCATTCTCGAGCCAAGTAGCAGGTCGCTTCAGATTATATTTAGTACTAAGTTCGAAAGCTAGCTTCCGCACCTCTGTCGGAGAAAGGCCGAAATATATTTCTGCGCATCGTGTTTTATAGTGCCAGCTGCTGTTCCTGTTCCTCAGAGAACACTTTTTATGTGTGACATATCCCATGTTCATTCTGGCGTGCAGTGACTCCATCGCGTTTACGAATGTATCGTAGCGAAGACATGCGATTAACTTCGTGCATTTCCGCGGCTCTGCGTATAGAACTCCCGTTTTTCACTTCTTTATAAGCGTCTTCAAATTTTGTGATGCCACACTGCCCTCTGTCAGTCTTCCTCAACCTCTTTCTGGGCATCTAGAAAAAAAATAATTATCTTCGTGTCACAACGGTACCCAGAAAATATGTCACAACCGTACGCTTAAAACATGTCACAACTGTACCCAGAAAATATGTCACAACCGTACCCAACGCACTCCTCCACAAGAAAAACATCGCAATGCCAATACAAAATTTTCTACGTGCGAAGTAATCACTGATATTAAACTAGTAATGTTTAAAGTTTAACGAGAAGAAACTCTCATTACTTTATCAGTACACATATAGCAACAATCATTAAAAGAAATGGAATCAAGAAACTTACTTTTGACTGTTGAAAAGTAATGTAGACCGCTGCTAGCGTCATTGTCGCGCGACGGCTGACGCAATACTGTGACACAGGTCCACGCCGCTTTTGTCTCCCTCCCACTCTCCACGTTATTCTTTTTTGTTTGGCTAATATGGCGACTGTCACAACCGTACCCTGGCACAACCGTAACCAGTCTACCCTACATGTCAATAAGCAGTGCTCTGAGTGTAGCAGCGGTACCAGGACGAGACAGCCAGGTGGGCTCATGGATTGCGAGTCATTATTACCTCGGTTGCGGCCGGCTGCAAACCTTTGGACGTGAGGGACATGTACTGAGAGAAGGAGCGTGTCGTGTGCTTACAGCGAGCGACCGGAGCTGGAGCCCGACTGCGGACCGCCGCTATACTGAAGTTATTTGTCGGCTCCACGCTGTCCTTCCTGGATGTTGTACGGATATGTCTGGTGAGCTTCCGATTTGGTTTCTCGGATGCGAGTGAACTGAGCACTAGAAGAAAAAATAGCTTTCGACACCGTTCTTCACAAGCGTCTTCTAACCAAACTTCCTGCCTATGGAATATCGCCTCGGTTGTGCGACTGCATTCATGATTTACTGTCAGAAAGGTCTCAGCTCGTAGTAATAAACCGAAATTCATCGAGTAAAACAAGAACATCCGGCGTTCCCCAAGGGAGTGTTACAGGCCCTCTATTGTTCCTAATCTATATTAACGACACAGTAGACAATCTGAGTAGCCCCTTAGAGTGTTTGAATATGATGCTGTCATTTTCCTTCCTGTAAAGTCATCAGATGACCAAAACGAATTGCAAAATGATTTATGTAAGATATCCGTATAGTGCCAAAAGTAGCAATTAACCCTGAATAAAGAAAAGTATGAAGTTGTTCACTTGAGTACTAATAGAAATCCGATAAACTTCGATTACGCGATAAGTCACACAGATCTGAAGGCGGTAAATTCAGCTAAATACAATTACAAATTACCTAAATTGAAACAATCACATAGACAATGTTGCGGGTAGAGCAAACAAAAGGCTGCGATTCAATGGCAGAACACTTAGAAGATGCAACAGGTCTACTAAAGGGACTGCTCATATGTGTTCTTAATTATTAAGTCTCTCTCAGTGAGGACTTTATTTTGCTTTTGTTACTACTATATTATATGTGGCTGTAATGTTATTGAGAGTGTTATGTTGTATATGCTGTTAGCCAGGGGTTCGTTAGCCAACCGAGAGTGTTAGATTAGGGTTTAGCGCTCCGCTGGCGTGGCAGTTATTTGCTTAATGCTCGCCCACGTCGCTCAAGTATGGTACAGTTTGTGGTTGGCAATCGAACTTCCTGCTAGGTAACTTTGTTAAAAACTGTGACTAGGTTTTGGCCACCTTACAAGTTCCATTGATGCGACCCCGTTAACTCACTGAAAACTTATTTCCTTGTTTTCTGTAATTTTGACTATCGTGAAGCAGCGTACAGTCTATAGTAGAGGCCTGGCTGAATTCCTGCACAAAATTCTGTATTTCTCTTTTAATTACGCAACCACCGGTGTTTCTTTTGGTGGGCCTTGGGAGAAATTTACCTTGCTGATAGAGCAGGAGCAGCGTCTGAAAGCGGAGACCGACCGTGCAGACAGTTGTGAACAAGTGGTCCTGCACCACTTGATCGCTGTAAGCCATTACGTCTTGACAAGACTGGGCTGTATAGCAAGCCAATGTAATCATTTGTGTCTTAATCATTGCGCTCTTTCTTTGTTTGTAGCTCATGTAAATTGGTGGTGTTAACCGCCTAATTTGCCAGTTGAGTAATTATTAGATTTATTTTCTTAAATGTGTTTATCCAAATGTGGCTCGGCCAACTGAATGGTTATCAGTCTTACTCCTTGTATTGTAACAATGATTCAATTATCAAACTGACAATAGCTTGAAATACATCTGTTAGAATGGGAATGGTATGGAACGTATATCTTATCTAGTCGCTTATGAACTTTTCCCTGTACTGAACTTTTTTGACTGCGAAAATGTAAACTGTCAATAACTTCAAACCAAACCAAAACTGCATGAATTTACGTGACACAAAAACTGAATCAGATGCAATACTATTGATTTGGAACTGACCCTGGTCATATATATATATATATATATATATATATATATATATATATATATATATATATATATATATATATATATAAACCTTCATAAATATGAAAATAATGGTCCCTGAGCTTAATGAATGCTATCCCTGAAATAATAAAATTTTTACCGTTATCTGCGCAATGGTAACGCTCTTCGCACTGCTCTCTGTTAGTACTTTAAATTGTATAGATAGCATCCAGCTATTGCACAAGGCTGTTGCTTAGCATACATTGGCTCAATCATCACTTATCAATACGCGCAGTGCATTGGTAACAAAACAACTTTCCTTACCTTAATTATTTCGAGTATGGTATCTTGCAAATAAAAATCATTACTGCCCGGAGCGAGTAAGTATATATCCAGCAGACGCAACATACAGCACGTCTTTACACTTCAGAGTCCTCCATACCACGAGCTATCTAAAATTACTTTAACGCATTACCCATAACACCTTGAACCAGCGACTGCTGTTGAGCAGAGACGCTACGACACAATCGGATAAATTCTAGCAGTAGATCATACTCATAAACAAACGAATGTAGCATACGATAAAATTACAACCACATTCACGCTGTTATTTACTTAGTAACGAATTACATCGAAACGAACTGTGGATAACTGAAATAATGAAGAAGAAGAATTAGACACAAGTTTGCATGTCTGGTAAGAAGTATTCTCGTAATTTACGCGACTAGAAAAGCACAGAGAATCTTTAAATTTCATTACAGTAAATCACATGGTAAAGTCATACTGACCGTTAATTTTATATTAATTATTGAACCTAACGGAAGAAGCACAGGAAAGTGAGTGTTTTGGGAGAGGAGAAACTAAAATTCATCAGGAAAACGTAAAAATTAAATGAATCGCAACAAGTACGAAACAGTAGCATAAAATGTGGAGAAACCGACACACTAAATTCTAAAAGAAAAGCCAGTACATTACAAACGAATATCTACAAGAAATGTAGAGTAGTGGAATCGATAACCACACTTAACCTACGTAGGTAAATTGCAGTTACATATTACAGTTGCTCCATGATTCATATGTAAATTATTTTTGCAGTTGTATGCTCTGAAACGTAATACCACTTCTGCATGTGTAATTGCCCTTTAAAACTACTCCGGTGTATCAAAACTGGAATCGGGTACTAGAACTGATGTTCTATATAGGTCAACTCTAGTTACCGATTCCAATATCAGTAACTTTGTTGCAATAGTTCAGAGAGCAATTACGAATGCAGAAGTCATATTACCCTACATTTTAGTGCACACACGAGCTAAAGGACGACTTAATTAATGAATCACCGAATGTCTGAAATCGGTAATTAGAACTGACCTTCAATTCTAGTTTCCGATTCCAGCTTGTCGATGGTTCGTAATTTTGGGCATTTTTGCAGTAAATCTGTGGACTATAGATTTGTGGGATTTCTGGATTTCTTAATCTCAGAACTACTACGAAAAACTAATAAATTTTTTAGGTACAGTTTCCAAATTTTTCTCTTTTTCATAGAAATGAAGATAGTAATACCATATGTAGAAATCCTGTAACTTTAGTGCACACACTTGTTGTTAAAACGATCGGTTGGATTCGGTGACTAGAATTAACCTACATAGGTAAGTTCCAGTTACCGATTCCAGTAAGTGCTGGACCCTACTCTTTGGTCAATTTTCGTTACTTGTATACTCGTCCCGTTATATTTAACAATTAGTATTAAAAATTAATGCTTATACATAACAGTGACTTCGCCATGTGCCATACAGCACTGGGTTTAAAGGTTCTCTGTGCTTTTCTTACTCGCATAAATTGCGATAATAATTTATTTCAGACATGTATACTTCTCTTTTTCTGTTCTTGTTTAATATCGTTACCTTTAATTCTTGTCGGTATAATTGGTGGCTAAGTAATTAATCACGTGAACTGTGTTTGTAATTTTATCGTATGCTACATTTGTTTGTGTATGATTACGATCAGTTGCTTTAAAAGACTGCCTCTAAGTAGCGTCTCTGCCTCACGTACGACTACAATGCTCAAAGCCGACGGTGGAATCGGACACTAGAATTGATCCACACAATCTATACTACACCTGACCAACTCTGGTACGATACAAAATTTTCTTACAAAATTTTACACTGTGTATATACCTTGCAATATTCAAGGCTGTTGTTTTTTTAACTAGCCAAACGCTAGGAGATGTAAAATCTGTCAATTTCGTGAAGGATCTAACTGACTATTTGTACCATTTAGGATGCAATATTTACCATTCATGTTGTCTGGTTATTTCTCTTGTAGGCCTTACTCATCTCTGCCACGCGGTGGTAGAGCAATTTTCTGATACGATTCTTATTTGTGGAATATACCTACATTTTCATTGTAAATCTTAAAGTTTCTTCCGAGAAAGAATTTTTGACTCTTTTGTTGTACTGCTACAGTTTTTTTATTATTGTGTTTAACCTGTCTGCTATTAATCAGTCTGGTTCAGTTTTATGACTATAAATTATTCAGTTTCTTAGCAATCAGTACCACTGGAGGTGTTTCTCTTATAGCTGTTTAGTAAATTTAACTTAGTGTGTTGTGTTAAAATAAAGAGGAAGTTTGTAACACGAATTAGGTTCAAATTCCCTTTGGCCCGCCCTTTCCTACCACAGACAGCCTGCCACGGCGATTGTGTACCATTTTGGTAGAAAGAGCGTTGTTGTCTTGATGTGAAGGTTTCAGATCTATCGAGCACCATTCGTGTTACTACATTTACGTAGATTTTAGTAATATATTTTGTATCCTTCTAGTTTTGATACAATTGCTGTTGTTTTGAAATTTGTGTTCCAGACGCATTTCGTTCCACATGGGGTCTAGATTCTTGGTCGGAGGGGGGTGTTTGAGGAAGAAACAGCTGAAGTATGAGTGTCGCATCCGGGGATTAATCGAAGATGGAGGGATGTTCTCGAACAACAGGCGCGATTCAGGCGGCTGTGTGGGCTCCATACACGTGACGACGTTGCAGACAGGGGATAGGAGAGGTGAGCGCCGTCACCCCGTGTGAGCATCTCCCCCACTGTGTGGCGGTTGGTTGGCAAAGCTTAAGGCTTATCTGTTTAATCTATTTACCCTGTCTCAGCACATGGACGGCGCAGCTGAATTTATCTAACGCTGAGTAGATATTTATGGATACATTCGACACGAAATTTCCACTACATTGGTGCAGCTGAGAACAGGTGGCAAAACTGTGAATCTGTTTGCCCTGACAAGCCAGAGCAGCAACACTATAATCCTTTTCTGATGTATATTGCTGCCTCAGGTGACAATTTTGGTGCAAGTATCGCCAGAGTAGTAATGTGTGGCACCTGTAATTCATTATTGCAGACATGGAATATGCAAATTCGAGGACAGGCAATCTATCAGATGGCAGGGCCCTGAAATCTCAGAAGATTCCAGTGTGTTTGTCTGGCATACCACAGACAAATTTGACTCACATATACGGCAGTGTCTACAAGGAGATCAAATGTCTAGGTGACAGACCTCATATGAAGAAGATTGTCCTTGGCAGAACAAGTTGTCTGAGATGATTTAGGTCCATACTGTCAGTACAGCTATGGCTTATCTACAGCCCCCCTCCCCCCCCCCCCCCCCCCCCCGCCGTTCAGGACCAGAGGCAGTGCCAAGTCACGCTCAGCATGTGCGTCCCAGATAAATCCTACTCTTAACCAAAGTCAAGACCAGAATTTCCTCTCCAGCCCAATCTGAATCAGAAAATGAGTCTCCTCCCCACCCATTTCCATCAACTGCTCCCAATAGGGAATCATGCCAATCACAAGACTCCACGAGCACTACATCTCCCATCTGGTCCGTCTGCTTAACCTCCCAGCCAATGCTAACGGAAGTTAATAACATTCTTTTTCCTGCTGGACGAGCAGCCAATCCCTAACTCATAAATTTCCGTGTGCAGAGCAGTAGGCATTATGCTCCCAAATTGTGTTTCCCACACCCACTTTAGGCAGCATGTTTTGAGGGTTCACATTTACGCCCGTAGTGAACAACACATTTATCACAGAGATCATTATCATAATGGGCCAAGAATTACTGCATGTCTGACAAGGGGCCTTGGCTATACTAAGAGCAGTGCTTTTGTGTCCCAACATAGACCACTTCAGAGCCACCATCAATGTTGGATCCTATCCTAAAATTCTCCCAAAGGTCGAAGACTTCATAAAAAGCTTGGTAGTCGGAGAGACAACACTATCAGATGTTTCCCTCTATAGTGTCCGGTACAAGGCGAACATGGAAAAACAGAATTTTTGTGAACACCAGCCCTGTATACAATGGGCATTTACGACAATGTCGAAAAGCGTCGGCCGGGTGACGTATTTTCTATCCTGCAGCACTGTCCCTGTCATAGCCAGAAACATCTAACAGCAAGATCCAGATAGGTCGCTTCTCGCCTTTTTGGCCGAAAACACTGTTTGCGCACCATTTGAAAAATTCTTGGGGCCAGCATTCTGTCCCCTGTAAGAGTTTTGAGATGTCTCTCTTCCTAACAGCTTCACATGGCTTCCAAGCTGTGAATGTCCACCGCAACATTTACTGTTAAATACCGAAACCGCCTGCTTGTTCTCAACTCCAGAAAATATTATTCGAAGGAGAGCTGCCATAAAGATCCTGCATGCATTAACAATGCACGACGTCCTGTCGTCTCACAAAAAATGATGTCTGGGGTGTGACAACAACATTAAAGAATCGTCTTGAATAGAAACTACATGAGAGTGGCATGTCCTGTCTCACTCCCCCCTCCTGCGGTTTATTTCCACATGGGTAGTGTCTCACTTTGAAATAGTATAGTGTGGCACGGCACAGAGGAAATCATGAAATAGTATTTAAATCTTGCAGTGATAACGTAAGTGACAGGGGAGACATAGCCAACCGTGACCGCACATGAAAAAAACATCCTAACGTGACCTCATTCAACACAGGAGTCACCCACACACAGCTGCATGCCTACAAGAAAAACATATGAACATTGCTGTCTGTAATAAGATTAATGTGGACTGTAAGGTCGTCGTTTACCACAGTCTTCGTATGAACAATTACTGAGCTGTTAGAAAGGTCATGCAGCAGTTTCTTTTTTTATTCACTCATACAATTACTATGGTCTGAGATGACTAACGTCCCTGATTAAATTAAAAATCTATGGAGTTCGAACCTTTCTCCACCTCAGTGATTTACCCTGCTCAGTCACCCTTAATTCAGAAACAAAAATTAATTATAATATCAGAAACCCAGTCATTCTCAAAAGCTAGTCAAGCAAGTAACATGTGTCATCTGTTGTGCTTATTTCCTAAGGCAACGTAATGTTGTTTCTACTACCTAGAATACATTTATATCTCGCCTTTCAAATAGATTTTATATATATGCGTGAAAATTATATTTACAGATGTAGCTGTATCAAAAATTAAATCATTTTCACAAGAACACGAAATTAAGAGTTACTTGAAACATCCTATCGCTCCCACTGTGAAGGTCCCTGTGGAAAATTCCCATAGACAGAACACGGCGTTAGACACATGCACAAATGGTCTCTGCACTGGTTGGAGCATCAAGGTGCAGTATTGCTGCGCCAGAGTGAGGGTTGTCCTTCACTCAGCGTGCATCTGCAGCTGCTGTGGTCCGCCATCTTATCCTTGTCAGCATTAGGATGGCAACTGGGCTGCTGGAACCACCTCGACCTGACATAAATCAGCAGTCTGACATGCTTCCGGGTATGACGGATGTGTAATCTGGTAGGAGGAAATGAAACACCAATGTTGATGGATGGTGCCAAACTCAGGAAGTGATGTCTCTGCCTCTGTCTTGTCTCTCGACCCGGAAGCTGAAAGACTGCAGTCTTCCCTCAGATTATATGGGGAGACAATATTGCATTTTGTGCACAACCCACGTCCTAGTGACGAGTTCTTGTTTCCCAATGCTCCTGAGGGTGGGGTGAGATGTTTCCACAGTCACCAGAATTAGCCTGCATCGCCGGCCGGAGTGGCCTTGCGGTTATAGGCGCTACAGTCTGGAACCGAGCAACCGCTACGGTCGCAGGTTCGAATCCTGCCTCGGGCATGGATGTGTGTGACGTCCTTAGGTTAGTTAGGTTTAATTAGTTCTAAGTTCTAGGCGACTGATGATCTCAGAAGTTAAGTCGCATAGTGCTCAGAGCCATTTGAACCATTTTAACCATTAGCCTGCTTCGTAGCGCACGACTGCAGGAACAATCTATCCAGATAATGACCACCAGATTCCGCATGCTATCTGTGAATGGGTGGCCCCCCTGTAGGATTTCTCCAGGACTTGTTGTGGCGTAGGCTTGTCTGCAGGTCCCTCAAGGTGTGGTGCGATGTCAGGGACGAACCTCCTATCCGGCAGACAGAAATCACAACTGCTCTGCTGCTGGTTGCTGTCAGCTATCAGTTTCGCAGCGCCAGGCCGTCTGCAAGGGTCTCGAGGGTGTGGCGTGATGCCAATGGCGCGCCACTCTTGTCCAGGTGGCCGCCTCCAGTTGTTGCTGCCCGGGATGGGCTGCATGGGCAGCCGTCGCGCGTGGCGCAGGTACCCCTCGGCTTGCACTGTATGGCTCAAATGGCTCTGAGCACTATGGGACTCAACTGCTGAGGTCATTAGTCCCCTAGAACTTAGAACTAGTTAAACCTAACTAACCTAAGGACATCACAAATATCCATGCCCGAGGCAGGATTCGAACCTGCGACCGTAGCGGTCTTGCGGTTCCAGACTGCAGCGCCTTTAACCGCAC
This sequence comes from Schistocerca nitens, assembly GCF_023898315.1. Classification (NCBI taxonomy): domain Eukaryota; kingdom Metazoa; phylum Arthropoda; class Insecta; order Orthoptera; family Acrididae; genus Schistocerca; species Schistocerca nitens. The sequence continues at coordinate 404,514,690 of NC_064617.1, forward strand.
GGCCACTTCGGCCGCTTGCACTGTAGTTTGGCTGCTAAAGTAGCCGGCTGGCCCCCAGCTGTCCCAGCATTCATTCAGCGCTGCAATCTGGTCTTCCACTCAGAGACGTTCTGGGCTGTCCACACCACAGACATTTTGTAAGTAGGCTGTTAGGTTTTCATGTTTGTAATGCCACGTTTTGCTCTGTATGAAAATCGCTGACTGCGCTGTGTGCAGTCTGTGTGTGACTGGTTGGACTCATTGTTGGAATATTCGCTTGTGTACTGTTGGACAGTTTGATGTGAACAGCGCATAGCGTTGGGCAGTTGGAGGTGAGCCGCCAGCGGTGGTGGATATGGAGAGAGAGATGCCAGAGTCTTGAGAAGTTGCTGTAAGCGAAAGATCTTGACGTGTGTCCGCCAGAATAAGGAAATTTGCATGGATGTCATGAATTGATATATATATATATATATATATATATATATATATATATATATATATATATATATATATATATATATAACTCCGCCTAAGCCGGTCCCAAGCCCGGTTGTAAAAGGAGGAGGGGGAGGAGTAACACCTCGTAAAAAAACCTTGGTTCACCTGGCCCGGGTGATAGTACCTTGTGAGGGTCCCTTGCCAGGGATACGGCGAAGACCTCAACGGTAGTGAAGACGGAGATGAAGATCATCGGTACGGCGGAACTGGCGGAAGAGGCAAGCATTATCAACAAGATAAAGCATATTGAAAAGCCCAGACACGTCTGTGTGGCAACCACCGGTACTCTGGCCAGCGTCTGTTCACCATGTGAGGTGCAGCTGAACACCAAGCTCCAGGAACTAACAATCCCTGGTTCTAACTACCCAGCATTAGCTGGAACTTAATTACAAGCAGTATGATTCGTACAAGTAAAATTAATATTACCCCAGGTGGCCAATCCACTCGCCCTGTGGCGACAACCAAGCTATCGGATTCTGGGGAGCTTGGGCTCGTACGACAGAGAAAGTCGGAGTTCTCTAGTAAACGTCCACGAAAGTCCCATACATTTATTGGCACTTTTAACATTCAGACACTAATTCAGACAGGCAAACTTCATAATCTTACAACAGAACTCAACAAACAGAAAATTCAAATCCTTGCTCTCCAAGAGACCAGATTCACTGATTCAGAAACAATAGACTACAACAATTACCGTATCTTTAAAAGTAAAACAGACAAGAAAATTGGCAAAGGAGCTGCAATATTTGGCATGGCTTTTATTGTAAATAAGGACACCCTTGACTCTGTTATAGACATAAATCAAATCAGTAACAGACTAATGACCATGCGAATCAAGCACACAAACAAAATATATACATTTATTAATGTTCATGCACCTACCAACATTGCCAACAAAAAAGAACCGGAGAAGACAGAAAAATTTTGGGAAAAACTCGAAACTGAAATGTCCAAAATTCCAGAGGAGGATGTAAAAATTCTTCTAGGGGATTTCAACGCGCAAATTGGCAAAGAGAGGAAATATAAAAAAACAGTCGGTAATTACCCTGCACACAAATTCACAAACAAGAACGGCATGAGACTCATCGAGTTATGTCAGCAAAACAACCTAAAAATCGTGACAACATCACTTCGAAAAGACCCCAAGAAACAAAAAACATGGAGATCACCAAACCTTCAGCTTGGTGAATTTCAAATAGACCATGTTGCGATCTCCTATGACTTCCAGAAAGAAATACACGACGTTCAAGTCCGCAGAGGGGCAAATATAGATTCTGACCACTACCTTACCAGAGTTAAAATTAAATTCACTCCAAAAAGGAAACGCCAAAGGAAATCATCACTAATTCCCAAATTTGACTTGAAAAATATCAAGGAATCAGAAATTACAGAAGCATGGGATAAACAACCAACAAACAACTGGAAAGATTTCCGAACGAAAATTATACAGAAAGCAAGAGATTTGATTCCGTTAAAGAAAATATCCAAGCATCCATGGTGGAATTCGAATTGTGATAACGCATTAGAAGAGAGACAACAAGCCTTTTTAAATTACAATTGTGACAAATCAGAAACCACACAACAAACATTTTTCAAAGTGAGAAAACAAACAGCTAAAATACTTAGACAAACTAAAAGAAAATACCTTAATGAACAGCTAAACACAATTGAAGAAAACTTTAAGAACCACAACACTCAAGATTTTTATAAAATATTCGCAAATCAAATCAAAGGATACACTCCACAAAATCTCTGCTTCCGGAAACAGAATGGAAAATTGGCACTAACTAACAAAGAAAATTGCCAAGAACTAGCTAAATATTTCTCACAACTCCTAAATTGCCCACAACCAAGTACAAGATTCCCCAGATTACAACCAGAACACACGAATGAGACTTCACTACCACCATCTCAAGAAGAAATTTATAGTCACATTAGAAAACTCAAAAATAATAAATCATCGGGAGAAGATGGAATTGTAGCTGAACTACTGAAAAACCTTGGTCCAAATTCGTTAAAAGAGATCACTAGCATCATCCAAGAAATTTGGCAGACAGAAAATATCCCAGAGGAGTGGAAGTGTGCACTAATTCACCCATTGCACAAAAAGGGAGAGAGATCAGACGTAAACAACTACAGAGGCATTTCACTTTTACCAGTTACCTACAAAATTCTATCTGCATGTCTCCTAAAGAGGGCACAAGAACAACTAGAACATACAATTTCAGATTACCAAGCAGGCTTTCGTCCTAATAGATCATGCCCGGAACAGATATTCAACCTTAAAACTATTTTAAAGATTAAAGCAATCAGGTCAAAACCAATAATCTGCACATTCGTTGATTTCAAAAAGGCATACGATTCCATAGACAGACAGTCTCTATGTCACATTCTCGAAGAACGAGGCCTAGACACTAAAACCCGAAAACTAATTGAACAAACACTAACAGAAACCAAATCAAAAATTAAATTCAGAGGGGAAATTTCGGAACCATTCTCAATTAAAACAGGAGTAAGACAAGGAGAGGGGATCTCACCACTATTATTCAATATAGTTTTGGACAAAGTTATGAAAGAGTGGGAAGTAACACTAAGGAAACAAAGCTTGTGGAAGCCAATTGAACTAGGAAGAGGTAAAGGAAAATTGAACATCCCTTATTTAGCGTTTGCAGATGACTTGGCAATTATAACTGACAGTGAAGAAACAGCAGTAAAACAAATTGAGACACTTAAAGAATGTGCTGAGAAGGTTGGCCTGCAAATCTCCTTTGAGAAGACAGAATTCACCCGCTCAAAATTAGATATTTCGAAACTAAAAACAACGTATGGTGAAATAACTAGAGTCAAGCACTTTAAGTATCTCGGTGAAGTTATTGAACCAACAGGACTTGAGAAAATAGCACAAAAAAACCGATTACAGAAAATCAAGAAAGCATTCGGACTTATTCAAAATATATATAACAAGAAATGTCTATCAAAAGGCACTAAAATCAGACACTACAACACAGTCATCAAACCAACAGTCACATATGCAAGTGAAACACTCTCCCTGAATAGAAAATTAGATTTACACGAAATTAAGAAAGTAGAGAGAAAAATTATTAGGAAAATCCTAGGACCACGATACACACAAGATGGATACAGGCTGCAGACTACCGAGACAACCGAAAAAATATCAAACATCGAGGCAGATATCAGGAAGAGGCGGATGAAGTTTTATGGACATATAGACAGATTACCTGGAAACAGGTTAACTAAACGTCTATTGGACTATATGACATCACTTAAGGCAACAATACCCTGGGTAACTGAAGTTAAGAAGGATTTGAAAAAGGCAAAAATTGACATAACAAACACATCAGACCGGGATACATTCAGAAGAAAAATCGACAAGTGGAAGTTTACTCCAGAGACGGAATCTAAACCTTTCCGACCAAAGTGGACCGAAGAAAGGAAGAAGGCCTTTGGGGAGGCAATGAAGAAATACTGGGAAAATAAGAAGAACATTAAGAAATGTTAATCACCTGCTTATCGTTCTCCCATGGGGACATTCGCTAATAATAATAATAATATATATATATATATTCTTTCATTTGCTAACTGTGCCTAGTGAAAGGTGTGGTGACTTGGCAAGACAGCCAAGCCACTCGGAGGTAGCCGAAAGGCACGCGTTTAAGCCCACGCAGACTGGCGTGAGGTCTGGAACAGGACAATGTCTTGAGAATTGCAAATAAAGTACGAAGATCTTGGAATACTTAACTTTAATCCATAATTGGAGAACATCGCTCTTGATGATACATAATTGATAATCTCAATATAAACTGGTAATGGCGCCTTGCTAGGTCGTAGCAAATGACGTAGCTGAAGGCTATGCTAACTATCGTCTCGGCAAATGAGAACGTATTTGTCAGTGAACCTTTCCTAGCAAAGTCGGCTGTACAACTGGGGCGAGTGCTAGGACGTCTCTCTAGACCTGCCGTGTGGCGGCGCTCGGTCTCCAATCACTGACAGTGGTTCAAATGGTTCAAATGGCTCCGAGCACTATGGGACTTAACATCTATGGTCATCAGTCCCCTCACTGACAGTGGCGACACGCGGGTCCGACGTATACTACCGGACCGCGGCCGATTTAAAGGCTACCACCTAGCAAGTTTGGTGTCTGGCGGTGACACCACAAAAGGTATATGTTATTGATAGTCAGGTCCATTTTTTTGTAGGGATTATTGAGAGTCAGATTGCGTTGCGCTAAAAATATTGTGTGTCAGTTTAGTGACGATCAGAATAAGTAAAGAGAAAGCTGTTTGAGAATGTTGAATTTTGCTCAGCTGTTTGAAAATCAAATAACGTAGAAGTTTAACAGCACAGTCATTCTTAATTTTCAAAGGGGACGTTTCAATTTTCCTTCAAGCTACCTCGTGGTCATTGTGGCTGGCTGCAAGATGTTGCCTCGCCACGCTGCAAACGACACATCGCCACTGGGTTTGAAAGCTTCCAAGATCTGTTCAGTCCTCATAACATGCTTGGGTGCCATGTCCTTGCATTGATTTCTGTTCGGGAACAGTTTCTTATGAGTAGAGCAATCACAGAAAAATGAGCTCTTTGAATAAACAATGTATGAACACGTATGGTATTATCCGAGTGATTGTAATAATATGGAAAGAAGAAATAAATGTTGTCACATAGACTAAAGATGACATTTTCAACATTTACAATTGTCTTAAAAATACGGTGTGCGGTGTCTCTGGTCTATGTGTGAGAGTTGTGTTAGAAACATTTACGTCATGCATATCCACATGTTCGACCAGCATGCATTCACTCATCACTCAAACATATTCACTCCCCAAAACACTTATTGTTAACTATTTTCTTCACCTAGGACCTGTGAACCTTACCTCTAAACCCTCCCTTCTCTTAAATAATGAGTACGCTATATATACTCCTCCTGGTCTTAGTACTCTCGGAGGGCCTGGTCACCAAATCTCGCAGTAGTCCGAAACCGCGCTCCCATTCGTGTGCATAAACGCCCTGTCTTGTGACAACTGCCGCTGGATTCGCGCATCTGAAACTTAAATGTCGTTAGTTCCCACGAACGTGCTGCTTAACATGTTACAAAAATACCTGTCTTCCTCGTACTGGATGGTCGCTGTAATGAAATACAAAAATTTTAATTAAGCCTCCATTGTAGGTGGATCTTCGTCCTCAACAATGGTCCCTCCCTTCTCCTGAGCCGGAGGTACGCCACGCGACTCTGACTCACAATTTTCTTGGTCACGCCTTGCAATATACAGGTAGCCCACGATGCTCTCAAGGCACCGGCATAATACAAAGACCTCGAGAATGAAGTCGTCGCACGACGGGCGATGGTCCGGAATACCAGCAGAATTAGCTCCTCGACGCACCTAACTCACAACACACCAGAAACTCGAGACAAACATGCACAGTAGCATGGTCGGAATCTCGCCACTGCGAAACTGCGGAAAGCAACGTACACTCGCCTCCTGGGCAGTGTACAGGATGCGACTAAAAATAACAGACATAATCTCTCAGCCCGTAGTGATATTATAGAAGACACTGCCCCGAGAATTACACAGCAGAATTAGGTGTTCATAATGAGATCGTTTCTTGACTAGCATTCTTGCTCTCCTTGGAGGGTGATAGCAGACAACGACAATATGGCCCAAAGACATAATGCCCATTTGTAACAAAGGTAAAATGCTAGTTGACAAAGAGCTTAATTCATCAACATACTTGGGTTGTCACACCACATGAAAGTTTCAGTTTATACGAGGACTTGTCACTTGTGACGAATTTCTGTTCATGCCTGACTTTTATTTTCAACCAGGCAGTGAACGCGTTGATACGATGATGTAACAAACACGTGTTTCGAACTCGGGAACTTTGCCTTTCGCGGGCAAGTGCTCTGCTGACTGAGCTACACAAGCACGATTCACGACCCGTCCTCACAGCTTTAATACAGCTGTGACGACGGGTCGTGACTCGTACTTGGGTAGCTCAGTCGGTAGAGGACTTCCCCGCGAACGGCAAAGGTCCCGAGTTCGAGTCTCTGCCAGGAAGTTTCATATCAGCGCACACTCCGCTGCAGAGTGAAAATCTCATTGTGGGAACACGCATTTCATTCGACCACATTTCATAAAGAGTCATACCGTAAGCTAATAAATGGCAAGTACAAACACAATAAATACAGAAGTTCAATGAACAGATAATCTAGACTATGTTATTCGATATCACCTACAGTTTGCTAATCCATTGAAGTTCTCGGTACTAACTGATTATTCACTCTGATCTAAATGAACTGCTGTGTACACCTATTCTACAAATCTCGTGTCTTCATATTCTAACAAATGTTGCTCGTTCCGATGGCTTCCGCAACCTTGTTTAGAGCCACGTCCGCAGTAGCCGAGCACCTGTCTCTGTTTAAACTTCTGCTACGTCTCCCCAGAGTCGGGTTAAGTGGCACAATCTGGATATTTTGGTTGTTGGTTATTTTGCTGACACTGAATGTTGTTGTCCCACTTGTCTCTTTGCTGATGTGGTTCTCCAGCATCCCGCTAGAACTGTTTTGGATTTAGTGGTTGTCTCCAGTTTCCGCTTTGCTGTTCGTCGCAGTTATTGTTCTAATTGCTTCATCTATCTCTGTTCTCTGACAGAGGCTGGTTATTCCATCGAAGTGTTGTTTCCCTATCATTGATATTTTCTCCCGTTTCGCCTGTCGTCGTTCCTTTCTGACGAGTCTTGCCAATTGCGGTCTCTTTCTTTTTGTATTTCGTTCAGAGCCTAATCAGCTCAGTGCGCTCTTGATTAATTCAATTGAGTTGTCGCACCGACCGAAGGTATTGTTGGTAGTGCAGAGATAATTTGACGTAACAGTTCCTTATAATTTCCTTGGGATTGTACGGCTGATAAAGAAAAAAAAAAAAACGATTCTTCTTAACTAGCAATTCAAAGAACTTCACCTGACTGCGGAATCCGGCCGCTTCTAGGCTTTTGCCCTGCATAATTTCCTACTTGATTGTTTCTTGCATGTACTGCGACCGAAAATGTGTTAAATAGCATGTCGTTCAACTCTTTGTATGAGCGACCACACTCTGCTCCGCTACACTGCGCATATGTCCCTCGACCGCCCCTCTAAAAATCCGCAGATAAATTTCAGCTTGCATTTCGTCCGCCGAAGACATACACAACAGTTTTCTGGTTCGGTTTCTGTCATATTTTACATCAAAGAAGGCGCGCGATGTGGCGAGTGCCCTATGGCGGCTGGTGTGTTATCTTGCAGCATTCGCCTCTGTGATAATGACGTAGCCTCATAATGTCGTAAGCCATGCTGTTCTCTCCTACCATGATCACGACGAAGTGCTGCCGTGCCAGACTGTGACTCTAATTGCGCAACCGCTCAGATACTTCCAGGAAGTCTTTTGTTTGTTCGTTTTGCTGTGAGGTGATCCGGTTCTGCTCTTCTTTGACTTCCGATACTTTTTCCTGTTTGTTCTCAATCTGTTTGATGCGCTTGGCTTTATCACTAATTTTTTTCTACGTTTCCTGGATGGTCCTCCTTCCTTTTTATAGTTTTGCTGAAATCGGTTGTGGCCTGTTGTATTTGTTCTTTAGATAAGAAAGCATCTTTGTGTGCACCTTGGTCTATCATCTACGCCGCCCTTATATCGAGTATTGCCTCGTGTGTGGCCTCTCGCATATCTGTTGATGCTCTCTTGATGTTTTCTCTCTCTTCTTTAACACCCGCTGCTTTCTTCTTAACCTGCTCTATACTTTCAGCAAGCTATTCAGCTACCACTCGTATCTCCTTCGTCTCCTTAGTGATTAATGTTGTGTCCTGCGCGTTCGTCGAATATAGGGTGCCCAGGAAACCTGCTTTGGGATCGCTAGACAACAGTTCAAGCAAATCGTATTAAAGAAGTTTATTACAGAAAATAAAGTGGTTAACTTAGAGCATTTACAATGATGGGTCGCAAGCAAATGGCGACAGACAAGTAAGGAGTCTTATCAGTATAGATAATGCCTAATACAAACGAAATTATACAATCCTAACTCACTGCTATAGAGTTCATAGAACGGCCAGTCTTCAACTGGGGCCGCCTAGATGCCGCTGCTGTCTCGGTGTGTTCCTAGAGAGGGATCGGTCAGTATACTATTGGCTGACATCGTCTCTCAGCGTTCTCTGCTTTACCGTTCTTGACCGGCGTGCTGGCGCTTGACTTTACGCCGGAACAATTAATTGCTTCAACTCATTCGTGGCTATCTTCTCTCTCTCCTGAGTCTTCTTCTCCACTTACTGCCTTTTCCTTTCCGTTTCCTGCATGAAACGCGTGAGGGCCACTAATACCTCCAGTAACAGACGAACACCATTTCATCGCTCTGTAACGTTGTGTTCGTGAGTCTGCTCTTCCACTCTCGGTGACAGAACGTCTTGTCACGCTTACATGACGCTCTGCAGTGGCTTCATCTTCGCTCACTTTGCCTGACTGAATATTTCTGAGCCATCAGTCTTCTGACTGGATTCATGCAACCCGCCACGAATTCCTCTCCTGTCCCAACCTCATCATGTCAGAGTAGCACTTGCAACCTACGTCCTCAATTATATGATGGATGTATTCTAATCACTGCTTCCTGTACAGTTTTTGCCCTCTACTGCACCCTCTAGTACCATAGAATTCATTCCCTGACGTCTTAACAGATGTCCTATCGTCCTGTCCCTTCTCCTTAACAGTGTTTTCCACATATTTCTTTCCTCTCCGATTCTGCACAGTTCCTTCTCAATCCTTACCTTATCAGTCCATCTAATTTTCAACATTCGTCTGTAGCACCACATTTTAAAAGCTTCGAAACTCTTCTGTTCCGGTTTTCCCACAGTGCTTGCTTTACTGCCATACAATGCTGCGCTCCAGACTTACGCTCTCAGAAATTTCTTCTCAAATGAAGGCCTATGTTTGATACTAGTAGACTTCTCTTGTTCAAGAATGCCCTTTTTGCCAGTGGTTGTTTGCTTTTGACGTCCTCCTTGGTCCGTCCGTCGTCGGTTATTTTGTTCCCAACTTCCCGTAACTTCATCTAATCTGTGACCATCAATCCTGATGTTAAGTTTCTCGTTGTTCTCATTTCTCCTACTTCTCGTTACTTCCGTCTTCCTTCAATGTACTCTCAATCCATATTATGTATTCGTTACGCTGTTCATTCCGTTCAGCAGACACCGTAAGTTTTCTTTATTTTCATTCAGGACAGCAAGGTCATTACAGAATCGTGTCATTGATATCCTTTCACCTTGAATTTCAATTCCACTACTGAACTTTCTTTCATTTCCATCATTGCTTCTTCGATGTACAGATTGGACAGTATGGGTGAAAGGCTACATCCCTGTCTTACACCATTTTTTATCCGAGCACTTCGTCCTTTGTCATCCACTCTCATTATTCCCTCTTGGGTCTTCTACATATTGTATATTATCCGTCTCTTACTATAGTTTAAGGTTATTTTTCTCAGAATATCGAACATCTATCACCACCTTACATTGTCGAACGCTTCTCGCTTCTTCCAGGTCGACAAACACATTGAACGTGTCTTGGGTTTTCTTTAGTGTTGGTTTCATTATCAGCTGCAATGTCAGAAATGCCCCCTGGTGCGTTTACCATTCCTAAAGCCAAACTGACCGCCATCTAACATATCCTCAATTTTCTTTTCCACTCGTCTGCATATTATTCTTGTCAGGGACTTTGATGATTGTACGTTAATTCTCGCATTTATCATCTCTTTCAATCTACGGAAATATGTGGATAAAATTTCTTTGAAAGTCAGATGGTATGTTGCCACCCTCATAAATTCTACATACCAACCTGAAGAGTCATTTTGTTACCACTCCCCAATGATTTTAGAAATTCTGATGGAGTGTTATACATTCATCCTGCTTTGTTTGATCCTGAATCTTCCACAGCGCTTTCAAATACTGATTCTAATACTGGGTCCCCTATCTCATCTAAATAGACTTCTGTTTCTTTCTTCCATCACACCAGACAAATCTTCTTCCTCATAGAGGCCTTCAATGTACACTCTCCACCTATTCGCTCTCTAGTCTGCATTCAACAGTGGAATTCTCGTTGCACTCATAATAATACCATCCTTGCTTATAATTTCACCGAAGGTTGTTTTCACTTTCCTATATGCTGAATCCGACCTCCCGTCTATCATGTCGTTTCGATTTCTCCATATTTTGCATGTAGCCATTTCGTATTCGCTACCCTATACTTCCTTTTTATTTCATTCCTCACTGACTTGTATTTTTGCATTCCTGATTCCCCTGAAAATTTTTGTACTTCCTTCTTTCATCGATCAGCTGAAATACGTATTTCTTCTGTTATCCAGGGTTTCTTCGCGGTTACGTTCTTTGTACCAATGTTTTGCTGTCCAACTTCTGTGATTGCCCATTTTAGATATGTCCACTCCTCTTCAACTGTACTGCCTACTGAGCTTTTCCATATTGCTGTATCTACAGAGTTTATAACTTAAGAGTATCTCGTCATTCCTTAGCGCTTCTGTATCCCACTTATATGCGTATTAATTCTTCCTGACTAATCTCTTAAACTTCAACCTACTTTTCGTCTCAATGTATTGTGACCTGAGTCTATATCTGCCTCTGAATATGCCTTACAATCCAGTATCTGATTTCGTAATCTCTGTCCCACCATGATGGAATGTAACTGAAATCTTCCGGTATCACCCAGCCATTCCAAGTATATCTCCTCGTCTTGCGATTCTTGAAATGAGTATTTGCTATTAGTAACTGAAATTTATTACAGAACTCAATTAATCTTTCTCCTCTATCGTTCCTTGTCCGAATCCCATATTCTCCTGTAACCTTTTCTTCTGCTCATTCAGCTATAGCTTCATTCCGGTCCCCCAAGACAATTAGATTTTCATCTCCCCTTACGTACTGTATTACCTTTTCAATATCCTCATATACTTTCTTTATCTCTTCATCGTCAGCTCGCGACTTAGGCATGTATGCCAGAACTATGTTGGCGTGGTGTCGATTCTGATAGGAACAAACCCATAACTGAACTGTTCATAGTCACAAACTCTGCCCTACCATCTTTTTCTAACGGATTCTGTTACCGTCATACCATTTTATGCTGCTTTCATTCCTTTTCACTTCACTGGCCCCTACCATATCTAGACTGAGCCTTTGCATTTCCTATCTCAGATTTTCTAGCTTCTCTACCACGTTCAAGCATCTGACATTCCACGCCCCGACAAGAAGACCGTCATCCTTTTGTTGGTTATTCAATCTTTTTCTCATGGTCACCTCCCACTGGCCAGTCCTCTCTCGGAGATCCGAATGGGCGACTATTCCGGAATCTCTTGCCAATGGAGATATCATCATGACCCTTTTTCAGTTACAGGCGATATGTCATGTGGATACACATTACGTATCTTTAATGCACTGGCTTCCATTGCCTTCTGCATCTTCATGCCGCTGATCATTGCTCTTCTTTCGTCTTTAGAGGCAGTTTCTTACATCCAAGGCCAAGAGAGTGCTGTGGATCTCTGTCCGCCCTTTTTGACAAGGCCGTTGGCAGAATGAGGGTGACTTCCTATGCCGGAAGTCTTCGACCGACGATGGTGATTATGAATCCAAATTTAGGTGGTGGTGGATTTCGAACTCTACCGCTAGATGCTGCCCCTAGACGGCGGGTGATTGAGTTACCGTGACATAACAGAAAATTCTGTGTTCGACTTCTCAGCAAGGGCGCTGCTACATTCCACTGCGAATTCTCCACAACTTTCTCTTGATCAATGCTACCGATCTCACGCTGATCCATTCGTGACGATGTTCGAATGCTTTTACTAATTTGCAGGGAAAGTGCCTTGTTTCTAGTAAGTATGCAATCAGATCCCTTATCCCGAAGGTTTTCAATTGCTACTAATCGCAATTCTACAAATTTTACAATGAAATCTGCTTTAGCGAGCAGCTAATTCTAAATCCCTGACAACTCATATCTCATAAAAGCAACCCTAATCTACGTGAGCGTCAAATCCCACAAGTTAACACAAAGCCGTTCTCCATCAGGAATAACCATCAAGTGACACAGAAATCACAACAACAAATGAATAAAAGACATACAAACAAAAATAATTATAGATCATCTCTATATTTAGCGCTAGAAATTCTTATGGCTATGCGAATATAATTTACTTCAGTGCACCAAATGAATTTCAACATGGTAAAAAAGAAAGCTTGTAGCGGAAATCACGTTTTATGATTACAGAAGGTGCCGTCAATTCGGGATGCTAGGCAGCGGACGCCAAAGTAGAAGACTACTCTGTTCTTTCGGTTTGATTTGAAAGACAACAGGCGTCTGCAAGTTTACACCCTGGCAGCAGCCGATTTAACTTATAAGTCTTTCAACTGTCTACCTGGCCATCCGTCTGAAAAATTAAACCTGCCCTCTGACAGTGATCGTTATTATTAGCCTGCATCGGAGGTTATCACTTCTATCAGAATCTTAAATAAAAGATGAATGCTGAGAAAAATTATTAAAATGGTGGCCCTGTCATTATTGTACTCAATTAATAACGGGTGATTAATATTCCAACACACGATTAATCTTTTATAAGAGATATAACCAGAGTTTATTAATCATAAACTAGGACAAATAACACAAGTTAAGCAAAATGACAAATGAATCATGAACTTTTGTGAACACAAATGGAAGCAACAGATAAATAGCACTCCACCGGGTAGCATTTAGTTGGCAAAAACTAAGGTGTATCTGTTTAATCTTTTTTCCCTAGCTCAAAACATTGATGGTGCAATCTGAAATTATTTAACGCTGAGTAGACATCGATGAATTTATTCTACAGAGAATTTACACTACGTTGGTGCAGCTGAGAAGAAGTGGCGTATCTGTGAATTTGTTTGCCCCAGGAAAGGGAAGCAGCAACACTATAAGCCTATCTTGATGTGTATCGCCGTCTCAGGTGATGGTCGTGGTGCAATTAGCAGAGTGGTGATGTGTGGCGCCTGTAATTCGTTATCACGGGCATGAAACACGAAAGTTCGTGGGCAGGTGACCTGTCAGGTGGATCGCAGTTCCTCTCTAACGAAGCCCTACAACCTCGGCAGATTCCAGTGTGTGGCCTCCCGCTTGCCAGTCATACAATGGACCTATTTGGCACACTTATGTGCACAACAAGAAGATCAAACGTCAAGGCGGAAGACCTGATACGAATAAGATTGTCCTCGGCATAGCGATTGTCCGAAATGATTGAAGTCCCAATTATAGAAACGGTTAAGATTTCAACACAGGCTCCCCATTTGGGACAAGTGCCAGTGCGATGTCACGCTCAGGAAGAGTGTCCCAAGTAAAACCCACTCATAATCAAAGTCAAGACCAGAATTTCCTCTCCAGACCGGAATCTGAATCAGAAGATGAGTCTACACCCCACCCTTTCCCATCAAAATCGGTAGCCTCGAAAAATGCACCAACGCAGCAACACCTCACATTAGTTTCATACAAGTCACAAGGCTCCACTTGCGCCATTTTCTTCCCTCTAGCTCGTCTACTCAACCTCCCGGCCAATCACAATCATATTTGATATCATTCCTTTCCCTGTCGGAGAAGAAGCCAATCCTTGACTCATAAATTTCCGTGCAGGGAGGAGAAGGCGTTAGGTTCCCAAACGGTGTTTCCCACGGCCACTTTAGGCAGCACGTTTTGAGAATTTTCGTTTGGATCAAGAGTGAACAACACATTTATCACAGAGATCATTATCTTGACGGGTTGAACAATACAGCATCTCTGACCTGTGTTCTCGGCTAAATTAAGAAAAGAGAATTTTTTTTCCAAAACAGATAATTCAATAACCACCGTAAATGTTGCATTCCATCCTGGAATTTCTCCAAAAGCCCGACTCTTCCCAAAAAACTCGGCAGGCAGAGGGAAGACAGCCCCTGCTGGCTCCATTTGTGGCATCCAGTCCAAGACGAACACGGAAAATCACGTTTTCTTATGGATGCCTCTGTACACAATGCCTCGGGCAGGAGACCTACCCTCTCTCTCGCGCCCCTGTCCTTGCCGTGGCCAGAAATGCGTAACAGGTAGATACAGGTAGGCTGTTTTTCACTTCGGCCGAAAGCACAGTTTGCACACCGGTGCGAGAAATTCTTGGGACCAGCATTCTGTACTCAGTAAGGCCTTTGAGATTTTCCTCTCCCTGACAGCAGCAAGTGGCTTCCAAGCCTCAAATGTCCACTGCAAGATTTTCTGTTAAATAACGAAACCATATGCTTGGGCTAGTAGAAATCCTTGGGTGATAGAAGAAATATTGAATTTAATTGACGAAAGGAGAAAATATAAAAATGCAGTAAATGAAGCATGCAAAAAGGAATACATGCGCCTCAAAAATGAGATGGACAGGAAGTGCAAAATGGCTAAGCAAGCATGGCTAGAGAACAAATGTAAGGACGTAAAGGCTTATCACACTAGGGGTAAGATAGATACTGCCTACAGGAAAATTAATGAGACCTTTGGAGAAAAGAGAACCACTTGCATGAATATCAAGAGCTCAGATGGAAACCCAGTTCAAAGCAAAGAAGGGAAAGCAGAAAGGTGGGAGGAGTATATAGAGGGTCTACACAAGGGCGATGTACTTGAGGGCAATGTTATAGAAATGGAAGAGGATGTAGATGAAGATGAAATGGCAGATGCGTGAAGAGTTTGATAGAGCACTGAAAGACCTAAGTCGAAACAAGGCCCCGGGAGTAGACAACATTCCATTAGAACTACTGACACCCTTGGAGAGCCAGTCCTGACAAAACTCTACCATCTGGTGAGCAAAATGTATGAGACAGGCGAAATACCCTCAGACTTCAAGAAGAATATAATAATTCCAATCCCAAAGAAAGCAGGCGTTGACAGATGTGAAAATTACCGAACTATGAGTTTAATAAGTCACAGCTGCAAAATACTAACGCGAATTCTTTACAGACGAATGGAAAAAATGGTAGAAGCCGACCTCGGGGAAGATCAGTTTGGATTCCGTAGAATATGGGAAGGCGTGAGGCAATACTGACCCTACGACTTATCTTAGAAGAAAGATTAAGAAAAGGCAAACCTACATTTCTAGCACTTGTAGACTTAGAGAAAGCTTTTGACAATGTTAACTGGAATACTGTCTTTCTAATTCTGAAGGTGGCAGGTGTAAAATACAGGGAGCGAAAGTCTATTTACAGTTTGTACAGAAACCAGATGGCACTTACAAGAGTCGAGGGACGTGAAAGGGAAGCTGTGGTTGGAAAGGGAGTGAGACAGGGTTGTAGCCTCTCCCCGATGTTGTTCAATCTGTATATTGAGCAGGCAGTAAAAGAAACAAAAGAAAATTCGGAGTAGGTATTAAAATCCATGGAGAAGAAATAAAAACTTTAAGGTTCGCCGGTGACATTGTAATTCTGTCAGAGACAGCAAAGGACTAGGAAGAGCAGTTGAACGGAATTGACAGTGTCTTGAAAGGAGGATATAAGATGAACATCAACAAAAGCAAAACGAGGATAATGGAATGTAGTCGAATTAAGTCGGGTGATGGTGAGGGAATTAGATTAGGAAATGAGACACTTAAAGTAGCAAAGGAGTTTTGCTGTTTGGGGAGCAAAATAACTGATGGTGGTCGAAGTAGAGAGGATATAAAATGTAGACTGGCAATAGCAAAGAAAACGTTTCTGAAGAAGAGAAATTTGTTAACATCGAGTATAAATTTAAGTGTCAGGAAGTCTTTTCTGAAAGTATTTGTATGGAGTGTAGCCATATACGGAAGTGAAACATGGACGATGAATAGTCTGGACAAGAAGAGAATAGAAGCTTTCGAAATGTGGTGCTACAGAAGAATGCTGAAGATTAGATGGATAGATCACATAACTAATGAGGAGGTACTGAATAGAATTGGGGAGAAGAGGAGTTTGTGGCACAACTTGGCTAGAAGAAGGGATCGGTTGGTAGGACATGTTCTGAGGCATCAAGGGATCACAAATTTAGTATTAGAGGCTAGCGTGGAGGGTAAAAATGGTAGAGGGAGACCAAGAGATGAATACACTAACCAGATTCAGAAGGATGTAGGCTGCAGTACGTACTGGGAGATGAAGAGGCTTGCATAGGATAGAGTAGCATGCAGAGCTGCATGAAACCAGTCTCAGGACTGAAGACCACAACAACAACAACATGCTTTTCCTCAAGTCCAGAAAAGATATTCGAAGGAGAGCTAGCTTAGGGATCCCACATCCATTAACAATATACCTGCTGCCATCAGTCCCCGCGCGTGTTGAACAACTAGTTGTCTTCCGACAGAAAATGATGTCCGCTGTGTAATAACAACATTAAAGAATAGCCATGAATATGAAAATAAGTGAGAGATCGGCTATTCCTCTCAAAGTTAAGGAATTCTCCTACCTTGTAGGCAAAGTTACCCATGAAAGGCAAAGTGAGGAAGACATAAAACGCAGACTAGCAGAGGCAAAGAAGGCATTTCTGACGAAGAGAAGTCCTCTGGTAGCAAACATATGCCTTAATTATAGGAAGAAATTTCTGAGAATGTATGCTTGGAGCATTAGTATTGGATGCTAGTGAATGATGGACTGTGAAAAAACCGGAAGAGAAGAGATTCGAAGCTGAATGTTTAAAATCAGTCGGACAGATAAGGTAAGGAAGGAGATGGTTCTTCACACGATCGACGACGAAGGAACGTGTGAAAGACACTGACAAGAAAAAGGGACAGTATGATATGACATGCTTTAGGATATCAAGGAAAAATTACCATGGTTTCACGAATGAGATTCTCACTCTGCAGCAGAGTGTGCGCTAATATGAAATTTCCTGGCAGATTAAAACCGAGACTCAAACTCAGGACCTTTGCCTTTCGCAGGCAAGTGCTCTACCAAATAAGCTACCCAAACACGACTCACGCCCCGTCCTTAGAGCTTTACTTCTGCCAGCATCTCGTCTCCTACCTCCCAAACTTTACAGAAGCTCTCCTGCGAAGCTCGCTGAACTAGCACTTCTGAAAGAAAGGATATTGCGGAGACATGGCTTAGGCACAGCCTGGGGGATATTTTCAGAATGAGATTTTTACTCTGCAGTGTAGTGTGCGCTGGCAGAAGTAAAGCTTTGAGGACAGGGCGTGAGTCGTGCTTAGGTAGCTGAGTTGGTAGAGCACTTGCCCGCGAAAAGCAAATTTCCCGAGATCGAGTCTCGGTCCGGCACACAGTTTTAATCTGCCAGGAAGTTTCATATCAGCGCACACTCCGCTACAGAGTGAAAATCTCATTCTGGGAACATCCCCCAGGCTGTGGCTAAGCCATGTCTCCGCAATATCCTTTCTTTCAGGAGTACTAGTTCCGCAAGTTTCGCAGGAGAGCTTCCGTAAAGTTTGGAAATTAGGAGACGAGGTAATGGTAAAATTAAAGCTGTGAGGACGGGGCTTGAGTGGTGGTTGGGTAGCTCAGTTTGTAGAGCACTTGCTCGAAAAACACAAAGGTCCTGAGTTCGAGTCTCGGTTCGGCACACAGTTTTAATATGCCAGGGAGTTTCTACTTCCATGGTACGAGAGGGAGCTGTATAGGGTAAAAACTGTAGGGAAAAACAGACACTGTAAAACATCTAGTGAATAATGGACGGCGTAAGGGATAAGTGCTACTCTGAGATGAAGAGGTTAGCGCAGGAGAGGAATTCGTGGCTGAATCTAAGACTAATCACACCGGAAAAAAGACGTGGGAAAGTGTTTTGTTGGAGTCATAGATAGCACCACGTCACAGCACGCTGCAGCAACCGCAATCTCCTCGAATTCCTCAGTCCTGGTGGCTGCCCCGTTCGATATATTGCCCCAGCGCGGGTGTGAGACCGTCGCTCTGCAGAGGCGGCAGGTGTCACAGCTCAACGAGGCGTCCAGGCGACGTGAAATCTCCGGGGAATAGCCTCCAGCCTCAGCCCCCAGGCTCCTGCTGTGAGGCGAAACATGCGTCCCGACACACCGCCTCGCCTCGCTGGCTCGCTCCGCTGGGCGGCGGATATTGGCTGCCTGCTCACAGCCTCGCTGCCTTACAACGGGCCGCGCTCACCGAACACGTGTCACCTCCTGCCTCTGCGCTGCCCCTTAACAGGAGAAAGTTGGCCGCTAATCTCCCTCAGGAAGATTCACAATTACAGTATCGTTCAAAACTATTTTGTTATGAATTCGAAAAACAAATTCCTTGGCAGAAAATTTTAAACGAAAGAACTTAATTACCAAATCATTATAATGTGAGATTTACGTTGTTGGAAATACTATGTAATTCTAAGTTTTGCATTAATAGTAAACATAAATGAACAAATTACGTAAGTTCAAAACTATTCTGTTATAACTAAACAGGAGGCAAACAATAATTGAGTCTTGACCTATGATGTTTTTGGCTTTATAATTGGTTGCGTGTACACTACTGGACATTAAAACTGCTACACCAAGAAGAATTGCAGATGATAAACGGGTTTTCATTGTACAAATATATGATACATTTTCACGCAATTTGGGTGCATAGATCCTGAGAAATCAGTACCCCGAAGAACCACCTCTGGCCGTAATAGCGGTCTTGACACGCCTGGGCATTGAGCCAAACAGAGGTTGGATGGAGCGTACAGGTACAGCTGCCCATGCAGCTTCAACACGATACTACAGTTCATCAAGAGCAGTGACTGGCGTATTGTGACGAGCCAGTTGTTCGGCCACCATTGACCAGACTTTTTCAATTGGTGAGAGATCTGGAGAATGTGCTGGCCAGGGCAGCAGTCGAACATTATCTATATCCAGAAAGGCACTTACAGGACCTGCAACATGCGGTCGTGCATTATCGTGCTGAAATGTAGGGTTTCACAGGGATCGAATGAAGGGTAGAGCCACGGGTCGTAACAAATCTTGTAACGTCCATTGTTCAAAGTGCCGTCAATGCGAACAAGAGGTGACTGAGAAGTGTAGCCAATGGCACCCCATACGATCAGCCGGCCGCGGTGGTCTCGCGGTTCTAGGCGTGCAGTCCCGAACCGTGCGACTGCTACGGTCGCAGGTTCGAATCCTGCCTCGGGCATGGATGTGTGTGATGTCCGTAGGTTAGTTAAGTTTAAGTAGTTCTACGTTCTAGGGGACTGATGACCACAGCAGTTGAGTCCCATAGTGCTCAGAGCCATTTGAACCATTTGAACCCATACGATCAAGCCGGGTGATATGCCAGTATGGCTATGACTAATACACGCTTCCAATGTGCGTCCAACGCGATGTCGCCAAACACGGATGCGACCATCATGATGCTGTAAACAGAGCCTGGATTCATCCGAAAAAATGACGTTTTGCCATTCGTGCACCCAAGTTCGTCGTTGAGTACAGCATCGCAGGCTCTCCTGTCTGTCTGTCAAGGGTAACCGCAGCCATGGTCTCCGAACTGATAGTCCATGCTGCTGCAAACGTCACCGAACTGTTCGTGTAGATGGTTGTTGTCTTGCAAACGTCCCCATCTGTTGACTCAGGGATCGAGACGTGGCTGCACGATCCGTTACAGCCATGCGGATAAGATTTCTGTCGTCTCGACTGCTAGTGATACGAGGCCGTTGGGATCCAGCACGGCGTTCTGTATTACCCTCGTGAAGCCACCGATTCCATATTCTGCTAATAGTCATTGGATCTCGACCAACGCGAGCAGCAATGACGCGAAACGATAAACAGCAATCGCGATAGGCTATAATCAGTTTTTATCAAAGTCGGAAACGTGATGGTCCGCATTTCTCCTCCTTACACGAAGCATCACAACAACGTTTCAGTAGGCAACGCCGGTGAACTGCTGTTTGTGTATGAGAAATCGGTTGGAAAATTTCCTCATGTCAGAGCGTTGTAGGTGTCGCCACCGGCGTCAACTTTGTGTGAATGCTCAGAAAAGCTAATCATTTGCATATCACAGCATCTTCTTGCTGTCGGTCAAATTTCGCGTCTGTAGTACGTCATCTTCGTGGTGTAGCAATTTTAATGCCTAGTAGTGTATTAGTGCAGCACACCTGGATAGCATAGAACTCACGAGTTTGGTCAATTGCCCCTGAAGAGTATTCTTCCATTGCTCACACAATTCTTTGTAGAAAGCCTCCTTGTTGTTGCACTTGTGTTGGCGTTCATGTCTATCCAGCTCACCTCAACTACGCTCTATTGGGCTTCTACTCTGGACTTTGACTTGGCCATTCGAGTACCATTACCTTGTGCTGCTTCGAAACTGTATTTACATAGCCGCAAGTGTGTGTCGGATCGTTGTCACGTCGCAGTAGCCAATACTAGGCATATTTCGTCCTCTGTGAGATATCATAAATTCACAATTCTTCATACTATCCATTACACCATTAATTTCGACGAGAGGAACTGCACCACTTCGTAAGAGCTCCACATCACGGTACCTCCTCCTCTATGTTTTCGGTACTTATCACAGGTTTTCGAGAAAGTTGGTTGCTGTTCACATCTGTAGCTGCTAAGCGACGTTTAACTGCCGAAACATGGATTTTTGTCCCCTTTTTTACCTGTAGATCGTCACGTATTGTCCGGGCTGATCTTTTGGATTAGCCATCGATTGCCTTCAGGTGGACCTATCTTCTTTTAGGTGCTTTTTCGGAGCCGATAACTTGGTGCGTTGTTCTCTATCGCCCCCCTTTATTCTGAAGACGGCACGGACACTCACAAGCTGTTGTGAAATGCCGAACACCTTAGCTGCAAAGGGCTGATTTGGCCTTGACTCAGTGCCGTCTGAAATCTACAACACATTCTTTAGTTTTAGGCACTTCTGTAAGTGAATAAAAACATTGAAATGAAAGTTGCTTTATGTAATTAGGTTTGCTGCAGTCTTCTCATTCTATAAAATACTTGTGATCCCCTTGGTAACACTTTTTACAGCTTAAGTCCATGCTTACTTCCACTCATCAATCAATACATTTTCATTCTGCGTACAGATAAACACGACTACCATACTACTAATTCAACTACAAAATACTTTCGAGCGATACTGCAGCTTGCAGCACGGAAAGTATCACTTATGATTACAAACACCCAAAGTATGAGTGTGTGTGTGTGGTTCCAGTGCTTTCTCCATCCTAATCACTTAACCACTGCAGAGTCTTCGCTTAAACGCATATTCTCATCCTCTTCCGGCCCTTTTGTCACGTCGCCATGGCCGCTGTCAGAATGACGATAACCACTTACACAGAAATTCTTTGGATCCCATTGTTGATTATTTAAACAGTGGTCAAGATCGAACACGAGGCCCACCACGTTTTGGAAAGCTGTCACATACGCTGCACTCTACACCACGTCCCGCGAAATTCCTTTGCGTAATAATGGTCAGGAAAAGTTCTGAATTTGATTCTGCAGGGATATCAAGCCGTAGCAGCGGTCTAGCACAGTTTCCATTTTACAACTGTATGTTCAATCTAGACATTTTATTATCTAACCGAATTGTCTGTTCAGCCTATTTCAGATCTCAGGCTACTGTCAAGCTCGTACAATTCCGGACACATCGCCTGGAGCCGGGACTGGAGCAGAAGCTTTTCCCATCGTGAAAATTTATGCCAGCTGTAGCGTGAACGTTCAGTCTTCTATCAATATCCATTTACTCTGCCATTAGGTTATTTACTAGTAAACTCCGATTTCTTAAAGAAGTTTCAGAAGTCTAATTAAAAAGGGGCTAATGTGTATATTTGACGATAAACTAGGGCGGTAAAAATTTAGAAAAGTTTGAACTTGTGCTTAAAGTTTGTTGGAAGCAAATTTTTTTTTCCTTTATTGATTTGCGATTCCCCTCAAAGGTGGCGGGCTGGCAGCAGCTTAGTACACCGCTCTTTAGCCTACATGATTTTTTAAAACATAAGAAGAAGATAATAAACAATAAAAGCAGGCGATAAACGGTGACTGAAATTGTAAAACGGCGGAAAATTCTGGAGAGTTAAGACATAAAACAAAGGGTTGGCGATGCTAATAAAATACACAGGAAGCAGATAAGTAAAACAGTAGACAGACAATTTAAGAAAACATAGTGACAGTCTGGTTTTTGTTCGCAAGAGATATAAAAACCACACCCAGCGATGGTATGATTTCCATTCACAGCACTTCGGAAAAGAAGCACAACACTTAACACCCACTGGAAACACTGCACTAAAAAGTTGGCACGAAGATAATACACCACAGCCCAGGGCAATTGGGGGGGGGGGGGACCTGGCAAGATGAGGGAGAAAAAAAGGGAGAGGAGAGGAAAAAAGTAGTGTGGGGCGGGGGGAACTGACGGAGGCAGAGGACTCATAAGGGGGGCAGGGCAGATGCGAGAGGGAATGGGGAAAGGCAGAGGAGGGGAATGCAAAAGGACTCGGGGGAGAGAAGTGAGGCATAGAGAGGGTTGCGGGTGGTGAGGGTCAGAGTTGATAGTAGGGGTAAATGGAGGGAGGGAGGGCATCATCTGGGAGGGGGAGTCGACGGAAGCCACCTTTGGAAAAGAGATGAAGGATGTAGAGATGGAGGGTAGAGGGACACAATGGTGAGGATGTTGCAGAGGGCGGGGGTTGGAGAGGAGAGAAGCAACCAGGGGATGAGGGGGATCAAGGCAGCAGGAGGTGCAGAGTACATGGATATGTTCGAGGAATAGGAGCAGATGGAGGAAAGAATCAGGTCGTAGAGGATCTGCATGTGGAATGGAAGCATATACAGAAGGCAAGTTGGAGTGGATGGTGCTTGAGGATCTGGAGGGACTTATATAATTTGGGGGGGGGGGGGGAGGGTGCCGGATAAGTAGGTGGGACTGGCATAACAGAGGATGGGATGGAGTAAGGATTTGTAGGTGTGCAGGATGGCAGAGGGTTTCAACCCCCATGTCCGCCCAGAGTTGGAAGCTAAGTGCTCTCATTATGAATACTGAATGAAAATGCCTTGGATAATACATGCTCAATTTAAAGAAAAAGCAAGTTCCTCACGCTTGCAAAGGTCTATGACTTCGTATCTTATGTACTACATGTCATAACAATAGTAATTTTGGTTCCTACTGGCATCAGATTAGTTAAAATTTCGTGACACAATTTGTCTCCACCCTGTATAGTCTTACATGCACGCAGTGACATCTGTAGGTACTGTCTGCAACATGTGCTGAAAATAGTGATGATGGTAAAGATGTAATAAACGAAAATGTCATTCCTGATTTTGATGTTTTACTGCTCGTCGTTTTAAACAGAATCTAGTTTTTTATCCATCTAAATGTGTATGACGTCATTTCTCCTGAACTGTTGCGAGGTGCTGGGGCTAGCAGTGTATCTAACACTAAATTCTTCTAGAATCTTCATATGGAAATGCTGCTCTAAGCCCCCCCCCCCTTTTCTAACTCCGACTTTTGCTGTTGCACATGGATTAAGAAGAAACGCGAACTGACTCTAATAGACCCTGCAAGTGGAGTAGAAAAGAGTTTGGCACCTGCAATAATTTAGTTTGATAGAAATTAATTTGGTAAATAAGTTTTATTAACGTGGTGAGAAATGAAAGCGTTGCTCTACCGATCTTCAGAATAAAATTTGATTTATTATGACTAAATTCAAAATAATAAACACAACACATGAAACATTTACAATACGTCAAATTGGATATTCAAATAAATGCTGTGAAGGTGAAGTTGTACGTAAACTAGCTTGTGACATTTATGACCCAGTGGTATGTGGAGCCAATTCCTTGCAACTCAAATCTTAAGAGAAACACCCAGCCAACCCAACATTAATTGCTGTTACAGTGGTGAGAACTCAGACAATGAACACCCAAGACAGAACCACGTAAGAAAAAGACGGAAACAGGCGAACTCTGCTGAGCTCTGATTGTCCCAGAGCAAAATTCCCTAATCTGACGTTGCTGCGGACATACATTACCAAGCTGTCTTCTTAACTGCAAGTACACGATCTGGCGTACCGGAAGCGATGGCTGGTTGCTTCGACGTCCAGTCGTGGTGATGATAATGTCACAAGTATAGCCCGAAACAAATTATCCTGGTCTGGTTGTTCCAGACTAAAGACTTGCTATCAATACAAATGCGCCTCTGAGGGAGACGAAGAAGGCTCGCCACACAATCACTGAAGGTACAGCGATTGATTTTAACAAGCAAAATCACACAGTACCTCCGATACAATCAAGTTTAGCTAAAACTGCTCAAGATAGACAAGATAGGCCGCTTGTACGCAGAACGCTCAATTGCCAACTGTACTCAGAAAATTACATTGAAGTCGAAACTTCAGCAACTTCGTCAAACAGTTATAATTAAATGAAAGTATATTAGACAGCAAACGGAAGGTAGGCTGCCCAGAGAAGCGAGAGCTCAGTCTTGTAACCAACTCCGACTGAAAGCCGAGAGCCGACTCTCTCAAGAGCATCTGTACAAGCCGAAAACAGAACATTGCCACCCCCACGACAGTGGTCGTGGTTAAACGTTCCAATCAGCAACTCGAAAACCGGCGGAAAATTCCCCTCTACTGCCGACGCAGTACTATTCCATCAATGGAGATACGTGGCACCAATTTCTGCGCCGATTTTGCTACGTCACGGAGCTAATCCCTGAGCAAGCCAATCACAGTTATGATTTGGCACAATACGCAGGAATTTGCCCGCCAAGACTGCCGGGAACACAAGTCATTCCCACGCCTAGCTGGTAGCCCGCCAGAAAGTGTTTTCACAAAATTTCGGCGAAGTAACGGAATCTCTAGCCCAGCCACTCCGTCAGGCCCCTGTGGGCGTGTCACCGCTGCTCTTATGAAAATGTCGGCGCCTGGAAAGCATCCACTCGACTCCCTCACACCCGTCGGCTTAACCCTTTCAAGATCAGCAAAACCCGCCTGTCACCGGACCACCTGGGTGACGAGAGACGCTGGGTGGGAAGTCCGCGTGTGAAGGAAAAGCGACTTTTCACCGTATGCAGTTAGAGAGGAAAATCGAATTACTAAGAGTAAGATAGAAATAAGAGAGGGGGCTCGTACCACCTCTCACTGTGTGTCGTACAATGATAAAATTTTGCATGTGCTGTACATTCAGTGGTATATATGAGGATACGGTGTGCCAACTGTGAGGCGAATAGGGTCGGCTGTAAAGAGTAATAAATTAAATCGTCGTGACTGATCCTGAAGTTTTACTGCAACAACAACGAATGTGTAGTAACTTATCAACTGTTTTACTTTCGACATTTTGTCGCTAAGCGCTCTGTTTCTCAAATACTGGATGACTAAAATTATGTTTTTTGTGTGTCGTAAAACTTTAACATAAAGTTATATCTCTTAATGACTACAGTATGACAGCATTTAAAATTTTTGAGCTCAGTCAATAACAACGTGAAATACTGAAAAAAATTGTTGCTCCAGAAAGCCGACAGATAGGCGATCTCAAACTGATGTTTGGGCTCCAGATTTCTGGACAGTCACGTAATATTATAGACTCTCGAATTATTATGAAAGTCACATATATATAACTCCTTCATCTGGTTAACCGATAGGATAAAACAGTTTAGCCTAGGTCGAATCGGTTTATAGTTGTTAGAATTTACATTCTTCCAGATAAACTGGTACGTCCTAGTCTGAACTAGTTTTGCGTAGGCGGAACGCATGTCGCTGCCTGTATGAATGGGGAATCCCCCAATCATCTCTGGCTCGCCCCTAGCGCCTCCTGACAGTTCTTCGCTCGCAGTGTTCTTTGTTTTGAACGGTATTTTGCATTGAGGAGTGCGCATGTTAAGTTGCTGGTTGCGTTTAAAAGATGTTATTATTATCCTGGTGTAATTATTGTGAGGCATTTCATCATCGATGAGCCTTCGTGTAGTACACAAGCCAATGAAAAGATCTCGAGAGAAAATTTTCTGGAGGAAATTCTGTCGAATGAAAACTAAGAGTCTTCTCATTATAATGTGTTAGCAGTAGACGAATATACGGATTTGGTTAAACTAGTAGAAGACGCGGAAAAGTTGGGAAAAAGAACATCATTACAGAAAAGAATACTGAAACGATTCGCTGTTTTGAAAATTGGTGATGTGAAAAATCTCACTGCACGGTGTGAAGGAAATATAAAATACTTTGTTCCAGCTGATGAACTTTATGATGTGATTGACGCAGCTCATGTAGCTGTGGGTCATGGTGGTCGCGATAGAATGTTAGCCGAGACAACAAAAGAATATGAAAATATCACAAAGAAAATGATACGCCTCTATCTATCAATGTGTGATGTTTGTCAAACAAAAAAGAAAAACTAGAAAATATGGCTAGTTTGAAAGCCAATTCTCCATTCGGAAATGAATAACAGACGCCAAGTCGATTTGATAGATTTTCAAACACAATCAGACAGGAATTTAAAATTCACTCTAATTTACCAAGACCATCTCACAAAATTTTTTCTCCTTCGTGCGTTAACATTAAAGAGGGCTGAAGAAGTGGCTTACCATTTGAATGACATATTCCTAACTGTAGAGGTGCCATGCATTCTTAAATCTGATAATGGCAGAGTATTTGTCAATAATGTTATAAGTAAACTCGCAAATCTTTGGTCAGAATTGAAAATTGTGCATGGAAAACCAAGGGTAAGCCAAAGTCAGGGTTCTGTTGAGCATGCCAAGCAAGACATTGAAAATATATGTTCTTGGTTAAAAGACAGTGGTCTAAACGTTTAAGGTATGTCCAATTCATGAAAAATCTAGCTTACCTCTCAGGCATGAAACAATCGCCTTACAAAGCATTATTCGGAATCGAACCTAGAGTAGGACTTTCCACTTCCTCGTTGCCTCAAGAAATCATAAATAATATTCATGATGAAGATGACCTAAAGAAGGCAATCGATGATGACAGCAATACTGAACAGTACGAAGACAGTGATGATAACTGTGCAAATTGACACAAACGACATTCAAAATGCTAGATAAATTGCGGCAGAAAATTTAAAAAAACGAGCTAAAAGAAAGAAAGCTTCCTCTGATAGACACCACCCACCAGTTGACATTGGAGACAACGTAACCATATCTATTCGAGATGTAGATAAAGACAAAGGTGACCTTGAAACATAATCGGAGCAATACTTTAAAAGACTGATGAGGGCCTCTGTAAAAATCGCACCAAACATGGCGTACTTAAAAAACATTGTTGCAGGTATAATTTTATTAAAATTCTCCTTAATTTCTAGTAATAAAATATTAATAAATATATGTTTTAACTTCTTTTTTATTTTTTAGAACTGATTTAGACGTCTGCATTCAGAAGGTCTTAGATGTGGGAGATAGTAACTAGTATACTGAAATATATTTCAGGACTGCACCCACAAAACATGCTGTTGGATCAGGGCAAGGCTTCGTGAAATGCAGTTGCATTAAAAACTGTACAACAAACAAGCGCAGTTGTAAGAGAAACGAAGTGCTCTGCAACTCTAAGTGCCACCAAAGTAAGTCTTGCAAAAATAAGTAAATAAGCAAATTGCAGGTAAGGTGATTTCTGTGAATGGATATATGTAAGTTGATCAAGTGATAGATGTGAAATTACTGAATAGTTATTGAATAACTTTAATGAATGATATTCACTATTTTTTTATATTCCTTTATTCAGTTTACTTTGAAACGCTAATAGAAGATACAAACTAGGTGAAATTAGTTCAGACTACGACGTACACGTTTATCCTAAAGCGTGTACATTCTAACTAGGCTAAACTGTTTTATGGACAACATTGTTGCGGAGATTAGTATGATTAATCAATTATTCAAAAAAAGTCTTCATCGCATTTATTATTATTATACCGCCAACCGGTTTCAACCCGACGTAGGGGTCATCTTCTGAGCGTTTACACCATTGCTGGTGCCCAAAAATCTATGTAACCTACCAAGTCAGGTAGTCGGAGATTTAAAGACTTTTAGGAACAGGAGTGACACCACCAGCAGTCGACCAATGGTGTAAACGGCCAGAAGATGACCCCTACGTCAGGTTGAAACCGGTTGGCGGTATAATAATAGTAAATGCGATGAAGACTGTTTTTGAATAATTGATTGATCTGTTTTATCCTATCAGTAACAGGATGAACGAGTTCGACCTCGGCGAAACTAGTTCATCGTAAAATTGGGTTTGGCCGGTAACATACACATGGCTGCTCCAATCACTCACAGAGAGAGTACTTCCTTTTTTCCTGTCTGCAGGTCAGAAGTCCAAGTCTTCCAGTTCCAGAGGAGATGATAGTGGCCACTCTCGGTGAGTAGTTTCACGGATAGCAGCTTTGGCTGGACCGTTCTTCCTTGTGGCCGCCGACTGTTTTCCGTCCCTGGACTCGTCTCAGAAACAGGTCTCATCCGAAACATTAGCGGCCCGCTCGCCGACCACGCCGACGATCGGGAGCTACCGCCAGGCCGTCAGTATTCCGGGCGCGCATTTATCTCCGTCTCCGGGACAGCCGCCGACGCCTGCTTTGCAGAAGGAGGAGGCGTCGTGGGGTGGCGGGGTCCGCCCCCGGGCGGTTTTCGCCCAACAAATTGCATCATCTCCTTCCGCTGAGGAAATTCTCTCATCATATCAGCTGCCGCAGCTGAGAGCTGCTGGCTATTAATCACGTCAGAACCCATTAGAACGACGGCGACTATTTGCGATAAACTCACACCTCAGGCGAATATTTCCTGTCACCCAGAACGTAGCCTATCCGTCGTATAACAGTTGCGTGCGTGACAGCGACAGCTGCTCATATGTGAGTACGCTTCCCTAGACAGTTCTTCCCTACACTTACGTCTGTTCTAATAGATATCTACATCTCTGTATCGATCAGGCTGCAAATCCTATAATAAAAGCTCATTTAGGAAGTGCTGTAAAATGTCATGCAACAGCGAAAATTTCTTCACATTATCGTCCTGAGTTTAGATTTCGTGACTAAAAAGTTAATGTTGACATTCAGTGCGTTATTGTATGACGAAATAAGACTAAGATACTAAATCAAAAAATTGATCGCATTCGCCAAAATATTACTGCTGAAATATGTTTCTTATCTAGCGTTTCTCAGCCAAGTAATGACATTCAGACATTCCTCTGACGGATTTTGTTTATAAACTAATAACTGAAATAGATAAATATATTTCTATAAAGACCACAAAATGACGCTTTATTATTAACTTCAAAACACAATCAGAAAACTTCCCCCACGAGGGAATTTGAAAAATTTAATTATTTTTATGGCGATCCCAGTAACTTTTACTGAATGCTGCACTACTCATCAAATTGACATAGACACTTGTATCTCATAGTAGTTTTTAACATAGTAAAAAGTTCTCTGCAAACAACCCGTAAGTAATCTGTTTGGATGTTGCCAGCGCTATTGACTGTTTTAATATCGCTGACAGTGCTCTGCACCCTCGGCAAGAGATTCTGTGGTTGGACGGAATAGCAATTAGCGAGTGGATAGAGAAGTCAATGGACATAATTTTCGTAGTGGAGACTTTTTGTTGGTATGACACGCAATGCTAAGTGAGATGAAATTATGTGCTTATACGAAAATATGCAAGGAAATATATTATGATGAATGTCGTTGATAATGTTCGTGTAGTGGAATATCGACAATTATGTAGTTTTTGGAACTGGATGTCGCATGAATTATGTAAAATTTTCTAAATACATTGCTTGCTCTTCAGCAAAATCTTTCTTTTGCTAACCATATGCCTCCAAGTAGTTAGAGTCTATAGTAGTTAGAATCTTTTAAATCAGCCTGTAACATGCCCGGTTGATCAAAAGGGTGGGGTACCTTAAAGTGGTTGCCGTTCCTTGACCGTGCGCCCTGTCCACACCACGTACCTGATAATCCCGCGGCGGTCGTACTATTCTGCTCCACACTGCTACTGGCTTGCCTGAAATTATCTATCGAAATACGCAAGCGAGTGCGGGGAGCCACTCAACGTCAGAAAACAACACTGTTCTACGTCTGGTATGAACAACAATATTCTGAGGCGATAAAAGGAAGTCGCAGGTTGCACTGTTTACATTCTAATTCAGAAGTGTTATCCCAATTAATGTATCATTAACAGTCCACAATATCACTCGGACGAGCGTACGCGTAACCGACAAGACGAGGGTGATTGTTGATGATGCGGAAGCCGAAAAGTAGCACGAAAGTTCTTACGCTCATCACGCATACACAGATATGTGGTACCAGACCTCCGTGACACTAGTAATGATATTTTAACACTGTTCACAAAGTTAAATTTACAGTTCACAGTTCTCTGTTGTACGAGCTTGCGCGTAACCATTGCGGCGCGGTTGATTGTTGATAATACGGAAACGCGATGATCGAACGCACGTTCTCACGCTCGCTACAAGACACTGGCACTTAAATGCTCTCTTTTGTGATAAATAGTATTACTGATTCACATTTGTTCATTCTTGGAGACCGAACACGGCACGGATGATTGATACAGTACGGTACGACACGCAACGAGAGGATACACAAATACGTTATCAGCAGCAATGCACATTTTTAAATTACTTCTTGACGCACTTTCCTCTGAATTACTTCCATATTTCATTACTTTACTGTAATAGAACTTGTAGCAACACTTCAACATGAATACTAGCAATGCTTCTTACATGCACAGCTACACACTACACAACATAACAGTTCCTTGTCCCGTGCTCGACTCGACAGACGCGGCTGCCAACAAATATACTCCACAACTAAGCCAGCGATATGACAATACGCTTACAAGCCGCCTGTTGTTGCTACTTGCTGTAATTTCTGTAGTTCAGGTTATGAAGATTTTCTGTGAGGTAAGTAACTTACGAAAAAGAATGGGGTTTCCACTATCGGTATTCGTGATTGAAATGAATGTAGGCAATTAACAGAGTTGGAGGTAGTTTCATTTTTCTTTAATTTCATATTTTTTTGGGTTTGTGTTATCGTTAGGATTTGTTGCAATTCGGGGCCATTCTTTCGTGTTGATTACTGGAAGTCATGTTGTGAATGTATAGCAGTAAGGTTGCGTTGTCCTTGTATATTTTGGGTAAAAAATGAATAGGATAATTTAGAGTTCTCTTGTCAGGGAATAATCTGTAGGTCAGTATTCAATTAAAAATAATTAAAGAAGTAGTTTCAAACCTTCTATCAATTTGATGTCAGTCCTAGCTTCTTTCGCTCATGTCTTTCTATCATCTCTCCACTGTAACTGTTTCTGATGAAGATGGCCTTAGTTTGTATCGAAACCACGTCAATGGACTAAAGTTTGTGTAACCAGTTGGATGTTTTTATATTTTATTAAAATTTAAATACAGTTGGTGAACATCAGCCCTGTTCAAGCTTGTTCTACCAGTCGTTCAGTTCCTCAACGACAGACACCGGCTCCTTGGTCATGGAGCCATTCGAGAACCACTGTGTGAATATCTTCATCGTCGGAAAATCTGAGACCGCTGCAAAGTATTTTCTCCATTGCCTGTATATTGTCAACATTAGTCGACGTTGATGACCTTCCTTTCGGATCAGCACCACCCACATCTTTGCTGCCTTTGTGAAAGTGCTGGAATCATTTCACTGTTGCATCTGGTACAGATACCGCCAGAATTTCACAGCGAATGTGTCTGCAATTTAGACGTCCTGCCACGAGACTCGTACTGTACCGCATACTTCATCTTCCGACTGCTTTTCGTTTGTCGTGCTATTTCACTCCCACACTGTGATGCACATGTTTCTAGCGCAGCACAAATGTGTCTGCATGTACTCTCTTCTGAGAAAGCGCCATACAAGAGTGATCGTAGCATGGGACTACATGCGTTAATTTACTTTTTTTGTTCATTCTGCTATTTTTTTACAGACTTCCAGGAAACAGTTTCTTTATATGGTGCTTTACTGTACAGCTCAAATGTGAAACCACTACATCCATGCAAGCCACAAATTAAACGTCTTTTATAGGTTTAATTCACCATCTCTGGTAACTGCAAGAAATGGAACATCTTTGGTATTGGAATTTGGGTTTCTCGAGCGTTTCCTCATTGAAATGACCCATCTCTGTCTTCATATTCCTCCTCTTCTTCTTCACCTTCTTCTTTCTCTTTCATTCACTCTTGCAGTGTGTAGACCCAGTTCTACACCGAAAACATGTACCGCCACATTGTTATGAGGAGATAATAAATACTGGTTCTATCATACGAGTATTGCGATATGAGAACAGAGGTGGTTATTTGCGGTACTGCGTTGGTTCTCTTGACTCATAGTTTCCCTCACATTTTCAAACACATCTAGTTCACCGTGATATGTCGGCAGCTGTGTGATGAAAGATATTAAGAAAACTGTCGTGTCCTGATGAAAGCGGAGTGCGAGGCAGAAACGCAGTAAGTTGTCATGATGACCCCTTACCAAAGCTTAACAGCATTTTTATGCTGGAGAGGTGAATTAAAGATAGTCGTATACTGATTGAATATTTTACTGATATCAGTGAATTTGTGATAACATCAATGATTTTACAGCCGATGCCACAAGTCGACGATGGGTCCTCGATCTGTTGATTCGAGAACAAATTGCATGAATTCGACACAGCAATGTAACAGCGATATCCGTTAACAAAACAATCTCGGATTTCAAGCCGCATCAAGTGGTTTACTGCCCACGAGCCTTTGGCAGAGATCTCCTCTGCCATTGTCAAGCAGTGACAATGGCAAAGGAAATCTCTGCCGATAGCTCGTGGGCAGTAAACCACTTGACACGGCTTTATTAAAGGACACAGCAAATCCGCCTTTGTGGATATTAGGGACTTAACCGAACAACTTTCTATATTGTTATCTATGTGCAGACATAACATGTGCCTACCATTCATTATAAGCCGGGATAGAAACAGATACCAGAGAGATCAGTTGGGGCTAAAAAGTTTATGCAATGACAAGCGACACAGAGTTTTCATCCTGGTTGAAAAAGATAAAGCGTTCACTAGCTTTCGTTATGCAAAGTCATTTAGCTACTCGGTTTGTGAGTTGAAGCAGAAAAAACCACGATTACGGCGCACAAATATTTGGATATCTTCGCACATGTCAATCGTTGCTGTGCCTCAAGTTCCCTGGTAGATTCTTTTGCTATGTTGGTCGAACGAGAATATTTTTAGTTTTCCAAAAAAAACAAAAAAAATGGCTCTGAGCACTATGGGGCTCGACATCTGTGGTCTTAAGTCCCCTAGAACTTATAACTACTTAAACCTAACTAACCTAAGGACATCACACACATCCATGCCCGAGGCAGGATTCGAACCTGCGACCATAGCGGTCGCGTTTTTGTTTTCTATTTTGAAAATGATGACATAGCAAGATGTTAGTAGTAGGGAGATGGCGGTATGTGCGCAGTTATGATGTCAAATTATTATGCAAATTAGTTAAGTTGACCAATTAATTACCCCTGAAGCACGCTCATCACCCCCTCCCCAGCCCCACATGACGTCATGTGTTTTCCTCAGCTGGAAAATTGGTCCCCACTCTCTCCCCTACTCCTTCCCCACCAACCCCATTGGTGAGAATATCGAATTTTGGGGTGAATTTCGAATTTTGGGCAGGAATTTTGAATTTTAGCTGGAATTTCTTTGCCTCTGCGCTGTGGTGACACCCCACCCCATTAAAAATGGTGGTACCCTTTCTGGGACTCGACCCCTGATCGTTCTGGAAGGAAATCCCAAATGCACCCCCCAACACTTGATAACTGCCCAGATGCAGGATAGGAAGTTAGTTTAGTGTGCCTTATTTACTTTGTTATGGAATCTGAAGTGAAGATTTGTTCTAATTACATAATTAAGCATAAAAATCAGTCCTAATTACACAACTGTATGCATAGCGCAATACAAGGATTGCCTAAAATCGCAGTACAGCTCAAAAACTGATGATCACACAAACTGGTGTTATCTTGCTGGGAAAATTTCACAACACTATATGAAACAAGTAGTAGACGCACTCAAACTCTACCCTTCACCTACAAGCTGGCGGGAAAGAGGCTGGGATGTAAGGGACTATCATTATTTGGATCAGCAGAGATCATCTCTGTAGACATATCAACTCCCTGTTGCATGTCCACATGTGGATGAACGTGTAGAACTGTGCCAGACTTCTAGTTTCCACCAAGTGCATCACTACATGAGTCGGCAGACAAGCTCTCTGATGTGTCATAGCAGTTCAAGAATTGGCTTCCAGACTACAAGTTGCCAATATGCAGCACTCGTTGAGTCTCATCTACGTATGAGGAAAATATTACTATACTTTTCATGATCCTCCTGTCCAAAATACATGCATGTAGGTCACAAGAAAGAGGGGAATACTTAGAACTTTTTGGTAGGCAAATATCCTCATATAAAATCAAAAAACTAAACAAATGACCTAAAATCGGAAAAAATTGTTGAAAACCTGGTATAAAACCGAAAAATCGATGGGTATTACGTAAAGCTGTGAGAAATACAATCAGATACGTAGAATCGCGACAAAAACTTTCAGAATTACTTAAATTGAATGAGAATATATAAAATTAGAGAAAGAGTACCATGAAACACGGGCACTTGAGGTGGGTTGGGGTACCCAAACACTCAAGACGAAGAAAAGCTTAAACATTATGCTCTGGCTGCACTCACTTTTAACCCTCCCCCTCGCCCTGTAAAATATTTGGGTATTCGGAACACATACATCAACAAAGACAACTTAAGTAATACACAGAAGTGCCATATTAAAGCAAGCAAAATATATGTATCCCAATGCATGACTGTGTTCTCACACATGCAGTAGGATGTAGATATTACCGAATTATGCTTGGTTCTCCCAAACCATGTTATTCCTTAAGTATTAAGGAGAAGAATTAATGCAATTATCAGACTTTAATCATTCTGTTACATCTCCTCTGGCTGCTGATTGTGGTGCTTACTCCCTTGTTAGAAGATGCTGCCTCATAGTGTGCATTTTCACACAGCATTGCGTGGATGGTACCTCAATGTATCAACTATCGAAATTATTCATGACGGTTTTTCCTCGTTCTACTTCCCAGTGAGACATAACTGCATCCATCAAAACCAATACTACTACTACGAATCATAAGCACAACTGTCATGGAAAGTATGATTAAGGGTAAGTAGGTTACCGACTTAAAAAGACGTATAAAATCCATAAATCTCCTTAGAGACAGAAGAGCAGTCTCCAGACTTTGTTCTAGTTGGTTTACAAGCAGCACGAGCGACGGATATACACTGATGGTGTCTTCCTAGGAAACCGGAATACTGTAGAAGAAAGTACTTTTATCATTTTAAAGTTTGTCACTATATGGATTGGATTAGGAAACTTGCAGAGTGGCTGTATGTTTGATGTTGGACAAATACATTCTCCATTAGTGTATTAGGAACATTGCATACTGCATGACTAATATTTCAGAAACAATATGTCTTTAACATTATAGCATTTTTAGCTGCAGAATCATGTAACTATAGGAGTGTGTGTTTATGCTCTATGATCAATCATCCCATGCCAGTACCTTCCTGTTGCTGGCTCCAGACAGTGGAATAATGCTTCAGAATTGATAGCAAGGTTGATTTGCATCAAATGTTTCAAACTCCATCTGTATGGAACTCCATGTCTACTATACACCGATAAGAGCTTGTATCCTCCTAGAATCGCACGCATCTGGAGAGAACTTGTGCATTTGGATTGGGTCCATGGGTAAGATTGGTGGTCCAGGGAGGATTGGTCAAGGAAAATGTGGGAGGGTTCTATCAATCTCCGACTTTAGCCTAGGAATGCAAGAATACTCTGTGATGCCCACCCACATAGGCAAAGAGAGCCAGTCATAATCGTAAATTCTGCATTATGATCGATGCACTGGGAATCTAGAGATAACCTTTGGTGTATATGGTCGAATGGACGTACTGCACAGTCATCTATCTGCACTTGCTCGTGCAATGTAGTGGAGAGGTGATTTATCGATGAAACAGAAATTGGGAAACATTCTGCCATGTCATTGGCTGGCACCGAAATTGCGGAGCAACTGGTAAAATTGATCATGCTATCTACTACAGTGCATATTACAGTACATTCTCCAATTCAACTGTGTCTTTCCCATCCCGTACCTGCTCTGGTACACTGATGATTACCACATAATAATTGACTGAAACCACTTGGTTGGAGGGTGCCTTGGCAGGACACTGGTTATCTGCGACTTGTCACTGTGAAGCATGAGATTATATGTAGAGATCGTCACTTTCAGAGAGTTGTTTAGTAGTGTTCCACAATGCCTCAGACTCGTCCTATTTCCATGTTCTGTGATAGCCTCCATATGTTTTTCTTTTCACCAATAAGATAACAATACCCGTATCATTACTACTACCTCACACGTGTTGTGTACATCACCTTCCCGTGATGGTCAACATCAGGACAGTAATCATGTACGTGACTGAAAAATGCTCACTGAAATGGAACACTGAGATAACTGCTAGTCCTTTGCTGTGGAAGATGTGATTATCCGTATAGATCATTACCTTCGTATAGCTGTCGGAAAAGCTATACAATGTCACAAACTCATCCTACTTCCATGTGATGCAATAGCCTCCACATGTTTTTCCTTTTCACCAATAAGATAACTGTGCCTGTTTTTATTTCTACTACCTCAAGTGTGTTGTGAACAGTATCTTCCAGAGACAGTCAACACTGGAACAGTTATCATGTACATGAGTGCAGAATGAGGAAAAAATGCTTTTCAAAATGGAACACCGAGACATTCAGTACCCCATTGCCGTGGAAGATGACATTAACTATATAGGTCATCACCTTTGGATAGCTGTTGTAAACGCTCTACAATGCCACAAACTCTTCCAGTTTCCATATGTTGCTATGTCTTCCTCACTTTTATCACTGAGAACCATCACTTCCCTGTTTTATTTCTATCAATCTCTATGTGGGACGGGAGGGGGGGGGGGTGTATAGTTTACACCATGTGAATGTGATGTCCAGCTTTCTGAGAGAGCCAGTGAATCGAAATGTGTTAATCTCAGTGTAGCACCTGACACAGACCTCGAAGACATGGGAGAAGAAGAAAGAGTTTTGCACCGTACAAAGCTGTAGTCGTACACTGCTTGAATGTGTTACAGCCAGAAAAACAATGTACTAAACTTTTTATGAAGGAGCAATACAGGCACTCTCTCTTGTGATGGATGGCCTGTTGGACTGTTGGATATGGTCTTCCAGCAGTACAGTTGACAAAATCTTACTCAGAACTGTGCAAAGGACACCGACCACTGACCACCTGCCCCAATCGAACGATATGTGTATTTGTAAAATGCTCAGTGTCAACATGCAGATGGTATTTGATTTTCGATGCAGCGGAAGAGAGAGTTCAAAAATGGCTCTGAGCACTATGGGACTTAAACCTAACTAACCTAAGGACATCACACACATCCATGGCCGAGCAGTATTCTAACCTGCGACCGTAGCGATCGCGCGGTTCCAGACAATAGCGCCTAGAACCGCTCGGCCACTCCAGCCGTCGGAAGTTAGAAGCGCAGTAAAATCATATAGGAGGTTTTATTCCAAGGAGTGGTATGACTGTTTAAGGCTTGGAATGCAGATAGTTCTCTCGAAATTACACCGATTTTGCTCATAAAAGTAACAGAAATCGGGTGTATCAGTTCTTGTGGGATTATGACTGTTTTTATTGTCATCATCACGATTGCGTTTTTAAAAATGTGTTATTTCATAGCTCATAACATCTAATTACACTTGAGTTATAGCTCATTGTGGAACCTAGAAATGATAGTGTTTTTTCCCTACATGCCAATAGGTTTCCTGTAACAAAGTGTGATGATCGGATCGCTGACAAAACTAGAATGCAAGAATCTGCTGTATGATAGAAACTTTACAGATGTTTCGGTAGAGGGGAATTATAAAGCAAAAAATGTCAACTGTATGCAAGCAGATGATAATTGGTTTCGATGTAATGGAAGAGAGAGATGCAGTGAAATCTTGTAAGACTGTTTATTAAAAAACAAGCTCTTGCAATTTGTTTCGTACATATGGGTGTGAGATAGCTTTGCATTGATAAAATAGGACCTGCCATAGTGTACAAAACAGCAACTTCCTCTTGAATTACAGCTTGTTGTTGTTGAATGTAAAATGATTGTGTTTTTTCGACATGCGAAATTATGGAGTGAAAGAGTGTATT
Organism: Schistocerca nitens; assembly: GCF_023898315.1. Taxonomy (NCBI): domain Eukaryota; kingdom Metazoa; phylum Arthropoda; class Insecta; order Orthoptera; family Acrididae; genus Schistocerca; species Schistocerca nitens. Next base: position 404,553,387 of record NC_064617.1, read on the forward strand.
ACCTAATGTTATTTCACATGTCTGAAATGTTTTTAATGCAAACGTGCATGACAGTTTATTTGCAGACACTGATTTGAATGCGAGAGGCGCTCTCACCTCATCTAATTTGTCCATCAAACTGACAGGAATCGCTTAATACTGACGCTTTATTTTCTTCGGAATTTCAATTCTCGTTTCACGTTACTCTGATAATTGTTTAGAAATAATGAGGACATTCTGCGGTGACTGGAAGATTTTGCAGCAAAACAGTGGAAGTTTCTTTCCACATTTACGCAGGGCGTACATGTATAGGTGTCTGTATTGTGATAATTTGTAATCGATGGTGATGCACTTTGCTGAATGTCGCAAAATACTGATTTTGCTCATAAAACTAAAATAAAATGAACTGACCCTATTTTCGTGGGAAGCGATTGTGTTTTCCTTTTTAAAAGATGCTCGATTATAGGAAATGCATGGACGTTAAATACAAGTGTTACAGTGCAGTCTTCTCCATCGCAGAACAGTGGTCGCTTGCGGAGGGATGGTGTGAGGGTGGTCAAGTGTATGTGAGATTACCATCGCAGCTGCGTTCGACCAGGGGGCGGTATGTAGAGTGGGGTGGTGTCGCTTAATTTCACTTTTATGTTGGTGAATGTCCATCACCTCAAGGAAACCGTCATCTTGTGGCATGCCCTAAGCGTGCTCTGCCACAGATATGGCAGGGGATCTGACTGGCAGAGATGATGATCTGCTTTGTTCCAAGCAGTGGATGTTTGAAAAACTGATCTGGAGAGTTCCCCAGAATTTCGTTCTTGTTCCATGTGGGGTCCAGTCTGCCTGAGAAATACGTTTAACAGATTGCAGGAAGCATCCTCTTCTTGTCTTTTGTCTATCTGTGGCTGGTTTCCACAAACTGGGAAAAGGATGGTGCACTAGGGCCTTCTTCCCAGAAGCACTAAGGTTTGAGTCCCAGAAAGGGTAACGCCATTTGTAATATCCTCTCTATTCTCAGGTGAGGTGCGGGTTGGAACATCGGCACAGGCCTGAGACAAACAAATTCCCGCCAAAGTTCTAAATTCACTCCAAAATTCTAAATTCCCGCCAAAATTCGAATTCCCGCCAATATGCTAGGCGGAGGAGGGGGGCGGGTTGGGCATGTAGGAGGCAGGAAACCACTTGCGGCTGAGGACATCATGTGACTTCATCGGGAATTGGGGTGGGGGCAGGTGTGGTCAGATGGTGTAATTAATTGATCAGTTTAATTAACCTGAATATCAAATTTGTGTTCGTGCCACCATCTCCCTACTACTTGTGTTCATGGAATAAGGTAGTTTCTGTGCCATAAAGGAGTGTTGTGTAGCACTGGAGGTAAATCTGATTTCTGAATGAGTAAAAAGTGCTGGAAACCTGGGGAATCAAGGGAACTAAATTCTGTGGAAATGACGTTGAACCTAAGTTCCAGTTCTTCATAAGTGTTGTTTATTGTGACATCTCTTACAAACACTACACACGGACTTCGATACATCCATCATTACTTACTGATTTCTCTAACATTTAAAAAACCAGCATCTTTGGCCATTCACAGCACTGAATTCCCCATAAGGTCTGGGCCTCACACACTTTGCTCTGACTGTATTGTATCACATGTACGTGTTGTGCCGTGAAAAAATCCCTGATTTCAAAATTAAGTATTTCGAAAACAAGATAGTTAGACGAGTGTAATATCAGGTATGTTTATTGCAAAAGCTGTAATAATTTAATGCAGCTGTTTTACAGAATTTCAAAATACTTCGAGACGCTGTGCAGATCGTACCGTATCAGCGTACATAACTAAACTCGTCCTCAGCAAGGAGTCTTTGCAGTCACAATCTTTTCAGAACGTCCACCACTGTCGGTATGGAGGTGATGCAAAAGTACAATAAAATTTTCCACGGCATCCTGTAGTGCCTCATTAGAGATGGTTTCAGATGGCACGCACATCACTGATTCAAGCCCGTCCAGTGTCGTAGAATGGTTCCAGTAGTGTCCTTCAATGCGCCCCTCAAAAAGTGGTCACAAGTTGTCAGATCGGGCAAATACGAAGCCTAACCGATCCTAGTGCTAGCAATTTCGCAATAATCCAATGCACTGACTCTATTCCCTAAGTGTTTATCAAGAAAGCGAAACACCTGTTCAGTGCAGTGTGGTGTGACCCCATCTTACATGAACCACTCTGGGTCTGGTCGATTCTCCAAAACCAGCTGTGTGGCAACAAACTGTAACCGAAGCTGCAACATAAAATTCTTTAGCAAATCTACTGCTTCATTATTAGTCACCGTGAGAATCTAGTTCGCAATGTCAACCCCCTGTCTCACACTTCGTACAGGTATTGCCTGTTGGCTTTAGATCTTGAATGGAAACATTCGTGGCTGTGTCTCAGTATTTTTTGTGTGCTAGAATACATTCCCTGCGAAGAGCTTGTGAACAGTTTTCATATTGGGTCATTTTTTAACATTATATCGTGGTTAAAAACCGCGCCTTGTTGCCACAGTACTGAGTTCCAACCTGTGGTATTCCTGTACCAGGAAAACATGTTCTTCAATTGGATACATGATTTCAACCATTTCCTTCTGTGCGCTAAACTCCTTGCACGTCTCACTGTTGGTGCTGATCACCCCGAGTTGCGGCGCGCTATTTCTAGGCACTCCGTATTGCAATTACAGCGCCATCTCTTAGAACAATTTCGAAACTTTTCTATAAAATTCTTACAGCTTTCGTGAGAAATATACGGTTTGTTGCTATTGTCTATCGATCGTAGTTTTCGAGATATTTAATTTCGAAATCGTGCATTCCATCGATGGGAAGAACAAACACAGCAGAGTGTGTATGAAAAACAAGAATCTAAAGTTTCCATGTTTGACGATACGTACGAAGTCTCACATTCAGATTAATGTCTGAAAACGTACCGGTTCTCGCTAAACCTTTACAAAAACTTGACGTTATGTTGGCTTCAATAGTGCTCAATCAATAGAGTTAACGAAGTGGAACCTAAAAAAAAAAAATGGCCAAGGAAACGTGGGCGGGACCATACGCTCAAAACAGATCACAGTATTCCTGCAAACGCTCTTCATCTGCACTACGTGCTGAAGAGTATCTCGAAACCTATTAGCCGACGTTAATAAGGGGTTTGGCGACCTCCCACCTATACGTCGGCTTGAACTCTGCTAGGGACTCATTCACTGAAGCGCATGAATGTGTGTGGAGAAATGGCAGGCCATTCTTCCTCATTGGAGGAATCAGGGAAGGAAGTTATGATGAACGCTGGAATGTAGAGAAAGTTCAACGTTCTGACTCACACCAAAAGTGTTCCATTGTCTTCCGATATGTGCCCTGGGCAGGTCAGGCCGTTTCAGGAATGTTATTGTTCACCATCCATTGCCGCACAGATGTTGCCCTGATAGGTCGCATTATTATGCGGGTACCATCGTTATCTCGAACTGTTGCTCTACTGTGCTCAGTGCATAATGCTGTAAAATCTGTTCTTTCGCATTTAGCTTTCTGTCAATCGCAGTAAGAGGACCACACACTAACCATGAAAACCACCCCCTATACCCTAGCACCACCTCCTCCGAATTCACTGTTCGCGCTACACACGATGGGAGACAGAGTACTTCGGGCATTCGCCAATCCCAAACCCTTCCATTGGAATGCCACAGGGAATAAAGTGACTCCTTACTCCAAATCACTCGTTTCTAATTATCCAGTGTCTATTGTTGTCGCTCTTTGAACCAAATGAAGCGTCCTCCTGCACTGAGTACAAAAATATATAGCTCATGAGGGGCTGTTCGACCATTGTAAACCAGTTTTTATAACTGTCTACGAACACTTACTATGTTACGTAGACTACTGGTAGCACCTTGGAACTCACGAGTGATACCTTGCGCTGATTTCATGCGATATTTTTACAACCGCTTTCCAAAATGCTCTTGGCAGTGTAAGAGGACTGCCTGACCTTAGTTTAGCTGCGGTTTTTCACGTTTCCGCTCCACATCACATCACAAACAGTGGAGTTGGCCAGAGTTACAAGGGCTGAAATGTCCCTGGTGTTTTTTTTTTCCCCTCAGGTGACATCCTATGAATAGTCGACGCTCGAAGACGCTGCGCGACTCACTCAGCTGTTGCTGCTTGTCTGCTCACCACGCAACACTCACCACCTTCTTTTATACCGGCGGGTCTACCTCTCGTGACTTCTAGCAGTCGATTGCGCCTTACACACGAGTGATTGGATACTTTTCATCAAGTGGTTCACTAGTTTCCTGCAGCACTGTTCGAATAACATTCGGAACTTAAGTTCACGTTGGATATTGGGAAACGTTGAAACGACGTTGAAGAAGAATATAGCCACAGTCAATCTCAAACCTGATTCAAAGGCATGTTGTAGCTGCTCTTCGTTCAAACGGTTTAGAAAATACATAATATTTTACGATTTTTCAGTAGATAACGACCATCTGGAGATCACTACACTCAAATGTGGTACTGTACTTGAAGATAAAACAGTACCACACACACGCCCCTTGAGCCAACCGTCTTAAAACCACGGAAGAAAAGTTGAAGCGCGCGACCTCTGGAGCTTTCCTCGACAGCGGTCGAATAATATCTTCAGGAAGGTCACAACAATTCCAAAGATATTATGAAGGCAAACATATCGCACTATGGCAACAGACATCTAGGTTTTTGCAAACATCGATCAATCTAACATCGAGAAATACTCTTAGACCTTGATAATATGCTGTGACAAAGATAGTATGAGTATTTCAGATCAAAATGGATACGTGTATTGTTTTCCGTAATGGAGTCTTAAAGCCGTCCTCACACAGGCAGCGTTCCTCATCGCGAAGCATCCCACACGTGGTGTCCGTCGTGGTTGCTGCAAGCTCTATACGTCATAACACATATCGCGGAATATAATGTGCTCCTCATCGTCATGTGCGACCTCAGCGCTCTCCAGCGGCAGTCTGTGACATCTTGCACGGCTTCTGGCGCATAAACCATAGTTCCTTTACGAAACTTAATGCGCATTAAACAACTGCTAGACCTCTGTTAGCGACTGTCGGTGAAAAACGGAGGAAATGGCGAAGAACGTTCTGGACTCGTCGATGGCTTTAACAGCGAATAATGCTGTACAACGATCAGCATGCATAATAACAGAAGTTATTCACTAACTCAGACGAATTTTCATCCCATTGTCCCCAAATGATGCCCTCTGTCTCTCCATTTATCCCTCCTATCAACTATAATTTTCACCTCCCCCTCCCTCCCTCTGTCCTTTCTTTGGGCTCCCTCCTTCTCCCATTCTGTTTTTTTCTCCACTGAACCACTCCTTGACTCCATTCTCTCCCCGCTCCCCCCCCCCCCCCGAGTCCTTTTTCTTTCCCCTCCACTGCCTTCCCCATTCCTTTCTAACATCTGCCCTGCTGACCCCCCTTTCTCTGTGCCCTCTCCCTCCATCGGATCCCATGTCTGGGTCCTCCCCCCCCCTACCAATATGCCTTTGTAATCTATAGTGCAGTGTTTTCTGTGAGTGTTCAGTGTTGTGTGTCCTCTTTTTAAAGTGCCGCGAACAGAAATCAGAATGTCGCCGTATTTTTTAATTGTGCCTATCTGTTCCATGACTGTTTTTAATCATCACTGACCTCTTTGTTTTTTATGTTTTCTTCACACCTTTTTCGCTGTGTACTAGTTTTAAACAGTCACCGTTTTAATCACCTCTTTTTTCTGTTATGTCTCCTAATTATTAATTATGGTTTTTAACTTTATGTGAAGGCTGCAGAACCGGCGTATTACACTGCTACCAGACCCCCCCCCCCCTCCGTCTGGAAGGGGGGAGGGAATCGAAATACAATAAAGAAGAAAAAAATCCCATTTTCGATTTTAAAATGAATATAGTTAAAGAATAGTGTCTAATGTCGGTTTTCAGATGCATAACATGCATATTGTTGATGTAATGTGCTTCATCACATAGTTTTGAAGATAGAGATTCTTTTCGTAATTTCATTTGAGTGGAAGAGGAGATTTTTTCGAATGTGCTCACCATCGTAGGAAAAGATATTTACTGACAAGATACAAATATGAGGCAATCCATAAAACCAAGAGATAGGTATAAGCACTGCAGCGCCAAAGAAACTGATATAGACATGCGTATTCAAATACAGAGATCTGTAAATAGGCAGAATACAGTGTGGTCGACAACGGCTGTATAAGAAAACACGTGTCTGCAGCAGTTGTTAGATCGGTTACTGCTGCTACAATTGCACTTTATCTAGATTTAAGTAAGTTTGAACGTGGTGTTATAGTCAGCGCACGAGCGATGGGACACAGCATATCAAAGTTACCGTTGAAGTGGGGAATTTCCCGCACGGCCATTTCACGATGTACAGCGAAGATCAGGAATCCCGTACAACATCAAATCTCCGACATCGCTGCAGCCGAAAAAGATTCTGCAAGAACGTAACTGGACCAACGATGACTGAAGAGAGTCGTTCAAAGTGACAGAAGTGCAACCCTTCCGCAAATTGCTGGAGCCATCAACATGTGTCAGCGTGCGAACCACTCTACGAAACATAATCGATATGAACTTTCGGAGCCGAAGTCCCACTCGTATACCCTTGATGAGTGCACAACACAGCGGTTTACGCCTCGCCTGGGCCCTTCAACACTTACATTGGACTGGTGATGAATGGAAACAGGTTGCCTGGTCGTATCGAGCAGATTGTATCGAGCGGATGTACATGTACGGGTATGGAGACAGCCTCATTAATCCATGGACCCTGCATGTCAGCAGGATGGAGGTTCCATTATGGTGTGAGACGTTTGCAGTCCTAGTGATATGAGACCCCTGATACTTCTAGATACGAATCTGACAGGTGAGACATATGTAAACATCCTGTCTGATCACCTACATCCATTCATGCCCATTGTGCATTCCGACGGACTTGGGCAATTCCAGCAGGACAATGCGATACCCCACACGTCTATTATTGGTACATAGTGGCTCCAGGAACCCTCTTCTGACTTCAAACACTTCCACTGACCACCATGCTCCCCAGACATAGGCTACTATTTCGCCCAAACATTTACTTAGGGAATCCGTATCTCGCCACCTATAGGATTATACGCGAAAACCATTATCATGTAAGTGCAATAGCAGCTACGAGAGAGCCGAATCCCTGTCGTGCAAAGAAATTTGGTCGCCAAAGTAGGATGAAGTTGCTGTAAACTGCCAGCTTTCACGTCAGATCCAAATTATTCTAGAATTTTAAGGAAAAGTCTCGGTGATCCATCAATCGACAATCTTCAGTCTTCACTAAGTATTTAATCTATCTCTTGCACAGAGTTAGCGGTCATACATTGCTTGTCTGATCGTGTATAATAACCGAGACACTCACCACCAAGGTATCCAGGAACTCTTGTACTCAAAATTATCTTCAAATTGGCGCAAATTTAGCGGACTTATCAGTGACGGTTTTGCTCTTAACTTTTGACCTTTACTTCTGGCCTATGTTGTTAGACTGCTACGCTCCCTCCACAGTCAGTATTATCTATTGTAGAGGCCATTCAAAAAGTGTCCGACGAGTCGCAGTGCTGCCGCATTGTTGACTCATTCGGCATGGCGTATTTACAGAAACAAATTACATATTGATGCACAGAAAAAATCACTGCATTTACCTCTTTCACATGTAGTATCTACGAGACTGGTGAAATGCCATCGGACTTTTGAAAGAATGTCTTCCTACAATCACGAAGGATAGATGCGAAACATATTGCTCACTCATCATGACAGCTCATGCACCTAAGTTGCTGTCTCGAATAACAATGGGAAAAAGCTGAAGGTCTGCCACATGGCTACCGGTTTGCCTTGAGGAAAAGTTAAAGCACCAGGGAGCCAGTAATGGCAGTGTACTTGGTAATGGAAGCAAGGCATGAGAAAAGTCTAGGCACTAACATGCACTTCTTCAGCAGAGGACAAGCGTTCCACAACATACAATTATGCAAAACGTTAAAAACGTTCGGAAAATACGTGTAAGGTACATGGGGAAAAGGTTAATTTAGAATAAAATACAATCGTCATTTACACAATTGTTTTTATTTCGTTTACCAGTTTCTACAGATTAATTTGTTAGCTTCATAACCCCAGAAAATTTTGGATATTAGAAATCATTAGATCTTGATGATATTTTTATGCGAACGACACGAGGTGTATTATAAAAACTTACTTGGTATTGGTTTAACAGTTGTCAATATCTTATTCACAGTAACATAAAGCCATGAAATTCCAAAAATATACGTATTGTGTGTGATAATAATTATCACAGTTTATACATATTTACAATTATTGTAAACACGGATTGACAGACTGATAATCTGTATAAAACGAATCACATTTTGATACACAATACAGTTGTTAGCAAGCAATATATATATATATATGCCGTTTATAGAGTGACCAAAAACACACCGAAAAGCTGATAAGTGTGTTTCAGGGTAGGTTGTGCTGAGAAATAATTATTAAGAAAGCAATTCGATTAGTCGCTCCGATTCATTGAAGTTAAGCCATCAGGACGTTGTGCGCAAAAATTCAAGACTCCCGCCAGAGGCGGTGTTTGCAAATGCCTCTTAGTTTGGTTTACTAAACCCGAACAAGCGAGCGATACAGAAACTGGAAGTGGAACGGTAGTAAGGATCGAACCCAAGCCAAAGGCTGAGCAGTCTCGTGCGCTGTCATATACACTAAGAGAACAATTGACACTATTGTATTTGGCGGGCCGCTTGAATTTGCAAACATCAATGCTAATTAATTGGAAAACGTCATAACGTACCGAACTTTTTTCAGAACTATTATTTCTCAGCACAACGTACCCTGCAATACCCTTAGAAGCTTTTCAGACTGTTTCTGACAAACCTATGTGCAACTACAAAGCAGAAATAGTAAGAATCAAAGAAGAATAGAGATAAATGCTTGCATTAAATTGGGCGTAACGTAGTGAAGCAATCTTTTACGTCTACTGTTCAGCCTATGTATGAAAGAAGCAACTGCAGAATTAAAGATAAATTTCTGAAGTGACATTTAAATATAGACGAGGATAGCACTAAGATCCTCGGGTGGTATTGCTATACGCAGCGATAATCAGGAAGAATTTCGGGACCTGTTGAACTAAATGGTCGAATGAGCACTGAACTGGATCATTAATAAACAAAAGAAAAAATAAGGTGTTGAGAAGCAACAAACAAGACAATGGCGATAAACTTAGCAGAACTGCCGGAGACCATGTGTTAGACTTAGTGAAGGGATTCTGATATCTTGTAAGAGACATGAAACTTTACGGGTGGAAGAAGGAAATCAAGAAAAGACCTAAACATATTTGGCACCATAAAAAGTGCTATTCCACACACTTTCATTTAGCCGTAGGGAATTTTCCACTTCGTTGTAATTGCTGGAATATCGTAGGTTGCTATATATTGGTGTATGACTATTATGTAGCAACGCCAGACACATAAATTCCACGGTTTATGAGAAAAGTGATAATGAATCGCGAGTAGCTGGCGGTGATTTACCAGCGCGAGACAACAGCGGCCGGCGGCCGCCACGTTAACGACCTCCGCTGCCAGGGTAGGCAGCCTGTGAATTTAGATGAGACTTTCCTTTAATTATACGCTTGCTTTGGCACCGCCTCCGCTCTTCCAAACAGCTGGTGGGCCCCCGTATCCATCGCAAGCCGCCGTGCCCTTCGCTGCGCTGCCGCTAATGTCCAAATTAAGTTCGTTAATGCCATCTGCAGCGACGCAAGGCACTTCCTGGGTAGCTGCCACTTACGCAACCGCAGTCGCTCCCCCCCCCTCGCGACTCGATACGTTTTCGGAAATAATGCAAGGGGAACTTCGGCACACTACGCATGAACTGCGTTACAGAATTGGATTGAGAAGTAGAAATAGCAAGCAATGTTGAGTCACTCTGGCGTCTTCACATACCGGCTGTTTCAAGAGGAATTCCAAATGCTAAGTCTGTTAAATGTTGACGTACACTGTAGAAGACGTTCCTGATATCAAGAGAACAATTTTTGTAAGGTGTCAAAAGCCTTTATTTCGGTTTTATGCCGTTGACCGTCAGTTACATAAAATATACATTTCTTGTTGTTGTAGTAATCGGACCAAAGATTGGCTAGAGGCAGCTCTCCAGGCTAGGAAACTCGCATCGGTCTTTTCTTATCTGCGTATTTTACACGACCGTTTTTAACGAAACTGTCCAATAACTTACGTAAAACGTGTAAGGAGGAATCAAATCATATCTGAATAAACTAACTCCCGCCAGTTAATAAAATGTTAATCAGTAACCGTATTGTCCATATTTAACTAATTAGGTTACAGATTCCTATTGTCAAGAGCATGCAAAGCAAAATGAGAAGCCACTGTGAAAGCAAGCCGAATTCCGCGGAGACGCATAGTAGGGTTATGAACTGCAGGAAGTCTGTCCCATCCTCCATAAGCAGAATCCCAACTCGCCTCTGTGTGACAAGAATTCCAAGGGAGGAATGATGTCAGGACGGGCTGTGTTTTGAAAGGAGACCACCTTGGCACCCGCTCTTCTAATACTGCAAATTATATCTTCAGTATGTGAAGCATGACTGAGTCTGTGTGATCACAGAACGCTTTCGCTAAACGGCGAAGCCCCGGAAAAACTGCTGTTGTGGAGAAAACAGAGGGCAGCCAAAATTCTCCAGACAGTTCGGGATGATAGCGCAACATCTTACAAAGTGGAATCGGAACAGAAAGTTTACGACTCCTTTGAAGACTGTAATATGCCAACACATTGTCCAGATGGCATCAAAACCAAATAGTTCAGGAAATATAAAAAGACCTAACATAGGTTCGTGTACACAAGTTAGAAGTGGGAGTAAATTCTGTAACTGTGTTTACAGAGATTCTTCTGTATTGCACAGTGTGCAAACATAGGCAGAGAACGAAGAAAGTTGAAAACACTTTGGAGCGCCAAGTCTAACACTTTTTGTAACCACTCATCTACCTGAAATACGAGTAAGGAAGGTGGTAACTGCTTACTGGTCGGCTGTCACAAGAATTATTACTCAGCCTCTAAGTTTTTATTGTTGGAAGCACTCTGCAGATAGTTATTTCTGCAGCGAACTTACTTTAGCATCTTGATGGGCTATTGTCTCCGTGGGGAGACGTCACTTCTAGATGACTTCTCCATACTCGTGTAGGACTAAAAGCTCTTCTATCTCTGCACAATAACTTTCAGTGATCACGGACCCCTCCCGTGAATGTAAATGTTTTGTGCACATACGCCTTCAGTTTAACCATATTCAAGAGCCCATATCCAAATTTCAAAGGCGCTTCTGTTCTCATTTTAATGTTTGATCCGTTTACATGCACCCAGAATGCAATTTTGCCCGCGAAAGGCAAAGGTCCAGAAGATAAGATGAGTAGAGCACATAACTAATGAGGAGTTATTGAATACAATTGGGGAGAAGAGGAATTTGTGGCACAAGTTGACAGGAAGAAGGGACCGGTTGGTAGGACATGTTCTGAGGCATCAGGGGATCACAAATTTAGCATTGGAGGGCTGCGTGGAGGGTAAAAATCGCAGAGGGAGACCAACTGATGAATACACTAAGCATATTCAGAAGGATGTAGGTTGCAGTAAGTACTGGGAGATGAAGAAGCTTGCACAGGATAGAGTAGCATGGAAAGCTGAATCAAACCAGTCTCAGGACTGAAGACCGCAACAAGAACATACTAGATTTTATTATTTTCATGCGTAATAGACTGTGGCCCTTGAGAACTTTGTATGATTTCGTAGTTTGACGAATTCCTTTGTCATTGATTTGATAGGTTATTATTTACCTTTGCCAGACACACAGGACCAAATTAAGTTAAATTCAGTTAAACATTACAGTTAAGGTAATAGATCCATATGTCACACGATAGGGCATAACCTTAAACATAACTGCAGTACCATACATAAATTTTAATCTTGTTACTGTGAACAAGAATTGGTCGCCTTCTAAGTTCTTATCCCAAACTCCAGGCATTGACCAGACCTAAAGCCTTCCCTCGAATTGCCACAAGGTCTAAAACGATCCATCGCTCCAAATCGCTTGTTTTCTGTTTGAATGGTCAATGGTGTAGCTCCTCACACCACCTCAAGCGTCGCTGATATTTGATTACAGAAATGCGTCGTTTATGAGGAGCTGCTGGACCATTGTACCACAATATTTTCAACTCCCTACCACAGTCACTGTATTAGCTGCGCTGTTGGTAACACCTTGAAACTTACGGTGATTCGTTCTGCTGATCTCATGTGATTTCTTACAGCTACCCTTCATAGTGTTTTCTAGTTCTTGTGTGTCAGTACATGAGGCTCGCCTAGTCTTGGATTAGTGTGGTTTTCCTTCACGTTTCCACTTGACAGTCACATCACGGACAGACGACAATGGAAGCCTTAGAAGGGTTGAAATGTCCCTGGTCGATTTGCTACATAGTTGACATCCTTCGACTAGTCCACGTTCGAAGTCACTGAGCTCTCCTAGCCGACCATTCTGCAGTTACTGTCTCTTTACTCTCCATTTGTATTCGCTGGTCCACCTCTCGTGACATTTAGTCTTCAATTCCGCATTACGTCGCGGTGCCCAGACACTTTTGGTTACACAGTGACATCATGGGTGGAGGTACGAACGAATCAGAGGTGTGCGGGGCCGTGTGGTCGCTCTGCAAGCCCCCGTTGATTGAGACGAAACTTCCGGTCGGACTACTGACTGCGTTTCCGGCGGCTTGTTACGAGGTACTCTTATGGTGTTCTAGACTGCTTCCTGCACGTGTTGGCTATGGATGACTGGTGTAATGAATTAACATGCATTCGCAAACCTAAACCCTTCTTTCGGATATCCACAAGGTCTAACACGATTCATCACTCCAGATCACTCGTTTCCTGTCTTCCAATGTCCAGCGGTCATTTTCATGCAGCAAGGGAAAAAGTACGGCACGACTGCGGGTCGCCCGCTGCAGTGTGGCGTAATATTTGTTTCTTGCGTTTTTCGGATCTTTAAAGTGTTTTACCTGTTTCCAGACTTAAATCCTTTGTTCAGGCAGATAGATAGCTTTCGATGCACATAGTGCAGAATCAGGTTTTCATTAACCCATCCACTTGTAACCGTATTGGTTAGATCACACTCGCGTTTACTCCTTTGTTCAATTTTTTTTTCTTATGTGATCGCCATGTATTCCAAGTGGTCTATTTACGGACAAATGTACTGCTACTTGCATCAATAATGATGATGTTTGGCTTTTGGGGCTCTCAAATGCTCGGTCATCAGCGTCCGGCCTGTACAAAGTCCCAATTTTTACACGGTCCTGTTTTTACACAGTCCAATGTAGCCACTGTCACGAATGATGATGAGGATGATGAGATGATGAGGACAACACAAACACCCAGTCCGCGGCAGTGTAATTCCCCAACCCGGCCGGGAATCGAACACGGGATCCCGTGATCCAGAGGCAGCAACTAGACCACCAGCTGCGGACTGTTGCATCAATGGTTATGCTTTGATTCCTAATAATTATACAGGTTCCTTATAATTAAACTTTCACAACTGGAGCCAGTATACACAGAAAAATATTTTACGTACGGATACCCCACTTCATAGATATGATGTTCAGACTGTGCGCAACAGAATTTCCGTTATTAGTGATGCTAAATTCCTGACTTGAGGTCAGGGGCTGGTGTCGATACGGCGACGTAGATTGAAACACAAGCATCCGTGCGAATTACATTTGCAAACACTCAATATGTGACAACCAAGTGTGAGCACACCTTTACTCATGAAGCTGTTTTATCAAAACGACAGCAATAGTGCTGCTTCCCTTGGCGAGAATCGATACTTTAAAAGAATATGGAGAGGTCTTCTTTCCACATAGTGGTCGAGGAACATGATTCGGAAGCTGAAATTAACTGGCGTCTTGGAAATTGTTTCTGGGAGAAATGGCTCTGAGCACTATGGGACTCAACTGCTGAGGTCATTAGTCCCCTAGAACTTAGAACTAGTTAAACCTAACTAACCTAAGGACATCACAAACATCCATGCCCGAGGCAGGATTCGAACCTGCGACCGTAGCGGTCTTGCGGTTCGACACTGCAGCGCCTTTAACCGCACGGCCACTTCGGCCGGCTATGTTTCTGGGAGAGTCCGACGACCAATTGTGCCACAAGTTTTTGAAAAAGTTACAGTAGCCATTTTCGCTGGCCCTCTGCTTTGTTATTGCTCGCGTAACAACTAATATATGAGATAAAATATGTTGCTACGAAAAGAGCCCCGAAACACTTTTTAGGGATGCTGTGCTGTGACTTCCTTTGGATCATTAATTTTCAACAAAACAAAATATATTACGTTCTTATTATTCTGGATCTGGCTTTCTATTAAAGGAACATTTTTTCGTTACTGTAACTAGCTATAAAGTTCTACATATCTTCCTTACTTTATAGTTATTGAAAAGGTTACTGAAAATTATTTCGTTATCAACACTGATGTTACAGTACGCAAGTTTGTTCAACACCAAAATTTTGCAGTGGATTTTTGTTAACAGTATAACGCCAATAAGTACCACGACTAACACGAGAACATGAGACTATTATTAGAGAAAAAGGTGTTTTTACTATAATGTTTGCCAGACCAGAACTACGTACAGCAACATTTCTTTTATGTTACGAAGGTAAATTATCTTTCTGCACTGTTAATAATATATCATCCGCAGCCCGCGTCCATTTGTAAAATACATCATAAAATCTGCTGCTCTGCCCTGCAATTCCGAAAGCTGAAAGAAATAATTTTAGTTCACTATTACCTGTCCGTTTCTTTGCGGTATGATTGGTTTCATTTAATGCAGTTTGAATGCTCCGCAGCAGCGGCTCGTTCGTTCGTAGCGCAGCTCTGCACCACGAATAATATTTAAATATCTGAAAATCTGTTGAAAGGATGGGATAAAATACTAGGCAAGCTTATTACAAATAATAATGCAAGTTTTCACTAAGTAACTCTATTCATAACATTTAGACAGATTAAATTATTACACACCTTTACAAATCGGTACCTAATGGCATCCTTCTCGCAGTCTTGACAAACGAATGCTACACAAGCATACAATATAACCTCACAGGCTCTTCCAACTCACGTAACCCCAAGAAAACGACAGAGAAATTAATGCTCGGTCACTACTATTTATACTCGTTGTGACATATTCTCATCTTTGTTTGATATTTAATAAGTATCGTCTGTGGCGGCTTCAGCACTCACCGACACAGATATTATATTTAAAAAAATCGGTACATAATTCTATACAAGTATAAAACATGGCACATAACGGTTTCTCTTTATTACATAAAGTTCACACAATCATTTTCCACGCAATTACAATCATCCAGTTCAATTATTCTTTCCTCCTTTTATACCACATATAACATGCGTTTTGCCAGGAGACGTTACACCATGGCTGATAATGCTTTACGCAATGACCGGTCATCAAGCAGTGAAGCTATTCTGTCACGACAGCTGAACCTTCGTGGTCAACCGTTCGAAAATTTTTGCGAACGATTGTGAAACGGTGTCTCTCCTGCTGTTTCAGGCTGTCGTGAGTGCAGATGGTTGTCAAATCGAGCGACGTTTGCAACCAAGACATAAACACGGTACGTAAATAACCTATGCTGCAATCTTATGTGAACATTAAAGTTTCTTCCTTTCAGTGCTTTATTTGTGATTTCTCTTTCCCATGTCCTTACAAATGTTTTCACAACACTTCATTCTCCTTCCGTCATTCGTTTTTCATTGGGGTGGGAGGAATCTCAAGCAGCGGAAGATCAATTAAAACCACTCTGTACATTGAATTGTATTTTTTCCATTCCATTATCATTGGTGAAACCGTGTTTAAAATATTTAAGTGCCATGGTATGCTGTCTGCACGCCACACGTAATTTCAAACGCGGACTCCAATCCATGCTCTGCATTCACCAGGAATGTTAATCATGTTAATTAGCTATGAAGCAGTCACTATAGGTTTTTCAAAATTGTAAGCAAAAGAAAACTTTGTCTACTATTTGCATGATTTACAGCATGGAAGGTAACTGACGGTGTGGAGATTCCGAAACAGTTCGCTGCTTACCAGATTATGTTCGATGAAATTCTACATCGTTGTTTTTCAAATTTGGTACGAAAATGTGTTAGGTTATCAGACTGAACCAAACTTGGTCATAGCACGTGATTCGTCTACAAGGTGTATCACTGACGTGTCGATAGAGTCACATTATGAAATTACTAGAAGTAACTGAATTATTAAAATTCTCTCAAATATTATTTCACTTCCACATTTCTTATCGATACGTGTTGTCTACCTACAATTAAATGCGTTTCTGAATTTCGATCAGATAGCGTCATGATTTTTTAAAATCTAAACCACTTGTAAAAAGGCACAAATATTCTTGACCCTTTTTTTGTAATTTTCATGCACTCAGAACACTAAAAAACAGAGAAAAAGAGTAGGTGAGTTACAAAATGAGTTCCTCTTGAACTAAACTCTTTCCTATGGTATTCAAAACCGCAATATCTGCAGCTTCAGAGAACTACAAACTCACGTCCTCGTTCCTCACTCCTCTGGTATCTCACTACTTCACACAGTGAGTTTTCATGACTATTCTCTTAATGGTCGGGCTACTCTTCACCTTTACTGAGTTGATACTAGAGTCTATATACCTCCTCGTTAGATGATTTTTGAAATTAGAATCTGCTATTACTCTCTAATTATTGTATAACTGAGGGAACCGTACCACTATTAGATTTTCATCTCCTTCCGTCTATTTTCTTACTTACTAGTTCCATGCCCTCACATAAACTCTCTATTTCCCTGTCTTTGGGTAGTTACATCGGCATGTAGAATGGAACTACACTCCTGGAAATGGAAAAAAGAACACATTGACACCGGTGTGTCAGACCCACCATACTTGCTCCGGACACTGCGAGAGGGCTGTACAAGCAATGATCACACGCACGGCACAGTGGACACACCAGGAACCGCGGTGTCGGCCGTCGAATGGCGCTAGCTGCGCAGCATTTGTGCACCGCCGCCGTCAGTGTCAGCCAGTTTGCCGTGGCATACGGAGCTCCATCGCAGTCTTTAACACTGGTAGCATGCCGCGACAGCGTGGACGTGAACCGTATGTGCAGTTGACGGACTTTGAGCGAGGGCGTATAGTGGGCATGCGGGAGGCCGGGTGGACGTACCGCCGAATTGCTCAACACGTGGGGCGTGAGGTCTCCACAGTACATCGATGTTGTCGCCAGTGGTCGGCGGAAGGTGCACGTGCCCGTCGACCTGGGACCGGACCGCAGCGACGCACGGATGCACGCCAAGACTGTAGGATCCTACGCAGTGCCGTAGGGGACCGCACCGCCACTTCCCAGCAAATTAGGGACACTGTTGCTCCTGGGGTATCGGCGAGGACCATTCGCAACCGTCTCCATGAAGCTGGGCTACGGTCCCGCACACCGTTAGGCCGTCTTCCGCTCACGCCCCAACATCGTGCAGCCCGCCTCCAGTGGTGTCGCGACAGGCGTGAATGGAGGGACGAATGGAGACGTGTCGTCTTCAGCGATGAGAGTCGCTTCTGCCTTGGTGCCAATGATGGTCGTATGCGTGTTTGGCGCCGTGCAGGTGAGCGCCACAATCAGGACCGAGGCACACAGGGCCAACACCCGGCATCATGGTGTGGGGAGCGATCTCCTACACTGGCCGTACACCACTGGTGATCGTCGAGGGGACACTGAATAGTGCACGGTACATCCAAACCGTCATCGAACCCATCGTTCTACCATTCCTAGACCGGCAAGGGAACTTGCTGTTCCAACAGGACAATGCACGTCCGCATGTATCCCGTGCCACCCAACGTGCTCTAGAAGGTGTAAATCAACTACCCTGGCCAGCAAGATCTCCGGATCTGTCCCCCATTGAGCATGTTTGGGACTGGATGAAGCGTCGTCCCACGCGGTCTGCACGTCCAGCACGAACGCTGGTCCAACTGAGGCGCCAGGTGGAAGTGGCATGGCAAGCCGTTCCACAGGACTACATCCAGCATCTCTACGATCGTCTCCCTGGGAGAATAGCAGCCTGCATTGCTGCGAAAGGTGGATATACACTGTACTAGTGCCGACATTGTGCATGCTCTGTTGCCTGTGTCTATGTGCCTGTGGTTCTGTCAGTGTGATCATGTGATTTATCTGACCCCAGGAATGTGTCAATAAAGTTTCCCCTTCCTGGGACAATGAATTCACGGTGTTCTTATTTCAATTTCCAGGAGTGTAGTTGGTGGTGGTCTGGTGTTGATTTTAATTACAACAATTCGTACCACGTAATTGTTCACAGTAATTCTCTATTAGACCTTTCTTTCTTGTCATAACGAATCCTACTTTCCTGATCTTATTTCCTGCTGATGATGATAATACCCAGTATTATTCTCCCAAATATTCTTGTGTCCAGTTTTCACCGAGCCCTACCATACGAGTATTAAGACTGCCTATCCTTTTCTAACTTTCTGGCTACCTTACCACAAATGGTTCAAATGGTTCTGAGCACTATGGGACTTAACATCTGTGGTCATTAGTCCCCTAGAACTTAGAACTACTTAAACCTAACTAACCTAAGGACATCACACACATCCATCCCCGAGGCAGGATTCGAACCTGCGACCGTAGCAGTCGCGCGGTTCCGGACTGCGCGCCTAGAACCGCTAGACCACGGCGGCCGGCCCTTACCACATTCCACACTTCCAGCATCCCATGCTCCAACTCGTAAAACTATAACTTTTTGTTGGTTGTGTAAGCATTTTCTTATGGACACCATCTTCTTAGAGACTCCGATGAGACAAATTCGGACGCTTTGCTGGTAGAGAGATTGTCATACAACTTCCAGAATGAATTTTCACTCTGATTTGGAGCTTCTTATCAGATTCCTACTGTGTACCGGGACATTTGTCTTTAACAGGCAGTTGCTCTACGAAGCACATCTGACGACCGTCATCAAAGCTTTATATCCGCCAATGCCTATCACACTATCATCTAAGCTTCGTAAAAGTACTCCTGCAAAAATTAAAGGAACAATACACTGAATATAGCAGAAAAATCGTTTCCAGGTGGGTGGACCGAGAGTCGTAATTCGGTAGCTCAGTCAGTGGGCACAGTAACTCAGCGTATTAGGACAGGGGCCAGGCCGCTATGTGTAATAGAAAACTGAAGACTGTCATCGATGGAATTTGTAAGATGTCTTGCAACATGCGTGCAGAAACACAAAGAATAAAGACGAAGATTGAAATAGAAAGAAAGAAGAAAAAGGGAAAAAATGTTGGAATGCCTCACTGCGAAAGACCTACGACATAGGTTTGAGTCCCGCTTTGACAGATAGTTTTAATCTACCAGGAAGCTTTAAATCACATAACTTATTCGATTAAAGGCCACATTTACTGTCGATTAAAAAAATATGTCTTCAAAAATGATGTCCAAATGTGTGTGAAATCTTATGGGACTTAACTGCTAAGGTCATCAGTCGCTAAGCTTACACCCTACTTAACCTAAATTATCCTAATGACAAACACACACACCCATGCCCGAGGGAGGACTCGAACCTCCACCGGGACCAGCCGCACAGTCCAATAGTTCTTCAATGCAGTGGTTTCTGTTACCTTCTGCATTCTATAACCGCTCTTTTAGTTAAGTACAATATTATCAACTTATTTTCATGTAAGACAGAGTTAATAGATAATATCGTAAATAATAGCATTTAAAAAGTTTTAATTAAAATTATCGATATACAGTCTCTTATAATAATAACGCCCGTAGCAAAGTAGCGCTTCGGGGAAATCAGAGGGCTTAACGTGGCAATTTTTGTTTCTAAATCCTACTATATAAACTATGTGCGAAGATCGTTAGCTCTCTTATCTTGGTTTCTGCGCTCTGGCCGGCCGCTGTAGTCGAGCGGTTCTAGGCGCTTCAGTCCGGAACCGCGCTGCTGCTACGGTCGCACGTTCGAATCCTGCCTCGAGCATGGATGTGTGTGATGCCCTTAGGTTAGTTAGGTTTAAGTAGTTCTAAATTCTGGGGCACTGATGGGGTCGGACGTTAAATCCTATAGTGCTTAGAGCCATCTGCGCTCTGAAGTCTACGTCCGTGTCGTATGGTGCGGAAGGGATCAGGGCACTTTTGTTAAACTACAAAGAAATTGACTATAGTTAATTTATACGGGACAAACTTTTGCCCTAAGGTCACGTACTAGGAATATCAGAAGTATTGTGTGCGCTAGAAAAGTAGCGTTCATTATTAAATTCTACTATATGCCGAATAACTGATAACAGGGTCTATGGGTTATACGAAGGGACGTTACTTGAATATATGAAAGCATTTGGACATTTGGATTTGTGAAAATAAAATCGTAAGAATTTTGAATGGCTGTATCGAAGTATAGTAATAGCCCATACTTCTGGCCATAATCCCTTTCAGTTACGAACTATAAAAATCATGGTAATTTTTGTTGCCGTAATTGCTGAGTTTGATTGTGGGATCAATCCTCCATTTCCCTCTATACAAAACGCAATCATTCATGATCATTTAGTGTAGTTGTTAATAAAGAAACTAAAGAGATTCCCATTACTTAGTGTGTATTAGTAAATGATAACTAACATTCAAAGACGGTATTAACTATCTTGTCTTCGGTAAAGCAGCAACAATTGAAGGGTGACCGACTGAGCAAAATGTTAACATTAATTATTTGTATTAAAACCCGAAATTTAGTCGACGTTACAGCGAAGATGTTTGTGGCTGTTCCATCTGAAGTATACATGTAACAAACAGTCGGGCGTATACAGTAGATAACAAAATATCTTACGTCAGAGAAGTCGACGACATCAGATCGGCGGAGGGCGGTTACAACTGGCGCCCAACGCTTGGCTCGGAAACAAAAAGTATGAAAACAATTATTACGGTAGAAACAGCGGTGAAACATAATTGTTCTGATTTCGTAATGAAGAATGACTGAAAACTTCCAATTATATGTTTCATATTCTCCACTACGACAACCCAGACGCACGCGCAACGACACGAGCTGATTGCCGACGGAAGATCGCATCTGCTAGTGCAGCCGACAACGAGGCGCCCACCTCCGGGAACTACAAGACGTCTAAAGCTGTACGGAAGGTAGGAAATAACTAACTTGTGCTACTGCGGCTTGTATGCGTAAAGACATTTTATTACCGGCTGAGCCGGCCGTGGTGGCCGAGCGGTTCTAGGTGCTTGAGTCCGGAGCTGACTGGGTGTTGTGTGATGTCCTTAGGTTAGTTAGGTTTAAGTAGTTCTAAGTTCTAGGGGACTGATGACCATAGATGTTAAGTCCCATAGTGCTCAGAGCCACTTTGAGTCCAGAGCCACGCGACTGCTACGGTCGCAGGTTCGAATCCTGCCTCGAGCATGGATGTGTGTGACGTCTTTAGGTTAGTTAGATTTAAGTAGTTCTAAGTTCTAGGGGACTGATGACCTCAGATGTTAAGTCCCACAGTACTCAGAGCCATTTGAACGATTTTTCTTACTGGCTGAACAGTACTTTATTGCACTTCCTTTTAATTTCAGTTGTGTGTGTAAATGATGCAAGTCCGTGACGCAGAAACTGTAGGAGTAGTTATTAAAGTTATACTTTATTCATTTATTTTATTACTTTTGTGTTATTCTGAGAATTTATATTGATAACAATGAAACGGGATATCATTTAAGATCGTTTCTAGATATGAGCGAGAATGAAAACCGTGTGGAATATTTAGATGTTAATAGGACAGAGATTTGTTGGAACCTGAAATGTCAAAATGAGCAGAAGCAGATTGGTACGGATTAATGACCATACCTAAAGTGACGAGTTTGAAGCTGTAACTACTTGTGAGAAAAGTAATCCTACCAGTGTCATCAATATGTCCTCTGGAGACATCAGTATCAATAA
This sequence comes from Schistocerca nitens, assembly GCF_023898315.1. Classification (NCBI taxonomy): domain Eukaryota; kingdom Metazoa; phylum Arthropoda; class Insecta; order Orthoptera; family Acrididae; genus Schistocerca; species Schistocerca nitens. The sequence goes on from NC_064617.1 coordinate 404,575,428, forward strand.
GCTGCTTGAATGTCTAGTGATATCAAATCAGGAAAAAATAGAGCCAAATAAACAACGTGATCTTAGAGATAAGGCCTTGAGAGAGGAAATTTTAGGGCAAAACAAACAACGCGAGCTTAGAGAAAGGGAACAAGAGAGACAACTCGAACTTGAAGAAAGGGAACAAGAGAAAAGACGTGAACGTAGAGAAATGGAACAACAAAAATGACGCGAACTTGCGGAAAAAGCTTTTCGGGAGGTGATGTTAGAATTACAGAAAAAAAGAGATTATCAAGACCAAGAATTTAAGAAAGACGTTTCAAGGATTGTTAGTGACCTAGAGTCACTTACTAAGAAAAGAGATGAATAATTATCTGCTGCCGGCCGGGGTGGCCGAGTGGTTCTAGGCGCTACAGTCTGCAACCGCGCGACTGCCACGGTCGCAGGTTCGAATCCTACCTCGGGCATGGCTGTGAGTGATGTCCTTAGGTTATTTAGGTCTAAGTAGTTCTAAGTTCTAGGGGACTGATGACTAAGAAGTTAAGTCCCATAGTGCTCAGAGCCATTTGAAATAGTTTTGAATTATTTGCTGAGAGAGATAAATTAACATTGAGTGTAAAATTTTGTAATGAAATGAGCGAAACATTGCAAACTTCGGTCTCCAAATTAGAGGGGAATGAGGCGGCAATAAATAAAGAACAGACTAAATTAGCTGAACAGATCGATAAAGTAACTAAAGAAGTAGAAGATTTAAAAATCACAGGGCAGGAGTTTATTGATGACCGTCTTAGTAAACAGACGATTAAGATAGAGGAGGATTTGTCAGAATGGTTAGAAGCAAAAGCGGAAGAAGTTCACACTAAGTTCAGAATGCTATCGAGAACTCCACGAAACAAGATAAACCAAATGCATTGCGATGCGATGAGGTAGCCAGCGCGGAACAAATGAGAGCAGAATTCAGTCTTATTAAGGAGAAAGTTTTATCCGAGATACCTGCGTGGCAGGAATATGTAACCAATCGTTTGCCAAAAGGTGAAGGTTGTCCTAATAGACAAAACCAATTTGAAAGATATCCAGAACCATATTCTAAAAATCAATCGCCCGTTAGGAAGCGAAAGTGAAGAGAGCGAGCATAGTAACAGTAGAAGTACCGATGAGTCAAATCTTGAAGATCGATCTTATGCCACAAAGGGACTGTTTCATCTTCTGAGGCTGAACACAGTATTTTCAAAGCTAGGCAGTTTCAAATATTTTTGAACGACAAAAATTCTGCACACCCAGTGGTGTTTATAATTCTTTTCAGAAATGTATTTCCCCGATATTGGGAGGAACAAAATAAAATACAGTTTATGCTGTCACCTGCAGAGAGTTTGAAAAATTATTCATCACGAAATATTGGTCGCAAAGGAAATAAAATCGATTAAGCAATGAGATTTATGGTCCGGAATTTTACAATCCTAAAAAGGGGAAAATACTTTGAGAAGTACATCAAAAAACCCGATACTGAGATAATCTCACTAGTCACAGAGAGGTTATCAGAATTCTCAAGGGAAAATTAACAATTTATCTACGCGAGAAATTAATAAACGCACCGGATGACGATGTTGACCAATTTTTGTCAGTTATTGATTTCCTTGACGTAATTCAGGAAGACGCAAAGAGCATTGCGAATCAATTTCATTGTAGTAATTGAAGTCACTCTCAACAAAATAGTTATTTTAGTGACAATAACAGTAATTGTAAAATGAAAGACAATGGAAAGAGTTACTATGTTAATCGAAATCAATAATAAGTAGAACAATCAGGTTACGGTAATCAGCCGGAGATAAAAATTATAAACACAATATATGTAATACCAATTATGCGAGTAATGGAGCACATTCTGTACCCATAAGGGCCCAAGTATAAGTAGAAGTAGTAGCGCAAGGGGAACGACTGAGTAGGACATTTTTGTTGGCTCATAATTTAACTTAACCATGTATTTGGTGATGTCTTCCTTAAAGAAACAGGGGCGGGTTATTGAGTTACCTATAGTACGGAAACTGGAATTTGAAAAGAAAATATGTAATCAAATTAAAATAAGAAGTAATGAAACTGAAGTACTGTAGTTCAACAATAATGATCCCATATATTCGTTAATAGAGCAAGGAGCGTCAGACATAATTGAACTTACAAAATTTAAAATGCTAGAATCCGAATATCTAACTACTGAGCAAAGGTACGAATTAGCTTAAGTACTTTGGAATCATGATAATGTTTTTTATTTAAAAAAAACCTGGTGTTATAAAGGATTATGAGTACGAGATAGATACGTACCCTTGTCAGACGTTCTGTGAAGCATCGTACTCAATACCTTGGGCAAAAAAAGGGAAAGATGTCGAAGGAAATTCGAAGGATGTTGGAATGGGACATTACTGAGCCTTCCACTTTTCCATACAGCAGTCCCTTAGTAGTTGTGGGTAAATCCGACGGTAATTTACGTTTGGGTCTGTACAGCCGAGCCGGCAGGTGTGGCCGACATGTTCTACGCGCTACAGTCTGGAACCGAGCGACCGCTACGGTCGCAGGTTCGAATCCTGCCTCGGGCATGGATGTGTGTGATCTAAATTTACATGGATACTCTGCAAACCACATTTAAGTGCCTGGCAGAGGGTTCATCAAACCACCTTCACAATTCTCTATTATTCCAATGTTTGTGATGTCCTTAGGTTAGTTAGGTTTAACTAGTTCTAAGTTCTAGGGGACTAATGACCTCAGCAGTTGAGTCCCATAGTGCTCAGAGCCATTGAGCCATTATTCCAATCTTGTATAGCGCGCGGGAGAATGACCACCTATATCTTTCCGTACGAGCTCTGATTTCCCTTATTTTATCTTGGTGATCGTTCCTCCTGATGTATGTCGGTGTCAACAAAATATTTCCGCATTCGGAGGAGGAAGTTGGTGATTGGAATTTCTTGAGAAGATTCCGTTGCAACGAAAAACGCCTTTCCTTTAATGATGTCCATCCCAAATCCTGTATCATTTCTGTGACACTCTCTCCCATATTTCGCGATAATACAAAACGTGCTGCCTTTCTTTGAACTTTTTAGATGTACTCCGTCAGTCCTATCTGGTAAGGATCCCCCACCGAGCAACAGTATTCTAAAAGTGGACGGACAAGCGTAGTGTAGACTGTCTCCTTAGTAGGTCTGTTAGATTTAGGTCTGTTACATTTTCTAAGTGTGCTATCAGTAAAACGCAGTCTTTGGTTAGCCTTCCTCATACCATTTTTTGTGTTATCCTTCCAATTTAAATTGTTCGTAACTGTAATACCTGGGTATTTAGTTGAATTTTCGGCTTTTAGATTAGTCTGATTTATCGTGTAACCGAAGTTTAACGCGTTCCTTTTAGCACTGATATGGATGACCTCACACTTTTCGTTATTTAAGTCCAACTGTCACTTTTTGTACCGTTCTGATATTTCTTCTAAACCGTTCTCCAGTTTGTTTTCATCTTCTGATGACTTTATTAGTCGATAAACGACAGCGTCATCTGCAAACAACCGAAGATGGCTGCTCAGATTGTCTCCCAAATCGTTTATATAGATAAGGAACAGCAAAGGGCCTGTAACACTACCTTAAGGAACGCCAGAAATCACTTCTGTTTTATTCGATGACTATCCGTCAATTACAACGAACTGTGACCTCTCTGACAGGAAATCATAGATCCAGTCACATAACTGAGACGATATTCTATACGCACGCCATTTCACTACGAGCCACTTGGGCGGTACAGTGTCAAAAGCCTTCTGGAAATCCAGAAATACGGAATCGATCTGAAATCCCTTGCCAATAGCACTCAGCACTTCATGTGAATGAAGAGCTAGTTGTGTTTCACAGGAACGATGTTTTCTAAACCCATGTTGACTGTGTGTCAATAGCACGTTAATTTGGTGAGAAGGGTGTTATATAAGTCACTGAATACAGTCTAACTGTAATCTAAGTTTGGCCAAGATAAAATCAAATTTCTCGGGCATATCATTTCGCCGGATGGGATACTACCTAATCCAAAGAAATTGGATGCGATTAGAAATTGTCCACATCCTCAAAGAGGATGACTTTAGACTGTCTGGAAAGAATCGCTGTGGGGTTAAGAACCACCTTCTAGTCAAAGATGTAGGGATGAGCCTGAAAAAGTAGTGTAGCCCAAGACTCACAAATAGCTAGATTTTACTTATCCAGTATATGAAATTGAGAGCACTTAGTGACTTGCAACGAACTTTCCACGTAATTTAAAACCTTCGAGCAAATTTTTTCTTGCATATAAGCCCAACAATATTATGTAAGGAAATGTGTGTCGATTACTACATTTTCACTGTGCCGGCAGTAAAACTGTCGCATCACGCATGGCTTTTCATTTATTGTTTCTTTACTACTAATTGCATTCCTGACACATTTTACAGGCAGTTTCCACATACATCACTGAATATGTCTACAAAAATATAACACCCTACAACTCGTAGTTCAGGAACTATGACATCATTAAAATTAAGCTGAGTGGAAACGAAAATGTCAGTCCAAGGGTCGCGGTCGCTGTTGCCCGCATCGCGCTGTGGGGCTGTCTCGTCCTCGCATTTTCGCGGTCTGCCGATGAGTGACGCTGTCGTCGTAGTAGCCCGCTGGTTGCCGGCCATTTTTTTTATAGTGTGTAGTGTGGACTGAAGAGATCATCCTTGATGACTTACTCTTCCTGGATGGGATGTAAGGATAAAAGGAAAACACTTTATTTATTACACATTCAGTTAGGCTTGGGCACGCAATGGGTCCTTTAGCCTGCTGTCTTTGGTGATGTCTATCTCCTGTGGAGGATGAAATGTGTCAAGGTTGTTATGTGTGACTGCTTCCTCGTGTTATGACAGATTGCCTAATTGCCTATGGGGGGTGAAACGTTATTGACTTCGGTACTCTATACTTGTGCCATCTTGCAGGGTTTACCGTTCCTACCGATTCCAATTGTCGAACTTCGTCCCTAAGGGCATCGATCTTGTCAAAAACTCGTCGAGCCTTGTCATGGATCTTCTCTTGTATAGTGGTCTCGTGGAGTGCGGTGCGGATGTCGACGTTTCTTGTCCACCATGGAGCTCCTGTGATCCATCGATAGCAAATGTTTTGCAGCGCTTGGAGTTTGTTGTAGTTGGAGACGCACGTAGTTCCCCACGAGGTGGAGCCATACAACATTGTGGATTCCACCGTTGCCTTATACAATTGGAGTTTAGTCTTAGGGTTGAGATCCTTACTCTTCAGGAACGGGTCGTCGGCCAAATGGAGCTTCATTAGACATTTCGGAGATTCACCACGAGATGTCGAGATCGACGGCCTCACTGTAACCGTTCTCACATGGAGTCGCTATAGTAACCGTCCAATGTAGTTTGTCTGAGTTGTCCACGTGCCTTGCTCAGCCTGTTGCAATGTCATGTTGTTGTTGTCCAGTCCTGAGACTGGTTTGATGCAGCTCTCCATGCTACTCTATCCTGCACAAGCTTCTTCATCTCCCAATACCTACTGCAGCCTACATCCTTCTGAATCTGCTTAGTGTATTCATCTCTTGGTCTCCCTCTATGACTTTTACCCTACACGCTGCCCTCCAATACTAAATTGGTGATCCCTCGATGTCTCAGAATATGTCCTACCAACCGATCTCTTCTTCTAGTCAAGTTGTGCCACAAGCTCCTCTTCTCCCCAATTCTATTCAATACCTCCTCATTAGTTATGTGATCTACCCATCTAATCTTCAGCATTCTTTTGTAGCACCACATTTCGAAAGCTTCTATTCTCTTCTTGTCTAAACTATTTATCTTCCATGTTTCACTTCCATACATGGCTACAATCTATACAAATACTTTCAGAAACGACTTCCTGGCCCGCATCTCGTGGTCGTGCGGTAGCGTTCTCGCTTCCCACGCCCGGGTTCCCGGGTTCGATTCCCGGCGGGGTTAGGGATTTTCTCTGCCTCGTGATGGCTGGGTGTTGTGTGCTGTCCTTAGGTTAGTTAGGTTTAAGTAGTTCTAAGTTCTAGGGGACTTATGACCACAGCAGTTGAGTCCCATAGTGCTCAGAGCCATTTTTTTGACTTCCTGTTGAGTCACCTTAATCTTGTACGTTCTTTGGCCTGGCTGCTGCGTGGATATTCGTGATGGTTTAAATGGAAAATCCAAGCGTAATGTGACTGTAAAACCTTTCCTGATATTCTGGTGCTGAATATTTGGCCTATTTTGTCGCGATCTCGTTCACACGTGCCTCTCGTTAGTATTCAGTTTACACTGTTCTTCGTGCAGATTTTAGCGTTTACCTTTGGTGAGACTGTTTGTTGATAACGTTTCTGTTGTCTGAAATGCGGAAGTCTCTTCACTATTACAAGATTCTATTGTACTGTAGTGTTGAAAACTTATTGTTTCCTTCCTTAATTTTGCACGCTACGCGGAAGTACACAGTCCTACGTTCGATACACGTTATTATTCAGTTCCATTCACGTTAACTACAATCAAGCGTTGCTTATCTATATATTGTTCTTGACTCAAAATGCCGGCCGGGGTGGCCGTGTGGTTCTAGGCGCTACAGTCTGGAACCGCAGACCGCTACGGTCGCAGGTTCGATTCCTGCCTCGGGCATGGATGTGTGTGAAGTCCTTAGGTTAGTTAGGTTTGAGTAGTTCTAAGTTCTAGGGGACTGATGCCCTCAGAAGTTATGTCCCATAGTGCTCAGAGCCATTTGAACCAATTTGACTCAAAATTTTGCATTTGTTTGTGCACCAAATTAAACTTTATGTTCTGTAGTCCTCTTCGACCGAAAATTGCAAACGTCCTTTAACGGAAAGCCGCGTTGAAACATTCCCGATTGGTTTGGATATTATTAATAAAAGAGTGGCAGCCTAATAAATGAATTATGATAGCCGCTTCCTAAGGATAAGGGCTGATCGGCTAATATTCCTGTGGGAGTTTCTTTGTATCAGAATTAAAACAATCAATAAGCTTCTACCGTAATAAAAACTTCTGCGGTGTTCAAAGTGATTCAAATGGCTCTGAGCACTATGGGACTTAACTTCTGAGGTCATCAGTCCCCTAGAACATAGAACTACTTAAACCTAACTAACCTAAAGACATCACACACACCCATGCCCGAGGCAGGATTCGAACCTGCGACCGTAGCGATCGCGTGGTTCAAAACTGTAGCGCCTAGAACCGTTCGGCCTCCCCGGCCGGCGCACGGTGTTCCACTATAATTGTCATATTCTTGACTTTACACGAATGTGAGGCAGTTACTCTCTTCATCTTACAATTTAATTATGACTATACTCATCACAGGTCACTCTTTGATATCTTCGCACGCTGTAGCATTAATCAGTACCAACATACCACAATCATCACTATAGTCCAATGGCCGGCGTGGTTGACACGAAACGCCTAATCACGGTACGATGTAGAAATTAATAAAACACATCAAAATAAACTCTTTCGTCACAATTGGTATATTTCTGAGAATCAACCCGCGGTTTCGGGGACACGCTCAGTCGACAATAAATATTACGAGCGATCTTTCGCCATTACACCACGTCCTGCACCACAACCGGGAAACTGGAGTTAAAAAACTATGATAATGATGACTACGTCCTGCTTCCTTAGAGATAGCTCCTGCACACTGCCTGGCCTCCAGTTACTAACAGTTGCTGTATCTCTCTGACGCTCGTGACACTTGACTGTCGGTATCTAGCCTACCTAAACCTCTGTGAGGCAACAGATAAGGAGCTGTGGTCCTCTTACACGCTGCTTAAATTACAAAAATGGTCAGTAATGTCGACCAAAGACATCCGGTATCAGATGTCACTCGCCTTCTGCAAACGGGCTTGTCAAAGAGAGCAGACGAGAGCACATAGGTTCGGGACTGCCTCTTGCCCTGATGGTGGGAAGCTACCCATAATTAGCAAAAGAATTAGTAATGAACAATAACACGAGGATGCAGCAGGCAATCGAAATCACTGTATTAAAGACTCAATATGTATATTCGCATGAAATGTGACCTATAATTCCAAAAATGTGCCATGATGCTCTCCATTGCTAAAAAATCGTGGATTACTTTCAGTTTCATATATTTTGGAGGAAATTGCCTATAGGGAGATATCAATGAGGAAAATTTGAATAACCAATGCAATGGCAACTTTCTAATAGACATTATAACAGAAATTTGAAAGTGGTGGAGAAACTGAAAAATAGAGCACATAAAAAGGCAAATGCAGTCGGTCAACGTAGCTATAGTGGTGTAGGGTGGAGAGGGGGGGGGGGGAAATTCAGTGAAATATTGATCGGTTAAATAAAGAGTCATTACTGCAATTAGCTTAGTGACGGAGTTCATCTGAAGAGGACAGCAAACTAATAATATAGTTGTTTAACTGCCATTGTCACAAGGAGAGAGAGAGAGAGAGAGAGAGAGAGAGAGAGAGAGAGAGAGAGAGAGAGAGAGAGAGGAAGTATGAGAGAATACTAAAATGGTAATTCAATATGTGGTGGGAAACGTTAATCTAAGAATGAATGGTGGGGGGGGGGGGGGAGGGGGAGGATTGGAACACGGTGGTACGGGAGGGAATAAATGAAAATATTACAGGAGAATATGGCATCTATATTAGGAATGACAGAGAAGAAAGACTTATAGAGGTTCACTGTCAATTTCAGCTTTGAAAGTACTTTTTAAAACTCACAAGAAAAGGAGATATATTCAGAAATAGCCGTAGACAGCTTTCATGTATGCAAATATAGGCACAGGGAAGGTCATGATGGACACACTTGTGAGGCGTGCCGCCTTACACTGCTCTGATCTAGAGCCTGAGTATCGGGAGAATGACTCATGCCTGCATGGAGTCAAATGGTCTGAAGCAGGTTCAGTAGACTTCGTAGTTCTAATTTTTATCTGCTAGAAGACAGTAGTGCACAGAACATTCAAGAAACAGGTCAACAAAACGTTTTCTTCGATTGTTCTCTTTCTTTCTTTAAGGCTTTTTTGTTTATTTATGTTCGTACAGTTTTTTATTTGCTTTTAGTAGTGTGAATGATGCAGGAATGTGGCCTAAAGTAAATATGTAGATCATTTTCGTACTGATTAACGTTGTATGACGGGGAATTTTGTATCATAATATGTTAAGTAAGTTATGGTAAAAGGAAAGCTAAGTCGAGTCCAAATGAAAATAATTAATAACGCAAAATATAAACAAAATATCAGAATGCTAAATATTTATTTCGGGAAAAAGGACAGTTCGAAAAGGAGAATAATGTTTCACAAATGTGGGTGAGATCCTATGGGATTTAACTGCTAAGGTCATCAGTCCCTAAGCTTACACACTACTTAACCTAAATTATCCTAAGGACAAACACACACACACCCATGCCCGAGGGAGGACTCGAACCTCCGCCGGGACCAGCCGCACAGTCCATGACCGCAGCCCCGAAGACCGCTCGGCTAATCCCGCGCTGCGGAATAATGTTTTTCTATTGGCCTTAAACCAAACTGACCAATCAGAACGGAGTATCCTTCGCGTGTCTTCTTTCTTGGAGGTATAGAATGTTTACAGCAGTCTAGATAGTCGGAGGCCAGCCTTTCAATCGTACGGTCGTGTGTAGTATGAGCTCCGGTGGAAGTTATAATTTGCCGGTTTTAGTAGTGCTACATGTTTCAAAAGTGTTTTAAAGTGAAGGCATATTTATTCCGCTGTGTTTTTTAGAAAGTACGGATTTTGTAACTAATTTTTTGTATGAGAAAAGACAGTAATTCAACGTGGCATGGTGAGCAGATCGCTGACTAAAAACCTGAATGCGATAAATTTAATAGTATGGCGAGCGGTTTTATTTAAGAACAGTCCGTGCTTAGTAGCTGTACAGATTTCGGGAAATATGTTACCATAAACTTGCTAATGTGAATGAAAGGGTTTGTGCATCACTGTGTTAAGATTAGCAAGGGCTTAGCAGTGAACGTGTACATTATCAAGGTTCAGAATACACCGAAGTTTTGCCAGTATTTCCACCTTTCATTCAAAATCAAGACAGTTTCCCGATTCTTGGAGTAGTTACACTGTATGTAGCCTGGTTGCAGTTGCAGTATGATAGGTTTCTGCTCGGCTTTCCTACCGGCGATACGTTGCAACAAATTCACAGGTACGTGCAGGTAAAGGACGAAAGGAACCGCGCCTCCACACTTGGGTAACAGAAGAAGGACTTTTACTGATGCACAAAGGAAGTAAGTACAAAAATGTTCAGGGTACGTAATGAATAAAGTAGCATATGCCAGTTGGGGATGAAATAAATAGTAAATGCAAGAAAACCAAGACGAAACGTCCACAGGAACAAAGTGAAGAAATTGGACAACACATGGTCATCAGAACGACTGATTCAGTATATGGAAAAGTGAAAATGGCCTTCGGTGAAATGAAATGCAACGATGTCAACATTAACTGTACAACGAAAATTCCACTGTTAATCGCACAGTTGAGAACAGATAGACTGAAAGTGTACATTGAAGTCCTCTGAAAGAGCGAGGACGATTTTGATGTCGTGCTTGAGGAAGAAATGCTAGTCGATATGGCACACGCAGGAAATCTAATATTAGAGTCAGAATATAACAGAGCTTTGGAACATTTGCGATCAAATAGGACGAAAGACATAGGTAATATTTCTTCGAAATTTTTAAAATTGTTGGCGGCAGCGGCAACGAAACGCCAGTACAAGCTGGTGCGAAGAATCTATAACACCATAGGCATTTAATCAAACTTTAGGAAACATAATATTCACAGAATGGCGAAGGTAGCAATGGCAGACATGTTAAGCTGCTATCTCACAACCAGCTTAATATCTAATGCATCAAGTTGAACCAGAGTTATATAGAGAGGGATAAAAAGATAATAAACGATTTGTTAGATGAAGGTAAGTTTATCTGTGGAAAGGTACAGGCACCAGAGAAGTAGTTTTGACATTGTTCTTAATATTTGAAGCAAGACTTAAGAACAGTCAAGATACGTTATAGGATTTGTAGACCCCGAAAAAGCTTTCGACAATGTAGTGTGATAGAAATGTCGAAATTCTGGGAAAGGCAGGAGTAAGACGCAGGGAAAGACGGGTAATGTATAACATGTACAAGAACCAGGAAAGAATAGTAACGCTAAAAGCCCAAGAACGAACTAGTCGGATTAAAAAGATTGTAGGACGATAATGCAGAATTTATCGCGTATTCTTCAACCTATACATCCAAGAAGGAATGATAGAAGCGAAAGAAAGTTTCAGGAGTGGGATTAAAGTTCAGGAAGAATGGAAATCCATGATATGAATTGCTGATGACATTGTTGTTCCCAGTGAAAGTGAGGAAGAATTAGGGACTTGTTGCCCGACTGGTCTAATGAGTGCATAATATAGACTGAAAGTAAACCGAAGATAGGCAGAAGTAATGAGGAGTAGCATAAACGCGATTAGCGATAAATTTAACATCTAAATTGGGAACAACGAAACAGTCGCCGTTAAAGTACACTCCTGGAAATGGAAAAAAGAACACATTGACACCGGTGTGTCAGACCCACCATACTTGCTCCGGACACTGCGAGAGGGCTGTACAAGCAATGATCACACGCACGACACAGCGGACACACCAGGAACCGCGGTGTTGGCCGTCGAATGGCGCTAGCTGCGCAGCATTTGTGCACCGCCGCCGTCAGTGTCAGCCAGTTTGCCGTGGCATACGGAGCTCCATCGCAGTCTTTAACACTGGTAGCATGCCGCGACAGCGTGGACGTGAACCGTATGTGCAGTTGACGGACTTTGAGCGAGGGCGTATAGTGGGCATGCGGGAGGCCGGGTGGACGTACCGCCGAATTGCTCAACACGTGGGGCGTGAGGTCTCCACAGTACATCGATGTTGTCGCCAGTGGTCGGCGGAAGGTGCACGTGCCCGTCGACCTGGGACCGGACCGCAGCGACGCACGGATGCACGCCAAGACCGTAGGATCCTACGCAGTGCCGTAGGGGACCGCACCGCCACTTCCCAGCAAATTAGGGACACTGTTGCTCCTGGGGTATCGGCGAGGACCATTCGCAACCGTCTCCATGAAGCTGGGCTACGGTCCCGCACACCGTTAGGCCGTCTTCCGCTCACGCCCCAACATCGTGCAGCCCGCCTCCAGTGGTGTCGCGACAGGCGTGAATGGAGGGACGAATGGAGACGTGTCGTCTTCAGCGATGAGAGTCGCTTCTGCCTTGGTGCCAATGATGGTCGTATGCGTGTTTGGCGCCGTGCAGGTGAGCGCCACAATCAGGACTGCATACGACCGAGGCACACAGGGCCAACACCCGGCATCATGGTGTGGGGAGCGATCTCCTACACTGTCCGTACACCACTGGTGATCGTCGACGGGACACTGAATAGTGCACGGTACATCCAAACCGTCATCGAACCCATCGTTCTACCATTCCTAGACCGGCAAGGGAACTTGCTGTTCCAACAGGACAATGCACGTCCGCATGTATCCCGTGCCACCCAACGTGCTCTAGAAGGTGTAAGTCAACTACCCTGGCCAGCAAGATCTCCGGATCTGTCCCCCATTGAGCATGTTTGGGACTGGATGAAGCGTCGTCTCACGCGGTCTGCACGTCCAGCACGAACGCTGGTCCAACTGAGGCGCCAGGTGGAAATGGCATGGCAAGCCATTCCACAGGACTACACCCAGCATCTCTACGATCGTCTCCATGGGAGAATAGCAGCCTGCATTGCTGCGAAAGGTGGATATACACTGTACTAGTGCCGACATTGTGCATGCTCTGTTGCCTGTGTCTATGTGCCTGTGGTTCTGTCAGTGTGATCATGTGATGTATCTGACCCCAGGAATGTGTCAATAAAGTTTCCCCTTCCTGGGACAATGAATTCACGGTGTTCTTATTTCAATTTCCAGGAGTGTATTTAGTAACTTGGAAGCAAAAAACATAAGACAGACGAAACTAAGAGGGTATAAAAATCAGACTTGACAAGTAGAGTGTGAGGTCCTGGCAAAAATAAATCTACTAGTTTCAAACATGGGCCTTCAAGTCATGAAATGTCTGAGAATTCGAGGTTGGAACACAGCATTAAGTGGTACTGAATGAAGGATTTTGGGGACTTGGCAAAGAAGAGAATCGACGCGTTCGTCATATGATACTACAGAAGGTAGTTGAAAATTAGGTGGACTGGTAAGATACTAAATGAGGAGGTTTCCCGCAGCACTGACGAAAAAGAAATACGTGGTGGAAGTTGACAATATAAAGAAATGAATGAGAGGTTAGGCCTATACGTTGAAACATCAAGGAGGGAGTCGTACGTGGTAAAAACTGTACGGGAAGACAGAAACTGACATACGTCTGATAAATATTTGAGGACTTAGGGTGAAAGTACTACTCAGAGACGAAGAGTTACGCATAAAGGAGGCTTTCGTGCCGGGTCGCATCAAATTAGCCAGTAGTTTGATGCTCCAAAATACAGCATCACGTCAAAACACAATGAAGCGTAAGCCATTTATGTAACTGTCTCTTATTCCACCGCTGATCTTCGAGGTAAAGTATCAATTGTTAACGAGGAAAGAAACCAAACGTGGTAACAGACGGCATTTCATGATGCACGCGGAAAACGGAGTAGAAATTACTACCACTGATGATACCTTACGAAGAGCAGAGTTCTTATTGTTGACCTGATTATGGCAGTAGCGAAACCATTGTACAAATGAAAATGATCTAGAATCGTATTTTTGCACCAATAGTAAAAGCGACCAATAGAGGATACTCGGTAATGGTGTTCTAAGAAACCCATCAAATACAAATACCACGTTCGTCCCGGACATGTAAGAAGGAAAGATTTTCATTTAGTAATCTGTCGATGAGGTCATTAGAGACGAGGCACTAACTCGTATTTGGGAAAAACGGAGTAGCAACCACTTCGACAGTTCCTGAGAGTATTTCTGTTCCACAGAAACTAGTATGGGCACGGGTATTCAAATACAGAGATATGTAAACAGGCAGCATACGGCGCTGTTTTCGGCAACAGATATATAAGACAGGTGTCTCGCGCAGTTGTTAGATTGGATACTGCTGCTACAATGGCAGGTTATGAAGATTTAAGTGAATCTGAACGTAGTGTTATAGATGGCGCAAGAGGGATGGGACACATCATCTCTGAAGTTGCGATGAAGTGGCTATTTTCGCATACGACCATTTCACGGGTGTACAATTAATGTCTGGAACCCTGTAAAACATCAAATTTCCGGCATCGCTGCGACCGAAAAAGATCCTGCAAAAACGGGAACAACGACGACTGAATAGAATCAATCAACGTGACAGAAGCGCAACCCCTCTGCGTATTGCTGCAGTTTTCAATGCCCACTCCTGAACCCTTGATGACTGCACGTCACCAAGTTTTACGCGCCGCCTAGGCCCATCAACCCCGACATTGGACTGTTGCTGAATAGAAACCTGTTACCTGGTCGGGCGCGTCTCATCTGAAATTGTATCGAGCGGATTGACGTAACACAACCTCATGAATCCATGGACTCTGCATGTCAGCAGGGGAATGTTAAACGTGGTGGAGTCTCTGTAATGGTGTGGGGCGAGTGAATTTCGAGTGATATGGGACACCTGATACTTCTAGATACAACTCTAACAGGTGACATGTACGTAAGCATCCTCTCCGATCATCTGCGTCCATTCTTGATCATTGTGCATTCCAATGGACTTGGGCAATTTCAGTAGAACAAGGAGACACCCCACAAGTCAAGAACTGCTACAGAGTGGCTCCAGCAACACTCTTCTGAGTTTAAACACTTCCACTGGCCACCAAACTCCCCAGACGTGAACATTATTGAGCGTATCTTGGATGCCTTGCAAAGTGCTGTTCTGAAGAGATCTCCACCCCCTCGTACTCTTACGGATTTTTGGGCAGCTCTGCAGGATTCATGGTGTCATTTTCCTCCAGCACTACTTTAGACATTAGTCGAGTCCATGCCACGTCGTATTGCTGCACTTATGCGCGCTCGCAAGAGCCCTACGTATATTAGGCAGATGCACCAGTTTCTTTGGCTCTTCAGTGTACGATAAAGGTCGTGTATCTCTCACCAGACGCGAATTCCTTTATTGAAGTAAAGCATCATCAGTGGTGGTAATATCTGCTTGGTTTTTCGTCTACATCAGGAGACGCCATCTGCGTTTCTTTTTTCGCCAGGGACTGATACTTGCCGACTGATTTTATACAAATAAATAATGAATAGCGGTGTACGGAAAAGTGCGCTGTGAAAACGTAAAAAATGCATAGTTCTGCAAAGCAGCGAGAAATTGGAGGATAAGTGTCAGTGTCTAACGAAATAATAAATCGAAGACGTGCTAACAGACGGCATTTCATGATGTACGCGAAAAACCAACCAATAATTACCCCCACCGAAGATGATTTACTTCAACGAAGCGAAACGCGACTGCTGAGGAAAACACAAATTTTCATATAGTTTTCACGACCGAGCAAAAATCCCCTCAGGAATGGTAAAGCAACTACGGTCAGTATGGCCACACAGATGAAGAAATTCCTACAGCTGTTGTCTTATGCGATGGAAATAACGAAAGTATGTGGATCGCTGAGCCGGCCTGTGTGGCAGAGCGGCTCTAGGCGCTTCAGTCTGGAACCACGCGACAGCTACGGTTGCAGGTTCGAATCCTGCCTCGGGTGTGATGTCCTTAGGTTAGTTAGGTTTAAGTAGTTCTAAGTTCTAGAGGACTGATGGCCTCAGATGTTAAGTCCCATAGTGCTCAGAGCCATTTCGATTGCTGACTGCTAGTCGTCCCCAGTTCCCTCGGTTCAAGTAGTGAATGCAGTGGCTTAAACAGTGTGATTCATTCGGTGATCAGATCCCTTCATTCATTCGCTCGCTTATTCAAGTTGAAAGCAGACTGCAGTGAGTTGACGTCTGTGCCACTGAAGAGATAATGAAGAGTAACGCTTGGAGATGTAACTTGAATGCCGAAGTTTGGACAACTTTGGTACGTGTTTGACCGGCTCACTGCAAGTGTGCGTGTGCGTCAGGCGATTGCAGTGGTAATGCTGTTGCGACGGGGATAGCTCGGCTGCCCCCTATGGGCAGCACTTTCCTCGCCCGGTGCTGCTCTTTAGCGGCTCTCCGTGGACGGCGGTCACGTGTCAAAGGTTGGCCGCTGTCCGGCAATTTGACGCGCATTACGGCCGGCTGATTGAGTTGCCGAGTCCATCAGCGCCCCGACCCTCGGGATATAATGAGCCCCGCGAAGTCCCATCGCTGGCGGCGCGATATCTAGACCCCCGCCGCCACCTTTGAGTGGTGACACGGAGACTACGCAAAGGCTGCGTGTTGCAGCTGTTCCTGTTAACAATGGCTGACACTCCACTTGCTTCAAGTGTAAGATGCTATTCACTTGTTTCAAATATGTTATACTATAGCTTTTCTTCCTTTTTCTCTGTCGTTACTTTGCTTTTGCATTTTACACAACCTTTTATCAGGAAGCAATTGAAATTGGTAGTAGGTATTGTAAAAAAAGAAGCAATTTAACATAAGTAAGATACATTTTCTGCAATAATCACAAATACCGTCAGTTTTGTTACAGAAAACAACAGCTGATAGTTTCATACACTGGAGAGAGCCTGCAAGAACGGGACATACGACAACTAAAGAGAATCGTTCACCGTGACAGAAGTGCAACCCTGCCGCAAATTGCTGCAAATTTCAGTGCTGGGCCATCAACAAGTGTCAGCGTGCGAACTGTTCAACGAAACATCATCAATATGTGCTTTCCGAGCCGAAGGCCCACTCGCGTACCCTTGATGTCTGCATGACACAAAGCTTTACGCCTCGCCTAGGCACTTCAGCACCGACATTGGACTGTTGATGACTGGAAATATGTTGCCGGGACGGACGAGTCTCGTTTCAGAGTGTATCGACTGGATGGACGTGTACACGTACGGAGACAACCACATGAATCCATGAACCCTGCATGTCAGCAGGGCACAGTTCAAGCTGGTGGAGGCTCTGTAGTGGTGTCGGGTGTGTTCAGTTGAAGTAACATGGTACCCCTGATGCGTCTAGATACGACTCCGACAGGTGACACGTACGCAAGCACCCTGTCTGATCACGTGAATCCATTAATGTCCATTCGAAGTACTTGGGCAATTCCAGCAGGAAAATGTGACACCTTAGACGTTCAGAATTGCTACAGAGTGGCTCCAGGAGCACTCTTCCGAGTTTAGCCAGTTCCGTGGCCACCAAACTCCCCAGATATGAACATTATTGAGCATATCTGGGATGCCTTGCAATGTGCTGTTCAGAAGAGATCTCCTCTTCCTCGTACTCTCACGTATTTACTTATAGCTCTGCAGGAGTCATGATGTCAGTTCCCTCCAGCGCTACTTCAGACATAAGTCGAGCCGATGTCTCGTCGTGCTGCGGCCCTTCTGCGTGCTCACGGGAGCCTTACGCGATATTAGGCAGATGCACCAGTTTTTTTTTCTCTTCAGTGCATGAGCAACAACCTCACTGTCCGTTAAACACCTTTTTTTTAAAGTAGGCTGACTGCTTCTTGAGTTCCTTAATGTCACACACCTTTCTGTCTACGCTCCATCTTAGTGTCTGTGGGGAGCTGTAATTGTCTACACGTTCTCACTTTCCAAGGCAGGTAAAAACGGCTGCTACGAGCGGGAACATTTACTTGCCTCCACGTGTTTGTTCTTGACGCTTATGTGTCAATGCTCCATCCCCGTGGCTGCAGGCCTTCACGTCTTCACGTCTGTCCACCGACATATGCTCTCTCCGGGTAGAGTACACTTTCTTGAGCAAGGCTAGGGACACTACCTGCGTGTTTGCCTGATACCTCTGGCGCTCGCTGTATGGGGTCTACCTTTCCCTTGTGCTGGGCCGTTTCCGCTGCGAGTCGACGAAAGCGTACACCAGCTTAGATACCACACTGCTGTAAGAGATTTTATTCAGTCTGTGTACCATGCATGGGACAACTGACAATTTATGGTTTTGTGGGTCATATGATAAATGTTTCAAATGGCTCTGAGCAGTATGGGACTTAACATCTTAGGTCATCAGTCCCCTAGAACTTAGAACTACTTAAACCTAACTAACCTAAGGACATCACACACATCCATGCCCGATGCAGGATTCGAACCTGCGACCGTAGCAGCCCCGCGGTTCCGGACTGCAGCGCTAGAACCGCACGGCCACCGCGGCCGGCGGGTCATATGTTATGCCATATAGACTGCAGACCGAAAGAAACTGATACACCTGCTTAATATACGTAGTGTCTTCGCGAGCACACAGAGGTGCCACAACACGACGTGGCATGAACTCGACTAATGTCTGAAGTTGTGATGGAGGGAACTGACACCGTGAATCCTGCAGAGATGGAAATAAATCAGTAAGACTACGAGGGGATGTAGATCTCTTCTGAACAGCGCGTTGCAAGGCTCCCAGATATGCTCAATAATGTTCATATCCAGGGAGTTCGGTGGCCAGCGAAAGTGGTTAAACTCGAGTGTTGCTAGAGCCACTCTGTTGAAAGTCTGAACGTGTGTGGTGTCGCATTGTCCTTCTGGAATTGCCCATGTCCATTCGAATTCACAGTGGACATAAATGGATGCAGGTGCTCAGACAGGATGCTTACGTACTTCTCACCCGTCAGAGCTGTAAGTAGACGTATCATGTGTATCATATCACACCAACTGCACTCGCCCCACACCATTACAGAGCCTCCACCAGCTTGAACTGTCCACTGCTGGTATGCAGGGTCCATGGACTCATGAGGTGGTCTCCATAACCGTGCATATCCAACCACTCGATACAATTTGAAACGAGACTCGTCCGTCCCGGCAACTTGTTTCCAGTCATCAACAGTCCAGTATCATTATTGCCGGCCCAGGCGAGGAACAAAGCTTTGTGTCGTCCAGTCATCAAGAGTGATGTTTCGTTAATTGGTTCACACGCTAACAGTTGTTGATGGCCCATCATTGAAGTATGTAGCAATTTGCGGAGGGCTTGCACTTCTGTCACGTTGAACGATTCTATTCATTCGTCGTTGGTCCCGTACTTGCAGGATCTTTTTCCGGCAGCAGCCATGTCGGAGATTTGATGTTTTACCGGACACCTAATATTCACGGTACACTTGTGGAATGGTCGTCCTGGAAAATTCCCACTTATCGCTACCTCGGAGATGCGCCCCGTCGCTCGTGCGCCGACTATTACACCACGTTCAAACCCAGTTATCTCTTGATAACCTGTCATTGTAGCAGCTGTAACTGATCTAACAACTGCGACAGACATTTGTTTTATATAGGCATTGCCGACCGCAGCGCCGTATTCTACCTGTTTACGTACCTCTGTATTCGAATACGCATGCCTATACCGGTTTCTTTGGGGCTTCCGTGTAAATCAAGTACGCCAACAGACTGTAGAGGCCTCACATAGAGATAGCCTTTACAAAGAAGTGTTTTGTGGCTGCTTTCTCAGCAACTTATGGTTAGAGATCAGAACAAGATACAACAAACTCAGGGGACAGCCTTGACGGTGAAAACATAACAAAGACGCCAATGCTCGAGTCACACACCAGTCCAAACAAGGCAGAAAATTTCCGTCCGGCACTGGCAGGCATGGTCATGAAAAATGTGATCAGTCAATGGGTGGCATTGCAAATTTAGTCTGCAGATTACAACTCCTGTAGGAGGAATATTTCGGGAAAGCCGTTGAGCTTAGCAAGGTGAGAGGAAGGGGAGCTGAGGAGGCAGCACACGAGCATGAGGATATGGGGGCTCACCCATGCATCGCCTTAATCTGTCTCCCGACACCGTGATCTCTTACCTTTGTCCACCCAACCTACAACAAGGTGTCAACGTGCAGACTGGTCCGGGCCCACGTCATAGGGCCGCGTGTCGCCGATGAGAGCTGACGACTCGTGCCACACAGATAGTGTCGGACGTTCCATGCAGCTTTTCGCCGAAAAATGCTGTAGCACACAGAGAAGTTGCAGCACTAAAAAATTGCAGCGAAATGCAGGAAGAGCTGCAGCGGATAGGCACTTGTTGCAGGGAGTGACAACTGATCCTTAACATAGACAAATGTAATGTATTGCGAATACATAGAAAGAAGGATCCTTTATTGCATGATTATATGATAGCGGAACAAACACTGGTAGCAGTTACTTCTGTAAAATATCTGGGAGTATGCGTACGGAATGATTTGAAGTGGAATGATCATATAAAATTAATTGTTGGTAGGGCGGGTGCCAGGTTGAGATACATTGGGAGAGTCCTTAGAAAACGTGGTCCATCAACAAAGGAGGTGGCTTACAAAACAATCGTTCGACCTATACCTGAGTATTGCTCATCAGTGTGGGATCCGTACCAGATAGGGTTGACGGAGGAGATAGAGAAGATCCAAAGAAGAGCGGCGCGTTTCGTCACAGGGTTATTTGGTAATCATGATAGAGTGACGGAGATGTTTAGCAAACTCAACTGGCAGACTCTACGAGAGAGGCGCTCTGCATTGCGGTGTAGCTTGCTCGCCAGGTTTCGAGAGGGTGCGTTTCTGGATGAGGTATCGAATATATTGCTTCCCCCTACTTATACCTCCCGAGGAGATCACGAATGTAAAATTAGAGAGATTCGAGTGCGCTAGGAGGCTTTCCAGCAGTCGTTCTCCTCGCGAACCATACGCGACGGGAACAGGAAATGGAGGTAATGACAGTGGCACGTAAAGTGCCCTCTACCACACACCGTTGTGGAGTATAAATATAGATGTAGATGTATACAGCTGCAAAGTGACGCGCCAAACAGACCGACGACATCGCCACACGAAAAATAATGACGAAGCCATCAAACTCGGCCCTGGGATTTGTAATTTTGTGTAGAGGAAGTACTGTAATAAAAGCTAATCTTTCATGATTTAATGATCTAAACAATTTGTTCCATTCCCTCATCAATCCATTAATCTCTTACCTTTTGCTTTTTGGGTTTGCTTAATTATTGATGTCAAACACTGCCTCCCTACGTGGGGCAATATAATTAGTAACTTGGGTGTCAATTTATACAAGAGATCAAAGAATTCTCAGTCCACAACAACAGAAAGAACTGTGAAAGAAAACCAGGTACAATACAACTCACAGTCAAAAACTAAAGATATATCCATATAAAACAAAGACTCAAAAACGAAATGAAAGTGCAGCTACAAAAAAATGAAACTAATCCGAATGTTATTGACTACATTCTCCTGCAAGGCTTGATGTTTGGCATGCTGAACACAAGTTGTATAATAAAATTAATTTTATCTATTGTGCTTTTTTATATTATAATATAAAACAGACTCGATTAAACCTTCTAATAGATCACACAGACGGACAGGAATTGATTTGCTACTTTCATTCGCCTTAAACGATACACAAAGGTGTTAATAAATAAAATTTCCGCAAAAACACTACATGAATATTTAATTTACGAGAAGTGTTAGTGAAGTATCAGTCTTACATAGTGCTCAGTAGGAAAGGATATACCTCGATAAATTCTAAGAAACTAACAGAAGGTTACAAAGTAAAGTCAAATCGTCGACTGGATCAAGCGAAAACGTTACGTATAATGTAAAGGTTCACATTAATAAGTCTGTTAGTGGACAGACGTGCCAGTCTATACAGTCTTTCGTCTTTCATTGTCGAGCACAATTAATTTTTCAGTCGATGCAGATAGCTAAAACTTCGCTCACTGCTGCAGATTGATACACGAAGGACAGAAAATATTTCATGCAGTGTTCGAATTGTTGAGAAGGAAGTCTCTGAGCATGTCCCTAATGTTTCGACTGCTTTCTTTAGCATGTCACTCTGTCGACGTTTTCCCTCCCACCTCCTCTTCCACGTCCCGAATTTACTTTTTACAACAATTTCTGAACCTATGAGGCCACTACTGTGGGCGAGAATAGTGGAATGATAATCAGAAAAATTGACTTGAGTAATGAATTTCGGGGCAACGCGATGCAACATAATACACTCATTCTGATGTCTGGAAAGAAGTTCTGACAATTCACTGCGTAACACAGTGTAATGGATGTAAAGACATGCTAAAGTACTCCTGAGGTGTAATAGTTTCCCAACCAGACGTGGCAATCGGATGTCAACATTTAGCTCTTGACGGTGCTCTGAAACCTGTGAATATAGCTGGTGGAATTGATCACTATCAGTTTGCTTTCTTCCAGTCGGTATACAGAGGAAATCTTCAAGCTGGAACGAGGCAAATTTTACATTTTTATTTCTATGAATAATTTTTCAGGTTATTAAGGTAATATAGCCACGTATACAAATGCTGGTAATGCGTTTCAGCTTAGAATACGTTACTGTTTTGAGAAAACATATGTAACAATTGTTTATGTAAGTATTATGATGAAATCTAATTTGTTTAATGTGCACATTACATTTTCCAACGTCAACTACAGAGCAGTGGAGTAAAGATGTGCAAAATAAGCGATATTTTTAGGTGATTTAAATAAAAGAAAAGCGCCAGAAATAAATGTGTTTACCTGTTTTGTTGCCTCAGTAACGGCAAGCTGTGGAGACTGCAACTCGGCAGAGACTGTAAGCGGATGTGAAGCAAATGATTCGATGACACACAACGCACCAATTAATTCAAGCTTATACGGTGCTATTTGTAGCCCACTCGCATATGATGAACTAGTCGAGCGTTCTGACTTTCATTTACTAGTGTAAGAAGTTCATTAAATATTATTATGCTCGAGTGGTTTTCAATGAATCTGGTAGCACAATAAAGCTTGACACGCTTCCTAGCAACTTCGGGTGGGATTTCAGAAACATTATTTGTGAGAGCGAAAACCCGAACGTAGCTGTTTTAGAGAAAAACATGTATTATTTTAATTATGGGAAGTGCATTCGGGATGTGAGGGATTTCGCAGCTTTGAATCACTGCAAGACTGAACACATTGTCTGAGCAACGAAGGTACACTTCTGGTTGACACCTCTTCTTCACTTCTGCTTGAAGAGCCTTAAATTGACCACTCATTGCATTGCAGCTGTCGTATCGCTGTCCGCCCAGATATGTCAAAATGACAGCGTACAAGAGTCTCCAGCGAAGATTCTGTCAACCCATTATTTTCTCGGTCAGTTACTTCAACAAATCTGAGAAATCGTTCACAAAGAAGGTTACCCTTTATTAAGTTCAGTACAATGGAGATCTGATCTTATTTCGAAATGTCTTGAGTTTCATCTGTTAAGACAGATGAACTTTGCTGCTCTAACTTCAGCTGCTACTTGTTCTAATATGTTGTCTTACAAGTTGAAATAAATTTGGTTCTGTGTTCGACAACTCAAATGACTTGCATTTTTGGAACCTGTATCCACGGGAGACAGTAGATGTGTATCACCACTGTAAATTCTGAATCTGTCAAAGAACGATTAGAATAGTAAGGGCACGAAATGTGTGTATCAGTGGCAAATGCAATTACTTCCAGTTTAATTTTTTACATTCTAATTTTAATTGAAAACCCTAATTTACTGTGGTTTTAGCCGTCCCGGAGAAAATAATTTGTCTCAAAAATTCTGCATATTTCTAAAATAAATTTCCGATTTTGTCGGAATTTCTTCACTAGGGTGCTTTTCGAAATACGTTACTTAAACATGGTTTCACTTCAACTTATACTGTGTGCTCAGTCAAGGCTCTTAGAATAGAAATGGCGTATGCCATTTGGATTTGCGCTTTGGATTCATTGACACTTTCTCTCTCTCTCTCTGCATTCGAAGTGTCACAACCTTGTTTGTTCTCAAAGATGCTAAAAGTTAGTTTCAAATACATGCACACCTGAGTCTGCAAGGAAGAGACTCTTCTGTTATGGTTGTGTCTGAAGGCCTACACTAAGGAATTAATGAGTCAGTATCTATACTGCGAGAGCAGCAGTTACTAATCTATGTGTAAGTCAGTTAAAAATTATAAATATCGGCCTACTTCCCATTTATAATAGCGCATAAGCCACAAAAGAATGTTGCAGGTATGTGGGAATCGTAATTTGCACTGCACTTTCTCACAACAGAAAAGTGGTGCAACTCTCATTGCTATTCTGATGTCATACTAATAAGGAACGAGAAACAACTGTGGATCAATTTTTATCATTACATTACAAAAATTAACTGAAGCAATTGTTTGTACACACACTAAAAGTCCCTAGAAAGTAGCATCGTTACCTGATGAGAGACCGAAAGTTTCAGCCATTTCGAATGCTTCATCTGGCAATTTTTCGAAGTCGTTTGTACCATGTAAAGCAGTATTCTGCCTTTCGCAGAAAATGGCAGTTTTAATGAGAGTAATAAACTGAAGTGGAATTAGGTATATAAGTATTGAATGTTATTTGTTTATTTAACAATTTCGTTGCCTGCATTACGTCTTTAAAAAGTAGTTCACAAGATAAATATTGATACATCCACCTAAATACTGTTTATTGGCATTTATAGTCTATTAATACATATTTGAAAAGTTAATCAAAACAGAAAAAAAATGTATAAAAATGACTGTTAACAATCCTCTTGGGATTCTCCTCAACCAATTGTTTATACCCAGCGCTGAGTTTGTTTGACAACATTGTGACGTTGCTTCCTATAGCAGGTGATAAAATTTTCGGCATTGACCTCGACCTTGATAATTACAGGTCTCTCACAATTACTCTAAATAACAGTTCAATTCAAAATGAAAAGTATGGGGTTATTAATGTATTAAAATTATAGCTTTATGTCAGTGTAGAGAATGCAGACGGAATTATTCAGATGACATTAAAAATAATACATAGAAGAAAATTTCGTTTGGGTTTCATTCTTAAATTAAAGACAATAGTATTATATGAAAACAGATGTAGCGGGAAACGATATTAAAATTTTCCCTTAGGAGTTTTTACAGTAGCTTCTGAGAACTATGTAATCACTACCTGCTTCTTATGAAAGCTGTTCTCAGAGTGATGAACTCTTAGTATGTCCATGGCGTTCTTATTTTGTTCAATCGTGTTCCGATATATGTCTGTAATTTTAGATGTGCATATTTACCAGCAGTTTCTTTTGCAAATAGAACACACTTCAAACAAAAGGTTATTATGGGTGAAGGTTACACTCAACAACCGAGCTAGGTTAATAATTGGCTCCTTTTACCGACCTCCCGACTCAGAAGCATTAGTGGCAGAACAACTGAGAGAAAATCTGGAATACATTTCACATAAATTTTCTCAGCATAATATAGTCTTAGGTGGAGATTTCAATTTACCAGATATAGAATGGGACTCTCAGATGTTTAGGACGGGTGATAGGGACAGAGCATCGAGTGACATTATACTGAGTGCACTATTCGAAAATTACCTCGAGCAATTAACAGGCAACCGACTCGTGGAGATAACATCTAGGACCTACTGATAACATACAGACCCGAACTTTTCGACTCTGTAAGCGCAGAACAGGGAATCAGTGATCGTAAGGACGTTGCAGCATCCCTGAATATGGAAGTAAATAGGAATATAAAAAATGGGAGGAAGGTTTATCTGTTTAGAAAGAGTAATAGAAGGCAGATTTTAGACTACCTAACAGATCAAAACGAAAATTTCTGTTCCGACACTGACAATATTGAGTGTTTATGGAAAAAGTGCAAGGCAATCCTAAAATGCGTTTTAGACAGGTACGTGCCGAGTAAAACTGTGAGGGACAGGAAAAACCCACCGTGGTGCAACAACATGGTTAGGAAACTACTGCGAAAGCAAAGAGAGCTTCACTGCAAGTTTAAACGCAGCCAAAACCTCTCAGAGGAACAGGAGCTAAACGATGTCAAAGTTAGCGTGAGGAGGCCTATGCGTGATGCGTTCAGTGAATTCGAAAGTAAAATTCTATGCACCGACTTGACAGAAAACCCTAGGAAGTTCTGGTCTTACGTTAAATCAGTAAGTGGCTCGAAACAGCATATCCAAACTCTTCGGCATGATGATGGCATTGAAACAGAGGATGACACGCGTAAAGCTGAAATACTAAACACCTTTTTTCCAAAGCTGTTCCACAGAGGAAGACCGCACTGCAGTTCCTTCTCTAAATCCTCGCACAAACGGAAAAATGGCTGACATCGAAATAAGTGTCCAAGGAATAGAAAAGCAACTGTAATCACTCAACAGAGGAAAGTCCACTGGACCTGACGGGATACCAATTCAATTCTACACAGAGTACGCGAAAGAACTTGCCCCCCTTGTAACAGCCGTGTACCGCAAGTCTCTAGAGGAACGGAAGGTTCCAAATGATTGGAAAAGAGCACAGGTAGTCCCAGTCTTCAAGAAGGGTCGTCGAGCAGATGCGCAAAACTATAGACCTATATCTCTGACGTCGATCTGTTGCAGAATTGTAGAACATGTTTTTTGCTCGCGTATCATGTCGTTTCTGCAAACCCAGAATCTACTCTGTAGTAATCAACATGGATTCCGGAAACAGCGATCATGTGATACCCAGCACGCTTTATTTGTTCTCATGAGATCCAGAAAATGTTAGTTACAGGCTCCCAGGTAGATGCTATTTTCCTTGATTTCCGGAAGGCGTTCGATACAGTTCCGCAATGTCGCCTGATAAACAAAGTAAGAGCCTACGGAATGTCAGACCAGCAGTGTGGATGGATTGAAGAGTTTTTAGGAAACAGCACACAGTATGTTGTTCTCAATGGAGAGACGTCTACAGACGTTAAAGTGACCTCTGGCCTGCCACAGGGGAGTGTTATGGGACCATTGCTTTTCACAATATATATAAATGACCTAGTAGAAAGTGTCGGAAGTTCCATGCGGCTTTTCGCGGCTGATGCTGTAGCATACAGAGAAGTTGCAGCATTAGAAAACTTTAGCGAATTGCAGGAAGATCTGCAGCGGATAGGCACTTGGTGCAGGGAATGGCAACTGACCCGTAACGTAGACAAATGTAATGTATTGCGAATACATAGAAAGAAGGATCCTTTGTTGTATGATTATATGATAGCGGAACAAACACTGGTAGCAGTTACTTCTGTAAAATATCTGGGAGTATGCGTACGGAACGATTTGAAGTGGAATGATCATATAAAATTAATTGTTGATAAGGCGGATACCAGGTTAAGATTCATTGGGAGAGTCCTTAGAAAATGTAGTCCATCAACAAAGGAGGTGGCTTACAAAACACTCGTTCGACCTATACTTGAGTATTGCTCATCAGTGTGGGATCCGTACCAGATAGGGTTGACGGAGGAGATAGAGAAGATCCAAAGAAGAGCGGTGCGTTTCGTCACAGGGTTACTTGGTAATCATGATAGATTGACGGAGATGTTTAGCAAACTCAACTGGCAGACTCTGCAAGAGAGGCGCTCTGCATCGCGGTGTAGCTTGCTCGTTAGGTTTCGAGAGGGTGCGTTTCTGGATGAGGTATCGAATATATTGCTTCCCCCTACTTATACCTCCCGAGGAGATCACGAATGTAAAATTAGAGAGATTCGAGCGCGCACGGAGGCTTTCCGGCAGTCGTTCTTCCCGCGAACCATACGCGACTGGAACAGAAAAGGGAGGTAATGACAGTGGCACGTAAAGTGCCCTCCGCCACACACCGTTGGGTAGCTTGCGGAGTATAAATGTAGATGTATATGTAGAAGGTACCCTCTCTAACGGAGCTGTATGCAAACCACGGAATCAAATCCAACAATGAAAGTTGGAAATACCTGCAAGTAGGTGATAATTACATTCAACATTCATAGTAGGTATACTAATCTAGAATTGAGTGATCTTATTAGGTTACAGTTGGAAAATTAACGGTCTTGCAAGTTTGCCGATAGTTTTTTTGGGGCTCAAACTTTACGCTGTAGGGGATGTTTCATTTTCCTACGTAGTGACATATGTCAAGACGACGAAATTCGGACGGCTGCTTCCCTTCTTCCCCCTGTACTTCTTCATCTGGATCACAAATGTCCAGCTGCTTCTTTTGTACCTCTATAATAGTGTTTGAAGATGGCAACGCTGTATTAATTCCTTAGTGTAGGCCTTCAGACACAACCATCACAGAAGAGTCTCTTCTTTTCCGTGTTTAGTCAAAGATAACTGTCTTTTTTCCTCTCTCCTTTTCACTCGTTCTGAAACTAGCACATAGCTATTCTATTTGATCACTGGGCTTATTTCAGTAGTTGATAGGGAAAGGCTGGATAACTTGAGCTGCTTACCATTCATATACCACTTGTTGACTGCGACGCAGAATTAACAGACGCATAAAAACCACTTAAGACTCGAACACGTCACACTACCACCAAGCAAAGACAAACGATTTGTCTGTAACGTCTCTGTATGATTTAAATGAAGTTCCTAAGCGAGACTATCGGCTCAACTTTTTTAAAGAAATAATGGGAAAAGAGTATACTACAGCCATTGTCATGTCAGATGCATTATTCGGCTATATTTATTGCTCATCAATTAGATTTAGCCACTACAGCAGGGCAGGTTACTCATACAAAAATAACTTTATGGGTCAATAAAGTTTTGAGTGTTTACTTACGCAACCTTCTGATGCTAACGGAGACAATTTGCAGCATATTTTTCGGTGCTACGTCGAATTATAAACTACATTAGCACCTCATCGGGTATTACGTATGTATTTTATGTGTACAAGTAAGGTAACCATCAGCCTCTCTATCTCGGAAAAGGATACGATGCCAAGAAAGTTTTGTAGGTTGCTCGAGATCGAGATCTTACGAATATACCGCAAAAATTCCTACCATTTGCTGTGCATAGCCGTCTTGGAATCCGCCGCCCGGTTCTGGTACCCAAAACCCCAATCTTTGGAGTGTTTCTCGATAACAGATGAAATTTTGAAAACGGGAAGGTGTCAGTTCTACATGAATGCCCACAGAAAATACCGTGAAAATTTGAGCAATTTTCTGCGGTTAGCTATTTAGATATCCACTGCTTAGGGAAAATATGGTAAAAAAAGCGTTTTTTCAGATTTTTCGGAAACCGCCCATAAGCTCTTAAAGGTGCACCATAGACCACATCTATTGCAAAAAGATCCAACCGATTTGTTCCGTTTGCGTAACGAGCAGGTTGTGTGTAGTATTCAAAAATCGGCTCTGTACTGTAGGATGATTACAGAACGACAGTCCGTCTGCTGGAAGTACAAATGCTACCTAACCCATGGGCTATACAAAACAGTTGAGCCCATCTTTCAGTCACCATTTGAATCCGAGGTATGGGCTACGGAAGAATCCCGTTTTTACGTGTGGCGTTTTAGAACTTACTGGCTGCGCATGGTGTCACATGAGTGTAGATATATGGAAAATCACCTTATTTTATGCGTACAACAAACTTGTGTTACAGGCGACTGTAAGTGCTTCGTAAATAAAAGAAAACGAATCTCTTACAGGATTAAAACAGTGTTATATTTACTGCCTAGACGGATCTCATCTGCAACTTGATAATGATAGTAATAATAATAAAAATACAATCAAACACTTGTTATGGTAATTTGTTATCACCGTGCTTCATATTTTAGTTTTTCGACCTGTGTTTGGAGATATAGCGCTACATGATACACACACAAAGGGTGGAGAAAGATTGTGTCACGAAATTTTAACCCTGGATAGCTGATGCCAGTAGTAACCAAAATTACTAATGCTGGGGAGGTCGACAACGCACAATTTTTAAACTACGGAAACTTGGCGACACGCGCTCCGATTGCCCGAAGGATTACCCTGTTGCCGGATGCTCTGGACATTGCATGACTGCGAATGCTTGGCATCCCGGAGATCGCGATGTATCCAAGGCGGCCCGCACGCTCGTTGGTAGCGCGCCAGCCTTCCACTCTGGGGGCCTGAGGGCGAATCTGCCGCGGTCCCGACACGTCCACTGTAGTTTCATGATAAGAACTACCGGTAACAAACTCATCAACAGCTGTTAGGTCGCGTACGGAAGTTCCTTTACAAACTGTGTCGGCGCTGCAAAGGGCGTTTTTTGTCGCTAGGACATTGTTTACTTATAGCAGGTGCTCTGACGCGACGCAAGCTTGGTAACGTCCAACGGTGTTTTGCCTAACTCTTTCAAAGATTCCTGGCATTGCCCTGATGTGATTGGCGGGATGTTGAATGTGATCCATAAATTCCTCTCCATTTCTAGGTGGTTCGCGTCCGGATGGGTGAACTAGAACCTTGAATCCCCTCAGGACAAAGATCGCTGGCGTTATAGGTTTGGTGATCGTGGAGGCCATGTCCTACTTGCACCTCTGCCAATTGTCTAGCCGTCCAAGAGTTCATTTAAATATCCGTGCACAGCACGACAGTTATGCTGCAACCATATGCGTAACCGTATGTCCAGGGGAACATCTTCTAGCAGGACGGGTAGACTTTCTTACACAAAGTGAAGGTAATTTGCCCCAGCAAGTCGAGGACGTAGATGGACCGGCCCAATCAGAATGCCACCCACAATGTCTGCCCAAATGTTGAGCGAAATTCGTTCCTCGTGTCCATGGCCGTACATGATGTGAGGATTTCCCCTTGCCCAGTAATGAACGTTTCAAGTGTTGTCAAGGACATCCTGATAGAAGATGCACTCGTCGGTAAATGACACAATGGCGGGGAAGTCGGAATCTCGTGAAACACGTCGCAGAATTCACTGGAAAAACCCTAGACTCTGTTCATATTCCACGAAAGGATTTAGGTCTTGGTCAGGGTGTAAACTAAATGGATGCCGGCTGTTACCCCTCAAAACCCCCCAGATTAACCGATAGGTGACCACCATGTCGTGTCCAACCGCTTGAGTACTTGCTTCCTCGAAGCGCTCGAGAACAGTCTCTTCAAATGCAGCATCCTACCATGTTCGAGGTATTCCAGCATCACCATGATATCCTGCTAACGAGCCTGTTTTACCAACTCGGTGCTGAATTGCTGTAAATGTCTGCGGGTGTGGGTGGCGTCTTGCTGGGTACCGTGTCTCGTACAACCGTCGAGCTTCATGCGCATTAACGTCGGCTAGTTCATAAACAAAAACCATATCTCGTTGTTCTCCAAACGAATACTCTGCCGCCATGCTTACTGTATGACTAAATCGCAGGTGACGTGTGTGTGTGTGCTCCGAAGTGAAGCTTACGTATGAATGTCTCTGACTTGAGGCGGAGACAAACAGCAAGACCTATTCGACACGTGTGCGTAACACGTTGGAGCAGTGACGGGGCGAGGGTCGCTTGTATGTATGAACCGACAACCATAGGGCTGCCTGTCAACCGACGAACAGCAACAAGGCAATCCCACGACACGAGCAATTATGTGATTAATATGTAATCAAAAGCTTGATCGAGTTGGTAATTTTACCTCCCAATGCAGCTTCCATTTAGTGGATCATATTTAAGAAATTCATATTAATCAAAATAGCTGTCCACATACGACAGGACGAATGTACAAGCCAAGTCACTACTACTGAACCTTCTTTATTGTAAAAATTCTCTCAGTATATGCATCGTATGCATGCTTAAGTTAGCACGTAGCAATATTCCACTAAATATTGCTAAAATTGCAGTTTCCGCATTGATAGATGTCCTTGAATATCGTGATAGTTAAGACTTTAACATTTATGTACCATCAGTTACTTGCTTGAAAAGTGGAAGAATTAAAATATTTCCGCCATGGAATCTGACACCAAAATACAGAGATACAAATTGTCACTGAGACAACGTAAATAAACTTCTTGAGGCACCACTTCAAATTATTTGTTCCGCTGCTAATAAATGTTCAGTATAATCTTCGGATTTATGTCAGTTCGTTTCTTTGGTAAACCTCTTAGAAATATTATGACCAACTCTAGTATTTAATTAATCGTGATTTTTCAATGTTACCTTCTTATGAAATCACTTGAAAGTGTTAAGTTATAAGACGCTAGTCCTTTAAATTAACCATCTTCGCAAGTATCTATTCTGAATGCAATTTTCTGGATCCAGCTGCTGACTCGGGCGTGCTTACTCTACTTGCTATATGTTAGAACTAATACTTTTACTTTCCCTTTCAAATTCTTTCCCTTTTCAATCAATTATAGCAAAATCGTAGTGGGTTGATAACTGGCGGACTAAAATTTGTTTTTGAATGGCGAAACTTTACTTTCTTTAAAATTATAAATGTTTTACATCGACCAAATATCGATTGTGAATGAGTGACTGCAGCAGACTAATAGCCCCACACTAAGCGACATACACAACGCAAAAAAACTCAAAATGAATCCTAGGCGCCATCACCACTCTATATCTCAACTTGAAGTTCAGATTTTCAAACTATAAGCCTCGTTCGTAAGTGGCTTAATTTCGAGATTTCAATTCATTTTACAGCAGTAACTCCCTTTAGAAAATCCTAAATGTAATGTCGCTCATCACTTTTATTACAGAAATAATGGCAGAAGTTGGAATTTCTGCTTTGAAATGGTTCTGCAAGAGCAATGTGGTTTCAATGGTTACGCCACTAACAATACGTAGGTGCAAAATAAGCTGTCTGTGATAATTCACTTCCGGTATGTGTGTTCCTGTCCCTGAATCGCCGATCAAGAAAAGTTTCGGCAATACCATTATTTCTTAACAATTAAAGTAGAGAATCTCGTGGCCATTTGTTGCTCTTCTAGTGGCCAATTCACCGAGGAAGATCTCAGGCGCGGCCCAATCTCTGCTGTAGGCAAACGATGAACGGATGATCTTTGGTGTCTCTGTACTAGTACTTTCACGGCTGAACACAGTACGGATTTTGCTATAACTTATTCTACATAGACTTTACTTATAAAGAAATTATAAATATCATACCCTATTCCTTGACTTATCTTACTTCATGACTGCTGTTGCGATAAAATGAAACGTTGAAATTAAATCGTGACGACACGAAAACCGATACAATAATTTTATCCGTCATAAGACCCATTGCGAGTAGTTGAGGATGAAGGCTTTGATCGAGTATTGACACCAACACTGAGCATGCGTTCCGTTCCTGTAAGAATTGCGAAAGAATCCATTTACAATGATGTTCCTCTGCACTGTGTACTCTAGATTACCATGTGATCATGTACACAAAAACTTTGCAGGACCCTTCTTAGGTTCGGTTTCCCAAACTTCCTATACGTTGCTGGGATATCATCGCCCTTATCGGCAGCTACTTCGGGCGCTAGAGACGACATTAGTCATAGAAGTAGGGCCACAAACTACAGCATCGGCAAGTTTCCACAGTTCATATCAGGCGAGTTCTGTTCATTTAGTGAAAGGCATTGCGTAACACATCTGACCATTGCTGCTTCTAATCCTTGGTCGAACTCTGAAGCAGACCGGTTGGTCAGAACTGTCAAAATGAAAACGACGGTGTCCTGATATGCTTCGTGTGCACTGACCTCACGTACACATGCTGCTCAGATACAACCACCGCATCCCACTCATTCTCGTGCACGCGACCCAGCAACCCCTGTCCACCTCAAAATAACGTCCATATCATTGTGGATATCTAGTCTCGTGTTCCAAGCAGGGCCAAACATCGGTGTGGGCCATACTCTTTTTAAAGTCTGCCTGTGGCTGTAAACGAAAATGTGATCAATACGATGTGTGCTTCAGTATATTTAGATATCTAGTCCACCATTCTCGTCCGTAAGTGGCTTAATTTCGAGATTTCAATTCATTTTACAGCAGTAACTCTGTGTACGGGTTTAATATTCATCATTTGAATATAAAGTTCATCAAATAAATGCTAGTTAACACATACCAATTTTTTTCTCAGAAATGTACGTCTCCTCTAAGTACGTACAGCACAGAAAATTCCAGTTTTCGTTGATAATACTGTATAAATTCATAATTGCAGATCCTATATAAAATGTTGTCAGTTAAGGTTGTTTGGATTTTAAAAAAAGCATTACACATTAATTTTTCTTAATCTTTCTGTATTTTTCGCTTTACAGAAATGCTTACAGAATATACACTTCTACCTAAAAATTTGCTACAGTTAGGAATGGAACCAGGGTCAGTCACATGTCAGCCAAGTATTCTATCACAGTGAAACGTGGTCCACCGAAAATTCGTTAGAGCTTATTGAATTAAAGATGCTCAGAAAACTTCAAAGTCGATTTCATCGAGAATTTTATACAGTTGCGTCGAACTGATGTGGACGATTTATACACTCCTGGAAATGGAAAAAAGAACACATTGACACCGGTGTGTCAGACCCACCATACTTGCTCCGGACACTGCGAGAGGGCTGTACAAGCAATGATCACACGCACGGCACAGCGGACACACCAGGAACCGCGGTGTTGGCCGTCGAATGGCGCTAGCTGCGCAGCATTTGTGCACCGCCGCCGTCAGTGTCAGCCAGTTTGCCGTGGCATACGGAGCTCCATCGCAGTCTTTAACACTGGTAGCATGCCGCGACAGCGTGGACGTGAACCGTATGTGCAGTTGACGGACTTTGAGCGAGGGCGTATAGTGGGCATGCGGGAGGCCGGGTGGACGTACCGCCGAATTGCTCAACACGTGGGGCGTGAGGTCTCCACAGTACATCGATGTTGTCGCCAGTGGTCGGCGGAAGGTGCACGTGCCCGTCGACCTGGGACCGGACCGCAGCGACGCACGGATGCACGCCAAGACCGTAGGATCCTACGCAGTGCCGTAGGGGACCGCACCGCCACTTCCCAGCAAATTAGGGACACTGTCGCTCCTGGGGTATCGGCGAGGACCATTCGCAACCGTCTCCATGAAGCTGGGCTACGGTCCCGCACACCGTTAGGCCGTCTTCCGCTCACGCCCCAACATCGTGCAGCCCGCCTCCAGTGGTGTCGCGACAGGCGTGAATGGAGGGACGAATGGAGACGTGTCGTCTTCAGCGATGAGAGTCGCTTCTGCCTTGGTGCCAATGATGGTCGTATGCGTGTTTGGCGCCGTGCAGGTGAGCGCCACAATCAGGACTGCATACGACCGAGGCACACAGGGCCAACACCCGGCATCATGGTGTGGGGAGCGATCTCCTACACTGGCCGTACACCACTGGTGATCGTCGAGGGGACACTGAATAGTGCGCAGTACATCCAAACCGTCATCGAACCCATCGTTCTACCATTCCTAGACCGGCAAGGGAACTTGCTGTTCCAACAGGACAATGCACGTCCGCATGTATCCCGTGCCACCCAACGTGCTCTAGAAGGTGTAAGTCAACTACCCTGGCCAGCAAGATCTCCGTATCTGTCCCCCACTGAGCATGTTTGGGACTGGATAAGGCGTCGTCTCACGCGGTCTGCACGTCCAGCACGAACGCTGGTCCAACTGAGGCGCCAGGTGGAAATGGCATGGCAAGCCGTTCCACAGGACTACACCCAGCATCTCTACGATCGTCTCCATGGGAGAATAGCAGCCTGCATTGCTGCGAAAGGTGGATATACACTGTACTAGTGCCGACATTGTGCATGTTCTGTTGCCTGTGTCTATGTGCCTGTGGTTCTGATTTATCTGACCCCAGGAATGTGTCAATAAAGTTTCCCCTTCCTGGGACAATGAATTCACGGTGTTCTTATTTCAATTTCCAGGAGTGTACTTGAGTCCAGAACTTCACGTTTCTTAAATATCAAGAATTACATAAATCCGATGGCCATCAAGTCTCCATGTTAAATTCCGTCTGTCAGGACATTCTGAAACTTAAATAAATTTCGTTTTTTCCTTTTCATTTTTTAAAAATTTACTAGCTTTCCGTACGTTCACTTACAGTCATCTCAACAGCGGAAATATGACACTACAGTTTTATCGGTCGAGAATTCTGATGTATCAGTTTAGGGCGTATCCTGGTACTAAGCTGCATTTGCTTAAGAGTATTTATGCTATGCCATGGGGACGGCTTTGTGTGGACTTCGTGTGACGACTATACGAAGATAATACCTAGTCCACGAGAGGGGAAAATCTCCTTCTGTAAAGTTAAAAACAGACTATATGAGTAAAGACCGTTCTGATTCCAGACGAAGAAACATGTTAGCTCGTTATCTGGTAGAAGGAGCATTAGAGAGAAAAAGTGTAAAGGCAAATTAGCAATAGAATACGCGAGCCGCGTCAGAGAGAATGTAGGGTGTACCATTTACGTGGAAATGAGTAAGATTATAACTAGAGAGAAACAGATGGGGGACAGCATCGAATCAGACAGAAAAGTGGTGTCACATAACAAATGCGGAAAAATACCAGACTTCCTTATTTCTTTTCTTATCTTACTGGAACTGTTAATTACGAGACTGGCAGATCATTTACTCCTATGCTCATCTCTGAGGTGGTAATTTAATTCTAAAAACGCTTTTGAAACTGTTACAGAATGAGTAAGAAGATTATTTAACTGATAAACTAACTGTGGGTCACAGGTACTTCAGACATACACCTCTTGTTGAACTGTCACGAGTAACAGAGGAAACGCTTTATTTGTTCCGTAGAGACATTAGATCAGCATTTCCTTGCTTTCATAAATTCGATAAATCGCTGATAAAGCGCTGATAAATTACAGAACTTATACCGACACTGAGAGAGAGGTTCTGCTCTCCGTGGTCATAAGGGTTGAAGTTACATGGTGAAGTAAGATTCGCTGAAGAGGTGTGTTAAACGATTGGCTTCTGAGGTAACAAAAGCAAAGAGATACTCAGGAACGTAAATAAGAAGAAGTGTTCGGCAAACTCGCCCATATATCTAACGCTGTTAGCAAACAAGTCGCTGTCTTCGATGGGCGGGTAGTGGCAAAACAAACGCTGCATAAATCTACCTGTCGACCGCTAAGTACTACTTTTCTAGTTCTATTTGAGATAGCCAGGGAAGAAAATCTGAACATGAAGCTTGAGTTTCTTCCACCGTGTAAAATTTTCAAATAAATTAGAGAAATACGGCCAGGTGACGTCTTACACAACCGCCGATACGTCGAAAGGCACAGTTATTTCAAGTGCACAAATCCGACACGATGGCTTTGTGCAAGGAACATACGTGCCTTGAAAGCGACAGGGTGTGCACCTGTCGAAAGATCGACGGTTCCGAAGACGTCGCCCAGCTGCATTCCCGTAAGTTATTTGAACAAAGTCTGAATACTTGAAAGACAGTACTCTCGTATAAGCTTCGTTTTAAACGCTGCATGAAATACAACAGCAGAGAATATCCAGAACGGAAACTTTGCCATGGTATGTATTTATGTCCATAGAAAACTGGCGCGATTCTTCAGAATTATTATCGTTAGGTTTACACAGGAAAATATTACAGAAGTACAGTTCCGGAAAAATAACGTAATTTAGAAATCCGTACAACGCCGTTTTAATACCATGTCTCAGTTTTAACTGGAGAAATGAAATACTACGAATTTTCTGCAACGGTTATTATGAGAAAAACTAGGTGCTGCTTCGAGGAAATTAATTAGGCTCTGGCTTGTGGGTAGTACTTGTTAGTTCTTTATCGATGCAGAAAAACAACGAAAACAATTATTTCGTGAAAAACACGTTGGCTGTCGTAAAGCTGTTCTGAACCACTTACGGTACAGCGTATATTAGGATGAGTTTTCGCAACAGTTTAGAGTTTTTACAAACTGTGTAAGTTGAAGACTTCCAACATATGACGGCGTTCACCAATCCTTAAACTGCCTGCTTTAATTTACTTCTGAATTTCGGAATTTTATCTTTGCTTCATGGCAGTCACCAACCGCATGACAGAAATATGCTTAAGTCGCAACTCCGGACAGCGTAGTGCAGGAAAAATCATGGATATCATTTCTGAGTATATTCGAAGCTTTAGGGTTTTCCTTATTTCTTCTTTCTGTTTCTGTGCGCTTCGTGATAGTTACATTCATTGCAGAGAAAAACAATCTTAATTTTACTATGCGGTAAGCAAGGCTAATATTCCGTGGACCAAAGAAATGGTTAAAATGGATCTGAGCACTATGTGACTTAGCTTCTGAGGTCATCAGTCCCCTAGAACTTAGAACTACTTAAACCTAACCTAAGGACATCACACACATCCATGCCCGAGGCAGGATTCGAACCTGCGACCATAGTGCTCTCGCGGTTCCAGACTGTAGCACCTAGAACCGCTCGGACACCCCGCCAGCTTCTGTGAACCATTTCTGGTATATAGCTCAGATGAGTTTTTAATTGAGACCCAATTTAGACTTCCATTCAGGCACTGCCTAGGGTGTGGATTCAGATTTAGAAAGTAACTAATGTGTACTGTAGCGCCAATAAGTAGCGAATCAAACAGTAGAAGATTAAACTGTAATTGTGTGTGTGTTTTTGGAGCTTATGGGTACTAAACGGCGAGGTTATCAGCACTCTTTCCTCATTAACAAAACGTATGTTCGCAAAATCTCTAAAATTGTTGCACACAGAAAAGAGGAGGAAATTTATAAAATGACACTCATTCACCAACTGCTACCTTACTAGCTTTGAACCACGCAATCACTGCACCTCGCACGCCTGAAGTATACTGAGAAAGGGTGGAAGGTGCTGCAGCTGAGCTTGAAACAGATGTAAAACCATACAAGAGCTAAAATAAAGACACAGGAAAATGTAACACACACAAAAAACATGGGTGAGTCAGTCACCCGGTTAACACATCATGAACGTCTCCCTAAAATTTTCTGAAAATAGTGGGGCAAATTACAAAACCTTAAAAGCCTCAGTTCACTAGTTTTAGCATCACGTTCGTTCGAAAATGAAACACAGTCTAGGATAATGTGGCACACAGTGATTTGTACGCCGCAAGCACCACACGTTGGGAGTCCTCTCGCCGGAGGAAAAAGTTATACGTCAGCAAGAAGCCAGGCGCATGGCTCTGTACCTCAACAGTGAGGTGATAGCTTGCAGGGGAATGGCATACAGAAGTAACTGAGAATGACGACACGGCTTCTTGGCTTCTACATTCGCCCTTTCATTCCCCGCGACATCCACGTGTCCTGATATCCAGCAGAAAGACACTTCCTTCCCGATCCTTTCTAATCGCAGGAGGGCGTTCTGGATATTCTGGACTTCTTTATCTGCTGGGTACAAGCGTTGTAAAGAGGGAAGGGCACTTAGAGTATCGGAACAGACAATGAATGCAGCATTCTAAGCACCCATCATTTGCTCCAGCGTCCGCAAGATCGCAAGTGTCTAAGCATGCAAATTGAATATTTGTGGTAAGTTCTTACGGGACCACACTCCTGAGGTCATCGTTCCCTAGGTTCACAAACTAGTTAATCTAACTTACACTAACTTATGCTAAGGATATCAAACACACCCCTGTCCGAGGGAGGACTCGAACCTCCGACGGGGAAAGCCGCTCGTACTGTGGCAAAGTGCCTAAGACCACGCGGCTAGCCGAAGCATGTAGCACTGGATTTGGTCGCGACAGGGTGAAGTATCACGAGCCGCAGGCAGTGACGATTCCAGCTCGTACGTGGAGAAAGGGCAGTTGTAAGATTCATAATTGTGGGATCTAAAATCTGACGTGCCCTTCTCTGCAGCCGGTAGTGACGAAAAGCTGGAGCCTTGCTGGCACTGACAGAAATTGCTGCAAAATGCTCTGCCATCATCTGAGCGATGTCTCTGGGCGTTGTTTGGAGACACCCCTGTTTCAGCACTGCTGGTATAGGTAAGCGTCTGTGTTTACTGTAAATTCTTCTGATAGCTTCCCATATTTGGCTAGAAAAAGTGGAACGGGCGGTGGAATCCTGGAACACTTTCCATGACCTTTTCTTGCTCTAATTTCACGTCGTGTCTTAGCTCTCACGACTCGAAAGGCCTTGAGGTTGTCTGCATTCAAACCGCTGAAGAGCCACACGCCTGTCCCGGATTGCTGAATAGCACTCACCGGTCCACAAGGTACAGGTTGCCTTCTGATATTACTTAAAGACTTTGGGATGGATGAGGAGGGAAAAGAAGGAGATTACTGTTTAACGTTCCATCGACGACGAGCTCATTATAGACAACCACAAGCTTGGTTTAGGGAAGGAGGAGCCGCGCCCTTTCAGAGGAACCATACTGACAATTGTGTGAAGCGATTTAGGGAAATCACGGAAAACATACAGGGTGGTCCGAAATTCCTGTTACAAACTTCTAGGGCGTGTAGAGGGTACTGAGTACATAACATTTTAAATAGGGACCCATGTCCGGAAAGGTATCGTTTCCGTTCGACGACAGTTTCAACTCAGATGATTATCTCATCCACACCCATGTAAGGAATGTACTTACGCGCGACCTAGTACAGTTGTTGCAAACCATTTGAAAAGAATACTGACTCGTTCCGTTATTACTTACCCATTTGCATTACAACTTACACCTTACGGTTTACATTAGTCGACAACTACAAGAACCCAGCATCTATGGCGCCAGCCGCAACGTACCGATGCATCACAATAGCAGCCCGATGGGCGATCACCAACGTTGTTACACACATTGTACCTCCGAAGCATGTTCTGGTACATTCTCTCCATCCCACCTGGTGTCTCTTCATTGTCTCGGGCAGCGGCCAGAACTCGTGCCAGCAGACCTTCCTCTGTCTCTATAGGTGTCTCATAAATTAGGCTCTTCATACGACCCCACAAGAAATAGTCCATAGGGGTTCAATTCGGCGATCGTGGCGGCCACGCGGTTGGACCACCACTACCTATCCGTCTTTCACCATACCGTCTGTTGAGATGTCTCCGGACAGCCAGTAAAAGTGAGGTGGTGCTCCATCATGCTGAAACCACATTTCCTGACTGACATTCAATGGCACAGCTTCCAAGAACGGGTCCATTACGTGTTGTACGAATACTAAGCATGCGGGACCCGTGAGCTTTGATGGATGGAGGTATGGTCCAATCACATGACCGTCCAGAATACCTGCCCAAACGTTAATTCCCAACCTGTCTCGAAATCCCTGAAAATGCGTGGCATGATTGTTTTCGTCCACCCAGACATGGCAATTTCGAGCATACAGAACACAATCGCTTGTGAACCTACATTCATCTGTGAAGAGTACGTGGAAACAGGGGCGCGTCGATACAACGATGCAGGAACCATGTGCAGAAGGCGATGCGTTGTGGAAAGTCTGTTGGACCCACAGCGTGTACCTTTTGTAAGAGGTACGGATGTAATTGTTGCTCATGCAGGACGTCCAAGATGGTACAGTAACTAATAGCCATTGCACGCGCAACTGTTTGCGGACTCGTTGACGGGCTATCTTCAGTGCGACGCAGTACACCTTCTTCAAATTCGGGAGTGCGGTGTCACCGTGGAGCACCACAGTCCTGCCTACTCACGGTGAAGGTACCCGTTTCTCGTAGCCGTAGTGTAACTTGGGTAAACAGTTTGTGCGATGGAGTGTGACGGTGTGGGAGACGTTCGTGATACAGCCGACTTGCAGCTCTTCCGTTATCTCCAGCTTCGTCATACACCAGGAGCATGTCTGTGTATTACGCAAACGTGAACTCTACCATGTTTCCTCTATCGGTGATGCACAGGTATTGACTCGGTCTCACAGCAAAGCGGACAATAATTGACACCCGAGCATCGTTTGACGTAGTACACGTCATCGTGTCTACCCTGTTGCATACCAGGACAGGGAACTCAGAGACGTTTCTCTTGCCCTAAGCAGACGTTGACGAGGTACATATCTGAATTGAAACTGTCATAGAACGGAAACGATTCTATTCCGCACATGGGTTCCTATTCCAGATGTTCTGTACTCACTACCCTCTACAT
This sequence comes from Schistocerca nitens, assembly GCF_023898315.1. NCBI lineage: Eukaryota > Metazoa > Arthropoda > Insecta > Orthoptera > Acrididae > Schistocerca > Schistocerca nitens. Next base: position 404,617,158 of record NC_064617.1, read on the forward strand.
GTCTTAGAAGTTTGTAACGGGAATTTCCGACCACCATGTAAATCACGATCGCCGGATGCGGGTTTGAACTGTCGTCATCGGAAATGTGAGTCCGGTGTGCTAACCAGTGTGCATCAGTCGTGTAATGTGGTCCATCCATTCAGGGATGCTGTCGCAGTGTGCAAACACTGCCAGCTGGTTGAACATCGTCCAGTTAGCCCTGCTGACCACGCATTTAGGTGGCTTCTGTTCAAGCAATAATCCATTAGTAGACGGATCCACAGTGGGAAGTGGTCACTGGAATAAAGGTCATCAGTTGCTTCCCAGTAACCTGAGTCTGCAAGGTTGGGAGAGTGGAAAGAGATAGCTGAGGACGATCCAGTAGCGGCCAAGAAGTGAGTTGGAATGCCTGTATTGAGGATGAACATCTCATGAGACGTTATGTTCTCCAAGACTCGACCCCTACAGCAAATATGGGTCCCACGAGCAGCTAGGTAAGTAAGGATCCACTCAGACAGAGCCCCGAGTTCCTGAGTAAGCCTTACACTTCTGAGGTGCGCCAGGTTCCCGTTGAGGTTGTGGTTAACGACTGTTCCACGTGAACAGTCATGCATCTCATCAGCCAACAGCACACATAGAGACGGAAGGGTTTTTATAGAGTTTTTACCATCCTCGCTATGCGGGCGGCAAGCCAAGATACCCGTTCCCAGTGACACCAACATTACACCACCGTCCAGCACAGTGGTCTCTGAAGCATGTCCAGAGCTTGTGATGACTGGAGACTGGCGGCACGCAACAGTCCCTAGGTCAGGAAACCTAAGGTAGCCAAACCCGTACCCAGCAAACGAATGCGGAGCTCCTAAGGGCTCAACAGTATTTATGAGTGTGACTAGCATACCACGCATAGTTGCATATCACCAACAAACTGAAAATGTTTTGTATTGCCAGAGGGGTAAGTAGGATTTTCTCTATCTAAGGGAAACAGTCAATAACTAGTACACAATACGGCCAATAATAATAGCTGATTTCGAAATGACAGTATCGTTGAAGTAGCATATCTCGCATAGTCTGATTGCCTTTACACGCATATGACAAACATGGATCGTAAGATACTCCTTTAGAAATTAAGATCTTGGGAAAACACCTGAACGATTTCTCTCAAAATCCGTGAGACTGTTTTAATTTTTTTTAATTTTTTATTTATTTATTTATTTTTTTTTTTAAGAGCTGGAAGTTTACAGACATAGCTAATCCATTTGATTACATTTGATTAATATTATTACTTTGTTTATACGTATGTTACTGACCATATCTGTAGTGTTGAATTATGTGATTGTACCGTTAGTTGGGGCACTGGTATGTATAATCGTTTCTGCTATTTCATGATTGCTTCGCAACCTTCACTGCTACAACTTTCAACACACAACATTAACACAACGCAAGACTTAAACAAAATCGGTGCCACTACAAAATCTACCGTTCTGGTTGTACGACTAGTACATCGGACAAATGGAAGGAATTTTAAAACATGATATAAAGATCACACAATTTAAGAAGATAAACATAAATCAGTATCCCTCACCATGATTTTTTCTGTCTGTATGTGAAGGCTAATCTCAGGAACTACTGTAGGGATCTTGATACGGTTTTCACTAATAGACAGAGCGATTCACGAGGAAGGTTTGTGTGTATAATTTATTGCCGATGCAAGTAGTCCAATCATAGTTATTTAGTGCTACCCATTTGAAGCCGGGACAGCTCGCTAGTAGGAAACAAATCCCTCTTCGTAGTGCGACTCATACAAGATGGAAACAACTTTTTATTCTTGGTATAATGAAGTGACACTTTATTGACATAAGGGAAGGAACAGAAATTTGTGTTCTTCCACAAAAACCTAGAGTAAAGACGCTCTCCGTGCAGTTCACACTAACCAACACCAGTAAACTGGAGATGTGATGCCCCGTTATTGAAAGTTGCCTTTTAAGGCATCCTCAATTTCTTTAACCGAAACAGGCTGTAGACTAAGATAGCTTTTCAGCAAGTGGACAGGTTATTCATCAAACTGACTTATATCGGGGAAAAACACCGTTATCCATACGTGGCAAAAAGTAATAATCTGGGAAATGTCATGATGTGGACATTCCGTAGCCGTTGGAACGTACTTCACAACGTGAGCCTTATTCGCAGCACACCTTTACAAACAAGCGTTTTCTTTCTCGACTAGAGCCGTATTATTGAGTGCTTGAAGTTGCTATTACATTCCCGATTTCAGATTTTAGTATTGGTAAATAGTATGAAGCAAGTCATTGGTTAAGGAGCTGTGTTGGCACGGTATTTTCTCAGAGGCGCCTCTGACAACTATTACTGGAGTATTAATTACCATCGTAGAGTGCAGCTTCTAAATACAATATACGAAACTTAGCTCTATCGAGACCTTTACTCCTTTGTTTCAAAAATACGAAGTACCTGTGCGTGTGTGGGAGGCGGTCTTGTGAACACTTCAAACCGCGGACGGTCTAATGCTGCCGAAGAAAATTTAGTGAGAATGGGATTCGTGTTGTGGGTGATGGATGGGAAAATAGGATACAACTGAGCAAGTTGCACTCGAGACGCAACCCCCACAGGTGCCAGCAAGAAGTAGATGCAATAGTAATTAGTGTAGTAGAGGCTCTAAAATATCATGGAGTGTATCGTACCGTATGATGATCCCGTGTCATTCAAAAAATCTTACTGTTGCGTTTTCACATTCATTTTGGAATATATATCAGCAATGCAGGTCTAACTATTTGCAAGTAATTTGTGGGACCATACTTAACAGTAAGCAAAAAATTAGTAAGGAAAATTATAAAAATAAGAGCTGAAAGGGGAGAAAATTTAAGTGACTATAGAGAGATCTCATGGGACATCCTGCAGCATTCAACGTTGTTCGCCCAAACATGTGAATGACCTCCCATTAAACAAACATGAAACAGGTTTAGTATTTTCTGGGGACGGTACAGGGATTATATAACTAATCCTGTTAGAGAGAAAGCAACATATCAAATTCTTAAAATATTATTGTTCCTTTCTTAAAACATTATGAAGCGGTGTAAATGGACGCGAAAGAAAGAAAACACACACACACGCACACACTGTATTCACTGCTGTACAAAAAATGAAATAACACCAACATTAATATGGTATGTGAACATGAGATGGTAAATAGTGAAGAATGTTCCAGATTTTTAAGTGTACGTGTTACAGAAAACTTGAACAAGAAGAAACATTTTGGCGAGGTACTCAAACCACAAGGTTCAGAAAATTTTACTCGTCATATAGTTTCTCGTTATCGAAACAAACAATTTTGCATTTTAACTTACATTACCCGTTTACACACATGAATTACTTGAGGCACAATGGTGAGGTGTACTCATCACTTAGAAAAAAAAAATTGATTACACAGAGGTAGGCGGTGCGAATAACCTGTTGTTTCATCTACTATCAACTTATAGTCTACTCCCGAATAAGTTAGGTAGTTTATCTGCTCATTCAAAGTGTGTGTATTCTCCAATGAAATTCATCAGAAGTAATGTTCCATATATTAAGAAGAATAGTTCGAGCCACTGGTACAACACTAGAAGAAAAAAATTGCCTTTATTGCTCATTAGTAAAGGTGATAGTGGCTCAGAAGAAAGATAAGTGTGCAGCTACAAAAACCAACATCAGTTGGCGAACACCATAAAATGACTTACAGGTAGTAAAGCAAAGTTAAAAATTTATCCTAAGGAAATTGCTTCTCGACAACTCTCTTGGTTACACATAAAAATTTTCATTTATGTTTGGAAATACGTTCGGCTAAGAACTTATATTTAAGTGTATCGCTTCTTGTAAGACTTATATTAAAGGCTAAAAAGATAATTTATAAAAAATTAAAAGTAATTTTCTGTTTATTAACATATAAATGGCCAACGTTTAAGCACACCCACAAACAAATGATGTACATGTAACCACTAAACTCACTCGTTCTATTTTGTGCAAAATATGTGTGTAAAATGGAATTCAGCAGCTTGAGATATTAAATAGGACAGACACTTCTTTAAAAACCATCTTGTCCGTTTTCTATGAAAATATTCCAGATTCGTTCTTGCGATTAGTAACAGTGTGACTACAAATATCCGGACTCTACTTCAACACACGTATTGTACTTATGGTACTTCATTTAAATGCTATGACAGTCATTCCAGCTTTAAAATAGTTAGTGTTAAAACACTAACGTAGTTCACGTATACAAGATCCATGAAACAGTTTCAGGTAATTACTTCAGCCATAACTCTGAGCCGTGTGCGTAGCGATATCCGTAAACTCTTTCCCTGGTGTCGCTTAACTACGGCTCTCTTGGAGTCCCCAAGTGGTAGCGTCTGTGGACGCTCCCAAGTAATTTATGTAACCAAGCGCGCAGCTCAATTGCGACCGGCTGAGGTTTGACGGTTTTGATGGAACATCGTGTTGATGTTTATTTCGAGGGCCGACCCATCGCCTAATGGAGGGCTCCTAACTCTATCCAACGTCCTCCTTTTGTGCGGTGACGGACCATATTCTGGAGTTGGACTTCGGGCGCGTTCGTGCTGCTTTGGTTGGTGGACGTGGGCAGGTACACTGTCCATGATTTGATTTGGCCTCATACAGGAGCGGCGATGAGCGACATTTTTGAGGACCATAAGTATTGGTCAGGATTCACGAGACGACAATCCATCCCTGTGCAGTCACCTCTAAGTGTCGTTTGTTACTTTGACATCAAACTAATTCGGATAGTTCTACTGGCCAATGCTTTTGTGAGGATCAGAATCCTGGCTAAGAGTCTGTCGGAGACAAATACTCGTTCAAATGCAAGAGGGTGTCAGCTTCAGGAGGCGTATGGTATTCTAATTGACATTTTAATGTCTCTTGTCCCCTGTATCTAAGTGTTTATTAATATTTATTTTCTTACTTGATACTATCGGGTCAGAGAGACTCAGTCGTATATTCTCATTTTTCTGGTGTATTCAGTTGCTGTGTACATGTATTTTGTACTCTATGTGTGTGCTTCAGAATGTATCAGACAACTGACTGGGAGATCGACAGAAATCGAACAGTTACTGTGTTTGCCTAATTTTTATGCTTCTGTCCTTTTGCTTGCCTGAGACTTCGTTGCTCATAAAGAGCTTGGTAAAGCCCTGAGTTTACTTCACAGAGATGTACGTTTTAATATTTCGCTTCCGTCACTGCCTATGTTTGTTAAATAGGCTGCTTCACAGCCATGTGTGTAAAGTTGAAGTTAAAAAGCAGGAGTCTCGTCACAGACTATATATTGCATTAGATATTTTGCCTGTGTGAACCTTTACAATTCTGCCTTTTATGTAACTGATGTTTCTTTATATATAAATGTACTTCACAGACGAGAATATTGATTCAAATTTTTGCTGTCACTCATTGTCCAAACTAGTGAGCTAAGAATATCTGCTGCTGGCTTTTCGGCTCTTACGTAATAGTTTTTTAATTTAGTGTCTATTATGTATCTCTCCTGCTTCAAACACACACACACACACACACACACACACACGTGTGTGTGTGTGTGTGTGTGTGTGTGTGTGTGTGTGTGTGTGTGTGTGTGTGTGTGAGTTCCTTATAATGGTATATGTGCTGTAGTTTCAATCTGATGTCCCCCTTGTGTGGTTCTTTCATCGTAGCCGTTCCTAATTAGTCATGAGCCAACGATTCCCATGATTCGACAAGAGGGGTTTGCTATTAACCATACTGATGAAGTGTGTGAATGTTTTTCGTGATTTATATCTCAACTTGTTCAGAATGCCATGTTTGAATTTTTTGGTAACTAGCGTCCATCTTTATTAGATACCATCTTCATCAATATTATTCCCATCATGCTGTTCTATCCTCACAATCTGTTCACTCGCATTAATTAGTACAGCATATTCCCCAAAACGTTTTTTGACATAAAAATTTCTAAGCAACATTTAGTTCAGTAATGAAATATAAATGCACCAAGAAATAATTGTCACTGTGTAGTTGTACAGAGACAAGTGCATTACTCAGTTGTGCACTTAAATTCTTGAGACATTAATTTCACAATGGTCCAATCTATACATTTAAAAAATTTCGTATGGCACTGTAATACAGAGAGCGACGATTCAGTTGATAAATCTGAATTATTAAACAAAAATTCATAACACATGGTGGAAAAGGTGTTTCCAAGAAGTGCGGCGAACAACGTTATACAGCTATAGAAGTTCACAACCAACTTAGCAGTCCCCTATTCGTCTACAGCCTTTTCGGGACAGCAGGAACCTCTTTTAGTTGACGATGTATTAGAATGTCGAGGTTCATGAAACAATGTACTTATTTAACTGTGATCGTGCGCGATGTTGTATAGCTTGTTGATCTTCTAGATATGGTTGCCCTTTAGGCACACCGGAACACAATATTCCACAGTTGTACACTAAACCCCCTGCAGATCAGCGGACTGTACGGGTACCAAACTTGGCACATTAATGACAAGGACACGGGAAAGAGAAATAATGCAGAATCAATTCAACTGAAACAGTTTCAATGTGCTGCTACGATACACCGTACCATTACATACGGCACCATTGCTGCTCCAAAAGCGTCTAAATATGGCGCCCATTCAGAAGACTCTGAAAGCTCAGGATTGCATTCTGTACAGGAGAATGAAGCATGTCCGTAGGTGTGCTGGTTACCTCTCTGGATATGCTGCGATTCAGATCGGTACATGTGTGAATGTTCCCCCAGTAAACCCTGTACCTTCAGGTAGCCCCACAACCAGAACTCACAGGGAATGAGATCCAGTGATAGTACCGGCCAAGCATTTGGAAACGATGGGCTGATAATTCGTTCGTTTCCAAAATTGTTTCAGAGAAACAGGTGAACTTAACGAGTGATGTGCGGTGGGGCCAACCTTGCATTAAATCTGTTGAGTTCAACGTGTCTCTTTCCTGCTGGGTGGGTATGACGTGCTAGAGAAGCATATCGCAGTAACGCTAGCCAGTCACGCTGCACTTCTTTGGTCCATGAGCGCCAACCTGTTGAAAAATGAATGGGCTAGTGATGAACGTAGCCGCGAAGCCACACCGTACGATAACACGTTCATCATAATGAGGGACTTCATGCACAGTCACTGCAGGTGAAGATCCCTACACTCGGAAATGCTGTGCATTCACCTTAACCCGTCAGAGAAAAATGGGCTTCGTCTGGCCATAGGATTGTCCAGGGCCAGCCCTTGTCAGCTTCAATCCTTGCGAGGAAGTGGAAAGCGAAGTGAACACGTCGTTGGCAGACTGTGATACTAGCTGCTGTTAAAATATGGATCCTGTACGGATACCATTTGAGAATGGTTCGAAGCACCACCAGTACAATGGACCACGAGATGTTCAACTGTCGTGACACAGTACGCGCACTGGCTGATGATAGAGAATTGCGCTCAGCGTTGTCTGCCGTAGCAATAGCGATTTCTTCAGCCACATGTGGTGCAACCGGTCGTCGGTCTCTTCCCGGAGAGTTGATTCGAACTTCTTCATCATGCTCCTCACAGCAGATGGAGAAAGATAACCCTCTCGTAATCCTTTCAGCCGCCGATATTCTCAAACTGCAGTTGCAGAATTGCTTTTGTTTTGATAACAGAGCTCCACCAATAATACCCTGCTCCTTTTCTACAAGCTCATGTTGACACGTCAACAAGTGCAGTGAGGCTGGACAGGTCTGTGAGACTATGAATCACGATGACTGATCACGGTGTCTGTTGCCCATAGTTGGAACTGGATGGTAGTGCTGTGACGCGTGGAAATCATCTTGACATTAATGATACCAAGTTTGGTACCTGTGCTGTAACTAGTTTCCGTGTTAAATAGGGAACGTTTAATTATAACCACCGGGTATTTTAGATAATCCCACAACCAGAAGTCACAAGAATTAAGATCACTTGATCTGTATGGCCAGACTGTAGGGAAATGTCGAGTGATAATTCTAGCATTTGCAAAATGCGTCTGCTTCACCGGCTGTGCAAAGCACGGCTGGCGCCATCTTGCATCCACGCTGTTGAAGAGTGGGAGTGACGTTAATGCGCAAGAGACTGCCGTAGTGCTTAGCAATGACGGTACAGGTAACAGGACCAGCAGGACCTCTGTGCTCGAAACAATGTGACCCTAAGATAAACGGTGCTGTCAACCCGCACAAAACAGAATCTTCGATAGCTTCTCATTGCACACTTCCATGCAAGAAACTCTACAGCAAAAGTTTGTCGTGGTGGCAGTTCAACAGAAGCAACTCCTGAACACTGATAATTATGTATGTATAACAGTGCAATATGTACCGCTCGACCCCACCTGCAATCCTGTGGCTATATCTTATACTGAGGTTGCACCAATTGTTTCCCTGCCTCTGTCTCACAGCGATTCAAAAGAGCCTGTCCTTTCGAATTTCGTAACCATTTCTCGAGAACCTTGGCAGACATCAGACCATTTCCTTTTTTTCATGCCCTTGAGTGCCCAGAACTTTTGCGGAGTTACTGGCGCACAATCACGGTTCTTGTAAAAGATCGTTACTACTAGTGCGCCATCTTGCATTGAGACAGTCACACCGAGCGTCTCACATACAAACTACTATTTTGAATAAGCTGCCGCTTACAGAGCCATCTTGTGCTAAAATTTTCGTGTTTTTTTCCCATTACTGTTCACCGTTATTCGATATTGCATCCTTCAAATTTGACGTCATTTTGAGCAATGATTGTTTTTTACCGTGTTTGAAACTGGAATTTTAATCTGCAATTGTGGGTCCACAACCGATTATAAGGAGACAGGGAACCAGTGGCCGGAAATGCATAAATCTTGTGTTGTGGACATACACAGCTTACATCGCATAGCAACAAAGCATCTCACTGTAATTGTTCAAAGCGATAATCGCTATATATTGTAATGGTGAATGCAGTTCTGCTGACTATCAGAAAAATTCCGGTTGTCTGTTATACACTAGAACAGGCAGCGTGTAATACACATATACCCTTGACCACCAACAGACATTTGTACACATCTTACCTCATAGCATGTGTGTCATGGAAGGACCACATGCATAGCACCTGCACATTAACTTGTGGCGCCCACACAGCAGTATTCCTGACGTCAGTTGTTCACTGCATCAGACAGCTTGTGATGTATCCATGGTGGGCTGTCTTATTGTCTACAGTATATGACGAGTAGTCTAAGCTGGAACGTTACTCGTCATTAGTTAGCAGTCATGCACGTAATGTAGGGTGCGCAAGGATGCAGTGTCTGTAAAGCAGTGCGAGTACACAGAGAAGATTTTTCCAAATGGCTTCATCCGGATTGGAAGACGTATATCTTCTTGGACAACAACTTACGTGATACAGGATCGTTCGCACCACAGATAGCTGGACAAAGCTCCCAGCAAAGACATGCCTTTACACCAGACTTTGAGAAGATGTTGTTTGATCATGTGACCAACCACTCAGCTATATACACCCGTCAACTTGCCCGTGAAACGCACGCTTCGGAGAATACAGTGTGGAGTGTAATGGTGCAAGAGGCGTTACAACCCTATCATAAATAACGTATCCAAGCACTGGGATCAATGGATTTTGAGCACGTCGTTCACTTGTGTCAATGGATGTCTACCGCAGTGCTGTAGCACCGAATATCGTACAGTATGGTCTTTCCAACAACCGCAACAGCCATATCGAAAATTAGGACAATTCTCACGCCACTCACATCGTGGCCACGAGCAACGATTCTGATTCAAGGCACAGGCGTGAATTGTCCAAGATCATCTAATAGGACCTTATTTGCTGCCTCTCCGTTTGACTGTTCCACGTTACCTGGTATTGCTGCGAGATGTGCTGCCACTATTGTTAGAGACTGCACCCGTTGTTGCCCGCGAGAAGATTTGATTTCAACAGAACGGTGTACCAGCCCACTTTGATAATAATGTGTATGACCACCTGAGCAGTGCGTGACCTCATCGTTGGTTTCCAAGGAGAGGTCCTGTCCCATGGCCAGTGCGATCACCGCATCTCACACCTCTGAATTTTTCCTATGGGGTTACGTCAAGAAGTTGGTGTATGAAACCCCTGTAGAAACGGATGAAGACCTGCTTACTAGGGTCCGAGCTGCCTGCCTCCTATGACAAACGGCTCCATGGATCTGTAAGACAGTGTGGCAGAAATTCATGTGCGGCGGCCATGCATGCATTCAGACTGGCCATGGTCACTTTCAGTAATTACTATGAGCAACATTGTTTTTATGCGGTGTACGCTGTATACATCCATAAAATAATAAATATGCATTTTCGAACGTTGCTTCCCTATCTCAGTGTAATCGTATTTGGACACACTGTCACCTGTTTCAGTTTGACCCAGAAGGTTTCAGACACCATGTACACTACTGGCCATTAAAATTGTTACACCAAGAAGAAATGCAGATGATAAACGGGTATTCATTGGACAAAAGTATTATACTAGAACTGACATGTGATTACATTTTCACGCAATTTGGGTGCACAAATCCTGAGAAATCAGTACCCAGAGCAACCACCTCTGGCCATAATAACGGCCTTGATACGCCTGGTCATTGAGTCAAACAGAGCTTGGATGGCGTGTACAGGTACAGCGGCCCATGCAGCTTCAACACGATACCACAGTTCATCAAGAGTAGTGACTGGCGTATTGTGACGAGCCAATTGTTTGGCCACCATTGACCAGACGTTTTCAGTTGGTGAGAGATCTGAAGAATGTGCTGGCCAGGGCAGCAGTCGAACATTTTCTGTATTCAGAAAGGCCCGTACAGGACCTGCAACATGCGGTCGTGCATTATCCTGCTGAAATGTAGGGTTTCACAGGGATCGAATGAAGGGTAGAGCCACGGGTCACAACTCATATGAAATGTAACGTCCACTGTTCAAAGTGCCGTCAATGCGAACAAGAGGTGACCGAGACGTGTAACCTATGCCAACACATAACATCACGCCGGGTGATACGCCAGTATGGCGATGACGAATACACGCTTCCAATGTGCGTTCACCGCGACGTCACCAAACACAGATGCGACCATCATGTTTGTGTAAACAGAACCTGGATTCATCCGAAAAACTGACGTTTTGCCATTCGTGCACCACGGTTCGTCGTTGAGTACACCATCGCAGGCGCTCCTGTCTGTGATGCAGCGTCAAGTGTAACCGCAGCCATGGTCTCCAAGCTGATAGTCCATGCTGCTGCAAACGTCGTCGAACTGTTCGTCCAGATGGTTGTTGTCTTGCAAACGTCCCCATCTGTTTACTCAGGGATCGAGACGTGGCTGCACCCTCCGTCACAGCCATGCGGATAAGATGCCTGTCATCTCGACTGCTAGTGATACGAGGCTGTTGGGATCCAACACGGCGTTCCGTATTACCCTCCTGACCCCACCCATTCCATATTCTGCTAACAGTCATTGGATCTCGACCAACGCGAGCAGCAATGTCGCGATACGATAAACCGCAATCGCGATAAGCTACAATCCGACCCTTATCAAAGTCGGAAACCTGATGGTACCCATTTCTCCTCCTTACACGAGGCATCACAACAACGTTTCACCAGGCAACGCCAGTCAACTGCTGTTTGTGTATGAGAAATCGGTTGGAAACTTTCCTCATGTCAGCAAGTTGTAGGTGTCGCTACTGGCGCAAACTTTGTGTGAATGCTCTGGAAAGCTAATCATTTGCTTATCACAGCATCTTCTTCCTGTCCGTTAAATTTCGCGTCTGTAGCACGTCATCTTCGTGGTGTAGCAATTTTAATGGCCAGTAGTGTATTTGAAACTGACCGTTGCCTTCTCTGTTATTGAGATGGAAAGACCAGCATTCTGATTTCGTTGCACTGGGTTTGGGTCACATCTTACTCGGAAAATATCCTTCAAAGTGATGGAAAATTGGGTCAGTGGATTTCAGGTTCACACCGTTACATCTCCAAGTTACAAGACCGACATATGCGTTATGGGTTGCATTGGTATTGTGCTCCAGTCCTATGACTGTCGGTTACTGATGCCGTGAATGCGCGACTCTCTGGTGGGAGCAGACTGAAGTGGGTACTCCGTGCTTCAGGCGACGTGCCGGCTCTCTGGCGCTCCCTAGAGCCACGCCTCCGCCCCCGTCCCACGCATGCGTGTCCGCATTGTGCGCTCCCCCAGCGTCGCTCGTCATCAGCATTATTAATTCAGCTCTATTAGCAAGATGTCCTTCTGCGCGAGCATTGTAGTAACGGTGCCATCTCAGAGGGAGGGTGGCCCGCAAGGGACCACTCGTTCTGTGCAACCTCCCTTGTTTTCATTTTCTTTTTTGACTGAAAATACGAGAATATGAATATACGCCGTCACCCCAGCGTCCCTTTTCTGAATGTGCATGCCACAGCCGTCATTTAGCGCACATTACAAATCACTAATGACATAACTGGTTCCCTGGGCACTCTCGGATAGCTCTACCACGTCTTCAGCGAATCGTATCCTGCTAATTTTCAAAACCCTTCTCCATATCTACGAATTTTCAGTACTGTTTTTTTTTTTTTTTTTTTTTTTTTTTTGTAAGCCTGTCTTCTATAACTAACCGCAATGCTTAAGTAGCTTCTCGACTGGTAAGACAGTTTCTTCGTAGGGAGAGTTCTCTATTTATTTTTTTAGGTGTGTAATTATTTCGCTTGAACAGATAAGGGCCTTCCGCTTTTCTTGCATCTAACCAGACACCCTGAGTGAGTCTACATCAGTATTTTTATAATACAAGAGCAATAAATAATACTGGCTTGATGCGTAAGTTCATAGCGTTTCCCCATAAACACTACAGATACACGTAACAGGGAATTTAGTCATTACTAATATATTTTCCTTCGTTACTTGCAACAGTCTGCCAACGATTCGTGACTGTAGAACTCAGGTAGTTCAGAGGCGAATAACTTGTCGAGCCATATTCGGAGCGTATTTTCATGCGGAAAGGAAGTTCCTTGAAATTCATCCCATAGGGAACGGAAAATGTAATTGTGCAAGATCAGGTGAATAAGGTGGCTGTGGAACGACTGGCCAACCCAACTCCAGTATAGTGTTTTTTGACAGTCTACCAGAAAGCGGGCGGTCGTTATCGTGGAGTAGCAGCACTTCATGTAATTATCCTGATCATTGTTCTTGGTCTCAGTTGTTGGCCATAAATATCAACAGTGACGTTATAGCCCAAGGATGCAATTCGTAGTACGCCGTACCGTCGCTGTCCTATCACATGCATAACATTATCTTATGTTGATGCGCACAGGTCTTTGTACGGGAGATGGATGCTACTTTGTTTCGGTTCAACGATTCATTTGTTTCCTTATGGTAGCATAAAGACACCATTTCTCGCCTCCAGTAACGACACAGGATAGGAATGGTCGGTGTTGTCCACGAGCCAAGTGATGACGAGCAAGCAGAGATTCACGTAAGAGCACCCGCTGAGTTTTGGGAGTTTGGCTTGGAGCATATGGTACTTATACACCCAGTTTCTGAACCCCTCCCATTGCACGTAAATGTCGCACGGTGTTGAAACGACCACAGTTCATCGCGTTTGCCAGTTCTCGAGTACATTGACCTGATTCATTGTGGAATAATGTGTTTAAATGATTTCCATCAAATTCCGAAGTTCTTGAACGTCAAATCACTAATGTCAAAATGATTCTCCTTAAAACGAGAAAACTGTTCCCATGATCTCTCCAATGAAATTATCACCATACACCGCGCAAATGTTTCTAGCCATCTCCACTGCTGTCACCCCCCTGTTGAACTCAAACAGAAGAGTACGTCGGCAATGTTTCGATTTTCCACTTTTTTTTTTTTTTTTTTTTTTGGCACCTCATAGCCTAGCGTCCACAGTTCCATTCATGATCACCAAATGCCAAAATGACAATATATAAACTCAAATAGCGATAGTGAACTACAAATAAAAATTTACAGCCGATAAATAAACTCGTACCAACCGAAATACTAACCTGCAAGACCAAACACCTATCAACATATGCTACAACCGAACAATAAAAGTGAGAGTGGTCCCAGTGGTTCTCGGCTCACTAGGAACACTGTCAAAAGATCTTATCGGACGCTTAAAAACCTTTGTTATTTATGAATTATTCAACACCCAAGTGCAGTTGGCCAATTTACTGGAAAATCCGTGAATTATCAGCCAATACAACACACAGTCTCAGACGCTTGCGAAGTGACAAATTACGAAAAACGAAATCCAATAAAGTGAACCGATTTGGTGTGTTTTCTGTTTTATAATAACACTAGTACAACATTTACGGTAATGACTACGTGAACCTTTAAGAAATGTCAGTGTTACGTCACGTTCTTGTCGAAGGTGAGTAATGGTGTCTAGTAGAAACATGTGGAAACAGTACACACGGAATGAATGTAGAGAGGCTGAAATCAGAGAAAGATTGAGAAATAGCAGAGTAAGATGAGCATGGAAGATGAAAGGAAGAAACCAGAAATATAAAGGGATGACAGAAGCATAGATACATGGTGTGGAGAATGGAAACACCACGAAAAATACATCCTTGAATAGAAATGCAGCTGCTAGCCAGCCCCGTAGGTGGCAGTGTATGCGAACACGAACGGTATCAGTGCAATGTTGCCAATATATTGCAAGTGCTAGTGGTGGTCGTAATACTGTTCTGTGTAGCTTTGTGTGCATTATGTCGGAGCTTAGTGCATTGAAACGTGGGAAGATTGTTGGTGCTCATGTAACCAACTGAGCTGAAGTGTTTGGTGTTTAAAGAGACATCATATCTAAGACCTATACCGCATACAGTGAAAGCAGCAAAACATCAGCCTCTGTCACAAAGCTGGCAGTGATCGTCAAGGTCATTGTAGACGGTTGTGAGAAAAATGAGAGGACGACAGCTGCAGAAGTCACTTCTCAACTGAATGCAGAATATCTTACTCGCGGACCCTGTGAGCACCAAAACAACAGGAAGGGAGCTCCAATAGTAGGGGACTGCAAGCCGAGCTGGTACCCTGAAACAAGTCATCAGTGATGCAAATGCACGTAATAGCAAAACGTGGTCCCGAACACACAATACATAACTATGGAGCAACGGAAGAATGTTCTTTTGAACGATAAGGATTGCTTCACACTGTTCCCAACTTCTGGCCAAGTTTACGCCCCAAGAGCGATATGCGGCTGGGGATCTGTGGTTCAAAATGGCTCTGAGCACTATCGGACTCAACTGCTGTGGTCATCAGTACCCTAGAACTTAGAACTACTTAAGCCTAACTAACCTAAGGACATCACACACATCCATGCCCGAGGCAGGATTCGAACCTGCGACCGTAGCAGTCGCACGGTTCCGGACTGCGCGCCTAGAACCGCGAGACCACCGCGGCCGGCGATCTATGGTGATTTGAGCAGCCACATCATGGTATTCCATGAGCACCATGGTTGTACTGCAAGGTTGCATTATTGACAAGGGTGACCATTTTGACTCATCAGATTCATTCCGTGGTACTATGTTTTCTCCGCAGGGGCGATGTTGTGTTCAAATACAACACGCCTCTGTTCCCATAGATCGCATCGTCCAGGACTGGTTTTGTGAGCACGAGGATGAGTTGCCACATCTTCCCTGACCGCCACAGTCACAATACCTCAATATTATTGAGCCTCTGTGGTCTACTTTGGAGAGAAGATTTTATTTTTATTTATTTACACGTCAAGTTCCGTAGGATCAAATTGAGGAGCAAATCTCGAAGGCACAATCATCAATACAACAAGAATCAGCTTAATTTTTCAAGGAACTCCTCGACAGAATAGAAAGAGTGACCCATAAGGACATACTTCAGTTTCGATTTCAAAGCGCATGGATTACTGCTAATGTTTTTTGAATTCTTGTGATAGCTTACTGAAAATGGATGCAGTAGTATAGTCCACACCTTTGAGCACAAGAGTTATGCAAGTCCGATCGAAATGCAGGTTTGATTTCTGTCGAGTATTTACTGAGTGAAAGCTGCTTAATCTTGGGAATAAGCTAACATTGTTACCAATAAATGACAGTAAGGAATGTATATATTGAGAAGCCAATGTCAAAATACCCAAACTCGTGAACAGGGGTCGACAAGAGGTTCGTGAACATACACCACTTATTGCCTGAACCGCCCGTTTCTCACCCAAAAATATTCTTTAGAATCGGAAGAGCTACCCCAAAATATAATAATTAGCGAACGAAAAAGAACGAAGTGGACTAATTTTAGTGTTGAACTATCACTTACTTCAGATACCGTTCGAATAGCAAAAATAGTAGCTTTAAGTCTTTGAACAAGATCCTGAACGTGGGTTTTTCACGACAGTTTACTATCCATCCAAACACCTATAAATTTTAATTGTTGAGGTTTACTAATCATATGCCCATTCTGTGGAATTTAAGCGTCAGATCTGTTGAATTGTGTGTTAGAATATGTAAAAACTGAGTCTTACTGTGATTTAGCTTTAGTTTATTTTCTGCTGGTCATGAACTTATGTCATAAACTGCACTATTTGAAGCCGAGGCAATGTTGCACAGAACATCCTTCACTATCATTCTAGTGTCATCAGCAAACAGAAATATTTTATAATTACCCGTAACACCAGACGGCATATCATAAACATAAGTAAGGAACATGAGCGACTCCAACACTGTTACCTGGGGCACTCCCCATTTGACAGTACCCCACTCAGACCCCACATCAAAGCGATTCTCAACACTGTGAAAAATGACCTATTATTGTCTGTTGCTAAAGTAAGAGGTGAACCAATTGTGACCTACTCCCCGTATTCCGTAATGGTCGAACTTCTGGAGCAATATTTTGTGAACAACACAATCAAACGCATTAGTTAAATAAAAAAAATATGCTTAGATTGCGAAACCTTTTGTTTAACCCATCCAATAGCCCACAGAGAAAAGACAATATAGCATTTTCAGTTGTTAAACGATTTCTAAAGCCGAACTGTACATTTGATAGCAAATCGTGTGGTATAAAATGATGAATTATCCTTACATACACAGGCTTTTCAATAACTTTAGCAAACTCTAATGGCGTAGAAATAGGTCTAAAATTGTCTACATTATCCATTTCTCCCTTTTTATAAAGCGATTTCACTACTGAGTGCTTTAATCATTCAGGAAACTGACAATTCCTAAAGGAAAAATTACAAATATGGCTAAATACAGGCCTAACACTTGCAGCACAGTACTTTAATAGACTGCTAGGCACTCCATCATATCCATGAGAGTCCTTAGTCTTCACTAATTTAATTGTTGACTCAATCTCCCCCTTGTGTGTATCACAGAGGAGTATTTCAGATATCAATCTGGGAAAGGCATTTACCAAGAGAGTTATATGATTCTCTGTAGGAACTAAACTTTCATTTAATTCATCAGCATTGTTAAGAAAATTATTGTTAAATACTGTACATATATCTGATTTATCACTAACAGAAATATTTTTACTAGGAACTGACTTTATATCGTCGACCTTGTGCTGCTAACCAGACACTTCCTTCACAACTGACCACATGGTTTTCATTTTATCCTGAGAATTAGCTACTCTATTTGCGTACCCCATACTCTTTCCTTCCTAATAACATCTTTAAGCACCTTACAATACTGTTTGTAATGCGCTACTGTAACTTGATAGTGACCACTTCTAACATTTTTGACTTGGTTGTTACGTAACCAGAGAGGACACAGGGTAAGGTTAAGGTTGTGGATGGGGCCGTAAACAGTTACTGTGAGTTACATAATCAAACAGACAACTTTATTTTTCTAAGAACCACTTATTTACATATGAGCTTAAAAGATCACAACCAAACAATACGGCTGAAAGCCTAGTTAAAGAAAACCTGAGATGCTTTCTGGGCTGATGGCCCAAAACCACACAGCAAACGCAAGAACGGCTGAAAGCCTGGCTTAGACATCAAAAGCCATTAAAAATTTAAAAAAACATGCAATGAAAAAAATTAATGGCTGAAGGCCTACACTACACGTCTGAAGGACAACTATAATTAAGGCACATTAATAAACAATATTTTTAAGCAAGAAAATTTCTTTTTAAACTACAACAGAACGGCCGAAACCTAATTAACTTATTGCACGGCTGAAGGCCACAGACAAATTTGAAACAATAGCTGAAGGCCTGAACAAAAGTCAGATAAATAATTTAGAATAAACCCCTTGCTTCTTATTTTAAAAAAATTTCCTTTAGAGAATGAACATTATCTAGAGTTTCACGCAAATCCTCTGCTGAAGGTCACACATAACACATGGAACAAATAACAGCCTAGGGCCTGGATTACAAACAGTTTCAGGTAGAACAATTTCGAAGAATAAAAAAGTTATGTTTTCTAAAACAATCAATGCTTAAAATTTTAATTTAACATGGCTGAAGGCCTTTATGTAAAATTTAAAAATCTGTATTCATACATGCGCAAAGGCCTCGCGCAATACTTCAACAAAAATGAAAATCACAATTTAAAACAAACAGAACAAGTGGTGCTCAGAAGTGTTCCAAGGGTCAGCCTGGGAAGGTAGCTCAAACATAAGGTGAGGTTAGATGGGCAGCCAAGAGTTGAAGTTAAGTAATCGGATGGCAACCCAAACTAGGGCTGGCCCAAGGACCGACCAACAATTTAACCAATTCCCTTCAGTCCGACCAACGGCACAACGATGGAGAATATCGGCCGAGGACGAAAGTACGAACAGCACTACACCTCCAGAATTGGAGTCCAAAAACAGCCAGGGGAACAATAACGCCTCTAAGCAAATACGAACCAAACAACTCAAAAAGCTGTCGAACAACACGCCGTGCTGGAGAGCAACAACACGACGATGAAAAGGCACACTGCCTACAAACTACGCTAACAACCAGGGCAGGTAACTGGAGCGTTAACGGCCACAGGGCAGAAAATACCACTGGTGCACTGCACTGATGAGTAACAGTCAATTTAATAATTAATCACAACATAGGGAAGACGACTGCAAGATTTTGCTGACTTCAACACATCATACGATGCTGCTAGCCCGAACGACCAAGGCGGCCACAACCCGCAAATGAACGAAGAGATGTCACAATAGTTGATGTTTCATAACAGATTAACTGATCACTCAACTTCAGCGTCCAGGTTCAGTGGGCAACGAACTTTTCGCTCTAGCAGCTAGCGCCTCACGATCCGACAGCACCTGCACACCGCCAGCGGCCCCAGCCTGGCCTTGCGCCACGAAGACTTGCTTGCTCTTCGGTCCCATCCGACTCTGTCCATCCAGCACGGAGACAGCATTAAAATAACTGCACAATCAAAACCACACAAGCTACACACGGTTACACGAAACACTCCCACAAACAACCCGAACAATACTAAAACCAGCCACTGTGGAACAACAAGGACGAATCACAAGTCGACACACATGGAGAACCCAGAAGAGGTCGGCGACCAAATACACGTCGTCTGATGAGACGACCGACATACAAAGGTCGTCCCCACTCAAGTCATGTGTGTCGGCAATGGTCGGGCGAGTTATGGCTGTCCAGACCTCACTGCTACTCCGTCCCGACTCCCTTCGGACTGTCGACGTCCCTAGGACACTGGGTTGGACCCAACCATGCAGAGGGAACACTGGCCCATTGGCCACCCGACATCTCTGCACAAGGAAGGAAGCGACCAAATTCCCGCTAGATGATCAATTGAAGGGGCCCAGAAACGATCGGAAGACTAAATACACGCCGCCCGATGAGACGACCGACCGAACGACAACCAACCGTCGTCCGCACTCAAGTCTCCTTCCGTCGGACAGTGCATGTGTGTCCCCAGCAGTAGGGCGAGCACTGGCTGTGCAGACCTTACTGGAGCTCCATCCCGACTCCCCTGATGTCCGTTCGCAACTCGGACACAGGACGACCCAGATACACAGGCTCAGACCCAACCATGCAGAGGGAACACTTGCCCATTGGCCAACCGACATCTCTGCACAAGGAAGGATCCGACCCACGTCCCGTAAGATGACCAACTGAAGGGGCCCAGAAACGGTTGGCCGAATACTGGCTGTCCGGACCTCACTGGAGTCCATTCCCGACTGAACTCACCGCACACCACGACCCAGAAATACTAGCTTAAAAAATGGTTCAAATGGCTCTGAGAACTATGCGACTTAACAGCTATGGTCATCAGTCCCCTAGAACATAGAACTGCTTAAACCTAACTAACCTAAGGACATCACACAACGCCCAGTCATCACGAGTCAGAGAAAATCACTGACCCTGCCGGGAATCGAACCCGGGAACCCGGGCGCGGGAAGCGAGAACGCTACCGCACGACCACGAGCTGCGGACAAATACTACCGGTCGCTCCAAAGATAGTACGACAGTACTCCTATCGATAGCGCTGCTGCTGCCACTCACGGGCAGGCAGGCCAGCAACTTAGTGACGCCAGTAAATGGAATAAGAAACGGGATGGCAGTACCCCAAAGACAAGCTGTCAAGTAATAAATGGCACGAACACGAGTCGCGCACGTCTCAATATTGATATAATTCTTTCTTTGTTCTGCATGATATCCTTATCCCACTAGTCAGCCACTCAGGTGGCATTTTACTGCTAGAACCCCGTTTAGAACGTTTTAATGGAAAGCAACTCTCAAAGAGCATGAGAAATGTGGTAAGGAATGCATTATATTTGTCACCTATGTTATTGACACCATAAACATCCAGCCACTCTTGTTCCTTTATGATTTTTAAAACACTCTCTATTGCTGTTGGATTAACTTTCCTACATAGTTGGCAATTATACGTGACATTTGTTTGAGTACAAAAGCCTTTTAGTGATAAAATTTATGCACCAAGGTCTGTAAAGCCATACACTGTTTTGCTAAAAGAATGAAAAATGAATAAAAATATTGTCTATGGCAGTGCCACTGTTCCCCTGCACCCTAGTTAAAAACATACAGTCTGCATCAGATCATATGAATTTAGGATATCTACCAAAATCCTTTTTCTCGCACCATCGTATACAAAATTCATATTGATGTCACTACATACAACTAATTTCTGGTACTTCCTGTAAAGTTAGTCAAGAACCCTCTCTACCTTGAGCAGAAATGCTCTGAAGTCAGAGTTAGGGGACCTACAAACAACAACAATTAGAAGTTTAGTTTCACTAAATTCAACTGCCCCCTGTACAATATTCAAATATCTGTTCAGTGCAGTGCCTTGATACGTCTACAGCCACTCCCCCACCCCGTAAGGAACTCCTTGAAAAACAGCCAGCTAATCTGTATCCTGGTAAAGGAAGCCTCTGAATTGTCAAATTATTTAGGTGGTGCTCGGATATACCAATAATTTCAGAATCAACATCTACAAGCAGTTCACCTAATACCTCTTATATTTTGATGAAATATGTTAATTTCTTCTCTACCTGGAACCACGAGGTCTTCTGAAGGTGAGCCCTTAGAGTTATTTCCTTTAAGCAGGTATACCTATCAGCTGACTTCAGTCTAAAGAAGGTGCTGCTCTAAGGCCAACTACTACAGGAATTTTTCCGTGGGCCTATTCCTACTGAGGTGCAGGCCATGCCTAGTGAAACCCAATCTATAGATAAAGTCAACTGGCTCCACTGCATTGTGACCCATGCCCTCTGCCACCAGTGCCTTCTCCCGCCCCATGTTAACGCGCCTAACAGCCGCATTAAGATGAGGCTGATCGTGACGTTGAAACAGTTGCATGAAATGCACATTAGTTCCACTAGTTTTAGTTGTTATCTTTACCAGCTCACCACCTACATCATATTCCCCGTCCCTATCAAGACTATTCCCTGCTCCAACCACTGTCACTACCTGATCCTCCTTCGTAAAATTCCTAAATAACTCCCCTATGCTGTGAGTCACCTGAGCCAACCCTGCACTAGACTTCATAATGCTGGTGACCAGGTACTCACTAACCATCACTTCCTGGAACTGCTGGCCCTCACCTCTACCGCGCGAACTACCTAGCAGCAGAACTTTCTTCTTTCTGTCAGACTTCGTAACTGACGTAGACCTCCTAGCTGCTGAGGGCTGCTCCAAGTTTCCTACAGCTACATCTACATGAGGCCCCTCTCCATTAAACTCTGACAATGAGGCAAATATATTGCATATACGCAGTATAACTGTCCGAATACCTCCTCCTGCTAGCTGCCTTCTTGCCAACTGCTAGTTCCCATTCCCAGCACCCTTCACCCTCCTTAACCTATCTAGTTCCTCCTTTGCACATTGTAACTGCACCAGAAGCGCACAGATTGTATGCTCCTGTTCCTCTGTCAACTTTTTGTGCTACAGATTCTGCATTCCCAGGAGAGGATGTTGCTAGAATGCCCACTGGCTTCCCCACTGCAGTCCCTTCAGTTTCCGCTATCCATCTTCCTCAACGTTACCTCAACTTGCCACTGTTTTTCAGAAAGAGTAGTATGTGATTTCCTCGAAAGCCCGACATCCCGAGGGAAACTGAATATCTTCTGAATGCCAATGGTCTACCTAGGCATTGTTCACCCCTCCGCCGTGACAAAGATACTGGTTCCCTGTTGGACGGAGAGAAACCAGCCAGAAAATGCTGAGACACAGTATACCGATGATTAAAAGTAAAGCTTTAAACGAATCCTAAACAGTTTTGCAAAGGTACAGCGAAGGTGCTTAACGTATCGTAACTGTTATTCCAGCTTTCGAATGACGATGGGTTCTTGCCTTGGGAAAAGAGTTACTGAGAGCATCAGTGACTAAGAAACCGACAGTTATGTAAGAATTACCCCAACTATCTGTTAACACAAAACTCAGATCAGAAAGGACTAACGCGATCAAAAAACGCAAGGTACCACATGTGCACTGTCTGATGAAAAGCATCCGGATACCCTTATGTATTGCGGAAATGACGAGTAGACGTCACGACAGGCGGACCCAACAGTACGAAAGGCGGCGGGTGTGTTGCGTCAGAGGACCTCAGTGACTTAAACGCGGGCTAGATCTCACAAGAATAACGGTATAGTGCCAACAGTGAAGTACAGAGGAGGTGATTGTACAATACTGCGGTGTTTTTCGTGGTTAGGATGTGAACCCTTTCACTGCGCTTAAAAGAGCGATAATGTGGAAGGATATGAACAATTTTTACAGCGCCGTGTATGGTTTACCATAGACAAAAAGTTGACAGAGACGATAATTTTTTTACATCACAACTGTGTGGCAATGGGTTATGGACTATAATTTGTTTTCTGAATTAGATGGTTCAAATGGCTCTGAGCACTATGGGACTTAACGTCTATGGTCATCAGTCCCCTAGAACTTAGAACTACTTAAACCTAACTAACCTAAGGACAGCACACAACACCCAGCCATCACGAGGCAGAGAAAATCCCTGACCCCGCCGGGAATCGAACCCGGGAACCCGGGCGTGGGAAGCGAGAACGCTACCGCACGGCCACGAGATGCGGGCTCTGAATTAGACTGGCCTCTCGAAATACCCGGTACAGAAAGACAGTTGATGTAGCTGAGTGCATCAGAATCGTAACAGCAGTGCAGTTTATCTCTAACTATTTGATAGTGGTAGCAAAGAAGTTCAGAGGCCCAGTGGGGGTTGTTCAGGAAGAGGCAGTCTAGCGATATATCGTCACTACAAAAACGAAAGTGAAGCACACAATCCCTTCTCAAAAGAAGCTTGATAATCACTAATGTCTACTACGAAATTCCTCGATCTACGGGCACCATAGCCGGCTCGTGCGGCCGAGCGGTTCTAGATGCTTCAGTCTGGGACAGCGCGACCGCTACGGTTGCAGGTTCGAATCCTGCCTCGGGCACGGATGTGTGTGATGTCCTTAGGTTAGTTAAATTTAAGTAGTTCTAAGTTCTAGGGGACTGATGACTTCAGATGTTAAGTCTCATAGTGCTCAGAGCCATTTGAACCATTTTTAGGGGCACCATAGATTTACTATGAAATGGCTTCACTACACTATGCACAAGGAATGTAAATATTTAGTTGACGATGAACGAGCAGAAAGTTGCAACTGTCGACAGACGTTTTATACGGAATTCATTGCTTTACGAGTGAAGCAGCACTCTGTGCTAAATTTGGTATCACGGAGGACAGCATGCATTAATGTCCCACCAGTTTCAACACTGTTTGATGTATGAGAAGGAAGTACGTTGGTTAAATCGAGGGGGCATGACCGGAACGATTTAAAAATTTCAGACACGCTATTGTTCGATTTATGAAGGAAAAAGGAAAGCAGGAACCAAAATTAGAAGATCTAAAATAGATTACAGCCCTCGAATTTTTAGTGGACATGACTGCAAACTTTAACGTCATCAACAAGACGCTGTAAGGTGAGAAGGTAATTGTCTGTGATTTAAGTATGAAAACTGACGCATTTAAACAGAAAGTCATATTGTGCAAGGGACAGCGTCTACCAATGAATACCGAACAAGCCCTTACTCTCTTTGGCGTTGAAGAAACCACGAATTTCGAAGAATTCATGGCACAGTTGAGAGATGTATAGTAACAGTTTTCTAATCGTTTTCTGGACACTGCCAACCTCACATCTGATTTTGAGCTGCACTATGTGATCAAAATTATCCGTACATCTGGCTGAAAATTACTTACAAGCTCGTGGCGCCCTCCATCGGTAATGCTGGAATTCACTATGGTGGTGGCCTACCCTTAGCCTTCATGCGAGCTTCCACTCTCGCCAAGCTTACGTCCAATCAGGTGCTGGAAGGTTTCTTGGAGAATGGCAGACAATGTTTCACGGAGTGCTGCACTGAGGAGAGGTATCGATGTCGGTCGATGAGGCCTGGCACGAAGGTGTTCTGTAGGATTCAGGTCAGGACTCTGAGGAGGCCAGTCCATTACAGGGATGTTATTGTCGTGTAACCACTCCGCCACACGCCGTCCATTTTGAACAGGTGCTTCATCGTGTTGAAAGATACAATCTCCATCCCCAAATAGCTCTTCAACAGTGAGAAGGAAGAAGGTGCTTAAAACATCGATATAGGCCTGTGCTGTGATAGTGCCGAATTTTACTGTTGGCACTACAAACTCTGGCAGCTGACGTTCTCTGGGAATTCGCCATACCCACACCCTGTCATCGGATCGCCACATTGCGTACCATGATTCGTCACTCCACACAACGTTTTTCGACTGTTCAGTCGTCCAATGTTTGCGCTCCTTACACCAAGCGAGGCGTCGTTTGACATTTACCGGTGTGATGTGTGGCTTATGAGCGGCCGTTCGATCATGAAATCCAAGTTTTCTCACCTCTGGCCTAAATTTCATAGTACTTGCAGTGAATCCTGATGCAGTTTGGAATTCCTGTGTGATGGTCTGTATTAATGTCTGCCTATTACACATTACGACCCTGTCAGTCAACAGACGAGGCCGGGCTGTACGCTTTTGTGCTGTACATGTCCCTTCACGTTTCCACTTCACTAGCACATCGGAAACAGTGGACCTAGGGTTGTTTAGGAGTGTGAAAAACTCGCTTACAGACGTATGACACAAGTCATACCCAAACACCTTACCATGTTCGAAGTCCGTGAGTTCCGCGTAGTGCCGCATTCTGCTCTCTCGCGATGTCTAATGACTACTGAAGTTGCTGATATGGAGTGCCTGTCAGTAGTTGGTAACACAATGCATCTAACATGAAAAATTTATGGATTTGGGGGTGTCCGGATACTTTTGATCACATATTGTATTTTCGAGGCCGTTTGGCCTTTCAGTTTAACGCGTCTTTCTACATAGGCAGATCAGACTGATCGATCTGAAATGTAATTCCCTTTTAAGAGAAGCATTATTTGATCTTAAAGTGTCCAAGAATTCTTCGAAGTTTTCCACCGGAAAAGATTTCACGTCTCTAGAATGGGGCGGCAAATGTGACAGCAATGTTTCGATCAATATATATATATATATATATATATATATATATATATATGTGTGTGTGTGTGTGTGTGTGTGTGTGTGTGTAAAAGAGCTTTTTTCGATTATGAAACTAAATAAGCCATGATCACGTACCAGCCTGAGTAAGGAATGTCTGGAAAACTATTTTCGCCTGTCCGTGTGGCGTTAGTTTTTCCTTGATGTAAATTTTATCGTGGTTACCTGACATGATCAGTCGCTGCAGGAGGCCATCTATACATTTATACTGTAGTCTTCTAATGAAAACTTTCATTTATTTCATAAGATCGTTATATTAATCGATTAATGGGCTACTGGTTTTGGCAATACAGATTTAAATCTTCATATCCATAAAACCGGGCAGTGATAGTTGCATCATACAATGATTGAAACCAGTTTGTCACAACAAGAAAATACATTGTGCATAAGAAAATCTAGGCATTACAGTAACATGCCAGATGTGAGACCGCAATGTATGCATAACTTATAATATGTATAGCACCCCCCCCCCCCCCCCCCATGAACCATGGACCTTGCCGTTGGTGGGGAGGCTTGCGTGCCTCAGCGATACAGATGGCCGTACCGTAGGTGCAACCACAACGGAGAGGTATCTGTTGAGAGGCCAGACAAACATGTGGTTCCTGAAGAAGGGCAGCAGCCTTTTCAGTAGTTGCAGGGGCAACAGTCTGGATGATTGACTGATCTGGCCTTGTAACATTAACCAAAACGGCCTTGCTGTGCTGGTACTGCGAACGGCTGAAAGCAAGGGGAAACTACAACCGTAATTTTTCTCGAGGACATGCAGCTTTACTGTATGATTAAATGATGATGGCGTCCTCTTGGGTAAAATATTCCGGAGGTAAAATAGTCCCCCGTTCGGAACTCCGGGCGGGGACTACTCAAGAGGACGTCGTTATCAGGAGAAAGAAAACTGGCGTTCTACGGATCGGAGCGTGGAATGTCAGATCCCTTAATCGGGCAGGTAGATTAGAAAATCTAAAAAGGGAAATGGATAGGTTAAAGTTAGATATAGTGGGAATTAGTGAAGTTTGGTGGCAGGAGGTTGGTTGGGTTTGGGGAAGGAGACCAGACAGCGAGGTCATCGGTCTCATCGGATTAGGGAAGGATGGGGAAGGAAGTCGGCCATGCCCTTTGAAAGGAACCATCCCGGCATTTGCCTGGAGCGATTTAGGGAAATCACAGTGGCAGGAGGAACAAGACTTTTGGTCAGGTGATTACAGGGTTATAAATACAAAATCAAATAGGGGTAATGCAGGAGTAGGTTTAATAATGAATAAAAAAATAGGAGTGCGGGTTAGCTACTACAAACAGCATAGTGAACGCATTATTGTGGCCAAGATAGACACAAAGCCCATGCCTACTACAGTAGTACAAGTTTATATGCCAACTAGCTCTGCAGATGATGAAGAAATTGATGAAATTTATGACGAGATAAAAGAAATTATTCAGGTAGTGAAGGGAGACGAAAATTTAATAGTCATGGGTGACTGGAATTCGTCAGTAGGAAAAGGGAGAGAAGGAAACATAGTAGGTGAATATGGATTGGGGGGAAGAAATGAAAGAGGAAGCCGTCTGGTAGAATTTTGCACAGAGCATATCTTAATCATAGCTAACACTTGGTTCAAGAATCATAAAAGAAGGTTGTATACCTGGAAGAATCCTGGAGATACTAAAAGGTATCAGATAGATTATATAATGGTAAGACCGAGATTTAGGAACCAGGTTTTAAATTGTAAGACATTTCCAGGGGCAGATGTGGATTCTGACCACAATCTATTGGTTATGACTGCAGATTGAAACTGAAGAAACTGCAAAAAGGTGAGAATTTAAGGAGATGGGACCTGGATAAACTGAAACAACCAGAAGTTGTAGAGAGTTTCAGGGAGAGCATAAGGGAACAATTGACAGGAATGGGGAAAGAAATCCAGTAGAAGAAGAATGGGTAGCTCTGAGGGATGAAGTAGTGAAGGCAGCAGACGATCAAGTAGGTAAAAAGACGAGGGCTAATAGAAATCCTTGGGTAACAGAAGAAATATTGAATTTAATTGATGAAAGGAGAAAATATAAAAATGCAGTAAATGAAGCAGGCAAAAAGGAATACAAACGTCTCAAAAATGAGATCGACAGGAAGTGCAAAATGGCTAAGCAGGGATGGCTAGAAGACAAATGTAAGGATGTAGAGGCCTGTCTCACTAGGGGCAAGATAGATACTGCCTACAGGAAAATTAAAGAGACCTTTGGAGAGAAGAGAACCACTTGTATGAATATCAAGAGCTCAGAAGGCAACCCAGTTCTAAGCAAAGAAGGGAAGGCAGAAAGGTGGAAGGAGTATATAGAGGGTTTATACAAGGGCGATGTACTTGAGGACAATATTATGGAAATGGAAGAGGATGTAGATGAAGAAGAAATGGGAGATAAGATACTGCGTGAAGAGTTTGACAGAGCACTGAAAGACCTGAGTCAAAATGGTTCAAATGCCTCTGAGCACTATGGGACTCAACGGCTGAGGTCATTAGTCCCCTAGATTGTCCCACTCCTCTAAGGCGATTCGGCGTAGATCACTCAGATTGGTTGTTGGGTCGTCCATAAACATGTCCGATATGGTTCATGTCTGGAGAACATGCTGGACACTCTAGTCAAAATCAAATGGCTCTGAGCACTATGGGACTCAACTGCTGAGGTCATTAGTCCCCTAGAACTTCGAACGAGTTAAACCGAACTAACCTAAGGACATCACACACATCCATGCCCGAGGCAGGATTCCAACCTGCGACCGTTGCGGTCGCGTGGTTCCAGACTGTAGCGCCTAGAACCACTCGACCACAGCTGCCGGCAAGCCACAAGCAAGTTGTCAGACTATTCCCTGAGCGACTGCGCTGACATCTAATGCGACGTGTTCGCAAGGCTCCCCCTGTACCTGCTCAGGCATCATGGCTTCATCATGGGGTAAGTGTGCACTCAGGTGACAGAGACCTGCTAGCGTGCGAGAGCACTGCACACGTGCAAAGTTCTTAGCAGTCTCTGCACTAGAAGGTGTCTGGACGCCTTTGATCAGGTAGTGTATTTTACGAAAAGCGTTTATAGCTGGTTCAAGTCGTCCAGAGCTTACATTGGTAAGGATTTGACAATGATAGATACTGGACTAATTTTTGTTTAATTTGTGTTGTAAACATTTTTCTAAATTTTTCAGTTCCATTTAGATGCTGATTCCAAATAAAGATAAGACCTTCTTTTTTTCGGCCAAAATTTGTTTATTACGTCAACTCTTAACTTTTTTTCTGCTTTTTGACTTGCAATATTCAATACTAATGAAGCGGGATAAAATCGTCGAAAGCAGACACCATTTCGACAGGTATTACTTGTTCAATTGTTGAAGCAAGTACTGAAAGGTGTCTTCCATGCAATCGAATTAGTCTTCAATCACAAGATTTTATTAGAATGAGCACAAAATTTTCCCCTACATATGCGAAAGTGAGAGATTCATCTGTGATGGATTTGAGGATTTCTGCTACAGATGTTAACTGGAGACTGGGTTCTGGATACTGCTGATGGATAATTTACTTCTGTCAGCGGATTTTACTCCTTGTAGTGAAGACTTCAGTTGAACAAGTTTCACTTAAGGACGTTGATGGATCGTTTCTTGCTGTCGGGAGAATGGTAATGGTGTATGCAGATGTACATATTGTCTTAAAGTCAGAGAGGAGAAGTACCTAAACCATAAGACCCTGGAGTCCGCTGCTCGTGGTCTCGTGGTCACGTTCTCGCTTCCCGAGTATGGGGTCCCGGGGTCGATTCTCGGCGGGGTAAGGGATTTTCACCTGCCTCGAGATGACTGGGTGCTTGTGATATCCACATCATTTCATTATTATTCCTGAAAGTGGCGAGGTTGGACTGAGCAAAAGGTTGGGAATATGCACGGTCGCTGATGACCGTGCAGTTGAAGGCCTCACAAACCAAATGTCATCTTTATCATCATACGACCCTGAGACTTCATCGTGATGTCGAAAATGGAATCAGGGTCGGATTCATTTTAGATCCAGTTTCATTATTCTTAGAGAATTTTTAAGTGTTTTGCTGTTTTAAATATAATATAGCTAGGTTGCAGATACGCGATTTAATTTTAATAATATAAATAAAATAAACTGACATCAGATAAATGATCAGCGTGACAGTAAAACAGATCTAGTGTGATTTTATGAGAATAATCATTTATTGTAGTTGACCTGTGTGGTCACAGTCTATAATGAGTTACTATTGCTGCTCTGGATATGCATTTTAATTAATCCACCTATTAGTAATGGCGTTCAATTTATATATATGGTATCTCGTTGACGCACTAAAATGTAGCACCTTGTTTCCCCCGATATTTTTCAGAAAGCGCAGGAATGTTTCATTTAAACAGACCACTTCGTTTACTTTCTACATCCTGTTTTTTCCTTCAGCTGTTAGTGATATGGATGTCTCTATGGAGCTGCCCATTGAGGAACTTGCCTCTACTCCGGGGCACACTGACCATGCTATAGAATTTTTATTTGCTCTGTTTTATGTATTTGACAAGTCGGTGTAACGCCTTTGTCTTATAAGCGAAAGGTGATCTTGTTATGTTTGTGAGATTTATTTGCAGTAATATTATCTCCAGATGGCATGTGGAAACATTTTGATATCGGGTTGTTACGTTGTTTGTCCACTTGTACACTGGATGTACAAGGGTGGATTATCATAGTAATGTTTGTCTCCTGGTACATTGTAGATGACAGTTAGACTCTGTCGAAAGATGTCGTTGAGGAAATAAAATAAAAATAAAAATGTTTCAAGACACGGAATGTTCTTATCAACCAAATATCAGATCCCTCGCAGCAACATGTACAACTTATTTTCTGTACATCTTTCAAACTCTAACTCTAATACTGTGCCCACTATGCCGACCTAATCGACGCCCAGTTCTTCAACTGTCATGGCTGGTAGATGACCTCATAGTGTTCCTGCCACATATCCACTCCCTCCTCTGTGTAATTACTTATGTGCTCTTAATGTTGACGCCAGTGCTTTCAATTTCACAAAAAGTTGTTTCCACTTTTCTGGGTCCTTAATCTTCCCCATTTTTTTCACATTTTGCTAGCTTTTTGATTTAGCCTCTCTGAATTTCCTACCAATTACATCCCCCAGCAAAATATTGCTGTATTCCTATCTTTATCCGAAAATATTTATATTTCCTTCATTCGTCGATCAATTAACGTATTTCCTTTATCGCTCAAGGTCTTTTTGTAGTTACCTTTTCTTGAAACTAAATTTTTCCATCCAACCTCTGGGATGGCCTTCTTTTTGGGACGTCACCCCGCCTCAGCTGATCTGCCTACTGCAGAATTCATTATTACCTCATCACTGTTCCTCAATACTTAAGAGTTTCACTTGTTTACGTACTGATTCTTCTTGATCAATCGTGTAAACTTCAGCCTATTCATCTGCGTTAGTAAATTGTGGTCTGAACCCCTATCTGTTACTAAATATGCCTTGTAAGTCTGTATCTGATTTCACATTCTCTGTCGTAGCAGGATGTACTTCACGGTACACCTGTATTATCGTTGTCAACGTTGGTTTGCTGTCGAATCTGATGAGAATTATTCTACAATTGAAATGTTCACAGTAACTCCCTCTTTACGCTATCATTCCACTCATATGGAATGAGATTCGCTTCATATCTTTTCTGACCTATTTAAAACGGAAGGAGCTTCAGTATTAGCTCAAGTTACGGCAACTGCCGATTGATTGTGGCACTGCGAAATTGGCAGTAAGGTTAGGAGCATCGTTGGGGAGTCCTATTAATCACTGACGAGGTAGGCGCTGGTATTTCTACATGCTCGTCCCCTTTTGATGAACTGCATCGCAATATTCAGTTTCTCGGGGTAGTCGACCTACCCGTAAACGGATATGTAGGGTTCAGCCACAACTCTTACATTGGGACAAACGTCTCGCCAATTTGAAGGATTTTCAGCTTAGTAAGGAACAAGAAAATCCAAGTTAATCAGTTTATCGCTCAGCAGAGGGAGTTACAAGTTAGTGCAAGAACTTTGGGTTTAGATGAGGTGGCGAGCGGTATGGAGGACAGTAGCCCCACTATGAATCGGTTGGATCAGGCTATCGAAGACACCAATGTTCACATTTTGAATAGGTCTGTCCCCGATTTCTTTGCTAAGTTACTAAGTCCGATTACGCCTTTGCTTCACGGTACGTCTGAACTACCCATCGATCAGTTGGGCCAGGTGAAGAAGTTGTGATTGATTGTTCGTTTTGAACTCCATGCAGACGCCTTACAAACTTGACGTTCTGTTATGCTTCGTTTGTAATATCACTTGACTCAAGGGTTGTTAATCAGCGTGTTTTCCGAAATACTTGAAAGCCAGGCCACCTTGAGTGACTTGGGGTCATGTAATACAACTGAAGTTGTCACCCAGCATTCGGAATAAACTAGAGCGTGAACATTATTCGCTGGTACAAGCACCTACCGAGACCTTGGTCAGCGTATAGAGCGCGTCCACACGGCTGTCACCGCTTTATGAATGGGAGTAACGGAACATGATACTGTTTTAAATATTTTGCATGGAATGAGACCGGAAGATCGTTCGCAGATTACCTCCGCGAGAAGGCCCTCTACCTTTCTTGAGCTGAGCGCATTGATTTCGTCTATGGAGACCTTTAGGTTCGCCGACGAGCAGAGTGACCCACGCGAAGGCCTAGAATACGGGTTTCGGTTCCGAGTTAATAAGACCCAAGATCCGCTACCTAATTCTCCGGATCACCGAGGTTCCTCCGATGTGAGGGAGGGGATTATTTAGTGCGAGAGAGCGCCATCGACTGCAGTCCAAGAGCTAATACATGACGCTGAGCTCGCGTTCTCGCTCTTAACAATGTTTCTCTTTCGTACACACGTGCTCAGCTCAATAAAGAACCTGTTTTCGGCATTTTGGTTTCGTGGAGTTCAGTTTTCTTATTGGAATATGACTGGTATTTGGAATATGATGGTTTATGTAAAATGCCCCCGTTGTGCCCTATTTCTCCGAGATGTCGGGCGTTGAACGGGGGTGGGGGGGGGGGGGGGTTGTTCTCTGGTAGGTGAGGTGCGAGGGAAACTATCTATTTGTAACTTCCCTTGGCTTCTTAACTTAATCGTCTTAAAGAATGTGAACTTGCTTCTAGATTGTGACTTTACTTAGCGAACTGGTTTGGCGCTGGATTTTGGCAGAAAGATCTTCTTAAGGATTATTTTTTCAGACTAGATAGTCCTTTGTTCTTTCCGTAAGCTTAGTAGTGTCAAATAGCTTAATTCGTTTCATTCCTAGTTAAATGTGAGTCATCTATGGGAGGATGAGGCAAGGCAGGTACTGAACATCTTAGGGAATTACACTGACGTCCTCACTAGCTAGCTGGAGTAACGGACAAAGTCCAGTACAAGATGATGTTCCGGTGCGAAATACAGCTTATTGATTGTGCCCCTCCCCCCCCCCCCCCCACAACGGAAAGGACGTTGCTTCTAAACGCCAATCACATGTTTACGGATCAGGTTATTAGGTCCTCCACATCAGATTACACTTCCCCGATATTTCTTGTCCTCAAGGGACAAGGCAAATATTACAGGAAGGTTATTGCTTACAGGGAACTTAATCAAAAGGTCATTCTGTAATCTGTGCGCCTCCCTGGCCCGCACAACTGGGGGTTGTTATTTCGCGGGTCTGGGGCTTAACCAAGCCAGATACCAGATACCGTTGGCCGAGGACTGCAACCATGTCAATGCATTTTGCACCATTTGTGAAATATATCAGTTAAATCGGGTGCCTTTTCGCTTATCTACCGGGGCCGCTGTGCTGTTTTGCCTGTTACATCATGTTCTGGGCAACATTAAGTTCACCATGATGATGATCTTGTATATAGCCATTCACTTTACCAACATTGTTCGTGTCGAGAAAGTGTTGTTACGGCTTGGACAGATGGATGAACCATTAAGCCGTCTAAGGTTACACTGGCTAGGCGACAAATTTCTTTCTTGGGTCGCCTTCTGCCAGCGATTTAATTAGACCACAATCGTATCTCAGCCTTATGACTTTTCCTCCTCCTAGGAACAAGAAAGAGATAGCTGGATTTTGGATTCATTACTTCAGGAATGTTTTTCCTCATTCTGCTCAGCTCACCGCCCATTGTACTACTTAGCGTAAAAGGCGAGAGGCAGCTTTTGACGGAATTAACATCGCCTTGAGTAATCGCCCAGTCTTGCTCATACCGGACATCGAGAAAGGCTACATTGTCCACAATATCGCGTCTAATGCTGGCGTAGCGGCCGTGTTCTTGCAGGAATGTTCCGGAAAGGCGTCTGATCTCTTACGCCACGAGGAATTTAACGGTTGCTTAATTAAATTATTCCGTTTACGAGTTGAGGCCTTGGCCTAACTCTTCGCCCTTAAGAAAGTTAAAATCTGTCTCGGGCAGAGGGAGTAAGATTTGAAACGTACAGCCAAACATTAAGCTGCGTCTTAGCATGACATACAAAGGTGTCGGTACGGATCTCCCCATTCCGCTTCAGAGTACGGTACATTTAGGGGTCTGAAATCAGGTGGCCGCGTACTTCGTCGCATGTTCGGGGAAGGCGCCGAGGAAGTAGGAAGGTGTCATCCTTCGACCATGAATCCTGTTTCTAGAGTCTTGGCCGGGGTACCGGAGCTTTTTACCGATCATAAGTTAAAGCATGGCCAGGACCCGCTTTTGGGGTCCATTACAGAACGTCTGCTGACCAAGAAACCGATAGCCGGTTATCTGTAGAAGGGCAAAATTTGTTGCGAGGTTGGGAGATCTGCTGATGTTGGGATTTGTTTGGCTGTGGGGCTTGTTCGTTCCATTTTTTATTACTTTATGATTCCTTGCTTCGTGGTGGGGGGGAGGGGTGGGGGAAGGAGCATTTAGGGCTTCACAAGACCATCGCTAAAATGCGGGAACACTTGAACTGGTCATCGTTATGTAAGGATGTCAACCGACTACTGGGGGAGTGTG
Organism: Schistocerca nitens; assembly: GCF_023898315.1. NCBI lineage: Eukaryota > Metazoa > Arthropoda > Insecta > Orthoptera > Acrididae > Schistocerca > Schistocerca nitens. The sequence goes on from NC_064617.1 coordinate 404,652,171, forward strand.
AGCTATTTAAGATAAGAAAACCCTATTATCCCCACCTCTCTTTCGCCGAAATGGTGAAAAGAAACCTCAAGGTCGTTCTTACCATCTACCATGCAGATCTCGGACCAAGTTGGATGGCTCGCTCCGATGGATTAATTTTGCTTTTAAATCTGGTCAGCTGTAGTGGTGAAGGCTATCCTGGCCTCCTTAATGTTTCACTGCCCCATTAATGGCCCTCTAGCTAATTTGTGGAAAATGTTCAAATGAGTGTGAATTTCTAAGGGACCAAACTGCTCAGGTCATCGGCCCCTAGAGTTATACTTAAACTAACTTATGCTAAGAACAACACACACACACTCATGCCCGAGGGAGGACTCGAATCTCTGGCGAGAATGGCCACACAGTCCGCTACAGTGCGCCTCAAACCCCGCGGCCACTATGGGAGGTCTATTTTTTGTGGAGCGTCAGTGATCTTTAGCTTCAGGATATAACTACAGAGATAATGAAACGGAATTCGGATAAGGTTACGCGCAATATATTATTTGCTCACCTCTGCCAAATGAGGAATTACAATCAGGGTAGGCAGCCATTTCATGATAAAGCTAGGGGTAGTTTTTCCATAAGTTCAATTGCAATTGCGGCAGGGATGCGGCTATTTCTAGGAAGCTTGCTCCGAATTATTTGGGGCCTTATCTAATTCTTGGAGCAAATTAATCTTTTCGTGCCCAGTCTCACCACCACTAAAACCTTGAGCGTGCACGTCAACACTAGGTGAAGGAAGCGAGATACGGATTTTTGTCTTCCTACGCTTACGCGTTGTTGGAAATAGACGGGAGTGTTTCTTGTTTCACTGTGAGAGGTTGAGCCGTGTCAGCATGTATCGACTGCGGTTTGTAAACCGGATCCCTGGTTCGTTTTCCCTTTGGTCGCCGGCGGTGCTCTTGCACCAAGCCTTCCAGTTTGAAATGTGTGCGAGGCGGGCGGGTGGTGGAATGGACAGTCACCAGGGGACAAGGAGGAAGGAAGCAGGTTGGAGGAAATGTGTTTTTCAGACGTAGGTGGTGGGTGTCTTGGTCGATTTGCTCTGAGGGAACTGTTGCAAGGGGAACGACCTCGATTATCATTACGTGATTCCTGTTTTTTTTTTTTTTATGTGTCTGATATCTTATGGGACTTAACTGCTAAGGTCATCGGTCCCTAACATTACACACTATTTAACCTAAATCATCCTAAGGACAAACACACAAACCCATGCCCGAGGGAGGACTCTAACCTCCACCAGGACCAGCCGTACAGTGATTCCTGTTGCCAAGCTGTGTTGCTTGATCTAGTTTGGTGGCATTAGAGGGCTCTGTTCTTCCTACCCCCCCCCCCCCCCCCCTATGTGATTCTTCCCTGAATTGTGAATTTGTGCTTTCCGCGAGGTTTGGATCCGTTGTAGTGTGTCTGTGTCGCTTACATAAACTGTTTCAGCTGGCCCACCTCAGTGTTCGCTGAGGGCTCCGTGTTGCTTCCTTGAAAAGTAACTTCGTTGTGATCCCTGGGTGTGATGATTGTGTTGACAGTTTTTTAGTGTTTGGTTTTAGTAGTGTTCCTCGTTGGCAAATGACGCCTAATATCATTACTGTCACCGTCCGTACAAGCTGTGGCAAAGTGATAGTGGTCGCAGGTGCTAGTGCTGCTGTCAAGAACATTTATGAGAAACGTGTTATTTTAATTGTGTTTAAGATTCTGATCTGGCCAGATCTATTAGTATACCGGGAGCACTGCCGGAGAGCTGTAAAATTTATTGTGTTGGTTCCCTTGGGTGTTGTAAGGTGACATACCTGACATGATTCCTGGTACCTGACTGGGTTTGCGCGCCGTCTTGTACTGGTATCCGACCTTATATCATTAATAGAACCAACATTTCAACCCGGTAGGGATTTTCATACGGTTATTTAAAATCTACTTAAACTACACACATTAAAAAAAAAAAGTTTTCCATCACCCTGGTTCCCAAATCTCTTGAAGATAGACGTTGACTGTGCATATTTTATCACTGACACAGTCCCTTTGACTGTTCAGAAATGTCACTAAATACGCCCGAAGATGTAAACAACCATGCATGAGCAGCGCCTATTGGACGGGGTACGACAGCCGATCAGTTCCAGTCATTCGACTAGGAAGAAGGTACGTGGCTCGTGTTGTCTCTAGTTCAACCGTGCCTGGACGGTCAATACCACGGTTCGATCGCGTCCGCGTTATTACTTTGTGCCAGAAAGGGCTCTCAACAAGGGAAGTGTCCTGGCGTCTGGCAGAGCACCAAAGCGATGTTGTTAGGACATGGAGGAGATACAGAGAGACAGGAGCTGTCGATGACATCCCTCACTCAGGCCGCCCAAGGGCTACTACTGCAGTGGATTATTGCTCGGAGGAAACCTGACAGCAACGTCATCATGTTGAATAATGCTTTTCGCGCAGCCACAGGACTCAAACCGTGCGCCATAGCCTGCATGATGCGCAGAATGTCTCCCGAAGTCCATGGCGAGGTCCATCTTTGCTACCACGACTCAGATGGGCCCAACAACACGCCGCATGTACTGCTCAGGATTGGCATCACATTCTCTTCACCGATGAGTGTCGCATATGCCTTCACCCAGATAATCATCGGAGACGTGTTTGGAGGCAACAAAGTCAGGCTGAACGCCTTAGACACATTGTCCAGCGAGTGCAGCAAGGTGTAGGTTTCCTGCTGTTTTGGGGTGACACTATGTGGGGACGACGTACGCCGCTGTTGGTCATGGAAGGAGCCGAAATGGTTGTGCGATACGTGAATGCCATCCTCTGACGGATAGTGCAACCATATCGGCAGCATATTGGCGAGGCATTCGTCTTCATGGACGACCATTCGCGCTCCCATCTTGCACATCTTGTGAATGACTCCCTTCAGAATAACAATATCTCTCGATTAGAGTGTCCAGCATGTTCTCCAGACTTGAACCATATCGGACATGCCTGGGATAGATTGAAAAGGGCTGTTTATGGACGACCCAACAACCAATCTGAGTGATCTACGCCGAATCGCCTTAGAGGAGTGGGACAATCTAGACCAACAGTGCCTTGATGAACTTCTAGATAGTATGCCACGACCAATACAGGCAGGCATCAATACAATAGGACGTGCTACTAGATATTAGAGGTACCGATGTGTACAGAAATCTGGACCGCCACCTCTGAAGGTCTCGCTGTACGGTGGTCCAACATGCAATATGTGGTTTTCATGAGGAATAAAAAGGGCGGAGATGATGTTCATGTTGATCACTATTCAAATTTTCGGTACAGATTCCGGAAATCTCGGCACCGAGGTGATGCAAAACTTTTTTTGATGTGTGTATATTTATAGCTTGGTTATGTTAATATGCTTACTCGTGGTTTTTGCCAGTGTTTGAATTGTACTATTCCTGAAATTGTTAGTTTCATCTGTTAATCGGCGTTTGCCGGGGTTGTTCTATCTTATTCTGGATTGCTTGTTTAGTTAGTTATTTGCTGATCGTGTGTTATCGTACTAATTGACCTACTGATGTTTGTAGGTATCTTCTTGTCGTATGAAGCCTATTTTACTAGCGCCCTGGTGTTGACTGATTGGTCAGCTACTGTTTCTGCAGTCTACGCGTGCAATTAGGCTGTCCTGACAAGGGTGAGCGCCCCGGCGGTATGATTTACCGCTGCCGCTACCCTGTGTGAAGCAGCTCTTTTGCATGGTGACTGCTGTTTAAATTTTCTCTTCTCTCGTTCACAGGAATCTAAATCTTTTCAGAGGTCGCGCATATTTGTCTTTTTACTTGGATCCCCTTTGTGTCGTCCATCTCTGGCCCTTAAGTCGCTTAAATATGTCAGCTCTCTGAGATGCTGTCAAATTTTGATTAGTAATTTAAAACCTTTGTCAGCTTGAACATCTAAATTTGTTTTTGCCTGTTACTAAATTTGAGCTAGTCGTTGTTAAATTCGACCTTCTAAAATTTTGCTCCAAATTTGGCAGGATCGCCTTAAATCTTGGGTCTAGGTTAGCGTGGTATCATTTTGCTATTTCTAAACGATTACGTTTTATCATCATTGCATTTTTAAAAAAGAAATTTTTTAAATGTGACTCACTTCGCAAATAGTCAATGTCATAACTTGGGGCCTAGCCCTTTCATGAATTTCTGTTAGCTGGCTGGCTGGAGCACTGGAGCATTCAGAGGAGAATTCTACAATCCCTGTCAATAAAATTCTTCTGGGCTGTTGGCCGCCTTGTCATTCCTGAGCTCAGAACAAAGCCCTGAGATGGCCGTTTGCAATAGTGGCCGAAACGTTGGACAATTTTATATATTGACAGTGCCTTCAACAGCCCAGAAGAATTTTATTGACAGTGGCAATGGTCGCGGAAGCCTACGCTTACAATCCTTCGCACGTTACTCTTGTGCTCCGAATTTTTTGGCTTTGAATGAACTTTATCAAATCACAGCTCCTGTTGAAGCGTACAAGTAAATTACAAAGCAAACACTGAAATAGTAATATTTTTATTTGTTCTTTTTCAATTACTCTTAATTAAATCTTTTATTTGTATATATAGTTATAAAAGGCGTTGTCCTGATTACTGACTCACCATCGCCCAACCCAAAACGCTAGGGACAGGAAATTGAAATTCAAAGAATGTGTGGATTTTATAGTATAGGCATCGTTTATTTTTCGAAATTACAGTTCTAAGTGGTGAAATTGGAAACGAAGTATTTTTCTGAAAAATTTCGCTATTAAGGCCGTTTTGAAGCTAGACCTACAAAAATTGATATTTGGTTTCTCGGTTACAAATAAAAAATATGTCTTCTAGTAATTTTGATAACTGAACCACTAAGCAGGTGAAATATGGGAAGGGAATTTTTATGAAAATATTTTATTATTAAAGCATTTTTAAAGCTAAATCAACGAAAATTTAAATTTGACTTCTTAGTTAGAAACAAAAATTTTGAAATTATAAAAATACGTGTTTCACTGTTTTTATAAATTCAGCCAAAACCGCTAAGGATAGAAAGTTGAAGCTTGGAGGTCTGGGTCTTATAGTGTAGGCATCGTTTAAGAAGGGATTGTTCGAAATTACTCCTCTTCTAAGGAGGTGAAATATGGGATGAAAGCTTTTCTGAAAGTGTGTCGCTATTAACTCTTTGGCTGCTCTAGCTTTGTGTCCGGCTGGACGTGTCGAGCGCGCTCTTGAGGTCGTCTAATCCCTTTACCTACGCTGCGATTGGAACGATCGATATGAATAATTCTTTTTTTTTTTCGTTCAAGAAGCATCCAATCTGCGTATCTCTGCACAGACTGGATGTTTCACATGTTCGTACCTAAGGTGTTTGTCAGCACAGTAATTCATCTGGAGAGGCTCTTCAAGCTCAGATAATCCTCTGTTTTTTATTTATTTATTTTGCAAAGTTAGATTTCCCATCCTTCTTTCTCAACCAGGCTTTGGACCGACGACGGCGAAGTTGAACATTTTTTATTTTTTTCTTGTTCTTTATTTTTTGTTTATTGTTTTTTAAACTTTTTAAATCTTAAAGAATTCTTTCAGATGTAAGGGCTTAATTTCATCTTGCAGATATAGAAAGTTGGCTAAAACTTCTGCTTTTGTGTGACATGTTTCCATACACAAGGGTAAGTTGCATGTTTTGCATTCATATTTCGTTTCTCGGCTCACATTCTCTTTCGAGCAGACTGCACATCTACGCCATAGTCCGCGTTTCTTGGACTGGTAACTTGGAATGACATCTGGAAATTACCGTCCAGTAAAGTGCAGAGTATTCTCGTCAACAGAGCGATTTCCTTTCCTATCGCTTCTCCGTTCTCGTACTAGACACAAATGGCTCTGAGCACTGCGGGACTTAACATCTGAGGTCATCAGTCCCCTAGAACTTAGAACTACTTAAACCTAACTAACCTAAGGACATCACACATATCCATGGCCGAAGCAGGAGTCGAACCTGCGGCTGTAGCAGTCGCGCGGTTCCGGACTGAAGCGCCTAGAACCACTTGGCCACCGCGGCCGGCAGACATAAATAAAAATGTGCTATTAGTAGTTTCCTTCCATTCACTGATCTGTGAAGAGTGTGAGCATCCAGAATACAAAGGTCCGAAAGATAAAAAAAAATTGTTCTATTTAACAGATTTACGTACAGATCCAACTGAGCTTAACAGCATGTTACAGCGGTCTACTGCGCCCATACTTGCATTGTAGTCAATAACACATTGCGGGTTCATTACTCTCTCGCTAGTCTTCCTGTTTGTCTTTCCCGTGTCACGCATTTCTGAAATGTTACAGGAAGTCATAATCAACGTTTTTCTCCTGTCGCACCACTTGATGGCAAGCATTGTGTCAGTTGACACAAATTCAACTTCTCCCCGTTTCAATTTTTTTTGTATCTTCGGCAAATTTCGCCTGTTGCTACATGCAGTACCGCATGATGCAGTTCTTTGGTTGTGAAGCCAGAGGAACGAGTGTGGACTTGTATACCAATTGTCGACACACAGGATATGTCCGCGTCCACAATATGGCTTCGTTAGTGCTGCCAATATATCGTCGGATTTCTCCAAATTAGGAACTTCAATTTCTGTTGCTGTGCTTGTGTATATAATAAAATCCAAGAAGTATCCAGTTTTACAGTCGCAGAACACAAATGTCTTCATTCCAAATCTACTTCGTTTCGAAGGAATGAATTTTTAAAAGGTAAGTAACCTTTAAACAATAATAGACTTTCATCGACTCAGAGATTTATGTATGGATTGAACGCACTGTGGAACGCCGTACGAACTCAACTAAGTATTTTCATAATTTAAAAAGAAACTGTCATCTCCACGATTGGCAGAGTTGTCAAGAAAATGCAGCATTCTAAAATGTAGTATAAAACGGTCACTGGATATAACTTCGCTGAAAATTGGAGAGCTCAGTAGTACATATCTGGATCATTGTTCCCTTATCCTCAACTTTTTGACACGGGAAGAATCCAAATACCCTGAAGCAATACAGTCCCTCAAAAGCAGTATCTTTCCAAGTGGACAGTCGAAAATGAACTGATTCGCGCATTTGCCATGGTGGAAGTATAAAATCGGTTTGTTTCAAGCGCTATAAATTTCATCAGATTTTCTGATTGAAATAGCATGAAAAAGGATTAAACACTTCAATCATGCGCTGGCTGGCTTTTATTTCCTGAGGATGAGTAATCAAATACATGAAATGCTGGACTGAAATCACACTTCTGCCAATCGAATTTGTCACTAAAGCGTGGCCTTTTGATGGATCGGTTCGTCTTCACTTTCAGAATCTGGTGAGCTCTGCTAGGTGAAGCACGTGGACGCGAATTACTGTGAGATTCTACTAAAGCATCATCATCATCGTTACAGTCATTGAAAACGTCACACCCGCAGTCACTATCACTTCTTGTGAGTATCTCCAGCATCCCTTCGTCAGTGCAACCACACCGGCGTGCCATTTGTTTGTGGAACTCAAATGTGATAGCTAATGACGAACTGCGGAACTTTCGGTGCTATTTCCCGGCAAAACTGTCGACGATGAGTGTGTTCTCGCAGGCCATACGCCGGCCTACGAACTGCTGAGGCGCACACTACTTCCGAGCATGTGACGTACGGAGGGAAACGGTCCCGTGCCGGCTGTTCCTCTTGTTGAAGACTGGAGCGCCGCCAGAGGGCGAGAGACCAGCACCTGAAGAGGTGGCGTCCCGAGTTCCTGTCGCTAACAAGTTGCGTAGTATCTGTTGTTGCTGGTTTGCTGTTCTGGACTTTTGGGCTCGTAGCCCTCCTGCAGACGCCCGAGAAGCAAGTGGATGGCACCTGAAGCTCGGCGACCCGCGAGACGCGGGTATGCTGCGGTTGGTGTCAGCTCGGAATGTAGGTGGGGGAAAGCACTCTGAACAACTCCGACAGATGAGAGAGTCATAGCGTACCATCAAAATCGCGTCTACCAAGACACTCTTTACAAGCTACACTCTGGTATTGAATAGCTGGTTACGGAAAAATAAAGCATGGTTATAGTTAACGATTATGTCCATCGTACAGTGATGGTACAGTTGATGGTTGTATAGGCAAATGGGTAAAGAGGGTTAAAGGGTCGAGCATTGCTGAACAAAGCTCCATGACTGGCCACGATCGAGACGTTCTGTCACAGCCACTGTTCCCAACATGGTGAAAAGGGTGGGTGCTGTTAGTAGGGCAGAATGGGGCTTCATAGCTTGACATATGATTATACAGCTTTCTAAGAGCTCTGGAAGTGCTTGTGCAATGATCAACAAGCTTGAATATACGAAAGTGTGGTCAAGATCGGTTCCTCGATTGCTTCCAATAGTCCACAAGATCCGAAGAAAAGCCATTTCACCTGAACTGTTGTAGTTGTTTGGCAGTCCATGTAAAGGCCTTCCTGGCACGAATCGTTACATGTAGCAAAAGAAAATGCAAACCATGCGTGCACCACTGTAGGCCAGAAAGGAAACTGCAGTCAATGGAGTGGCATCATCTAGAATCCGACAGAAAAATAAAATCAAAACTGCTTCGGCTACTGGAAATCTTTTGGAGTGCCTATCGTGTCATTCTCGAGAATGTGTTGCCCAAAGACCCATTTCTGACGTGTTCGGCCTGACAAGGACCCAAAATAAATGCTGCTCCAACACAATAATGCACGCCCACACTCGTCTGAGTACCTGTGGAATAAATCTTCAGATTAGATCGGACGTCAGTGCCTTACCCGCCCTATAGTCCACGTCTGGCGCCCTTCGACTTCCGTCTACTTGGCTTTCAATAAGGTTTCTCTACGTAGGACACACTCTAAAGATGATGAGAGCATAATTCATGCAGTGAAAAGAAGATTAAGAACTCGCGACAGTGGTTTCTACTCAAAAAGACAAAATTCTCTTACTAATGCCGGCCTAATGTCACAGAATTGTATGGAGACTGTGTAGGAATGTAAAACTTGTAAAAGTGGTATTCATTCGTACTGTCACCAAATGAGAGCTCTTCAGAATAAGGATGGACTGAGAAAAACTTGTGGGTCATTATAAAATAAAATTAACACACGAATACTGGATGAAAAACTGGAAGGGGTGTTTCATATGAAAGTTCAAACAGAAACAAACTAAAAGATAGAATAGACGGTTGTAATAGGAAATGCTTGAATCCGGTGGTATAAAGGCTTTCTCTTGCAGCAGAAGGTGTACATAGTATAGAACTACTGGATATAACCAGTGTATACAGTCGCAGTAAAATAAATAAATACAGTAAACACGGAGAATCAGAATGGAACAGACAGTGTTTGAAACACTGGAATTCTGTTAGGATTAAGTAAAGCTTAGAAGAGGGAAAAGTATTGAGCTGTGTTTCAGTGTTTAATATTATATCAGGACCCTGAGCCAGAAGTTTGTTGATATCCAGTCCTTCCAACGAATTAAGTTCTTGGTCTATGTATGCTAAGTGTAGGATTGTGGCTGGTAGCTATGAACCTCACTCATTACGAGCTCAGAAAATGTGGACACGTAAGTGTGCAGTTTCTAGCTGCGTCTTTTCTTTTTCAGCCAGTCTAGTTTCTATATCTATGCATGATAGGTGAACATAGTGCCTAACACAATTAGGACAAATAGTTTGACTTGATTTAAATTTACTTAAATTTCATTCTTAATTTGATTTAAAATGTTGCATACGAACAGTCTTTCGCAGTTGAGTGTTAACAATATCTTGGTTTCTCCCGCCCATACTAATTTCGTGTTCAATGTTTTTAATTACACTACCACTGCAGTCTGAAAGACGACATCTATTCTGTGTTCCTACTACAATCTCCTTGTGTAACGTCTCTTTCAATGTATCTTTGACGCCGTTAGTTAATTAATGTCTGACGATAGCCTAAGCCCAAAATCGGTGATAAAAGAATCAGTTAATACAGCAGAACATACAAGAATATTGTACTTTTCATTTATCCTACGGAAATCCAATTTACTTTCAACTCATCATTGTATTTGATTTTCAACGTAAAATATCATATATTTTTGGACATTTTACGTACAGGGCTTTTGAAACTTGCTAGTCCGTGCACCTAGTATGATCCTACCTGTCGCCTGCCTGAAAGTAATTACAGCGACGAAAATCCCTGCCCGCTAACCGGTATTAAAGTTAGCCATCCCTGACAGCACAAAATATCAGATTGAATGAACTACTCCAGTTATTGAAACTGTAAGAAATATTTCTCCTCAGACACAGAGCTACAGTGAGGGAATTTGCTTAATACCTCGTAATATAAATGTCATTTTTTGCGACACATCGTTAAAATATACTGTCTCTATACCGTTTTTATTCTTATTGTGTGTATCTTTCGTAAGAAAGGCCATTTAGGCGAATATGCAAAACGCCAAAGTACAGCGAAAGAAAAATACTGTCAGTTTCAGAACTTTAATTTCTGTACATATATCATAACTGCGCGCCAAATGCTGAAGTGTTCGTGTGCAGCTTGTGCGCTGAGTTACAGTGTTTATCAGGTTGAACACTGTTATTTCTTCCTGTAAACAAAAAGAAAATTACTGATGTAAAGCTCGGTATGATGTGCGTAGCATTGACCACTCATTTGACATCTAATAATATATCAGATAATTGAAAAACAGTTTCTTAAAGAAATACTTCACCTAAGAGCATTGTGCACATCCTCAAGCCAGGTCATTTTTTAAAAAAAAGTGTCTCACTCAGTGATGTGTGTAAAATAGTTTATTTGTTGTCTGTAGCAATGAACCAAGCTCTCAGCAACTGTAATTAGAAATTATGAGCTGCCGCATAGAGAACAGCAGGCATCGCGTTTCCAAGCAGTTATATTACGAGGTAAGATATTTTCATTTCAGGATCAGTATGCTACAAAAAAACGTCCAGGTACCATTTCATGAACAGCAATATTAGGCGAATCATTAAAGCACAGGGACCACTTTGTTCAGGATTTACTCACTTTGCACACTTCTTTGACGTATTATAAAACAGGGTCAAATTTGTGACGTATTCTCGCAGGCCGATGAATTTGGTTTCAGAAATGCCCAATGTCATCCAAAACTAAACAATAGTGAAGTTACAACCTACCATCCAAGCCAGTAAGAGTTCAAAGTCAAACGAAAACCATTTTTAAAGGTGACTTTCAGTATATAATGTGGCTCTAAAACCTCAAGGTCCTAGAACACCATGGGTTACGAAGACTCATTTGCACTGATATTTGATTTCCACTACCATTCAACTGTGCATTAACCATGCATCTTTTTGTCTGCATCTGCATGGAATCGATATTTACGGTTTTCCTGCATGTGTGCGAGATTCAGTGAAAAGCTGATGTAAATCACATTCTGTTTTCCTATGTCTAATTTGACAGTGAAAAATCTGAAAGTTTTGGAAACACTGATGAATATGGGATTTTACCTCTCTCAGTAATCTTCTGTTTTGTTTATCAAAGACTAGACTTACAAGGTGATTGTCTATTTCCTGAGGAGTGTAAAGAAAACTCTATAGATTTAATGGTTTTCATATTTGCATTTCTTCATATCGCTTGTAATTAAGTTGAAAGAATACCGTGTACTGATAATGCACATATGTCTAATATACTTATCATGTTCTTTGTTAAAAATTTACTGTGAAAAAAGTTGTCATAGTTTGAGCTTTTTAATCTGTAAATATGCATTTATGCATTATTGCCATACATTTAAATACGTAATGTAAACTTGCGTTTTAATTGGATATTTAGAGTAGTAACTCTGGAGGCCAAATCAAGTAAAAAACAGTATAACGTCGATACAGATCTGAGCTCATCAACTGTCTCAGACGGACAGATCGTAAAGTTAGAATATAACTTTACCTGCACACTGGATAGACCACTATTTCTTTTAAATTTCTACGAAACTGGTTTTAATTCCATTATCTTATGTTATATTTCACACTCACTGTTCATTAAACAATTATCATTCCCTTTTAATTTAATTTCCGCTTGTTTCTCTACACGACAAAGCACGCAAGGAAAACGTAAAAAATGTAACATAACACTTAGCAGGGTTTCAGTCATCATGGGAATAATTATCACATCATTAATATTGTATGGAATTGCCTCAGATAATTTTACCCCGCATATTTATCACATATATTAATGTCTGAATAATATATCCGCCACTTAACTGTACGAGTTTCATTATTTTGTGTTATTACACGGGTTCAAGCCTTAAGCCATTACTAAGCACCACAAAGTTGGGTCTAATTGGACTTTGTGAAGTTATCGTCGTTAGCAAAGTTTAATTGCACCGAACATTGGTGTCCACGATAATGGCTTAAGGCCGAAATCATTACAGTTACGTAAGATAAGGAAGTTTGTACAGTCAAATCGAGGAAATATTATTCAAATATGATTACATGACTGTAGCTGCCTGCCATGTGGCCGAGCGGTTCTAGGCGCTTCAGTCTGGAACCGCGTGGCCGCTACGGTGGCAGGTTCGAGTCCTGCCTCGGGCATGGATGTGTGTGATATCCTTAGGTTAGTTAGGTTTAAGTAGTTCTAAGTCTAAGAGACTGATGACCTTAGATGTTAAGTCCCAGAGTGCTCAAAGCCATTTGAACCATTTGACTTTGGTCCAAAATATGAAAAGATTAAAAACATTAATAGTTAGTTATTAAATTGTATTTGTCAGTATACGTTCCAATAAAATACATACAATGCTTTAATATAATACTAAAAATGTATTGTTTGCACCACTGCTTGGTACATTACTTAGGCGTAACATCCATGAAATTGCAATTTAGAGAAATGCAGCTTTGAATATACAGCATTCACCGATAAATTCGACAAGGACATTAGTCTTGCAGTTGTTTCAAGAACTAATCTGGCACCAGCTATCACAACTTTACACCACAGACTGCAAGCTATGCTTCTGCAAGTGTGCAAGTGAGGAGACAGTTGTTTCTTTCTGTCATTTCTGCTTATCACGGGAAAACCAGTGTTTTTGGGTTGGAGGGGCTGGGGGAGGTGCCTTGGGGGGGACTGAGTTGAAAGTCTTTCCCTTCCTGTCTTCCGTTATTCAACGTACTGTAATTTACCATTTCCATTCGCCTACGGTCTCAGATTTTTGCTTGCATACTGCAAACTGGAAAGCTCTTTCACCAGACATCATTCAGTTTTTTGAAACAGCTGTGGTGGTTAGGCATTAAAATTATGCATAGTTAAAACGCATTTCTATCTTTAGTGACTTAGAAAAGTTTTCTCTTAAGAACGTTGTCATTGGCTCTACCGCCACTGCTGAGGAACGCAGATAAGAAGCAACAGCAGAGCACCTATTGCACGGTGAGAACGTTCACAGATATTTGGTAAGTCGTATGAAGCTCATGCCACTTAAGTAAACTGTTCGATTAAGCAATGCGTAATGAGCGAAAAAGCTCACTAAGAAGGCTCAAAGAAATGAAAGAAGAAAAAGTAGAAAGGAACACACGCTACAGGAAATTCTTTAATAGGCCATTCGTAAGTAAAATTTTATTTATTCCAGATTAATCGTAGGAAGAGTAACTTCTACCCATAATAAGTTATAGAACAATTACTACTGATGCTTTGTCCACAAAAGTGAAGAACGACGGTTGAGGCGTTGAGTTTGCAGTACGGTTATGATAGAATCAGAAAGAGCAGAAAGGTTCTGCAAAGCATTGGCTCGCAGGTGCAGCTTAATCTTCCTTTATTGCCTGATAATTTCATATTAACGATGCCTGTAGGCTACCACAATCCAATGAGACAGTAGCCGAGAAGTAATCGTTAGAATAGACTGCTGGGTTATGTAGTAATTAGCGGTGTAAGGTATCGGTTATTGCTTTGATCTCAAGTCTTGACGCATTCGACATGTTTCAAAATAAAGTCTGTAGGATAGTGTACAGGTGTAATAATTCATTCAAGATAGCTCTTGCGCACATTTTACCTCGCTACAGATATTATTAATCACCTGCTCTTTTTTTCTTTTTTGAAAAAAATCAGGTGGAGAAGTAGTGCGAAACCGTAACGACAAACACACATGGAGATAGTGATACACCATATGGCATACCCATGGCCAAACGTGAAAAATCGGTTTGGAATTCGAGAATGGTAAAGCACCTCGTTTGCATGATATACTGAGGTAACAAAATTCGTGGGATAGTGATGTGCTTGTATACAGTTGGTGGTAGTATCGCATACACAAGGTATAAAAGGACAGTACATTGGCAGAGCTGCCACCTGTATTCAGGTGATTCATGTGGAAAGACTTCCGACGTGGTCATGTCCTCACGACGAGAATTAAAGGACTCTGAAGGCGGAATGGTAGTTGTATCTAGACACACAGGACATTCCATTTCAGACTTGAAACACGTGTATTCAGTAGCAGCGATGGCGAGGCATGACCTAACTTTAATGTTTCGCCGCGTGGACGTATAGTCCCAACTGCAACAAATAGTAACGCACGCCGGCAAGGAAATAATTACGTGCAGAAAACACACTACTTCAATTCCTATCGCAATGCACCGTATAGGAATGACTATTACGACAGGCGTAAAAATAATGAGGACCATTTTCAGCATACATCTAACAACAGTCGGTCTTACCAACAGCAAAATTATCCACAAGAACCTATTCTCATGAATGAACCCGACAGTAGGTATCATCCAGAGCGTAATACGTCTGGAAGAAATAATAGAGCAGTTCAAATAGTCGAAATGCCACAGAATCGTCCTGACAATAATAACACGTCAGATAGAATCTGACTAGATACTGTACAGGTCGCATCTTCCAGTAACACAAGCACTACCTTTGACACACAGAATATTGTTCACGAAAATGTAATTACTTTTGACGATATCAGAGACACTCTTTTGCAGGAAAGACCAGTTGTTCAGAAAACCATTTGACACCCTGTCATCGAAATTAAAATAGCTTCATCGAAATTTTCAGCAGTAATCGATTCCGGATCACCTATGTCAGTTATAAATGAGGAGACTTTCAACGAGTGTAATAAAGAGAATACCTATCCTACATTACCATTAGGCAAAACGAAAGTAAAAGGAGCAGTATCGAGTAAAGGAGTAGACGTTAAATTACAGACGCATTTATCATTTTGTATTGCAGGTTACACATTTCACTCAAATTTTTGGATTGCTCCTTTATTGACAACAGACGTTATTCTAGGTACGAATTTTCTGGTACAACACGACGCAGTTATCGATTTTCAGTATTCCTATTTAATGTTGAAAGATGAAAATGTACAATCGGCTTTAGAATTTCAACACACTTTATCTGCGGAAGAACAAACAATTAATTGTACAGAGGTCATTTCCGTATCACGTGGCATAGACTGTAATCCCACATTGTTCACAGATACGTACGTACACAACTATAATACTCCAGACAAAGCTGACTACGACGTTATGCAGATGATTTCTGAAAAAGTTAAACAGAGCAGTGCAAATACAGACGACGAACGCACGCAACTACACAAAATTCTTTTACAGCAAGCTCCAGTTTTCGACAACATTCCTGGTACTATGTCCGGTTTTATGTATGAATTTCAAGTCAAACTGCACAACACATTTAAAGCCAAGCATTATCCCATTCCGTATATTCATAGAGAACAGGTTAAAAAAGAATTGCAGGATATGCTTGACCAAGGAATTATTAAACCAGCAGTTAGTCCGTACATAAACCCGCTGCATATTGTTAAGAAGAAAGATGGCTCACTTCGCCTCGTACTTGATTCACGTCACATGAATGACATTATTATTAATGAAACAGATCGACCACAGACACTAGAAGAACTTCTACAAAAATTTCACGGTACTGCTATTTATTCTACATTAGATTTGAAATCGGGATTTTGGCAAATTCAGCTTCATCCGAATTGCAGAAAGTATACAGCTTTTCTCTGTTTTGGCGACTGTTATCAATTTTGTAAATTACCGTTCGGATTAACTATTTCTTCAGCAGCTTTTATCCGCGGTTTGAACACAATACTTCCGACAGAACTCAAGGACAGAATTACGACGTACGTAGATGACATTCTTATTGCAGAAGCTAACTGGACTGAACACAATCTGATTGTAGAACAACTGTTGCAAACTTTTCATGCACAAGGACTTACAGTTAATCTCGTTCTCTCAGCAACAATCAGCAAGACATCGCAACCAACTTCTGCAAAGCAAATTTCAGCGTCATGTACATTCAGCAAGTTGCATTTGAAAATTTTATTTCGTCGTCATTACAGGACATAGTAAAAGAGCAAAATAAAGACAACGTGTGGAAAGAAATTAAACACCTTTGGCAAGATAAGAATAATGTTACGATTAGAAACCATTACACGGTACGCAATGACATTCTGTTTCGCCGCTCTCATCCAGACAGCAACAATTGGTTATTATGCATTCCTAACGAACTGGTTAACAAATTAATCTGGTACACTCATTTAAGTTATGCACATTACGGAGCCAGAAAATGTTTTCTTATACTGAGACAGAACTGTTATTTTGCCAACATGGAGAAACGTATACGACGAGTTTTAGCGTCATGTAAAATTTGCCAGAAAGGTAAGTCAGACACAACTTCACATATTCCTCCATTACATCCAATTGTACCTGTTAAATTAAGACATATAGCCGCTGTAGACATTTTTGGTCCGATTACCAGAACTAATAGAGGTTTTTCCTACATCTTTGTCGCTGTTGAACTCACTTCAAAATTTGTTACTTTCACTCCGTTACGCAAAGCTACTGCTAAAACCGTTTCGAAAGCATTTGTAAAACATTTTCTATTTCATGTAGGGCATGTGATGAAAGTAATTTCTGACAATGGATCACAATTTCGATCTGCTATATGGACACGTATGTTTCGAGCTAGAAATATTTCTCCGATATATATCTCCAAGTACCATGCTTCTTCGAACCCTTGTGAACGATTAATGAAAGAAATTGGTAAACTGTGTAGAATATACTGCCACAAAAGACATATTGATTGGGACACACACATATACTCATTCCAGGATGTAATTAATTCCATACCAAATGAATCCACTATGCTATCTCCGTCTGTTATACTGAAAAATGCTGAACCACCAAACAAAATTACAGAATTAGTAAATTTTCCTACATCTCGTCGGTTACGACACCACGAAATAATTGACATTGCACTGAACAACATCAAACGTGCCGCAGAGCGCCGGAGAAGACAGCAAAAACAGGTTTGTATACGCCGAGACTTTCACGTGGGACAGAAGATATTAGTACGTACACACTATTTATCCAGCAGAATAAAAGGTAAGTGCAGTAAATTTGAACTTCTATACGCAGGTCCATATCGGATTCGCAGCATTCCTCACCCCAATGTTGTACACGTCGAAACTTTGAGAACCAGAAAAAGTAAAGGCAATCACCATGTCTCCAACATTAAACCCTTTATTGAATGAAGACACTTTATGATTTATCACACTGTAATGCCATTTACTAATTTTTATGATCACTTATGCAATATATTCACATGAACAATTACTGATGATTATCGTATTTTTAGTTGGCAAGTGCCCGGCAAGGTAAAGTTAGCAATTCGTTCTTCTTGTCGTTACATATCAGACTGTGCACATTTTTTCCAGAGAAACTTACGTATCTTATGAATAATTATGCAATTTTATCTAGTGACATATTAATTTTATTAAATTCTCTCTCCATTAAAGTCTTTAATTCTCGCCTCTATTAACTATACAACATACAAGCAGAACACAACGAACGTCATATTTTTTGTCTTTCTTATGTGTATACGATTGTTTCATGTTTTGTTTGTATGCACTATGAAATGGATAAGATATAACAAACACCAGTTGACTTTGACATTTTTTTTGCCCTATGACATCTCAAGATCGTGACTGTTTTACATTTTTTTTTCTGCTGCATTGTGATATTCTGTGTACACTTTTTGCATCTGAACACTGTCAATGTCTTTGACATATTACGTTTTCTGTCATGTTATGCTGTATGCTTAATTATGTTACCATAAACCAGTCATTATTTAGTGAGTATATGATGTAAATGCACGACATTAATCTTTGTTCATCATTTTCAGAAATAAATAACGTGTAAAGGAAATAAATTAAACAGAAATGGGAATTTCACCTACGGAATAAACGAAAGAAGATGCAAAAACCTTATGAGGAAGAGTAAATGGATCAGAATTAATAAGCATTAACAAGAATATACTATATACATCGTAGAATAGCAGTCTTAACTAATTTTTTCTTTCAGAATACTAAGCGATTGCTGCAGGCTGTCAGACAGAACTACACATCTTAGTTTTAGTGATGGAATATGCTAGAGATAAGGAATAGTTGTGTAATGAGTAATGAAGTGATTTTTTGCAGATGATAATGAATGCTGATGAATAATGATGAAGAATATGCTACTATGGATACTGAAGTTTTTCTTTACAGGTGATGATAATAATGGAGTTATGATAATATAAGTAATGAAGTGATGGATAATGAAGTTTTTTTCTTTACAGATGAGGATATTATTGAAGTTATGTATTTATGCTATGTAGTTATTTAAGTATTTGTTGCAGTTTGCTTTGACAGCAGGTGTTATATTGCATAGTATAATGACGGAAGGCTTTGGAAAGGACAGCTATGGAACACATTTTTATACACATTTCACTACATGTTAATTCGAAGTTCAGTACTTTTCAGCATAAAATGCGCTTCTTCTTTCAGCTTAGTAATCCATTTTTTTATATATTTTTGCAGGAGAAATTATTTATGAAATTAATGTGCTATAAGCAGTTGTTCATTAAATCTATGTCATCTATGAATGTGATTACATATACTCTACTTGTTTCATAATCTTGCCACAGCTGACTTATGACGAATGACGTTACACATTTTCATTTACACCAACAACCCAGAAGCAAATTTTTCTCTCTTGCTTTCACCTATAATTACCCAACGCAATGCATTGCTAACAAAAAAATGTATTACCAGTCCCAAATAATGATACCAGTTTAAGAGAGTTCTGAGTAATGCTGATCAGCTATGAATAATATGTTACCTGAAAAATAAATACTATTAATTACTGTATAGAGATTACCAGTGCTTTGTAACTAGAAAGAACTACTAATAATGCTTTGTAACTAGAAAATACTACTAATTACTGTATTGAGATGACCAATGTTTTGTAACTAGAAAGAACTACTAATAATGCTTTGTAACTAGGAAAATACTGCTAATTACTGTATTGAGATGACCAATGCTTTGTAACTGGGAAATGATGATTAATTAATAATGCTTTGTAACTGGAAAATGAGTGCTATTAATTAATAATGATTTGTAATTGAGAAATGATGACTGTATTGGGATGACCAATGATAGAGGATCAACATTATTATTGACTACCTCCTGTTTTCAGTAATGACTTCTGATGATTTGTAATTAGAGAATGGGTGCAAATATTCTATGTAAAACAATTAATGAACATTTTTCTGTAATACTACATACATGGTACAGAAATGTTCAATAACTGGGCTATGAATGCCGCAAACTACTAATGTAATTCATAACGAAGACTAGTATGTGACTTAATGTCCTTCACCTTCTGACCTCACAACCCTGAATTACTGCAATATCCATTTGTCCTGTACATCTTCCTGATCATGGAGCACTATATTTGGTTTTTGCACTAATTCTACGCTGGTGTGCCTTGGAAGAGCGTGGTGTTGACACGACATGCTGTCCACCACCGTGAGCGATGGAGACGTTATTATGGTCCCACTGTTTGGTGTACCTAATATACTGCCAAAGTGAAAACATGGAATATTACTACGACATTTCAGTGTTTTGGCTACGCTGATAAATACTTCTGGGAAAAGAACTTCAAATTGTCTCACTTGGTGTTGTACTTCTGTGGAAAGATATGGACTTTCAGTGCAGCTGCGTGCAACCTAAAGTGCTACAACCATGATGCAATCCTTCCCTTTCCTATCCTAATTTTTGTAACATAATGAAAATCATTTTTTTGCTAACATCATTACTTATGTCACTTGTCAACATGATTTTTTGCCATTATGTTTATTTGTTGTGAAAATGCTAAAGAGTTTTTCAGTGCGTGTGCACTTATGTCATTTGTTTTGTGCTCAAATTTTCTCATTGTATATATATTTTGTACTCGGTGCATGTGCACCACATTTACTTCATGTTCTATATATGTATATATGCTGTAATTGTAAAGTTAATTAGTTAAGAAAAAATTTGTTGCTCATGGCAAGTCCCAATGACTCACCATCGCTGCCAAATTTTTGCCCCCCCCAGTGGAGGGTTATGAAACACGTGTATTCAGTAGCAGCGATGGCGAGGCATGGCAGAATCTCTGACCAGAGAGTTATTTATCGTTGATAGTCTGCGCTTGACCGCGCGAGAGTTCAGTGCAGTTGCGAGGAAGTTGTTGTACGTAGTGAGTCGCGAGAGCATGTAGTTCGTCTGTGCTAGTAGCGCGCGCGAGACAGTCGGAGTTGTGTGTGAGGAGTCGGCGGGCATCGAAATGGGTCTCTCGTCAAGGTTCAGGACGAGGTATATTTTTTAAATAAGGTAATGAAGCAGCATTGCGCACATCTGATAATGTAATGTATGTTAACTGTAATTAATTTGTTCAAGAATCGCCCCAATAATAATTTTGTTCTCAAAGCAATTTTTTAAGAAAATAATCATTACAATTGAAACAATATTTCCTTTGCTTTTCCTCCCAGATTTAATTTATCAGGTTGATTATTGCACAGGGCCTAAGGTCAGCGCAGATGACCTTATAAAATTTATCAGGTTGATCTTAACGTTAATTTTGTGGGGACGTAACATTTTTGCACATTTTTATTATCATTGACTTATATTACTGTGGGAAGCTAACATTTGGCACTATTTGCAATTCTTATTCAATTCTTTTCATTTTCATATTTTTGTGGGAAGGTTACACTTGGCTCTATTCCCATTAACATTTAAGTATTGTCATTTTTCAAAATTCTCCGGGGAGGTTACAGACTTCGTTATGGAATTCAATATTCCGAGAGCCACGGTGTCAATAGGGTGCTGAAAAATCAGGTTTCAGTCATTACCTCTCACCACGGACAATGCAGTGGCCACGACCTTCGCTTAACGACCTCGGACAGTGGCGGTTGCGTAGAGTTGTCAGTGCTTATAGAAAAGCAACATTGTGCCAAATAACCGGAGAAATCAATGTGAGACGTATGACGAACGTATCCGTTAGGACATCAAGGCGAAATTTAGCGTTAATGCGCTATGACAGCTGAGGACTGACGCAAGTGCCTTTGTTTGTAGTACTAGGAGTGCGCGTCCGCGCTGGCGCGCCACCAACGCCGGCCGATAAGAGTGTTTACATAACAAAACTGTTGCATCCTTGAGCCTCCGTTTCTAGATGTACCCTTGTGCGGTTAGTGGCTGACGCTACAGATCTTTATTTATGGAAATATAGAGTACAATCAGCTACAAATTTTACATATTCACATACACCTTTACCTTTAACCCAAATAAATACAGACACATTTTGATTACTTTTTCTTTTTCTACGAGTATACAAAACAAGCGGAGATGTAGAGTCATAAGCTGGTTTACCAAAATCTTTACTACCAATTTCAAACATATGATACGTACGATAAGCAATTACATCTCTAACATTGAAACATGCCCTACAGGAGTTATTGTCGTAGCCGCACAACAGTCTACAAAACCATAGAAAACATTTAACTTACAACAACATCAGCAGAGAAGAAAAATCGCATTCCAGTGAAGAGTGTAGCAGCCCACGCCCTCGTCGATGGACCTTGTGTATTTCTTGGATGTTCACTTAATTTTAGCTTGGACATAAACACTTTCTCACATGGAAATGGATGGTTCACTGTAGCCATAGTGAGAGGTGGTAGCGAAGTTCTTAGTGTACCTGCTCTTGAAAGTTTTAATGTTAGAGATGTAATTGCGTATCATACTTATCATATGTTTGAAATTGGTAGTAAAGATTTTGGTAAATCACCTTAGGATTCAACGTCTCCCCTGTCTTGTATACTCGTAGCAAAAGAAAAATTAATCAAAATGAGTCTGTATTTATTTGTGTTAAAGGTAAAGGTGTATGTGAATATGTAAAATTTGTAGCTGATTGCCGGTCGAAGTGGCCGTGCGGTTAAGGGCGCTGCAGTCTGGAACCGCAAGACCGCTACGGTCGCAGGTTCGAATCCTGCCTCGGGCATGGCTGTTTGTGATGTCCTTAGGTTAGTTAGGTTTAACTAGTTCTAAGTTCTAGGGGACTAATGACCTCCGCAGTTGAGTCCCATAGTGCTCAGAGCCATTTGAACCATTGTAGCTGATTGTACTGTATATTTACATAAATAAAGATCTGTTGCTGAAGCAAATCTTCTGGTCTCCATACCGTGGCACCGCGCGGTGTAGCCGCACGGTCGGAGCTTTGTCACGGTCCGCGCAGCTCCCCCCCCCCCCCCCCGTCGGAGGTCCGAGTCCTCCATCGGGCATGCGTGGGTGTGTCGGCCTTAGCGTACGTTCATTTAAGTTAGATTAAGTAATGTGTAAGCTTTGGGACCGATGACCTCCGCAGTTTGGTCCCGTAAGACCTTACCATAAATTTCCATTTCCAAATCGTGGGCTAGTCAAATGAATCTCGATTTCAGTTGGTAATTGAAAATGCAACACGTCAGCCTCAGTTTCAAATAGACCAAACTTTACACAGGTTTCAGCCAAAATAATTTGGCCTTCTCCAAAAGCGAGTGACACTAAACTATTGTATGCCAAAGTTTGGCCATGCCAAGTATAAAACTGTAGCACCGTAGTAACTAGTCACAATCTACATTACTTGGACTGAAGAGAAACAGAAGGACCCACTGAGCGGACGAAGTCGGTAGGCCGCGAGAGCAGTAGTTTAGTGTCGCTGGCTTCTGGAGAAGGCCAAATTATTTTGGCTGAAACCTGGGTAAACTTTGGTCTATTTGCAACTGAGGCTGATGTGTTATATGTTCAATTATCACAGTTGCTGACAGGGCTGCACAATGTCAAAAATACTTTCAGTTGGTAATGATAGATGGTAGGGGGTAGCCTGTGGCTGACCCCACGAAGCCTTGAACCCAAGTTGTCGACAAGATACTGTGCTAGCTGTCGACGGTTCCATATTGGTGAGGGCTGTGGTTGCTTGGGAGGGACTCTATCATTGACTGGAAATGGTTATGTTCGCTACTTGGAGATTGTTCTCAGCCACTCCTGGACTTAATTTTTATGGATGACAATGCACTATCTCGCGACTGTTTTGAAGGTCATTCTGGTCAGTTCAGGTGAATGATTTGGCCACCCAGATCGCCCAACATGAAACTCACATAACATTTATGAGAGATAATCGAGAGACTATTTCTTGCACAAAATCCTGCGTGGGGAACAATTTCACTATTACGAAAGGCTATAGGGGCAACTTTGCTCAGTATTTCTGCAGGACTTCCAACGACTTGTTGACGCCGTGCCACGTCGAGCTGCAGCCCTACGCCGGACAAAATGAGGTCCGACAAGTTATTAGGAGGTATCCCATGAAATTTGTCACATCAGTGTGTGGTAAAAGAACAAAGTTAATGTTTCAGTACCAAGACAAAACATGTAGTTTCCATAAGTTTCCTTGCATTGATTCGTTCCTAACTGGTGACTCTGTAACTAATAGGTATCGCCCACGTCCTCTTTGAGTATTTGTGTGACTCCCTTTAGTAGATCGAGTTCACTCTAGCGCATGTCAACATTGTCACGCTGCGATACGATATGCGGCTTTACTACATGACGCAATTATGCCATTATGTGATAAGTTATCTACAGACTCGGATCAACTCCCAGTACTTCGTTAACAACGGAATTGTGTAGATAAGATTCACCAGCTTCACCTTGTCCTTCGAGGGATGTGTAACTAACAGCCCAATTGCAAACTAATTTCGTTTACCAAGTCCTGTCCTTGAAACAGGAATATACACAGCTTAACCACCATCTGGCGTCCTACGTTGTCACAAGAACTTCAGCATATACAGGGTGCTCCATTGATAGTGACCGTGCCAATATCTCACGAAATAAGCATCAAACGAGAAAACTAGAAAGAACGAAACTCGTCTACCTTGAAGGGGGAAACCAGATGGCGCTATGGTTGGCCCGCTGGATGGCGCTGCCATAGGTCAAACGTATATCAACTGCGATTTCTTAAATATGCAATAAAAATGGGGGTTCCTATTTAAGAAATCGCAGTTGATATACGTTTGACCTATGGCAGCGCCATCCAGCGGGCCAACCATAGCGCCATCTGGTTTCCCCCTTCAAGGTAGACGAGTTTCGTTCTTTCTAGTTTTTTCGTTTGATGCTTATTTCGTGAGAATTTTGGCCCTGTCACGATCAATGGATCGTGTGTGTGTGTGTGTGTGTGTGTGTGTGTGTGTTTGTATGTGTGTGTGTGTGTGTAATGAGTTTCATTGAGTTTCATAGCAACCACCAACTCCTATCGCTCTGTAAAGCTGTCTTCAGTTACACCACTGTGACCATACGCTGGAGTTATGGAAGTGTTCTGCGTAGTTGTGAGAGCATTACGCCTGAGTTAAGACAGTTCGAACGTAGACAGATTGTTGGCATACGAATGGAGGGAGCTTCTGCAACCCAAGTAGCCGCACTATTTGGGTGATTCAAGAGGCAACGTATGTAAAACTCATTACAATAGAATATCGCCGGCCTCTGTGACCGAGCGGTTCTAGGCGCTTCAGTCCGGAACCGCGCTGCTGCTACGGTCGCAGGTTCGAATCCTGCCTCGGGCGTGGATGTGTGTGATGTTCTTAGGTTAGTTAAGTTTAAGTAGTTACAAATCTAAGGGAGTGATGACATCAGATGTTAAGTCTCATAGTGCTTGGAGCCATTTGATTTGGAAGAATATCATCCGCTAATTCACAAAGCTAACGAAACGTTTTACTGAGTTATCGTGGCATACGGTCACTGAGGAGAATTGTGATGAAAAATAAGACGACGATAGCTGCAAAGGTCACTGCAGATCTGGAAGTCGCACTCTAAAACCCTGTTGGTTGGTTGGTTTGGGGAAGGAGACCTGACAGCGTGGTCATCGGTCTCATCGGAGTAGGGAAGGATGGGGAAGGAAGTCGGCCGTGCCCTTTCAGAGGAACCACCCCGGCATTTGCCTGGAGTGATTTAGGGAAATCACGGAAAACCTAAATCAGGATGGCCGGACGCGGGATTGAACCGTCGTCCTCCCGAATGCGAGTCCAGTGTCTTACCACTGCTAAAACCCTGTCAGCAGCAAGACAACAAAGAGAAATCTCCAGCAGCAGTGCCAGAATGAGATTTTCACTCTGTAGCGCAGTGTGCGCTGGTATGAAACTTCCTGGCAGATTAAAACTGTGTGCCGGACCGAGACTCGAACGCGGGACCTTTGCCTTTCGCGGGCAAGTTCTCTACCAACTGAGCTACCCAAGCACGACTCACGCCCCATCATCACAGCTTTACTTCTGCCAGTACCTCATCTCCTATCTTCCAAACTTTACAGAAGCTATCCTGCGAAACTTGCAGAACCAGCACTCCTGAAAGAAAGGATATTGCGGAGACATGGTTTAGCCACAGCCTGGGGGATGTTTCCAGAATGAGATTTTCACTCTGCAGCGGAGTGTGCGCTGATATGAAACTTCCTGGCAGATTAAAGCTGCGTGCCGGACCGAGGCTCGAACTCGGGATGTTTGCCTTTCGCGGGCAAGTGCTCTACCAACTGAGCTACCCAAGCACCAAGGTCCCGCGTTCGAGTCTCGGTCCGTCACACAGTTTTGGTCTGCCAGAAAGTTCCAGCAGCAGTGAATTGAATGGCAGGATTGAATTCCAAAACCACTCATCAATCACCAAATTCCAACAGTATTTATCCTCTGGTCAGCTCTGCAGAGAAATGAGTGTGATCATTATTTGTCGCTATTTTGCAGGAACAATAGTGTCAGATTTCCTTTAATACCTTACAAGGACTATGTTTACTCATTCCGGTCCGCAGCTCGTGGTCGTGCGGTAGCGTTCTCGCTTCCCACGCCCGGGTTCCCGGGTTCGATTCCCGGCGGGGTCAGGGATTTTCCTCTGCCTCGTGATGACTAGGTGTTATGTGGTGTCCTTAGGTGAGTTAGGTTTAAGTAGTTCTAAGTTCTAGAGGACTGATGACCATAGATGTTAAGTGCCATAGTGCTCAGAGCCATGTGAACCATTTTTATTCATTCCGGTACGACTGTAAACTATTCTGAATGCCATAGGGTTTCGTACACAATATTAGGCATGGTCATGTGTTGTGCCCGCCGCCCCCCCCCCCCCCCATTCCCTCGCAAAAATGGGGAGCCAATCATTAATTGTGTACACACGTGGGGTCCTGAAGCTCGTTAAATTCTGTGAAGCTCTTACAGTTAGTAGCAACGTTAAGAAAAATCGTATTTGAACCATGAATCTAAAAGTGATCGATAGAAATTACCATTCTGTTGCTCTAAGCACATAATAAATGAAGTTATATAATTTAGGTAAGTTTTTCCATAGTATCCAACTGTGACTACCTTCACAAGTTACGGCATCGAGATTGCCAGAGGATATATGAATAGTTTCCAGAATCGTATGTCACAGTCACATGAGCCTCTCGCCCTCTGTAATTGCGATTTTGACACAAAAACAAGACTTGATCTGTATTTCGATCTTTTCATACTACTAACGTAGCCACCACTTTCCCAGTGCCATGAAGATTTGTCTCTCAGTTTATTCCACGGAACAAACTATTGAATCACCAGTAATAGTTGTAGATTTTTCAGTACCACGCGTTCGTGACTTTCTGGCAGCATGTGTTACTCATTCAGCGGTTGCGTAACATGCCCCAAGGCGAATAGCTTTGTCCTCCTGGCAATAAAACATCTGAAATGATTGTAGATTTGTACCTACGTTACCACGATCCTGTACCAGTAGATCTGATTTACTTTTTTCCTTATCGTCTCACAATTGAATGAAATACTAAAGTAAATGTGGTTAATGGGTATGGAGAACATGCTTCCATTATTCCAACCCGATCATTCAAAACATATTGACAGTAAGCAGTACAAAAGCTATTGTGGACGACTAATTGACTGGTTTAATTTATATTGATTGCGTATTTCAAGCGAATCTGCAGATAATGTCTATCACTAAGTATTAGTCTTAAGAATTGTGTTATTTTGGCATCACAAATGACCGCCATCAGTTTACCGTCCCTATAGTGCTGCACCAAATGTATTTCTGCACTTTCCCATGGCTATGGATCGTATAGTGACGTCTCACTATGACATAAGACATTACAGTAAGTCTGAAAGAGGATGTCAATGGCAGGTTTTAGGAGTAATTTCACCGTGTAGGGGAAAATGAACATGAGAAAACTTAAACTTACGGAAGCAATACATTTTGTTCGCTCGTGAACCCATTGCTTTACCATTTATCAATATATTAATGACTTTTCGGGTATTTCAAGTTATGTTCACTATGTGATGGCCCGTCTTCATTCCTATTTGTTGTCTAGTTTTGCTCTATTTTGTGTGACCCAAAACGTTTATTTTGAAAAAGAACTGGTTAGGAATAAATATTGGAGGAAAGTGAATGTGTCCAAGAGATATCTGGATGGTTTATGACTGGTTTGTAAACTGTCGAACAGTTCAAATACTGTAATTCAACAATTTTGGTTATTTAGCAATTGGAACCTTTTTCTGTAGTATTTCTTTACTAGAGGAATTTACCTAAAACTTAGAATTCTATATGAATGAAATAATATTATATTGTGTCCATGGTCACAACTATGAGAAACAACATATTAAGTGGGGGAGGAACGGGTTCAGATGGGATGCATGGTGGTGTCATAGTCTGTCACTCTGGTTTATCACCTCCACGATGAGGTTAACACCTGCTCTGCAAGGAATTAAACCGTCTGCAGAAAGGTTTAGCATAGGCCATATTCCTGCAAGTAACTAGCTCGTGGCTGGGCTGTGTTGTGTGTGAAACACAAATGTTTACGTGCTATTCACCCATACACAAACACTGCCAGAAAACAAATGTAGGTTATATTCCAGGTTTCAACAACTGCCGATACAAAATTGTGGCCGAAACGTTGGTTTTCTCCATTAGGTACCATACCCAGAAAACTTAATTGTGGCAGTTTGTTGTAGTGAACTGTTATCATGTGCATACACATTGCAGCGCTGACTCCAGTCTGTATCACCCTTTCGTAGTCCCCAAAGCTGCTTTTTGGCGCTATGTGCAAGTGCCTCTCGCAGTTAGAACGTTTTCATTTTTTATTTAACAACTTCGTGTCGTTGAAGCCTTCGGAACAGCGTCAACATATTTTACTGACTGAAATGTAACGTAGATATTATTGATAAGCTAACTGCACTGGCTGTGAGCCATCGCGTTGGAAATGTGCGTCATGTTAAGCTAGTCGAATGGTTTACTGCTATTCGATTTCCTTCTGTCATAAGCATACTGCAGATTTAACGGCACATCTATCACGAGGCTGTAACTGTTACGGACAAGACAATAGCAGTGATTGTTCTGTAATCGTTATGAGTAATAGTTACTTTCCATTCTTGTGATCAACATGGAAAATTTTACTGAAGAACATTATGTGACATATCAAAGAATGTACTGTGAGTGTTTTACAACACCATATTGTGCTTCTTTGGTCATCATACATTGTTTATATGCGCAGTTTACTCGATTGATATTTGACTTTATATTACCTGTAGTTTACAAAATATCTTTGAGGATGTTCGCGTTTTGAAGTTAATGCTCTGTTGTTGTCTTCTCATTTGCATTCCCCTGTTTTGAGGGTATTGTCAATGACAGAAATCACACATTTTTTGTTTGACGTTATGCGCTGCAGTAGTTTTGCTACCGCATTGCCAAATAGTCGGAATTTTCTGCCGTTTTATCGACAGCGGCTTTTTTTTTCTTTTTTCTCAGCGGACGTTCAGCCTGTGAATGACTGGAATGCTTCCCGCAGGCGGTCAGCTCGCATGCTCATCTACTTGGGCCAGCAACTGATAAATATCCTGTATGAAACATACCTCATAAAATTTCTTGAATTCGTTGCTATTGACAGATCCATTCCTTTCATGCTAATTTATTTCCCAAAAATTAGCTGTGGAATTTGCATACTTTTAAAAATAGAAATAAAAACGGTTTTACTGAAATGATTTTTGGGTATCATGACCCCCCACGACAATCTACAACACCCACTCTCCTCGGATCGCCGCCTGACAAATGGAGCTGGAGAATTAGGCGGTGACACACAACTTCAGAAGGCAAGTTTTCTTAGTCTGCATGTGCTCTTATAGACATTCGAACACATAGCAGCTGTCGGAGGTTAAATTGATTTGCAGTAATTTTCGAATCAGTACGTAAGGCACGCGTACGGGCATTTGACTCCGAACGAAAATGAAGACGAATACATGGTGTTTATTAGGAGATGCGAATGCCAGTTTGGGTACGGGAGCATCATCTTGCACCACCTAACGCCGTTCTTTTCGACAGCGGGCCAGAGCTACAAGCTGCTTATCATTTCTCCTTCATGAGCATGCCTCTTGTCGGCGTTCCCGTGGCAGGTTCCAAATGCCGTTGCCTCGAGTTAACAAGCTACGAAACAGAGCCAATTTCGATATTGAATAGTTTCGCCGCTGAAATTTCGCGGGAAGTGTAGAAATATCAAGATATAGCTAGGCTTGGATAACGGGTACGCTTTATTCGGACATACTGTACAGCTAAATTCTCAAAAACTATTATTACTATTGCTTTGTGGCAGTTGGATACTCCGGATTACGTATTGTGTCATCATATAGGTTGAAGAGTGAGATTAAAGGATATCAATTACAGGATTCGTTGATAGTATTGGTATACTAAATGCAAGTGAAGGAACGTTACTGGACCTGTTGAATGGAATGAAGAGTCTAGTGATAACAGAATTTGGATACAATGTAACCGAATAAAGGCGAAAGTAATGAGGTGTACCAGAAAAGTGATAAACAGTTAAGTTGCATCACAATTAGTGACCACGAAGTAGATAAATTTGAGGAATTATTCCACCTCTAAGGCGAAAAATAAATAAATATAACGAACGATGCAAGATGGACCTACAAAGCGGCCTACATCAGGCAAATACGGTATTCCTGTCCAAACGAAGTCTAATAGTATCAAACACAGGCTTGATTTTGAGGAGGAAATTTATAAGAATGGGCTTTTGGAGCACTGTATTGTGTGGTAGTGAATCATTGACTGTGGGTATATCGGAAAAGACGACACTCAAAGCATTTAGGATATGGTCCTATAAAGGTAAGATTAGGTGGACTAATGAGGAATGAGGAGGTTCTCCGCAGAACTGATCATGTAGAAGGGAAAGGAAAGATTGGGTTTAACGTCCCGTCAACAGCGAGATATTTGCCTTGAGCATTTAGATAAACCACGGAAAACCTAAATCTGGATGGCCGGACGCAGGTTTGAACCGTCGTCTTCAAGAATGCGAGTCCACTACGCTAGCCACTGCGCCATCTCGCTCGGTTGATCATGTAAAAAAAAAAGGACAGGACAGCAGAATACGATGCAACATAGAGTAACTTCCATGATATTGGATAGAGCTGTAGAAGGTAAAAACTGTAGGGGAAGACAGCCAGCAAATAATTGAGGGCATTGGGTACCAGTAACAACCTGAGAAGGGGTGGTTGGTGCAGGCCATCAAACCAGTCAGAGGACGACTCAAAATAAAAACACCATTGCACGTGGAGAAATTCAAACAAGAAATACTTTCTTTCCGAAATCCCGAAAATAGATTAGGGCATTTTAGTAGCTAAGCGGCAAACGGAATTTAATCCTTCTCCAAACGCCCTGGTTTACGTTCGTGGTTTTCGTAAATCATTTCAATTGAATTCCTTTCCTCGGCCTTGTATAACTTTTCTCTGGAGATAGTGCCACGGCTGTGATAACACTAACGTTCAGAATATATTAATTTCTTACCCTTTTGTTCAATAAGGAAGATCGGAGACATCCTGGTCAAATGAATAAGACGTTTAACGACAAGCAGTGGAACATGAGTTGTACTAAGACTCAATGCACATCCATATAATGGAGCTAGGTAAGTACTAATACTCCACTCGTTAAATGGTTCCAGCGTTGACGAGCCGCAGAGACAGCAGATTTGTGAGTGGGGATACGGTAGTAGGCAGGCGACGCGAGTGCTTCGCCGATGCCAGTCAGTGCCGGTGAGCGGCGTGACGTCACGGCACCGTGGAGAACGCACGCGCGCTGCATCCAAGGCGGTCGTTAAGCGACGGCACCGTCGGGAATGAAGAAGGGACCCACCCTAGCTGATCAGCGGTCGCTGCGGGACGGATATCACTGTCAAGAGCACGCTGAGCTTCCCGCTGCAGCGTCTTGTTGACAAAACGTTGCTGCCGACCGCTGCAACTGGTAGATCATACATGTCTGCAACATCCTCTGTATGCTAGCTATATAACGTACGGAAGCACTAACTCCTTTCACCAGGATCGGAAATCTCACTTATGTGGGAAGAAACGTATTTAAGCCTAGGTTCACACAAGATATAATACTTTCCTCGACTGGTGCTCACAGTAATGAGTACGTATTAAAAACACGCCACGATCAAAATCGGTAGTTCTATCTTTTAAACAATATGCAAGAAATGTGTTTATGTGACACAGCACTCTTTCTTGGCCGTTATTGCTGAACCGTAAAGTAATCTGAATCCCTAGGCCGCGTAGTATTCATCTTCGAACGTCTTCTGTGTTCAACATTTAGGATTCTCTGCTGCGATGATTTTCAGAAATCAGCTGATGTCCGCACATAGCTGAACACTGTTAAGAGGCAGTGTCGTGATCACTTATAAAAGGCTATTTTCCCGTGCATCTCCGCAGAAGCGGAGTTACTGGCTTTGTGGCCGAGCATTTCTAGGCGCTACAGTCTGGAACCGCGCGACCGCTACGTTCGCAGGTTCGAATCCTGCCTCGGGCATGGGTGTGTGTGATGGCCTTAGGTTAGTTAGGTTTTTCTAAGTTCTAGGGGACTGATGACCTCATAAGTTAAGTCCCATAGTGCTCAGAGCCATTTGAACCCTTTTTTTTAAAAAAAAAAAAAAGTTACAGGCTTTAACTCGTCAACTCGTCACGCTGCCATTGGTGGGCTGCAGCGATTGGTTAGATAACACTTTAAGATATATCTCGGTTGAAGGACGTACAAGAAATCTGAAGGTCCTTTTAAGAACCCACAAGTTCGTAAAGAAAGGTAATTACCAAAATATTAAGATCGTTGTGTTGTCTCGGACATAACGTGCCAGTTCTTTATGCTTGTCGCTCGGAGTGGTTGGGTGTTTACTAGGTTAATGGTGGGAAGTAACGTCACCACTTTTGAAACTGCATTCATTTTAGATATCTCAACTGCTTCACAGACTTTCCTTCTATAAATACTACTTTTTGTGGCTAAGAATCGTATGTACTTAAAAGCAACCACTGGCAACCTGGAGATTTTTAGGCAGTAACTGCCGGCCGTTGTCTCCGTGCGGTTCTAGGTGCTTCAGTCTGGAACAGCGTGACCGCTACAGTCGCAGGTTCGAATCCTGCCTCGGGCATGGATGTGTTAGTTAGGTTTAAGTAGTTCTAAGTTCTAGGGGACTGATGACCTCAGAAGTTAAGTCCCATAGTGCTCAGAGACATTTGAAACTTATGAACACCTTCACTATAATGCATGTCGCTGATTTTATCAGTCCCACTCTCATTGTCTTGTATAACGATACTAGAGAAACATCGACAGTTGCCAAAATTCTTATCTATATATGTTAGAATTAGGCAGTATCTAAACCTGTGGGCGCTTAATTAGCAGTTATCAAAGTAATATCAAGTGGGAACTCGAAGGAAGATATCAGTCATAAAGGTTTAAGGTGGAAAAAATTCATCATTCTTACGCGCTAAGGAGCAATAATATACATGCGATACTGTAAACTGTCACTCCAGGATGCGCGCTGGGTTCGTCTTCATGGTTGTTAAGAAAACAAGAGTCAGCATCGGTCAACTGAAGTAACAGAACTCCGTACAACCTGGAGCTGAATTCAAATTACGAACCTTCGCAATGGTACAAGTACGAGGGTTCGACAAAAATATGGAAACACCGCGAGAAACGCATGCTTCAACGCTTGAACGTAAATACAGATGGTATTCAAGCCTGCCGGTTGCGCAGTTGCGCTTAACCGCAAATGGTATCTGTGCAATGTCCTCAGTACGTTCAACTGTCATCAATGGTCATTCTTTGTAGTATGAGTGCATTATGTAGGTGTTCTGTGAATTCGAAGGAGGGCAACTGTTGATGCTCATATAGTGGGTGCTTCCATAACCAAGAGAACCGCAGTGTCTAGTGTTTCTAGAGCCAACGTATCGGAGATTTATACCGCATACAGGGAAAGTAGAAAACATCATCCTCTAAGTCACATAGCTGATGAAAACGCGTGTTGAGTGATCGCGACACACGGTCACTGAAGAGGCTTATGACGAGAAATAAGACAACGGTAACTGTAAAAGACAGAAAGGAACCAGGAAGAGCAGTTGAACGGAGTGGACAGTGTCTTGAAAGGAGGATATAAGATGAACATCAGCAATAGCAAAACGAGGATAATGGAATGTAGTGTAATTAAATCGGGTGATGCTGAGGGAATGAGATTAGGAAATAAGACACTTAAAGAAGTAGATGGGTTTTTCTATTTGGAGAGCAAAATAACAGATGATGGTCGAAGTAGAGGGGATATAAAATGTAGATTGGCAATGGCAAGGAAAGCGTTTCTGAGTCAGGCAGCAGTAGCCGACCGAGACAGACGCAGCAACAGATAAGTAAACCGATTTTGTGACATTTATGAGTTCCTAACCAGGAGCGAATTTTATTAGATCTGTGTGCTTTAATAGTTTAGTTTTTTGAGTTTCTGCGTGTAAATTTAAAATCTAATAGCCACAGTTCTCGCGTTTGCATCAGAAAGTAAACTGATTTTGTGACATATTACAAGTTCTTTATCAGAGGCAAATTATTTAGTTTCACGAGTGCTTCGGTAGTTAGGTTTTTGAATATCGGCGTATTGCTAGACACAGTTCGTGCGTTTCGTCAGGGCCGACAGTAGAGTTGCACAGCACGTGCCGACAGTCCGTTTATCTGCATAGTTTAGTTTTCCACGGTGTTTAGTACAGACAGGGACTGCGACTGTTGTGTGCGGATGCGAGCCGGGCAGGTGACACTTCGCTCTCAGTTTCAGGCTGTGATGGTTTCGGTTACACAGCTTGAGGCTGCAGTGGATGGGCAGCACTGTTGTGGGCCGGCCGTGGGGATCCAACCGACGTCCAGCGCGTCAGGCGGCGGAAAACTTCCCAGGCGGCCGCACGAAAGGCCCTCCCTCCATGTTTGTCTGACAAACAGCTTCCAGGCGCTGTCTGTGGCTGACACTGTCGCTGAGCCAGATGCTGTCGCCTGTCAGAGGAAACCACTCATCCTGGAAGTTCAGGGCAGTCGCAGATGGTGGGATTATTTGTATTTGGGAGCTCCAACGTTAGGCGCGTTATGGGGCCCCTTAGGGACTTGACTCGTAAGAAGGGTAAGAAAACCAATGCGCACTCCGTGTGCATACCGGGTGGAGTCATTCCAGATGTGGAAAGGGTCCTCCCGGATACCAAGAAGAGCACAGTGTGCAGACAACTGCAGCTGATTGCTCACGTCGCTACCAATGATGTGTGCCACTTTGGGTCTGAGGCAAATTATTTAGTTTCACCTGAGTGCTTCGGTAGTTAGGTTTTTGAATATCTGCGTATTGCTAGACACAGTTCGTGCGTTTCGTCAGGGCCTACAGCAGAGTTGCGCAGCACGTGCCGACAGTCCGTTTATCTATGCAGATAAACGGACTGTCGGCACGTCATTCCAGTGCACTATGCAGTTTAGTTTTCCACGGTGTTTACTACAGACAGGGACCGCGACTGTTGTGTGCGGATGCGAGCCGAGTAGGTGACACTTCGCTCTCAGTTTCTCTCTGGTTTTGAGCGGCTAAAAGAAGTGGTAAAGGCTGCCAGTCTTGCTTGCAAGATGAAAGCAGAGCTGACCATTTGCAGCATAGTCGACAGGACCGATTGCTGACCTCTGGTACAGAGCAGAGCGGAGGTCGTGAATCACAGGCTCAGACGGTTCTGCGACCGTGTGGGCTTCAGATTCCGCGACTTGCGCCAAAAGGTGGTTGAGTTTCGGGTTCCGCTGAATTGTCAGGTGTCCACAACATGCAGGAGGCGGCTACACGGGTAGCAGGGGCTGTGTGGCGTGGACTGGGCTTCAGTCACAAAGGGAGCAGGCTGAACACAGGGAGATCTTAGATACAGGAGCCAGTGGTATAACAGTTGTAAATTGTCGTAGCTGTGTTGGGAAAGTACCAGAGCTCCAAGCGCTGATAGAAAACACTGATGCTCAAATCTTTATAGGCACTGAAAGCTAGCTAAAGCCGGATATAAGCTCAGCCTAAATGTTTGCGAAGAACCTAACGGTGTTCCGAAAGGATAGGCTAAACACGGTTGTCGGTGGCGCGTTTGTTACTGTCAGAAGTAGTTTAACTTGTCGCGAAATTGAAGTAGATACTTCCGGTAAGTTAGTATGCGCAGAGGTCACTGCTGGCAACCGGAATAAAATAATAATTGGATAAAAACTTGAGTTTGATTTCAAACACGACCCGACTCATACGATAATTGTTGATAGTGACTTTAATTTACCCCCGATATGTTGGCGAAAATACTTGTTTAATTCCGGAGGTACGAATAAAATATCATCCGAAATTGTGCTAAACGCATTCTCTGAAAATTATTTCGAGCAGTTAGTTCATGAGCCCACGCGAATAGTAAACGGTTGTGAAATCACACTTGACCTCTTAGCAACAAATAATCATGAGTTAATAACGAACATCAAAATCGATTCAGAGATTAGTGAACACAGGGTTGTCGTAGCGAGCCTCAATATTGTAATCCCCGAAAAATAAGCAAAAAATATACCTATTCAAAAAAGCAGATAAAAATTCACTTGACGCTTCCTGAGAGACAATCTCCACTCATTCCATATTAATAATGTTAGTGTAGACCAGATGTGGCTTAAATCCTAATAAATAGTATCGGTAGCAATTGAGAGATTTATACCAAATAAATTAACAAACGACGGAGCTGATCCTCCGTGGTGCATAAAACGGGTTAGAAAACTGTTTCAGAGACAACGAAACAAACATGCCAAATTTAAACAGACGCAAAATCCCCAAGATTGGTGATCTTTTACAGAAACTCGAAATTTAGCGCGGACTTGAATACGAGATGCTGATAACAGTTTCCACAACGAAACGTTATCTCGAAACCTGGCAGAAAATCCAAAGAGATTCTGGTCGTATTTGATGTATGTTAGCGGCAAGAAACAATCAATGCCTTCTCTGCACGATAGAAATTGAGATACTATCGAAGAAAGTGCTGCCAAAGCAGAGTTACTAAACAGACTTCCGAAATGCCTTCACAAAAGAAGACGAACTAAATATTCCTGAATTCGAATCAAGAACATTTGCCAACATGAGTAACGTAGAAGTAAATATCCTCGGAGTAGTGAAGCAACGTAAATCACTTGATTAAAGCAAGTCTTCTGGTCCAGACTGTATACCAATTAGGTTTCTTTCGGAGTATGCTGATGCATTAGCCCCATACTTAACAATCATATACAACCGTTCGCTCGACAAAAGAACCGTACCCAAAGACTGGAAAGTTGCACAGGTCACACCATTATTCAAGAAAGGTACTATGATCAATCAACAAAATTACAGGCCCATATCGTTAACGTCGATATGTAGCAGGAATTTAGAACATATATTGTGTTCGAACATTATGAATTGCCGGCCGGTGTGGCCGTGCGGTTCTAGGCGCGTCAGTCTGGAACCGCGAGACCGCTACGGTCGCAGGTTCGAATCCTGCCTCGGGCATGGATGTGTGTGATGTCCTTAGGTTAGTTAGGTTTAATTAGTTCTACGTTCTAGGCGACTGATGAGCTCAGAAGTTAAATCGCATAGTGCTCAGAGCCATTTGAACCACTTGACATTATGAATTACTTCGAAGAAAACTGTCTATTGACACACTGTCAACATGGGTTTAGAAAACATCGTTCCTGTGAAACACAACTAGCTCTTTAATCACATGAAGTGTTGAGTACTATTGACAAGGGATTTCAGATCGATTCCGTATTTCTGGATTTCCGGAAGTCTTTAGACACTGTACCACACAAGCGGCTTGTAGTGAAATTGCGTGCTTATGGAATATCGTCTCAGTTATGTGACTGGATCTGTGATTTCCTGTCAGAGAGGTCACAGTTCGTAGTAATTGACGGAAAGTCATCGGGTAAAACAGAAGTGATTTCCTGCGTTTACCAAGGTAATGTTATAGGCCCTTTGCTGTTCATTATCTATATAAACCACTTGGGAGCAGCCGTCTTCTGTTGTTTGCAGATGGCGCTGTCGTTTATCGACTAATAAAGTAATCAGAAGAACAAAACAAACTGCAAAACGATTTAGAATAGATATCTGAATAGTGCGAAAAGTAGCAATTGACCCTGAATAACGAAAAGTGTGAGGTCATCCAGATGAGTGCTAAAAGGAACTCGTTAAACTTCGGTTACGCGATAAATCAGTATAATCTAAAAGCCGCAAATTCAACTAAATAACTAGGTATTACAATTACGAACAACTTAAATTGGAAGAAACACACAGAAAATGTTGTGGAGAAGGCTAACCGAAGATTGCGTTTTATTCGCTGGACACTTAGAAAATATAACAGACCTACTAAGGAGACTGCCTACACTACGCAGCCAGCCGCGGTGGCCGAGCCGTATCTAGGCGCTTCAGTCCGGAACCGCGCGTCTGCTACGGTCGCAGGTTCGAATCCTGCCTCGGTCATGGATGTGTGTGATGTCCTTAGGTTAGTTAGGTTTAAGGAGTTCTAAGTTGTATTAAGTCTCATAGTGCTCAGAGCCATTTGAACTATTTGAACACTATGCTTGTCCGTCCTCTATTAGAATACTGCTGCGCGGTGTGGGATACTTACCAGATAGGACTGACAGAGAACATCGAAAAAGTTCAAAGAAAGGCAGCACGTTTCGTATTACGGCGAAATATGGGAGAGCGTGTCACAGAAATGATACAGGATTTGGGCTGGAAGCCGTTAAAAGGAAGGCGTTTTTCGTTGCGGCGGAATCTTCTCACGAAATTCCACTCACTAACTTTCTCCTCCGAATGCGAAAATATTTTGTTGAGACCGACCTACATAGGGAGGAATGATAAAATAAGGGAAATCAGAGCTCTTACGGAAAGATATATGTGTTCATTCTTTCCGCGCGCTATACGAGACTGGAAAAATAGAGAATTGTGAATGTTGTTCTATGAACCCTCTGCCAGGCACTTAAATGTGATTTGCAGGGTATCCATGTAGATGTAGATGAAGATGAAGAGAAATTTGTAAACATCGAGTATAGATTTAAGTGTCAGGAAGTCGTTTCTGAAAGTATTTGTATGGAGTGTAGCCATATACGGAAGTGAAACATGGACGATATATAGTTTGGACAACAAGAGAATAGAAGCTTTCGAAATGTGGTGCTACAGAAGAATGCTGGAGATCAGATGGGTAGAACACACAATTAATGAGGAGGTATTGAACAGAATTGCGGAGAAGAGAAATTTGTGGCACAACTTGACTATATGAAGGGATCGGTAGATAGGACATGTTCTGAGGCACCAAGGGATCACCAATTTAGTGTTGGAGGGCCGCGTGGAGGGTAAAAATCGTAGAGGGAGACCAAGAGATGAACACACTAAGCAGAATCAGAAGAATGTAGGTTTCAGTAGGTACTGGGAGATGAGGAAGCTTTCACAAGATAGAGTAGCATGGAGAGCTGCTTCAACCAGTCTCTGGACTGAAGACCACAACAAACAACAACAACTGTAAAAGTCACTGTAGTCCTGAAAGCTGCATTTGCGAACACTGTCAGCACCAAAACTACAAGAAGAAAGCTGCAGCGGCAGGAAATTGAAGAGCGAGTTCGAATTCCAAAGCCACCCATCGGTGTCGCAAATGCAAATAACAGGAAAACTTGAACTGTGGACCAATGGAAGGAAGTTAGAATCTAGTGATGTACGTCCTACAGTCGTATAATAAAATGTTGTCAAAAGCTTGACGAGTTATAAGACTCAATTAAAAGGTTCTGAAGACAGTTATTTAGTATCTGAAACCAAGGTTTGTTGTAAAAACATTACAGATTGGATTCGCGATTGACTGTAGAATCGCTTTTCCTTTTCTCAAATTCATCTGCTCGAATGAGTTTTGCTTCACGCTGCTCCAACAACTGGCCAACTTTACGTCTCATGAGTGAAACATGCCAGGGTTTCTGTGATGTTTTGGGCGGCCACGACGCAGTATTCGAAATATCCCATGATTACTTTACAAGATCGCATTACTGCAAAGGATTAAGTGATTATTTTGACCAATTACGTCCACCCCATTGTACAATATTTGTTACCCAATACTGATGTTGTGTTTCAAGACGACAAGGTCTCTGTTTGCACAGCTCGCTGGTGCGGGATTGGTTATCTAAAGACAAGGATGAGCTGTCCCATCTTCCCTGGTCATCACAGTCACCATATCTCAGTATTTTTCCACCTTTATGGTCTACTTTGGTGAGAAGAATGTGTGATGCCTGTTCGCCTCCGTCGTAGTTACCTGAACTTACCTATATTTTGTGTTTTGGTTGGCAGGAGAGCCAACACCGTGTTACTAGAAGGAGGCCGAAAGGGCACGCGTTTTAGCTCACGGAGGCTGGTGTGAAGTCTGGAACAGGACAAGGAAATTAGAATTTAGAAAAACGGACGTAGCTGGTGGAATACTTAACTTTAATCCATTAATGGTGAACGTCGGTCTGGACGGTACATGATTCTCAATATCAATAGTAACTGAAAATGGCGCCTTGCTAGGTCGTAGCAAATGACGTAGCTGAAGGCTATGCTAAACTATCGTCTCGGCAAATAAGA
Source organism: Schistocerca nitens (assembly GCF_023898315.1). Classification (NCBI taxonomy): domain Eukaryota; kingdom Metazoa; phylum Arthropoda; class Insecta; order Orthoptera; family Acrididae; genus Schistocerca; species Schistocerca nitens. The sequence goes on from NC_064617.1 coordinate 404,692,365, forward strand.
GCGTATTTTGTCAGTGAACCATCGCTAGCAAAGTCTCTCTAGACCTGCCGTGTGGCGGCGCTCGGTCTGCAACCACTGATAGTGGCGACACGCGGGTCCGACGTATACTAACGGACGGCTGCCGATTTAAAGGCTACCACCTAGCAAGTGTGGTGTCTGGCGGTGACACCACATTCCTCCCCCGCAAATCGGCGTACGGTGGTGGTATAAGGCTTCCGTGCGCCGTGGGGAGGACCCCATGATGATGCGACGAGGTGGGGAGCCTACCAACAGGCGAGGCTGTGCCACCCGCACCCTGGCATTCGGACCGCGGGGAGCTAGGAAACGCCTGAAAACCTACTCCAGGGTGCACGCCAACATGCGGTGTATGCGCCCGCAGAGAGACAGGAGGGGCCGAAGGGTCGACCTCCATCGGATCGGGGCATCCGACAGGCGAAGACGACATATGGTCCGGAGCGGGCAAGAGTTCCATGTCGAAGGACATCCGGTCACGGGAAGCGATCGGCAGCGCGTGACCCAGGGAGGCGCCCGGCGGGTGCAGCGAAGCGTCCACTGCGGGCGTCGCCGGCGGGAGAACAGGCGGCGATGGCGGTGGCGGCGGCGCGTCGCCATGGAGCAAAATGGAAGGCAGCGTCGGTAACACCTGGGGCTGAGGCGAGCCAGTAGATGGGTCCCCAGGGCGCTGAGCGGACGGCACCGTCGCTCAAAGCAGACGGCGAGTGGCAGATCCAATGCGACGACAGAGGCGCAGCTGGTTGAGATGCCAGCGCACCTCACCAGAGGCCCCCAAAACCAGATACATAGCGCGTCCGAGGCAGCGAAAAATGCGCCCTTCGAGCCAACGCCGTGAACCTCGGTAGTGACGATAGTAGATAACGTCGCCTGGAGCAAAAGCAGGTGTCTGCCGCTGCACAGGAGCCTGATGCGGCGGATGTAGCAAAGGCATCAAGGTTCAATGATGATGACCGTGGAGCAACTCAGCCGGCGAGCGACCATCTCGGGGCTGAGAGCGATACGAGGACAAAAAGAGCAATAACGCATCCTCCCGAGAATGCGACTCTTTCAACATCTGGGACTTGAAAGTCCTGACCAATCGTTTGACTGTGGCGAAAACGGCGCGGACGTCAGATGCTGAATACCATTGGCCTTGCAGAATGACTGAAATTCTGCTGACATGAATTGTGGGCCATTGTCGGAAACTATAGTTTGTGGAAGACCTTCAATGCAAAAGATAGCAGATAACGCTTGGATGGTGGTAGATGACGTCGTGGAAGACATCCGGACAACAAAAGGAAAATTACTGAATGAATCTACCACAACCAACCATCGAGCATTCCAGAATGGACCAGCAAAATCGATGTGTAAGCGTTGCCAAGGGGAAGTGGCTTTTGGCCATGCAAAGAATTTCCGCGGTGGGGCTGATTGTTGTTCGGCACACAACATGCAAGAAGAGTACATATTCGTAATCGCAGCATCGATTCCGAACCAAGTACAGTGCTGACGAGCAAGTCGTTTCGTCCTCACTATACCCCAATGTCCTTGGTGGAGAAGCTGTAAGACAGAGGACTGTAACGAACGTGGTACCACGGCCCTGGACTGATCATTATCAGAACGCAACAGCAAAACACCACGTCGTACAAAAAGTCTCCCCTGGTGAGCAAAAAATCAGCGAACCAACGGATCCCCGATCCGTGACTTTGACAAGGGCCATTGCGTAGCAACAAAACGCAGAACGGTAGCAAGGACAGGGTCGGCAGCTGTGGCAGTAGCTACATGACGAAAATCAATCGGAAAGGATTCGACCACGTCATCGGTTGCCGAATCAATGAACATGCAAGCAAATTTGGAGGAATCGAATGCTCTATCCTCAGCAACAGGCAAACTGGACAACGCATCGGCGTTTTCGTGCTTAGCAGTGGACCGATACAAGATATCGTAGCGGTACTGCAAGAGGAAAATAGACCAGCGAATGAATTTCTGTGCTGTACGTGGAGGTACAGGCTTGTTCGGATGAAAAAGCGATGTCAAAGGTTTGTGGTCTGTGATGATGGTAAAGTGACGACCATACAAGAAATCATGAAACTTTGTTACACCAAATACGAGAGCCAATGCTTCTTTCTTGAGCTCTGAATAATTTCTTTGCGCAGACGAGAGCAATTTGGACGCAAGGCAATAGGGCGATCGTCCGATCCATCTTTGTGCGCAAGCACAGCACCGATCCCGAATGCCTATGCATCTACCATCAACAAAAGGGGCTTCTGGGGATCGAATGGCGTAAGGCAAGTATTGGAAAGCAACGCCGATTTCAACTGGTGGAAGGCGCGTTCGCATTCCGTCGTCCAGACGAACAGAACACCTTTACGGCGTAAGCGATGAAGCGGAGCTGAAATGGAAGAGGAGTGTGGTATAGCGACCAAAAACACACATTTGTCCTTCCGCAAGCGAAGACCATTTTGTTGCAAGACCTGAAATAATGTTCTGAGATTGGCCAAATGTTCTTCTTCCTTCTTTCTGGAGATCACAATATCGCCCAGATAAGTTGCTGCAGTAGGGACCGACGCACAAACAGTTTGTAGATATTGCTGAAACAATGCAGGGGCGGATGCACAACCGAATGGCAGTCGTTTGAATCGATACAAACGAAGATTCGTGTTAACCACCAAAACGCGCTGGGAGTCTTCGTCCACCGGTATTTGCAAGTACGCATCTGCTAGGTCCAACTTCGAAAAATATTTACCCGGGCACAGTTTGTCAAAAGATCTTCTGGGCGGGGTAAAGGAAAAGTTGCAATCACTAGTTGTGGATTCACTGTTGCCTTGAAGTCCACACTGTGGTGTCACCGCCAGACACCACACTTGCTAGGTGGTAGCTTAAATCGGCCGCGGTCCATTAGTACATGTCGGACCCGCGTGTCGCCATTGGCAGTGATCGCAGACCGAGCGCCACCACACGGCAGGTCTCGAGAGACTGACTAGCACTCGCCCCAGTTGTACGGACGACATTGCTAGCGACTACACTGATCGAAGCCTTTCTCTCCTTTGCCGAGAGACAGTTAGAATAGCCTTCAGCTAAGTTAATGGCTACGACCTAGCAAGGCGCCATTGGTACCATTGCATGTATCTCAAGATAGTCTCACTTGTATCATCAAGAATGCTGTATACCAAAGGACGATATAAAAGTTAAGGGTTCTAGTAGCTACGTTCTTTTCTTTATCACATTCATTACGAATCCTGTTCCAGACTTCGCGCCAGTCGGCGTGTGTGTATGTGTGCCCTTTCGGCTACTTCACTGTGGACTGGCTGCCTTAACAGTCCACTACACACACAAAGTCTCAATTTCCGGAAGGTTTTGGCAAAATTACTGAGGGTGATGCCCAGAGAGAAGCCTGCACACGTTCAATTACACCTTGTGATTCCAAATCGTGTAATGTTTTTGCGACCTCATCACGCAATGCGTGGGGAACATTGCGCGCTCTGAGAAATTTCAGGTGCGCGTTTACTTTCAGTTCCAAATGTGCTTTATAGTTCTTAGCGCAACCAAGGCCCGGTGCAAAAATTCGTCACATAGACGAGAAACACTTTCTGAAGGCACAGTCTGGTTCACTGATAGAACCTGATTTACTATAGACAAGTTAAACAACTGAAATAAATCAAAATCAAACAAGTTCACTGCAGAAGAAGAATGAAGGACGTAAAATGACACAAGTTTTGTTTGTCCTTTGTATGTTGCAAGAAGGCTGCACTGTCCTAACACAGGGATCTTTTGACCTGAATAGCTAGTTAACTTAACATTTGCGGCACGCAACAGAGGTGTGCCCAGCAGTTTGTAAGTGTCTTGATTGATCAGTGAAACTGCAGCCCTGGTATCGAGCTGGAATGGTATCACTTTGCCGTTAAAGTCCAAGTCTACAAAAAGTTTATTGTCCTGCTGACGACAAGAGCGACTGTCTCGTGCAACGTGAACTGACATTGGTACATAATCACTTGCGACTTGACGGGATTTCCAGCAATATCGATGCACACTATTTGTGGCATGAACACAGTCACCGTTAGAGAGAGTGGCACTGGGCGGAGTGGAATGAACTACATGAATTTCCATGGGCGAAGTTTCACGAGCCTGATTATCCTTGGTTCGAATTAGGCGCGAAGCAAAGGGCCTGGAATGATTGTGAGTTTCCGATCTGAGCTTTTTCTGGCAAACACTCTGAACATGCCCTTTTTTATTACAGAAAAAGCAAATAGCCTTGTGTGACAGGCAATTCTCTCGCGAATGTCTAGTAGCACACCGCGGGCATGATTTTAGCACTGCATTTGCTTGCCTGCGCGCCACACATGGCTGAGAGCCTGGCGGCAGCTGTGCGGCCGGGCGCGAGGTCTGTTTACTGCTCCGTGCAGCTCGCCCGGCAGGCCGGTTAACCTGACACATGGCTGGTGTAGTTTCAAATGATTCCTGAGCAAACTCAAGTGTGTCCTGCCGATCCAGTATGTCCATCACTTGTTGAAGGGAAGGATTGACTAGTTTCAAAATCTGTGCCCTTATACGAACATCAGAAACGTTCTGTGCAGTTGCATCACGTACCATAGTATCTGAATAAGGGAGTCCACATTGACACTCAAAAGCACAATCCCTAGTAAGGCCTTGCAAGGTTGCAACCGACTCCCGATTAGTCTGACCTGCCGTACGTTTTGTATGAAAGAAGGTATACCTTTTCGCAACTACATTGACTGATTCTTTGACATATGCATCTAATGCAGACAAAACTTCTTCGTAGGATAGAGTTGCTACATCACGTCAGGGAAATAATTTGACTATCACACGGTACGTGGTCACCCCGACTGATGATAACAAAAAAGGCTGCCGCTCGTTACCTTGAATTCTGTAGGCGGCGAGATGGAATCCAAATTGGCGTGACCACTCTGTCCAGCTTTCCAGTGCAGCATCAAAAGGTCGAAAAATTGGTGCAACAGCGTGTTGTGGCTGCGTTAGCGGTGGAGCGGCGGCTGCCGCATCGTTTTGCAGTGCCCGTTGACCCTGGATGAGCTGTCCAAGGGCATCCAGTAAGACCTGCGTCTGCTGATTCTGTAAGCGATAAAATTCGGACAGTACGTCTGGAGGTTGTGGCGAAGCCATTACACAAGTACATCAGGGCAATATCGATAAGAATGCGGTTGTGCCTCGTCGCTAATGTTTTGGTTGGCAGGAGAGCGAACACCATGTTACTGGAAGGAGGCTGAAAGGGCACGCGTTTTAGCTCACGGAGGCCGGCGTGAGGTCTGGAACAGGACAAGGAAATTAGAATTTAGAAAAACGGACGTAGCTGGTGGAATACTTAACTTTAATCCATTAATGGTGAACGTCGGTCTGGACGGTACATGATTCTCAATATCAATAGTAACTGAAAATGGCGCCTTGCTAGGTCGTAGCAAATGACGTAGCTGAAGGCTATGCTAAACTATCGTCTCGGCAAATAGCGTATTTTGTCAGTGAACCATCGCTAGCAAAGTCGGTTGTACAACTGGGGCGAGTGCTAGGAAAACTCTCTAGACCTGCCGTGTGGCGGCGCTCGGTCTGCAATCACTGATAGTGGCGACACACGGGTCTGATGTATACTAACGGACCGCTGCCGATTTAAAGGCTACCACCTAGCAAGTGTGGTGTCTGGCGGTGACACCACATTTTGCAAGAAGAATGGCACAAGATTCCCTTCGAAACGTTACAGCACCTTTATTTATCCATTTCGAGATGTCTGGAAGCTGTTTTTAATACCAATGGGTTTCCTGCACGGTATTGGGTATTAGGTATGGTGAAATGTCGTGTCCGTAGTGTTTCTATGAAGGTCGGGTAATATCAGACAACGGATTCTATCGGCAGGGAGCTGTTTCTAAGGTCTAAGACTGATGACAACACATATCGCGCCACCGCAATGTGAAATAGGGAAGATGGAGACAGCTCGAGACAAAAGTGTATTACATAGTGCCAACAACTTATCTGTTCCTAGTGAGTTTTTCGCCATGTAAACTTAAAGTTGGAATTTGTGCAAGGAAGTAATACACTGAAGCGCCAAAATAAACTGCTATAGGCATGCGTATTCAAATAGAGAGATATGTAAAGAGATAGAAGATTGTGCTGCGGTCGGTAAATCCTATAAAAGATAACAAGTGTCTGGTGCAGTTGTTAAACAGGTTCCTCCAGCTACAATGGCAGATTATCAAGATCTAATTGAGTTTGAACGTGGTGTTATAGTCGGCGCAAGAGTGATGGGACATAGCATAACGATGAAGTTGGGATTTTCCCATACGAGCACTTCACGATTGTATCGTGAATATCAGGAATGTGGTAAAACACCAAATGTCCGACATCTCTGCGGCCGGAAGAAGATCCTGCAAGAACGGGACTAACAACGATTGAAGAGAATCATTCAACGTGACAGAAATGCAATCCTTTCGCAAATTGCTTCAGATTTCAACCCTGGGCCATCAATAACTGTCATGCGTATCATTCAATGAAACATCACCGAAAAGGAGTTTCGGAGCCTAAGGTCCACTCGTGTACCCTTGATAACTGTACGACGCAAAGCTTCCCGCCTCTCCTGTGCCAATCAACAAAGACATTGGACAGTTGACGTATGGAAACATGTTGCCTGTTCGAACGATTCTCTTTCAAATTGCATCGAGCGAATGGATGCGCACGGGTATGGAGATAACCTAATGAAACCATGGACCCTGCTTGTCAGCGGTGGACTGTTCATGCTGGTGGATGCTCTGTAATCGTTTGGGGCGTGTGCAATTGGAGTGATATGAGACCCCTGATACGTCTAGATACGACTCTGATTGGAAACATGTACGTAAGCATCCTGCCTGATCACCTGCATCCTTTCATATCCAATGATCATTCCAATGGACTTGGGCAACTCCATCAGGACAAAGCGATATCCTACACACCCAGAATTGCTACAGAGTGGCTCCATGAACACTCTTCTGCGTTTAAACACTTCCGCTGGCCTCCAAACCCTCCAGACATGAACATTGTTGAGCATATCTGGGATGCGTTGCACGTGCTGTTCAGAAGAGATCCTTACCCCTTCGTACTATTACAGATTTATGGGCAGCCCTGCAGGATTCATGGTGTCAGTTCCTTACAGCACTACCTTAGACATTAGTCGAGTCCATGCCACGTCGTCTTGCGGCACTTCTGGGTGCTCTTGGAGGCCCTATACGATATTAGGCAGGTGCACCGGTTTCACCCACTGACGTTATTCTCTACCTAGTAGGCTGTGACAACGTCGAGCTCAAAGAATAACAACGCGAATGCTGAAGCACTACAACGGAACTTTAAAGCTGTATCAGAGAATACAATTTCAGCTTTTATCAGACGAAACACATCATAAAACTTTTTTTTTGTTATTTTGTTTAACAGTAGAAGATCGTGAAGTCATAATGTAAATGCGATGCAAAGAACCTGACTAAAACAGTATAAAAAGTCCAAATTTTTGAAATGATAATCAGGAAAGCGAGTGAGAAATACACTCCTGGAAATTGAAATAAGAACACCGTGAATTCATTGTCCCAGGAAGGGGAAACATTATTGACACATTCCTGGGGTCAGATACATCACATGATCACACTGACAGAACCACAGGCACATAGACAAAGGCAACAGAGCATGCACAATGTCGGCACTAGTACAGTGTATATCCACCTTTCGCAGCAATGCAGGCTGCTATTCTCCCATGGAGACGATCGTAGAGATGCTGGATGTAGTCCTGTGGAACGGCTTGCCGTGCCATTTCCACCTGGCGCCTCAGTTGGACCAGCGTTCGTGCTGGACGTGCAGACCGCGTGAGACGACGCTTCATCCAGTCCCAAACATGCTCAATGGGGGACAGATCCGGAGATCTTGCTGGCCAGGGTAGTTGACTTACACCTTCTAGAGCACGTTGGGTGGCACGGGATACATGCGGACGTGCATTGTCCTGTTGGAACAGCAAGTTCCCTTGCCGGTCTAGGAATGGTAGAACTATGGGTTTGATGACGGTTTGGATGTACCGTGCACTATTCAGTGTCCCCTCGACGATCACCAGTGGTGTACGGCCAGTGTAGGAGATCGCTCCCCACACCATGATGCCGGGTGTTGGCCCTGTGTGCCTCGGTCGTATGCAGTCCTGATTGTGGCGCTCACCTGCACGGCGCCAAACACGCATACGACCATCATTGGCACCAAGGCAGAAGCGACTCTCATCGCTGAAGACGACACGTCTCCATTCGTCCCTCCATTCACGCCTGTCGCGACACCACTGGAGGCGGGCTGCACGATGTTGGGGCGTGAGCGGAAGACGGCCTAACGGTGTGCGGGACCGTAGCCCAGCTTCATGGAGACGGTTGCGAATGGTCCTCGCCGATACCCCAGGAGCAACAGTGTCCCTAATTTGCTGGGAAGTGGCGGTGCGGTCCCCTACGGCACTGTGTAGGATCCTACGGTCTTGGCGTGCATCCGTGCGTCGCTGCGGTCCGGTCCCAGGTCGACGGGCACGTGCACCTTCCGCCGACCACTGGCGACAACATCGATGTACTGTGGAGACCTCACGCCCCACGTGTTGAGCAATTCGGCGGTACGTCCACCCGGCCTCCCGCATGCCCACTATACGCCCTCGCTCAAAGTCCGTCAACTGCACATACGGTTCACGTCCACGCTGTCGCGGCATGCTACCAGTGTTAAAGACTGCGGTGGAGCTCCGTATGCCACGGCAAACTGGCTGACACTGACGGCGGCGGTGCACAAATGCTGCGCAGCTAGCGCCATTCGACGGCCAACACCGCGGGTCCTGGTGTGTCCGCTGTGCCGTGCGTGTGATCATTGCTTGTACAGCCCTCTCGAAGTGTCCGGAGCAAGTATGGTGGGTCTGACACACCGGTGTCAATGTGTTCTTTTTTCCATTTCCAGGAGTGTAATTAATTTTTAGAAGTACATTAGGTGACAGACTTAACGCTTTACTAGAAAACAAAGTGTTTTATTAAATAATAAGTATATCCATTCAATCACGAACGGGAAACTGTACTGCAGGGTGTTTTTAAAAATTAAGTTTGAACGCTCACTCATTTGGGTAAAGAAGAGGTCTTAAACCCACTGTACAAATATTCGCCGCAACTGGAAAGAAAGCACCACTTCAATAAGACAAAAATGAAAGCGGGTGAAGATTTCTTTTATGATTTTATGAAAAAATGAAGATTTAAGTAAGGCTATGGTGAGCCATATCCACGTGTATGCAACCAACAGCAGGTTTCAGCAGGGAACAAATAGACACATTGTTGGACAAACTCGTTAAGCTGAGCGACCACATTAAGTTCACAACATTTTCAATCCAGTTAAACCCTTTCATCTAATAAAAATTACATTCTTCACAGCTTCCTAAAATTTAATCGACCAAAGTACAAGGGTTGGAATAAATTTTAAATATTGTGTACTTTCATGACCTCGAGTTTTATGTAATAATATTGTTAAGTGTGAACAATATTCCAGTGTGGCCTTCATAAAATATAATTTTGAAAAAGCTTACATAACCGATACCTCCCAACGTTCCAGTGTGCCTACTAGCCCCACATGAAAAGATCTGAAACTTGTGTGCCGAAATAAAACAAACTCTCGATAATAATCCGCCTAAAGTGGTTTGGGGTTGGAGTATACCAGACAGGCGTAAAGTCACTTTTCCATAACGGCAACTGTTTTCCAACATCTGTTGGATGTTGCCAATAGTTCCGTTAGAATGTACTTCTTTCTGGAGATTGGTATCAGTAGGCGAAGTGAATGACCAATGAACATGAGTGAGTACTGCTCCTCCGTCTGACTGACCTACAGGCCACAAAACGTAATTATTTTTCAAAGTTCTTTGGAAGCTCAAAAGATTTGTGAGTGGTCCGCCAGTCCTCTTGGATGCAAGTCGTGTTCTCTCTGGGGTGGAAACGATTTTTTAAAACAATCGTTTATGTTTCTGAAATCAGTAGACCCTACATCGTGTCTTCAGCGATTAAACAGAGTCATTTTTCCTAAAAGGAAAGCCTACCAATATGTAGAGAGCTTTCCCATGCTCGTTTTATCATATTCTCGGGACAGAGCGCCGAGTTTCAGTTAATTAGCAGACAAATAGCTTACATCAATCGGGTAGTTATTAGTGGGCTGCAGGTTGCAGTTGATGAGACAGAGGGAGTTGGTAAGGTCGGATTAAAGGTAATAAATTACACTTCTTCCTGTTAATAAGTGAAGTATGGTTCTTAATCTGCCTATTTCACATGCGTTGTGGTTACTGATGCGCGTATCTGAAATGCCAATGAAAACTTTTATGAGAACGTGCTATGGAAGGGGAAGGCAGTGCGGTAAACTATTGCTTACGTTTCTCTGATAGGTGATTGTAAGACGAATCTAGTCGGGGGTAGGCAACTGCGAATCGGAAAGTGGGACTAAGGATTACCATCTGTGAGAAAGCTCAAATTTGTTATCGGATATAAAATGTGATGGCACAACTTCCGACACACAGTTTAAAATACACTGAGGTGACAGATTTCATGTGACACCTACTATCTTGTCGAACCTCCTTTTTCCCTGCGTAGTGCAGCCACTCGACGTGACATAGACACAAGTTATTGAAAGTGCTCCGCAGAAATATTAAGTGATGCTGCCTCTATAGAGGTCCATAGTTGAGAAAGTGTTGTAGGTGCAAGATTTTGAGCACGAAATGACCTATGGAGTATGTCTCATAACTGTTAGATGGGATTAAAGCCGGGCGATACTGGTCACCACATCACTCGCTAGAATTATCCATAATGTTCTTCAAAGCAATCGCGAGCAATTGTGACCCGGTTACAAGGAGCACTGTCAACCATAAAAATTTCGCCGTTGTTTGGGAACATGAAGCCCATGAATGGCAGCTAATGGTCTCCTAGTATCCGAACATAACAATTTCCAGTCCATGATGGGTTGGACCAGAGGACGCAGGGCATTCCATGTAAACACATCACACACCACTAATTTGCACAGTGCCTTGAGTCCATGGCTTCGTGCAATCTGCGCTTCGCTCGAAACCTACCTCTTGCCAACTATAAACGGGACTCATCCAACCAGACACCAGTTTTCCAGTCGTCTGTGATCTAACAGATATGGTAACAACCCCAGGAGAGGCGCTGCAGGCAATGTCGTGCTGTTAGAAAAAGTACTCGCTTCGGTCGTGTGCTGCCTTAGCCCATAAACGCCAAATTTCGATGCACTGTCCTAACGGATGCGTTCGTCGTACGCCCCACATTGACTTCTGTGCTTATTTCACGCAGTGTTGCTTGTCTGTTAGCACTGATAAATCTACACAGACACCGCTGTTCTCGGTCGTTAAGAGAAGTAAGAGAAGACCGTTGGCCATTGCATCGTCTTTGGTTAGAAGTAATGCCTGAAATTTGGTAATCTCGGCACACTAATGACACTCTGTATCTCGTAATATAAAATTCAGTAATGATTTCTGAAATGGAATGTCTCATGCGTCTAGCTACAACTAGCATTCCGCGTTCAGAGACTTGTTTCTCATCGTACGGCCATAACCAAATCGGAAACCTTTCCATATGAATCAACCAAGTAGAAATGACAGCTCAGCCAATGCACAGTCATTTCACATTCCTCTCAGAGAGGTCACAGTTTGTAGTGAGAGACGGTAAATCATCGAGTAGAAAAGAAGTGATATCTGGCGTTCCACAAGGAAGTGTCATAGGCACTCTGCTGTTCCTGATTTATGTAAATGATCTAGGTGATAATCTGAGCAGCCGCCTTAGATTGTTTGCAGATGACGCTGTAATTTACCGTCTTGTAAAATCATCAGACGATCGATTCCAATTACAAAATGATCTAGAGAGAATTTCTGTATGGTTCGAAAAGTGGCAATTAGCACTAAACAAAGAAAAGTGCGAGGTCATCCACATGGGTACTAAAGGAAATCCGATAAATTTTGGGTATACGATAAATCGCACAGATCTAAGGGCTGTCAATTCGACTAAATACCTAGCAATTACAATTACGAGCAACTTATATTGGAAAGATCACATAGATAATATTTTGGGGAAGGCGAAACAAAGACTGTGCTTTGATGGCAGAACACTTAGATGATGCGACAAACCCACTAAAGAGGCAGCCTACATTACACTTGCCCGTCCTCTGCTGGAATACTGCTGCGCGGTGTGGGATCCTTACCAGGTAGGATTGACGGAGGACATCGAAAAAGTGCAAAGAAGGGCAGCTCGTTTCGTGTTATCGCGCAATAAGCGTGAGAGTGTCACTGATATGATACACAAGTTGGGATGGCAGTCACTGAAACAGAGTTTTCTTTGCTGCGAGATGTATTTACGAAATTTCAATCATCCGCTTTCTCTTCCTAATGCCTAAATATTTTGCTGACATCCACCTACGTAGGGAGAAATGATCATCATATTAAAATAAGAGAAATGAGAGCTCGAACGGAAAGCTTTAGATGTTCCTTTTTCCCACGCGCCATTGTTGAATGGATTGGTAGAGAAGTAGCATGAAAATGGTTCGATGAACCCACTGCCAGGCACCTAAGTGCGAATTGCAGAGTAACCATGTAGATGTAGATGTAGATGTACATCTTGTGTACGTGATCCTACTGCCACCTGTATGTGTACACATCGCTATCCGATGCCTTCTGTCGCCTCAGTGTCAATGCATAAGGACATGTAGAAAGTGAATATCGATTAATGTCGGCATGGTACCCACATTATAAATGACATAACGCTCACTCCCTAGAGCATGGGATAGGAATCAGAACTATGACCAATGATTAGACATTTTCCACATATTCTACTACTTCGGTTACGTATCAAGTGTCCCACTAACCTGCTTGTTCTTCTCGCTAAGAGATTTCCACAGACTTCTTTCCGCGCGTTTTCTCTTTTGCAATTCTTCATTTCGTGCTTGATGTATCAACATAATTTTTTTCTTCAATTGCACCAGATTTAAACGCTTCGAGTTGCTTAATTTCCTTACATCTGACTGTCGATGGATCACTTGTACACAACGCTATGCTCCAGAAGTACACATTCAGGAACTTCATCCTCATTTCCATATCAAGATCCGATATCAGAAGACCTTCTTCACTGGAAAAATTCTCGGTGCCAGTGCCAACATACTTCAGATAACTTCCCTATTTCGGCCAACCTGTACTTGTTTCCTACATAAAAGAATTCTTACTCATCTCTATTTATTTTGTTTCATCTAATTTTAAGGATAAGCAATTATCCTTCCTACTAAGCATCGTCAGATTTGTCTTCGCATGTTTCATTGGAGGTAGCTATGAAATTGAATTTATCTTCAAGTCTTTCATGCTTGGACACTTAGCACTACCCGTCAATTTTATTTCTTAGACGTTTGTATTCCCTTTCTTGGTTGTATTATTATATTTTCATCTGTTAAATTTAATATTTATTGAATTTGAAATAAAGGAAAGGCTACAACTTCTTGACTGATATGTGCCGCATAGAAATATGCAACAGAAGGCAGTATTGACATTAGCTTTCAAGCTCTAGCACTTCCCCTAGCAAAATTAAACATATTAACACACAAAACAACAAAGACACATAAATGCTGTAACTTTTTTTCGTTAGCTATTGCAATTTCGGCATCTATGTCAATCTGAAGCATAAGATAGGATGTTGTATAATATCGTAGGAATAGGTCAGAAATAGCGGTATTGTATGAACGTTCTTCTCTTAATGATTGTACAGCAGCTGATAGTTTTTAAAGTCATTAGCAGATTTCTTACTGAAGTGCAGGTTGCTGCTGCGGACCTGTATTATATGATTTAATCTTCGAAATTGTTACTAAGTATAGTTCACTATCGAAAGGGCTACTCACTGAGTGCAACTCATTTATCATAATATGAGCGCTATGTTCGACAAGGCAGCATCATACTCAGGAACATTCAGAAAACTGTCATGATTGTGATCTGAGTATAAAATTTCGGGAATCCCGATTGCTGGCGAGACAGACGTGGATGCTCACTCACAAATTAAGGGGTGTAACTGAAATCGAGAAGCAGGACGTCAACAGACGGTTTCTGACACCTGAATGGCAGAAATATCGGAATGAGGGACCGAGTTTGACCATAGGCTTACCCAAACAGACAGAAAACACTACCCTCACAGGGCTGTCCCCATCCGAGATGAGCTGACAATTATCAGCAAGCCTGGTATTCCACCAAAAGTCTGCCCAACATCCTCTCTCTCTGACCTAACATCGACCAGTGGCAGTCCAGCGCTAATATAATTTTAAGAAATTTAACGCCACTGGTCTCATGACATCGTTACAATAGCAATATATTTAATCACGCACTCCCCAGCTAAATTAGTCTGCATCATTGAAGAACACTGCTACAACATCAAAATGACAGATACATTACTTCTGAAATCAAATCATTGCCCCATTTTCCTGCAAGTTTTCGGCTTTAGAGTCAACTTCAATTGCAAAGTGAAAACTAAAACCAAAAAATGTATAGATAACAAAGCACATAGCAATATGTGACAATATTTTATAAACACAATTTAAGGGGCAACACTTATAAAGTCAGAAAATGTCAGACTTGTCTGAATGACATGTCTTCGGTTTTTACAAACATACGTGGACATATAAATTATACTATCGCGGCGTCCCATGAACTGACAATGTGTGGGAATTAAAAGCAGGAATTACAGCTAACATTACGGGTGGTGGACTCACTTTAATGTAATCTGCTGTTATAACGCTCGCCACCACAGTGATGCGGCAACCACGAACCATGCGCTGACTGGAATTAATGTTTATATTTGTCCACACCACTTCAGAGATAGTAAATTGTGTAGTTACCACGTTATGAGCTACAGAATGTTTGTAGTTCCAGCGCCATATTGAGGCACTAGTTTGGGATTTTATTCCATGAAATGGATGCGTAATGTTTCAGGAGAACGATCCGTTACTTTTAGAAAGTGGCAAATAAACATTAAGAATTTATTTCACAGTGTGATTTTTTGTGAGACGCTGGGGTGATCAAGAATTTAGAAGAATGCGTCGAACGCCAAGAATAAAGAACCTGTACACATTTATTAATATGAAGTTCATACTTCAAAGATTTTGTAGCTCGTAAAGCGGTTGTTACCCGAATTATAATCTCTTAAATAGCGCAGAAAATGTCAATACTAGTTCATGTTTCGATATGTTTCGTGCTTACTACAGAATTATAACAGCAAAGACCGTTGAAGTGTGGTTGCAGGTCGTAATATTAGCTGTTCTCCCTCTTCTATCCTCACTAAGATATTACGATGAGAAGACTTGCATACAGAGTGTTTCAAAAAGACTTTATAAATTTTCTGGACAGGTTTGCTACATCAAAACAACAATGCATGACCACACAAAAATATGTCAGAAAATTTTTCGTTCTCGAGTTGTGAATGAGATGATTGGAGCACAACACATAAACTCGAATAAAATTCATAGACTTCCATGACACGTCGATGAAGACCTTCAGTGCCCGGGTGATCTGCTACGTAGACCGATTCTCTACGGCGACCCGAGGTATTAATGCAAGGGATTGTGGTCGGAGGAACGTCCAGACCATGAAAATGGTCTTCCTCTACCTATCCATCTGTCATGGTAGATACCAGTCCGTGAATCTAGAACACTAAGACTGAAATGTGGTGGACCTCCATCGTACATAAACAGCAAGTATCTTCTTGTTTGCAGAGGTACATCTTCTAGTATGTCTTGGAAGGTGTTCCGAATGAAGTCCCCGTAGACACAACAGGTAATAGGTGCTGGGAGACATGTGGACCTGCCAGACACTCACCTATAATTCCAGCCCACACATTAAACTTAAACTCATACAGATGTGCAGACTGTACTGTGGCATAAGGATTGCGATCGGCCCATTTGTGTTGGTTGTTGAAATTTGTTATTCCATCTCTACTAAACGTCTGTAAATAAAACTGGAAAGGCAGACAACCGACTGACAATTTTTGCAACAGACCACCCTCAAAAGTTCTCCCTAGTTGGGTGATAGGCAGGCCTAGGGAACTGTACACGTTGAAGACGCGCCTGGTACACGAGCTGCCTGTATCCTCCATGCTGAACTTGGAGATGCACCCCACGCCACGGCCACTTGTCTCGCACTGATACCTGTCTCTTCTTCGACAGCCCGTGGAATGGTCTCTTCCTGGTCAGCAATACGTGGTCTTCCTCGATCAGTTGTCTGTGGTGCAACGGATCCTGTCTCGCTAGCGGTACCATACACAATACCAGAGGTTGGATGACATACCTTTCTTCGGTCTGGCAGCGCCGCCTGATGCAGCCACGGAGCCTCGTGTCCATTGCCATTCGCACGACCATTCGGCTGAAATGTCTCATTATCTGTAGTAAATGTACAGAATGGACACCGTGAAGACAAATGAATTTAAACGAGTCCCAGTGGCAACACAATGCCATCTAGGTTACAATGAGTTAAACAGGTGCACGCATAAGTGAATAGGTTGGGTTGTACCTGCAAAGCCCATGAACATCAGCTTTCATTAATAACGCTAAAACGAGCTTTTTTCCTCTTTTCGTTCAAGGCGCCAGTTCCTGAAGTTCGTAAAACCTATTTTTGAAATACTTTTTGTAATATTTCGATGACGTCATGTACGATATTTACTGACTTTGTAAGTAATGTTCCTAAATTGTACTTAACAAATGTTATCACATTATGCCTTGCACTCTGTTGTGTATGAGTCCTATTGGTTTTGGTCTCTACCTTGTACTTCAAAATGGCTCTGCAACCGAAACCGTGATAGTGAAATAAATAAATAACGTAACATAAACATACATTTACTTGGCGTCAATGACTTAATTTAAAAATTTTAATATGACTGTCGTGTTTAACGAAGGAAAAGTCATCAGATATTTCAGTATTTTAGCGTTTTAAGTAGTTTTGAAGAACGCCTATAAGGTTTATTAATGTAGGTAACACCAGGCGCGGAAGACTAGGTATTTATATGAGTCCATAGAGTGTACCAAAGTGAAGACGATACCTATCGCTACGTTAGAGCGAACGGTCAACTTAAATGGAGTTCCCGAAGAAATAAATTTTATGTCTTCTTATTTAGAGCTCGTGTTGCTTTTCTTTGGCCGAAAAGCGGATAAGGTTCAGTTCCCATGAGATTAGGGGGGAAAATCTGCACATTTGAAGAAATTGGATTACGTGACAATTTTCACTAACGGCACGATGTATTCTGCCGGAACGATGTCGTCTTATTGTCTGAAACACAGGTCAGCATTTCGCTGTTCCTCGCGCCCCATTAGTTGTGTCTCACAACACGACCTGCTAGTGCAGTTCGTTACTTTCCAGCAGAGGACGTACTCCGTGAACCAAAGAAGCTACGCAGAGAAGGACAGGGCAGATACGTTGCAAATAACAGTAAAATTAATTTATGAGACAGAGAAATAAGCGGAGTATCCCTGAAGGAACGTGGAATATGCCGTAAACAAGTTGCACGAAGGAGATGGGAAGCACAGCGGATGGCGTGGTGTGGGGTGGAAGCGAACCGCCTTTAAGCTTAAAGGGGTGCCGCTGCAAAGAGAGGAAACGGCCTTTACACCATTGTAATAACTTCGCTCTCTTTCGTGCATCGTTAAGTCAAGAATAGTTTAACGAGGAAACGAGTTTCTGTACTGTCATCTTATTAAGATTTCATTTACAGTCCGCTGTCTAATGTGTCATCAAGTGTAGGGGCGTTCGTTGCTTTGTGACGTCCGCCGTCCAGCCTTTAACAATTTCCTGCGATCGGGAGAAATAATTACTCTAAAAATTAAAACTATTGTTTGCTGTGTCAAACAATCCGTCTGGAGCAAAACATAATTGAATTAATGATATTTTAGTACTAAAGTACGCCGATAATGGAAAAAAAAGATTTTTATAAGCGATATTCTAGAAGAGACCACCTAGTGAAATGGTAGAATTTAATCTCACCGGTAATGATCTGTTGACCAAAGTCAAAATACATATACACTTAATGTAAACGTCGCATGTATTAAGACCAACGCTTTGACGACATGAAGGGCCACTGCAGCGGGCACAGAAACAATACTGCTCTGGGACTGAGTAGTACATCTTTTGTGGTCATATCGAACAGAATTATCGTACTGTCAGTTAAACTAAGCCAATTAAAATACGAGATAGCTGGACAGTGACTTGGAAGTCCCTTATTCTGAATACGAAAATACTGTCTTAACCATTATGTCACTTCGCTTTGTCCTTTCCACCGAGCGAGGTGGCGCAGTGGTTAGACACTGGACTCGCATTCGGGAGGACGACGGTTCAATCCCGCGTCCGGCCATCCTGATTTAGGTTTTCCGTGATTTCCCTAAATCGCTCCAGGCAAATGCCGGGATGGTTCCTTTGAAAGGGCACGGCCGACTTCCTTCCCCATCCTTCCCTAATCCGATGAGACCGATGACCTCGCTGTCTGGTCTCTTTCCCCAAAACCAACCAACCAACCTTTCCAGGAATATGATTAACAGTTCCCTTTCTTGGACTTAATATCGGACCGGAACGACGTATTGGCTATTTAAACTACGGTAAAGATCGGCAATGCATTATTTTTGGACAAATGAAGTATAATATCCACTGATGTACTTAAAAGCTTTAGTTTATAATGGAATTGAAGAGAATATAATAGGTGAACTAAATACGCAATTTTCCCGCTATGTAAGTTTTGTGCCTACTGCTTCAGTCCGTGACATGCAATGAGCACAATAGGATATGAATCTGTACGCCACAAAAAATTTACATTTACCTAAATGTCAACTTAATTGCAGTATTTGTAACAATTATTTGCTTCTCCAGCTACTATTGTTAAATAAATGCTCGCTCCTACCATGAAACTCCAAATATGTGTTTACAAACTGCCTTGTGACTTATTTTTACCTCTGATGCAGTAATGATCCTGTTTTCGTTTCCTAATCACAACTGACAGCTGAATCACATTTCATCATTCATTCTTTATAGGCTGCATCTACTCCACAGGTTTAAAATTATCTAAACTTATCCCTCAGTTTATCTCTTATATTTCACCAGTCTGTCTGTCTGCCTCGTCTCAGTTTGTATCTCTTACCGTTAGAACAATTTATTACTGTGTACTTTAGCTGGCCACATGAGTTTTGACTTCTGTCTGACTTTAAAAAGCTTTGTGTGCTAACTAAAGTTCTTCGTTAAAACATCATTTGTGTCTCTATATGTCAAAATAGTTTATTTCTTATGAGAGCATACTTTCATTAACTTTCATTTCAGTACAAGTATTAGATTTTCATTTCTGATGGTAGGTGAGAGCTTCATTATGTTTTTAGAAAAACGTTGGGAGTGTTTTTCTTTTAAATGGCAATGATAAAAAATAAATAATTGACATAACTGCTTCACATAAATGAGACTGATTTAATTAACATCGTTAAAATACCAGCTGTACAAAGTACACTTTTATGACATAACAAAGCTTTCTTTAAGAAATTGTACCCCTAAGTTAACATCGTAATGACTCGTAACTTGTGATGAGGGACATTCCTATAGCTACCACATTGGATGTAATATTTATTTTATTTTATCAGAAGGTCACAGAATTGATTGTCCATAGTGAATCAGTGACCAGATGCGAAGAGTAGACTGCCAAACATATTTTTACGAAATTTGTATCATGTGAGAACCAGAATAGATACGGTAACAAAGTTCTGCAATAGTGTTCGACTTTTTAGGGACATTTTTAACGGTAATGCTTCATGCTGTAGTATAAACTGCTTGTATTTATACTGAAACAAAGTTCGTTTGGTGTTGGCTTAGGGAAGATACAAACGCTCTTTACAGGTTATATTTACATTAACGATCAAGGAAGCTGCGACTTGATACTTAAAATGGCATGAATAGGAGTACTGTAATAATTACTACAATTACTACAAAATCATCTAGGTGCTCTCACAGGATTCATAGTAAAAGCTATTGAGTGCAAAACAGGACGATGAAAATGCTGTTAAGTTTCTTCTTTTACTATTTCTCCTCTCAAAATGTTGTTTCAGATTTGCAGTTTCACGTATTTCTTCCACGATTTTAGGCCTGAAATTAACACAAATGGATTTTCTCTTATTACTGACCATATGCTGTATTTTTATCTTTCACTGCCCTTAAGTATTTATGTCAGTAACAAATTTTCTGTGACTGTTGGCCTCCTCATTAACAATTAACTTCTTATCTATCACATTGGGGCCTGCACCCACTACAACTGATTATAGCCCTGGATTCAGATGGAGTGGGGTTTGTGCTGCGGGTTGCACAGGCATGGATTTTTTATGCAATCATTTATTTAGAACATAAGTATTTTACACAAGGAAATTACATCAAAAATTAATAAAAATCAATATAATCATACTCACAGTTAATTATTTTGCAAAAACGGATGTAATATAATGATTCAATAAATAAACGCTTCCTAAGAACTGCGATAAATATATTTTCAAAAAAAAAATTATTTATTGTTGGCTTCTAACATACATATATTTCAGGCACCACAATTTAAAAGATTGACAAACAGAGCAAGGCAACATTTTTCCTTCATCAAACATACGTTTTAGGGCATACATTCGTAAATTTTCTTCACACTGGTCTTGTTTTACCTACTCATGTAGACTACTACGTACAGTTAACAGAAAAACACTCGTTTGTATTAAAATATTAAATTTAGTTCGTGAATTAAGTTTAATGGGTACCACTCGTTTTAGATCCTGATGTCTTCTTGTAACATAAACTGGGCTATGACATCATATGCACTCTTGGTTGCATCTCCAATAACTGGTATTGTGTGAACTGGCAACTTGTCACTGCTCTACAAATTTTAGTTGTAATAGTCGATGTTTCCCTACAGATGATGCCTACTCCTGTTAACAATATGTTACTAGTCGAAGGTATCAAAACATATAATATACTATTGTTAGGTTCTTTCAATTAAAAAAGTAGGTACAGGAAATTACATGTATCGTTGGTTACATGTGTCAGAGGATTACCTTTCTTTAGGGTGGGGAGGGAAGAAGGGAAACGAGTTTTAGGAGAGTCTAGGGTTGAAAGAAAATTGAAGTTGAGAAAATAGCAAAAAAACAAGCAAATTTCACAATGCAAACAGAATTTGGCAGGAAACTTTGTCCAACTAGTTGTATTTGAATCAATGTACCCTAATTACACCAGAACATCCGCGGAATCAGAAGTAAAAATGGTGAATTACTCATCTGTGTGCATGAAATAGATCCATCTAATATAGTTGTCATAATATGCAAGGCTGAACATCATGTGTTAAGTGATACACTTACATTAACCTTTCCAGGATTTAAACTAGCTTATTACTTCTGATGATAAGACTTCAATAAAGTGGAAGTTGCCACATTAATTACGAACTTCTTTAAATTCAAGAGCATTCACATTAACAAATCCCACTTTGAGAAGAATTATAAGAACGTCCAAGAGAAGCAAAATTCCCTAGAGTTGGTTCAAATGGCTCTGAGCTCTATGGGACTTAACATCTCTGGTCATCAGTCCCCTATAACTTAGAACTACTTAAACCTAACTAACCTAATGGCATCACACACATCCATGCCCGAGGCAGGATTCGATCCTGCGACCATAGCGGTGGCACGGTTCCAGACTGGAGTGCCTAGAACCGCTTGGCCACCTACGGCCGGCAAAATTCCCTAGAGTATCATTCATAATAAGTACAGATATATTCCGAGCAATTGTATGAAATTGTAACTTCACGAATCGCCTTGAAGCTTTATTGGCTAATTTAACAGGGTAAAAGAAACAAAACGTTGTTGATCATGTATAACATACATTTTCATAAAAACAATCTCCAGCAAATGTCATTAAATAGAATCCCTATAAAAAGACTTTCCATCTACAATAGTTGGTGTTCTAAGACAGCCACTGACAATATTTTTATAAACAACACCAAAAAAGCAGAATTATTTCACAAAAAAATAATCAACAGACGATGACACGCAACGTCTAGTTCTAGGTGTAAATACCAACCAGGTTAAAAAGCCCACTAAATCTGAGTACAGCATAGTTAATCTGCTAAAAATTGAGCATTTCAGGATACTGCAGAGATGTTTACAGCGCTCGTGATATGAATGAAAAGTGCAACACATTCATTGATATAATGATTTCATTGTCTGAAAATTGTTTTGCTCCAGCAGTTACATTAAACAGAAGTCTTCCCTGCAATCCTAGATTACTCAAGAAATAATGGTATCTTAAAGCACAAAAAGGAAACTATATCTGTCAGCCAAGATGATCTTCAAAGTCGATTACACAGCTCAATTAAAAGAATACTGCAGAATACTATGGATAGCAATGCAGATATCTCTAAGAAGAAGACAGCAACATAAAATAACAAAATAAAAACGACGTTGGACACAATGAAAGAAGAGAAAGATAGAACCAGAAATGAATAGCAACAGACAGCTGCAAGAATAGTTGATACATTGGTTAGATATCGTTGTAATGCGGTAAATCTCTACAATAAGTATATATTTTACTGACAGCATGAAATTGTCAGTGTCAATAAATAACGTTGTGAAACATCTGAGAATATCCTTAACAAATAGCTTTAGTTACATAAGTGTGACACTCAGTTCACCAAATCAAATAACATTGATCATAAAATCTTTAAAATCAAAGTAATGTAGTGGTTATGTTAAAATTCAACAAATGTTTATTGTGTAGTGCACTTGTGAGTTTAGTAAAATCTTAAGTTATTTATGGAGCAAGTATTTTACCACAAGACATTCCTGACAGAGTAAAATATGATTAGCATTTGCTCGAGAAAGATGGTAAAAAAAGCCAAAGAGTTACATACAAGTTTCACTTTTGCCAGCATTCTCAGAACATTATAGAGTAGATAATGTACAGGCTGATTATTAACCTTCTGATCGCAACACCCTGTCCAAGAGACTCTTGCGAATTGTGAGAGATTCCGATTTTGAGAAGATTACTAACACAGTTAATGTGAATGTACTTATTAGATAATAAATTTGTAGCTGTAGGGATTTTCTGTGATTTGTCAAAGGTAACTGACTGCATGAATCACAGCACACTTTAAAAAAAATTACAATGCTGTCATTTCAGTGGCGGTGTTGCAAAATGATTCAGGTAATATCTCGCAGGCAGGAAATAAAAGATGTTAGGTAGATACATCAATGAATTAAGGTATCTGTGTTCGTCAGATTGGGATGCAGTTAAGCATTGTTCACTGTAAATTCGAGGGCAGAGAAGAGATGGGATAAACAGAAATGTAACTCCCAAAAAATTTCTGTGCTATAGTGTCGGACGACAATGGGAATATCGTACAAAGATTTGTTTCTGCACGTTGGTAGTGAACCAATCTTAGAGGAACACCGTAAATTTCAATAATTGGTGAAGAGTCAGTTGTTGTTTTGTTTACTCTATGACAAACGTCAGACGTGGTGCTGAATTTCTTTATTTCGAACGTTATCTGTAAATACCAATCTAAATTTTATTGTTTTAATTTAAGTACATGGAAAACAAATTTCCAGTTCGCTTGACTGACCAAAGGTTAAGTTGCTAAAAATACTTTAATCTGCGTTTTGATTTGCCTAATTATTGAAAATGTAGGGCTATATTTTCGGAACTTGTTCGGTGAAGAAAAACAGTAATCGTCAGTGTTTCTTCAAAAGAAGACCTTTTTGGGGGAAAAGATAAACCTCATGACACTATTCTGAACCCAGGTGATTATACTGTGATTAAATTGTATGGAAAAAAGTAAGCAGTAATTCATAATATATGCAAGGAAAATTTTTTGCTTTGTGAAGATGATGATGGCGTTTTTTTAAAAAAAATCAAGACCGATTAATTATGTTTATTTCAATAGCTCAGAAATCCTGTTTTGGACAGTAAAATGTTGTTCAAAACCTCACCATTACCTCTGGCGCATGTACGACCTGTAGACTCAAACACATGTTCGTTTTTACAGATGTCAGTAACCTAATGTATTACAAATCAAATTAAGTTCATCAGTTTAATGCTACAATAACGTAATAGATATGTACCACTATTTATTTGGAGAAAAGAATAAAAAACTAAATTAATGCAACATGTTTATTTTTGTACTGAATAAAAGGTTTTTTTTAAACAGATAAACTTCGTTTCTTACTCTTCTAAAACTCAAAACTATTTTGATATGTGTGTATTCACCCAAAGGAGGAACAAATACAAACAATAAATCTTTAACACACCTCTTTCTCTGGAGTGAAAAGAAATAACAAATTTAAATTTTTTTAAATTAATAAAATCATGACTTAGGTGCCTAAACTAATTATAAGTTTGAAGTTTGGCTCACTACCCTTAATCTAACTCAATTTTTTTTCATTTTTCTTTTTAAGATTGTGACCTTTCGCTTTTAATTTTTAAAACTGTATTATTCACCACACAAATGGTAATACAAGATGTCACCTTCTGGCAATTGTTTTTTCTTGTAGACGTTAATGACCTATCATTATTTACATTGCCAGGTATAGTGATCTTTAGTGTGCAGCAAATAAAAGTATTATAATAAATACCAAGTTCAGCAGGTTTTAGAAAGCTGCTAATGACATTTCCCTGGACATTAATGCTGTGTCACTTCAACCAACCAAAGATACAACGCTTGTCACTTTAGTCGTAACAGTTATCCACTAATCAAAAACATACATTCACTAACATGCCAGCAGTCACAAAAAGTTTAGCTATAAATAAAGTTTAGTTTAAGAGCAGCCCGAAAAACTTTCTTGTGGATAATTTCTTCCACTTTGTTGACTAAATACTAAAAATAACAAACTGATGTACTATGTATATTGGCATTATTATTATTATTATTATTGTTATTATAGTATTTTTAGTAATATCACATAATGCAAGTAAAATTAATTTTATGTATTCCAGACCAAAGAGCATCTCCTCAAACCAGATCCATTGAATGAGAGTTCACATACTCTTCAAAGGTACGCTACTTTCGTATTAACAACAATGCAAATGAGCGCTCATCAAAACTAGATATAAGTGATAGGCACTGCGGAAAGAACAGATATCTCATAATTAGTAAAATCAATTTTTTTACAGTAGCAGTTATACCTCATATTTTTAGAAGATTATTACTAATTTTACTGTGGGTTACCTAAAAAACCCGCAATCACATTGCCTTGGGAGGAGCTTGTTTAGCACGCTTTTCTGTCACTAGTCTTGTATAGCATAACTACGTACCAGTCTGGTGCCAACTGTATTGTCGACCTGGCTTGTTCTGTTCACTGAAATGAATGTTTTTTCTAGCACTATTTTGTTCTTGTTTGGTTTTTTATGATGGCAAATTTATGTGAACAATGTGCAGATGTGAAATTTTGTTTTCTACTCAGTACAAATGCTGTTAAAACTGTTTTAATGTTGAAAACAGCTTACCAAGATGATGCTGTGGGCAAAACTCAAATTCGTGAATGGTTTGCTCTATTTAAAACTGACGACATTCCGATTGATGGAAAACCTTTTTCTGGACGTCCATCAACTGCCTGAATTGATGAAAATGTTGAAAAAATTCGAGTGTTTGTGCTCACAGACCATGGACAGACAATTGATCAACCGTCAGAGATTAGAGGGCTATCCTAGAGCTCGGGTCAGCAAATTTTAACTGAAGATTCTGGAATAAAAAGAGTTTCTGCCAAGTTTGTTCCTCGGGTTCTCTCTGAATATCAAAGGGAACGTCGAGTGGAAACAAATCGTGTTTTGAAACAACAAATTGAAATTGATCCAGATTTTCTGTCAAAGGTCATCATTGCCGATGAGTCATGGTGGTACGGTTCTGATCCAGAAACAAAGGAACAGTCAAACCAATGGAAGACGTCATTATCATCCTGCTAAAAAAAATTTCGTCGAGTCAGGTCAAAACAATACTCATTTGTTTTATTGAAGACAAAGGCATAGTTCATTCAGTGGTTGTTCTCCCAGGTCAAACAGCCGATCAAATCTTTCATTTGGAAGCTTTAAGAAGACTGTGCAACAGTGTTCATCAAAAAAGACCCGATTTGGGCAGACATGAGGCTGGATCTTCCACCACAACAATGCAACTGCATACACAACCATCTCCGTTAGACAGTTTTTGGCTACAAGTGGCATGGTTCCGCTCCACGCACCTTACTGGCTTAAACTGGCTCTGTGCGAGTTTTTCTTATTTCCATGAATGAAAAGGTGCAGTTTGACAACTTTGGAGACGTCAAAAAAAAAAAAAAAGCGAGAGGACCTGTCAGCCATTTCTAAAGATGACTTCAAAAAATATTTTGGACAGTCAAAGCAACAGTGGGACTAATGTTTCAGCTGTAATGGAGAAACGGAAATGGTTGTTTCATAAAAAATTTGAAAATATGTATAGCATTTAAAAAATAATTGCAGTTTTTTCGTTACCTCTTCGTCTTATGAACTACTGCTGCAATACAACGTTATTTGTATTTTGTTTGCAGAGGAAATAGGCGGTTTATATGGGCAAGCAGTTGAGATGTAATTAAAAACTACAATATATACTACTCCATAATATTTTTTCCGACTAATTTAGAGAGTAAATGTAGTCTAGAGTGACAAAATTATGAGTTTCTTGGGAGTTGCGAAATTATTTATGAAATTTAATGAAGTTGCAAGAAATAATATCTTCCTTACCTTTTATATTGCTATTCTTTGTGTTCAGTCTGGATAATTCTTTAAGCTTGATTTTCCACACGATATTCTTAGTACAATGCCATGTTGAAAGAGATTTCGAGATTAATTGATAATTTGAGAAACCAGTTTTGGATTATCTGGTTGTTTCTTCCCCCCCCCTTTTTTTTGACTCCCCTGACTACCATATGGCAATGATAATTTTGTGCCACTGAATCTCTCTTAATGATATAATTAACTTCAAAATAGTGGTACCTTACATATTTACTTTGAACCAAATCTGTTGGTCGTTACATATTGTATTCAGAACATTGGAGCGTACAGGAACATGTAACCAGACTAATTCCTTTGAAGCTTTAATCACATTTAAACAGTGTGTGCAGTTGTTCCTATTTTCGTACTGTCTGTAACACTAATATTATCAATAAAGCAAAAATAATCAACCCCACCTCCATACGATTTGTTACCATATTTTCACATGACATCTACACCTGATACACTATTTTGTGTTGCACGGTTATTAGTTAGCCAGTAACAGTTCAACTTCCTAATCGGTTATAACTGGTTCCTTATCTCAAGATCACTGATAAGACATTTGAGGTATAATGTTACACCTGTCAGTTGCATGAGATGTATTCAGGGTCAATCCCCCCTCTGTGGTCTGCTCATGTAACTAAGGCTATCAGGTCAGGATTAAAGCCAGTACGTCACCCATGTATGAGCCACTGGTTCAGTAGTCAAGGGTAGCATGTAATGTCAACCCCCCCCCCACCATGCATCTTCGGTAATAACATGACTTAAAATTGGTAAAATGAAGATCACCCTCATCCGCCCTCCTTTCCCTCTCAACCAATGGGAACATGCAGGACATCCCTTCCCTACACTCTTCCTTTTCTCTCTAATAAAGGATGTACATAAAGTTCGGGAAAACTTTCAATTATTTTTTGCACAAGAACTAAACGTTCTACAGATGTCATACATATTCCTTGACTTCATGTACACTGTGTACAGTTGCATGAGCCTACTCTTGCACTCTCTAGTGAATGGATCAGGTTTTTGTAAATAAAAATGCTTGTGATTTTCTGTCCTCATTTTTGCTGATTTTGTTAAAATTTTCTATATATTTTTATTTACAAAAGATTTGCAAAGCTCTACTATTTTACTACATGTGGGAAATAAGTTAGTATAGAGACGAGATACAGCAAAATGTTTTAGAAGAAAGTTGCAGGCAGCAAAGAGAGTCATGCATTGCTACTAATGGTGATTACTTTGAATGTGATTTTCAAGGTGATGTGGAGGTTTAAGTGATTTTTTAAAATAAGACTCCTAATATTTGTTTCAATATTTATAAAATAGCGGCAAATTTTACTCGCAAAAACATACATTATTCAAAGTCATGGCAAGTGTCAATCAAGGTCAAATAACGTTTTAGTTAGAGTAGGCATTAGCTCAGACGAGAGTAGGGATACAGTAAAACACACTGTGGCCTGCATAGAGGGTCATGAATCATTACCAACAACCATGATTTTAAAGGTAATTGTTTAAGGTCATTCGAAAGGTGACTTTTGTTTCATGGACACTCATGTTCGTGACATATGATTTAGAAAGAGCAAACACAGATTTGAACTTTAAGGTTTAACTAATGTGTTCATTGGCAAAAATATATTTGTCAAGCATATAAATGTTATTGTGGCATTTGAAAGACAGAACATATCCACAGTATGCCCTTCCAATTTGTATCTAACATTACAGTTTGCTGTATCCCTTATCTATTCTTAATCCTTACCACAACTAAAAACGTATTTCCTTATTTGACCCTCATTGAGCTACGCATGACATTGAATATTGTATCGTTTTATATGTGAAACTTGCCATTCTTTGCAAATCTTGAATCAAATATTAGGGTTGCCACTTTAATAAAATCACTTTAACCTCCAATTCTCCTACAAAATTGCATTCAAGTTCATGTCCACTAGTAGCAGTGCATGACTCTCTTAGCCACCTATAAATTGTATCTAAAACATTTTGCTGTATCTCACCTTCACCCTGAGTTATTCCCCATTATAAATTAAGATTGTCCACCCATATATATATATATATATATATATATATATATATATATATATATATATATATAGGACCATCGAAAAGTAAACCAGAGGGAATCCCAGAGTGCACCAGAGAGCTTACCAGAGTCAACCAGGGATCATCCCAGAGTTCACCAGAGAGCATTCCAGAGTGACCAAGAGAGCATCCCAGAGTGCCTCAGTGAGCTAAAACACTAAGAAGAATCGATTGTCGGCTTTTGGCAAGATCAATGTGTAGTACTTTATATTCATGCATGGCTGTGTCGATTAACACGCAGCAGCTACGTAAGGCGGCTGACCTTGAACGAGGTTCGCCTGGCTGCCGCTAGGGCTCGGAGGACCGCGCTATAGTTCTAAGTGCTGTCCGCTGGAAAAGCCTACATCCAGCCGCCATTGCTGTTTCGTGGCGCGCTACTTCCTGCCGCACCCATTCTAATCAGGCAGCTGAGCCATGTTCTGACGACTTGCAGTTGTCTTATATTACGAAGCAGCAGCATTTAATTTAAGTCGAGGCAACTGCATGTTCTACACAGCCATGCAGCGTTCTTATTGATTATTAATGATTAAAATCATATGTTTATGTGTTTCTGCAGGAGTTCCGACTCCTGGGGAGGTGAGTGGGTAATTGTTTAATATAAAGTACTACACATTGATCTTGCCAAAAGCCGAGAATCAATTCTTCTTAGTGTTTTAGCTCACTGGGGCACTCTGGGATGCTCTCTTGGTATATATATATATATACGAGATGGAATATTAAATTGAGAAGTGTGCAAGCTCTTTACACAAACAGATAATCTTTTGTAGAATGTCAGGAACAAATTGAGCTTACATCTCAGCAAACTATTACAATTACTCAAACAAGAGGGCTTTCCCTCAGAGTGCTCAGCATTTCAGTTTCATTGTCTGTATCAATCACATTATGCAACATGTTGATAAATTGTAAAGTCAATTACGTAAACAAGCAGCTGACCCACTAACTAGAGGTTGGTCGTTGCAAACGAACGAATCCAAAGGAACGCTTCACTAAGATGAATGGAACGAATTGTAAGGAACAGCATTCACCATTCCTTACTGTAGCTGTTGGTCTCGTTCCAGGAACAATCGTTCGTCATTCACTTTGGTCGTGGTCGGTATTGTTCCTGGAATGGTTGTTTACCGTTCACTTCGACTGGTCTTGTTCCCACCTTGGTCCCATTCATATAGTCTTGTTCCTTGTTATAGTTCTCCATTCACCATTCTCACTTTGGTCTCCTTCGGCCAGCATGTTCTTTTTTGGATAGTCGCTCTTTCCTCATTCCTCATATGTATATGGGTGGACAATCTTAATTTATAATGGGGAATAATATATATATATACTATAATGTACAGAGATACTATGTATTTATTTACACTAGTAAGGACGAACATTTATACTTCATTATTCTCATAAATTTCTGATTTTCTACACACAAAAATTATTTTTTTCTTCTTAGGCTTTACTGTTTTCACTCTTTTTTATACTTATCTGCATTTGATTCCTACTCTATAATTGGTTTCTTATGCAATTCAATTTTCTTTTGTGTATATAGGTACTATTCTATTACACAATATTTACAGTTATTTACAGTGTTTGGGAAATTGGGACTAGCAACAGCAGGTAAAGAAACCCACAAAGACACTTCACATGTACACAATATACATACACAGTGTGTAATGAACTTGTACACGTTCATAGTGCACAATTGTATATACAATTACAATAATCAGCTCAGGCATGCATACATATACACACACCTATGACAAACAGTACATACAACTATTCCACAAACACAGTCACACACATCCACTATTAACAAATAAATATCCATCCACACAGATACTTGAATAAGTAGTGTAAGTAGGAAAGGGTCCTGATCCCATCCTCACAGTTGAGCCAATTGTCATCATAAGCAACAAGGCAGACTTTCAGTTGTGTAGCGGTATGTATCTCATTATCTTATGACTCAAGGACTACTTGGCACACCATAGGTGGAAGTTGAGATGGAGGACCTCCAACGCCAAAGAGTAGAGTTTTCCTGTACTTTCCTCCCTGTAATCTTGGCGTGACCGTGGGTAGCATTTGTATCTGTACTGTAAGCATGCGTTTTGGATTGGAGCCATGCAAACCCTACAACCTACTAAACACTTGTCTCTTGTCAGGCTGACAAACCTCTTATTTTGAGGTTTTATTCCATAAGAATTATTGGCCGCATATCCAGAAGTGTCACATCCATCTGATGGTATCTAATTACTTTATATAGCTCGCACCCTTTCATCCAGTAGATGAAACTGTTTTTGTTCATATAAAGTATCTTGGGTTCAGTGGAGTGTGGTTTTGCAAACTCGTTGTGTAATCAGTGTATGTGGAGGTGGCAGATGTCCAGAACACACATACCGTCATTCAAAGGCTTCATGAACTGCACCGAAATATTAGTCATCTCCACGTCGACTAGTACCTGATAGAAGGTAGTGACTCACTTAAAAATTTTCCTGGCGACTTAATGCCTTAATATGAATTTCAAGATGGTTTATTACATTTTCAATGGTTTTGTGGAAATGGAATTCATAGTCACACATCATAACAGAACTCTTTTACTACTTACATCTATATACTTCTTCAACCAGCGGGACTGATTCAAGAGGATGCCATCTAGATGATCCTGTGGTGCAGAATGTATCTCAGTTCATTCCCCACCATCGCTTAGGGATGAAACCAGTGCCCCAAAGTAGGTGTTCAGGACACATAAGCAACTTGCTGTGTTCTTGATGCAGATCACTAAGATATGTAGGGTCTGCCTTCACGGCGCACTCTTCAACTGAATCTCCAGCCACATGTTGGAACTCATTCAGTGTTGATCTTCTCCTTGAATTCCAACTGGAGTCTCTCCTTCAGATCTAAGTATTTGTAAGGAAAGTCTCCCTTCTTATTCACAAGTTGAAACTTTGCGTTATCAAGATATGCAGCTCTGGTGAAAGACATATCCACCTGACACATTTATCAGCAAATCTATGAAGAGGTGCGTGCATGGAACATAACAAATCTACGAAATGGAGCACTATTCTTGGTGTGACTTTGCTTCAAAACTTAAATGTACTTCAGTACATAGATGTAACACTAACATACCTTCTTCCAAAACGGTATCACTCAAGTACTCAACTAGAAAGTGAGCATCATGCACACTCAAATTATGGAAGAAAATGGTTGTGGGTCATGGTAGTTGGAATTTCAAATTGTATACATTGTGATCTGCACTGCAGAACTTCCCCACTTGACAGCAGTCGGCTATAAATGGAGTTCCCGCATTTGTATCCTATAGCAGCCCACAATTAAGACAGTCAACTGCCTACTCGTATAAGGCCTTATTCCGCTATTAGTTGGTCATGATAATGGTTTCGCCAAATATGGCAACGACACATGGTGCAAATTTTTCTAGCTCAGAGAGTAGCTGTCTTGAAGGGTTATCCCTGACATGTGATTCAAATTGACTGAAGTTAGTGTCATACAATTTAACCCTTGGATGCGTGAGAGTTTGGACTGACCTTAATACATGATAGGGGCCTCAGAAACCATCATTGAGATTTCTATAAATAGGCCTATTGTTATTTTTCAGCCTTGGTAGGCTTTTTTTCTTTTTTTTTTAACTTACCGTTTTGATCCAGTGAATGCCGTCTTATCATATCTGTAGTTAGTTTAAATTAATAAAATATTAAAGAAATGGTTTGGAAATTAATATCGATGAAAATGTTTCAATGTAATCTTCACTAATTTTATTATTTTGCGTATAATAACTTATAATAATATTTATATAAACTAGGAATTGCTCACTTCTGAGGTAAAATGCAAATCAATATGCATGAAGACTCCAAACACAAGACAGAAATAAAGAAAATGGCTAAGATACACATTACAAATTCGCAACAAAAATTAAGCTGCACAGCACTTTGCTCGAAGATTAGACTACCTGTCACAAAGCTCTACACATTACTGGAAACAATCTTCACAAACAAGCACGCTATTGTCATCACAAACATTATTAGAACATTTTGAACAACACTGAGCAGTCTTTCTTTTCAGTTCATGTGGACACAAAAAGCGTCTCTTCCGGGCACTTTTCCTTGTTGGATGATACCCGTTTCTTGGTTCCTTTGACGAAACATCTAGCAAATTGTTGTAGGACATTTCGTTACAAATTTGGAGTTTTGGCCTTGTACTCAATATTCGGAGAAATAAGTTTTAGGGCCAAGTCCTTCAAGAAAACGCTCCTTTTGTGTGATTTTTCATAGTGATACTCTGGATGTTGATTTGCGAATAAACAGAAAACATTGATAGGGGCAACATACAGTACATTAGCCCATAAAACAAACGCCAATTACATTGTCTGTCTTTTGGAACTGTAAGTACGTACTTTTGGT
This sequence comes from Schistocerca nitens, assembly GCF_023898315.1. NCBI lineage: Eukaryota > Metazoa > Arthropoda > Insecta > Orthoptera > Acrididae > Schistocerca > Schistocerca nitens. The sequence goes on from NC_064617.1 coordinate 404,725,647, forward strand.
CAAGAGAATCCACACATAAGTTTTTTTTTTGTTATAAGATAAAATCATTTCTGGTTTCTTCTTCTTCTTGTGAGTCTCTCCAACTGCGACGCCGTAATGCATGGAACTTAGCAACAGCACACTTATTCTTCTCTGGCACATAGCTCGCTACAGTCAAATCATCTCTGAATCCAAATGTGGAAGAGAGAACCACTCATGTCTTACATAGTTTCTTTTCAGGTGGAATTTGTGGTTTACGGAGGAGAGTACAGATCACTATAATTTTGTCCTTCAATAAATCGCGAAATGTTGGTAAAGTAGTTGCCCTTCGTTATATTGGTAGAGCTTCCTCTAAGCTTCTTTGGCAGCGTCTTTACTGCATGAACTGCAACATTAGCTTAACGAGGGATCTGTTTCTTTTTCTTTTTTGAGAACGCTAGACCTTCCACAGCGTATGATGTCAAAGAATCGTGTAGCTTGAGTATCTTTATTCATTATTTTCCTGGATTGTTTGGAATGAATTGTAGAACTTAGCAACTCCGTCAAAAGACAACACCTGCTTATCTGTTCTGGAGCACTCTCCAAGACGATATCTTTGTCTGCAGTTGTTTATGGATGGTTGTCACACAATGCAGAAAACTACGTACTATATTATCATCTTGGCTCCTAGTTTGTCGGGCACGTCTATCGTCGAAACTTAATGGCTCTCCTAACTTCTTCAGATCTGTTTGTGGAAAAGAGTTGTCTTATAAACAGGTTTACCAGTAGAGCAATGAAAAAATTCTCTTGTAGGAGCATCCGAGCTTCTGTAACTGCAAGCTAAAAGAATGCCAAAAAAAACATTGATCTCCTCGTTTGTGGCATTACGCCGTATTTGACCATTTATAGCTGCTGAGCTTCGTCCTTCCAGTTTTGTGCAATGAATTATTTCATCCACAATATTATTTGTGATGAAGTAACTCCGAGCATCTTTTGGCGTTCGTGTATTTATTTCGTTAATAGAACCTAGAGAAAATTTCATTATATTATGAGTAAGCGTTCTGCTAGAAGGAAGTGGTGTTTTGCTTCACTGAGTTCCGCCATGTCCGATAAATAAGTTTGCAGCATAGGCAGGACTTGCTGTATTATTTGAATTTCCAGGCTGTGTTGTGCTTGACATTCTGTTTTTATTTGCAGGTTGTGGTGTACTTGCCACATTATTTGTATCTGCAGGCTGCTTTGTATAGCAGGTCAGGCTATTCTAAGTAAGCCTGCCTCACCTACGTCCCAAGATTTATCATTAATTTCTTCTGATTCTTAGTTGTCTGACCTAGATATTCATGTGGGATCAGTTTCATATTTTGAAGCAATAACAGATCCACATCGTTTAACAATTCAGAAATAACTCTTGAAGCGTTTGGATTATCTACATTTGTAGTATAAGTAGGCTGTCTTTGTGTCTTTTTCGAGAAGTATTAGATGATTCAGTACTGTAAGAAAGGAACGTTTCATGCTTAGAAAGAAAGTCTGAATAGCTACTTTTTCACAGAAAGAGAGGAGAAAGAAAGACAAAGAAGAACAAATGTAATTACTTAAGTCAGTTGTGAGAGCAACAGTTTTCACTCCTGAAGTCAACCTCAGCTATTAGCGGGAAGTCAATTATTGTGTTTGGAGCGGTGCCATGACAGGGAAGCATGAACAGCTGACGAATGATGTCCAAATAAGTTCAGCGACGAGTCGTTGTTTCCCGGTACGCTGGGGGATCATCGTCGTCTGGTTTGTTACCGACCTGTGGAATGCTCCAAAGTTATGGAGTGGCTGAGAAGTCGTGGCTGGTAGTGACTGAGGAAACTCTGAATGTGCAACGGTACCTCATGTACGTCCCGCATCCTCATGAGTTGTATCTCAAGACAAGCAGCATTGGTATATTTTTGAACTGGGCAACAGTCGCCCACAGATTACTCCTAGGGCCAGCATGATCCATAAATCTCTCCGGTAGAACATGTTGGGAGTGGCTTACATGACAAATCCCTGCCATTGCCAGTATCCAGGATATCAAAGATCAGTTACAATAGTTGATGGCCATCACGTCTCAGGAGAGTATACAACCTTTGCCTGGCACCCTTCCCTAGTGCATCAAGCATAGAAGGGGAGCATACCGACAAGTGGGCCTGTACTGCTAAGTTCTTTGTAAATGTGACTCGATGCTGTAATCACTGAAATATCTCATATCTGATCAACCCATTACGTTTTATATTATGTCCTTCGCTACCTCTGGGTGCTTCACTTCTTAGTCAGGCCGTGTATTTCTTCTCTATTCCCCTGCATTTTGCGCCCTTTACAGCTTCCTCTACTACCATGGAAGGTTTTCCCAGATGTCTTGGCACATGTCCAATCATCCTGTACCTTGCCTTGGTGAGTGTTCCCCTAGAACTGAGAACTACATAAAGCTAGCTAACCTAAGGACATCACACACATTCATGCCCGAGGCAGGATTCGAACCTGCGACTGTAGCGGTCACGCGGTTCCAGACTGTAGCGCGTAGAACTGCAAGTATTTCCCATATGATCATTTCTTCGCTGATTTGGCACAGAACCTCTTCATTAATTATCAGTTCACCTTATATTGAACATATTTCTACACAAATTTTAAACTCTTTGATTGTCTTCTTTCGCGACTTTTAGACATTTCATGATTGACTACCCTACAATACTGTGCTAAAAACGAACTTTTGCTAGTTTTAGTCCTAGAAGACTTTCTTTAAATTTCACAGAGTTTTATAATCAGTAGAGTAACATCACATGCTCCCTGAATCTCTTGAATTTCATTCTGTTTGTTCCTCCGTTCTGCGTGCTTCCTGTTTTCTTGGTCAATCAGAGGTGACTTGTTATAATTCTGTGTCAGATTTCATAAACACTTCTATTTGTAAGAGAAAAGCCTTTACTTTGAGGTGTCTGTTACCAAATATTGTACTTACGTTCCTATAACATCGTCACATTTTCTTCGACAAGCACTGCATTATCACCACTCTTTGTTCCGATTTTCCTGCACGCAGAAACTCTCCATCCATTTCATTGCCGCTCCCTCGGAAAGCTACTCTGCCTTCTATATTGGAATTCCTGGCTTTCACCAACGACAATGTTTCTGTCTCTTTCGCCAGAGCAGAGGCCATTATTTAGGAAACGAGGGCGCGAAAGGGCACGAAAGGGCGCGTACGTCCGCCGCTCGGCCAGTTTCCCGACTGGAGTGGATTCTCTTATCGTGCTTAGGCGCATGGCGCTCCCTACCCGCGAGTCGGCGCTGCACGGCCTGCTGAGTGATGAAGCCACGTCCTCAGCCGCTGGTGGTGCTAAGAGCGTGTCCGTCATGCCGCTCGTGATAAGGGCAGTTGGAACGCCCTATCCTGACAATGTTAAATTTGGTGACTTGGCGTCCCTGTATTTCAGAAGCCACTGTAGCCATTGACATGAAACTCTTAGAGGACATTAAACTGTATGTTCTGAGTCTACTGAACTACAATAGTTGCACAGCCACTGCTTTCGAAAACGCAATTTTTTAATTACATGGTTAAAATTTTGTGTACTTTTTTGTACGTTATCCCAAATAATTTTAAATATAGGTAACATTATGTTCTTCTTTTAGTTCAGTAGACTCAGGATAAGTATGTTATTAGCCCCAGAAAATTTCAATACTCTGCTCGAAGTGCTTTCTGAGATTTAGTGGAAAATGCAACAGAAAATGTTAATTTTCAGGAACGGCGTCTGAAGTTTGAAACGCGTATGTATTCAGTACAGCGATGGCGAGGCATGACAGAATCTCTGACCAGAGAGTTATTTATCGTTGCTAGTCTGCGCTTGACCGCGCGAGAGTTCAGTTGCTTGTCGGGAGTCGGTAGTTGCAGTCGAGTTGCTAGTTGCACTCAGTCAGTGCTAGTAGCGCGCGCGAGACAGTCGGTGTCGTATGTGAGCAGTCGGCGAGCGTCGACATTGGTCTCTGGTCAAGATTCAGGACGAGGTATATTTTTAAATAAGGTAATGAAGCAGCATTGCGCATATCTGAGAATGTAATGTATCTTAATTGTAATTAATTTGTTCAAGAATCGCCCCAACCATAATTTTGTTTTCAAACCAATATTTTTAAGAAAACCATCATTTGAATTGAAAGAACATTTCCCATGCATTTCCTTAAAGAAAAGTTTCACTTAAATTCAAAGAATATTTACGATGCATTTGCTCCAAGCTATGGCGAAGAATAAGAGCAGAATTTAGACATGCAGTTTTACTGAGGTAAGAATTCGGGTTTAATTCCTAAGATCGACATTTCGGTCTATTTGCGTTTTCATTGTCACTGAGATTTCATTATCATTGAATTGACTTACATTTTTGTGGGGAGCTTACACTTGGCTCAGATTGCTATTTATCATTTAATTGTCATTGTCCATAAATATCTTTCATTTTTGCTGGGAGGTTACACTTACCTCTATGTCCATTAACATTTGAATAATACTATTTTAATATTTTTGTGGGGAGGTTACACTTGGCGACACCCGGTCCAGGATCGTATTTCGTTGAGAATCTTCTGAAAAGTAGACAGATTTTGCTCTTATTTGCTTAAATATAATTAGGATTTGGCGCAACGCTTTTACTGATTTTGTGACTTTCTTTCCTCAGATCATCGGCAATTCGATGCTCTGTTGTATTTGTGTTTGTTGCTTTTTGCATTGTGCTTATTTCATTTGTGAATAATTGTGACTATTATAAAAATGCCGCGAAAGACTGTGAACAGTGTATCGCGAGGTATTATGAATGAAATAACCGAATTAAATAACTTCACCGATAGTACCTGCGACACGCAATATAATGATGACAATCCACCGTTTACTGACAAGCATCGTAGTGATGAACAGACGAACTCAATTGTGTCGTCTGTTAACTTAACGACAATTGATGATGCGGGGCGCCCTATTGTAATGAGCGCTGCACAGCTTAACACACCCGGTTTGGAAAATTTAAGTAAAGTTTTGGCTTCGATCAAACGACGGCATTATTGTTACAAATTCTTGAACAGAACAAACACCAGAGTAAAAAACAAGACGAATTTAATAAAAAATTAGACAACCTTAATGAAGATAACAAACAATTCAAAGAAGATCTCAAACAACTTAGTGAACAGGTTAAACAACAGAACGAAAAACAAGACAACCTTAATGAAAAATTAGACAACAATTCCAGGCAGCTTGGTGAACAAATTAGAGCCGTTGCTGCGCAGTGTCATGACACTAAGGAACAGTTACGCGAGGAAATCGAGGCTTGTTCAAAAAAAAGTAGCGAAGAAATTAGATCTGTTGCTCAAGAATTAAGGGATATGCAAACTGTTACAACAGAAACACTTAGAACGGAAATTAGCGCAGTCGCTAAATAATGCTCTGAAAAGGCTACACAATTACGCGACGAGTTTAAAATAATGACAGCAGAACTTTCGCGCACAATGGATGAAAAGATTGACGCGAAATTCGACCAACAGAATACTCAGATTGACGAACGTTTTAATCACCACATACAAAACAGTGATACGCGTTTCCGAAAATTTATTCAGGATCAAAATAAAGTAAAGCGTCAAGTCATGGAAACAATCACTGCTCAGAGACAAGAAGACAAACGTAAATTGTTCGCGAAGGCAAAGACATACGTTGTTGTTGTTGTTGTGGTCTTCAGTCCTGAGACTGGTTTGATGCAGCTCTCCATGCTACTCTATCCTGTGCAAGCTTCTTCATCTCCCAGTACCTACTGCAACCTACATCCTTCTGAATCTGCTTAGTGTATTCATCTCTTGGTCTCCCTCTACGATTTTTACCCTCCACGCTGCCCTCCAATGCTAAATTTGTGATCCCTTGATACCTCAAAACATGTCCTACCAACCGATCCCTTCTTCTAGTCAAGTTGTGCCACAAACTTCTCTTCTCCCCAATCCTATTCAATACCTCCTCATTAGTTACGTGATCTACCCACCTTATCTTCAGCATTCTTCTGTAGCACCACATTTCGAAAGCTTCTATTCTCTTCTTGTCCAAACTGGTTATCGTCCATGTTTCACTTCCATACATGGCTACACTCCATACAAATACTTTCAGAAACGACTTCCTGACACTTAAATCTATACTCGATGTTAACAAATTTCTCTTCTTCAGAAACGATTTCCTTGCCATTGCCAGTCTACATTTTATATCCTCTCTACTTCGACCATCATCAGTTATTTTACTCCCTAAATAGCAAAACTCCTTTACTACTTTAAGTGTCTCATTTCCTAATCTAATCCCCTCAGCATCACCCGATTTAATTTGAATACACTTCAATATCCTCGTTTTGCTTTTGTTGATGTTCATCTTATATCCTCCTTTCAACACTGTCCATTCCGTTCAACTGCTCTTCCAAGTCCTTTGCTGTCTCTGACAGAATTACAATGTCATCGGCGAACCTCAAAGTTTTTACTTCTTCTCCATGAATTTTAATACCTACTCCGAATTTTTCTTTTGTTTCCTTTACTGCTTGCTCAATATACAGATTGAATAACATCGGGGAGAGGCTACAACCCTGTCTCACTCCTTTCACAACCACTGCTTCCCTTTCATGCCCCTCGACTCTTATAACTGCCATCTGGTTTCTGTACAAATTGTAAATAGCCTTTCGCTCCCTGTATTTTACCCCTGCCACCTTCAGAATTTGAAAGAGAGTATACCCGTTAACGTTGTCAAAAGCTTTCTCTAAGTCTACAAATGCTAGAAACGTAGGTTTGCCTTTTCTTAATCTTTCTTCTAAGATAAGTCGTAAGGTTAGTATTGCCTCACGTGTTCCAACATTTCTACGGAATCCAAACTGATCTTCCCCGAGGTCCGTTTCTACCAGTTTTTCCATTCGTGTGTAAAGAATTCGCGTTAGTATTTTGCAGCTGTGACTTATTAAACTGATAGTTCGGTAATTTTCACATCTGTCAACACCTGCTTTCTTTGGGATTGGAATTATTATATTCTTCTTGAAGTCTGTGGGTATTTCGCCTGTCTCATACATCTTGCTCACGAGATGGTAGAGTTTTGTCATGACTGGCTCTCCCAAGGCCATCAGTAGTTCTAATGGAATGTTGTCTACTCCCGGGGCCTTGTTTCGACTCAGGTCTTTCAGTGCTCTGTCAAACTCTTCACGCAGTATCTTATCTCCCATTTCATCTTCATCTACATCCTCTTCCATTTCCATAATATTGTCCTCAAGTACATCGCCCTTGTATAAACCCTCTATATACTTCTTCCACCTTTCTGCCTTCCCTTCTTTGCTTAGAACTGGGTTGCCATCTGAGCTCTTGATATTCATACAAGTGGTTCTCTTCTCTCCAAAGGTCTCTTTAATTTTCCTGTAGGCAGTATCTATCTTACCCCTAGTGACATAAGCCTCTACATTCTTACATTTGTCCTCTAGCCATCCCTGCTTAGCAATTTTGCACTTCCTGTCGATCTCATTTTTGAGACGTTTGTATTCCCTTTTGCCTGCTTCATTTACTGCATTTTTATATTTTCTCCTTTCATCAATTAAATTCAATATTACTTCTGTTACCCAAGGATTTCTATTAGCCCTCGTCTTTTTACCTACTTGATCCTGTGCTACCTTCACTACTTCATCCCTCAGAGTTACCCATTCTTCTTCTACTGTATTTCTTTCCCCCATTCCTGTCAATTGTTCCCTTATGCTCTCCCTGAAACTCTCTACAACCTCTGGTTCTTTCAGTTTATCCAGGTCCCATCTCCTTAAATTCCCACCTTTTTGCAGTTTCTTCAGTTTCAATCTGCAGTTCATAACCAATAGATTGTGGTCAGAATCCACATCTGCCCCTGGAAATGTCTTACAATTTAAAACCTGGTTCCTAAATCTCTGTCTTACCATTATATAATCTATCTGATACCTATTAGTATCTCCAGGGTTCTTCCAGGTACACAACCTTCTTTTATGATTCTTGAACCAAGTGTTAGCTATGATTAAGTTATGCTCTGTGCAAAATTCTACAAGGCGGCTTCCTCTTTCATTTCTTCCCCCCAATCCATATTCACCTACTATGTTTCCTTCTCTCCCTTTTCCTACTGACGAATTCCAGTCACACACGACTATTAAATTTTCGTCTCCCTTCACTACCTGAATAATTTCTTTTATCTCGTCATAAATTTCATCAATTTCTTCATCATCTCTAGAGCTAGTTGGCATATAAACTTGTACTACTGTAGTAGGCATTGGCTTTGTGTCTATCTTGGCCACAATAATGCGTTCACTATGCTGTTTGTAGTAGCTAACCCGCACTCCTATTTTTTTTATTCATTATTAAACCGACTCCTGCATTACCCCTATTTGATTTTGTATTTATAACCCTGTAATCACCTGACCAAAAGTCTTGTTCCTCCTGCCACCGAACTTCACTAATTCCCACTATATCTAACTTTAACCTATCCATTTCCCTTTTTAAATTTTCTAACCTACCTGCCCGATGAAGGGATCTGACATTCCACGCTCCGATACGTAGAATGCCAGTTTTCTTTCTCCTGATAACGACGTTCTCTTGAGTAGTCCCCGCCCGGAGATCCGAATGGGGGACTATTTTACCTCCGGAATATTTTACCCAAGAGGACGCCATCATCATTTAATCATACAGTAAAGCTGCATGTCCTCGTGAAAATTTACGGCTGTAGTTTCCCCTTGCTTTCTGCCGTTCGCAGTAGCAGCACAGCAAGGCCGTTTTGGTTAATGTTACAAGGCCAGATCAGTCAATCATCCAGACAGTTGCCCCTGCAACTACTGAAAAGGTTGCTGCCCCTCTTCAGGAACCACATGTTTGTCTGGCCTCTCAACAGATACCCCTCCGTTGTGGTTGCACCTACGGTACGGCCATCTGTATCGCTGAGGCACGCAAGCCTCCCCACCAACGGCAAGATCCATGGTTCATGGGGGAAGAAGACATGCGTAGACAACAATATTGCTACAGTAACGGACAAAATTAATTCCATCGAACAGTTGAACGCAGAATTACGTGATGAGATTTCTGACCTTAAATCAAAAACAGATACACACTCAGTAGATATTCAAACAGTGACCGACAGACTCGAACAATTAGAACTAACACAGGATTCCGATGTCGTCAAAGCTGACGTTAAAAAATTGAACGAAACTACATGTAAATTTCAAAAACAGATTAATGCCTCTGACACTAAAACCGATGATCAGGTAAAAATACTGACTGAAAAATGTGATGAATTGGCCAGTCGTATTGATGTTATTGAAAGTAATAATGAGAGCAAATCAGACGATACTGCACCGATTTCATTTAATCAAACACCTGAATTTCAAAATCTACAGCAGACGATTAATGAGATCGATTCGTGTAGGAACACCTTGCGTAGAAAATTGTCATGTTTACAGCAAGAGGTAACAAAGATAAAAAATGTTTCAGCGTTTAACACATCACAACAGACGCCACTTTGTGAACATTTGTTAGACTCACGCAGTGCGTATAATTTGAGTAATCTACAGAGAGTACGGGACTTAGATTCAGAAATGACACAGACAAACAGATTCTCACACAAACCTGAACGTGTTCTCAAATTCAGTGACGAGAACATTGATTATAAGCAATTTGCATTTGTAAAAAAATCTACGGAATTTAATAATGACAGAGCACAGATACACGATTTGAACTGGATGCGTCGATTTATTTTTGTGTTTTCAATAGCATTGCCTATAATGCAGAAACTGGCGTTAGTATGGATACAGCAATTTATTTCTGAATTTTTACCGCCATTGCCTATAACACGAAAGCTGAAAATTATTTGCAGCGCGTAATTGACCTCAGGGGATTCATTACGCTTTAATGAATATGTGCCGTAGCGTGCATAGGGCCCCGAGCTGTAGTAGTGCTGTTTCATCTTTAGTTTTCTGCACTGCTGCCTTCTCTTCTACTATCCTTTATATCTATCAAAACAGCTCTTTAACTTTTGCTCTACCTAGGATTAAGAATATGTACTGAAATCCGGATATGACAAATTTTTACCGAAAGTGACAATTTTCATTAGGCACTCCAGAACTACCGCCGAATTTTAATATCAGATAAAATTGTAATCATCAGTATGTATAGCATTTACAGCAATCGTCAAAATTTTCAGCAGTCGCAAACACATTTTTGTAACAATAGACGTTTTTCTCTGCAACAGCATGAAAGTCAGCCGCTTAGCATACCTAACCAACAATGTAGTGTACAGGGTCAACCAAGTTTTAATGTTTCGCCGCGTGCACGTATAGTCTCAGCTACAACAAATAGTAACGCACGGCAGCAAAGAAATACTACGTACAGACAACACACTGTTTCAACTCGTATCGCTATGCGCCGTATAGAAATTACTATCATGACAGACGTAAAAATGATGAGCACAATTTTCAGCGTACATTTAATAACAGTCGATCTTATGAACAGCAACAACATCAGCAACAACATATTATCATGAATGAACCAGACAATAGGTGTCATCCATAGCGTAATACGTCAGGAAGAAATAATAGAACAGATCAAATAGTAAAAATGCCGCAACATCCTCCAGAAAATAATAACACGTCAGATAGAATTTGACCAGATACAGTACAGGTTGCATATTCCAGTAACGTAAGCCATAATTTTGACACGCGGGGTCTTGTTCACGAAAATGTTATTACTTTCGACGACATCCGAGACACTCTTTTGCAGGAAAGACCAGTTGTTCAGAAAATCATTTCACATCCTGTCATCGAAATTAAAATAGGTTCATCGAAATTTTCAGCAATAATCGATTCCGGATCACCTATGTCAGTAATAAATGAGGAGACTTTCAACGAGTGCAACAAAGAGAATACCTATCCTACACTACCTTTAGGCAAAACGAAAGTGAAAGGAGCAGTATCGAGTAAAGGAGTAGACGTTAAATTACAGACACATTTATCATTTTGTATTGCAGGTCACACATTTCACTCAAATTTTTGGATTGTTCCTTTATTGACAACAGACATTATTTTAGGTACGAATTTTCTGGTACAACACGACGCAGTTATTGATTTTAAAAATTCCAATTTAATGTTAAAGGATGAAAATGTACAACTTGCGTTAGAATTTCAGCACTCATTATCTGCGGAAGAACAAACAATTAATCGTACAGAGGTCATTTCCGCAACACGTAACATAGACTGTAATTCCACATTGTTCACAGATACGTACGTACATAACTATAATACTCCAGACGAAGCTGACTACGACGTAATGCAGATGATTTCTGATAAAGTTAAACAGAGCAGTGCAAATACAGACGACGAACGCACGCAACTACGCAAAATTATTTTACAGCAAGCTCCAGTTTTTGACAACATTCCTGGTACTATGTCCGGATTTATGTATGAATTTCAAGTCAAACAGCACGACACATTTAAAGCAAAACATTATCCCATTCCGTATATTCATAGAGAACAGGTTAAGAAAGAATTGCAGGATATGCTTAACCAAGGAATTATTGAACCGGCAGTTAGTCCGTACATAAACCCGCTACATATTGTTAAGAAAAAGGATGGCTCACTTCGCCTCGTACTTGATTCACGTTACATTAATGACATTATTATTAATGAAACAGATCGACCACAGACACTAGAAGAACTACTACAAAAATTTCACGGTACGGCTATTTATTCCACACTAGATTTGAAATCGGGATTTTGGCAAATTCAGCTTCATCCGAATTGCAGAAAGTATACAGCTTTTCTCTGTTTTGGCGACTGTTATCAATTTTGTAAATTACCGTTCGGATTAACTATTTCTTCAGCAGCTTTTATTCGCGGATTGAATACAATACTTCCGACAGAACTTAAGGACAGAATCACGACGTACATAGATGACGTTCTTATTGCAGAAGCTAACTGGACTGAACACAAACAGATTTTAGAACAACTGTTGCAAACTTTTCATGCACAAGGACTCATAGTTAATCTCAGTAAATCGCACTTTGGTAAAACTTCTATAAAATTTCTTGGACAAGTAATTTCAGCAGAAGGCATTGCGCCTGACCCGGAAAAACTTCAAGCTCTACGTGACATTACTGTTCCTACAACTAAAAAACAATTACGCAGTTTTTTGGGATTAATTAATTTTTTTCGCAAATTTATTCATCACTCTGCTTTAGACACACCTGATTATGCCAATTAACAGGTAAAAACACTATTTGGTCATGGGATAAGCAAGCACATTCTGAATTTATGAACCTGAAACATGCTTTGTTGAATGCACCACTTTTATCGCACCCAGATCTTACCAGAAATTTTTCTATTGTCACCGGCAGTTCTAACACCGCTTTAGGCGTACATATTTTCCAGGAAATTGAAGAAGATGGCTCTACAGTAATTAAAAACATCGCATTTGCAAGCCGCATCTTGTCGCCTGCTGAACGAAATTATTCCGTTACAGAACTGGAAACATTATGTGTTGTATGGGCTTTTACGAGATTTCGGCACTTTCTTTATGGCAGACATACCACCGTTTACACAGGTCACAGAGCGATACAATTTTTACTTTCGGCTAAATTCACTCACGACAGATTAAGCAGATGGAAACTTTATTTACAGGAATTTAATTTTACAATAGTTCACATTCCCGGCACACAAAATGTTGTAGCAGACGCACTTTCTCGTTCTCTCAGCAACAATCAGCATGACATCGCAACCAACTTCTGCAAAGCAAATTTCAGCGTTATGTACATTCAGCAAGTTGCATTTGAAAATTTTATTTCGTCGTCATTACAGGACATAGCAAAAGAGCAAAGTAAAGACAATGTGTGGAAAGAAATTAAACACCTTTGGCAAGATAAGAATAATGTTACGATTAGAAACCATTACACTGTACGCAATGACATTCTGTTTCGCCGCTCTCATCCTGACAGCAACAATTGGTTATTATGCATTCCTGACGAACTGGTTAACAAATTAATCTGGTACACTCATTTAAGTTATGCACATTACGGAGCCAGAAAATGTTTTCTTATACTCAGACAGAACTGTTATTTTACCAACATGGAAAAACGTATACGACGAGTTTTAGCGTCACGTAAAATTTGCCAGAAAGCTATGTCAGACACAACTTCACATATTCCTCCATTACATCCAATTGTACCTGTTAAATTAAGACATATGGCCGCAGTAGATATTTTTGGTCCAATTCCGAGAACTAACAGAGGATTTTGCTACATCTTTGTCGCTGTTGAACTCACTTCAAAATTTGTTACTTTCACTCCGTTACGCAAAGCTACTGCTAAAACTGTTTCAAGAGCATTTGTAAAACATTTTCTATTTCATGTAGGGCATGTGTTGAAAGTAATTTCTGATAATGGATCACAATTTCGATCTGCTATATGGACACGCATGTTACGAGCTAGAAACATTTCTCCGATCTATATATTCAGGTACCATGCTTCTTCGAACCCTTGTGATCGATTAATGAAAGAAATTGGTAAACTGTGTAGAATATACTGCCACAAAAGACATATTGATTGGGACACACACATATTCTCATTCCAAGATGTAATTAATTCCATACCAAATGAATCCACTGTGGTACCTCTGTCTGTTATACTGGAAAATGCTGAACCACCTAACAAAATTAAAGAATTAGTACACTTTCCTACACCTCGTCGATTACGACACCACGAAATAATTAACATTGCGCTGAACAACATCAAACGTGCCGCAGAGCGCCGGAGAAGACAGCAAAAACAGGTTTGTACACACCGCGACTTTCACATTGGACAGAAGATATTAGTACGTACACACTATTTATCCAGCAGAATAAAAGGTAAGTGCAGTAAATTTGAGCTTCTATACGCAGGTCCATATCGGATTCGCAGCATTCCTCACCCCAATGTTGTACACGTCGAAACTTTGAGAACCAGGAAAAGTAAGGGCAACCACCATGTGTCGAACATTAAACCCTTTATTGAATGACACCACTTTATGATTTAACATGCTATGATGCCATTTACTAATTTTTTATGGCCACTTATGTAATTATATTCACATGATTAATTATTGATGACTATCGTATTTTTTCTTGGCAAGTGCCCGGCAAGGTAAGGTTAGCAGGTCGCTTTTCTTGTCGTTACACACCAGACCGTGCATATTTTTCCAGACAAACTTACGTATTTTATGAATAATTATACAATTCTATGTAGTGACATATTAATTTTATCAAATTCTCTCTCCATTAAAGTCTTTAATTCTCGCCTCTATTAACTACTCTACATACAAGCTGAACACAACGAACGTTACATTTTGTCTTCCTTATGTATGTACGATTGTTATCAAGTTTTGTTTGTATGCACTATGAAATAGTTAAGATATAACACATACCAGATGACCTTGACATTTTTTCCATATGATATCTCAACATCGTGACTGTTTTACAGTTTTTTGCTGCTGCATTGTGATATTCTGTGTACATTTTTGCCTTTGAATACTGTCTATGCTTTTGACATATTACGTTTTCTGTCATGGTCTGCTGTATGCTCAAATTATGTTACTATAAACCAATCATTATTTAATGGGTATATGATTTAATTGCAAGACATTAATCTTTGTTCATCATTTTCAGTAAGAAATAACGTGTAAAGGAAATAAATTAAACAGAAATGGGAATTTCAACTGCGGAATGATCGAAAGAAGATGCAAACCTCGTGAGGAAGAGTAATGGATCAGAATTAACAAGCATTAACAAGAATATACTATACACATCGTAGGATAGCAGTCTTAACTAATTTTTTCTTTCAGAATACAAGGCGATTGATGCAGGCTGTCAGACAGAACTACACATCTTAGTTTTAGTGATGAAATATGCTAGAGATAAGGAATAGTTGTGTAATGAGTAATGAGGTGATTTTTTTTGCAGATGATAATGAATGCTGATGAATAATGATGAAGAATATCCTACTATGAATAATGAAGTTTTTCTTTACAGATGATGATAATAATGAAGTTATGATAATATGGATAATGAAGTGATGGATAATGAAGTTTTTTTTTTCTTTACAGATGAGAATGATGTTGAAGTTTATGTATTTATGCTATGTAGTTATTTAAGTATTTGTTGCAGTTTGTTTTGACAGTCTGTTTTATATCGTATGGTATGATGACTGAAGGTTTTGGAAAGGACAGCTATGGAACACATTTTTTATACACATTTCACTACCTGTTAATTCGAAGTTCACTACTTTTCAGCGTAGTATGCGTTTCTTCTTTCAGCTCAATAATCCATTTTGTATTTTTTTTTTCAGGAGAAGCCTTTCATGATACTTACTAAACCTGTTACTTATTAAACCTGTACTAGTACTTGCATTTTTTTACCCAGTTGTGTCTATCATTTATAAATGTGATCACATATACTTCCTTGTTTCATAACCTTGCTACAGCTGACTCATGACGAATGACGTTACACATTTTTCATTTACAGGAACAACCCAGAAGCAATTTTTTTTTCTTTTTCTCTTCTTGCTTTCCCTTATAATTACCCAAAGCAATGCATTGCTAACAAAAAAAAATGTATCACCAGTTCCAAATAATGCTACCTATTTAAGAGAGTTCTGAATAATACTGAATGATGAACAATGTTTTGTACTATTCAATACTTGCTGGGCAATGAGTGCCAATAATTAGTATAACTAAATGAATTATGTTAATACTATGCCATTCATTAGCTTCTGTTTTCAATGATGACTTTTGATGTTTTGTAAGTGGCCACTGAGTGCCAATAATTAGTGTAACTAAATGAATTATGTTAATACTATACCATTCATTAGCTCCTGTTTTCAATGATGACTTTTGATGTTTTGTAACTGGCCAATGAGTGTCAGTAATTAGTTTAACTAAATGTATTATATTAATACTATGCCATTCATTAGCTCCTGTTTTCAATGATGACTTTTGATGTTTTGGTAACTGGCCAATGAGTGACAATAATTAGTCTAACTACATGAATTATGTTAATACTATG
This sequence comes from Schistocerca nitens, assembly GCF_023898315.1. NCBI lineage: Eukaryota > Metazoa > Arthropoda > Insecta > Orthoptera > Acrididae > Schistocerca > Schistocerca nitens. The sequence goes on from NC_064617.1 coordinate 404,741,676, forward strand.
CCATTAATTAGCTCCTATTTTCAATGATGACTTCTGATGTTTTGTAACTGGCCAATGACTGATTCAATACTTGCTGGCCAATTAGTGCCAATAATTAGTATAACTAAATGAATTATGTTAATACTATGCCATTCATTAGCTCCTATTTTAAATGATGACTTTTGAGGTTTCGGTAACTGGCCAGTGAGTGCCAATAATTAGTATAACTAAATGAATTATGTTAATACTATGCCATTCATTAGCTCCTGTTTTCAATGATGACTTTTGATGTTTTGTAACTGGCCAATGACTGCTAATAATTAAATATGTTGTACTATTCAATACTTGCTGGCCAATGAGTGCCAATAATTAGTATAACTCAATGAATTATGTTAACGTGATGCCAATAATTGACTCTCCTTTTCAATGATGACTTCTGATGGTTCATAACCGGCCAATAAGTGCCAATGTTCACTATAATCAGTTAATTTTGTGAACATTATTCTGTCATACTAAATATGCTTTGTAACTGGCCAAGGACTGCCACTGTTTATTGTAATACGATTACCCATGATGCCAATAATGGCTATATTCAGTTAATTTTATGAACATTATTCTGTAATACTACATACATGGTACAGAAATGTTCAATAACTGGGCTATGAATGCCGCAAACTACTACTGTAATTCTCAATGAAGATTACTATGTGACTTAATGTCCTTCACCTTCTGAGCTAACTACCCTGAATTACTGCAATATCCATTTGTCCTGTCCATCCTCATGATCATGGAGCACTATATTTCGTTTTTGCACTAATTATACGTTGGTGTGCCTTGTAAGAGCGTGGTGTTGACACGACTTGCTGTCCACCACCGTGAGCGATGGAGACATTATTATGGTCCCATTGTTTGGTGTACCTGATGTACTGCCAAAATGATAACATGGAATATTACTACGACATTTCAGTGTCTTGGCTACGCTGATAAATACTTCTGGGAAAAGAACTTCCGTTTGTCTCACTTGGTGTTGTACTTCTGTGGAAAGATATGGACTTTCAGTGCAGCTGCGTACAACCTAAAGTGCTACAACCATGACGCAATCCTTCCTATTCCTTTCCTAATTCTTGTAAAATGAAAAAGTCATATACAGTGCGTGTGCACTTCTTTTCATTTGTTAATAACATCAGTTGTCGTGAAATTACTAAAGACTTCTATAGTGCATGTGCACTTTATTACACTCCTTGATTTGTTTGCTTGTTGTAGAAATATTAGAGAGTTTTACAGTGTGTGTGCACTTTATGCCATTTGTACTCATTACGTATACATTTTGTGGTATTCTGATATGTTCTGTACTACAGTGTGTGTGCACTTTTGTCATTTATTGTTACATTTTGTAATTTGATGATATATTCTGAACTACAGCGCATGTCCAATTTTTGTCATTTTGTTAACATGATTTCTACTCATTGTATATATATTTTGTCATTCCCTGATATGTTCTACACTACTGTGCGTGTGCACTTTTGCCAATTGTGAGTATGTTTTGTATATATTTTTTCTTTGCCTGATATGTTCTGTACTCGGTGCATGTGCACCACATTAAATTCATGTTCTAATTAATTAATTAAGAAAAAATTTGTTGGTCATGGCAAGTCCAAATGACTCACCATCGCTGCCAAATTTTTGTCCCCCCAGTGGAGGGTTATGAAACGCGTATGTATTCAGTACAGCGATGGCGAGGCATGACAGAATCTCTGACCAGAGAGTTATTTATCGTTGCTAGCCTGCGCTTGACCGCGCGAGAGTTCAGTTGCTTGTAGGGAGTCGGTAGTTGCAGTCGAGTTGCTAGTTGCACTCAGTCAGTGCTAGTAGCGCGCGCGAGACAGTCGGTGTCGTATGTGAGCAGTCGGCGAGCGTCGACATTGGTCTCTGGTCAAGATTCAGGACGAGGTATATTTTTAAATAAGGTAATGAAGCAGCATTGCGCATATCTGAGAATGTAATGTATCTTAACTGTAATTAATTTGTTCAAGAATCGCCCCAATAATAATTTTGTTTTCAAACCAATTTTTTTTTTGAGAAAACCATCATTTGAATTGAAAGAATATTTCCCATGCATTTCCTTAAAGAAAAGTTTCACTTAAATTCAAAGAATATTTACGATGCATTTGCTCCAAGCTATGGCGAAGAATAAGAGCAGAATTTAGACATGCAGTTTTACTGAGGTAAGAATTCGGGTTTAATTCCTAAGATCGACATTTCGCTCTATTTGCGTTTTCATTGTCACTGAGATTTCATTATCATTGAATTGACTTACATTTTTGTGGGGAACTTACACTTGGCTCAGATTGCTATTTATCATTTAATTGTCATTGTCCATAAATGTCTTTCATTTTTGCTGGGAGGTTACACTTAGCTCTATGTCCATTAACATTTGAATAATACTATTTTAATATTTTTGTGGGGAGGTTACAAGTTTCAAAACACTGTAACTAACGTAATATATGCTTAAGGTTTCTTTAATCACTCAAAAGCACAGTACAACATATTGTTTATCATTCTCTTGATCTTTTACCAAGTTTTTTCTTCTTTTCTCCTTTCTGGACTCCTTAATGATCAACTGTGCTCCATACTCTGCTTTATCAATATGGACCTTGTCCATCCGTTCAAGTTCTCTGTTGCAGTTTCCTCCAGGATTAATTCCCATACGCTGTAGCACTTTCACTCTATAAATGTTGCCACCATTAAAAGCAATAGAAGCATCACTGACCTCCCACTTTAGTGTCTTCATTCCAACAAAAACATTTCTTGGCAAGCGAGTCCATATAAGATTACTGAACGACTCACTGGGATTTTGAGTCTGGCCATACAGACACTTCTTCAGTAATTCAGGATTTGCCACATCTCTGTAAATGAGTTTTATGATACACACGACTGCTGCTGGGATGGAATTTTATGGTTGTATGAACTGGGAACTAGTCATTGCGGTAATTGCACCATGACTCAGGTCCAGGAGTGCAAAGGTGGTGTACTGGTTTTTCATCAGTTCACAGTCTGTGGAAGCAGGTAGCCCATACTGCCTGCTTCATTTTCAACAAATCCTCAGTATTATTTCTATTGGCCATTTTGAAGGCATTGCTAATTACGCGCATAAATTTTTTTTGTGTCCATGGAGGGGTAGTGAATACACATGCCTTGAACCATAAAGAGAAAATAAGTAATGAGGAAGATGTCAATGTTTTTATTATTCACAGAGATGTAGGAATAGCAGCTGATTATGAGGAGGAAGTAGGTGTTTGTGCTCTTCAGAAATGTTTAGAAAGAAAAGAAAGTTCAAAGTTGAATTGTGATGACTGGGCTCATAATGAAATTGAGCAGGATTTGTTATGTAAAGAAAGTAGTGATGATGGTGATAGGATTAAGCAACCTTTTGTGAGAATTGGAATGTATGGTAGGGAAGAAAAAGCTCTTTTGGATACAGGTACTGAAATTAGTGCTATTCCTGAAAGTTTATTTAACTACATAAAGGGGCATAATGAAGTGATGAATGTACCAGTAGTAGGTTTGAAGATAGTGGGTGCTACAGGGAAATTAAGCAAGGTAATTAAACACCAAATAATTTTGGAATTTGAGATTGGGGGCATAGCTTTAGTGCATAATTTTTTTTTAGTACTTGGGTTAACAGTGAATATTATATTGGGCATGGATTGGTTGACAGAGTGCAAGGCAGAGATAAATTGTGGAGAGAGTGTTGATAATTTTGAGGCTGATGGGTCAAGGATCAGTGTGAAGTTTGATGGATTGGTGATAGATAAGGACCGATTGTTAGGGTATTTAAAAGTGAAAATGATGCGTGTAGTAACTAATTTGGGTGATGATAAGCTGAACTTGGAGTATAGGAGTGAGGAGGATACAAGTGGACTTATGGACGAATTGAAGAACCAAATGTCTAAAGTTGAGGGTTAAATGAATGGCAGAAAGAAGAACTGAGAGAAGTTTTGTGGGTGAATAGGGAAGTTTTTTCTGACAGGCCAGGAAGAGTAAATAATTATGAATGTAAGCTGGATATCAAACCGCGTGAACCCTTTTCGAAAAAACCTTATTCCATACCATTTGCACAGAGGGAGGCGGTAAATAAACAAATTGCGAGGATGTTGAATTTTGGTGTTATAGAGCGAGGGAAGAGTGAATATAATTGACCTCTGGTCATTCTGGGCAAGAAAGATGGTAGTGTGAGACTAGTTATTGATGCCAGGATGTTAAACGAAGTGGTAAGGAGAGAAACTGATAGGGCAGAGAGTATGGAGGGGATGTTACAGAGGTATCACAAAGTAAACTATCTTAGTAGTCTCGATCTGACCTGCGGATACTGGCAGGTGCCACTTGCTAAGGAATATAGGAAGTATACAGCATTTTTGGTAAACGGGAAGTTTTATCAATACACTGTTGTCCCATTCGGGCTGAATATTAGTGTGTCTGTTTTTATACGAGCCCTTGATCAAGTACTAGCACCAGAGCTGAGTTCAAAACCGACAATATATGTGGATGACCTATTAGTTGCCACTGAGTTATGGGAAGAACACTGTTGTTTATTAAATGAGTTGTTTCAAGCCTTAAGGAAAGGGGGCATCATCCTAAGAATCAAAAAGTGTGAATTTGTTCGCAGAGAGATAAAGTTTTTGGGTACGATTTTCTCAACTACGGTATTAAGATGGATCCAGACAAAATGAAAGCAATCAAAGAGTGTCCATCCCCAAGAATTAGAAAAGAGTTGAAATCATATTTGGGTATGTGTAATTTATACCGGAATTTTGTGCCAGGGCAAGCTTTTAATGTCCCATGTCTGAACAAATTATTGAGTCCTAAAGTGAACTATGTTTGGACAGAAGAGTATCAGAAAGCCTTTAATGAACTTAAGGAAGCTTTGAAAGAGGAATAGATTTTACACCATCCGGATCTTAGTAAACCATTCTGTTTGGGGACTGATTCGAGTGGGTACGGTATTGGAGTTGAATTTTTTCAAAATTTTGGGGGTGAGGAAAATGAAGATCATAGGACCATAGCCTTTGCAAGTAGGTCTTGACCAGGTATGAGAAAAATTACACTCTGACTGAGTGTGAAGCATTGGCAATAGTTTGGGGATTCCAAAGTTCAGAGATTACCTATTGGGGAATAAAACTATCATATATACTGATCACAGAGCCCTTATATTTTTCAAAAAGTTTCAGCTGCTACATAGACGGTTAACAAGATGGACTTTGTTCTTACAACAGGTTTCTTTTGTGATAAAGTATATTAAAGGTACACAGAACAAAGTAGCAGATGCTTTATCCAGGTTACCGTTGAGTGAAGGTAATGATACAGGGTGTGATGTTGATGAAGAGCATGTAAAGTTGTTTTATATTAAACGTGTTCAAGGAGAAGAAAATTAAAGGTATTTGCAAAAACATGAGAAGGTATCAGAATCAAGATGAAGTGTGGAAGGTGGTGAAGCGTGATCTGGAAAGGAAAGACAGTAACAATAAGTTGCCAAAGTATTACAAAATTCATGATGGAGTGTTGTTTAGACTAACTGATGAAAATTCAGAAGATCCGAAAGTATGTTGGCCCCGTGGATATATAGTAGAGATAATATACTATATTCATTTGAGTTTTGGACATGTTGGTGCTAAGAAGTGTATGCAGAAATTGAGGGAATGTGTATCCTTTGGCAACATGGTAAAGAGAGTGAATAACCGTATGAAGACATGTGACAAATGTCAAAGAACCAAAGTTACTAACTAAACATGTAGGCTCCCTATGCAAAATATTAAACCGAATGATGTAATGGATCTGTTATCGGTGGATCTTTGTGATAAGTTACCAAAAACCAAGGGAGGTTTTGCATTCATTTTTGTAGTTTTGGAGGTGTTTTCTAAATTTATAAAACTTTATCCACTATGTAGATGTACTGGAAAAGCCATTTTGAGAGTAAATTGGAAGGTGACTATTTTGTGACGTTTGGGAAACCTAAGGCCATATTATCCGACAATGGGTCACAGTTTGCATGTAAGAAGTGGAAAGAAGGCCTTACTAATCAAGGAGTTACAGTAATTTACACATCAACGTATCATCCGCAATGGAATCCAGTAGAACGTTATATGAGGGAGATCGGCAGATTCTGCCGTACTTATTGTAGCAATAACCACAGTTTATGGTGAGACATAATAGGAGACATTGAGGACGTAATGAATACTGTTGTTCATGAGGTAACGGGGTTTATTAAAGGTGAGAGACAAAAAAGTCTGGTGGAGGAAAAGTAATCTTTCCCTGCCAAGGAGGAATTGAGTTGGGGTGAAAAGAAGAAAAGGGTAAGAGAACTGGTAGAGAAGAAACTGTTGGAAAGAAAAAAAAGACATGATGATAAGGTGAAGGGTATTGATTTGAGATTTCTAAGTTTTTCGATATATACAAAGGACCATTTGAGGTGGCTGTTATACCCCACCCGAATGCATTCTATCTGATTTCTCCCAAGTCCAAGAAGAAATTTGCCCTTAAGAATGTGGTTGATTTAAAACCATATCAGGCAACAACAACACACTAATACATTTGCCCACTTGCAGTTTTCAGAGGAAATAAAGTTCAGTGTAAACAGTGTAAAGATTTGATTATGAACTCTAAATAAGAAGTGGTTGAAGGATCATTTCTTGTATACCATTATATAAATTTCTTTTTGAAACCAGATAGTTTTTTTTACATGTTTGATGATGTAAAGAGTCAAGTGGTTATCAGATTCAAGCAATGAAATATGAGTTGTTATAGTAGACTATGGCTTTACTTACATATTCTTCCAAAGACACTCCAGAGTGTGTGATGATAAGTTGTATATACAATTGTCAAGATTCTAGCAAGATTTGTCTGCAGCAGCATTGTATAGGTTTACTGTAATTATTTGTTCATCCTAGAATTCTGTTTGTGCTGTAACTAACACCTGTCTTAGTTTTAGTCTTTACTATATGAAATATTCATTTGTTAATTTGATTTGCTTGCTTTATGTCAGCATTCTCAAAGAATTGTGTAAAATTCTGTTTCATTGTTGTTAAGTTTATTTGTACTGTTGTATGATGTAACCAATTATTCACGTCAAATAGTCTGAATAGAAGTTTGAATACTTTATGGCAATATATGATGTTGGTTGTCTCACATGAGTCAATGGCATTTTATTTTGAGAGGGTCCTGGGAACATCTCATGATAAAATGGAGGGCATATGTGAAGGTATTGCTAATTACGCACATAAAATTTTTTTTCGTGATTATCTTTAGATTTCTGTTCTTTTTCTTTTCTTCGTATGGGCATTTCTAATTGTGATTATGTGACATTCTACTGTAGTTTTTAAATGTAAAGATGTAATTGTGATTATTTCGTTTGCCAATGGATAAATATGTTTCTTGCTTTGTACCTGTGGTAAAGTTTGTAAAGTTCTCTTTTGGTATATTATTAATTGTGAAAAATGCAGTCAATAACATTTATAAAGGTTTATGTAATTTACGATAACGATATAACATCTATAGACAGGGGACAGCGCTAGTGATATCGAGAGTCGAAAGGTTGTTGCGTAGTAGAGGGATGGTGGATGGCGTGTCTGTGAAACGTGCGCGGGAAAAATAGTACTGTATTTCATGAAAAGCATACGTAATTGTATGGACAGTGATACCGAACTATCAGATTGTTAATTCTCGTTACCACTGCGGCATGTAATGCCATCGCCAGCGAACTTTAAGAGCAAATAAACCGGACTGTGAAAATGCCGCTAACATTACTTTGTTGTGGCCGACACGAACTGTGCTTTTATGCGAATGAACTTTGCTGGTATTGGTTTTGGGTGGTGGAACTGTTTTATATCACATTCTATCAAGCCGTGAAAGTGAAGACTAATTAACTGCGCAATATAAATGGCTTTCAGTGACGTTGTCGAAGTTTGAAATTTGAGAACAGAGTGGACATCGTTTACGGTGTGCTTCACACACAAGAACAATTCTATGAACTGTGTATTTGTGGCTAAGACTATATGAATGTGACGAACCGTGTAATTATGGACGATAGCGTCACGGTCAGTGCATAAAGTGTAAAAACGAGCGATGTCTACGTCATGTACTTTGAGAGAGAGGACATGTCAACAACGTTCTTATACTGGCGTCTTGTGGTTTGTTAATCACCACGGAGTTAATGATACAGCTGTGCCGGAACTTTATTTGCGTTTCGCCGGAGAAGTTTAACCAGCGGAACTGTCTGTATCCTGCTCTCATCATCGTAACCCGCCGACATCGTGCTGCCTAACGCCACACTTCGTGTGCAACAAAAAGTTAAGGGATTTCGCCGAACGCTATCCCCTGACCTAGAAACTTTCTTTCTCTATTAAAAGTTTAAGAATTACAGACTCTATTTAATTAAATTCTTTGTTTAGTTTGTTTGCTTCCTGCTAACGAAAATAAAGTTACAATCAGTGAATAAAAAGTTGCCTGGTAGTCATTGTTGAAACACCAGTAAATATAAACTTCTTCCTCTCATTAGGACTAATTCTCCTTCCATATCAAAATTATTGTAGTTATTTTATGTAGTTTTATGTATTGTTATGAGACTAGATATATGACAGTGACTAATAAGAGTATTTTGTCGCGAAATAGGGCTTCGCGCGAAAATTACGGCGACCACCGTAATTGCTTGCGTTCTGACGATTGGTGCTTTTCCTGACGTGAGCGGGAATTATAAATGTCAGCGTCAAATCACGTCGTGACTGTTTACCCAGTAATAAAAGTTTTTGCTACGAGTCGCAGTATTAAGAGACACTGGTTATACTCAAAAGTGGGTAGATGTATGGTGAAACCCCCCAGTGTTCATGCGACTGTTAACAGTATTGTGTGTGATTCACGAAATTTTGTCACTTTTTCTAATTTCTTTCAGATATTGTCTTAGATGTCTTTGAAGTTTCAGAGAATATATACACAATTTTGTCGGTTCAGGTTAATTTCAGAGCAGTCTCTGGTGAATATTAGAGTATTCCGTTCGTAAACAAAGTGGGATGGTGACCAATTGAGAAGTATAACAAAGAGTGTGGTTTTCCAACTAGAATTTTGGATGACTTCACAGTTCAGATTTTGATAATTATTTATCCTGTGGTTCGAGGTCATCACACCATCCCATAATACTGCTGTAGCTCACAAATCACTTTGTCTGTCAGCCTGCGTCTTATGGTTTTACCATCAGAAAGCTTATTGTCTCTCAAACTTTGTTTCAACTTCCACAAACTGGTGCCCATCCTCTCCTGGACATGACCTTTATAACACAGCAATACACAGCTGTCTATATAATAAAATTACCAATTTTATTAGATCTTGAAGTAATGCACGTAAAGATTTTAACATTTTCAACCATTGCAGATTATATTTTAAACATTTTTTAAAAAGGTTTTTCCCATGGGAGTTCATAAGTGTTATTGTATATACATATATTGTATATACATATTCTCAGATTTTTATCTCATTGTAAAACTTGCAATTTTGCAAATAAAATGATATTTTATTTGCAAAATTGCAAGTTTTACAATGAGATAAAAATCTGAAAATGTGAAAAAAATATTTCTTTCCAACTCCCCTTAAAGAGGATACCACCTTGTATGCATGGTGCTTGAAAAGATTTTACGTGCGAATAGTACGAGAAATTTGTGACGTAGTAGTACTTGGTTTATTTTATTTATTTATTTATTTATTTCATTATTCACGGTGTTTCAAAATGATTCATCGTATTTCACCAGTCAACTTCTTCTACATCATTCCAGATAATATAGATATATTTCAAGGGGCGTTCAATAAATAATCTAACACTTTTTTCTGAAAGCAATTCGGCTTTATTCAAGATTACCGTACACCATATTATTCCCCACTTTTTTGACTACAAAACCCTACACTCAGTGCGACAGGCTTACGCCACCTCGCTGGGAGGGCCTGTATGCCCGCATGGTGCCACTCTTCTGGTCGACGTCGGAGCCAACGCCTTGCAGCATAAATAACCTCCCCATCATCCGTGTACTACTTCCCATGGAATGTATACCTTATGGTCTTCCGTTAGATAGGGAAGAATACAGTGGAGACACACTTTCGAGTACCCCAACTGGAGGACGAATGTGTTAACAGTACCAACATTGTCAAACGCTTCCCCCCTCTGACTGGCGCTGGCTCCCACAAGATGTGGTCGATTCGGTTTCGGACGTCAGACCGCCATCGGCTTTGCCTGGAAGCTTCTTCTCCCTTCCATATGCTGCTCCAAGCAGAGATCAGCCAATATGCAAGCTCTTAGGCGTGCCAGGAGCACATGAGGCGTGCTGTCGCGAACTGTTGCGCAGGTTGGGTGTTCAAATGTGCGGTGAAACTGCTAATTAAGAGGAGGAGGAGATTAGTGTTTAGCGGTCCGTCCATAGCGAGGTCATTAGCGACGGAGCAAACGATTGGATTCGTGAAGGGGCGGGGGAGGGGGGGGGGATGGGGAAGGAAATCGGCCGTGACCTTTCAAAGGAACCATGTTGGCATTTGCCTCAAACGATTTAGAGAAATCATGGAAAACCTAAATCAGGATTGTCGAAAGCGGGTTTGAACGGTCGTCCTCCCGACTGCGACTCTAGTGTGCTAACTATTGCGTCACCTCGCTCGGTGAAACTGCACTTTCATGAGGGCAACAAATCGGGTTGTAGAATACCCTCGATGTACTGCTGGGCTGCAAGGGTACCGAGGATAATAAGCGAAGGGGTCCTGCTATGAAAATAAACCCCAGACCATCACTCCCAGTTGTCAGGCCGCATGGTGGGCGAGAGTCAGGTTGAAGACCCACCACTCTCCGGGACATCTCCAGACACGACTTCGCTGGTCATCGAGGCTCAGTTCGAGACGAGACATCGCTGAAGACAATTAGAATATAGTTAATGACATCCTAACCCGAAGACATATCTGGAGAGAACACAGATATCCGTGGAGTATCAGCCTGAACTTCGGCTACCATATGGCACGACATGAGGGAGTGATGGTCTGAGGCGCCATTTGTTTTCGTAGCAGGACCCCTCTGGCTGTCATCCACGGCACCCTTACAGCACAGCGGTACACGAACGATGTCTAAGCCCCGTTATGTTGCCCCTCATGGCAAGCTACCCTGGGCTTACATTTCAGCAAGATAATGGCCGCCCGCATACGAATACGGTTTCTACTGCTTGTCTTCGTGCTTGCCGAATCCTATCTTATCTTGGCCAATGACGTAGCCAGATCTCACCCCCCCCCCCCCCCAACTGAGAACGTTGGGAGCATTATGGACGGGTCCCTCCAACCATCTCGGGATTTTGACGATCTAACGCGCCAATTGGACAGAATTTGGCACGATATGCTTCACGAGGACATCCAACAACTCTAACAATCAATGACAAACCAAATAATTGCTTGCATAAGGGCCAGAGGACGACTAACATGTTATTGAATTGCTCAATTGGTAAGGCTATTTGTCTTGAACTAATGATCCACTTTCTCTGTAATTTTAATCATTTGTTGGTCTGCAGATGTACATCACATCTGCCATATTCGATCCTATTCAGTGATTTTTTTTCTTTTTTGTCTTAGAGCGCGTATTAAGTTATGCATAAATAGTGTTAAATATAGCTCTTATCGACTTCGATTAAGTACAGCTTTTATCGTCCTTGGATAGAGGAAAATCGTGCACTATCGGTCGGCTGATTTGTCTGCTCTGAGTGTTCGATGGTGTTGCTGTAGCTCTTAGCACACGGGACATATTTTGTGGCCTGCGGTACACGTCTCCAAGGTAAGTGGTTAATTTCCTTGGTGTATTTCGGTTATCTGTATATGTGACAAACTTTTCTTGATAATTTCTACAAGAGGACGTAAGATATGACTTGATCCTACTGCTTGTTTGTTGTGCAGTACAGGCCACCCGATTGTCATTCAGCATCAGCCAGAAGCAATTTCAATTTTTAGTTTATATCTCCATACTCTTACAGCTATTCAGACGAAAATTGTGGAAAACGAAGAAAAAGTAAGTCAAAAATGGAATGAAGAGTGCATGAAAACGGCTGTGAACAATGTTATGTCTAACAACATGAGCAAAAGGGAGGCATCTTAAGCGATTTCAACTATTACAAAAGAAAAACGAGCCGAAGAGAAGATAATAAAAGCAGAAGAAATAAAGTCTGAAAGAGGATTGAAGAAAGGTCAACTTAGGTCGTGTGTCCCAAAATAAAAGACTCAAGGGGCGGCCATGGAAACACTAAGTGCGAATAACACTAGAATTTATTGTAAATTACGCGTCAACAGAAGAGACTGAAAAGTGGGTTATGTGCTTGGAGTCATCTGAGGAAGACTGGATGCTGTGTACCAAGTGTAGCGGCTGACACATGTTGGATGTGTAGGTCAAGAGCACATTTTATAGTACTGAGATCCACAAAACCCTGAGCAAAATATTCGTGAACTTAGCTGAAATAGTAGCATTAAGTTACAATGCCAATGTGTTCTAATATTATTCAATAATTGTCAGTGCAGCATATCATCAACAGCCGATATTATCGCAGAAATGACAGTGGCCGATACTATAAGGCACTTTCAGCAGAGCCTTGTAATTTTAGCTCTTTTGCTTTCGACGTAATTAAGAATTATAAATACCAAATGAAAATCATTACACTCTAACATTCATAGAACATGTTTTCAATTAGCAGGAAGTATATTAATATTTCGATTAACCAGGGCAGCTACACAGTAAAGTGAAAAGACTTTAGCCAGCCGATACTTCACGACTCTCCCGTAACCATAATTAGGTTTAACTACAGGGAAGAATAATTCCAAGAGAAAATAGTATTTTTTGAAAGTTATTTGCTCCTTTATTTTCCTTCTATTCTTCTTCCTCAATCAATATTGATAATTTAACTATACTCACAATTTTTTGTCATTGTAAGGATGTGTCAGTGACTGCCGCAGGCAGTTTGTGTCACCTGCTAGAGGACGGGTCAACTCAGAAGCAACCCGACGCCGCCGTCGCCGCAGAATGTCGAGGTCTCGGGTTGCCGCAGCCTACTGAACGTCCATTATGGTGTAGCTCGCCCGCCCTGCAGACGCACTTCCCATCCCCCGCTCCCCCTCGTCACCCCGATCCCTCTCCCCTTGACCCTCTGCCGCGAGGGACCGACAGACCGCGAACCTTGTGGACAGCACTGAAGAAACTTGCCTTTTGCCGTGAAGATTACGAATAATGCGCACGAAACTTTGCAGAAAGCAGACAAGACGCAGTCTGCCATTAAGCTGTATCCAACTTCTCTCGTAAGTAAAGTAGAGTTTTAATGGCACAATATCTGATCTTAGGACACTGGAAGTAGAAACGTTGCTTTCTAGTAACGAAAGTTTGTGCATGTCTTTCAAGCTTTTTCCTGTTTATCTCCTCTCGGTAACTCTTGTTTAAAATATAAGAGTACATTTAGCCTAAAGCGTTTCCAAAGACCATTTTCGAAAAATCGTTAGCTCCCATAAAGTTTCTCTCAAAGAATTAGCCTGGGTTCCGGAATGACAACTTATATAGAACACACATCTTGTTTTTCGCACACGGTATTTAGAAAACCTAGGTAAACTGGTAAATGCCGTCTTCCTTAATTCCCAAAATGTGATCAAGAGTGCACTAGTGTGTAAGCTGTCACGAGGCCGGGAATCAGCATTACTCACAGAGGTTACGTAGCTGTAGGGGTAAAAACATTGACGGGTTTGAAATGCAATAAATACATCAGAACTATGCAAATGGAACACCTGTTATGTACAGTACATCGCAGAAATTAGTTCTTTATTTCCTATTTTCCAACTGTTGTGCGTTAACTGTATTTCTGTGACGCGGTATTTATTTTTGACATATTCCACGAATTTGTATACTTAACGCTTTACTATATTGTGTGATTGTGAGTTGCCGTATGTATGCCCCTTTTATTCCAGTTTTCAGCAACTGATGATGGCAGCGCCCGAAACACGTGATATGCAATAAACGTAAGTGATTTAGAAGGAAATTATTAATTAAAATTACAACAGCTTCTCTGGCTCTCATTCCGAATTTTTATCCCCAATAACAAAAATGAAAATATCCTTTCTGTCAGGAGATTTCTGAGAAATTTCAGTGTTTCTGTGATGCATGCAAGACGCTTGTGTCGTCTGCTCCTAATTCACAAAACAACTCCTACAATTGTAACATGACAGTGCGATCCACAAGAAAGATATGTGGTAATCTCCGAAATGAAATCAACGCTCTACTAAGGAAACACTATTGATTAAAGTTACAGAACAGATATTTGAGAAAACTGAACTATATTTCATTCGCCTCCGTCTCATATTTTGCTAAAGTATCATTGTTGTAGTTGTTGTCGTTGTGGTCTACAGTCCGAAGACTCGTTGTATAAAGCTAGTCATGCTATTCTACATATTATTTACGCGATTGACCCATCCAATCCTCAGCATTCTTCACCAGAACCACATTTCAAAAGCTTCTATTCTCTTCTTGCGTAATGTGTTAATCGTCCACGTTTCGCTTTCATACATGCCTACGCTCCACACAAATACTTTCAGAAAAGACTTCGTAATACTTAAACCTATATTCGATCTTAACTAAGTTCTCTTGTTCAGAAACGCTTTTCTTCCCATTGTCATCCTTCATTCATTGTCAGTTACTTTAATGCCGAAATAGAAAAAACTCATCTAAAAACCCGCACCATAACCTGATTAAATTTGATTACATTCCATTATCCTTGTTTCTTTTGTTAATGTTTATCTTATATCCTTCTTTCAAAAGATTGCCCATCACTTTCAACTTCTCTTTCAAGTCTTTTGCTTTGTATAGGCAGAATTACAATGTCATCAGCAAATATAAAAATTTTATTTCTTCTACCTGAAGTAAAATTCCTATTTCAATTTTTTTTCTTTGGTTTCCTTTACTGCTTGTTTAGTGTCATAAAAAAAATGAAGTCCCATGCTTCTTTACAGAGCGTAGGGGAACGATGCGGGAGACCCGCACCGCTTTACTAGGCAAGGTCCTAATGGAGGTAGTTTGCCGTTGCCTTCCTCCGACCGTAATGGGAATGAATGATGATGATGATGAAGACGAACAACACCCAGTCATCTCGAGGCGGGAAAAATTCCTGACCCCGCCGGGAATCGAACCCGGGACCCCGCGCTCGGGAAGCGAGAACGCTACCGCGAGACCACGAGGGTACCTGTTGAATAACATCGCGGATAGGTTACAAACCTGCTTCACTCCCTTTTCAACCGCTGCTACCCTCTCATACCCCTCGACTCTTATAACTGTCGTCTGCTTTCTGTAGAATTTGTAAATACCCCCTATACCACTTTGCCCTCTGTATTTTACCATCGCTATATTCAGAATTTCAGATATCATATTACATATTGTTAAAAGCTTTCTCTAAGTCTACAAAGGATAGTAACGTTGTTTTGCCGTTTCTTGACCTATCTTCTGAGATACGTCGTAGGCTCAGTATTGTCTCACGTTTTCCTACATTTCTCCGAAATCTAATGTGATATTTCCTTAAGTCGGCTTGTACCAGTTTTTCCGTTCTTCTGTAAAGAATTCGTGTAGCGATTTGCAATTATCACTTATTAAACTTATAGTTCGGTACAGTTCACACGTGTCAGCACCTACTTCCTTAGGAATTGGAATCATTGTATTGTTGTTCAAGTCTGAGGATATTTCGCTCCTAGCATACATCTTGCCAACCAGATGGAAGAGTTTTGTCATGGCTGGCTCTCCCAATGCTATCAGTAGTTCCAACGGAATGTTGCCAACTCCTGTACCTTGTTTCTACTTCAGTGTTCTGACAAATTCTTCTCGCAGTATCTTATCTCCCATCTTATCTTCATCGACGTTCTCTTCTATTTCTATAACATTGCCTTCAAGTTAATCTCTCTATACACACTCCTTCCAGCTTTCAGCTTTCCCTTCTTTGATTAGGACTGGTTTTCCGTCTGAGCCTTTGACAGTCATACAGCTGCTTGTCGTTTCCTCAAAGGCCTCTTCAGTTTTCATGTGGGCGATATCTATCTTACCCCCAGAGATTAAGCTTCTAAGTCCTTACACTTGCTCTCAGTTCGTTCATTCTTAGTAATTTTGTCCTTTCTGTAAATCTCATTTTAAGACGTTTGTATTCCCTTTCCCTTGTTTTGTTTGCTGAATCTTTATATTTTCTCTTTACATCAGTTAAATTAGAAAATCGTCTGGGTTGTTCATCGATTTCTACTATTTATTCTTTTTACCTGTATGATCTTCTGCTGTCTTCACTATTTCATCTCTAGAAGCTACCCATTCACCGTCTACTGTATTCTTTCCCCTGTTCTAGTAAAACGTTGCCTTATACTCCCTCTGAAACTCTCAATAGCCTCTGGTTCTTTCAACTTATCCAAGTCACATCTCCTTAATTTGCTACTTTTTTTTAATTTCTTCAGTTCTAATTTAACTTTCATAATCAACGTTTGTGGTCAGATTCCACACCTGCAGCTGGAAATATTTTTCCATTTAAAATCTGATTCCGAAATATCAGTCTTATCAATATATATTCAATATGAAACCTTCCTGTGTCTCCAGGTCTTTTCTACGTTTAAAACCCATTTTTATAATTCTTAAGCCAAGTGTTACTGATGATTAATTTATGCCCTGTGAAAAATTCCACCAAGCGGCTTCCTCTTCAGTTCATTTCTCCCAGTGCATGTTCACCTACTTATTTTTTTCTGATCCTTTTACTACTATGCATTCCAGTCCAACATCACAATTAAATATTCGTGTTCCTAATACAGTTCTTCAATCTCTTCATCATCTGCGGAGCTATTTGGCACTTAAACTTGTACTACTTTGGTGGGCCTAGGCATTAGGTCTCTCTTTGCTACGATACTGCTTTCACCATGCTGTTCATAGAAGCCTACCCGCATTCTTATTTTCTTATTAATTTTTAAACCTACTCCTGCATTACCCCTAATTATTTTGTATATCTAAGCCCGTATTTACCTGACCAGAAGAACTGTTGCTCCTACCACCTAACGTCACTAATTCCCACTATATCTGACTCCAACCTGTCCATTTCCGTTTTTAAACTTTCTAACCTACCTTCCAGATTAAGAGATGTAAAATTCCTGCTCCGTCCCGTAGAATTCCAGTTTTCGTTTTTCTTGATGATGAAATCATCCTGAGTAGTCCATACCCGGAGATCCGAATGGGGGACTATTTTACCTCCGGAATATTTTACCGTACAGGATTCCATCATAATGTAACCGCACAGGAGAGCTGCATGCCGTCCGGAAAAATACGGCTATCACTTCCCTTTGCTTTCAACCGTTCTTAGTACCAGCACAGCAAGTAGGTGTTGGTTGCTGTTACAAGGCCAGATTAGTCAGTCATCCATATTGTCGCCCCTGCAATTACTGAAAAGGCTGCAAACCTCTTCAGGAACCACACATTTGCCTGGCATCTCAACAGATACCCCTCCGCTATGGTTGGACTTACGATGCGGCTGTTGTATCGCACGCAAGCCACCCAACCAAAGCCAAGGTATACGGTTCACGAGGACGGGGGCGGCGGTAAGTACCATAACAACAAGAAAATGGAATGCAGGTCGCGTTCTAGACATGGAGAACATAGTATTTGTTTCGCCCTAGCGCAATTAGGACAGAAAGTCACAATGTTTACCATGTATCAGCTTCTCCTTACAAAGACTGCATAAAGTCGTGCTCTGCGTTAGTGAATGTCCATTGCTGCACCGATCTTCAAAATTATACGATAGCATGCTGAAAAATAATGCCTTCAAATTTTTTCTGTGAAAACTCTTAGAGCTTTTTAAATAAAACAACCGTTATTAATACTGTACATCTTTTATTTTTGTCAACTTATTTACAGCCCTTTGCCGCTATATGACTCCGAACTGTTACGTATAACACGACGGCGCGAAACGCAACTAAATCGATATGTGAGAAACAATATGCTGCAATCGAGTTTCGAATTCTAAGAGTTGGTCCACACATGCAACGCCCTGTCCTTCAGCATGACAATGTCAGATCACACGGGGCGTTGCGACAACTGCAACAACCAGACGCTTTGGGTTCACTGTCGTCGATTATCCTCCACACAGTCCCGACTTCGCCCCACCCGATTTTTATCTGTTTACAAAAGTTAAAGAACGCCTTGGAGGACTTCACTTTCGTAGTGGTGAGATGGTGCAAGCAGATGAGAGGTTGTAGCTCCATCAACAAACACTCTATAGTAATGGTATCAACAAACTAGCCTCTCATTGAGAGAAATGTATTCGTCGCCAGAGTGAGTATGTTGAGAAATAAATGTTTAGGACTGAAGAATAAATTTTAGACTGTTAGTAAAGTTTGTTTTATCTAAAAAGCTTTAATGGTTTTGACACAAAAATTTGGAACCATAAGTTTTCAACGTGCTCTCGAACACTTAAGATTTTCAGTCACTGTACAGGCACTTCCAAAGCCCTGGGAAAAGCGTAGCGCCAGTTCTCAAGATGTGATGCGCCGTTCTGTAACAAATATTCCAGGAAGCTTGCAGTCTTCAAAGTATAGCTCGTGTAAGGCATGTGGTGGTAAGCCGATTATGTTGAACAACTAATTGTAAGAAGTTCCTGCAGTGTCGCCGCTGGTGGTGTTAATTTGAAAGATAGTATGAGGTGTGGCGACCCAAGCGACACAAACTGCTGCTCGCTACGTCAAACTAATAGGGCCATCATAGGTGTCAAGGCGCAAAGTTTTGTATCATAATTAGTAGGAGAAACTGATATGAATGAAAAATGTTGTAGAAGCAAAAACGTTCCAGGAAGACTGGGTCCACGAACGAGTGAGATAACTGCGAATGCGTGGTCGCGTGCCGCAGTTGCCATGAGTATCAGATATCGTCTACTTAGCATATGGATTTGAAACGTAAACATTTCGGCTAATTTCATGTTTAATTGGGTTCAGATTTCACCCATGACCTACGCTTCCTTACCTTACGAAGTTAGCGTTGGAAGTAGTTTATAAAAACTGAAGTTGGTGAATGTGGACCTTAGGTCAACTCAATTGTAGCTGTTGGATAGGAAACTTTTAAGTCAATAGATTTCTGAAACATGTTGATAAGTTAAAGGCTAGAAGAACATCAATATAATGTTTTTACTGATGGAAAAATTTAATAGTAGGTATATATATTAAATAACTTTTAATCAAGACTCCACTGAGAAAGTATTTCTCTTTCGTATCACACAAAAATTTGTATTGTATGCATAAAAATTTTGATCATATTTATCTACTTCCATCTACTTTCATAACATATTTTCTAAAATTTATCTTCTTACAAGTTTTCTTCACATGTGATAATGACTTATTCCGTGAAACAGCGCCTTCGTTTCAAACACTATTATAAACTTAGATAATATTTTTGCATCTCTACTCCACTGTATTCGACGGAAAGTTAAATGATTCGTACATTACATAATTAATACGTTTCAGTGCTAAAGTAGATAAAAATCTGGAAGTTTGTATTTTTATTGCTTTCATTCATAATGAATAACACTTTTTTAGTGGAGCTAGCTCTACTTTCACTGAAAACTATTAAAGATTATAGAGATTACTGTCAATAAAATTTGTACCTTTTTTTTGTATTTAGCACTGGGATAAGATTCAGGAATTTTCTGTTACAGAGGAATATCTGCGTGATATATACGTTAAGAAAAAGCATGCCACTTCCCTGACAACCTAGATTTAGATGTATTTTCAACTGTTTCTAGCGACCACTCTGTTTAAATAAAAGTGTCTTGGTGGAGAATGCAAATGCATGATCGTATTTACCCGAATTGATTTTGACCCATCACTTATTCTTCTAGTCTCCAAATGAATCGCAGCTGCAGAACAGTTGGCTGTTAGGAGACTTGTTAGCAGCTGTATAAATAAATGACTGTAGTTAAGGTCAATTGCATCAAATGAATTAGGCGACAAGCGAGTTACCTTTTAAATTTATCAGCCTATTACTGAAAATATAACTCCACTGTAGTGGCACTATTTATCTCATTAGTTGCAGCATGCAGCCAAGTTGGTAAATACCAATCTTGAAGTGCCCCTTGCAATTCATGTTACATCTACAGTGCCTATTAACACAATCACAAATGAAAACCTTAGAGTTCCCATGTGGTCTGGTATTCCAATCATTTTGCAGTACATGACAAATTATTTCCCAGAAGATATATAGCACACAGCCTATGAAATCGCATCTGGGTCACCAGCTCCTCACCCTTTCGACTCTAAAACGAAACGACCTCCAGTCTCGATACCCACGACCAGCTAAATCTCCGTTAGCCCCGCTATTTTTCTTAGCATCTTTCCTATTGATTGCCACTATTGTCTCTTCCCTATCATGCCGCTCTGTTGTAATCAACTACAATAGATCACAATTCAATACGTGTTTTCGACCGAATCGGCAAACGACGATAAGAAGAGTTTCATAACAAATCGTGCTCAAGGGTGTATCAAAAGTATATCAAACATTATTTATTTCAAACTAACTACCTCTCATAACATATTGCATTAAAATGAATACACTCTTCTTAATGTAAGAGATAAATAATCTGCACATTTTGATTTTTACATAAGGATTGGACCTAGTTACTCATGCTATGGCGTGTGCATTAAGTGTTCGTTACTATGATTTGGTGTAATTTCGACCTACAGGTAGACCGCTCATGACCACAGTTTCATCTGCACACTGGTGAAGATGCACCGGTGCCTGCCCGCCAAGAGCCACGGGCCGGGCCGGTTTATCACGTCGTTTAACTGCTTCATGCGTTAAATATCTCCACCACTGTAAATGACGCACCTAGAGTCCGTTCGGTGCAACTCCACTGTTTTGGTTGGATGAGAAAAGGCGAAACTTTCCTCACTACAAGGAATGTATGACAAGACCATTAGACTAAACTTACCTTCTTGCCTCAAACAGCGCCTCTGCATTGAACTCAAACGTTTGTATAAATGTAATAAGCTTAACTACTAGTGCGTCATTCTGAAAAATTTTGTCACTACGCATGCATCATTTGTGTAACAAAATATACACCTACGTACAGAATTACCATTTTTCACTTAAAAATATATCTATCCCTCAAGTATACCAAATTGTTCAGAACCAAAGTCACGAAAAAAACCTATCAGAATTAAAATTAAGAAACGAAATAACCAGGTTTCTAACTTGTTACAAATCAAATTAGAATAAAATAACCTTAACTCTAGTCACACTTTTAAGAAAAACCAACATTTGACATTTGCTATGCTTAATGTTTTCGTCAACTACGAAAAAAAAACCTTGCACTTTTGAAGAAAAAACGCAAAAATGCACTTTACCAAAACCTTCTCTTATCTTGTATGATGGACAAAATTGATTTCCGACACCTGTTGGTAGCTGGTTGTCCTTCTGATAGGAGACGTGACACGATCTTCTCACAAACGACGAATATTTGAATGTGTTTTCTGAATGAGACACCCCCCCCCCCCATCGTGTAATATTTCCTTACATACAGAACGTTGATGGATTTGCTCCTTCTCACTTTGTGCTGTTGCGCTGAAATCCAAGCATGTGGTACACTTCATGATTATTTTACTTTTTGCATACATTCTTCATAGTGTTTCAATTTCAATGACCAGAAACGTAGAGAACCATTTTAACGAAGCACAATATTTTCAACTCCTCCGTTACCGGTTGCTAAAACGGCAACAATAACTGTTATCCACGTTCAGCAAGATGGAGCTCTTGAAATACCTTACGGCCGGTGCTAAAGTGCCCCTCTGAAAACTACTGAGCGTTGGGTAGGCAAAAATGTAGTCAAATAACCCATCCGTTCTGTGTTTATTATGGAAGACTGCAGAAATCAAATCTTAATAGCAAAACATCTATATTAGATATAAACTGTATTAATGTTGGGAGTATCAGTTTTTTAACCAAGTCTTACAGAGAATTTGACTGTTGATCGCTATCACCTTTAATGTTCTTACTCTTGACAATATCTACAAACAGTATCTCGAAAACGATCATAACGAATTATAGTTTTCCTATAGTTCTCAGTGAGAATGGTCTTTCCTTTCATGTCGTGAACTACCACGAGGCTCGATAAATGAAAAACCGCTATAGCTATTTTGTGCTATTCACTCGAAAATTGACATTTTGATCCCGTGACTGTGTATAAGATACAGGTTGATTCTTGCAGAGTGGATAACACAAACCAACCTCTTTGCATAACGCCGTTCATTTACATAAATAGCGCCGTTATCGGTTTCGAACGGACAGATTCATCATCAGACGGCGCGTTCAAGTGATGAGAAATGTATCTTAACGCGAACAAGCCGTCTGATAATGAACCTGTCGGTTCTAAACCTGTAACGGCGCTATTTATGTCAATAAATTCTGTAAGGTATTTCAAGAGCTCCATCTTGCTGAACGTGGATAACAGTTCTTGTTGCCGTTTTAGCAACCGGTAACGGAGGAGTTGAAAATATTGTGCTTCGTTCTGATGGTTCTCTACGTTTCTGGTCATTGAAATTTAACCTGCATAATCACTTTGGACTGAATAGTTAACTGGTCGTTGTAAAAGATTAGAAGGATTAATTTCCTGTCAGAATGGTGATTGGTAGTTTTCATTTGAAAACAACGAACTGTTGAGCTCCATTTGGTGGATATTTCCCTGGCAGCTGATGACAGATCAATACACATATGTGGTCAATAATTGCTTGTGTTGCAGGTTTCAAAGGCTCCTAACAATAAATTACGGAGCTTCAAGGTGTGGAATTGGAGTTTTTGTTTTATCTTGAGGTGATGAAAGAACGGGTATAGTACAATGCTGAAAAAAGTTGATATCATTTGTTTTTATTGTTTTACAGAAACACTGCAGGTCTCTTTTTTACAAAAATACATCAATCCAAATAATAAATTGTTCTTACTCTAGTAATTCGGTACAAGTATGCTTTGAACACACGTATAATCCAGTACACAATATAACCATATAGAAGTAACGGGATGTAAAATTAATGTTAGAAAACTTGACACTTAATGATTTCTTTGTTTGTCATTATCTTTCCTCTGATATAAATATCTTTTAAACATATTTTCATCTACAGGATTTTTTACAGAAGGAACATTTAATTGGACCAATTTATATTTCTCCATTTGTACTTTACGTTATCGGCACTCTTCAAAAACAGGCAAACCAAGCATATTTTACAACAACGTCCTTAACTGTTTATCTTCACGCTGGGAAAAGATTTGAACGAGACGAACGTACGAAGACCTCAGTAAGTGGTGTAGTGTTTTCTCATTGATTTCCACGGGGGTATAAACAAGTATGAAGTGCAAGTATTTTATGTCCAATTCTCTCAGTTGACCTCCTCAAAATAAAAACAAATTTATATGTAATTAAGATTACACATTTCGTTCTTGACAAACGTATAAGCAATGAGAAGAAAACCTTTCCATGAACGTCACTGATTCGTGATTCTATGCATTCATTGAGTAATATCCATTGAATCTAGGGAAGAATGTCATTTTAATTTTTGTCATCACAGTGAAAGTATTTCTACGCTTCGCAATCCTAAATCCTTTCGTACAAAGTGTTTCATTGGTCATTTTTACTTCAGTCATATTTTGAGATATATATTTAACGTTAGAATGAAGATTAAAATTAGATTTTTCCTCGCTCGTATTTGTAGCCACAACTACGCGGCCGTCTGGGCTCAGCGTATTGACACAGTAGGGAAGAGCAACAGTAAGAAACTAATGAAATTACGGTACATTTCAACATTTCTTTGGTACGACGCTATTTTATCATTTCTCTTGAACAGCATATATACTGGATCTAAGATTACTTCATTCCCCATCAGGATCATTTTTATGGGAACAGTCTGTCCTGCATGTCAGGTGGCGATAAAGCCAAGAATACTGGCTTCTTTAGAAAAGCGCTAAACTTGCAATACTCAGCAGCACACTATACTGTGTATCTCGTTCTTTTGGTTGTGTAACGGTCGCAAATAATGGAATGATGATTTTCTGTAAAAAGTAGACATGAATATCAGAAGCTACACGAATACACAATCCAGGAAACGACGTATCTGTATAATGCCGTCAAAAAGGCGGTCGTCTCAGTACCCTTCTCACGATCATTAAAAGAAAATCTGAGGACCAGACATTATTTAGATGTCTAATGAAACATTTCCATTGATTTGACTGATAAGCCATGATCCATCATGATTTGAGAATTATTATGTATCTCACCTACCACAGGCATGACGTTATCATGGCCTGCTTCTGGAACTCATGTGATGTGTGCAACTATATCGCATGACCATTTACTTTCTTTATGAAATCTTGGTGCAAGATGTATTTAACTAACTAGCATCTTGCAAAGTAGGCCACTTCATACGCATTCTTCACACATCAGTGTGACTTTCACAATTACACACTCGCACATACAGTCGAACACACACGTGGCAATTTCCACACTCTATACATGCTCGACTTGAAGAAGTCTGTTTACAATTAGATATTACATATCGTAAAAACAACTGCTGTTATCGTAATGCGTACAGAGATCATAACATGTAGAACGTTTGGAATTGAAATTAGACTGCTTGATGCGAAATATGGAATAAATAAATGGAAGTGAGCAAATCTTGGATTATTAAAATCACAAGGAAAGAAGAGACAAACAGAAGCTGTAGTACTGTGACGTAATTTACTAGAGAGGTACAGAAGAATATTTTTAGGAATACATTCCGCTATAATCAAATATTTATAAACGAAATAAACGAAAGCAAGAAGAAATGTTTTAAAGGGATGGAACTGCTACACAGAAGTATTGCAGAAGTACCGTACCAAATTTTTCTAAATAAATGAGATGTTCGTGATAAAATGTGATTCTTAGCAAAATTTTTAGTTGGAAATGATAGAGAAGATATGCTAAAAGAGAATATTCTAAAAAGTTATTCATGGGAAAATGCAGGAGAGAACTGACGTATAAGAAAATAAAAAAAATAAAAATAAAAATAAAAATAAGAAAACTAAACTGAACAAGAAATAGACATTAAAGGCATCACTAAGAGTCGATGCGTTTCAGACCTGCCCACAATCTCTGTTTACCATTGGATGCTAACTTAAAAATTAAGGAACATTATTTTGTCGGATAGACTGTTGGTTTTGGATACGACAAAGAGAGGAGCACTACTAAAGATCTAAGATTTATGCACAACTTCATATAGACTTTCCAGCTATATTTTACTGTAGGTGATAGGTCCTGAGGAGGAATATGTTCTTGAAATATTACTTGCAATAGTTACAGACCTCCAAAATTTCGAGAAGGCACAAGAACAGTTGAAGCATGTTTATAGTTTAATATGCCACTGACGACGACTACAATACAGATGGGAAAGGAAAGCAGTTGGGAACGATAGCGAATGATGACAAAGTGGAGAAGCTTGACGAATGTGGCCCTCATGGGATTTATTGCACAGGCGTCTATAGAACATAGTGAGGCTGAAACGAAATTTAGAAAAAGGTTCTGCTAGTGTTTTGGCAATGGTAGGAAAAACTTTAAATTTTATGATATAATGATAGTGTAGCTATAAGCAGAATATAACAAGATCAAATATAATATAACAGAACTATCGTGGCAATGAAGAAAGTGAGACAAATGCAATTAAAGTCAGGAGATCTGTTGTATTTCAGTGGAACAGAAAATGGAGTGACTTTTGATGAAGCTTTAGTGTAAACCCTGGAATTAAAGATTATATTACAGATTCTGAAAAAAATCTAACGGCATTGCAAGGTCCGGATTAATTATTTTAAAAAGATATTACATCAAAATCATTCATGTCTACGCTTCAAGACATCCTCAGTCTACTGAGGAGGTGGACTACTTCCAGGAAGAGATACAGAAACTGAGGCCAGCAAATGTCACTACTGAATCACAACAGATATAAATTTGATACTAGAATAAAAACTAAGAATTATTCTTCACTGAAGTAGTTTATATACTGTACCTGATACTACAGAAATCAGAATTTAGTAGAATTTGTCATGAAAAACAATGTAATGTTCCTAACACATTTCCTAGAAGAAACTAAATATATATGGAACTGGAGCTGATCAAATGGAATACAAAACGGAATCTACAGATTGTTGAATAAGACCACACGAACTTAAAAGGTTTATTTCACTTCATACACCTTCAAATGAAGCTTCTTTGTTAAAAAAGGTTTTCTTGCTGTTTTAATATTTATTGACAATTTTTATTAGAATAACATCCTTTCAGTTCAACAAAATCAATCGTAGATGTGAAACTGAAACTGAATGTTTCTTTTAAATAAAAACAGACTGAAGGAAGCTAATTTAGAACATCAAGAGATCGTAGACCAATTAGATACACAGAAAAAGGAGTGTGGTGATAGAAAGAAACAAAGTGGCAAGTGATCAGAAATTATCTAAGAATAGCAGTGTATTAATTTAGTGTCTGGGAAAATGAGGGTTATAAGAACACAGACAAAGGGGCAAATTCTTTAACAAACATACTTATCCAAACAGCAAAAGACGCAACAGGATGAAGAAATGGGCAAAGAAAGAAAGTGTATTTCTTGTATTAAAGAGAAAACAAAATTTCCAAGCAAACAGTGGAAGTACGTATTGAATTAACCCTTTAACTGCTCTGGATGCGTTAACGGGCGTGCCTTTTTACTTGTCCCTGTGTGCTCTGAACGTGTTTACGCGCGCCACTAATCCTTCTACCTGGTACTCTGAACATTTCTAGGCGAAAACACGTTCAGAGTACCTGGTAGAAGGACTGGTGGCGCGCGTAAACACGTTCAGAGCACACAGGGACAAGTAAAAAGGCACGCCCGTTAACTCGTCCAGAGCAGTTAAAGGGCTAAGGAAACTCTAAGAAGTATCTTCGAGAGCTACGACGAAAATTTTGTAAGAAGAATAAATGAAAACAATGAAAAATGACGAAACGAAAATAGAAACATGTTGGGTGGAAATTAGATTTTATATGTAAAGATAGCAGTGAGAACAGAGAGAAATTTAACCAAAAACTGTCGACAGTTCTTTACATGTTTATGTGGTTCAAGAGATGAATAATCATAAACTGAGGCACTTGATAATTACGGTAACAACATTTCAGAATTAATGTCATAAGATGTGTATCAAGTCATTTGGGTTAATAAGGAAGGAGAAGGTTTGGAGCTGATGGTGTTTCAGTAGAACTGACGAAAACGGGAGCAATAAGCAACTCAAAACTAAGATAAAAAGTATTCTAGCGAATATCATAAAAGAAGGCGACACCCGAAACCTGGAACAATGCTGCACATTATTACAATAAAGTCAGTTTCCTTGCAACTGTATTTTTATTTTATTTTGATGCTTATATGTTTTATGTAAATCGACTTCAAGATATTATTGTCTGATCTTTAAGTACTTGTTAGAGAGCAGAGTGTTTGACACGAATTATCAAATTATATCCCTTGAAGGAACCACAGTTACTGTATTTATTACACTCGATTCATGAAACAAGCATAACAAATACCTGAAGATGCGACAATGTATTGGAACTGATTGTACAGTAATGAGATAAACATCGAAGTAAAATGAAAAATACAGCTGTAAAGCAACTGACTTTCTCTCTAGTAAATAGATAACAAATGGAAGTCCTACGGATACTCAGTGGGGAGCTGATTCCACGAAAGACGAAAATGCTACTCTTGTTCTTCGTCACAAAACCAGGGATATATGAGGAAAAAAACAATCAAATGTATTAATCCCCTCCCAATGGTATTAGAGATAAACCAATAGTATGGAAAAAGCAAAAGATGTGAATGAAAGAAATAAGTTTACTTTTGATGGTCTTAGCACAATTTACGTTTCTTTATTCCTTAATGAAACTGCAGAAAATAATAAGGAATGCAAGCGAAATATTTGTTTTGGATTACTAGAGACTGAGAATGGTTTCTACTCGGTCACAGAGAAATCTCAACCCTTCAAAAGCCAGACGCTGGTTCAACACACTTTAGTGTACTGAAGAATAATGTAAGCTGGTTGTCAGAGGGGAAAGAGGAAGGGATTGTAAGAGTAATTCTTCATAAGCTTAAAATGGTAGACTAAAGAAATAAAACATGTTAGCGGAACGTATCTGAACCATCTTCGGTCAACTCATAACACTGGCGTGTGTAATCGACAACAAATAAATAAACTTACTACAGCAAGTTTTAAAGTAGGCTTCAAAATTACAGTAAGACTGAAATATTTCGATATTAACGCAAAGCAGAAATATAGAGAATTACAATGAAGCCATAGAAAGTTTGTATCCACTTACATATTTCTTATTTTAATACGGCGCTTGAAGAGAATAGCTTGATGGGCAGTAAAAGAAATACACAGAAGGATAAAAATGGCACGGAGCGTATTTGTTAAATTAAATGGAATTTTCAAAATAATCCATCTATGTGTGGCAAACAGGAAGGTTTACTACAGAATAGTATCAGGATTTCACTGTGATACTGAGACTTGATATTTGCTGTAAAAAGCACACAAAATATCGAGAGTTCCAGAATGAGATTTTCACTCTGCAGCGGAGTGTGCGCTGATATGAAACTTCCTGGCAGATTAAAACCGAGTGTCGGACCGAGACTCGAACTCGGGACCTTTGCCTTTCGCGGGCAAGTGCTCTATCAACTGAGCTACCCAAGCACGACTCACGCCCCCTCCTCACAGCTTTACTTCTGCCAGTACCTCGTCTCCTACTATCCAAACTTTACTTCTGCGCAGGAGAGCTTCTGTAAAGTTTGGATAGTAGGAGACGAGGTACTATCAGAAGTAAAGCTGTGAGGATGGGGCGTGTGTCGTGCTTGTGTAGCTCAGTTGGTAGAGCACTTGCCCGCGAAAGGCAAAGGTCCCGAGTTCGAGTCTCGGTCCGGCACACGGTTTTAATCTGCCAGGAAGTTTCATATCGAGAGTTAGTCACCGAGCGACGGAGATACGCATGTTAGAAATTAGTAGCACGAAAGGAAGTACAAATGGATCAGCCTGTAGATTTATATGGAGAAAAGTTGTAGCATAATCAGAATAAAATGGAGGGGGCGGGGTTCACATGCAGCGAAGGAACAAAGGAACTCTTTACTAGATTTCAAGAAGTGAGGAAAGGCCACAGAAATGACCTCATGGAAGGTGAATGGACTTCAGAAATCATAGAGGAGCAACTTGGATGCGTAAATCTAATACCTTTACAGCACAGAAAAGTGTAGAGAATGTCACAGTGAATGTCAAATGGCTGACGATGATGGTAATAAAGACTGAAGAAAGTTACTCAGCGTAAGTTCTTTACAGGATTCCATATTTTAAGGCACAATCAACACTAACTTCATGGCAGGACGAACTGAAGATGAGAACAACATGTTTCACGAAATGGGATACGAATGCAACCTATAGCAGTGAACGGCTTCAACAATTATGTAAAAATATTGTTCTTTTCCTTATCACTTAGATATTTTAGGTGGAATTAATGAATAATATACTGTCTGTATTGGAACTACACGTGGCATGTTCAGTTTAGTTCAAGTATATGTGGTTCTGTCATTTGTATTTTGTTCTTCACGCTGTGAGTTAGTGTAATACTATAAGCAACTGCAATTTCTTTTGTACTACACGTTTTTCCCCGGAAGGAGCGTCGAATTTCCATCACTAGTTCCTCTTTAGGTTCTCCGTCGTCACACAGTACGCAAATTTGTTAATTAATAGGTTAGTGGCCCGTTCCGTACCGCAACCTTAATGTATCTGAGTTTGTACTCCGTTTGTTAAGGTATTCTTGTTCTCAGGGGCTAAAACTTGTAATTGATACCGTTATCTGTATGTATCATTGCACCAGTACAGTTTAGTATCACTATAGCTATGACAGCTTTTCTTGGGATATCAGTTCCCGTGTAGCAGGCACCTTTACATTTGTTAAACTGGCAATAATTACTGAAATATCCAATGAGTTGCAGAAATTCACTTTTAACATATCCTTGATTAAAGCTGTATTGTTTGGGTATCGGCAGAAGTGTAATGTCGTAAACACTGACGTAGACGAAGACGATTTGTTGAACTATTGCCAACTAATTAGTGACATTATAGGGCACTTATTACAACAGAGACGTGATGAAGAAATGTAGTAGGTTTACTTAGGCTCATACTTCACTCAAGGTACCGAGGCATACACCTGAGAATCATTTCTATCGCAGCTGCGAAATAGGTAACTTATTTATTACTCGGTACACAATCAACTGAATGAGTAAAAAAAATGAATTCTTTCAGTTCGTTTTTTAAAGTCAATTACATTACCAGTCTTTGGTATAAAATACTGATGCACTGTACAAAATACGACATTTATTATCATCAACATTAAGAGACACCATTTTACAGACTAATTTTGATTTTGGATCCTAGAGGAGGGATGTGATGTTGCTACGTTTGTGCACACGATCAACGTCAGTTTCTCCTACACGCATTATAATGCCATGAAAAGCTCGAACGTCGCTCCCAAATGGGACAGCACCAGGAAATTACTATATAACACCTGGTCTCAAGTATTCTCTTGTTCTGCTGTAAAATTATTCAGCACAAGACGGACAGCATAGTGTCCTCGAGTATTCTGTTACGCTACAAACCTTGTGAACTCCAGAGTACCTGGAATACCTGGAATGTATTTCAGCAGTAGACAGACCTCGAACTGATACATCATGACACTGTGGCGGGGTGGGGGTGTGAAGGCGAGGAATAATGATATAGAACGGAGTTTGTCTCGTTATAATCACGTGTATTGTAACAAAATGTCGAGGTCTGTTCCACAGCAGAGTTATACATTGCCGAAAGAACACATGGGAAGTAGCACACACCAGGTTCTAAAAAGGTGAAATCCTTTTCGTTTTCAGCCACTCACTGCGTAATTTTAGGGCAGTTAGAAAGATGTCCACTGTTGTTTGGTGGTTATTCCACTACTGCGCTTGGTTTTCATATTTGTATGTCCTGCCAACCAAAAAATTTACCACAGCTATACGTACTAGTAGGCTCCCAAATAGGACAGCACCAGCATATTACTATTCGCCTCCATTGTCCCAGAGAGACAGCACGAACCACGTCTGCAGGGCACCGCAGGAACAGTTCCTCGCCCCGTAGTGATGAAGCAGGGAGATAGCACACCAGCCGCGAAGGCGCTCAGTTCCAGCCGGTGCGCGTCGACAGCCAGGCGATGGCCGGGGTGACGGCGCCGCCGCCGCCGCCGCCGTTGAGGTGGCCGGGGCGGGAGGCCGCCGCGCCGTCCGGCAGGTCGCAACCGGCGATCACCGACACCCTGGACGCCATCCTGCCTCCAGGCGGTGCGGGGGCGGCGGCACAGTTACGGGAGGGCACACGGGACAGCACAGCAGGACGCACAGCGCAACGAGCACGTAGGCAAGTGGAAGAAGGCAGGAAAGAGAGACATAGAGAGAGAGAGACCTGAAGAACACTTATATCACACTGTACATTCGCAACACGAACAGATAATTATTTTAAATAACAGCTATGAAGGAAGAAGCTAGAAGTAATGCTCACAGATTTGGCGTATGCACTAATAATGACAAAAATGAAATACACAAGATGTCTCATTTATTGTGACCACCCCAAATATCTTTCTGTGCACATAAAAACAGAAAAACAAAAAAAAAACAAAAAATAAGAAAAACATGGATATAAGAAATTACATGATTTCGCTGACAAGGGGGCATAAAGATAAGCTGAGGCACGAGCTGGAGTTTCTATTAGAGAGGGACACGTACTAGGGTAATGCGTGCAGCTGTGTTAGCCACAGAACGGGGGTGGCGCAGTAGTTAGTGCGTCTGTCTAGCAAGTGAGAGACCTGATTCAAAACCTGGCCTTGGTACAAATTTTAATTCATTGTTTTGGCCAGTACTCATTGACAAGAAAAACAGCGTATCGTGCAAAAGTTATTTCCTACAAGACAGTCATCGACAAACGTGACTGCCCTCCTTGTAATTTTCCCGTTACCAAGACCATAGATACTGCGATAATGACTACTTCAGTTCGATAGGAATGGACACGTCTGAAAAGAGCAAACACAAAATGTGGACGGACAGGCATAGGTTTAAGGATGGTAACTGGGAAGAAATTTTGGGTAACAACAGAAATACATCGATTAATAAACGAAAGAATGAAGTAGAAAATTTACTCAGGGATTTTTATGAACATAGCAATATAAGTCACACAGGAATGAAATAAACTGGAAGTGCAGGGCAGCTAAGAGGAAATGCATGAAAAATGTGAAGAAATTGAAAAAGATATCATCGTAGAAAAGACTGATATATCATACAAAAAAATAAAAACATACTTCTTTGAAATTAAAAGTAAAGAGTCTCAAGCTTAAGAGTGCATTGAGAATACCATTGTTAAATGTAGAGTGTATAGGTAAAAAAAAAACACACACACATTTAAGAACTCTACCCGTAAGAAGACTTGCCTGTTGAAGAAACAGAGTAAGAAGTGGGAGCTGATACGGGACACGTGAGAGATCCATTATTAGAGTCAAAGTTTCATAGAGCTGCGGAAGATGTTCGATTAATTAACGCAGAAGGGATGTATACCATACCATCTACATTCCTGAAATAATTAGTCGAAATGGCAGCCAAGAGTCTATTCTAGTTCGTGTGTAGAATCTATGAGTCTGGAGACACACCATCAGACGTTCGCAAAAGTATATTCCACACATTCCCAAAGATAACAAGGACCGGTAAGTTCGAGAACTACGACACTATCACCATAACGGCTCGTCCTCCATGTTGCTGACAAGAATAACATATAGAGGAGTGAGTATTAAAACTGAGGATCTGTCTGTTGCCGATCAGTTTGGTTTTAAGAAAGTTAAAGGCACCAGAGAGACAGTGCTGACAATGCTCTTGATAATGGAAGCAATACTGAAGGAGACTCAAGATGCGCTCATAGGGTTTCTTCAGTAAAGAAAACGTTGTATAATGTAAAATGATGTAAGATACTCGGAATTCTGAGACAGATATAGGGAAAGAAGAATAATGTGCTGCATGTCCAAGAGACAAGATGAAACAAGAAGAATGGAAGACCTAGAACGATGTAGCTTACATTAAAAGAATAGTATCGACGCCAATTGAGAAATTTATTAGAAATCACATAATAAGAGACGGAACTAATCCCCCACAACACAGTTGCCTAACTGAAACGAACCTAAGGTCGCCAAGACTGGTGATGTTTTACTGAAGTTGAAAACTTAGTACGTACTTCAGTGAGAGATGCTATTAATAGCTTACAAAACGATATTGTCTCCAAATCGGCCAGAAAATCCAAAGAGATTATTGTCGTCTGGGAGTAAAACTGCGGCAAGACACAATCAATAACAATGACAGTGCTACTAAAGCCTAGTTGCTAAATGTGGTCTTCCGCTGCTCATTCACCAAAGGGGAGGAAGTAAATCTTCCAAAACTCGAATTAAGAACACCTGTCAACATGAGTAACACGAGGGTAGATATCTTAGGTGCTGCGAAGCAGTTTAAAACACTTCATAAAGGCAATTCTTCCAGTACACACTGTATACCAATTATGTTCTTTTCAGATTATACTGATATATTAAGTCTCTAACTTTGCTTCCCTCCGTTTTTCAATAGACACCAGTAGCGACAAATGGGGTTTAGGTGGTTGGTCATAGGTGTAATACAATAAGCTTAGACATCTGTAACCATAATGCCATAAAAATATTAGTCTATTTGTGATTGCATCAAAGGGTTATTCTCGATTAAGTACGTCAACTTACGTACCCATTTCTCGCCATCTGCGGGAAGTTTTAACTTTCTGCTTTAGCATGAAGAAATCTGCAGCTGTGGCTCTTAAAATGCTGGGTAAGACCAATGGTGAGGGAACTATTACTGGAAGAACGTGCAGAGAATGTTTTCAACGCCTTAAGAACGGTGATTTTGACGTCGAAGACCGGAATGGCGGTGAAGACAGAACACTTTCGTAGCTACTGAAACGGACGAAGACAGTCACAGGACATCATTATTGAAAGCAATTGATGCGTTAGGTCCCAGCACAAAAACGGCTACAATACAGCGATAGTCGTGTAAAGGTAATTTTTCAGTAGGTCAGCGCTCGACCCCATGTCGCAAAACCCATCGAAACGTTGAAATGAGAAGTCCTATCCATTCCGCCGTATTCTCCATACGTTGCTCTCTCTCTGACCACCACCTTTTTCGATCAGTGGCATACAGTCTGGCTGACCAGCACTTCCGATCACATGAACAAGAGCAAAATTGAATCGATTCATGGTTCACCACAAAAGACGCCCAGTTCCTCTGCCACGAAATTCGTATGCTATCCGAAAGATGGGAGAATGTGGTGGCTAGCGATGGGCAGTACAATGCATCATAATTTTTTTAACTTTTTCACAATAAAGCCCCGAACTTCAATAAAAAACGGCGGAAGCAAAGTTGCAGACCTTGTAATATCGCTTTACTTAGCAATCATATAGCCAACAACCGCAAGCCCGACAAAAGAGCCATATCTAAATACTGGGAAGTTTCGCAGGTATCATCAATACTTAAGAAAGAAAATAAAAGTAATCCACTGAACTACAGACTCGTAACACTAACATAGATTTACAGTAAGATTCTGGAACGTATAATGTGTTCGAACATTACGAATTATCTCGAAGAAAACGAATTACGAGTATTAATACACAGTCAACACCAAATCAGAAAGTGTCGTTCTTGCGAAAGACAACTAGCTCATTTTTCACACGAAGTAATCAGTGCTGTCGACAGGGGCTCTCAATTTGATTCCATGTTTCTAGATTTCCAGAAAGCTTTTGACAACATTCCTCCGCGCTTCCAATCAAACTGCATGGTTACGGAGTATCGTCAAAGCTATGTGACTGGATTTGTAATTTCCTATCAGAAAGGTCACAGTTCGTAATAATCAACAAACCCATCAAGTAAGACAGAAATCATATCTAGTATTCTCAAATGAAGGGTTATAGGCCCTCCACTGTTCCTATTCTGTACAAACGATTTAGGAGACAATGTGAGCAACTCTCTTAGATTGGTTAGAGATGATGCTGTCACTTATCGTCTGTCAAAGTCATCAGAAGACGAAAAGTAATTACAAAATTATTTAGGTAAGATATCTTTATGGTGCGAGAAGTGACAGTTAACTCTAAATAATGAGGAGTGTGAAGTCGAGCACATGGGAATTAAAAGTTATCCGTTAAATTTCTGTTAGACAATAATTCACACAAGTCTAAAGGCCGTCAATGCAACTAAATACCTATGAATTACAGTTAATAATACTTTATATTGGAATTATCCCATAGAAAATGTTGTGGGAAGACAAAACAAAGACTGCGTTTCATTGGCATAACAGAAGATGCAACAGGTTTACTGAAGAGACTGCCTGCACTACGTTTTTCCGTCCTCTAGTGGAGTACTGGTGTGCAGTATACGTCCTTACCAGAAAGGAGTGACTGAGGATATCGAAAAAGTTGAAAGAAGAGGTCAAAAACATAAAAAGCGAATGGAAACGTCAATCATTAAAACAAAGACTTTTTCGTAGCGGCGGGATCTTTTCACGAAATTATAGTCACCAACTTTTTTCTCTGAGAGCAAAAACGTTTTGTTGATGTCAACCTACACTGGTCAACAAAAGTTGATACTAGAGGTCTCACTGACCTAGGCACTTGATGCATTACCCAGTTAGAGCCCATATAATAGACGGTGTTTACTACGGGCATGCTTTGTTGCCGTTTGTCAGTCATGTGGAAACACCGCTGCCGCAGCGGCACACCGTGAGCAGTCCAGTACCAACAACAGCTTCATTCAGTTTGTTTCCAGCACTGTAACAACATGCCACGTAGAGGCATACAACACTCTGAGAGTCAGGATAATGGCTGTACTTTCAGCAAGTCATACGAAGCCAGATGTTTCCGACAATTTACAAGTCACTCATAGTGATGCGTCTAAGGTGTAGAGAAAGTACAGAGAAACGGGACAGGTGAACGATAGACCTTGCAGTGGTCGTCCTCGTCTGACAAGACCAACGCAGGATTGTTTCGTACAACTGTCGACTCGCAGGCGACCAACATCATCTGCCAGAAATATTGGAATTCTCTCGCGCAACAGGGATTCATACACCAGACCACACTGGGCGTAGGACATTGCATCAGGGTTGTTTTTATTCCAGAAGACCAAAGAGAAGTCTTGAATTGTACCAGAGGAACCGATGCATTCGAAGAACTTGGGCTCTTGCACATCAGCATTGGATCATTGCAGAATGTAGTAATGTCACGATTGTTGACGAGACCAGAA
Source organism: Schistocerca nitens (assembly GCF_023898315.1). Taxonomy (NCBI): domain Eukaryota; kingdom Metazoa; phylum Arthropoda; class Insecta; order Orthoptera; family Acrididae; genus Schistocerca; species Schistocerca nitens. The sequence continues at coordinate 404,778,123 of NC_064617.1, forward strand.
TTGATATGCGACCTGACTCTAGACGTGACAGGGTTTGGAGAAGCACTAGACGATACCAGGAAAGCCGATACGTTCTGGAAGTACATCCGTTTGCAGGTGGAAGAAAAATGTTGAGGGCTGCAATATTGATAGGATGGCGGAACCCTCTAATTCCCGTCTACGGCAATCTGACTGGTCCCCCAATGTTCAAAGAGGTCCTACAAACGACGGACGTGAAGCAGGTGACAACTTCAGTCTAGTCGATGACAATGGAAGACCGCACCGTACTCTAGCAGTGTTTCGGTATCTTCAATGATGCAACATCATCCAAAAGTATTGCCCAGCACATTTACCACACATGAATGCAAATGAGCATGCACGGGACCAGTTGAAGGTGCACATTGTACAGGATCCGAATCCACCTGACGATCTTCAGGACCTTACTGAAGCTGTTACTGAAGAGTGGGTCCTCATACCCCAAGATAAACTTGATGGTCTCATCTTGAGACAGCCTCGCAGAGTGGAAGAACTCTTTCGTGTGCGGGGAGGTACTCACTACTAAAGACTAATAATCATCATCATCATGAGCGAAAGATTTTCAAAGTTTTTGTTTTGAAAATATGCACTTAGGGGACAGCTAGCTGTGTTTTGTAATGATTTTTTGTGACTAACCAAAATCGTTCTTGCTTTCAGTAGCAATTATGTTTATTTTATTACTAAGGTACTGTGCAAATCTTAATGGGTATACTATAAGAAGCCACGGTAGTAAACCCTATGATATTCCAAACTTGTGTTGCGGCGTGAAGAAACTATCATCGTAATAAATTCAGAGAGGCTAGAGCTCGCGAGGAAAGATTGTTTGCTTTTCCCGCGCGCTGTTAGAGAGTGGAACGTTAGAGAAATAGTCCGCAAGTGATTCGATGAACCCTCTGCCAGACAATTTGGTGTGAATTGCAGAGTAGATAAACATATGTAGATGTGGTCGGCATAAATAGTACGTAGTCCTTCACCCTTACATTTAAATCTAGACATCGGGTACGCACTGAGGGAAACAAGAAACGTTCAAGAGCGAAAAAATTCATGGTCAAAGAATATCAATGATAATATTTGCTGATGACCTTACCGTCTTCAGTGAAAAAGACGAAGAATTAAGAGCAGAGGAGATGTTCAATAGAATGAACAGTCTAGTGAGTGCAGATTATGGACTGAGGGTATATTGAAGAAAGACGGAACTAATGAGTAGCAGCGGAAACGAGATTAGCGATAAGCCATAACATCAAAATCGGCAACCACCTAATAGACGGAATTAGGAAATGCTCTTACCTTGTAAGGGAAATGGGACATAAGAGACAAAGCAAGGATATGAAAAGCAGGCTGGCACAGACAAAGAGGGCATTCCTAGCCAAGAAAAGTCTGCTAGTATGAAATGATACCTTTGAGAATGTTCGTTTGGAGCATAGCATTATATGGTAATGAACCACGGACTTCGGAGGAACTGGGAACGGCAGTAAAGGCATTTGAGGTGTGGTACTACGGAAGGTTGTTGACCGTTAGGTGACTGATACATCCAATAGTTGATTGAGGACGTCGGGTGCAAGAGAGGAAATCGTGGCAGACAGTTTCGAACCAGCCAGGAAGAAAAGGGAAAATACAACGTACACGAGCGAAGAGAGTGTAAAAATGCTACTCGTGTATGGAAAATGTAAGTTAGCAAAATAGTAACTGCAATAATATTTTATCATTTACAGTACGACTACCTGTAGTACGGTCTACAGTGGTGTAGTCTTTTAAACGAAGTATAGCATTTCTATCTTCTCTTCGATAGTGCGTATTGTTCTCATCAAACTTTCTACTGTTGGCTGCTCTCACTGTATATGATGTGTTACATTTTCATCTTCTTCACTCGTTTCAGTATGCTTTACATGTAAAATTTGTTTTATATCGGACTATGTCCTATGTAACTTCGTACCCACGGTACGACTTAAACTAATGTATGCTGTGTATTGTCAAATCAAACTGTAATATAACATTTACGGTGCAGAGGTAGCTGTGTGTGTGGGATAGGTGTATGGACACGTTCCGAAAGCCAATAAATTAAAAAAGAACTGATGACTCATTTACGCTGTGCATTTTTTGTGTTTGCGTTTATTTACTGTCAGTTCTAGCAAGCGAACGAGCATCCTTCCGAGGGCTGCTGCTCTGTGTGCTAGTACAAGAGAGTCAAAGTCAATTTTGTGTTACGTTTTTAATAATGTCATGTTTACGAGAATGAGTTGCAGGGTTGTTGCACAGTATGTTGTCCTGATAAATAATTGTTAATAAAAAATGTGATACTTTGCGCTGTTTACTGTTTAGTTAGCACTGATGTTAGCCATCAGGTCCTTGCGCGCGCAAGTTCCAGCACTCACATGCGACAAAATGCTGTAAGAACAGACTCTACGGAACCGTGAGTAAGTACATATTCACATTCTCATTAACAATTACAATTTACCCGTTTTGGAAGTGATGAGAAAAACCTACATCTGTTCGGTTTGAAAAAGTAAACGCAATAAAAGTGTGGCGATTACGTCTCTGTCAGGCTGCTTGATTTGCACAAATATCTGTCTGATAGGCTGAATTCAGTGTTAATCAAATCGGAAACGGCGCATCGAATTTTTTTCTTAGCTATTATATCCCAGCAGATACTACCCTGCTGCGCCCTTACAAGGTTTTCAGACCGTTTTTGACCACGTTGTGTAGGCTGTAGACGACAACTCTTTACAGTGTGCTACAGTGGCGTAGGGAAAGTCGAAACGAACAATTTGATGTAAGACACTTGTGATCCACCAAGTCGCGATATAAACTTCAAACTGGCCTACAGAAGTAACCTAAGCTACAGCGCATGCTCGCCATACGAGATTTTCAATATCGTCTCATTGTCTTACGCTGCCGATTTAGTTGACTATTTCGTTAACATCATTGATTTAAGCTTCTCTGCGGAGATAATGAAAGAGAAAAAACTTTCCTAAATGTTGCACAAACACTAAAGAGGTGTATAATTCGATCCTAACTTGTCACAAGCATACTAGTTTCAAATTGAGAAGGGCAGACGAAGAAAACGATGTAATTGTTAATATTATACTGTGACAATTCACAATAGTTTGGGGTAAAATTTACACAAAAGTCAATTTCATATTTTTGAAATGCAAGAACAAAGGGTTTTTAATATTCATGGGCGTTTTTTGGGTGAAAAAAGTGAATGAACTAGCATGGCCCGCATGTGCTTTAGGTTAGGTGGCGTTTGTACTACAGTTTGAGGCTGTTTTTTTCCTGGCTTCATAGAACTCAGGTGTCCCGTATCAGTTTGCTCGGCTCGACTATAACTACGCTACCATAGTACGTTGTAAACAGTTATCTATGGGACCCTGTAAAAAGAAGTCGTAAAGCTAGAAAATTTTGGCAACATGCACGACGACCTGCAGTGAATCGACGCTCACAGAGAGACTGGCAACTTATACTCAGCGTAAGCGAATGTACTCTACTGCACTCAAACAAATGGAATTACCCGTTATTATCTGATTACACCTTTCACGAACAATCACTGGAAGCTGTCAAGTCACTAAATATCTGGGAGTATGCGTACAGAAGGACCAAATAAAACTATCGTAAGAAAGAAGATGCAAAACCATGGGTCACTGGAAAAATTCTCAGGATGTGTATTATACTCACGTAGGATATATTTGCTTGGTTATTGTCACTCAGTGACTCTTACGAGATGGATTTGGGAGTTGGGAGGATCCAAAGAAGAGCGCACGTTTCGCAACAGGGTGCTGCGATAAGTGCCAAAGTGTCACGGAGATATGCTCATCCAACTACTTTGGCAGACGCTGGAAGAGATGCGTTGAACATCCAACTACGGTCTACTGTTAAAATACTGAGAGCTTACATTCCTAGAAGAATGAACCAATATTTTACTTCCTGCTATGTGTATCTCGCGAAGAAGCCATGACGTTAAAATTGAGGGAATCGAGCTCACACAGACGTCTAACAAACATCGTTCTTCCTGAGTACCGTTGTCAACAGGAATTTGAAAGGTACGGAATTGACACTGGTACACAAAGTACCCCCCGCCTCATACTACAAGGTGAGTTGAAGGTCCTTACTCGCTAAGCCATCAAACTGAAACTATAACTCAACGGGAAAATGTTTATCTGTATTGTTTCGGACGACAGATTATAGTGTGTACAAACCTGGAATTTGAGCCAACAGCTTTACACATAGCTCTACTAAATGAATCATCCAATACCACCTCACAATTTCAGTCTCTAGAAGAAGTTGACGGATAAATCACGAAACGAAGAAGTATTAAAAGAAACAGGGGGAAGAAATCTGTTCAAAACCCATCAAATAAAAAAGTAAGCACGAGCTTACAGGCAAACTGAAATGTAAAGGTTGTAGAGCGGTTCCCACGTAGGTCACACCGTTTCCTTCGGTGAAGTAGATCAAAATTAAGGTTCAGAAGCCAGAGGCATTGTATGTTGAAAGTTCCTCGAAACCGTTATGATTTAGGAGAGGCTTCAAATATTTTTCTGAACAAAAAGTAGCGCTTTTGTTAAACGAAATTTATCAGTCCCTATAAAACTGTTCCTGGATGTCTTTCAAAGCTCTTTGATAAGAAAACATTTCGTTTAATGTATCACGAAATGAAATTATAAACCGTCTCCATAGTTTTTGAAACGTCACACACATTTAAATACCTTTACTTCCTCACCTCTACAATATGTAAAGGTTTCATATGTCTGGTTAAGTGATCTGACGGAGCCTTGACTGTACAACGCTGAGGCAGAAGACAAACAGGGAAGAAAGACAAGATACTTGTAGTCCATATATTTATGTTTTTGGTACTCATTAACAGCAGAGAACATTACCACGTTTAGTTTTGCTAGTAGTTGCCTCAGTACTAGACGCAGGCTATAATGTTGTACTAGATGTGACTTCTTTCAAGGAAGAGCATTGTACATTTTGGGAGTTAACAGCACCCTAAGTAGCTTCTAAAGCATTATTATATACTATCATTACAGAAAGAAAAAAATCAGACAAGAAAACAAGCATTTAAAAGAAATTGAAGATAGAAACAAATTCGGAAGAAGCTGATTACAAGAATAGTGAATGTTAGTTACATAGCGTACATTAAGTGTAGCACAGTACACAACGATACAGTAGAGAGTTCCACAACCAGGAAATGAGACGTATCAACAAATGTAGTTTTATCATCACTGCGCTTAGTGGTACGGAAGAATTTATAGTATGCCTATAACAGGAAGGAAGAAGATAAAGAAACTGTCACTGTGGAGCCCACATCAAAACCATAGACATATGACAAATGGTTTAGAACTGCAGGACACTTCAGGCTGTGTTGAAGTCAAAGGAATTTTTGGTTTACAACATTTTCGCTTCTGAATAGTATGATAACTATGACCAACGCCATATGTACAAAATTCATTATTCAGTAATTACCACAAGACAGTTAGAAGCGAGAATACCACCTGCGGTGGGTACAATAACAACGTATAGGTCGTCCTTTATCATGGGTGCATTTTCGTCACGTCATCAGTAAGAACTGAAGAGTTCTGAACAGTTATCTGCTACGTGGTACTAACTAGTAACATCACAGTTTAAAATACTATACATTTACTAGCTACCTAACTAGCACTGCAGGATAGGTGGAATTTCCAGAGAAACATCTCTTACCTGAAAGTGAATTATATACATTTATGGCAAGCAAAGGCAACAGTAAAGCACAGTACGTAAGTATTTCGTGACACAGGCAGAGATGGCCATTCAGTGGCCTTAAGAAGGTATTACTTAGAGCCGTAAGTATAGCACACACGATTTAGTGTAAGAGTATTAACGGGGTATATGTGGACGGTCTCGCCTGCACCATATTTTTAAGGGTCGGAGCCGTCTGTCAACCTGCAAAACGATAAACGAGTTCACAGAGGAGAAACTCTATAAAATATTTCAATTGAATGATGATAAAAATAAGTACCAGTTACCATTGAATGTTAGCATTTCATTTTAAGATCATGTATCATATTACTATATCTGAATTTCTCTAAATATATTTCAGGATATTTTTTTTTGTTAGTCATTCTTTCTCTTCTGAAATATTCATCTATACGCATCCATCTCTCGCTGAATTAAGCATGTGTAGACTATATGGAACTGAGGTTCGTAGCCAAAACGCGTATAGGAGGTTGAAACACAAAGGTATTACTCATCCTGTACAGGGCATGGGTAAAACAGAATTCAACTTCAACAAAAGATATATCTTCAGGCCAGGATGCTGAGAAAGAAAATACCTCACATAAAGGATCTCTCGAAAATGCATTGAAAGAATAGACTATTTTGATTGCATACTACCTCTTATTGCATTAGACCACTTCTTTTAAAAATTAGAACTATGTGTCACGTTTTTCAAATGTATTATAGGTCACTTCGTAATTTACCTTAGTTACAATTTTTTTATGATCTTAAATGTCTTCCCTGCTGGTGACACTATAGCCTGAATTCTCATAGATGTGATTCATTTAGTGTAAATTATCAATATGTCAATCTGTGTTTACGATTATCACATACAACATGTACAGTTTTTGACACGTCGTGGCATCTGTTACAACAATACTAAACAAGTTTTTGTAATAAATTTCTTATACATTAAATACATGTATGGCCATGGTCTAATAATTTATAGTCTTCCTTATTTTTAGGCTTCTGAAGACGACAAATTAATTTCTGGAAACTGATGAAGCGAAATAAAAATACCTGTGCAAATGATGATTGAATGAAATGTATACTACATTTGCTGAAAAATTGACGGATGTAAATAAAATGATGGAGAACTTACTGGAAATAGACCTGTAGCCGAACATTCATGTCACATAAGAAATCGTGTACTCGCTCACTAGTTTAAAAAGCTGTTACAATCCACGACGTTAACGGCAGTGATCTGCAATTATGGAGGCATGTTATTTACTGCACATTGCTGAATGTAGAGTTCCGTGTAAAAATTCCCATAACGGCCCCTTGTTGATCCGTGACCAGGAGAATGACGAATAAGTGAAAACCATTCTAGATCAAAGTAGTAATGGAAACCATTTGCCTGCTGGTAATAATCACGCGTCATATTACAGCACGTGGAAGGTGGTGTAACGATAGGTCAACTTAGGCCGTCTGCTTGAAATACATACTGTGTGATCCGAATAGACTGACGGTGGCAAGCTAATGCCATGGAGGATATTCATCTGTACGCTGTGGAACCTGTTTGCTTGTTACACAAACCACAGTGAGATCTGTGAACCTCTTCAGTATTATTACTTCCCACTAATCACCCCCTTCATGGTTCATGTTGCTCCAGGCTGACATTACATTTACCGCTGGTGGAATTTTTCACGAAAAAGACCATTCTTGTCGTGCAATGGTCTTGGCACCATTATTATGACTAACTGCCAAAAAACCTGTAAAAACATTAACCGATTTGTCCTGTACTACAGTTCTGCAGAACAGGAAGCCTCTTCAGTAGATTAGGGATATAGCACAGTACCATCTGATGGGTGAGAGACTACCACTTCATGACATACACTCTAGGGAAAAAAATAGACGCAACACGAACAAATCATACGAATGGGGCTCGAATCAGCGAATTTGATGTACGTATAGAGAGACAAATGATAATTTCGGAAAAATCTCATAATTAATTTAAAAGATAGAGCTGCACAGATGGAGCCAATCAATAACGCGTTGATCTACTTCTGGTTCTTATACAAGCGGTTATTCGGCTTGGCATTGATTGACAGAGTAGTTGGATGTCCTTCTGAGGGATATGGTGCCCAGTTCTGTCCGACGGGCACGATAGATCGTCAAAATTACGAGATGGTTCTAGGACCCTGCTCATTATGCCCCAACCGTTCCTAATTGTGGAAAGAAGCGGCTACCTTGGTGGCCAAGGAAGGGTTCGGCAAGCACGAGGACAAGCGGTACAAACTCTTGCGGTGCGCGGATGGGCGTTATCTTGCTGAAAATGTAAGCCCAGGATGGCCTGCCGTGAAGGGCAGCAAACCGGGGCATAGAATGTCGTTGACCAATCGCTGTGCTGTAAGGTGCCGCGGATGAAAACCAAAGGGGTCCTGCTATGAAATAAAATGGCACCCTAGACCATCGCTCCTGGCTGTCGGGCACTATGGCGAGTGACAGTCAGGTTGGCTCAATGGCTCTGAGCACTATGGGACTTAACATCTGTGGTCATCAGTCCCCTAGAACTTAGAACTACTTAAACCTAACTAACCTAAGGACATCACACACATCCATGCCCGAGGCAGGATTCGAACCTGCGACCGTAGCAGTCTCGCGGTTCCGGACTGAGCGCCTAGAACCGCTAGACCACCGCGACCGGCGTCAGGTTGGTATCCCACCGTCGTCCGGGGCATCTTCAGACACGTTTTTGCTCGTCATCTGAGCTCAGTTCGAAGCGGGCCTCATCACTGGAGGCAGTTCCACTCCAGTCAATGAGATTCCATGCCGAACGTGCCTGACACCACTGCAAACTGGTTTGTTAGTGTACAGAGGTCAATGATAGTTGGTGCAAGGGACGCCGTCAGCTGAACACCCTCTCTGTGAACCAGCTATGAACGGTCCTTGTAGTCACTGAAGCACCAGTTGTACGTCGGATTGATGATAATGATGAATCTGGAGTTCTGAGTGCCTCTGACCATTTCTCTGTCCTGACGTTGTGTCATCTCTCTACGTGGACCGCCTCCTTCTTGACGCTGTGTTCGGCCATGGTTCACCCATTCCGGCCAATATCGTCGAACAGAGGCATCGTCTCTCCTTTTCAACTGTCGACCGATTTACCGATTATTTCAAGTGACTCCTTGCAGCCCAATTACACGTTCTCTCTCAAGCGCTGACATCTGTGTATGTCACTCATGAGCCTATTTGCGAGGCATACGTAGTTACGGTCGGACTGAGTACATGGAATGAAATTTGATGAGACCTTATGTCCTGGTATCGACATGGCCCCTGTTTATTATCCTTGCAAGCTGCAGTCTGAAACTGAGCTGTAGCATCACACAGTCATCCATCGGCCGCTACAGTTTATAATCTTTCATTTTTGTTGTTGATCCATGCATGAATATCAGTTTGTGACCAATTTGTGGTGCTTCGTTTTTTGTCTTCCACACGATATGCTTGGACATCTGATGCCACCTACTGCATGCCATGTGGCATTCGCAGAAATTGTAGAGCTCATTACCGACGAATTACAGTTTTCTTTCACGCGAAATTTAAACCAAGACGGAAAATCCAGTAAAAAGGGGGACGGGAGCATTTTCCTGTCACTTGAGAAGCAATAACGGCAGAATTGGTCGTTCAGAAGGGCTCGGTTACTTTGGACTTGAACTAGCCATCGGATGCCATATGAGTAACAACTCTCAGGGATCTTTCAATCCTAAAGCTGCCAAATTCGACTGTTGATGATGTGACTGGTTGGTTGATTGGTTTGGAAGGTAAATTAAACTGCAGGGTCATCAGTCCCTTGTTGTTGGTGTGACTGTGAAGGGGAAATCCGAGCTAAATAATACAACGCAGACTTCATGTACTAATCATTGTAGAGGGTAGTAGTTCAAAATCGCCTGATATGAGGAGAAGGAATCACACGTGAGCTAGAAACTGCTAGCAGCAGTACAGCTACCACAAAACGTGTGAGTAGAGAGTTAATAAGAATGAAATTAATGGGGTACAATGATCGAGCAACTATTCATAAACCACACATTTCCGTAGTATTTGTTACGCAACTCTTGAGTTGGCGTAAAGAGCGACGCCACTGGCCCGTGTATGACTGGAAACGAATGATGTGGAATAATGAATGACGCTATACGCTGTGGCAGTCCGAATGAAGAGTTTTCTAATGCCTGGAGAACGCTACCAACCGTCATATGCAGTGCTCGCAGCAAAATACAGAGGAGGTGGTGTTAGGGTTCGGAGTACTTTTTTATGATTAGGGTATGGTACCAATATTACTTTGAAGAAAATTATAAATGCGGAAGGATACGAACAAATGTTACTGCATTGTGTACTGCATAGAGTAGAGGAACTGTTCGAAGACGATGTTGATTGTATCAGTACAACAAAGCAGCTTGTGATAAATCACATTGTGTACAAAACATTCTTGAAATGGCCTTTCCTGTCCAGATCGCGACCTGAAACCGATGAAATAGTTTTGAGATGAGTTAGTACGTCAACTTCGCTCGGCCGGCCGGAGAGGCCGTGCGGTTCTAGGCGCTACAGTCTGGAGCCGAGCGACCGCTACGGTCGCAAGTTCGAATCCTGCCTCGGGCATGGATGTGTGTTATGTCCTTAGGTTAGTTAGGTTTAATTAGTTCTAAGTTCTAGGCGACTGATGACCTCAGAAGTTAAGTTTCATAGTGCTCAGAGCCATTTGAACTATTCAACTTCGCTCCAGATTCCAGGGTCCAACGTCGCACTACGTTCCATGGTTTTCGCTCTTGAGGAAGAATGGGCTACGATTTCTTCACAGACATTTTGAATGAGTCCCTTGTAGAGTTCGAACTACCATGAAGGTGAAGGGTCATCTCACCCCATTTTCACGTCAGCTAATAGATGCCAGGATACTTTTGATCTGAAAGTGTAAATAAGAAATCTCAAGACAACGGTTTCATGTCAATAGAAAATGTCTAGAAAAACCAAGTTTTTAAACGAGAAAAAACTAGACCGTTAGGAGTGTCTTTGGGAGTAAATCCCAGAAAATGGTTGGGCCATTTAGGTCCTCAAACTGGAGCGTCAGTAGCTTTATTTCACAGAGCTGCGTTTGAGCTTCTCACATACTGTTTCTCGATGTCGGAAGTGCAAACAGATGTTGCAGTTTGTGCGTGATGGAGGGATTGACTTTGAAGTGCTCCTATTTTTCTGTTAAGGCGCTGTTCATTCACAGTGGTACGTGACTGCACAAAACAAGGAATATTGGAGTTCTGAATATCCTCATTAGTTACATGATGTGCAAAATAGAATGTGGCGTGCAGTTAGTGCATTTCGAATCATTGGACCGTTCTTCCATCAAATCGTAACTTTTCAGTTGCTGCAAGTAAGTGAACAATATTCTGCAACATTCTCTGTTTCCGAGAATTAAGAATTGGAGAAAATACCTGTGGTTATTCCATGCAAGATAATGCAACGGCACAAGCCGTCCATACCTCTGGGATAGTATTCTGCGGTTTTTTTTTTTTTTTTTTTGATGAGAGAATAGTTCACTGGCCTCCTAGTCCCCCAAGCTGAATCCATGTGATTTTAGTTTTTAGGGAATTTTCAAAGATAAGGTACGCACAAACAAGCTTTATACGCTACATCATCTGCAAGACTATTAAGCTTGTAATTTCTAAAACTTAGAACTAGAAATTTGACGAGAGATTGACAATGTGTCCAAAACATGTCAGGCAGATTTTGCCGTCAAAGGATGTCGTTTTTTGAACCTGTTCTAAATAAAGGTAGTTAGAGTATAGACGCTCTGTATTTCAGTTTAGGCTCAACTAAGGGAAGACGAGCTGAACCATCAAGCGGTAACTAGCCGATGTACATCCCGTACGATGTGCGAGAATGCTCTTGCTACCTCCGTGAGAGATCTTGTAGCAGTCTGTCACTGTTTTGTTGCACTGGGACGCGAAAAATGTAGAAGATAAAAATTTTACAATTTTAACGCTGGAAAGGACAGCGCGGTTCCGTTATTGATGTGGATTGAAGAACTATAAACATACAGTGACACCCGCCAGGATAAAAAGGACTTATAAAGAAATGAAACATTTTGCCACACTTAAAACTGGTGCAGTCATAACGGAAGATTCAACACAAAATAGGGATATCAGTGTTTCTAGTGACAACAGTGAAATGTCGTCTGTCAAACATTCAGCAAACATCAGTAACAACAATAACTGCTGCAGTAACAACAATTTCAGCAACTGGTGGCACTTCTGTACTTTTTCGTTCACCATCTCTCCGAAGCTTTTGCCGATGCAAAATCAGTGATTCAAATTTACATATTAATGGCTGTAGTAGAAGACTTAGAGCATGATATTGGTATAACAAATCATTATCCTCTTCAACGCACCAGATAAAAAGCATCAGAGAAGCGAGTCACGTAGAAAGACAGCAACAAAAATTTAATATTGCAAAGGCTTTGGTAATTTCAAGATCAATTTCTTTTACCTATTGTAGTTAAGAATACTGTAAAAATATTCTTTTCTTGCCCAAATGAACGCGCGAGTCTGGTTTCTTATCAAGATTTCAGATTCCAGGGTAAAGCGATAAATTATCAGACAATTTATCGTATAATAGCAAGGATGGTTCGAAAAAAATTTCCAAAGGTATCTGGTAGTTCGTTACTGACACTATAATATGGTTCGGTCCTTATTTAATGATGAAGCTCCTCGGTCTTTGTCAAGTGGTGATTGTCGTGTGATAGCTGCTGCCATCCTTAAGCAGCGGCCCTATCGCAATACCTTAATAGACACTGTACTATGTACAGTACAGCTCTAAGAGCGATGAAGCTCCATGGGTGGTTAAAGCAAATGTCGCTAAAGTTATGCTGCAGGCAGAGGTAAGTGAAGAACAAAAAATCAACCGAAGAGATACATTTTGCATCTTGCTTTATAAACAACTGGTTCTCATCTTCTGAAACAACTGATAAAAAACGTTCCTCAGGAGATTTTCCGCGAGCACCGAATTCGACGAATGCATTTCGACATGGAGGGACGATCCTGATCACCAAAATGGAGCTGAAAAAATCCACATCGCAGTTGTGAACGACTTTGCGAACGACGTATCAGAGTATATCAACATAATAACTACCTGGGAAAGATGAAGATGATAAGCAATTAAACAGAATTCTCTACGGATTTCAGCAGACCCAGGTAGTTTAAAAGCTACAACCTTTGGATGGAGTTCTCCTCGCTCGTTGTCAAGTGGTGACTGTCGCATGGTTGCTGCTACCGTTTTCATATAGCGGCGCTACCACATATGAAAGCAGTGGTAACCAGCGCAGTGTCTTTTAAGGTATTTCGGTAGCGCCACTGCATAAGGATGGCAGCAGCAATCACATGCTACTCATCACTGGATAAAGACCGAGGAGTACTCGGTGAAGAGGCAGAGGATAGGAAATCACTTTATGTGGCTGGAAACCTGGGAGAATTTTACCATTGTACTCGTCCTTCACCTGCGGCTTCGCCTGTGGACACGTAAAGCACGTATATTGTGCACACCTCCCCGTTTCCCTTCTGTCCATCTCCATCTCTTCCGTCTTTCTTTGAACTCTTCTTCCCCCACCTCTGTCCGTCTCCATTTCCCTGTATATCTTTCCGTCTCCCCTTTCTGCCCATCTTAACAGGCCGCTCCCTCTGTCCATCGCCTCCTGCATTCATCTTCGTCTCCTCCCACTATATCCACCCATCTCCTCCTCGCCCACTCTCTGTCCATCTTCTTTTGCATCTCTCTGTCACCTCCTCCTCTTCTTCCATCTATTCATACCCTCCATATCTTCTGTCAGGCCTTCTCCACCTCCCTCTCATCCTCCTCCTCCTACCCCTTCCTCCCCTCCCTCGGCCCATCACTACCTCCCCTCCCTCTGCCCATATCTTCCTCCCCTCCCACTACCCATCTATTTTTAACCCTATATCCTACCCCCATGAACCATGGACCTTGCCATTGGTGGGGAGGCTTGCGTGCCTCAGCGATAAATATGGCCATACTGTAGGTGCAACCACAACGGAGGGGTATCTGTTGAGAGGCCAGACAAACGTGTGGTTCCTGAAGAGGGGCAGCAGCCTTTTCAGTAGTTGCAGGGGCAACAGTTTGGATGATTGACTGATTTGGCCTTGCAACTCTAACCAAAACGGCCTTGCTGTGCTGGTACAGCGAAAAGCTGAAAGCAAGGGGAAACTACAGCCGTAATTTTGCCCGAGGGCATGAAGCTTTACTGTATGGTTAAATGATGATTGCGTCCTCTTGGGTAAAATATTCCGGAGGTAAAATAGTACCCCATTCGGATCTCCGGGCGGGGACTACTCAAGAGGACGTCGTTATCAGGAGAAAGAAAACTGGCGTTGTACAGATCGGAGCGTGGAATGTCAGATCCCTTAATCGGGCAGGTAGGTTAGAAAATTTAAAAAGGGAAATGGATAGGTTGAAGTTAGATATAGTGGGAATTAGTGAAGTTTGGTGGCAGGAGGAACAAGACTTTCGGTCAGGTGAATACAGGGTTATAAATACAAAATCAAATAGGGGTAATGCAGGAGTAGGTTTAATAATTAATAAAAAAATAGGAGTGCGGGTAAGCTACTACCAACAGCATAGTGAACGCATTATTGTGGCCAAGATAGACACGAAGCCCATGCCTACTAGAATAGTACAAGTTAATATGCCAACTAGCTCTGCAGATGATGAAGAATTTGATGAAATGTATGATGAGATAGAAATTATTCAGGTAGTGAAGGGAGACGAAAATTTAATAGTCGTGGGTGACTGGAATTCGAGAGTAGGAAAAGGGAGAGAAGGAAACATAGCGGGTGAATATGGTTTGGGGAAGAGAAATGAAAGAGGAAGCCGTCTGGTAGAATTTTGCACAGAGCATAACTTAATCATAGCTTACACTTGGTTCAAGAATCATAAAAGAAGGTTGTATACATGGAAGAAGCCTGGAGATACTAGAAGGTATCAGATAGATTATATAATGGTAAGATAGACATTTAGGAACCAGGTTTTGCCCGCATCTCGTGGTCGTGCGGTAGCGTTCTCGCTTCCCACGCCCGGGTTCCCGGGTTCGATTCCCGGCGGGGTCAGGGATTTTCTCTGCCTCGTGATGGCTGGGTGTTGTGTGCTGTCCTTAGGTTAGTTAGGTTTAAGTAGTTCTAAGTTCTAGGGGACTGATGACCATAGATGTTAAGTCCCATAGTACTCGGAGCCATTTGAACCATTTTTGAACCAGGTTTTAAATTGTAAGACATTTCCAGGGGCAGATGTGGACTCTGACCTCAATCTATTGATTATGAACTGTAGATTAAAACTGAAGAAACTGCAAAAAGGTGGGAATTTAAGGAGATGGGACCTAGATAAACTGACTAAACCAGAGGTTGTACAGAGTTTCAAGGAGAACATAAGGGAACAATTGACAGGAATGGGGAAAGAAATACAGTAGAAGAAGAATGGGTTACTCGGAGGGATGAAGTAGTGAAGGCAGCATAGGATCAAGTAGGTAAAAAGACGAGAGCTAATAGAAATCCTTGGGTAACAGAAGAAATATTGAATTTAATTGATGAAAGGTGAAAATATAAAAATGCAGTAAATGAAGCAGGCAAAAGGGAATACAAACGACTAAAAAATGAGATAGACAGGAGGTGCAAAATGGCTAAGCAGGGATGGCTCGAGGACAAATTACAGCACTGAAGATGGTCACTAAGTGACCGAAAATCGATTTTGCGATAGTAAACAAAAATATACGACCAATGCTGTCTCTCCTTTCAAGTATACCCATTATCTGGTCGTAGTGCACAGGACACTATGGAGTCGCCAATCAATAAGAATGTAATAATTCCAATCCCAAAGAAAGCAGGTGTTGACAGATGTGAAAGAAGTAGAGGATATAAAATGTAGACTGGCAATGGCAAGGAAAGCGTTTCTGAAGAAGAGAAATTTGTTAATATCGAGTACAGATTTAAGTGTCAGGAAGTCGTTTCTGAAAGTATTTGTATGGAGTGTAGCCATGTATGGAAGTGAAACATGGACGATAAATATTTTAGACAAGAAGAGAATAGAAGCTTTCGAAATGTGATGCTACAGAAGAATGCTGAAGATTAGATGGGTAGATCACATAACTAATGAGGAGGTATTGAATAGAATTGGGGAGAAGAGGAGTTTGTGGCACAACTTGACAAGAAGATGGGACCGGTTGGTAGGAGATGTTCTGAGGCATCAAGGGATCACAAATTTAGCATTCTAGGGCAGCGTGGAGTGTAGAAATGGTAGAGGGAGACCAAGAGATGAATACACTAAGCAGATTCAGAAGGATGTAGGTTGCAGTAAGTACTGGGAGATGAGGAAGCTTGCACAGGATAGAGAAGCATGGAGAGCTGCATCAAACCAGTCTCAGGACTGAAGACAACAACAACAACAACAACATTCATACCAATCCTCCTCTTTTCCTTTTGACCATCTTCTCCTGCCCCTAACACTGTTCACCATCAACACCTCCTCTCTGTGTACATCTTCTATCCCTCTCTCCATACATCTCCTTCTCTTCCCAGCCCCATATCTGCCCATCTGCTCCTTCCTCTCTCTCTTTGTACAACTATTCCCCCCCCCCCACTCTTAATTCATCACCTCTTCCCCATTTTCCTTGTCCATTTATTCCTATCGTCCTCTCTATATTTTTCTTCGTACCTGTCTCTATCGCCTCCAACCCCCTCTGTACCTGTCCATCTCCCCCTCTTTATCCATCTCTTACTCACACTGTCAATGTCCTCGTCCCCCTTTTCTCATCTCATCCTGCCGCTCTGCATAATCATTTCCTTCTCCTCCTCTCTCTGCTCATCTATGTCACTCTGCACGTAGACCCCCTAGTATTTATTCTGATAGTACCTGCATGACACGCCAGTCATACAGGGCAGTGTAGATGTCAGAGGTTAGTAACGCTTTTTGACCCACAACACCACACTTGTGGGAGCTAGCTGGGACTTACCCCAAAACTGCTTCTTTCCACACAATAAGTAGCTTGTCTACCTAATATGGATGGAATCTATCGACTGTTTTAGGAGGAGCTGTGGAATACACATTCATAGACACATACACAC
This sequence comes from Schistocerca nitens, assembly GCF_023898315.1. Classification (NCBI taxonomy): domain Eukaryota; kingdom Metazoa; phylum Arthropoda; class Insecta; order Orthoptera; family Acrididae; genus Schistocerca; species Schistocerca nitens. Next base: position 404,794,988 of record NC_064617.1, read on the forward strand.
ATAGATCAATTTTTGTATATGTAGATATTGCTGCGAAACCATGCTTTTTAGAAACAACGAAAAACAATTTATTTTGCAGGATCTAAAAGTGCTCAGCTGACACCAAATCTAATCTCAGAGAAAAACTTAATTTCTGTTTGTGTTCATCATGTTTCAATTAAGTAATAGTTGTAAAAAATGTTTTTAGTTTTTTTTCTCAGGAATGTTTGCAAAATATGGTGGCTGAGTGGCCTGAAAAACTATCCCTTAATTTTTTCTCGGAATTAAAAAGGGAGTGGAGGAGTTTGGGAAGAGTATAACACTTCTGTTCGAAATTAACCTTCGAGTATATTATGTTCGTACTTCAACTACTTTGCGGGTGACATATTAGGAGTCCGACTGAACGAAATTACGTAAGTTCTATATTTGTTTGCCAGAACAAGACGGTGCGAAGCGGAAAATTTTATCTTTCGGAAAAGTACCTACAGAAAAGGGCCACCTTAGTGTGCATAGAGTGCGTGTGCGCGTGTGTGTATGCGAGCTTTACGACCAGGGGTCACTAGACTTGCCGGCAGAGCGGCCGCGCCGCCTCCTTCTCCGCCCCAGCCGCCGCTGCGCACCTGAGGCTCTCGGTGCGCGACCGCGGCGACCAATCTTTGCTGGGGCGGCCGCCGCTGCTGCTGCGGTGCCGCCTCCGTGAGTCCCGCCCCCGCGTCCGCAGCGAGCGAGCTGTCTGCCAGCTGTCCAGCCGGTGCCGCACCGCCGTCTGCACCTCCGAGTTCAGGAAGCAGTAAAACAGCGCCACCATGAAGCCCTGTCCGACACAATAACGTGGCTCCGGATCACTGCCGCTCACCGCAAGGATATAACAGTCTAAAGGAAGATGAACACGAAAAGATCGTGTCCACACTATTGCTAGTATAGAGGCGATATTTATGGGACGGAATGCAAGAGTTCATAACCATTAAAGAGAACTCGTAATTCAGAAGGGACTGAGACTGGTTTGAAGCACGACTTCGATGATATTCGATCCTAACATTGATGAAGCAGTAAAGGAATCCATAGATATATTTGGAATGGGAATTACAGTTCAGCAAGACGAAGAAAAACTTCTTAAGTTTTGGCAATGACGTTGTAAATGTCAGAGAGCAAAAAGCTTGGAGGATTTACCTGAATAAATACAATCGTTTAAGCGAATCACAGTTTGGTTTCCGAAGTGGCAAAAACACGGACTCAGCCATAGTAGAAATCGCAAAAGTTGTACTTGACGCTCTTGATAAAGATTAATGTGTCACAGGCATATTTTTGGATCTTTCTAAGGCCTTTCATACAGCTGACCACAAGATTCTATTAAATAAATTAGAAGGATTAGGAATAAGAGGGGTAGCTAATGATTAGTTTCGATCATACCTAGTAGACAGGGTACAAAGAGTAGCGATAACATATACTTGAAATAGATCCAAACATTTAGTAAAACACTTATCGGAACCAAAATACATTAATATAGGGGTTCCACAAGATAGCATATTAGGACCAATACTACTCCAGATATATATCAGTGACTTTCGCAGTAGTGTTAGTCATGGTGAAAAAAAAATCTCTTCGCTAATGACAGCATTATTATGGTAACTGACAAAACAAGAGAACTCCCTGCTGAGAAAGCGAATGAAACTCTCAAGGAAGTTTATGATTGGTCAATAATCAATAAAGTGACATTGAACTTAAAGAAAACTAACGCCATGAATTTCAGTTTGAAGAGGAAAAATGACAATGTTAAATTAAGTGTATATGGCACCTCTATAGACTGTGTAACAAATGCAAAATTTCTAGTAATGAATATTGATTATCAGTTGAAGTGGTGTGAACACACAAACATACTTGCAAACAGAATGTCATTAGCATGTTATGTACTGAGAATCCTATCATCAGCGTGTAACATGCAGTGTCTTTTAGTTACATATTATTCATATGTACACTCAATTCTTAACTATTGCATTAATTTTTGGGGGAACAAACGCCCAAAATATGAACACAATTTTCAAACGCCAGCAAAAAGCCATAAGAATAATAACCAAAAATACTAGTCGATCCCATTGTTAAGATCTGTTCAAAACAATGGGCATTTTTACTGCTCCCTGTGAATACATTTACCAGTTAGTTGTACACATCAAAAATAACATTGGTAAGTACTGCACAAACAGCTCTTTCCATGAGCTAGCAACAAGAGCTAGACTGAACTTACAATTACCCAGAAAAAATAAACATAAAACTCAAAACAGCATTTTCTACCAAGGAATAAAACTGTACAATTAATTACCAAAAGAAATTAAAGAAATTGCAAAAATAGACTTATTTAAAAAGGCAGCTAAAAAGTATATGTTATACAATACATTTTATACATTGCATGATTACTTAGATAAAACAGAGTAGGGGGTTTGATAGAAAAATGTCATGCAAATAAATAATAATAACAATGATTATATAACATTCAACATTCCACACAACATCTTCATTTTATGTTTTTTTCCTTTCTAGAAATGCTTACCCCCAAGCTGTGCATAGCACAGTACTAACACCTCTTCCACTTTCTGAGCTCAACATCTCACTCATTATGGAGGACTCAGTTTTTTCAGTTTTTCAGGATAGCAAATGAGAAGTTGCAGTACAGAATATGGCCCAGAGATCACCAGTGTGTGTGTGTGTTTGTGTGTGTGTGTAGTGAGTGAAGTGCTATGAAACAATGTGCGTGTAGTGTGTGCAGTGACTGATAGTGAGATGTGTGTGAACAATGTGGCATTACATTATTTAATAAGTTATCTGTAAAAAAAGTATTGTACAGCAGGAGTAAATCTAATGATTGTCTCTAACTAGAAGTATGTAAATACATGTGTAAACGAATTACCTTATTTTAAATTGGTCTAATCTTGTAAATAAAGCTACTACTACTACTACATAGTACTTGAACAGAATGGGCAGTATCTTAAACAAATGCTGTACGATGACCATCAAACAAAAGTAGGATCAGAATGATGGAATAAAGTCAAATTGAAGCAGGTGATGTGACAAACTAGGGAAATGAGACACTAAAAGTAGTAGATGAATTTTGATTCTTGGGCAGCAAAATAACCGGTAACCGACGAGACAGTGAGGATACTGAATGCAAACTGGCAGTAGCAAGAATAGCGATTCTTTAAATAAAAAATCACCTAAGGAAATCTCCACTTACACCCTACTGCATACATAGCACATTCCAAAAAGTGATTCACAGATATATCATCAAAAATATCAGAGCTTCAGAGAAGAAGGTACCTTCGTAAAATTGCTGAAAAATTTTACACCAAATTTATTCAAAAAACTTACGCAAACTATGACAGAGGTGTGGCAGTTATAATATGTCCCGAAGACTGGAAATGTGCTCTGATTGATCCTCTGCACAAAAAACGACAAAACGGATTTAAATAACTATCAAGTAACTTATCTTCTGAAAATTACAAACAAAATTCTGTCAGCATATCTTCTCCAAATAGTCCAGGAGAACCTCGATTACAAAGTTAGTGAATACCAAGCAGAGAGTTCCCTACTTAAAGTATTTAGGCGAACTGCATGAAACAACAGGTAGAGAGAAAATGGCACAGAAAATTCGTATGCAAAAACTTAAAATAGCTTACAATCAAATCTACGCCTACAACAAATTGCGTGACCATACACGTTAAAACCCGTTATTATAACACACTTACGGAGACTGAAGTCCTGTACACTAACGAAACCTTTAAACTCTACAGAAAATGTGAATTGGAAGACACCCTAAAAAGAAGCAAGCTTCTATGAAATATACTGCGCTCCGAGAGATCAGAACATCGATACACATTGCAATCCCGAAAAACTGTGCTTGTATACATCTCGTGGTATACGTCAGAAAGACTGAAACCATATGGGAATATCCCCAGTTTACCATCAACAAGACTTACAAAACAGCCACATTCTTTGTCTCTCTTTTTCTTTCCCCTTCAACTATCAGTCATCTGACTGGCCGGCAAGTTCGATGCCGCCCCCCACGAATTCCTCTCTTGTGATAACCTTTTTATCTCAGAGTGCTAGCTGAAACCTACATCCTCAGTTATTTGCTGGATGTATTCCAACTTCTGTCTTCCACTGCACTTTTTACCCTCTACAGCTCCCTCTAGTACCATAGAACCATTCCCTGATGTCTTAACAGATATCCTCCAATCATCTCGCTTCTTCTTGTCATTGTTTTCCATATTTATTTTTCCGATTCTCTGGGGAATTTCATCATTCCTTATGTTATTAGTCCACCTAATTTACAATATTCTTCTGCAGCACCACATCTCAAATGCTTCGATTCTCTTTTTTTCCTGTTTTTCCGCAGCCCTTGTTCATTACCACGCAATGTTGTGCTCCAAACATACATTCTCAGAAATGTCTTCTTCCTATTAAAGCTTACGTTTGATGACACTGGAATTCTCTTGGTCAGAAATGCCGTTTTTGCGGTGCTAGTCTGCTTTTAATGTCCTCCTTGATCCATCTATTATGGGTTATTTAAATGCCTTGGTTCCATGATTCCTTAACTTCATCTGCTTCGTAGTCAACAATAGGGGAGTCAAGTTTCTGGCTGTTCTCATTTCTGCTACTTATTATTTTCATCTTTATTCGATTTACTCTTAATCCATATTCTACACTCATTACACTGATCACTCCTTTCAACGGACCCCGTAATTCTTTTTCTCTTTCATTGAGGATAGCGATGTGATTAGCGAATCTTATCATTGATATCCTTTCACCATGAACGTCCGTCCTTTTCTTGAACATTTCTTTTATTTCCATCATTGCTTCTTAGATGCATAGACTGAACAGTAGGAGTGATATACTATATCCATGTCTAACGCTCTTTTCAATCAGAACACTTCGTTCTTCATCTTATTGTTCCCACTTGGTTCGTGTACAAATTGTATATCATCCGTCTTTTCCTATACCTTACACATATTTTTCTCAGAATTTTCGACATCTTGCACCATTTCGCATTGTCGAACGCTTTTTTCGAGTCGACAAATCTTAAGACTTGCGATTACATTCTTCTTCAATCCTTCTTCCATCATCAACAACAACGTCCGAACTGTTTCAATGGTGCCTTTAACTTTTCTAAAGTCAAACTGGTCGTCACCTAATAGATTCTTAATTTTCATTTCTATTCTTCTGTATATTTATTATTCTTGACAGCAATCTGGAGGAGCTGATAAGCTGATCGTGCGATACTCCTCGCACTTGTCGGCTCCTGCTATCTTCGGAATCGTGGATGACGTTTTTCCTCTATCTCTTCCTTGTCGACTCCTGTTTCTTCTTCTGTCAAGTCATCAGACAGGTCTTCCCTTTCATAGAGGCCTCCGACGTACTCTTTCCAACTCATCAACTCTGTCTTGTGCACTGTACGTCGGAATTCACAAAAGGCTATTTGGACTTTTCGTATGCTGAATCAGTCCTTCGGACAGTCATTTCATTTCCGATTTTTTTCACATTTTTATGTAGTCATTTCACCTTAGTTTCCCTGCACTTTCGATTTATTTCTTTCATAAGTGACTTGTATTTCTGTATTCCTGAATTTGCCTGAACATATTTGTACTTATTTCTTTCATCGATCAACTGGAATACTTATTCTGTTGCCTACAGTTTCTTGGCAGTTGCCGGCCGAAGTGGCCGTGCGGTTAAAGGCGCTGCAGTCTGGAACCGCAAGACCGCTACGGTCGCAGGTTCGAATCCTGCCTCGGGCATGGATATTTGTGATGTCCTTAGGTTAGTTAGGTTTAACTAGTTCTAAGTTCTAGGGGACTAATGACCTCAGCAGTTGAGTCCCATAGTGCTCAGAGCCATTTGAACCATTTTTCTTGGCAGTTACCTTCTCTGTACCTACGTTTTCCTTTACAACTTCTGAGATTGACATTTTAATGATGTCCATTCCTCTTCAACTGAACTGTCGCAATATCGACAGCTTCACAGAACTTCAAGCGTGCCTCTTCATGCCTTAGTACTTCCGTATCCCACTTCGCTGCGCATTGATTCTTCCTGATTTGTCTCTCTTCATCGTTGCTACATTGTGATCTGAGTCTATATCTGCCCCTGAGTACACCTTACAGTCCAGTATTTCATTTCGGAATCTCTGCCTGACAATGATGAATCTAACTTAAATCTTCCCTTATCTCCTCGCCTTTTCCATGTATATCTCATCCTCTTGCGATTCTTCAACAGATTATCCGCTACTGGTAGCTGAAATTTATTAGAGAACTCGTTTAGTCTTTCTCCTTTCTTCTTCCTACTACCAAGTCCATGTTTTTCCGTAATCCTTTCTTCTACAACAGCATTCCAATCCCCCATGACTATTAGATTTTCATCTAGCTCTTTGTGGATTACCTATTCAACACTATTTCTATCTCTTCATCTTTTGCTTGAGAAAGCGGCATGTAACTTGAAGAATTGCTGACGGAGTTGGTTTTCTGTTGATTCAGATCAGAACAACGTTCTCACTGAGGTGTTCACAGTAACTTGCTGTATGTTCTACGCTCCTATTCATAACGAATCCTAGTTCCGTTATACCACTTTCTACTATTATTAATATTTCCCTATACTCATGTGACGAGAAATTCTTGTCTTCTTTTCATTTCACTACACTGATCCGCACTATATTTAGATTGAGCCTCAGCATTTCCCTTTTCATATTATTAGTTTCCCTACCATGAATAAACTTTTGACATTCGACGCTCCTATTTGTAAAAAGTTATTCTTTCGTCGGGTATTCAATCTTTTTCTCATGGTCGCCTCCCCTTTACTGTCCCCTACTGCAGATCCGAATAGGGGACTATTTCGAAGTCTTTTGCCAATGGTGAGATCATCATGACGCCTTTCAAGTACAGACCACAAGTCCTGTGGATATACATTACGTGTCTTTAATGCAGTGGTTTCAGTTGTATGCTGCATCCTCATGCGGTCCATCATTGCTGATTCTTCCGCCTTTTAGGAGCAAAAATAATAATGATGATAACACCAACCGTAGTGATAATTTATACGGTAGGAAGTCCTGAACAAAGTGAAAATGGGTGATTAACAGTTGAGACTTGAATACAATTCAAGATGTTGAAAAGTGGCACTACAGAAGAATGGTGAATATTAGACGTGTAGACGGAATACCAAATGACGTGGTAATTGATCGAATTGGGAGCAAAAGATATTTATGGCACAGCTTGACTAAAAGAAGAAGCTGGTTAATAGGGCACAGTCTGAGACATCAAAGGACTGTCAGTTCCATAATGTAGGAAAGTGTTGGCTGGGAGGTAATGGAAACTGAACATGGAGATTAAGAGCATACAGTAAGCACGTTAATGTGAGTATAGGTAGGAGCAGTCATGTAAAACTGAAGAGGTTTGCATAGGATAGATTACGGAACTGTATCAGACCAGTCGTCGGACTGAAGTCCACTGATCCGAAAGTTCCCTAAATTTCAATTTTGCACGTAAATGGTTACATGTGCTCTAAAATTCCACTAGCTGTCTCCCTATACATTCTTCTTGGAGCTGTGCGTCAAGCGCTAGCGAGATGAGTTATCTGGAGAATCGTTGTTTCCATGAGTGCGGTTTTACGACGACTGATCTTAAAGAGCTGAGTGTGTGTAAAGTTTTCTTTAAAGGCTTACGAAATCTGCTGCAGAGACGCATCAAATACTTCAGTAAGTATTAGGAGACAATGCTTTAAGTCCGTCGCAAACGTATGACATGTGTAAGTAAAAACGGACGTACGTAGACTGATGATGATGGTCGCTGCGGTCGTACGCCAACTGTCATCACACCAGCAATATTCTGGATGAGAGGAATGCGATTCCACAGTGCCGTAGTCAGGCCATCCAAGATTGGAAATAAGTTGTAGTGTAGGATAAGGTATTCTGTCGCGTGAGAACATAGGATTGCCCCGAAGTTTGTTCCGCTATTGCTTCAGGATGGTAAGTGAGAGTTCGTCCATTCTTCGACAGACGGTCAATAAAGACGTCTGTCGCGATGTTTTGATATATTTGAGGGAGTAATTGAGGAGAAAACGTGTACAGCAGTGGCGTACGAATGACTAAGTACTCCATCACGACAATCCACTACCACATACATTTCACATTACCTGGGAACTTTCTACAAAAAAGACGATGGCGTTTCTTCCCTCATCTACCTCACTTATTAGATTTAGCTCCGTGCGACTCCTCCCCCTTCTCCAAGATGAATCAGAAGAGGCGAAGATTTCACAGACTTAAGAAGATTCAAGCAGAATGATCACGGGCACTGTAGACCTTAACAAGTTGGCCTACCATTGAATTCGGCGAAACATGTGCCCAGGCAATTGGATATGACGCTTGTGAAACGGGACAGCGTGATGCCTGAGACAGTCGTAACACAACCCGACATGCGGATACCTGTTATGTAGCTACATATGATGGCTCTGAGCACTACGGGCCTTAACTCCTGAGGTCATCAGACCCCTAGAACTTAGAACTACTTAAGCCTAACTAACCTAAGGACATCACACACATCCATGCCCGAGGCAGGATTCGAACCTTCGCACGTAGCGGTCGTGCGGTTCCAGACTGTAGCGCCTAGAACCGCTCGGCCACAACGGCCGGCTATGTAGCTAAACATTTATTTGGTTCACGTAATATGGTCTTGTGGACTTGAACACCAGTTTAGTTCTTTTACCTTATCTACATACAGAGTGTATCAAAACACCGAAAATACTTAGTACGTTGTGTGGGAAGGTACATTGATCGGTTTTCAAGAGGGTAACCGAATCTGGAAAGGCACGACTTGCGCTCCAGAAAACGACGAAGTCTGAGATGGGTGTACGTTCCATATTACGTCAATAAAGCCAACGTGAGTAGCACATTGTGCTGTCTACGTTACAAACGAGCTTCGAACTGCGTACCTCCTACGTAAAAGCAGAGCCCACATGGGTGGCGCTGATCCTAACGTACATGAGCCAATACATGCGGTTATTTTTGAAATATTTAAATCGTTCCGTGGACTCAATCAAGAAGATCCTCCGCTGCCGTTAAACGCGTGCCAGACATCATACTCTTCGTATTACCCAACAGAAAATACTGGAGAGGTGTCAGATCTTCCGGCCCCGCTGACTTTGGAACTGGTCCACCCCTACCAATCCATCGACTGCGATAAGTGACGTTGAGGTGATTCCACACATCGACGTCATAATGTTCTGGATCTCCGTCGAGATGCGAACACTGAGTGTCACTACATCCAATAGGGTAAGTAAAACACCTGCCATAAATGGTAGGCAGTTCGATCCTCCTAGTCTCTTTAACCGAAGACATGGCCCACTGAAACTGTCACCAGTTATCCCGCCCAGTTCGATAATACCGACTCTACACTGGTGATTATGTATCATCAGGTCAGGCGGATTTTCGTCCGCCCAAACATGCATGATGTGCAAGTTTCATATGCCGTCTCTGGTAACCGTGCACTCATCCCATGCTCGGGAATTGGGGCTGGAATATGCATCGTTGTAAACAGCATTGCGTAACCTGCGACTGTCGTGTGTACTCCTCCTTCCGTAAAGCCTGGACTTCTGCAGAGAGTATGGATGGAGCCAATGTTCATGGACAATACACCACACGGCACTTCTAAACGTGTGCAGCGACAGTGCCACCGACCGAGTGCTGGTGGATGGCTAGATCCCCTTCGAACATTGTCAGCACGTCCTCTTACAACTGTAGTGCTCGAGCCGAGCGTGGACGACACTTAACACATTTCGGCACACAACAGAGGAGAAACAGTGGACTGGGATAATATTAGCAAGTACCAAACACAAAGTGCTACTACCTTACTGTACAATGGACACACCTCAAGCACAAAACACCTATGTGCAGCTTTTCTGCTTCTCTGAGGCGTCTAATAAAGCTAGCAAGCGCAAATTATGTTGGGAACGTCCGTTTGGAAACCCTTCAGCATGCAATCTTGCAGTAGCTGTCACATTACAATTCACTTCTCCGTGTGCAAGCATCATGACGGTCATATCCGCGACTGTATACTAGTACATGTTGCACCGCTGTCAACAACGGTACTGCACGGCCAAACCACACAAGGTCGTCAGTAGCATGCACGCAAGACCTGTGTGGAAGAATGTAGCGCCTGCACAGAAATGATGTTAGGCCCTGGTCGTCGATTCACAGTAGGCAGAAGGCTAAATCATTGCTTACCTTCCGTCTTCAGACGCTAAAACAAATCAGAACAAACCATCTCAACCGTTCGTTCTCACAATTCGACTCTCTCCAGCGCCCAAACCGAGCATATCCGGGTATGCGTTACCCCTTGAAAAACAATCGGTTTGACTTTTCTCACACCATATTAAGCGTTGCGGGTGTCTTTGTGGGACACCCTGCGGTACAGGGCGAAGGAAAAACGCCGCACTTGGAAGTCGGCACGCGATGCCTCATCCACATTCAAGACAAAAATTTATCTAGCAAAATCAGGTAGGCTGCATTTTGAAAACACATGTATGAAACCGAGGAGTTGGCCACACTGTCACATCGAACAGGGCGTCGGAATGTACATAGGAATGTGTGTCACCCTGCACTACCGTATCAGCCGTCGTAGCTCACTCAGTTACCACCACGGTAGCTCAGCGTGTTCGGTCAGAGAGTTATCTGCCGTATGTTAAAAAAAAAAAAATGAGTGAATGGATGAACTTGACGTCATGGGACGTCAGCCCCGAACAAATGTAACGAACAAAATGAGATTAAAAGAAAGTAAGGTACTGGGACATCAAACCGACATCCACGATGGAGCTATGGTTCGAATCCTCATCGGGCTTTTTTAAATTTTTTTAAAATTTTTGAGACGTCATTTCCCCATTTCTCGTCATTTGTAAGCAGGTCGTCATTTTGTCACATGACAACAGCCTATCACATGATAATGTGATCCATTAAACTGCACGCATGTGTCAACTAACTGCGCAGTGCGTAACCATAACTGGTCCTAGAATGAGATTTTCACTCTGCAGAGTGAAAATCTCATTCTGGAAACATCCCCCAGGCTGTGGCTAAGCCATGTCTCCGCAATATCCTTTCTTTCAGGAGTGCTAGTTCTGCAAGTTTCGCAGGAGAGCTTCTGTCAAGTTTGGAAGGTAGGAGACGAGGTACTGGCAGAAGTAAAGCTGTGAGTACCGGGCGTGAGTCGTGCTTGGGTAGCTCAGTTGGTAGAGCACTTGCCCGCGAAAGGCAAAGGTCCCGAGTTCGAGTCTCGGTCGGGCACACAGTTTTAATCTGCCAGGAAGTTCCATAACTGGTCCTGTCAACTCATGTAGAGCGGGTTACCAACTGAGTACATAAACGATGAATACGTCCAATCGCTTTTGTCGCTGGGAGCATCCGATAATTAAGCTGCTAATGCTCGTGTGGTTGCTACATGGTACCCTCAAAGGTGCCATCCCGATCTGGGTATTTTTAGTCGCTTGGAGCAACGCCTTTGGAAACCTGGTAACTTTCGTCCACAGGTAATGGACATAGGTCGCGCAAGAATTAGACATACTCTATAAATATATGACCCTATTCTTGAAACTGTTCACCAGTCACCTCGGATACGTACACGTGATATTGGGAAGCAGTTCAAGATCTAAGACTGGTTTGTGAAGCGTTACTGTATGGAGAAATGCATCCACGTTGTTACACGTTAACTCAGTACCAACGGCCAGAAGACCTCATTCGACGAGTGCAATTCTGTGAACGGCTTTTACCTCAAGAATAAAACCACGAACATTTTATAAATAACTTGATATGGACTGAAGAGCCTACGTTTACTCGTGAACGTATTTTCAACGTCCGCAAGAATCATTATCTTTTGGAGCATAACACTTACGTCACCGGCAAACGTGGCTTTCAGGCTCGCTTTGGTATGCGTGCTTTTGGGGCTTTACCTGTCGCCGGACTAGTTGAATGCTCCCTTGTAACGTACGCTTTCGGTACAATACTTGGTCTGGCGCATTATAAAACGTTCCACTTGGTGTTCGGAGAAAGCTATGGTTTCAGCACGATGGTGAGCCACCACACTGAAATGAATGTGCGTAACTGTTTAAATGAAGTTTTTCCAGGGAAACGGATTGGTCGTAGAGGTCCAGTGTTCTGGCGTCCATGTTTGAAAGACCTTGACCGACAAAATTTTTATTTGTGCCGAAACTTAAAGGAAAACATTTGTAGTACTCCACCAATGGATGTACAAGTCCTAATAACTCGAGTGCATGCCGCTTCAGCAATGACGGATACAGGTGTATTGCATAGAGTCCTGAAAAGTATGATCCAGCTAGTGGCGATGTGATCGCAAATGCAAAGTGATCATTTTGAATAACTTCTCTAAATTGAACGTTGCTCGTACGTAAACGTACTGGCTCTGTGAAGATAAGCCTGCACGTCAAACGTATAGAATAGAATTATTGTGTACAGGCTAGTGTGCAGTCTCGTGTAGCCTACCTATTGCGTATTTTGTACACATCGGACAGAGACGATGTTAGCGTATCCACTGTTATTTTATAGCGGCTTTATTTGTGTCATGGACGAAACAAAGGAGCCCTTTACGTCTATAAGAAGTTCACGTTATTTCTTAATGTTTAAATAAAGGTAACAGTAAAAGAAAGAAGTACATAAGATACCACAATATGGAGGTATAAATTGGATAAAATTTGATACTTCACCTTAAGAAAAAGAAAGATTAGAGCGAAAGCGACTCGAACATCAGCAAGACTGCATATACTTTCCTCAGGACATTGCCTCGTCTCACTAAGATAATGGGACAGTTCCGGCAGAGCACAAAGTTCATGCTACCTGTTCTTGGCCACGATACACGCAGACAAGCAGATACAGCGTTGTCAGGGCCTAGTTTTTGAATATAATTTCTATTAAACCTATTGGCTGGACTTGGTTTTGCAAGACACATTTTTGTCTTGGACCGGGATGGGGAATCGCATGCCGATCGCCAAGTGCAGCATTTCTTCTACACTCTTTATATTTGTCATACATTATTTTCAAGAATGCTTATAATGTAAAAATATAATTTTTACACATAAACAGTACGTTAAGATAAATTATAATCTCTCTACCCATCCTTAGGTGTGACTTCTTCAGAAAGGAATAACAACAAGACATCTAAACGAAGATGTAGTTAACAAAATAGGAAATATACTGCCTTGAGCGAATTTCTATTAGGAAAATACCTGCAACTCTAAAAATTGTTAGTCTTGCGTAGCTTGGCAGTTTTGATAGCATTGTTATAGATGTAACATCAGTTTACACTCCATGCAATTTCACGTCGTTTCAAATTGGAAATTTGTGGTAAGGTCTTATGGGGACAAACTGCTGAGGTCATCGGTCCATAAGCCTACACACTACTTGATCTAACATAAACCAACTTACTCTATTGGCAACACACACACCCATGCCCGAGGGAGGACTCGAACCTCCGATGGGGAGGAACCGCGCGGACCGTGACATGGCGCCTCTAACCACGCGGCTACCCCGTTCGGCATTCTTCGTTGGACTTCGTACTTCGTGATTCATGCAAACTTGGCATCCTTGGTTGTATCGATATGTTTTGGGACATGGGCCCGATATTGCACTATTGGAATCAGAGTCATCTCTTGGGTGCTTGTGAAAGGAACTCCTTAGCAGGTCGGAAATTAAACCGATTTCAATGTCTCAAGTAAAGATCTTTGACATTATTTACGTCGATGGGTGCCCAACAAGAGTTTCCTGGTATCATCATTCTGCGTGACGAAATTACAATTGAGGTATCGTGCAAAATAACTTGGCTCATACGATGAAGCGCATTTTCATTCTCAGTTATGGGCGATCCACTCTGAAGGGGCGGGGTTTGCTGCTGCCTACTGAGAAGTGAGCATCATCCACTATGAACGAAACATTATCTGTATGCCTTGATTACAGAGCGGGAATGGATGTACGCAGAAGCCTCACAGTCTGCAATCTTTATCACATAAATTAAAAAAACTGTTTGAAAAACAATTTATCCTGTAGCATCTCACAGTATCATTCGTGAACTTCATGATGAACTGCGCACCATTTCGTTAATTGTCACAGTTACTGTGATATTTCTATATCAGGGAAGGTGCTCTGCCAAATTTCTGCTTGTTCAGTCATACATCACTGCATACGAAATGTACCCAAAATATTGAACTTTTATATAACGTACTGTATGTAGTACATACGCTTCCGATCGTGCGCTCATACAACAGAGTGAAGTTGAAACATTCAGAACATCCTCAAATCCCAAAAACGGTTCCAGACACCGAAAGAAGTTTTAGGAAAGTGACGGTATGCAAACTGAAGAGCATTCTCAATTACAGTTAACACATGAAACTTTCCTCAAATGGTTCAAATGGCTCTGAGCACTATGGGACTTAACATCTGTGGTCATCAGTCCCCTAGAACTTAGAACTACTTAAACCTAACTAACCTAAGGACATCACACACATCCATGCCCGAGGCAGGATTCGAACCTGCGACCGTAGCAGTCGCGCGGTTCCGGACTGAGCGCCTAGAACCGCTAGACCACCGCGGCCGGCATGAAACATTCTTATCTACTGCGATATGTGAGTTATTTTAAATGAAATACTATAATTATTTTAAGGGCCATCGATGGCAGTTGTAATGAGAATAATTATAGATATGTAGTAACAAATGAGAATCAATCGGTCTTTTATTTTTATACAGTACATGCGCTTTTGATAAGCTGTTGACCTGACTTGCCCTCAGTTGTTAATTTGATAATAGAGTGTTACAGGATTCTATCGTAATTGCTAATGCATTAACATGTTATTGTGGTTAAATTGTGTTTTGGTGAAAGAAGTTAATTTTAACTTGGCAAGTAGAGAAAGAAAATAAGGTTTACAGCTGACGCGAAAATAATTCGCTCCTTCTGTTGCAATTATAGCGTAATCGTGTAACACACTGTCTTTTCAATAATAAACGGTCTGCTTGTTGAATTTTCTCTTACTGGCATAATCTGTTATCACCATCGTTTGCAGACTCGCTATTTGGTGCTTAGAAGGTCTCCGAGATCGGAGTTTGTGTGACTGCTTCAGTTGTAGAACTATATTTCCCCTAGCGCTGGATCGAGTCCGGTATCGTGCGACTGGCTACGGTCGCAGGTTAGAATCCTGCCTCATGCATGGGTGTGTGTGATGTCCTTAGGTTAGTTAGGTTTAAGTAGTTCTAAGTTCTATGGGACTGATGGCCTCAGATGTTAAGTCCCATAGTGCTCAGAGCCATTTGAACCCGAGTGCGGTGGCCCACCGGTAAAGGAGTTCCCCCCCCCCCTCCCGCACTACTTTTGTCTCCCACCCTGCCCCCGCCGACTCTTCGGCTATGAAACAAATAAGATTGTATACACTCTACTTTTTTTGCGTATTACCCAGCTCGAACCCTTGTTCGACAGACGTTTTCCGTTGAGACAAGCAACTGCAAATATTTATTCATGTTCAGGAGTATGCAGAGTGTTTAAAGAGGCATGCTTGTCACTTTAATCTGACTTCGATATGTCTTAACTACAGGGAGATTATTATTGAACTATATGAAAAAAACGTAAATTAGTTACGAACCATGGCATGCACACACTTTCTTCAACATGTGAACGTCACTACATGTATTCACATTTACGTTATGATATGCTCCATATGCCTGCCGTGATTGACGACGATGTGGTGCAGACGAATAGCGAAATCCTGCATGACACGATGTAGTGTCGGAACGTCCATTATGTCGATGACCTCCTGAATGGCTATTTTCAGCTCAACAATGGTTTTGGTGTTATTGCTGTACACCTTGTCTTTAATATTGCCCCGTAAAAAGGGGTCGCAGGTGTTCAGACCCGGAGAGTATGATGCACAATCGAGTCGAGGGGTACCCAGAGCTAGAATGCGGCTCGTAGAGTGACACCAAACACTCTTCTGCTCCGATGAGATCGAGCTCCGTCTTCCATGAACCACATCTTGTCGGTATCAGGGTCATTTTGGATAACGGGAATGAAATCATCTTCCAAAACCTTCACGTACCGTTCGGTAGTCACCGTGCCATCAAAGAGTATCTCACAGATTATTCTGTGACTGGATATTGCTCATCACACAGTCACCCAACGAGGGTGAAGAGACTTCTCGATTGGGAAATGCAGATTCTCAGTCCCCCAAATGCGCCAGTTTTGCTTATTAACGAACCCATCCAAATGGAAGTGGGCTTCGTCACTAAACCAAACCATACCGCTCATACCAATTCTCATCGTGGCCCGCGGCCAACCGTGAAGTTTGAACTTCCGAACGCAAACCGTTTGTCAGTACAGTACTACTGACAAACCTTAAAATCTCTTGTATGCTGGTCGGGAATTGAAACAGAAGACCTGCCGCGGCCCCTACTGCGGCGATAATTAGAACGGAGGCAGAAGTAGTTACCGCATGCGTGATTCTTGCAAGCTTTGTGAGCTGCGACGAGGATGCTATAAAACCGCTGCTCATAACCACGCACCATAGTTCAGGATTTCAACAACAGCAATACCGAGGTCCTTGGTGAGTCATCCAGTGTCCCCGTGAAGACTACGTTAAGCACGCAAAAACTTCTTGTGGCTTTGATAGACCCTGTCATGTGGAGCGAGATACTTTGCAGCGAAATGCAGCCTTCATGTCAGCCGATACCGCTACAGTTAATCACCTCGCTTGGATCATAAAGAATTGGACTGGATTCTGCATCTCTTCGGGACTGTACGAACCCTTCTTTGTTCTTGGACTATGGTTGGATCTATTATTGGTCTATGGTTCACAGTGAAGAACTAGGCTTCTGACTTGTGGTTATATTTGCATCTCATTTTCTTTTTGTCTCAGCGAATAATCATCTGAGTAAAGAGATTCAGACATAGTTTCAAGCTCTATTAAACAGCTGTGTGGTTTAAAAAATATTTAGTATCAGTAGTTCTCTAAAACCAGAAATTAATTAGTAGTCGTGAGATAATTAGAACAACCCTATTTAACATAGACACCATGAGTTGGAGGTTTGTGTGTACGTACAGACGAATATCTTAGATCACCAGAGATATGAATAAATTTTTAAGTGAAATGATTTCATCAATAATAAGTTCGAAAGATGGCATTAAAACTGTAGCTGCATATTTGTGTCAACCATTACTCACATCTGCTGAAAAAGTATTTATCAACTAATGACTAGAATGTAGTGAGAGTTAAGAATTGAAACACATTAGTGTTTACTTAACCATAAAAAATCAAAGCGAGGAGAAAAAGTAATTGACTTCTTTTTAGCTGTTGGTCGGAACAAAACGCCCTCCTCAGAACAATAGTAACCTATGTTCTGTTCTATAGCTACCAAGGGTAATGTGTACCGAATCCGCACACTCTGGAGTCACAATATTTTCCTGCTGCGACGACTACAAGTCTTCAATAGCTTTCCCCTTCGTGTAAATAATGGTGTGCCATGTATGGCACGATGATTTATCGAAGGTTGGCACTTACCGATCTGGGATATGCTTACTGCCCTGACTATGCATATGGAACTCTGGGCAGAAAGGTGTTTATCTGTGGAGCAGCAGGCAGGCTGTGAAAGGAGGAAGAACGGTGGATGTAGAGAGAGAGAGAGAGAGAAAAAGAGAGAGAGAGAGAGAGAGAGAGGACGGACGCACGCAATCACGGAGACGGGAGAAACCGGGGCGTGTGCGAAAAGCAAGGGCGCCAAGAAAGTGCTCCGGTGCTTACTTGACGGAAGCTACGCTGGCTAGAGTGGTTAGCTTCGAGCACGAAGGATGTAAAAGGCACGGTTACTAAAGACACTCACTGTTGCATGTAAAGTGTCTCAAGTGGCCAGATACGCGTTGTCTTAATGCAGTCGCTGAGTTAATCGGAAGTTTGGAACAGGTACTATTATTCGCTAATATTATAGGATTAGTCGGAGGTTAACTTAGGGTGAGTCGGTATCACATTGCTCACCATTGTGGACCAACCCTGGCTCCCGAGAATATTTCAGTCTTTGACTTAGAGGCTAAACGACTCGTTACGTTGTGTTGCAGTGGTTCAGGAAGGGGGAGGGGGGGAGGGGAGTTCACTAGTTATGGAATTGCTCACTTGTGTCTGGTTATTTATTAATCACACTGATGGGGACTGTAGTATCAAGTGACTGCTGTTTAAGCTATTTGCCTTCTATGAATTGTTGTTATCTCTGGTCTGTACCACTTAAATGTTTGAGGTGTAATAGCTTATATTAGGCTGAGGTATCTGGATGGGGCATATCACAGGACAAAGTGTGTGCTGGAGAAGCGGTTGTGACACAAGAAAGAATACCGAAAAGGAAACAATGTACTGTTTCTATGTGTATCAAACTAAGTTACTGAGAATTAAGGTCAAGCATTAAGGTCAATTGGTCATCATTGAGTCTGCTATAGGTCGTAAACAACATTTGTATATTCACTTGCATATTCTCGGAAATTCATACATTTAATAGTTGATTTGGCAACGCTTGTCGTGATTTGTAAGTTTGGAAAGGAGGCAGTTGATTACTGGTTTAAATGAGATTAAGGTAACTCACATTTCTGAGGAAGAACAATAATTGAAAGATTTGCATAAAAGTTTCAGTTTTTTAGATGTTAAATTGTAAATTTTGTTGGTTCGGCTGTAATATGGTTTCTTAAATATTGGCTTCGTTTAGGAAATAATTTCGTGGAAAGTGTTCATGCTGTATTGACTAATTATATTGAGTGTTGTTGCTGGGTTGTCAGTGATTAATTTGGTGCGACTTTTTAATTTTAAAATAAATGTTTAAACTGTTAATGTTGTCCCTACTCAGTCAATCGTTCCACCCTTTTCCACTGTTGCCCAGTTACCTCTCACAACGGTTACTTTGAATAAATGAGTACGAGTAGTACATTTTGCTTTATAACGCTCTCCATCGATTGACTTTCTCATTTTCATTTATTCATTTAACTACATTAATAAATGTCATGGAATAATTATCATAGTTTCTAAGCGCAGCTGCTTCTTGAATGAGTTCAAGATCTTTCGCTGTGCTTGTACTTCATAATTTCACTCGACTAAAACTTCATACCCTTTTCTTCTGTAGTATACTGCTTTTCTACAACGTGGTGGAGAGTAAATTACATGTATCTATAACATGTTGTTACACGAAATTGATAATAGAGGGTTACTTGAATATGGGATGAGAACCGTTCGTTATACTTAGCAGAAGACGTATGACAGGGCATTGGTAAAGAAATAGCGTGTTATGTATGTATTCAATCGTAGGTATGGCAAAGCGATGAACTGCTTGACACAAGAAAGACAATACTTGTGAGGGTCTATGTGACCATAAGCTGATAAGTTGGGGATGTATGAAATGAGAATTGGTATCAAAACAACAAAAAGTGTTTGCTGTGAGCCAGTAACAATCCACAAGAGAACAGCTTTCTTCAGTCTTATTTATGTCTCCTGTTTTCTCTTTCCTTGTTTCAAAGAAAAGAAGCATAATATAATATTTTGCAGCATGTCCTCCGCATCGAGGTCTTTAGATTAATCACAGGACAGATTATGTAGCGTAAGGGAAGTAAGCTGTCATTGTGTGTAAAAGGAGCCATTCGATTAGCCACTATGGTAAAGCCCACCCACGGTGTCTTCACGAGGACGTAACTCTGCTACTACTACCGCATTCTTCACTGTATCACCGTGATTTGTTGATTATTCCCCTTCTATTTCTTTTACTCTTTCTCCCTTTGTACAGCAAAAACTCATTCCTGATCTTTATTTTTCAAAATCCCATGTTACTGTAACAGCATGAAGCACACAGTTAATACTGGAATAACAGAGTGTTTATGTTCAGAAATGTACAATACGATTTGTCTTCAATGCCGTTTGCTTCTTATTCTGACGTAGCTAAATGATAGAAGCGTAATGACTGTAAGTTAATTTGACAGAGCTCTGCTACTAACTATCGGAATTCACTACCTCTTCTATTAGAGCCCTGTTGTCACCGTGTCTGGAATACCCCCGTGGGCGGTATTGATATTTCACAGCGCATACCAGGACGAAACTATGTAAAATTAATAACCGACGGGGAGTAAACGCTGAACTCAGCACCGACGCTGTGATTTCATAGCAAGAAGAACCGCATAGCAACATGCAGAGCGTGACAGCCATAGAGATACGAGCGACACTGCTTTGTAGAATCAGTATGTGAACCAACAAAGGGACCGTGCCTACTCGTCATCACCGACTTCTTCAAAATTTATGGTATATGCAGAGAGTTGAAAGAAACGAATGTGACCAAAGTGGGAGCAGTATTAAAGTGATTCCAGTCCAAATGCACCCCGCTAGTGCAACCCTAGAGTGTCTAATTTTATCGACAGGTAAAGAATTTGATCAGAAACCTTCAAAACTACTCTTACCTCATCGAGAGAGAAAACGAAATCAAATCCCGTGAAGACTGTAACAAAACACATTACATTGCACATCACCAGCTCCCTTGCCTATATGCGACGAAAAGATGCGTTACGCATGGTTTTCTGCCAAACAGTGCAACAAAGAGAACGTTTTATTAACAGAAGCCAAGTTTGTTTTTCTGTAGAAACTTTGAAGTAACCATGTAGTTATAAAATAGGGCATATGTAACATGTGCCAGATGAGAAAATTACTCCATCCCTGCTTTTATTATAAGTATCATCCATGCACTCGTGTATCATTTACTGCAAAATAATAAAAGTACCCAATTTTGTATGCTAAGTTCTTGTACACGCCGTAAAATAGCTTCCTACAGTTTTTTTGCAGTTTCAAGCTATCCTCTGCTTTCTCAAACTATCCTTCGCTTTTCCTTTTCATACCTTTTACGAAAAGTTTAATTAATACAATAAACTCAACATTATTTCAGTTCTTTTCTTTTAAGGATGAAAAACAAGTAAACGGTTCTTGTTATATTGATATTATTTTATTTCTAGCTAGTGTTCGAGTTGCTGGCACATCTTCATGAGACTACTGACCAGCTTCTATAAGGAACACTTGTTCTTAAGTAACCAGAGGTAAATGTTGGCTATCTGGCTGGTGTGGCCGAGCGGTTCTAGGCGCTTCAGTCTGGAACCGCGCGACCGCTACGGTCACAGCTTCGAATCCTGCCTCGGGCATGTATGTGTGTGATGTCCTTAGGTTAGTTAGGTTTAAGTAGTTCTAAGTTCTAGGGGACTGATGACCTCAGATGTCAAGTCCCATAGTGCTCAGAGCCATTTGAACCATTTAAATGTTGGCTAACTGAGATCTTGAGCCCCTTGTAAACACTAGGCAGTTGTTTCTTGAACATGACCCAGTAAGTCGAAAACTAATTACAAATAAGCATACACGAGTGGAACAAAACCAGTGTACTTGTTATTCAACCTTAAGTATGGAACTGTTCGACCAAGAAGTAACGGAGGAGTCGATAAATAAGATATTTTCAGTTTATCTGCAGTGTGAGGAACGCAAAAATTAGAAATGAAAAAAAAAGTTTATGTGGACTCGTACCGACGGCCCTAGGAATATTGTTCTGCAATCTTTCTGCAGCGTCAGCCGCCGCCTGGAAACTACGCTTACGTAACTAGGTCATGCCCCACCTGACCCGCGCCAGAAATCCATTTTTCTCTAAACGCTACAGTCTTCTGAAGCCCCCTCCTGCGTCACTTTCATTTCTGGCCAAGATTTGCGTATGCCATATGTCTCACCTAAGTCAGTGATGAGAAGAAGTCGTAGTCCCTTTCTAAGCGAAGGAAGAGCAACGCTCACATCTCCAGCTTCTCACAACACCTTTGCGAGTGAACATGTTCATTTAAACACACGTTTAGGGAAGCGACGACAGTAGAAGTACTGCCTGAATGCAGAACTAAAAAGGCGTTGAATACCTATTACCGAGCGCACTACATGTCGTGTACTCTTGTGTGGTCCGTATAGTGACTTTCGCGTATTACAACTGTATATGCTAGAACAATCATAGTTTTTATGTGTATAACGCATTTCAGTTAGACTCATAATCACGTGAGCTACCCATAAGTTCAATGAAATGCGAGGATTTAGTAACTTTAATTTCCTACCGCAATGTACAATTCACAGTGTTAGGTGTATACCAAGTACAGTTTACCGTATTTGATAATAAAGTGTCTCATAAACTTACTAAGGTATCAGGGAACTTCAGCCTATGAACGTATACTATGCCTAGCATCCTAAAGATTATATTAATTGCACCAGATCCAGATTATCTTGACCTTTAACTTTACAGTAAACAGCCTTCACTTAATTAATTGTTGTTGTGGGCTTCAGTTCAAAGACTAGTTTACGTAGCTTTCCACCTAAGATTATTCTGTACCGATCTCTTCATATCCGTATGACTACTGCAAATTACACCCATTTAAACCTGCTTGCCAAGGCTTAGTTTTCCTGTGCATTTTTGCACTCTATTCCTGACACTCCGCTCCGTTATGTAAGCGACCTTACTTTGATGCCTCAGGGAGCGTCCTATCAACCGATCGCTAATTTTAGTCACGCTATGCTACAAATTTAATTTTCCCCCTATTCGCTTCTAGATGTCTTCATTGGTTGTTTGATCTTCCAATCTAGTCTTCACCACCCATCTGTAAGCCACTGGTCCAAAAACTTCTTCCCATTCTTCTCTGCAATGATCACCTTGCTAATTACACATCCGTGCAAAGCCACACTGCAGACAAACAGCCAGCCGCTGTGGCCGAGTGGTTCTAGGAACTTCAGTCCGGAACCGCGCTGCTGTAACGGTCGCGGGTTTGAATCCTGCCTCGGGCATAGATGGGTGGGATGTTCTTAGGTTAGTTAGGTTTAAGTAGTTCTAAGTCTAGGTGACTGATGACCTCAGATGTTTAGTCCCACAGTGCTTAGAACTATTTAAACCATTTTTGAGCAGACAACTACCTTCCAAAAAGGTATTCTATGTACTGAGGAACACAGAGAGCTGGTGCTGCCTGCATCGTTGCTACATCTCCTGCATAGGTTAAAGTCAAGGTCAAGATAAAAGTCAACACCCTCCCTCCCCCTAACACCCTCTCACCTCACCATCCTCCATTCTATCATAACTACCATACATATAAGTGGTGGGACATTCAAATTGGGAAATGGGGCATTGTCCTATTGGCTGAAGCATATGAGCTCAACCTACTTGGTCGCCAGATTTCCTATGCTTTTTTTTATGATCTAATGTATTAGCTTGTGAATGTGCTGAGTGTTCAGAAATTCCCATTAGGAACCTCTACGGCTTGTAGAGGGGAGTGAGTAGATATTTTTAAATGGAACCAGTGTCCTAAAATACACCATTTCCATACTAGAACCATTTGAAAACGTGTTGGTAACGCGACCACTTTTACAATTAACTGATTAGGTTTGGATCTGTACATCACTTGTTTTACAGTTCCACTCATTAATAAGCAACAAAACTACTTGCGAATTCTTCGATAAGTTCTCTTCAATATAAAGCAGTACGGCCTCTTCCAAGTCAGGGTGTAGTGACTCCCTGGAGCACCACGGTCATGCCTGCTGATGGTGAAGGTATCCTTTCTCGAAGCTCTTGCTTAATTGTAGAGGGTAGAGTGGGACCTTATGCAGAACGGTCTTGATAAAGTGAGGAGCAGCTCTTCCATTACTGTGAGCTTCGTCATTCAGAAGGATAATGTTGGTGTATTCTGCAAACGTTTACTCCACCATGTACCTCTAACACTCATATGCATGTGAATGTGGTTCAAACCATGTCAGAGAGGTAGGATGGATATAAAATAACATGAGCTTATACGGCGTAACCATCCTCCACCATGACTACCCCTCTGCATACCTACCCAGCAAACATGTTTTCAAATAGCTGTAGCCTGGAAACGGCACATTGCTGGACATAGGTCCCCTTTTGGAATGTTATGTATTTACTCCCCTCTACAAGTCCTAGATGTTTGTAATGGGAATATGCGAAAACCTGCAGTTTATGACCCTGATGGAATAATTTATAACCCGTCAATTTGAGCCATGTCCACTGTAGACCACATCGCTTGTTTATCACCATAATTTGTGTATTTAACACTAATGGAGGCCAGATGTGTTTTAATTAATGTTCAAAACATTACATGAATGTTTTACAAATTTCCAAATACATCAATAACATGTCTTGCACTACCAGATATTCTGCAGCAGTGGCTGCAGCTGGTTGACACTCGTAGAAGAGGAACCCACGTCAGAGCAGCCCCAGCCGCACTTAACAATACATCCTCATGTGTAGGGCCTATATCGTGTGCTATAGCCACGCTATGCAAGGATTTAGATATAAACATAAAGCCAGAGTTCAGAGTTTACCCGCAGCTGTGGTCAGCAGTCAGCACAATATGTCTTATGCCCACTCTGTTGCTCCCCCCCCCCCCTTTAAAGTTCGGTAGTACCATACAGTTCATGTCAAAAGGATAGTTACATATTCAATTATCAGTAATGTACTGTAACAAACATGAACTGTTCAGTGAACACATCACAGATGCGGTTTCAATAAATGTCTCTTTTGTTTTGCTGTACATTTAATCCATAATACCTGTGGATCATTTGTCATTTCTCAATTTTTTTTCCTTATAAAGCAATAGGCAAGAAAAACTCCTTTTGCATTCGAGACAAAAACTAACCATCATTTCTGACATATAAATTCGATTGCACTTTCGGCTTCTGGAGTTACTATATACCTATCAATGCTTGAAAAGTTCCTGTATTTTATCCCTTTTAAATGAATTAGTAATATCTTGGTTTCCACTTATTGAGCGTAATTTGCAAGTGATGTAAGGTCTGTTGTGTATATTTATGGCCCCAGTGGACACTTTGCAGAATGCTATTAGATTAAACATTAATTCTTTTAGTACTCTGAACACAGGATGCTGACCTATGTGTAGCAGTATGTCAGAGTAGTATTTATTTAAACAAACACGCTACAGGTGGTGGGCTAGGCCACTAAAGGCAGTGCTGGCTGTGCAAGGCAATGCAAGCCACAGGGGCTCGCCTCCCACCGCTCACAGCAGGCACTACTAGGTGTCTGGTGGCCAGAGGAAACGAATCCCAGCAATGGAAACACACTCCCCCTCCTCATCCCTCATGGAGACTGCAATCCCCTACCACACACTACCCCTCATCAGTGCCAAGGGCTCAGGGTTCTTGCATCCATATGCAAAAGCAGCGTCTCAGATGAAGTGCACTATTTTTCATATGGTTGTCTTGACTCGGTTCTGTGGACGAGTTTGTCATCTTATAGTGCTAATGTGCATAAAGAGAATGATACATTTACATATTATTTAATCATGTACCTTACTGCTCATCATGGACAAAAAGAAACGGTTTGGTAAGGCTGAGATGCACAGTC
Organism: Schistocerca nitens; assembly: GCF_023898315.1. Classification (NCBI taxonomy): domain Eukaryota; kingdom Metazoa; phylum Arthropoda; class Insecta; order Orthoptera; family Acrididae; genus Schistocerca; species Schistocerca nitens. The sequence goes on from NC_064617.1 coordinate 404,820,420, forward strand.
TCCTGAACAGGTCATCCTGATAACTGTATTGATTGGTTTCTGACATCTGCATATGCAATTCCTTTGCTGTTTTCTCATCTCTGCCTAGTAAGTATTATTTAGTTTCTTTACTTTGTTATCAAAACGAAACCACACCAATGACAGGCCGGCCGAAGTGGCCGTGCGGTTAAAGGCGCTGCAGTCTGGAACCGCAAGACCGCTACGGTCGCAGGTTCGAGTCCTGCCTCGGGCATGGATGTTTGTGATGTCCTTAGGTTAGTTAGGTTTAACTAGTTCTAAGTTCTAGGGGACTAATGACCTCAGCAGTTGAGTCCCATAGTGCTCAGAGCCATTTGAACCATTTTGAACACCAATGACAAACTCACTTTAAGCCACAACTTATATCATCTGTAGCTCTATGTAACCTACATATGTTCTGCAAGGACTTAAATGTGATTTCATGGGTGAAAGACAACGTAGTTCTTACGAAGCTACGTTAGGAAAATTTTTAAAAGCTGTATTTGAGGAAGATAAAGTGGAATGCGCATTACTAGTAGCAGAAGAGAGTTATTTTACAAACAAACCCATCAGCAGGTCCATTAACCTAAACATTTTAGATACCACTAACACACACATTGAGCAGCAAGTGGTATTATGCGCATTTTAATTGTTTCAAGTAAGTCTAGCATAATATCCTATGCTATTTACTGTCACATTTTTGTTTCCATTTAGGAAATACGGTATTTTTGCCTTGACACCCTGTCTCACAGAGATGAATTTAGAGAATTTACCACATACATAATAGCTATATGCAGCACAAACTTCCTTTTCTAAGCAATTGTATTACATGTGTAACATCTGCATGCCATTTCACGATATATGGTGGTTGCTGCTTCCATCATGTAACCCTCATCCTTGCTCCATTCAAGAATGGAGTGTGGAAAGAATCCCAGTTTCTCGTATTTTCTCTTTGTGGTCATTTTGTAAGACATATGTGGGAAGAAGCTGGATCTTACACAGTTCTCCACGGAACTCATCCTACCGTCTACCACTGGATTTCCGTAATATATTTATTAAAATGACAACATTCCCACTTAAATTATAGAGTGACAGCTACACTGAATACTTGTGCAGTAAAGGGAATATGCCGCATAGTACCAGTCTATTCGCAATGTCTTCGATGACTGCGATCCCTTACAGAACTCATTTGCTGAATAGTGAAGCACCTCTTTACAGAACGCATAATATGTTGTGTTCTTGGCCACTGATCCATGTTCTGGGCTATTTGCCACATTTAAAACATACTAACAATAATATAGGTAAGCCATTCTCCATTGTATTATTTAGAGAGTATTGCCGTCATGCCATTGATTCCTACATTTATAAAATAAGTAATGACATCATTTATAAAGAAAAGCTGATGCTGACTTACGTTTTTAAAAAAAGTCTTCCATTTACCATTGCATTTCATACTCAGGTTTTACAGCCAGCAGATCAGATGCTACAGTTCTGCTGTAACATTGCCACTTCATCACTCTCTTCCCTAATAAGTCAGCTTTATTGTCAGACCATCAGTATTGTGTCGAAATCAACGAATTCTGTACCAAACTCAATCAATTTTATATCTAAATCTACCGTTTTACAATGGATATCAGCGAAATTTTTGTTGAAATCAGTCAATTTTATGTCGAAAGCAGTGAATTTGCCACCACTGACGCGACCGTGGTCCACAGCCGAAAAAAGTGACTGAAACTATGATAACTGACTTTGAGTCCAGCAAACGCCAAGCAATAATATTAGTCATGGGAGTGTCAAGATGAAAAGTGTGCGCTACAGTCGCAGGTTCGAATCCTGCCTCTGGCATGGATGTGTGTGATTTCCTTAGGTTAGTTAGGTTTAAGTAGTTCTGAGTTGTAGGGGACTGATGACCACAGATGTTAAGTCCCATAGTGCTCAGCGCCTTTTGAACCATTTTTTTTTAAGTGTTTGGTCACTACAGCCTAGTCATTACATCCTAGCTGGTTAGGGGAATGGAAACTAATTTTTTCTATGAGTTCAGATGTATGTCTTACCAGCAGTTCTGGTACTGTTATCGAAGTAACCTGTTTTTTGCTTGACAATCTAGGATATTACCAGTTAGCTATGGCTCCTATACATCGATATATCCCTTTATCGGTGTATTTTCTCTCCAAAGGTAGTCAGCGACCCAAGAGGAAATCCGCTACTAAGTCTATATCAACATCAACTTTCATTAATAGTTCATTACCCACGTGACACCGCATATCGCAGAGATGAACATTGAGAATTTTCCACGTTTTTACTCTACTAGGTGTGGTTTGGTTTCCTTAGCATCCAGGTATAATACAGATTCCCCACCCAGTCAGAGCATCCGTGAAGTACTTGTAGGTGCAGTTCTTCCTCCAAATGTCCACCCACAAATATCCACAAAAACACAACGACAACTGCTAAAGCTAGCCCTTCTAGGCACTAAATCAAATGGGCTTTGATGGAGGTGAAATACATTACACAGAAATGCACTGTACATGAGTGTGTTGACTTGAGCTATTTCATATACAGCTTTATCCTTATTCTTGCAAAATCTCTCTCCATACTCATAATCGAAGATCTGAGGTAGGATTCAGAGGTGAATCTACTTTTGTTAGGTCTGGGATAATACCCAGATAAGCATCTACCTGAATCTACTTGCGTTAGGTCTCGGATAAGACCCAGATAAGCATCTACCTTCTTTAGGTCTGTGTCTAGCCAGGAGATGTGTCCACCACTGTTAAGACCGAGACAGTGTTGGGACTAACCGTGAAATACACTTACACTCAAACTCACACTCACACACACACACACACACACACACACACACACAAAACAGTGGAAGTGGGGTACCATCACAACAATCCATGTGTTTAATTGTACATAAGGGCTTGCTTTGGCAGTTAGTATTTTGTGTTTACAAACGTTTCCATTGTGGATATACAGAGGAACAAGAAGAAGAAGAAGAAGAATAAGAAGAAGAAGAAGAGGAAGAAGAAGTGCTCCTGCAAGCACTTTGTAGTGGATGATGAGTCTGTATCATTGTTGCATGCTAAACTAAAGAACCCAGTTCTGGTAATGCAACTGCAAGGTAGTTTATCAGTGCAAACAGCAGCGTCATGTGGGCTACAGTTGAATGAAAAAATGTGAAGCTAATAACTGCATAGTAGTCACTTTCCTCTTATGTCATTAATCACCATTGGAGACAAAAAGTATTGTAAACTGTTACTTCTCCAACAAATAATATTATTCCCCAGTTCATAAGAAGAAGAAGCAATGTACTGAATAAACTAAGCTGGTCTCTATTAAATAAATTACTTCTTTAAGTACATTAATGCGGAAATTTTAGTGACCAATGTCAAATATACTGAGGGAACTGAAGTACTTGACAAAAAAAGTTCACCACAAAGAAAGAAAACCGTCACTCAAAAAGGAACACGTCACTGCTGATGTTAAACAAGACTCACAAATTATTTATGGGTGTGCTTTGATAAATACACACCCCTAAATTTTCACTAAGTATATGTTTCTAGCGGTAGAGTAAATCAGTATACATACAAAACACAAAAATGTTGCTTATAGTAATATGCAAGTATGATTGCAGATCTCAGATAGCGAATGAAAAGATACATTTGATAGCTGTAGCTAAGTCTAAATTGTCTGTATTACGTCGTGAAAAAATCATCTTAGTTCTACTAAAATCAGTATCAATGTCATCCGTACGCAGGATGCTTGGAAATATGAGACGGGCATTTGTGAGTATCCAAGCCTGAACCCATTTAAGTGTATTGGAAAACCCTTAGCAAGTCGAATAGAATGTTATGCCACTCTTACACAACACACTTCACACACAAAGAATGTCACTTCTTGGTCTGTTTATGTGTTAATAATACGTAAAACGTTTATTTTTATTGATCTGTCGTGACGTTGTCATACTTAAAATAACTTCTTTCAGCTAGCAGTCACGACGTCACTTTTTAAATAAGGTGGCTCTTGATGGTTTTCATGCTCTCTACATCGTCTTCCTCATATACAGGCTCTCGAATTTGCATAAAACCGCTTCATTAAACTATGTTGTCTTTAGTATACAAAGACCTTGGCTGTGAGAGGGCATTGAATGAAATCAATGGGAAAGTTGAAAATTTGTGACGGACTGGGTTTCAAAGCTGAGTCTCCTGCTTACTAAGCAGATGCTCTGATCACTGAGTCGTCCAGCACAGCGGTCATTGCAAATGCACGGACTTCCCTAGCACACCTCCCAGCAGACCCAAATTCTCAACTTATCCACACACTAGAAAAGTAGTGCCCTTTGCGCATTAACATTATTACTAGCAGCATAATAACGCGATTCAAGAGGAAAATGGGCAAAGGGCACTAAATTTCTGGTGTGCGGATAGGTTGAAAATTTGGTTGTGACTGGAGGCGTGATAGGATAGTCAGTGGAGTTGCAATGACCAGTGTATCCAGATGGAATGGTGGTCAGAGCATCTGCCTAGAGAAGAAATAAAAACTTAGAGGTTTCCCAAAGACATTGTAATTCTGTGAGAGACATTAAAGGACTTGGTAGAGCAGTTGAACAGAATGACAGTGTCTTGAAACCAGAATATAAGGTGAACAACAACAAAAGCGAAACATCGATAAAGAAATATAGTCGAATTAAATCAGGTGATGAGAGAGGTAGATTAGCAAACGAGACAGTTAAAGTAGTAGATGAATTCTGCTATTTGGGCAGAAAAATAACTGATGATGGTCAAAGTAGAGAAGTTGTAAAATGTAAACTCGCAATGGCAAGAAAGGCATTTCTGAAGAACAGTAATCTGTTAACATCGAATATAGATTTAAGCGTTACGAAGTCTTTTGTGAAGGTATTTGTTGGAGTGTAGCCATGTATGGAAGTGAAACATGGACGATAAACAGTTTAGATGAAAAGAGAATAGAAGCTTTCGAAATGTGGTGCTACAAAACAGTGCTGAAGATTAGATGGGGCCGATGACGTAAATAATGAGGATGTACTGAACAAAACTGTGGAGACAAGGAATCTGTGGCAGAACTTGACCAAAAGAAGGGATCAGTTGATACGACACATTCTGAGATATCAAGCAAGGGATGACCACTTTAGTACTGGACTGAATTGTGGATGGTAAAAATTGTAGAGGGTAACCTGGGTATGAATAAGGGAAGCAGATTCAGAAAGACGTAGTTTGCAGTAGTTATTCGGAGATGACGAGGCTCGCATCAAGCCAGAGCTGCATCAAACCAGACTTTGGACTGAAGACCACAACAAATGTCACATCTTGCGAAACCGAAATTCGGGACTAGACCAGCATTTTCCTGGGCGAGTCTGGAAAACCGCCTAAAGACCAAAGTCAGGTTGAGCAGTATTGCAGACCATGAGTCATTAATCCCACGTGCCGGTTCTTTTCGAAAACTCACTCTCTCACAAGCGCGCTGCGCATCAGGCTTCAACCGGATCCGCCACTTCTCCGACTCCCTTATTTGTGGCACTAATTTCCGCCACTCTGATAAAAAGAACGAGTGTGGAAAATCAACAGCGTAACAGAAATAACTGCTGAAGACCCATCATCTGTTAGCAATTGAGATGCATATCCCTGGAGGAGCACTTAATCATTAGTTTCCAGTCTTTACTAAGTAATACGTTTGTGCCTTGTAGCTAAATTTTTCTTGGAGCAGGAAATTCTAAGAGCAGCTGCCCCTTCACTCTAGGCTGTTGGCAGACTGGCGGCCCAGCTTCACCGCTGCCAGCAGATGAGCCTTCCATATCTTGCGATTGCACCCAGTCCGTTAAGCAATACTGTGGCTGCACGGCAGTTGTACATGTGAACTCCCAGTGGCGCAACTTCAGAGACGCATCTTTTGTCATGCCACAAAAAGCTCAGTTTGCTTGTTCATTGTTACGCCACTTTCCTTCCTCTAAACCGCCACAGTGGCTGCATTTCGAAATACGAGTATTCTGTCACAGTTATCTTTGAGTAATTGCTATCTGCGTTCCATCCGTCTTGAGACTATTTTCACTTTATTAATGAAAAAAGTCAAAACAATGGTCAGCAGGTAGCCTACACTTTCGCAGTATCTGGAACTACAAGAATAACAACCCATGTTCACTTTTATGTAGTAGTGTAAGTGAGCCTGTGTGTGTGTGTGTGTGTGTGTGTGTGTGTGTGTGTGTGTACAATATTTGTCAACCAACGGTGTAGGCCTATCCCACCATCCTGAGAGATTTTTTGATGAATACATTAACTTAAAATGTAACCAAAAATGCGAGTAGTATAACTTCATGATTTGTGAGACGAAGCACTATATATATATATTGTGGATTACATGCGGGAAATAACCCCTATGGGCGATGTGACAGCTGCTAAACTAGAAAGTAGTTCTTCCAAATGCCTAGAACATCGAACACATTAAGATTATAAAATCTCGGGATAGTGGCGTGTCTACGTGTCTACAGATGATACTTACGTAGCAGCTATTCTTCCATGTCTGATTAAGATCCCGTTGCATAGTACCAGACCAATACAATTTTTTCTGCACCACTGGTAAATACAAATCTCAGCGATATACTTAGAGACATTAACTTCCATTTTGTCTTATCTGTTCCCTGCGACCCACTCACACGTCCTTAATCTATAATCAAAGTAAGTCTTTCCTAAGATTATCAATATTTAGCTTCCGTTTTTGGAAATGTCATGACAGACTCATCATCGCCCATTTCAAACCGCTAAGGATAGAAACTTGAAACTTGGAAAGGCTGCTTATACCGCAGGCACCATTTAAAAAGGTATTTTTCGAAATTCTACCCCTAAGGGGGTGAAATAGGGATGAAAGCTTTACTGAAAACTATGTCGCTGTTAAGGCAATTTCGAACTTAGAGCTACGAAGGTTGGTATCTCGGTTCTCGGTCAGAAATAAAAAAACAAGTGTTTCAGCATTTTTGGAAATTCAGACGCTAAGCGGATGAAATATTGTTCCAAAGCTTTTTTGAAAATAAATAATTATTAAAGAAGAGCTAAAGCATTTTAAAGCTGCATATCTGAAAATCGGTATTTCACTTCTCGGTTAGAAATTAAAAAAAGTATTTCAGTTTTTTTAGAAATATAACCCATGAGGGGGTGAAGAAGGGGATGAAAAGTTTTATGAAAGTATTTAATTATGAAAGCAGAATCGCCTTTTGGTCAGAAGTACATTCGTAAAAGACCACACTACTACGGCATTAATTAGCGTGAAAAGCTTAGAAGGTGTTGCAATTTGTGAACTAAATCAAGGAAAACTTTTTAACAGTCACCACGATAAATCGTCTTTGTCAGAATTGCACAGAAAAAGAAACGCATCCTTAATACATGTTTTTATAAAATTTATTTTTATTCCAGTTCCTACACAAACTTATCATTACTAATGACAAACTACACGCCACCTTTAAATCCGATTCCATGTACAGGAATACCCATTTGAGATGAGAGAATTCAGTATCGGATTAAGACTACCGTTAGTAACTGTAGAACCACTTATCCATTTTGTCTCTTTCTTTTTTTGACTCGCTGTGTGGAATTAAACACTTTCTGGAGCAGTTTCACTATGCAAAAGCAAGTAGCCATCTTATAGTGTGTACATTTACACAAAAGTAGCGGGCTTAACAACACAAATCCGACTGAAAACAAAACAAAAAATATCTGTGTAGTCAACACAGTCTACGCGAGCGAAGCAACGGGCGCTAAGCTAATCATTTATACTCATATTCTCATTTTTGTGCTCATGAGAGACAATAAAATCGGCAAATCCTGTTTCGTAGTTACACAGCCCCTATCACTAGCGTTTAATAATTAATTTGTGCAAGACTGACATCCATGTTTCATCTACGAGGATCTTCCTGTGTTATCCGTTGCGCGAAATTTTTCATGTATGAAAACTTGGGACTCCTGGGAAGTCCACACTGAACCAGACATTAATCCGACAAGTTAAGCTGATTCTCACTACCAGCCACTTGCAACCTATATGCTAAGGGGATAAAAGTCATGGGAAAGCTCGTTTCGTGTCGGACCTCTTTTTTCTAGGCGTAGCACTGACTGAACAAGTCCTTGGAAATCCCCTTCAGAAATAATGACCAATGCTGCCTGTGTAGCCGTCTATAATTGCGAAAATGTTGCCGATGCAGGATTTTATGGACGATATGACCCCTCTATTATATCACATAAATGCTCGATGGTTTTTATGTCGGACGATCTGGGTGACCAAATCATTCGCACGAACTGTCCAGAATGTTTTTGAAACCAGCCTTGAACAACTGTGGCCAGTCGATATGGCGCATTGTCATCAACGAAAATCTAATGGTTGATTAGTAACATGAAGACCATACATGGCTCCAAATGTTCTACCAGTAGCTGAACGTAGTCATTTCGAGTCAATGATCCATTCAAACACAGCCAACTCTATTATAGAGCTACCTCCAGCTTGTACGGTGCCGTTTTGACAACTTGGGTACATTGATTCGTGGGACAAATGCCACCCTCGAACCCTTCAATAAGCTCTTACCAACTCAAATCGGTAGTCATCTGACCAGGCCAAGGTTTTTCAGTCGTCTAGGATCCAACCGATATTGTCACGAACCCAGGAGAGACGCTGCGGGCCATGTCGTATTGCTAGCAAAGGCATTCGCGACGGTCGTCTGCTCCCAAAGGCCCCTAACTGCGAATTTTTCCGCACTGTTCTGACGCATATGTTCGTCATACGTCCCACATTCTTTCCTGCTGTTACTTCACGCAGTTTTGCTTGTGTATCAGCGCTGACAACTCTTTGCAAACGCATCTGCTCTCTGTCGTTAACTGAAGGCCGTCGGCTACTGCGTTGTCCGCGTTGAGAGGTAGTACCTGAAGTGTGGTATTTTCGGCACACTCTTCATTTCGTTGATACGGAATATTTGATTCCCTAACCATTTTCTAAATGGATTGTCCCATGTTCCTCGCTCCAACTACCATTCAGCGTTCAAAGTCTGCTAATTCCTGTCTTCCGGCCAAAATCACGTTGGAAACTTTTTCACATGCATGAGCTGAGCACAAACGACATTACCGCCAATGCACTGCTCTTTTATACCTAGTGAACGAGAAACTACCGCCCTCTGTTTACACTACTGACCATTAAAATTGCTACACAATGAAGATGACGTGCTACAGACGCGAAATTTAATCTACAGGAAGAAGATGCAGTGATATGCAAATGATTAGCTTTTCAGAGCATTCACACAAGGTTGGCGCCGGTGGCGACACCTACAACGTGCTGACATGAGGAAAGTTTCCAACCGATTTCTCATACACAAAGAGCAGTTCACCGGCGTTGCCTGGTGGAATCTTGTTGTGATGCCTCGTGTAAGGAGGAGAAATGCGAACCATCACATCTACGACTTTGATAAAGGTCGAATTGTAGCCTATCGCGATTGCGGTTCATCGTATTGCGACATTGCCGCTCGCGTTGGCCGAGATCTAATGACTGTTAGCAGAATATGGAATCGGTGGGTTCAGGAGGGTAATATGGAACTCCGTGCTGCATCCCAACGGCCTCGTATCACTAGTAGTCGAGATGACAGGCATCTTATCCGCATGGCTGTATCGCGTCGTGCAGCCACGTCTCGATCTCTGAGTCAACAGATGGGGACGTTTGCAAGACAATAACCATCTGCACGAAGAGTTCGACGACGTTTGCAGCAGCATGGACTATCAGCTCGGAGACCATGGCTACGGTTACCCTTGACGCTGCATCACAGACAGGAGCTCCTGCGATGGTGTACACGACGACGAACCTGCGTGCACGAATGGCAAAACGTCATTTTTTCGGATGAACCCATGTTCTCCTTACAGAATCATGATGGTCGCATCCGTGTTTGGCGACATCGCGGTGATCGCAAATTGGAAGCGTGTATTCGTCATCGCCATACTGGCGTATCACCCAGCGTGATGGTATGGGGTGCCATTGGTTACACGTCTCGGTCACCTCTTCTTCCCATTGACGGCACTTTGAATAGTGGACGGTACATTTCAGGTGTGTTACGACTGGTGGCTCTACCCTTCATTTTATCCCTGCGAAACCCTACATTTCAGCAGGTCCTGTACGGGCCTTTCTGGATACAGAAAATGTTCGACTGCTGCCCTGGCCAGCACAGTCTCCAGATCTCGCAGCAATTGAAAAAGTCTGGTTAATTGTGGCCAAGGAACTGGCTCGTCACAATACGCCAGTCACTAGTCTTGATGAACTGTGGTATAGTGTTGAAGCTGCATGGGCAGATGTACCTGTACACGCCATCCAAGTTCTGTTTGACTCAATGCCCAGGCGTATCAAGGCCGTTATTACGGCCAGAGGTTGTTGTTCTAGGTACTGATTTCTCAGGATCTATGCACCCAAATTTCGTGAACATGTAATCACATGTCAGTTCTAGTATAATATATTTGTCCAATGAATACCCGATTACCATCTGCATTTTTTCTTTGTGTAGCACTTTTAATGTCTAATAGTGTAGCTGTCCCATGAATTTTGTCACTTCAGAGTACAAAGAGGTCTAAGAGTTGCTATTGTTCCTGAGCATTTTCAGTAACATGTGGAACCCCTGCATAGTAACGCCCTGTGCATGTAATTTTCTTATAATAGCACACCTGGGAGTGGAGTCAAGGCAGTGTTGTAGAAACAGTGGTAAACGGAGGTGAGAGCGAGCAGGAGGAACCAGGAACCGCACCTGAGTGGAGATGAGGATCGCTCTGACGTAGATGTAGCCGTCAGACGAGAGGCCCTCCCTCGGGCCGGCGATGACCAGGATGTAGGTGATGCCCAGCAGCGGGATCAGCACCAGCAGCGCCTTGCTGGCCTTTCGGTACTGCTGCGTCTCCGCCGTGTTCGCCGACCGCAGCTTTGTGATCAGCACCTATGAACAGGCAGCGAGCACTGTGAAAACAACCTGTCGAATTACGAGCAGTGACGTGGTACATATCAACACACCGGTGCGCTATCCTGGGTGAAAAACAGGAACATGTAGGTATGAGTGGTGTCTGCTCTATCGCACATGTCCGCCAGAACAGCCATCACTTACTATGAAGCAGCTGGGGCAATATACACGAATTACTAGCGTGAAAGAAATGGAAAGGAATCGAGTTTGCAAAGAGATGGAAAGAAATAATGACTTCCAGCCACACAGGGTATTACGGCAATGCAATGCTGAGAGTTGATAATTTGTGTCGGACCGGGACTCGAACCCAGATGCTTCGCTTCTCTAGAACAGTTGTGGAGCGGCGAGCATGAAGCTGGGAGTTTGGGTCTGACAGGAAGTGTGTCCTGATGGCCAAGGCCGTTGAAGCAATTGTTCTAGAGGAGCGGAGTATCCGGGTTCGAGTCTCGGTCCGGCACAAATTCTTTACTCAAGCCGCAGCATTGCTGCAATGCCCTCGGCAGCTGGAAATAATTACTTCTTTTCTGTCTCTTTCACATCCAGTTTCCTTTTCCTGCCTTTAATCCCAATTATTCATCCAAAAGTCAGGAATAATTATAACACATGTTGAATCAAGTTAACAGTAGAATGAGTGCAGAAAATGGACTGTCAACAAAACAAGAAAAGATCAGCTCGTTACACCACAATTGGGCACCGCGTATTAGACGAAGTGAAGCAATTTTGGTACCGTGTAAGCAAAGTAATGCAAGATGGACTGATCAGATTAGCACAATGTCAGCTTCCACACGGTATTTCGGTGGATAGTAGTGGCTACAAATTTAATCACATGCAGTCGGAAAATTTTCAGGATTTTAATTTTTTTTAATTTTCTTTTAACGGGGAATCGTCGGCAGAGAGAGGAAGACTGCCACGTAAACACTGTAAGGTTTCGAGCTTTGAACGTATGTCTAGAATGAGTTTTATGCCCTTTTTCGATGAAAATACAAGATTATTATGTTCAGTAATTAAAAGAACTTCAAATGGCTCTGAGCACTATGGGACTTAACATCTGTGGTCATCAGTCCCCTAGAACTTAGAACTACTTAAACCTAACTAACCTAAGGACATCACACACATCCATGCCCGAGGCAGGATTCGAACCTGCGACCGTAGCAGTCCCGCGGTTCCGGACTGAGCGCCTAGAACCACTAGACCACCGCGGCCGGCTTAAAAGAAGTAATGTAAATGTAATCACTGTGTGTTAGACAAGAATTTCATTCCTAACAAAGTTTAGTTCGTATCTGCTCGCTTCGCTAGTTTAATAAACTGTTTTCACTCTGTTTACTGCTGTTCTGGAAATTTAGTTGCTAAATATTAGAGGAAATCTCTTATTGGACCACTACTGTTTCTCATCATGCACTTTTCTTCCTTCCTTTCTTTTTTTCATTTCCTGCAGCGTAACTGGTAACGTAACTAGAATGAGTTACGAATGAACTTATTAAAATATTGTAAGATTCTAATAAATTTTCTTCATGTAACAGCGGGGGCATGGACTGCTGAAAGATGACAATGCAGTCGTGCACGAGGAACAATGTGCTGAAACAGAGCAGGCGACGAGTTTAATTGCCAGCGGAGAGCAGAAGCGGAACAAGAATATATCTGGAAAGCGAAATTTTCAATTTTACACAGAATAGTGATGTAATCAAGGAATTTACGTAAGGAGTATATTATTCTTGTAAGACGGAATTGGACTTTTAGAAGTATAGATAGACCTATTGTAATTACACTACTGGCCATTAAAATTGCTGTAAAACGAAGATGACGAGCTACAGACGCGAAACTTAACTGACAGGAAGAAGATGCTGTGATATGCAAATGATTAGCTTTTCAGAGCATTCACACAAGATTGGCGCCGATGGCGACACCTACAACGTGCTGACATGAGGAAAGTTTCCAACTGATTTCTCATACACAAACAGCACTTTACCGGTGTTGCCTGGTAAAACGTTGTTGTGATGCCTCGTGTAAGGAGGAAAAATCCGTACCATCAGGTTTCCGACTTTGATAAAGGTCGTATTATAGCCTACCGCGATTGCGGTTTATCGTATCGCGACACTGCTGCTCCCGTTGGTCGAGATCCAATGACTGTTAGCAGAATATGGAATCGGTGGGTTCAGGAGGGTAATATGGAACTCCGTGCTGCATCCCAACGGCCTCGTATCACTAGTAGTCGAGATGACAGGCATCTTCTCTGCATGGCTGTAACGGATCGAGCAGCCACGTCTCGATCCCTGAGTAAACAGATGGGGACATTTGCAAGACAACCAACATCAGCACGAAGAGTTCGACGACGTTTGCAGCAGCATGGACTATCAGCTCGGAGACAATGGCTGAGGTTACCCTTGACGCTGCATCACAGACAGGAGCGCCTGCGATGGTGTACTCAACGACGAACCTGGGTGTACGAATGGCAAAACGTCATTTTTCCGGATGAATTCAGGTTCTGTTTACAGCATCATGATGGTCGCATCCGTGTTTGGCGACATCGCGGTGAACGCACATTGGAAGCGTGTATTCGTCTTCGCCATACTAGAGTATCACCCGCAGTGATTGCATGGGGTGCCATTGGTTACACGTCTCGGTCACATCTTGTTCGTATTGACGGCACTTTGAGCAGTGGATGTTAGATTTCAGATGTGTTACAACCCGTGGCTCTACCCTTCATTCGATCCCTGCGAAACCCTACATTTCAGCAGGATAATGCACGACTGCATGTTGCTGGTACTGTACGGGCCTTTCTGGATACAGAAAATGTTCGACTGATGTCCTGGCCAGCATATACTCCAGATCTCTCAGCAATTGAAAACTTCGTCAATGGTGGCCGAGCAACTAGCTCGTAACAATGCGCCAGTCACTACTCTTGAAGAACTGTGGTATCGTGTTGAAGCTGCATGGGCAGCTGTATCTGTACATGCCATACAAGCTATGTTTGACTCAATGCCCAGGCGTATCAAGGCCGTTATTACTGCCAGAGTTGGATGTTCTGGGTACTGATTTCTCAGGATCTATGCACCCAAATTGCGTGAAAATGTAATCACAAGTCAGTTCTAGTATAATATATTTGTCCAATGAATACCCGTTTATTATCTGCATTTCTTCCTGGTGTGCCGACCGGAGTGGCCGAACGGTACTAGACGCTACAGTCTGGAGCCGCGCGACCGCTACGGTCGCAGGTTCGAATCCTGCCTCGGGCATGGATATGTGATATGTCCTTAGGTTAGTTAGGTTTTAAGTAGTTCTAAGTTCTATGGGACTGATGAGCTCAGAAGTTAAGTCCCATATTGCTCAGAGCCATTTGAACCATTTCCTGGTGTAGCAATTTTAATGGCCAGTAGTGTACGACTGAAAACATAGACCGAAAGATAATGAGTATTGCAAAATGTCAAAATTAAATCCTAGGTACATTTTATTTACTTTTAAGCGAAAATTTTAAATAGTTATATACGTAATAAATGTTATATGCAATATGTCAATTTTTGTTTTAATTAAGATCCATATAGTAGGCTACTTAACGCATCCAGTACGATGAAATTTTACACTTTTTCTATTACATCCTCAAACTGTTTTCATACCAAGACATTGAATGAATAAGTGTAAGCGTTATTTAAGAACAATTATATGAAATACGACGTCTCCCTGACGCTATGTAAGTGGACTATAAACAGAGCACGGTCACGGGACAAATTTGTGACTGAGTCCATCCTTGATTTTATACATCGTATGCGCGAATAGGAAAAGATATGATGTTTACGTTGAAATTCGAAAGGCTAGGACTCACAGAAATTCGGTTAGAGTGTTGCCAATTCATTTTAACAATCTTTCCCCTACATGTGCGTAACTATAACTATTGCCAATTCATCAAAGAAAATTTCACAGTGATAGGATCGCAAAGAAATCCACTTATGCTCGTTAGCACACGTGGAAAGCTTCTCACACTAAAACTAGATGTTCTTGTTTCGATAGCTACTATTCACGGCTGCTGAAGTCATGCCTCTCCGAAACCGTCGTCTAATAATTTATTAAGCAATGGAGAAACAGGCTGTCGGCAAAGAATTGTTTTGGACCCCATAAAGGTTCTTGTTTTTAGGCATCCTCTCGTTCTGGAGGTAATTATGTCTTAGATAAAAAATATACATTGTTTCGACATAACCAATTGTTAGACAATGAACTATATCCAGCGTTACCCCGGTAATTAAATACCAACACTGAAATATTAAAATAGCCATCTACAGCTGCCACGAGTTTTTAATTGAATTGAGGCCGTTTCCCAGCCACAAACGGCCTTAGGTGTGGAGTATGTGAAGTCAGATGGTGGCAAATATACTGAATTTCATTAATTTGTAACTCATATCTGCAGTGTCACGTTAACCCATGTGGAGGCCCGGGGCAAGAAGAAATGTGTGGCCGCTGCTTCCATCACGTAGGCCTACTACGTTTCTGTGGAACGATAACAGGGAGGGTAAGGGAATACACGTACTTTAACGACGACGACCAAGCCGTATTAGATGATATTACTATGCCAGTGGCATTTAATAAAACACAAAAAGTTACCCTATTATGTAAATACAACAAATAAAAAATTAGTACATCCGAAATGTCTTTCCCTCGCTTTCGTTCTAGAGAAGTCTATCACAACCTGATAGTCAAGACAATTTGTCACCTCATGTTCAATTGTTAACAAAGGTACCCCATCGACGCAATTAACTTTTCGTATTCTTATGTAGTACGTCCGCCTTTAACCTTCATACAAGGCTACATTCGAGCCAAATATTTTCAAAAAAAGACTTCCTAAAACTTAAATTTATATTCGGTGTTAGCAAATTTCTCCTTTCTATAAAAGCTTTTCATTCTATTGACAATCTGCTTTGAATCATTTCTACTTCGGCCGTCGTCAGTTATCCCGCTATTCAAACAGTCCTGACCGAGTTCATGTATTTGAGATGCTTACGTTTTTGAAGAAATTTTAAAATATTGTGCATTCTTACATTCATCAATCTTGCTTCTCTGTTACTTTATATACTATTTTATTGGTGTTTTTATGTAATTTCAGTCAAGTGTACAACTGTTAATACTTCAGTATTATACTCTAATTATCACATATTTATTTAATGGCCACTTCTTTGGATTCGGACAAGACTGCCATTTTTGACCGGGAAGTTCATTGACTTGTATGCTGTACAGTCAGCACAGTGTTATGCATATTTGAAAATTTGTACACGCTGTTGGCCGTCACCTAAGAATGATTACCCTTACTTTACTGTTTTTGATGTTAAAATTTCAAGATGACATCTATTCCTTTCAACTGAACTTCGAAGTACTTTTTGGTGACTGACATAATTATAAAATCATCAGCAGATGAGGTTTTCCTTCTCAGCTTCCGTTACTGCTTGTATTGCAGAATGAGATATCGGAAACGAGTAGGAGATTATCTGTTTATTCTTTGGAGGCGAATCTCCGACTTGTTAATATTTGTTGATATGTGTAGTTCTGTGACGAGAAACAAATTTTGTTGTCGATATAATACACTCCATCATAATATATACTCACGACGCTACTGCCTTTTTTCTTTTTGTTTTTATCCGGGACAGAGCGAGCCGAGAAGGAAAGGTCAGAACAACAAAGGTGGACGACAAGGAAAGGCAAGCGTTTCTCCTACAACACACATTAGGTACAGCTATATAATCGTAATACTTTCTTAGTCCTACGGGAGCTCTATGGTGGTAGTAAAGTAAGTTGATTCTCAGGCTATTAGCACAGTATGCTTTGGTAGGTTACCGAGAGACATGAACAGTCGTGAAATAAATGTTTAAAACAGACGAATCTCAATGATTCAGCGCCATAAAGGGTGACTTATTGATGAAGAAATACTTTGCAACGTTTATAACTGCAGCTTGTACCACTGAAATCAAGAGAATGTAAACACATATTTAATGCACGAGGAGCATATATTTCGATTCTTAACTGTTATTGTGACAGCCACTTCCCTTCTTACATTCTTACACTACACTCAACTTTCCAGTGCACAAATAGTTTTGTAAAGCGAATGTTTTTAAGATTCTTGCCGTTGGTGGGCCAGATGTAGTAACAGTCGTGGTATTGGTTTCTTCTGTGTTGGGAAAAAGTATTTTTTTTTTTCACGTCTGCGTGATTTTCTCTTCAGCTACAGTCCTGATGGCTTATTTTGGACATTAAATAATTAGACATTGCACTCGATACAAGTTTCCTGTTTCTCATGTACTGATTTGACTGGGAGTGTAGTAAACAAAACTTCAAGTTGTTAAGACGAAATACAATTTGTTTCTGCAAAGGTCAGGTCTTCTGCTGTTTACTAGCCATTTTGGTTTCTTAAAAGAAATAGATATCCTTCAGGAAATATCTTTAGGTTACAAAAGCACCGTACATGAACTGTTGTGTAACGTACCGTTTCATACTCCCAGGATCCTTAAGAATCTGATTAAAGAGAAATATGGTGTCATATTTCAGTTACTGTCGATTTTTTATAGTACTATGTGCACTCCCCATTACAAAAACAATGTTGCTATACACGAACTATTACTTGGCGTCTCCCAGCGAGGGGTGCGGGAAGCTGGCAGTGAGCACTACGGATGCTGAGGGGAGAGGCGGGGTGAGGAGGAGAACAAGCCCCGCCTACTCGTACTGCAAGCGCGCAGTGCCGGCAACACACGCAAGAGAAGCTATGTGTAGAACAGAGTTAATCGTCAGTTAAATACTTCGTGCTATAGAAATTGAGATCACTGTTTGTACTGACATATTAAATAAAGACGTTAACGTCCTACGTTATCAGTTACCGTATCAAAATAAATGCGGAATTAGAAGTAGGTAAAAGAACACTTTACGACACTAGAAATGGAAGATACTAACATACTGTTTATTTTTAAAATTTTCTGGATGACACACATTTCATCGAAGCTATAATAACATTCAACACAACATATAATGAAACAAGAATGAAACAGGCCGATTTTGCTGAACCTTCCGATAATTCAGATGCGCTAACAGTTTCACTTTGTTCGCAACCGTTTTCTCTTATTTGTCACTGGCATCTGAAGTGCCAGTGTCAACAGTGAGGTTGTCAGTGGCTATTTCCATGACACCGCCATGCCTCCAGTACTCCTGCTCAAGCTGTTTTACCTTTTTGCAGTAACTTTTTCAGTCTTCCTTAGTAACAGCCTGAAAACAAGCGCTTGCAAGAGTCAACAGATTTTCAGATGTCATCTGTAATGTGGCCCTCCGAAAGAGTCGAATTGCATTTCAGTATTTTCAGAAATGAGTTAAAGTGTACGATCAGTCATTACCATAAGCATCTGTCTTTCTACTGGCTCTATCAGTAAAAGAGTACACATTTTAGATTAATTACAAGCAAATGTGGAGCTATTTATAAATATTCTCTAATAAGATTATAACTGAAACTAATCTCTTTTTGCCAGGAGTTCCTGGAGTCTGTGTGATTCCTGGCAAATTCTGTAACTCCCGCAATACAACGCAGGGTCTTCCCAGTGTGCGTCGCAGCTCTGAGGGAAGACTGCCAAATCGGGTACAACAGTGATTTTTACATTTTTTCATCATCGCAGCACTTCATTTCATTCATCATCATATTACGACAAGCGGTCCTTAGAGACGGATTATTTTTGCGAACTGGAGTCGCCGGTAATTCCCACGATGGGCTGGCAATCGGATCATCACTCATTTTCGAAGCAGTGAAAACACAGCTACTATACACTGACAGCAACAGCACAGCTAAGCGACCGACATAGCAGGCAAAAAAGCAGACGACAAATGCAGTCTACGACGCACAGTTGGCAACACGTACAAATCGCCACGCCACGCCACGAAATCTCCCGACTGCTGCCGATAGTTTCCGATCCGAATCTAGGGGGACCACATGCCAAATTATAGTTGCCATAGAGTAAAAATCAATAGAAATGACACTATTCGCTGTCAGATAGGCACTTTCGCAAAGTATGACAATAATGAGCAGGAGTGTCGTGACTGTGTATGTTAGACTGTGATATAAGTGGAACGACGCACATTCTTTGTGCTTCCGTCGCTGTTTAAATTAAAGCTTTTCTTCGCTTGCAACGATAATACGCGCTATTCCGGAATGCTACTGTGAATGCTCCAGCGCCAGTAGCTAGTGCTGCCATCGGACGGTTGTTCATTGTACTACTCAGACTAGCGATCTTCAGATTAGCCGATTCGTGGTAGCTGATGGCGTGCCGACGGTGGATTGGATGTGGCGGACAGTACGGTAGCACAATTACACGGCCTACAGAGGAAATGTTCGAGAGGAAGCGCAAACATTACAGTCTTCGTCGCGGAAGTTGAAAAGTTGGCAGACACTGGGGAACTCGACGTTTATAAATACCGTATAAGGAAATTACAAGGTGTCAGGCACCAGCTCACCAACCTAGATGTGCGGATCCGTTACGTGGTAGACGATGACGAACACGAGGCAGACGTTCGAGAATGCGAAGAGAATACAGACGCCGTAAAAAGCGCTATTTCTTGAATGTCGCACCAGACAGAGAACAGCTCGAAAAATCTGTAGCAAACTTAAACATTACAGTTAATCCCACACTATAGTCTGTAGCAATGAGTGTCCCTTCAACCTCAATAAGACCTCCGCCGAACAAGTTTGAGTCCTTTACAGGTTATCTGGAGAAATGGGCGCGTTTCTCGGACCAGTTTAAATAGTTGGTCGACAAGGACCCGTCGGTAACTATATTCGACGTATATTTACTTCTTCGCGGCTACCTTTCAGGAGAGCAGAAGCATTTACCTGAATATGTCGCGGTGACGACTGAGACGAACACAGAAACGAAGAGTATCGTCCCATTTCGTTACAGTGATTCATGGCCACTTACATTACCCAGAAGCTATAAAACCCATTCGATTGGCCGCCCCAGAGTAACTCAATTCGACATTCATTGAGTGCCAGGACGTACTCAAGCTTTCCGAGCTCTTGGGGAAGACTTGAACCGATATGGCCGAGTTCTCGCGTCGAGAATTTTCCGCCCTTTTCCTGATGAAATATGCCACCATTGGATAATTCATGAAATGCGCACGGCACTATCCGAAGGAAATGCGCTTACCACGCAGAACATAGGCGGTAATATTTCCACCACCTCTAGCATTGCCCCCACGGCTCCCACTCTCCACGTACACGCGAAATCTGAAAGACCAACCCAGAAATGTATGCGTCTTTATTAAGTGTCGCGACCACTCGGCGCAGGACTGTAAGATGTGTCAGTGATCGAATACATAAAGTGAAACGGGCGAACAAATGTTTTCGTTGTCCGCAATGTGGGCATATAGTTTCAGATTGTAGGAAGACTGAAAAGACTTGGTGTGCTAAGTCTACGCAGGTCCATCGTAAGTCGATTTGTGATAAAGGAAGGGGTGCTAAGATTCTTGCGGTTCAGACAAAAATTACTTCTGTGTAAAAAAGCTGTTGCTTCCCACGGATTCACGTATCTTCATATGGCGCAAGTATGCTTTTCTTCGTCTACAGGACTGAGTAGGACAGTTGCATGCGTCCTGGATGCAGGAAGTTAATCCAACTTCATAGTAAGATCGCTGACTGACGATTTGAAAATGTGGACTGTAAATCGATGAGAATTAATTGTTAATTCATTTGAATTATAGCCTGCACCCCTAAGCCATAACAGAATTTTTCAGTTTAATATGAAAGGACTTTGAAAAATTTTTCGCTGTCACTCACTGCCTTTGAAAAGTCTTCATGTTCTTTCACACCAGCCACCTGTTCCACAAAATCTAAAGAGTTTATCATACGCCCATAAGATTACACTAGCACATCCAAAAACCAATTCATAAGAAGTTACTTCCGTGGACATTCACATAGCAGGTGATTTTTATTGGAAAATTGTGAAAGACAGTTTGCCAATACATGTTTCTGAATCTTTCGTGTTAGTTCCTTCCAAATTTCTCTGGGTATTTAGTGAGACCAAGCCAGGATCCTGTGTGCATGCAACTGTTGTGGTCTCCTTTGGCATCTGATAACAACTTCAGACACTTCTCGGACGTTGAGACTACAGGGATTACGACCCGGCCTCACAGCTTTTATTCCGCCAGTACCTCGTCTCTTATCTTCCAAAATTCACAGGAACTCTCCTGCGAAATTTGCAGAACTAGCACTCCTGGAAGAAAGCATACTGCGGAGATACGGCTTTGCCACAGTCTGGGGGAGGGGGTTCCAGAATGAAATTTTCACTCCGCAGTGGAGTGTGCGCTGATATGAACCTTCCTGGCAGATTAAAACTGTGTAAAGTTCCCGAGTTCGAGTCTCGGTGCGGCACACAGTTTTAATCTGCCAGGAAGTTTCATTTGAGGATAAGATTTCATCGTCAAGAACCATTTAAGCAAATATACTACGACGTAATGCTTGACTTCTTTACGAAAGGGCACGTTGTGCTCGCTTGCACTCATCTCTCAGGGAGGGTACGATTTTATCTCAATGATCATACAGTGAGGAAAGAGGAATATGGGAAGACTAAATGAAGGGTAGACATCGACGAGGCATCTCACGAAAGCAATGCACCTTCTCCGAACGAGGTACTAGATAGAGACCTGAGATCCTAGAGATTTTACTGCGACTCACACTAAATTCCACTGCTGTTGTCAACATTACGCAAACGTTTCTTCATTTGATCTTCACTGAACAAGAAAAAGACTTCTCGAGATTCTTCTGGTTCAGAACTAAACGTAACAAAACGGGATATCTTGAGACGACAGACGACATAATACAATACTGCGTCACCAGACTCCCATTAGACGTAACCTGCTGTCCATTTTTACTCTCTGCAACTCAAAGAGAACACTGCGACAAGTATAGGACATCATTTCCCACTGTGGCACTTCTCATAAACAGGAATACAAACATGAACAACTTTGCGATCGCAATAGAAAGTGATAATTTGTCAATGCTGTCAACTTCTAGGCCTAATAATATTGATCAGTCTACCCCCTTATCGAAATTCACTACCAACTCCTAGTAATTTAAAATTTTCTGCAAGGCAGAAGGGCAAGAATCCCACGCACAGACTAATGTTTTAGATGCAGACTGAGACACCGAGAACGACTACTACTGTATCCTTCACACTGAAATTACTAGAAAGTCGTCAGAAGAGCCAGCCACCAAACTGTAACTCTTCTGCATCTGCATCTACTTGATTACTTTGCTGTTCACAATAAAGTGCCTGGCCTTGGGTTCAGTGAACCACCTTCATGCTATCTCGCTACCATTCTATTCTCGAACGGCACGCGGGAAAAACGAGCACTTACATTTTTCTGTGCGAGCCCTGATTTCTCTTATTTTATCGCCATGATGATTTCTCCCTATGTAGGTGGATGGCAAAAGAATGCTTTCGCAATCGGAGTAGAAAACTGGTGACTGAAATTTCATGAGAAGATCCCGTCGCAACGGAAAACACCTTTGTTTTAATGACTGCCACTCTAATTCACGTATCATGCCTGTGGCACTATCCCCCTGTTTCGCGATAACACAAAACGAGCCGCCGTTCTTTGGACTGTTTCGATGTCATCCATCAGTCACAGCTGATGCTAGGGCGGACAAGTGCTGTCTGTTTAGTAGACCTGTTACACTTTCTAAGTGTTCTGCCAGTGAATCGCAGTCTTTGGTCTGCTCTACCCACAACATTATCTATGTAATCGATCCAATTTAGGTTATTTGTAAATGTAATCCCCAAGTATTTACTTGAATTTACTGCTTTAAGATTTGTGGGACTTATCGTGTAGTCGAAATTTAGCAGATTTCTTTGAGTACTCATGCAAATAACTTCACAGTTTTCTTTATTTAGAGTCAATTGCCACTTTTTGAACCATACAGATATTTTATCTTAACCATTTTGTAATTTGTTTTGGTCATCTGATGACTTTACAAGACGGTAAATAACAGCATCATCTGCAAACAATCTAAGAGGACTACTCAGATTGTCTCCAATGTCGTTAACATAGATCAGTAACAATAGAGGGCCTATAACACTTCCTTGGGAAACGCCGGATATTACTTCTGTTATACTCGATGACTTTCCGTCTGTTACTACGAACTGTGATTTTTCTGACAGGAAATCACAAATCCAGTCGCACAGCTGAGGCGATATTCCATAGGCACGCAGTTTGGTTAGAAGACGCTTGTGAGGAACGGTGTCGAAATCTTTCTGGAAATCTAAAAATATGGATTCAATTTGACATCCCCTGTCGATAGCACCCATTACTTCATGATTATAAAGAGCTAGTTGTTTTTCACAAGAACGATATTTCCTGAATCCGTGCTGACTATGTGTCAATAAATCGTTTTCTGCGAGGTAATTTATAATGTTCGAAGACAGTATATGTTCCAAAACCCTACTGAAAATCGACGGTAGTGATGTGGGCCTGTAATTCAGCGGATTACTCCTGTTTCCCTTCTTGGGTATTGATGTGACTTGAGAAATATTCTAGTCTTTAGGTACGGTACTTTCTGTGAGCGAGCAGCCGTATATAATTACTAAATATGGAGCTATCGTAACAGCATACTCTGAAAGGAATCTGACTGTCATACAATATGGACCCGAGGCCTTGCCTTTATTAAGTGATTTTAGCTGCTTTGATACACCGACGATATCTATTTCTGTGTTTCTCATTTTGGCAGTTGTTCTTGATTGGAATTCAGGAATATTTACTTCGTCTTCTTTGGTGAAGCAGAATCGGAGAACTGTGTATTATAACTCTGCTTTTTTCTCTGCCTCGTGATGACTGGGTGTTGTGTGATGCCTTAGGTTAGTTAGGTTTAAGTAGTTCTAAGTTCTAGGGGACTGATGACCATAGATGTTAAGTCCCATAGTGCTCAGAGCCATAACTCTGCTTTAGTGGCACTGGCATCAGTGACTTCACCGTTGTTATCGCGTAGTTAATATGTTGGTTGCGTCTTGCCACTAGTGTGCTTTATGCATGACCAGAAGCTCTTTGGGTTTTCTGTCAGATTGCGAGACAGTGTTTCGTTGTGGAAATTATTAAAAGCATCTTGCAATGAAGTACGTGCTATATTTCGAACTTCTGCAAAACTTTGCGAATATTGGAGATTTTGCGCTCTTTTAAATTTGGCATGCTTTTTTCGTTGGTTCTGCAACAGCGATCTGTCCCGTTTTGTGTATCATGGGAGATCAGTAACATCACTTGTTAATTTATGTGGTATGTATCTCTCAATTACCATCGATACTTTCTGTTTGGAATCAATCCACGTCTTTTCCACGCTTACGTGATCAGATCGGAAGGAGTGGAGACTGTCTCTCAAAAAGGCGTTAAGCGCATTTTTATCCGCCTTTTTACATAGATGTACTTTGCGTTTCTTTTTGATGGTTGTGGGTGTTATGGTATTCAGCCTAGCAGCAACTGCCTTGTGGTCGCTAATCCCTGTATTCGTCTTGATACTCCCTATTTGTACAGGATTATTTGTTGCTAAGAGGTCAAGTATGCTTTCACAACCATTTACGCTTCGAGTGTGCTCATGAACTAATTGTTCAAAATTATTTTCTGAGAAAGCATTCAGTACAATTTCGGATTACGGTGTATGCTTTCCGGCGGCTTTAAACGTATAATTTTTCCAGCATATCGAGGGTAGATTGAGGTCACCACCAACTATAATTGTATGAGTGGGGTACCTATTTCAAATGAGACTCAAGTTTTCTTTGAACTGTTCAGCAACTATATCTTCTGAGTCGGGAGGCCGGTAAAACTATCCAATCAATAGTTTAGTCCGATTGTCAAGTAGAACCTCTACCCATATTATTTCGCAATAGCTATCTACTTCAATTTCACTACAAGGTAAACTACTTCTGACAGCAATAAATACTCTATCTTTTCTGAACTCTTGCATGGCGGCTTAATTATTGTGCAATAATTTTAGTAGCTATGTGTCCGGTTACGAAGTCTCATAACCGGTTGGCCCTGACTAGTATTAGTACGCAGTCTGACTGCATAAAATAACAATAAAGAATGGAAGGAAATTTCCGTTAACACAATTGATTAATTAAGTCCCCTGCAACTATAAAGGCTACGAAACAACAAAGCACAAGTGTAACTGTTCTGTGTGTGGTAGTGTGATTCAACGTACATGTATCTGGCACGGTTCTTCCTCAATACGACAAGATATTTTAAAAACCATTTACAATGAACTAATTGAAAAATCAGAAACACTATAATTCCACATAGAAACCAGAATTACAAGTCTAATACATGAACACGAGCCAGATGCTTTGTTGACTGAACCTGTGACCAAGAGGCATTGTCATTGAGGAAATGTGAAATAAAATATTTTTTTTTATCTCCATATATATTGACGAAAAATACGCTGTGATCATTGGTCTCGACATCCTCTCAACAACTACTGCCCATGGCAACCTCTGACCTACTACTGCCCCAGTGGAGGCGGCGGAATAATAATCTTTGGCGCAATCTCTGGCACTGTGACTCAGTGTAGCCACCTTTCACACTGTTAGGTGGTTTGAAAAAATTTCGGCTGAACTTGTTTCCGGCTTTAGCCAGCTTTTCGTACGTATAACTATTTGAGCTTTAGTGCTTTCTATTCGAGCTCTGGTTCTTTCCCAATACACCTACGACTATTTGCAACTACAATACTGGTCGTTTCTACAACTACCTTGGTGTGTTTTACTCTTTTAGACGGACGCCCTTTCTGTGGTTTACTGAGACCCTCTAAGGTAAAAAAAACCGCCCAGTCCCTTCCACACAGCCCCCGCTACCCGTGTAGCCGCTTCCTGTGTGTAGTGGATTCCTGACCTATTAAGCAGAACCCGGAAGCCCTCCACCCGATGGCGCAAGTCAAGGAAACTGCAGCCTACATTGTCACAGAACCGCCTCTGATTCAGACGCACCACTCAGCTCTGCACCAAAGGACCACAGTCGGTTCTGTCGACGATGCTGTAGATAGTGAGCTCCGCCTTAATCTCGCAAACAAGACTGGCAGTCCTTACCATTTCCGCTAGCCGCCCGAAACCAGAGACAATCTTCTCCGATCCAAAGCAACACACGTCATTGGTACAGAAATGGCCCACCACCTGCAGTTGGCTGCACCCTGTACTCTTAATGGCATCCGGAAGCACCCATTCCACATCCAGAATGACTCCTCCCGGTATGCACACGGAGTACACGCTGGCTTCCTTCCCCTCCTTGGCAGCCATGTTCCTAAGGAGCCCCATTACGCGCCTAACGTTGGAGCTCCCAACAACCAGCAAACCCACCCTCTGTGAAAGCCCAGACCTTGCAGACGAGAAGCTTCCTCTTGAACAGGGTGGACGATTGCATCCAGCTTAGAGACTTCCCCAATCACAGATAACACCCAAAACCTGTTTGTAAAACGTACTAGGAGGCTGCCTGCCAGACTTTGGAATGATCTCCCATTTGTCCACAGGTGAGGGGTCGACCTCAGTGCAGGCAGTAACCAGAGCGGCCACGGCAGTAGACCTATCGGGGGACAATGGGTCGTGCTCGACGTCCCTCGAATCCCTGCGTCCGACCCCCCACAGTGATGCCCCTTGGCAACATCCTCAAGCTATGTGATGCAAGGTAACACTGCCTGGAGCTGTCAGCAAAGGGTCAACAACTCAGTCTTTTACAGTGTAGGACTGTGTTCTATGATACATTTGGACTGTTCTCCCCTTCCTGTTGGAAAATTGTTACTGCAGGACACATGGTATAAGGGAATTCACTGTGATGAACTGATGTGGCACTGTGGCACCTACTATAAACAAGAATACAAACAAGGACTACTTCGCAGTCGCAATAGAAAATGATAACTTGGCAATCGTCATGTACTACCAACATGTAGGCCTAATGTTATTGATCAGCCCACGTCCTTATCGAAACTTACTACCTACTCCTAACAGCTAAAAACTATGGTTCTCTGAAAATCGTGAAATAATGCACTACAAACAGTTATGTATAACATACAAAGTCATACCAACAACTGATGTATCACATCAGCACAAGTCACTAAATAGAGCGCAATGCTCCAAAGTTTTGGGTGTACATATTGATGAAAACTTGTACTGGAAGAGGCATATTATTGAAGATCTCAAACAATTAAGTTCAGTTAATTTTGCTCTTCCTATAATTTCTTGACCTTAGAATCAGTCTTAACTACCTCTTCACATATTTTACGTATTTCCAGTTAATAATCTCTTACGGAATGATTTTCTAGGGAAACTTCTCATTTCTAAAGAAAGTGTTGATTTCACAAAAACGAGCGGTAAGAATAATATCTGATGTTTACCCACGGAAGTAATCTCAGTACATCCTCAAGAAGCTAGGCATTTTAACTGCGATACATACATTCGCTAATGAATTTCGTCGTAAATAACCCATAACAGTTTCGTATGAACAGTGTCCGCGCCCGGTAGCTATGTGGTCAGTACGACAGAATGTCAGTCCTAAGGGCCCGGGTTCGATTCCCGACTGGGTGGGAGATTTTCTCCGCTCAGGGACTGAGTGTTTTGTTGTCCTAACCATCATCATTTCATCCCCATCGACGCCCAAATCGCCGAAATGGCGTCAGATCGAAAGACTTGCACTCGGCTAACGGTCTACCCAACGGGAGGCCTTAGTCACAAGACATTTTCATTAATAAAAGTGATGTACATTAATATGAAACTAAAGGGAGAGATTGGCTTTATTACCCTTTGCTAAAGGTGCCAGTATCCTAGAAAGAAGAATGCAGTGAGAAAAATTTTTGTTCATTAGCACAATAACTTAAAATGGCTGACAGATAGGGAAGCAAGTTTTAAATCTAGTTTAAAATCACTTCTCTTGGTCAGATCCTCCTCTTCCATTAGAAAACCGGTAGCCAGTTAAAAAATGTAGTTGTGAGAGTAGGACTAAAAATAACAAATTGTTCATTAATTTTAACACTAATCATGCCTACATATCCTGTAAATTGATTCATTTCACATCATTTCAATAAAAGAATCGTCCAAATGACCTATGGAACATCTAACCAACTGTCGACTGACTACCTCCTGAGGAGAACATAACGAAGGAAACCCATAGCAAAGTTCTGTCAATATCTATATCGTCCAGCCTCATGAACCTATCTAAATTAAGCTCATACTGGAGGCTCGCTCGTACTACAGCAAGGACTCTTCATTTTTTTGCATAACATTCGTCAGACGGAGATATCTTCACTGCAGCTTACAGCTACTGAACTATCAACTGCCAGAATGTCTTAGATATGGGTAGTCCAGCGAGAATCCTTCGCTGGTGAACTACAAGCACTGCAAAATAACTTACCAGCTAACACGGTTGTTCTTCTGATCACAGAAGTTTATTCGTCCCAGTCACACAAAAATACACAATGATTACTAGTTTCAGCGAAATTAAATAGCCATCCTTAGATCATTTCTACAGAAAAATATTTACAGGGGCAATCTATTCTGTTGACTGTTCACATCAATTGGACATAACTGTGATGTACGAGTACATATCGGTACAATTATGGAAAATTCTAGCGCCAAACCAACATAAAATGCATTCATATTCAAAGTAAACATATGTTATAGAGACGACATTCCATATTACGATCTCTCGTCATTCAATAACAGAATGTGATTCTTGCATAGTAGTTACAACTAAAATACATAAGACGTTTATAAGATGTTTTATTGTTGTGTCCTTGTCGATATCTGACAGGAAGCTGTTTCGGAGCAGTCAGGCTAACACATCGTGTTATGAAGCACCATCAGACGCCAGCAGTCTTTTACAACATTACAGCATAACATTATGTCTTAGAAATACAATGTACATAAGTAAAAGGGTTATATACTCAGACTAAAAATATATACGTCAAAAAATTATTACAAAAATTTTGTTACTGTATCTTACATCAGTGCTATAGTCATTGTTACCAGATGCATAAAGTGTTAAGTATTAACGTTGCTCTCACAAATTCTTGATATACAGAGCTTAAAAATATGAAAACGGTGCTGTATGACTTTAGTACATACGAGTGTAGAGTGTCATATAATAATGGTATATCTTCAGTGATCAGCTGATATGAGCTGAATAGCCAGAGGTCTAGGTTATGGCCCAATGTAATCAGCCAGTTATCCAAGCCATGGTCTAGGTTATGTTAAGTGTTAAATATTCACTCATTATATAAAAGTTTCGGTCCAGACTCCACCTTTAAACTTAAAAAGGGAGAGAAGCGCTACTAGGCGTATCCACACAAACATCGGACATGACATACCGTTATTATCTATAATACACGGTGTTGAGTTCAGTTTTTATCTACTGCAGCACCTTCCGGCGTAATATCAAATATAATTATGTGATAGATAAAATATATAAAAAAACTAACAATGCAGTACATAAAAAAATTACAAAGCATACAATACCATATATCAGATCGCATGAATATCAATATAAGTAGTACCTTCATAGAATGTGGTGTTAACAGTGATATACGAGTATATAACGGTACAATTATGGAAAATTTTAACGCCAAACCAACATGAGAAGGAGTATTACCATTTGAAAAAGTGTGCCTCATATGACGTGGTAGAAGTGAAGTAGGCCATTTAATGCGAACAGTCGACGAAATGGCTTGGCCCCGTAAAATATTTTTTGATAGGAAATGATCTGAAGATGGTGATTTAATTTCGCTGAACCTAGTAATCATTATGTACTTTTGTGCTATGTGGACGAATAAACTTCTAAGAACAATCGTGTTTGAATTCTGAGATCGCTTCCAATACAACTATACTGTCCAAACTCCAAAATGAATGCTGGATCCTCAGAGTTCGTCAAGGAATCAAAAGAATCCTATACTCCTGCATCAGGCGTAAGATCCTGAAGTACCCACGAGGGCAACAAACTGCAGCACTCGAAAGAGTTCTGCCTGCCAAATATTTTGTTGAACGTTGCTGGACCACTATTCATCAAAGTAGGAAGAGAAATGCGCAAGTCACGTACCTCTCTTTTTACATGTGCTACCACACGAGCAGTGCACCTCAAACTCTGTAAAGACTTGTCAACCGATAATTTTCTCATGGTACTCCAGCGATTCGGCGCAAGACATGAACTACCTCATACGATTTACACAGATAAAACGGAAACACTTCACGCTCCACAGAGAAAATTAGCCCAAGTTCGTAAGTCGTTAGCTATCACAAAGACTTGCCAATTTCTTGCCCCCACGGTGCCACATGGAAATTCGTTACCACACGAGGAACTTAGTGGGAGGATGGTGTAGAAGTATGGCGGGCATTACAAAGCACTGTCTGCGGAATGCACTGGGATTCGCAAGGGTCATTGAGGAACAATTGAATGTTACTTTGACTAGTACTGAAGCCCGTCTGAACTCAAGGTCCCTCACACCAGAAGGCGTTGCAGACGCACTGACTCTCTGCCCATTTTCTGCCTGGAGATAAATATGTAATGAGCCCAGTAGTACCAGAGCTGGTGTCAAACATGAATATGTAGAAAAAAATGCGACTATTGCAGCAACAATCCTACAGCTTTTGGAAACGCTGGACGAAAGGGCTGAGGAACTTCCATTAATTGAAACGCCCACCAGGATGGCTCATCAAATTCTGTCCTGCAGACGTCGGTCTGATTCAAGAGGACATACGCCCACAAGACTTGCGGCTGTAGGCCAGACTAGAGAGAGCACAACCAGGGAGGGGTGAGTAGGTAAGAACAATGATCCTCCGCACACCAGAAGGTCACACGATTCTGCTCAGTGTAACATACCTTGTCGTTCGGAGGGTCACAAAATGTTATTCGAATTACTTGGATTCATTTGCATGTCAAAAGTTAGATAATGAACAATTAAGGCAAACACAATACTCATATAATCTTACTGATAATTAATTCTTCATGCACAATGAAGGGATCCTGCGCATGTTCTTAACCAACATTTCACTATAGTAAACGGTGATATATAAATATGATGAATGTAACATGAGAGTCAGGGGGGAAAGCTGAGAATAAATTATGCGAGCACCGAGTGATTCTCGTCAAACTGGTTGCACAAGATAGAACTGCTGAAGGTAATACTTAGAACTCCTGAACGTAATGTGTCATGTATGTTGTTTATATTGGTAGCAAACTGTACATGACTTTGCAAGGCAAATATTCAGAGTGAGTCTCTGAGATTGTACAATTATAACTTGACTTGAAATCTCCTACATCTCATGTAGTAGAAGCTCTATCGCACCACATTCTAACTGTCAGTAACTGATGTACTGCCAGCCGCGGTGGTCTCGCGGTTCTAGGCGCTCAGTCTGGAACCGCGCGACTGCTACGGTCGCAGGTTCGAATCCCGCCTCGGGCATGGATCTATGTGATGTCCTTAGGTTAGTTAGGTTTAAGTAGTTCTAAGTTCTAGGGGACTGATGACCTAAGATGTTAAGTCCCATAGTGCTCAGAGCCATTTGAACCATTTTTGAACTGATGTACTGAAATCTTAGTTACTGGGAACACCAGCGACACTCTCCTGTGTTAGCGTAAGGAGAGCTATACGTGAAGCGTTCAGTGAATTCGAAAGTAAAATTCTATGTACCGACTTGACAGAAAATCCTAGGAAGTTCTGGTCT
The DNA here is from genome assembly GCF_023898315.1 of Schistocerca nitens. NCBI lineage: Eukaryota > Metazoa > Arthropoda > Insecta > Orthoptera > Acrididae > Schistocerca > Schistocerca nitens. The sequence continues at coordinate 404,852,070 of NC_064617.1, forward strand.
TACGTTACATCAGTAAGTGGCTCGAAACAGCATATCCAGACACTCCGGGATGATGATGGCATTGAAACAGAGGATGACACGCGTAAAGCTGAAATACTAAATACCTTTTTCCAAAGCTGTTTCACAGAGGAAGACCGCACTGCAGTTCCTTCTCTAAATCCTCACACAAACGAAAAAATGGCTGACATCGAAATAAGTGTCCAAGGAATAGAAAAGCAACTGGAATCACTCAACAGAGGAAAGTCCACTGGACCTGACGGGGTACCAATTCGATTCTACACAGAGTACGCGAAAGAAATTGCCCCCCTTCTAACAGCCGTGTACCGCAAGTCTCTAGAGGAACGGAAGGTTCCAAATGATTGGAAAAGAGCACAGGTAGTCCCAGTCTTCAAGAAGGGTCATCGAGCGTATGTGCAAAACTATAGGCCTATATCTCTGACGTCGATCTGTTGTAGAATTTTAGAACATGTTTTTTGCTCGAGTATCATGTCGTTTTTGGAAACCCAGAATCTACTCTGTAGGAATCAACATGGTTTCCGGAAACAGTGATCGTGTGAGACCCAACTCGCTTTATTTGTTCATGAGACCCAGAAAATATTAGATACAGGCTCCCAGGTAGATGCTATTTTCCTTGGCTTCCGGAAGGCGTTCGATACAGTTCTGCACTGTCGCCTGGTAAACAAAGTAAGAGCCTACGGAATATCAGACCAGATGTGGCTGGATTGAAGAGTTTTTTGCAAACAGAACACAGCATGTGGTTATCAATGGAGAGACGTCTACAGACGTTAAAGTAACCTCTGGCGTGCCAAAGGGGAGTGTTATGGGACCATTGCTTTTCACAATATACACTCCTGGAAATTGAAATAAGACACCGTGAATTCATTGTCCCAGGAAGGGGAAACTTTATTGACACATTCCTGGGGTCAGATACATCACATGATCACACTGACAGAACCACAGGCACATAGACACAGGCAACAGAGCATGCACAATGTCGGCACTAGTACAGTGTATATCCACCTTTCGCAGCAATGCAGGCTGCTATTCTCCCATGGAGACGATCGTAGAGATGCTGGATGTAGTCCTGTGGAACGGCTTGCCATGCCATTTCCACCTGGCGCCTCAGTTGGACCAGCGTTCGTGCTGGACGTGCAGACCGCGTGAGACGACGCTTCATCCAGTCCCAAACATGCTCAATGGGGGACAGATCCGGAGATCTTGCTGGCCAGGGTAGTTGACTTACACCTTCTAGAGCAAGTTGGGTGGCACGGGATACATGCGGACGTGCATTGTCCTGTTGGAACAGCAAGTTCCCTTGCCGGTCTAGGAATGGTAGAACGATGGGTTCGATGACGGTTTGGATGTACCGTGCACTATTCAGTGTCCCCTCGACGATCACCAGTAGTGTACGGCCAGTGTAGGAGATCGCTCCCCACACCATGATGCCGGGTGTTGGCCCTGTGTGCCTCGGTCGTATGCAGTCCTGATTGTGGCGCTCACCTGAACGGCGCCAAACACGCATACGACCATCATTGGCACCAAGGCAGAAGCGACTCTCATCGCTGAAGACGACACGTCTCCATTCGTCCCTCCATTCACGCCTGTCGCGACACCACTGGAGGCGGGCTGCACGATGTTGGGGCGTGAGCGGAAGACGGCCTAACGGTGTGCGGGACCGTAGCCCAGCTTCATGGAGACGGTTGCGAATGGTCCTCGCCGATAATCCAGGAGCAACAGTGTTCCTAATTTGCTGGGAAGTGGCGGTGCGGTCCCCTACGGCACTGCGTAGGATCCTACGGTCTTGGTGTGCATCCGTGCGTCGCTGCGGTCCGGTCCCAGGTCGACGGGCACGTGCACCTTCCGCCGACCACTGGCGACAACATCGATGTACTGTGGAGACCTCACGCCCCACGTGTTGAGCAATTCGGCGGTACGTCCACCCGGCCTCCCGCATGCCCACTATACGCCCTCGCTCAAAGTCCGTCAACTGCACATACGGTTCACGTCCACGCTGTCGCGGCATGCTACCAGTGTTAAAGACTGCGATGGAGCTCCGTATGCCACGGCAAACTGGCTGACACTGACGGCGGCGGTGCACAAATGCTGCGCAGCTAGCGCCATTCGACGGCCAACACCGCGGTTCCTGGTGTGTCCGCTGTGCCGTGCGTGTGATCATTGCTTGTACAGCCCTCTCGCAGTGTCCGGAGCAAGTATGGTTGGTCTGACACACCGGTGTCAATGTGTTATTTTTTCCATATCCAGGAGTGTATATAAATGACCTAGTAGATTGTGTCGGAAGTTCCATGCGGCTTTTCGCGGATGATGCTGTAGTATACAGAGAAGTTGCAGCATTAGAAAAATTGTAGCGAAATGCAGGAAGTTCTGCAGCGGATAGGCACTTGGTGCAGGGAGTGGCAACTGACCCTTAAAATACACAAATGTAATGTATTGCGAATACATAGAAAGAAGGATCCTTTATTGTATGATTATGTGATAGCGGAACAAACACTGGTAGCTGTTACTTCTGTAAAATATCCGGGAGTATGCGTGCGGAACGAATTGAAGTGGAATGATCATATAAAATTAATTGTTGGTAAGGCGGGTAACAGGTTGAGATTAATTGGGAGAGTCCTTAGAAAATGTAATCCATCAACAAAGGAGGTGGCTTACAAAACACTCGTTCGACTTATACTTGGGTATTGCTCATCAGTGTGGGATCCGTACCAGATCGGGTTGACGGAGGAGATAGAGAAGATCCAAAGAAGAGCGGCGCGTTTCGTCACAGGGTTATTTGGTAACCGTGATAGCGTTACGGTGATGTTTAGCAAACTCAAGTGGCAGACTCTGCAATAGAGGCGCTCTGCATCACGGTGTAACTTGCTCGCCAGGTTTCGAGAGGGTGCGATTCTGGATGAGGTATCGAATATATTGCTTCCCCCCGAGGAGACCGCGAATTTACAATTAGAGAGATTCGAGCGCGCACGGAGGCTTTCAGACAGTCGTTTATCCCGCAAACCATACGCGACTGGAACAGAAAATGGAGGTAATGACAGTGGCACGTAAAGTGCCGTCCGCCACACACCGTTGGGTGGTTTGCGGAGTATAAATGGAGATGTAGATGTAGATGTCTAAGTGTTGGATATCAGAAAAATTTTGTAAATCCTCCCTCCCTCCAAAAATGCATCAGATTAAATTGTGACTGAATCTCAAGAAGACAGCAGAATGGCAGCAGTTCTCCAAGATGAGAGGTAATGTGACAAGATCTGAAGTTGACTAACAAGCAAGAAGAAGAAAAAGAAGAAGAAGAAGAAGAAGAAGAAGAAGTGAAGTGAAGTTATTGCGCCGGCCGGGGTGGCCGAGCGCTTCTAGGCGCTGCAGTCTGGAACCACGCGACCGCTACGGTCGCAAGTTCGACTCCTGCCTCGGGAATGGATGTGTGTGATGTCTTTACGTTAGTTAGGTTGAAGCCGTTCTAAGTTCTAGGGGACTGATGACCTCAGCAGTTAAGTCCAATAATGCTCAGAGCCATTTTTTGAAATTATTCTTGCATGAGAGCAACCAACAAGGAAACCTCGCTTTGTCGCATTTTTCGATACACACTCAGTTTGATTGGGTGGGCTACGAATCTTCTTAGTCCTCAGAGGGTAGGAGATCCTTTCTCTGACTATGTATAATTTGGCTAACTAATGGTTTCTTTCCTACCATTATCCTGTGCAAAAGCTGTTCCTCACTATTCCCGTCTCTCTCCCCAGGCAATGAGGCAACTTCCTCTGGCAGTGTTTGCTTCTGGTCTCTCTGGAAACATGTAGATGAACCAATTTTCGTATGTCTTATGTCCTTAACGTTGTTTGTAAGAACTATATATGTGGTGGCACGTCACAGTTTTCAAAGACCTAGCTTCGAGCTCTCTTTTCACCTGCAAGATAGCGATCTCCGGAGTTCTAAAATCCTTTTATCTGGGTTCGGCTGACAACAGTGCCATTCGATAAAAATTCTTCCTCACTCCACCTAATACAAACATTTGCATAAGCGGTCGCTGCAGGATGTCCTAACTCTTCTTCATTGGAAGGCGGTTCCATGCGGTGTCACAAAAGTATAGAAGGACTCTGCAGGGTCCCTGATTATTCTGTTGCTTTGCTCTGCACCATTGTTGATCAGCGTGCTTCCAAAACATAATCTTATTTCCATTACCAGCATGCAAATCTCTTTTCGATTACGACATAAACTGACAATAACTCATACATTTAGTACCAATTCATTTCCCTGGTTGTAATTAATTATCAAGGTTGAGGGTGGATCTCTACAATGATTTTATATGAATTTACATGTGTTGCATGACTGTTCTGTAAAACGTCCCGTAACAGCACCTGGTCATGCCGTAAGAGGTCGACCAGGGTGGGGGGAGGGGTTGGGGAATCAGATACCTGTTATGTGTGGAGACTATCTGTTTAATCCTTGGAGGAGTATCTCTGACATTTTGATACACACTCAGGTGACAAAAATCATGGGATACCTTCCAGTATCGTATCGGACCTCCTTTTTCCCGGCTTAGTGCAGCAACTCGGCGCGGCATTGACTCAACAGCCGTCCATAATTGCCAAAGTGTTGCCGGTGTAGGATTCTGAGCACGAATAGTGATAAATATTCAGTGTGATATGTAGCATCATTGCCACAGATATTACTACAACGCCACGCCAACACAAGGTTGACAGCCCGTCGTCTGCCTAGCACAGCGCACTCTAGCGGGCTGTGCAGCTCGACGGAACTGGAGTGTGCCTCGTTCACTTCTTAGCTAGATTTCAACCTAGGCAGACGCACTTTCATAATCGGCCCTCAGGCAGTTCTGTAATGTTTGCATTGATTCTCTGGGCCGGCCGCCGTGGTCTCGCGGTTCTAGGCGCTCAGTCCGGAACCGCGCGACTGCTACGGTCGCAGGTTCGAATCCTGCCTCAGGCATGGATGTGTGTGATGTCCTTAGGTTAGTTTGGTTTAAGTAGTTCTAAGTTCTAGGGGACTGATGACCACAGATGTTAAGTCGCATTGTGCTCAGAGCTATTTGAACCATTTTTGATTCTCTGAGCAGGGCCGATCAGGCTTAGTCCCTGAGAATATGTTGTGTTAGTTCATGGTATTACATATTGCGAGACTGTCAGTCTTACAAACTACTGAAGATAAGTAATTTCATTGTACTATGTCCGCCCCCGGTAGCTGAGTGGTCAGCGCGACAGACTGTCAATCCAAAGGGCCCGGGTTCGAGTACCGGCTGGGTCGGAGATTTTCTCCGCTCAGGGACTGGGTGTTGTGTTGTCCTAATCATCGTCATTTCATCCCCATCGACGCGCAAGTCGCCTAAGTGGCGTCAAATCGAAAGACTTGCACCAGGCGAACGGTCTACCCGACGGGAGGCCCTCGTCACACGACATTTCATTTCATTGTACTATGTGTTTCCTGAATAATAATCCTTCGCTCTAACAGTGTGCCGTAACGCATATTATTGCAACCTGGACTCCTTCAGCTCCGATCAACTCGGTCTCCTACTTATTTGCATTTAGTAACGAGCTGAAAACACCCACGCGTTTTGTGCCTCTAAACAGTGAGACACAATAGGATATACAGGGTGTTACAAAGAGTTACGGCCAAACTTTCAGGAAACATTGCTCACACACAAAGAAAGAAAATATGTTATTTAGACATGTGTCCGGAAACGCTTACTTTCAATGTTAGAGCTCATTTTATTACTTCCCTTCAAATCACATCAATCATGGAATGGAACCACACAGCAACAGAACGTACCAGCGTGACTTCAAACACTTTGTTACAGGAAATGTTCAAACTGTCCTCCGTTAGCGAGGATACATGCATCCAACCTCCGTCGCATGGAATCCCTGATGCGCTGATGCAGCCCTGGAGAATGGCGTATTGTATCACAGCCGTCCACAATACGAGCACGAAGAGTCTCTACATTTGGTACCGGGGTTGCGTAGACAAGAGCTTTCAAGTGCCCCCATAAATGAAAGTCAAGAGGGTTGAGGTCAGGAGGGCGTGGAGGCCATGGAATTAGTCCGCCTTTACCAATCCATCGGTCACCGAATCTGTTGATGAGAAGCGTACGAACACATCGACTGAAATGTGCAGGAGCTCCATCGTGCACGAATCACATGTTGTGTCGTACTTGTAAAGGCACATGTTCAAGCAGCACAGGTAGAGTATCCCGTATGAAATCATGATAACGTGCTCCATTGAGCGTAGGTGGAAGAACATGGGGCCCAATCAAGACATCACCAACAATGCCTGCTCACACGTTCACGGAAAATCTGTGTTGATGACGTGATGACACAATTGCGTGCGGATTCTCGTCAGCCCACACATGTTGATTGTGAACATTTACAATTTGATCACGTTGGAATGAAGTCTCATCCGTAAAGAGAATATTTGCACTGAAATGAGGATTGACACATTGCTGGATGAACCATTCGTAGAAGTGTACCCGTGGAGGCCAATCAGCCGTTGATAGTGCCTGCACACGCTGTACATGGTACGGAAACAACTGGTTCTCCCGTAGCACTCTCCATACAGTGACGTGGTCAATGTTGCCTTGTGCAGCAGCAACTTCTCTGACGCTGACATTAGGGTTATCGTCAACTGCACGAAGAATTGCCTCGTCCATTGCAGGTGTCCTCGTCGTTCTAGGTCTTCCCCAGTCGCGAGTCATAGGCTGGAATGTTCCGTGCTCCCTAAGACGCAGATCAATTGCTTCGAACGTCTTCCTGTCGGGACACCTTCGTTCTGGAAATCTGTCTCGATACAAACGTTCCGCGCCACGGCTATTGCCCCCTGCTAATCCATATATCAAATGGGCATCTGCCTACTCCGCATTTGTAAACATTGCAATGACTGCAAAACCACGTTCGTGATGAACACTAACCTGTTGATGCTACGTACTGATGTGCTTGATGCTAGTACTGTAGAGCAATGAGTCGCATGTCAACACAAGCACCGAAGTCAACATTACCTTCCTTCAATTGGGCCAACTGGCGGTGAATCGAGGAAGTACAGTACATACTGACGAAACTAAAATGGGCTCTAACATGGAAATTAAGCGTTTCCGGACACATGTTCAAATAACATCTTTTCTTTATTTGTGTGTGAGGAATGTTTCCTGAAAGTCTGGCCGTACCTTTTTGTAACACCCTGTACGTCGGGCGATCTGCGTTGCCAAATGATTCCCTCGAATTGTCCACAACACTCTGCAAACCAAACGCGAACAATTGTGGCCTGGTGACACGGCGCATTTTGGAACCACAACCAGCTTTCACAGTGTCCTGTTACCAACTTTGATCCATGGATTCGTGAGGTCTGCGCCACCCTAACATCAGCTATTACCAACTGACATTGGGACTCATGTGACCAGGCCACGGTTTTCCAATCGTCTGGCGTCCAACCGACGTAGTCGCGAGTTCACGAGAGACACTGCAACCCATGTCCTCATGTTAGCAAAGGCATTAGCATCGGTAGTCTGCTGCTATAGGCCATTAACGCCAAATCTTGCCGCAGTGTCCTAGGGAGTACTATCGTCGTACGTCCCACATTGATGTCTGCGGTTATTTCACGCAGTGTTGCTTATCTGTTAGCAACTAGAACTCTACGTAAGCGCTGCTGTTCTCGGTCGTTAGGTGAAGGCCGTCGGCCACTGCGTTGTCCATGGTGCCTGAACTTTTATATTCTCGGCACACTCTTGACACTATGGATCTCGGAATATTGAATTTCCTAAAGATTTCCGAAGTCGAATGTACCACGCGTCTAGCTCCAACAACCATTCCGTGTTCAAAGAATGTTAATTGCCGTCGTGTGACCACAATGACGTCGGAAACCATTTCACATGAAACATCTCAGTACAAATGACAGCTCCCCAAATGCACTATGCTTTTATACCTTGTGTACGCGATGCTACTGCCTTCTGTATATCTGCATATCGCTATAAAAAAAATTTAAAAAAATGGTCCATATGGCTCTGAGTACCATGGGACTTAACTTTGAGGTCATCAGTCCCCTAGAACGTAGAGCTACTTAAACCTAACTAAGTACATCACACACATCCATGCCCGAGGCAGGATTCGAACCTACGACCATAGCGGTCGCGCAGTACCAGACTGCAGCGCCTAGAACCGCTCGGCCACTCCGGCCGGCGCGTACCGCTATCCCAAGACTTTTGTTATCTCAGTGTATGTCGTTCTGTTACAAGAAATAAAGTTTGTTGTAGATCTAATAATCCCCGTCTTTACTATATTTTAACGACAGAACAGCTTTGTCAATACATAGTTTCAGTAACATCGGAGGTAGGCAGCAATCCTGTGTCACTCACATCTCACCTACTGCCGCCCTTGTGTTTACACATTCAGAATGGTAGTGACGCAAAAATACCTTAATACTGATGGCATAGTGGAGTTGCAGACAATTCAGGGTGTCCCACAAAGGGGTTTACACTTTTAGAACTTTCAAAAATTTCAAATGGCTCTGAGCACTATGGGACTTAACAGCTATGGTCATCAGTCCCCTAGAACTTAGAACTACTTAAACCTAACTAACCTAAGGACATCACACAACACCCAGTCATCACGAGGCAGCGAAAATCCCTGACCCCGCCGGGAATCGAACCCGGGAACCGGGGCGTGGGAAGCGCGAACGCTGAACTTTCATAAATCCCACGAAAAAAACCCAGAAATTATGAATTTTTAACTCACATACATCGCCATTACTGATGACGTTTTACTGATTAAGGCGTTCAAAATGCCCTCCATCAGAGCAAATACCGTCTGCGATGCCTATTGAAACAAATGTGTACGGTTGCTGTTGGAGTGGATTCACAGGCAGTCACAGTGGCCTCTCTCACGTCGAACAGCGTTCGTTTCTTCCTGGCATTGACGGTGTCCTCCAGAGTTCCCCACAGAGAGATGTCTAACGCTGTCAGATCGGGAGATCTGGGTGAAAACTCGACACCTCCTCATCGGCCTATGCGTCTCTCAGCAATCCAGAAATTGCCACACGCCACGATGGTAATGTGATGCTGCACCGTCTTGTTGGGCAATAAAAAAAAAATCTTCACTGCAGTGCAGTTAATGAACACCCGGTACAGATCGTTCCTGCAACATGGTAAGGTACTTTACACCTGTCACTGTTTCTTAAAAAATGAATACTACTACAAGTCTTCTGACAGACAGAAGACATTACACTGACAACACAGGAAGACTAACAGGTCGTTCTTTCGTAACATCTGGCTTATCTCTTGCACTGAGTTACGGTAATTGATGGTTCCATTCAATTCAAACGTCGACTCATCAGATCTAATCATGACATCCGTCAACTGTTCTTTTTTGCAAACCTATTTACAAAATTCGAGGTGTCTTTCCTAATTGTTGTCATTCCCCGCGTGAAGCAACCCGGGAAAGTAGCTTTCCCACTTTGCTTGTTTCAAAATGCCGGTGAATATTTACTTACACCTGACTCCCGCGCAGCTTTGCCGTACGGACGTCTTCGGGGATATTGTGAAACCTTGTACCACTGCTTCCACCTCTCTTTCACCAGCTACTGCTTTCCTGCCGCCACACTGTCCGTTCTTCAGATCACACACAGCTCCATCCCTCTGAAATTAGTCACGTAATTTAATTTTTGTCACGGGTGACAGAAGTCACATAATTCCGTTGTTGTCACAAGTGACGGAAGCAAAGTATCCAACTCTGGCCGCCATCGTCCCTTTACATCTTTCGTGTCCTCACATATGCAATAACACTTTAAATCCACTTTCGTTGATCCAAGGACGCGTTTCCTGCCACCTTGTTATTTATGTGTAGTTACCGACAGCTGAAAGTAAACAAACTAAAGTCTTGCCAAACTAATCATGAGAGCACCATATAATTGGATCAGTTTATATTAATACCCCCTCAGTTATTAAATAATTGGATCAGTTTATATTAATACCCCCTCAGTTATTAAAGTTCAAACAGCGTAAACTCCTTTGTGAGACATTCTGTCTCTCTCTAACTTAGTGTTCATTTCTTTGGACACGGTAAGGGCCCGTTGATGTGAATGTGTCAGTCAGAGGAGGCAGGAGCAGCGGCCACTCACCCACATAATCCTGGCGAGGAAGCCGAGGTTCGCGAACAGCACGAGCATGATGGGGCCCATGTGGATCGAGTCGTACGCGTCAACGTCCATCCACGGGCAGTGCAGGCGCAGCGGTTCGGCGCTCGGCACCTGTCACACAGACAAACCATGAGTGGACGTGTCTCCGCCCACTGTCGCCCCCTCCCCTCGCCCCGTCTCTTTACATCTCTCCTCCTCCGTTACTCTTTTTCTCTCTCCCACCCGCACATTCCCCTCCCCCCCCCCCCTTGCTCACCATTCCTGGCCCAGCTATACTGAACATAAATATACGTAGCGTAAAAAATTAACAAAAGGTGTATATACAGTTTGTTAATGTAATGACAGCAGCGAACATCTGTTTACTGCAACTGTAGTTTCTCAATGTAGTAAAGATTTGTATTATGTATCCATCTGCGCCGTTAGGCAATCTGGTAAAACCATCCGGACACCTATTACTGGACACTGATATGGTTCTGTCCAACTTCCGCCTTTTTCACGGTCTCAACTCTGCTGGGGACGCTTTTAATAATGTGTCTAAACGGCAGTGGACGAATGCGAGCCCATTCTTCCTGAAAAGCCGAAACGAGAAATGGTAGTGATGTTGAACTCTGTGGTCTGGGCAGGCCAGTCCATTTGAAGAAAGTCATTGTCCACAAATCATTGCCTCAGATGCTACTTTGTGACATGTGTACTTTGTCATGGTGAAATAATCATTGTCTTTCTACTGTTGCTGTACTGTACTCCGTATCCAATGCTGAAAACTATTTTCATTTCTTACAGCATTTAGCATCCTCTGAAGTGTAAATTATGGGACCACATCCTAACGACGTAAAACATCCCCATGCCAGTCATTCACTGTCCAGTCCAAATCAGTCTTTTCCAGTCGTTCACTGTTCAGTGAGGTCGCTGTTTCCACCACCGCTAGCGTCGCTTGATACTGACTACATAAATGTGTGGTTGGTGAGTAACTGCTACAATATTCTATGCCATTATGTAAACTCCATATACACTTTTTTTTGTTGCACCCACACTCCGCAATTCTCGATAGTAGTCTCTGTCCACCAGTACATGAGTTTTGGTTTATCAGTGGTTTTTCGCTTTCGTTTCCTCTTTACAACGACTTGGGCAACTTCAGAAGGATTAAAGTGTCCTGATGGATTTGTTACTTAGCTGACATCCAGTGACTGTACCACGTCCGAAATCACTGAGCTCTTTTGACCGTCCGATTTTACTGTTACTGCTTCTTCTACTGACAACACAGTACTCCCCGATTTGTTTTCTATTGGAGGTTCCGCTTTTCGTTTCATCTATCCTTCAGCTTCAAATTACGTCGGGAGCCAAAACAACTCTCGCCTTTAGTGTTGGCTGATTGTTGAAGCGTACATAGGTAACGTACATGTAAGCCAGCTGCTGATTTGTGGTATAGCATGCAATCAAATGAGCTAAAATGCTATATTGCAAACATAAACGTACATACTGCTCTGGGTAGATGGTGAGATTTATTATTTATTACTACCCGCGAAGGAATTAGTACCTAGTACACATTCCATTTACCAGTTTCAATCTTCGTTCAAGATCATCTTCAGGGCTGGCTCCGAAAAATGCAGTTTGTCAATAGCTCTGTTATTCACTAGGGACCAGCTAACGCAAATAACCGAGTGACTTATAAGAGCCCACATGTTTAACCATAAAGTCAAAGAAGTGTACCAGATATAATATTTGCCAGTATTCTCCTAGTTCCATAGCTAGAGACATTGTCAGGTGAAGTGTAAAAATTCGGCAAAAGAAATAATCAGTATTCTGTTAAACAGATATCTGCAATAGTTGTATGTGAAACTAAGTATAAATATTCATTAATTTCTTTCAGATATCTTTTTCAGAAAGGGACATTCTCAGTTACATTGTTGAAAATTTTCATTTGCTTGTGAATAAAGATGTAGAAAGCCAATAAGCATGAAAACTTCTTCTGCTTAAGAACAGCAATAATCGTGTCCACAAAACCAGCATCATTCCGTCATTGTTGGCCAAGTATTACGTAAGTTGTCTGCTTAAAGGTTCGACATTCGGAGTAACAGTGTAAATACTATGACAAACACTAAAATCTGCTGTAGCAAAAAAAAAAAAATACCGTGCGCTCTTGATTTTATGACTGGCGTGACTAAAATTTACAGTAAACAGCATCCAGAGAAGTTCCAGTATGTAAAATACGTGCATTATTTAAATATTCACTTTCCCCTTCCCCTCCACCCAACCAATGGATGTAAGGAAGCGATGACTCCCGTATGCAGAACGTGTAGTCTTGAATAATTCAGTCAAGTGTCATGAATGGTGTCTGTCTACTTTACCTGTAGAATATTATTACAATGTCGATGCCTTCGAATTATTCATTAACGTTTACAGCACCAATCAGGATACAAGTGGTAGACAAATTGGTACCAAAGATTAGGTACATTAGAAATGGTAGAATTGTACATGATCTCTGAGTTTGACAATTTAACACGATATAAAGTCTGCTCGCGTAGCATCGCAGGCCTCTAAATGTCGTGTGCATAACCGTGAAGGTTCTCGAGGTTTACCTCCTAGCCAGTGCCAAAATGTAGAATAAAATGCAACTAACGAAATCTCAGACATTTATTGACGGAGACTTGTAGAGCTGCATCAAACATAGGCACTAAAATACACCTGCAATAACAGTGCTGTCCAAATTGCTCTGCACTCACATGTTTTATCTAATGGAGGCCCTGATTATTTCATTATTCCGCTCAACAATTCAGGTCGGCTTGTAGCAAATTAACTCTGTGCACGAAACTGTACGGTCCGTTAAACTGGCAGAGATCCCATGTCGTAGTCTCCGGAGAAATAATTACAAGATTCACTTAAGGAGATTTACGGAAATAACGGAAAATGTACATTTCTATGGGTAGGCAATAATTTGACTACTAACTAGAGGCCAGTGCTTCTAATCATTCAGACACGTTTCTCGGTAGGTCATGCAACAGTCTGCCACTAAACCCAACTGAAAAGTTTTCATATCGCATTGCAATAAAATACTTAAGCCATAGTGATATTTAGGAAGTTCCACAAATAGCAGTACAGCTGCTGCCTCGAATACTCACCGTGGGGTCTCCAGTTCCCGCAGTGAGACCTTTCGCGATGCCCCACGCGGTTATGATTACTAGTGGCACCCCTGGAAAAGAGAACAGTTCTGATAGGTTTGATTGTCCCATTACATTGTACAGCGAAACCTGTGTGGCAATTATGGCTAAATTTTAGATAGTAGTGTCTCTGGTAGTAGCGATTTATGGAAAAAACAGACATCAAACTGTACGAAGATGATCACTGTGCAAAATACGAAACATAAACAATTTACAAAGAATCGTAGCACATTATGAACTATAAAAATTTCATCTAGGTTTGGTTCGTATTAGATAATATTAAACTTCTACACCATCACGAATTGCAGTGACGTTTTTTTCGGTTATAATGTTCCAAATCAGCTGACAGAGGTAACATTTTAAAGAGGTCAGATATGCATTCCAAGACTGTTTATGTCTCGACGGCGACTGATTGCATATCAATATACTGTGTTTACACATGACGTTTAACAATAAGGAACTATTCTGTTTATTCCTTGTTGTAAATAATATATTAATTTTCTTGTTAATCAAGTGTCTTCGTAATAGTTGATTTTGGCGAGAGAATTTCATACCGTATGAAACTCCAATAATCGTAATAAACAGCTTCTTCTTATTGAAGCCTGCCTTCTGACGATATAACGTTTAGGTAACTTTTAAGTGAAGGTATTCCACAACCATGAATGCTTCACAAAATGAGATTTCGTCCCTTTTGGTGAAAACAAAAGTCCTTAAGCCGGAAAACCTTTACCTTCATTTGTTTTCTGCTTCTCAAGGCTACAGAGAATACCACATTTTCTGATGTTATACTTGGAAGTGATCAAGATTACAGTTGTCGGTGAAATCATTTTATAGTGAGTTTACGAACCTAATTGTATAATAATGCATAGCTAAACTTTTCCCAACCAAAAAGGGTAACAGCAATGGTCAAGTTGTTCGCTATGAGTTCTATTGTATTCGAACCTCTACAAAGCTGTGAGGGATTTATTTTTAATTTTTAATTTTAATTTTTATTTTTATTTATTTATTTTGCAGCATTTACCTACACATTCCAGCAGCTGCAGATTCTCTACATAGTTGCCAGACGGACTTACATTTTTGTTGTAGCGTGGTACCAACTTACCAACACACTCGTCTTAAAAGTGATTTTCGTCAATTCCCTTCTCTGGTATGGCAAAATACTGCATTCATAGCCAGCGGTTCATGTAAGCAAACAGATTAAAATCAAAGATAAGTTCGAGATGCATGGATGGCTATCGAAAGTTCCCATCGAAAATCCGCCTGAGCATCTTCGTTGTGTTTGCAATGAGCAACTGAGAATTATCATGAAGAACGTATCACAAGACAGTTACATTATTTCGGCTGCACGAAATCAGGCGACATAGCTCAACAGACTTACCTACTTGGCGGGAGACAGTATTTTATAGACATCTTTACCTGCCTACTATGCGTTCAGAACTGCAAAGTGCGACGTAACGCGATGGACGGGCGAACCAGAGACATTGCGCAACATGTCTACGGAAAACTTTACTGGATTTTCACTGAAGTTTTAATTTCGCGACATTCCTAGCCTTTTCACTCTACCACGAAATTAATGTCCCTACCCGAAATTTCATAATTGAACATTTACAATTATATGAATACTGTAACTCCTCCATTACTCGATCACCGAGCTGTTGTTAGCACAGTGGAGATGCATTCGGGAAGCTGACGGTTCAAATCTGCATCTGGTCATCCACTTTTAGGTTCTCCGTAATTTCCCTAAATCGCTTAACACAAATGACAGGGTGGTTCCTTTGAAAAGGGGAAGGACAATTTCTTTCCCCATCCTTCCGTAATCTGAGCTTGTGTTCCGTTTCTAAGGACCCCGTTGTCAATCGGACGCTATACTCTATCTTCCTCCCTTCCTTTCACTTGATCAAGCAAATGAGGAAGTAATGCTCATTTAGATCTATCAACAGACTTTCAGATTATCCGCTGACTGCGTAATACACATAAAGAGATCATTGTTGTGCCAAACAGCCGAAATTATTTTAACAGTAGGTGAGTTGAAAAGCAACTAAGACAGCAAAAGTAACCAATAATAAATTAACAAAATTGACGAATGCAAAAAAAAATGGTTCAAATGGCTCTGAGCACTATGGGACTCAACTGCTGTGGTCATAAGTCCCCTAGAACTTAGAACTACTTAAACCTAACTAACCTAAGGACAGAACACAACACCCAGCCATCACGAGGCAGAGAAAATCATTGACCCCGCCGGGAATCGAACCCGGGAACCCGGGCGTGGGAAGCGAGAACGCTACCGCACGACCACGAGATGCGGGCAGACGAATGCAGGAACAATAACAAATAAGAAAACAACTTTGAGTACTAATTTAGCGTAGATACTGTGTACAGAACCAAATAGTCACAGATCCGTCGAGGAAGGTAATGAGAGCTACCTAGAACGTCATAAAACATACTTACATGGCGTCCTTAGCCGAAAAGAGTTACGAAATCTAATGATGCTACATAATTTTCTAGACAGCGGTGTAGTCAGGAAAATTAAACAAACTTTCAAAAATGATTCTTTACAACGAAATCTACACGCGATGTCTGAGTGTTGAACAAAGAGCGTGGTAGTTTGAAAGCTATAAGCGAGCACACTAACATTCTTAAAACGGAATTCTCAGTTTGGCTACTGATGTAATCAACTTCAAATTTGACTTGCACCCGTAGCTAATAACTATATTTTTCTCACCTGGTAGGATTAAGGAGAAAGAAGTTTATTCTTTAAAATACAGACTATAATAGACTCAAAATATACAGTACATTCCGTACATCCAGCAATTCAGTGCTAGAAATGATTTCGGTTGCTTTTATGGACCTCAAGTTCTAATAAATGAAGAAATTACAAAGAAAATTGGAGCCTTTCTAAAAGTTCTCCCTACGTTATCACTATTACTACCATTTTTCATTGTTTCAAATATGTTGTAGGAAAAATGTTCTATGATTATTTCCTCGTTTTGAACTAAATTATTTTGATTCGACACTTATGGCAAACTTTTAATATTACCGTTCAGTCGAATCACAGAAAACAGAATAACTTTATCACGAATAATACGTCTGTGAATTGAAGACTACTCACCCCATCCAATGAGAATGTAAGCACGCATCTGCATAAGCTTCCCCGTAAACGTTTGCACCACCAGCATGTACAAATAAAGTCCTGGAAGCAGAACATTAGCGGTCTACAATCAACACTGTGATTACCGATACAGATAGAAATATCAAAGCGATCATAAAATGTAGTAACATTAAAATGAGTTATTGTTATTTATTCTAACAACAGTCTCCAGTTACAGTGAACAGACATACAACAGACATAGAACCTCTACATATACGTATATGAGGCTTAAGTTCAGTAGGCAGGGATACACTGCAGACTAGCAGTTTCATAGCAAAATAGTCATGTTGTCGCTGTTTGACTTTAAAAAATGGCTCTGAGCACTATGGGACTTAACTGCTGAGGTCATCAGTACCCTTAAACTTATAACTACTTAAACCTAACTAACTTAAGGACAACACACACATCCATGCCCGAGGCAGGATTCGAACCTGCGACCATAGCGATCGTACGGTTCCAGACTGTGGCGCCTAGAACCGCTCGTCCACTCCGGCCGGCGTTTGACTTCAGTTCAAGTGAGAATTTGAATACTTACTCTAGTGTTCGCAGTACGGCGATGTTAGTTCTCAGCAGATGTTAAAGCGTTGATGCCACAGGTGAAATGATGCTTCCACTGGGAGAAGGATACATCGTAACTGCTGTCTGTCTCTAGTCTACAAGCTAAGATTGTGTCACTTCTCGTACATCGTAAGGTTGACTTATGTGACATAATGTAATGCAGTTGTCAGAGAACAGGGAGCATGACTAATGGAAGTACTAGAAGAAATGTCGCAGGTTCGAATCCTGCCTCGGGCATGGATGTGTGTGATGTCCTTAGGTTAGTTAGGTTTAAGTAGTTCTAAGTTCTAGGGGACTGATGACCTTAGAAGTTAAGTCCCATAGTGCTAAGAGCCATTTCAACTAGAAGAAATATGACGAAATTGTCACCGCCTAACTTTTAGTCCAGTTAAGCTATCGTAGGGCCCATAAATTAAAAATAGTCCGCCAATAATTTTCTAAGGAACGTTTTTCGGGTGTTCGGTGGTGGGTTCAGAATGAACTACAAAAAGCTTTCAAGGATTCAAGTATATGAAGAACAATAAAGCTGCAATCTAGGAACAATTATGATGAAATTAAAATGGTTGGACCTGTTACAAAACAGTGTATGTTAAATTTTACGACTACTTGAATTTTAAAATTGTAAATTCCCAAGAAATGTGGATTACTAGCACTTCTAAAGCCTGGGAAAGAGCCAATAGACTCAAAAGAATCTCGTTCAGTTTCACCGTTGTACGAGTTGTGTATTGTTCTGGAAAGAATGATTTAAAATCTAATATCAGAGTACGTTGAGAAAGGTCGCATAAAAAAACACTCAGGCTTTCTTCCAGGAAGGTCTTGCTGTGGGCGTATCCTTAAGAGGATCCAACATATTTCGGATGCGTACGAAAGAGGTCAAGCTACAGGTCTGCCTTCGATTGACCTCACAGCAGCTTAGGATACTGTCATCCACAAACAGCTGGTTGAAAAAGAGCATTCAATCGCTAATGATTACCGATTAACATCACTCATCCATTTCCACAGATAAAAGCTATTAGGAGGTGGAGATTAAGTTAACAGGAGCTCTCGATGATCTGTCTAGGTACTATTATTATAACCACTTGAAGGACAACCCCGCAAAGACACAAATGTGCCCATTTCATCTACGGAAAAGGGAAGCTAAAATAACTGGGCACCACTTGGAGAAGGGAAAACTATTCCACTCTTACAGACCAAAAGATGGGCCGAACATACAGTAACCACCTGGGCGCTCAGTCATAAGTACTTCTAATATCTGCCCTGGCACGAAGTTTCTCCGCAGCAGAATATTCTGCATCAGTCTCAGAAAATTCCATGCCAAACAGGCTGACATAGGTTTGAAGGAGACTGGATGTATTGTGGCAGGCTTTCTACGACTAAATCCTATTAGTAAACTGTACCAAATTATCGGTATAGCATTTATCGAAAGAGCTTCACACAGACAACTACACCAATTCCTTCAACTCCTGCAATTCGTCAAGTGGGGTCTTGCGGAGATTCTTTGCCTGAAGCACACCGGTCAAATGACAAAGAGGAACCAGCCGCAGTTTCACATCTGCCACATGTGACACGACACACGCTCTACAGGCTCGGAAGTGAGGAGTCACGGAGGAGGACCTTAAAAAGTGGGGCTTCAGCAGCGACGAAGAAATTCGCTAGCGCTATGATCTGGAAAGTGAACAACACAGGCTAGTCAGCTGCTGAATACATATACTACCAGTGATCTTGCTGCAGCTAACAAAACAGCATTCAACGTAGCCGAATTCTGGGCTCTCCATAGAATAGGAAAATAATTATCTTTCTGGCTATTTTACCTTTCTGGCCGTATTTTACAAATTCTTTTTTTATTACACTCTGTACTTCCGTTGCTATAACAATATATCTGTATTCTATTGAATTTCCTCTGTAACTGAGTCTTTGTAGGTAATTAATCGATGTGTGTAATGTGCGCATTAGATCTGGGTCATTACAGAACTGTTAACTTCTTACTCTGTTACATCGATATGCACATGTGTGTGAGCAAACTTTGCTGCTCCATGATCTTTGGTTGTTTCTCACAGTGAAAGCGTTATTTTTAGTCGAGGTGTGTGGAAAAAAATGGCTCTAAGCACTATGGGACTTAACATCTGAGGTCATCAGTCCCCTCGACTCAGAACAACTTAAACCTAACTAACCTAAGGACATCACACACATCCATGTCCGAGGCACGATTTGAACCTGCGACCGTAGCAGCAGCGCGGTTCCGGGAGGTGTGTGGAAGCAGATTTGGAACTGAATGGACAGGAAATTTTTATCTGGAACTGAACTGCTAAATACTGAATACAGATTTGCTGGAAATGGTTAAGATGATGATGAGAGCATGTATCTATTTAGAAGAGAGCTTTGTAAATAAATGTGATTTAAGGTAAATTTTCACAAGCTGTGACATGGTCGCGAATTGAACAGTGACCCGACAATATAATAAATTTCCTTTACTTCACGAATTTTTTTTCATCAGACTACCGGTTGCGGTCTATAATGACCATCTTAAAATCTACAGCAAAATATGGAAAAACACAAATACACTAGCAGGTTCTCTACAGTTTAAAACGATAAACGAAAACAATAAGGTATACCAAATGAAGTATTACTGACGTACATGTGCATCTTTGCGCAGTAAGTATGAAGGGGCATATCTGTTCTGTAAAAACATGTCCTAATGTACTGGAGCCATACTGGTATCTTCAAATGCTAAACACAAAATCAGCGCCAGCATCGTCAGATATGTGTAAATAATTAACAGTATATACTAGCGTCATCTTGTCAGCAGCACTACTATTCAGCACAAACTGCCGTACAGTAGCCCTTAAGTGTTTGTGTCGCAGGTTCTTCAGATGTCGCTACCGTAATCGAATGCATGTTCTTCAGTGATTAATTGTACGATGCAAAATAAAGAGGAATACAATCAGCAAAGTCTGTAACGGGACTATAATGTATAATTTTTCTTAAATTGAATTTCGACTCCCCCCCCAGAGGGGAGCAGGCTGGCAACAGCCACCGTTTAAAACTGGAACATGGCGAGAAGTTGCGACGTGAAAATATAAAACCAAAGGGTCAATGAAGCTGATTAAAACACTTATTAATTACAGAGGCACAATTAAAAAACACGGCGACAGTCTGGTTTCTGTTCTCAAGAGCTAAAAAACGCACTTAGCGACATGACAAACAACACTGAACACTCACGTAAACACTGCACTATAGAGTAGACGCGAAGCCAAATGGGGGAGGGGGAGGACCTGGGCAGATGAGGGTGAAAAAAGGGGGCCAGGAGAGGAAAATCAAAAAAATGGGGGTAGCTGATGGAGGGAAAGGACACAGAAAAGGAGAGGGGGGCAGGACAGACACGAGGAGGAGTGGGAAGGTAGTGGAGGGGAAAGCAAAAGGAGTCAGGGGGGAGTATGGAGTCAAAGAGAGTGTAGGCAGGAAAAAGAAACAGGATGGAAGGGGGGGGGGGGAGAGATAGCACATTGAAAAGGACAGAGAGAGGGAGGGTAGGTGAGGATCAGAGTTCAGAGGAGGGATAAACAGAGGGAGGGAGGGCATCAGCCAGGAGGGGGACTTGACGGAAACCACCTTGGAAAAAGATAAAGAGCTTAGAGGTGGAGTGCAGGGGGGACACAACAGTAAAAGCGCAGCAGTCGGTAGGGTTTGGAGAGGAGAGGAGCAACCAGTGGAGGGGGAGGGGGGTATTTCAAGTCGGAGGGAGGTGTAGAGGACTCAGATATGTTCGGGGAAAAGGAGCAGATGGGGGAAAGGAATTAGGTCATAGAGGATCCGTTTGTGAGATGGGAGGCATATACGTAGGTGAGGCTGAGAGCATGTTGCTTGAAGGTTCTGGAGGGACTTATAGAATTTGGGAGGGGGGGGGCGTATATATAGGGGGACTGGCATAACAGAGGATGGGACAGACTAAGGATTTGTTGGTGTGGAAGATGGTAGAGGGGTGCAACCCCCATGTCCAGCCAGAGAGGAGTTTAAGGAGGTGCAGGTTGCTGTGGGCTTTGGATTGGATAAAGCAGAGATGAGGGATCCAGGTGAAGTGATTTTCAATGGTGAGTCTAAGGTAGGTGAAGGTGGGGTACAAGTGGACAGGACGAGGGCAGATGGTAAGGGAAAATCAAGGAGCATAAAGGAGCCAGTGGTACGACCTATGATGATTGCTTAGGTCTTGGAAGGATTGATTTTGAGGAATAACGTGTTACACCATGTGCAAAAAGGTCAAGGTGATCTTCGAGAAGGCATTGGGACTTTCGAAGGGTAGGAGAGAGGGCAAGAAAGACGGCGTCATTGGCATAGTGTAGGAGATGGACTGGAGACGGGGGTTTGGGGCATATTTTCTGTGTACAGGAGGTAGAGCAGAGGGAAGGGGACAGAGTCCTGGGGCATTCCTATAGAGGGGTAGAAGGTATGGGAATCAGCGTTATGGATGGTAACGTAGGAGGGGCGGCGAGAGAGGAAGGAGGCAATCAGACAGATATAGTTGATAGGAAGAGCTTAGTTCTGGAGTTTAAACAGGAGACCATGCTGCCATACTGGGTCACAGGCTTTTTCGAGATCTAGGGAGACAAAAATGGCGGAGCAACGAGAGTTAAGCTGGAGGGAGCGGAGATGAGTGAGGCATAGGAGTTGGTCATCGGCATAAAAGGAAGGTCGAAAGCCACATTGGGTGTTGGTGAGGAGGTGGTGTCAGTCTAGCTGGTGATGGGTGTGCCGGTAAGGATGGGTTCCAAGAGCTTGCTGAACACTGAGGTGAGGCATAAAGAGCGATAGGAAGAGGCATCAGATAAAGGCTTGTTAGGTTTGGGGAACATCAGGATATGGCAGGTTTTCAACAGGTCGGTGTAGATGCCCGTGGCAAGGATTACATTGTAGAGGGCGGCAAAGACTGCAAGGAAGGAAGGAGGGCAGTATTTGAGATGGCAGTAAGTAACGCGGTCGTGGTCGGGGGCGGTGTTGCGTTTAGTGCGGAGTGTGAGGTTGATGTCCTGTGTAGTGAAGGGAGTGTTCAGTTCTGATGGTGATGTGTGGCTCAAGTCCTGGAAGATAGGAGCAAGGGGAGGAGTGGAGGCATCTGTACGTTTGATGATGTCGGGGAAGAGAGAATAATCAAATTGGGGATCATCTGGAATGGAAAAAACATAGGATAGCTGGGAGGCAAAGTGGTTGGCCTTACTGAGGTTGTCAGATAAGGGGCGGTCACCATGGAGTAGAGGGTACTGCGCGGTAGGGCGAATCCTAGTAAGGTTGATCTCTATGTTTTCCTCACAACTTTCTCGCTATGTATCAGTTTTAAGCAATCACAGTTTTCTCACCTCTTTTTATTGTTAAATCTCATTATTATGTTTTTCAACTTTATCTGCAGAGGGAAGTATTATGCTGCTGCCAGCCCCCCCCGCCCCCCCCCCCCCGCCTCCAGCCCTCTGCGGGGGGTGGGGAGTCGAAATACAATAAAGAAAAACATCAGTTTACACTTTCGATAATTATTTTGGGGTAAAAGCAGTTCTGAGCTATCAAATGAAATCAAGGATATACACACACCAACTAATGCAACGTTAGCATCCTTCGATGCAAAAAAAACCTCTACAGTAATGTCCCAGTAAAATAAATTATTGACATTATTAGACTAATCTCAGTAATCAGTACTACATAGTGTACAGAACTAACTAAATTTCTAGAATCTGCTACAGCTAACAGTTTTTTTTAATCTTCAGCGACAAAACATGATCAAAAAAATGGGCTCAGGATGAGTGATAGCCTAGCTGCTACTTTAGCAGATACTTTTGTGAATAATTTAGAATGTATATTTTTTGCGAAATTTTCACAGCGAAAAGATAATACGATTTATTATAAACGGTATATTGACGACATTTTATTTCTTACAGAAGGCGACAGCAGTGAGGTCAATGGATTTGCCCAAGCAATTGGAAGCACGCACCCAAAATTAACTTTTACTGCTGAAGATTAAAAAGAGAGCTCAATTAACTACCTTCACATTTCTATTAGTAAAGTTGTCAACAAACAAGTTTTCGATTTTCAGAAACCTACTCGCACATGTAGTATCATCCATGCCAGTTCATGCTATTCGCTCTGATACAAAAAGGCCTTCTTCACCTCCATGATCCACCGGCTCCATCGTCTACCTTTGGACGAAAGCAAACACGTGAAGAACTCAGAATTTTAAAGCAGACTGTGGTAGCTAATGTTTTTTCTGTAAAAGACTTCACGCACCCTTACAGAGTGCAAGGTCTGGAAGGCGTAGAGTGCGGAAACGGAACAATGAGCCTTTCAGGTCGCAGTGTGTCGAGAGTGTGGTCCACGCTCGAGATGGTTCTGTGACGTTTGGGGGTGTTTGCCGTACCACAAATTGGACCAACTTAGTCCAGTTACCAAGACGATGAACGAGGATCAATATCCCCGCAGTATCTTAGCTCTACGTAAGGTAACCATCAGTTGGCTTCAGCATGATCAGGAGTACGTGAAGAAAATGGTGAATTCTCTTCGTCTCTGAATTGTGGCTATTCTCAAGGCCAAAGGTGTTGTTAAGTGGTCTCAACACGAAGTCTTTGTGGTTACCCGAACTATTTGACCGATGCGCATGTCCTGTAGCCGTATTTTTTGCTTTATCTTGTTCTTTACAATTCGATTTGCATAAAATCTCATCCCAGATGCACCAAAATTATTCTCTCTAGTACTACATGGGAGAAGATGTCGTCAGGAAGAGGAAGGTCTGGGGATTAACGAACTTAAAAGCATATTAGTATCATAAAGGACGGACAGGGTTTGATAGCCGACTCTATAGAGCGTGCCCTTATGTTATTGCATGTACGGCAAAATGTTCGTGTCAGTAATATTTCTGGAATGATTCCGAAGCATATTAAGTCAGGTACAGCACTGAGAGCATCGTCGAAAATTAAATCTATTAATATATATCAAAAAACCCTGTGGTATCCTTTACAAATCTGTATCGACTCTATTCCGAGTGGAGAACCAAGATAATTAATACGCTGTCGAGGAGGAGGTCATTAGAATTGACGAGATAGGTCCGTTGGAGTAAGACAAAAACAGTAACAGACTTATTAAAAGAAAGAACATAACATAACCTCATACGATGAACTGATTCAAGATTACCACATGGTCATTTATTAGCATTTCTCCCTTCCAGACGCGAGCTCTGTTTCCTAACCACGGTGTCATCTCTCCCGGTTAATTCAGAATCAGTTTCCTCATCTGAGATATATACATTACCCATTTCCTACTTTGCTAAGAGTGTGCAAAAATATCACAGATACGTCCTCCACGAACATAAGAAAAGTACATGGAAAGATGGTCACCGCCTTGGAAGCAGTTCCGAAAACGCTTACACCAGTACATCTGCTCCGTGTGTTGTATTGATTCTATATTTAGTGCTTGACTCAGTGTCATAAATCGTATCGCATCTCCCTTTCTAGCATTAGATTTGCACAGTGAGTCAGTATTGAGGATATATTTCAAGTTTCTATAACTCAGCTGAAAATTAAAAGTTCTCACCTTCTACGAACATCCAGAAGAAGTTAGTCATCTGAAAATAGTAGAAAAGTAGCACCAGGACGACGCACACAGAGCTACTCACTTTCTCTGATACCTGTAAAAAAAGATAAAAGTGTGTAAGTAATCATAAAGAGCGGTAATCCCTGCTACATAAACATCCATAAATCATATGAAGCGCAGTATCCGTATATTGACCATCCGGCTAGCCGGGCGGTCTGACGCGCTGCTTCCCGAGAGGGAAGGGCTGCCGGATCCCACCCAGCACGAATCCGACCGGCGGATTAGTGTCGAGATCCGGTGCGCCGGTCAGCATGTGGATAGATTTCTAGGTGGTTTTCCATCTGCCTCGGCGAATGCGGGCTAGTTCCCCTTATTCGGCCTCCGTTACACTATGTCGGTGATTGCTGCGCGCAAACACTGTCTCTACGTAAGCGTACACAATCATTACTCTACCAAGCAGACATTTGGGGCCACACTCGTCTGGTTTAAGACGTTCCCCGGGGAGAACTGTGGGGGCCGGGGGGGGGGGGGGGGAGTGTCCACTGAGGTCGAACCGGACAACAGCCCTGGGTTTGGTGTGGGCGGAGGTGAGGTGGGTGGACTGCTGAAGCCCATTGTGGGGTTGTGGAACCACTGAGGGCTACGGCGGGACGAGGCCTCTCCATCGTTTCTAGGTTCCCAGTTTCATACACAACGCACATACAGTCCTTATATTTGTTGATATTTTGTTACTCTAAACATATTCCTAAATAAATACCACATATCTTTAGTTTTGAAATCATCTTGTTTTTCACCACCTTAGCTCCGCAATTTTTCTGGTGATTAATTTTGTGTGCATACGATTAGCAGGAAGTTTAACTGTTTAAAACTGTAATATCCGTTTCAGCAGGGTTTACTCTATCTGAAATATTAATAAGATTAGTTGAATAGGCACCAGCTCTGCATCTACATACATACTCCGCAGGCCGCGGTATGGTGTGCGGCGGAGGGTACCTCGTACCGCACTAGTTACTTCCTTTCCTCTTCCACTACCAAAAAGAATTGTTCTGCACTCAGCTTGAAATGCTCGTTTTCCACATTTTCTCAATAGTGCTCCTCAAGGAGAACGTCGCCTTCCTTCCAGGGATTTAGATCTGAGTTCCCGAGGCACCTCCCTAACACTTGCGTGTTGTCAGACCTACTGGTAACAAATCTAGCAGCCCGTCTCTCACCTTTTCGATGTCTTCTTGTGTCCTCCTACGGTCACACATCACAGATCATTTATGCATATAGTAAATAATAGCGCTAGTATCACTTTTGTCTGGGGCACTGCTGTCGATACCTTTGTCTCTGATTAACATCCGCCGTCGAGCACAACATACTGGGTTTCATCACTGAAGAAATTTTCGAGCCACTGACATATGTGGGAACCTATTCCGTAAGCTCGTACCTTCGTTGACACTCTGCAGTGTGGGTACCGTGTCAAGTGCTTTTCAAAAATCTAGAAATATTGAATCTGCCTATTACCCTTCATCCACAGTTCGGAGAATATCATGTGAGTTACGGACCAGCTGAGTTTGACATGAACGATGCTTTCAAAACTGTGTTGATTCGCGGACATAAGCATTTCGATCTCAAGGAAATTTATTATATTCGAATACGCTCTAGAATACTGCAAGAAACCGATGTTAAGGATATTGGTCTGTATTTTTGCAGGTTCATTCTTTTACCCTTTTTATGTAGAGGAGTCACCTGTGCTTTTTACAATCACTTCAGACTTTAGGATGGGAGAGAGATTCTTGATAGGCGCAAGCTACGTAAGGGGACAATACTGTAGTGAACTCTTCGTGAAAACGAATAGGGATTTCATCAGGACCTACCGATTTATTTTTTTCAACTCCTTTAGTTTTTTCTCTACGACAGGGATTATTTTACTATGCCGTCCATACGGAACTCTGTGCGTTGCGACGGTGTGTTTGCACGATTCTCTTAAAAGCTTTTTAAAAGCTGAGTTTATAGCTTTGGCTTTTGTTTTGCTATCTGCTGTCACAACAGATTGGTCAACGAGTGACTGGACGGAAGCCTTAGACCCTCTTAGCGACTCTACATACGACCAGCATTTGCTCGTGTTCTCGGTCGGATCGTTTGCTACCTACCGTATGACGGTGGCTCTGTAGTTGTTTCATGCTTCGCGATATCTTTTGACATACGCACGATTATTTACTATCTTTTGCCTGTCGTTCCTTTGCGCCTTCTCTTTTGAACCGAGAGAGCAACAGCCTTTGCTTCCTCAGCGTTTTCTAAATTTCGTTGCTAAGCCACGTTGGTCTTTTCCGTCCTTATTCCACTTTCTAATCGCATACTTGCCCAGATCACGATTTACAATCTGTTTAAATTTTGCCCGTAATTCCTCCATGTCCAGCATATTGGAATTAAACAATTGCAGTTCATTGTCGACACAGATCCTAAGATGGCGTTTCTAAACCGAAATTAGTAAACGTTATAAAAATTGTGCAATTGCGAAAGTGGAAAAAGGAGTTAATTTTAGTAACAGACGTTGCAACTGACGCCTGAGGGGACTGATGCTGTCCACTCGGCTGTGCAGGATAGTACGAGGCCTGTTAAAAAAATTCCAGAACATTTGTAATGTCGCGCCATTCGTGTGTTGCAGCGGAATGCGGTTGGCATCCTTGCATACATGTCTGCTGTAATTTTTCAGTGCTGCACCGAGTAGAGCGTTTTGTCGCACAGTTTGCGAATTTAGAGATCGCAGAGTCGCAACAGGAACGCGTCTACATTAAATGTTGCGTGAAACTCCAGAAAACCTCTATAGATGCACACAAAATAACGAAGGGGGCCTACCGTTGAGCTATACTCTTTGTTACGATTTTTTCACGCGGTTCAAAATTGGCCAAGTTTGTCCAAGAAATCGTGAGTCAAGACCAGGAAGACCTTCAAAAAAATGGTTCAAATGGCTCTGAGCACTATGGGACTCAACATCTTAGGTCATAAGTCCCCTAGAACTTAGAACTACTTAAACCTAACTAACCTAAGGACATCACACACACCCATGCCCGAGGCAGGATTCGAACCTGCGACCGTAGCAGTCCCGCGGTTCCGGACTGCAGCGCCAGAACCGAGGAAGACCTTCGTTTCGCAGTCTGTGACGAGCCTTATCATCTCGAAAACGAGAGCAAGATGTTAAGATGTTCCTTGAGGGGATCATGACTGATGATGAGGAGCGATTCTGGGATTTTAATTTCACAGGGGTCGGAAAACGTTGCCCAGGCCCAAGAAAAGCTCGTCACGCCAGGTCAAATATCAAAGCCACGGTGCTACGACGCCTGCGGGAAAACGTGAGAAGAAACGGCCTTAAGTGTGGCGAAACAATTCATGGCTCTTGCATCACGATAACGCACTCACACATTCGTTTTTGTTGGTGCGTTACTATTGCACAAGAAACGAAATCACTGTGCTGCATTAACTCCGTACTCTCCACGCCTGGCCCCTGTGGACTTTGTAAATAAAAAAAAGTTGAAAATATGGTTGAAAGGGCGAAGATTTGCAACGTTAGATGAGATAAAAGAAATTCGCAAACAGCTTTTCACGCGATCCAGCAAGAGGCGTACCAGGACTGCTTCCGGAAGTGGAAACGGCGTTGGAAGCGGTTTATCAATTGTGGAGGGGAGTATTCCGGAGGAGACCATGCACAATAAGTAAAAGGTACGTGTGGAAAAATTTTGTGGACAAATTTTCGGACTTTTTTGAGAAGACCTCGTACAGCCATGTCAAGAACTTTGGATCAGGGATTGGGCTTCCGCAAAAAGACAAGTATCCACGAACCGTGCGACAACGTTTTGAATACCGTGAATTGTAGGCATAGACCCCCTGTCGTGGTTTCCCTTCATAGGGAAACAGAGAGAGACTCATACCGACCGTAGTGTGTACAAGAATACACGACACGAGAGTAGCACCACTTCGCCTTTTCAGGCGAGTCTCGCTTCCGCGTACAACATCGCGATGGACTGTTTTGCGGTAACGAACGTTTCCCTTATGATTTGTCATGGTCATAGGCGCCTAGATGCTGGTGCGATTATTTGGAGATCAACTGGGTACACACCATCAACTCTTGTTCGCGTAGCGGCTAGTTTGAAAAGCAAGCGTTACATTTCTTGCGTGATAACGGGATTTACTGTGCCCTATTTTCGAGGTTTCCGTGACTTTATCTTTCAGCTAGATAACGCAGAAGCAGATATATCCCTGACGACCATATCTGTCACCCATTTAAAACATCTGGTCATGGGTTGCCGTGAGACTGACTGCCACCACTTACCATCCACTACGACTGATCAACTCCTGAATACTAGTGAAGCAGCGTGGAATGACTCACCGATACCCGACACTCAGGCAAGTTAGAGCCGTTGTTGCTGTCAGAGATGAAATAAATTTTGCTCCCTTTATACCCACAAGCAAGTTACTGACGGAAAAAATGCAAAGATGAATGGAAAAGAATGTTGAGGATCTGTTAGATGGCAATCAGTTTTGCTCTAGGAATGGTAAAGGCTCTTGGGAGGCAGTGTGGATGTAGCGCTTGATAATGGAAGCAGGACTGAGAAAAATCAAGACCCTTTCATACGACTTGTCGACCAACAAAATGCGTTCGACAATTGCTACTGGAGGATCGGGTAACATAAAATATGTACAGAAGCCAAGAGACAAAAATATGATTGAAGAATTAAGTGCTCCGAGTAAAGAGAAGCTAAGACAGATACTTAGTCTTTCGACCCTAGTATTCAATCTATCCACCGGAAATAAAAGATAAGTTCTAGAAAGGGATTAAAATTCAAAGTTAAAGGACATAAATGATAACATTTCCTTATGACACTGCTGTCCTCAGTTACAGTGAAGAAAAATTACACGATGTCGAACGCAATGAACAATGACTAACGGATATGGTTTGAGAGCGAACAGGCAAATGATTGAAGTAATGAAAAGTAACAGAAATGAGAATGTCGAGAAAGTTAACGTGAAACATATGAACATGGACGAAAACACCTCATTCTGCTACCCTGAAAACAACCCATGACGGACGAAGCAAGGAGGACTTAAAAAGCAGTTTACCACAACTAAGAGGGCATTCCTACCCAAAAGAAGGGTAGTGTCATCAAACTTGGGCCATATTTCGAGGGAGAAATTTCTGAGAATGCACGTTTGGAGCACAGTGGGATAACCGGAACAGAGAAAAATCGAAACGTTGAAGTACGGTGCTACAGAAGAATTTTGTAAACATAATAGGCTGATAAGATAAGGAATGGTGAGCTTCTGAGCAGAACGAGCGAAAAAAGCAGCCTATCGGAAACGCTGACACGAAGAAGGGATAGGATGATAGGTCATTCCTACAAGTATCAGGTAATAACCTGCATGGTACTAGAGGGAGCTGTAGAGGGTAAAAAATGTAGAAGAAGACAGAGACTGAGAAAAAAAGCAACGAATAATCGAGGACGTAATGTGCAAGTGCCACTCTGAGACAAAGAGAGTGGCACAGAAGAAGTACTCGTGGCGGGCGCCATCAAACCAGAGTATTGATAACAAATCATCTGCAAAATTCATCTTGTATGCCTCCTACTATACTCTGTATTCAAAATATGAACTGTTTCCTTACATGCTAAGTTTTCTGGTGTTGCAATACATATTTACATTTATCAGTAGTGAGAACCACACAATGGCACAAATAACACCCTCTTACCTCTACAATACCAGTCAGAATCCACCAGAAGTCGGTGAGGATATACGCCCACATGAGATTCATGTGGATGGCATTTCGGAGGCATCGCAATTCTCTGAAACAAAATAGGTGGCATAAAACAGTGTTTAATATTTTTACCAAAACACACAAACAATGCCTAAAAGTCGCTAAAATGGTGATATTATAGACTAGTTATTAGAAAGAAATATCGTTAAATAATATGAGCCCTCGTACCCAGGCAGGCGGACTGCGCGGATGCTGCAGAGCTTCTCTGAGGCTTGCGAACAAATATGCTAGTAGGGCGCATCAATATTTACT
Organism: Schistocerca nitens; assembly: GCF_023898315.1. NCBI lineage: Eukaryota > Metazoa > Arthropoda > Insecta > Orthoptera > Acrididae > Schistocerca > Schistocerca nitens. The sequence goes on from NC_064617.1 coordinate 404,882,677, forward strand.
TGTGCCGTTTCAAATGTTTCGCAATGGCCGAGGAACGAAGGGAAATGCTTCTACCGCGATAAATCTCCCAGTTCTGCAGATGACCCATTGGACGCAAACAGAAACTAAAAGTAAGTTTTCCCAAGGGTAATTTTCATATCGAGAAGTATATTTCAGTAAGGCACATAGCACTTACACAATGATGTCTAAAGAAATCTGAAAGTAGTAGGTGCTATTGTTTGAATGTACTCGTTATTCAAATTTGATTCACAAGAATATCCGAGATAATTTTTGTCACATTACCAAGTCTACTGTGCACGTCGCACAGTAACTTATACGTGATATTCCTAAAGTGATATAAAATACCGAAGTATTGTTTTCAATACGTTGTAGAAATCAAACCGTACAAGTATTTTTTTCCAGAGATAATATATGTAAAACTTGTATCTTCTTAAATAACGAGGAGAATAAGTTCCTGTTTACTAAAATGCTGTAGTGTTCCAACAGCATTGAGCAGTCCTCGAAAGTAAGGGCACTCATACAACGTTTGTTACAGTGATAGTGAAAGAGAGTAAAACTGGAATAATCAATACACAATCTAACTACATTTGTTCAAACGGCTTACGGGAACTGAGCCGGCTGACGTCTTTAACAACCGCTGTTACTTCAAAAAATGCTCATCCTGTTCCTTTCAAGGCACAATATGCAGAGAAAGAGCTCTGTGGAGGCATATAGTGCGCGTAAGCCGAAAGGCAACACGCGCACACGTGAACACACACACACACACACACACACACACACAGTAGACGCACCAACTAACATCCAACTATGATCAACATCGGAAGTTGTCGATAGTGAATATTATACCAAAGGCGAGCGATGTAGCTCTAAATTTATCCCTCTGTTGTTTTTCTAGGTAGAAAGGTGTTTCTCAACAGAATCTAGGCAACAACCTCCATCTCCGTTTATAAGGACGCTTGCTAATTTAACCTCAAGTGCTTCCTTAATAACACTGTCCCAGTACTCAGAAATGTATGCCAGAATTTTTGTGTTGTTATATAGCATAAGAAGACTGCTGGAAAGGTAATGTTGTGCAATAGCAGATTCGCTTGGCCACTGTAAGCATGTGTAATGCTTATGCTCAAAAGACGGCTCCTCCGAGGATCTGATGGTCTGGCCAATACATGAATTGTCACAACTGCAAGGAATACGATAGGCACCTGCTTTACGCAAATAAAGATCTTCATTTTCGGAACCTAAAATGATCTTAATGTTAGATCCTGGCTGAAAACTACATTTCACATGATGTTTCCGCACAATACACCCAATCCTATTGCAAACGGTACCTATGTACGCCATAGAGGCAGTTGATACCTCGTTTTCACCCAGTTTACTGTTAGTCTACAGCGCAACTCTCGTCCAATCTGTCTTAGTCAAAAACCAATTTGGCAAAGGGTGACTTCTAAGTGGGCTAGCTAGCTCAGCTGACTAACTTTCAGGATCTGAGATGACGTGTGCCCTATGAAACAAGGTACGGAGTAACACTTTACGCTGAACCAGATGGTGACAACTGTCAGGTTGAAGATATAAATGAGAGTGAGTTGGATTCCTATTCAAGGCATTTCCCAACGCACCATCCACCTTCCTCATATCATACATCGTACGTACAGTACATTTCTTACATTAACCACGTTTTTTGTAATAATTAATAGACACTATGACACCGTTTACATATGTTGGTATTTAGTTGTGTAGTCGTAATATTTGTTAGGGTTATGCTACTACTGATGTACCTTAACGAGAAATGAGAGAACAAAACTGAAACGTAGAACAAAGCTAATCGTAGAGCAACATTATGTTAAATTGATTTCCATCTGAATTTCTATATCAGCAGTCTCTTGAACTTGAGCAGCATAAAATACCAGTAAAAATATTCCGTAGAAATATTGGAACACGTGAGACAATACTGAACTTACGACTTATCTTAGAAGAAAGATTAAGGAAAGGCAAACCCACGTTTCTAGGATATGTAGACTTAGAGAAAGCTTTTGACAATGTTGACTGGAATACTCTCTTTCAAATTCTAAAGGTGGAAGGGGTAAAATACAGGGAGCGAAAGGCTATTAACAATTTGTACGGAAACCAGATGGCAGTTATAAGAGTCGACGGGGCATGAAAGGGAAGCAGTGGTTGGGAAGGGAGTGAGACAGGATTGTATCTTCTCCCCGATTTTATTCAATCTGTATATTGAACAAGCAGTAAAGGAAAGAAAAGAAAAATTAGGAGTAGGTATTAAAGTTCATGAAGAAGAAATAAAAACTTTGAGGTTCGCCGATGACCTTGTCAGAGACAGCAAAAGAGTTGGAAGAGCAGCTGAACGGAATGGACAGTGTCTTGAAAGGAGGATATAAGATGAACATCAACAAAAGCAAAACGAGGATAATGGAATGTAGTCGAATTAAGCCAGGTGATGCTGAGGGAATTAGATTAGGAAATGAGACACTTAAAGTAGTAAAGGAGTTTTGCTATTTCGGGAGCAAAATAAATGATGATGGTCGAAGTAGAGAAGACATAACATGTAGACTGGCAATGGCAAGGAAAGCGTTTCTGAAGAAGAGAAATTTTTTAACATCGAGTATAGATTTAAGTGTCAGGAAGTCGTTTCTGAAAGTATTTGTATGGAGTGTAGCCATGTATGGAAGTGAAACGTGGACGATAAATAGTTTGGACAAGAGGAGAATAGAAGCTTTCGAAATGTGGTGCTACAGAAGAATGCTGAAGATTAGATGGGTAGATCAGATAACTAATGAGGAGGTATTGAATAGTATTGGGGAGAAGAGAAGTTTGTGGCACAACTTGACAAGAAGAAGGGACCGGTTGGTAGAACATGTTCTGAGGCATCAAGGGATCACAAATTTAGCACTGGAGGGCAGTGCGGAGGGTAAAAATCATAGAGGGAGACCAAGAGATGAATACACTAAGCTGATTCAGAAGGATGTAGGATGCAGTAAGTACTGGGAGATGAAGAAGCTTGCACAGGATAGGGTAGCATGGAGAGATGCATCAAACCAGTCTCAGGACTGAAGACCACAACAACAACAACAAGAAAAATTTGAGAAAAATACGAGTATGTATTGCTTTGTGATAAAAGGTATCGTATGGCCTTATTGGCTCGAAGACCTATATCCTATTGTTCGGCTGCATAGTCTAATTCTTTCTATTCGACGCCTCTTCGAAGACATACTCCTCGATGATGATGAAGTGATGAGGACAACACAACACCCAGTTCCCGAGCGGATAAAATCTCCGACTTGGCCAGGAATCGAACACTAGCTCCACGTACGGCATCTGCCGCACTAATCACTCTTTTATCTTCATTTTGTTCGTTATTGTTTTCGGCATTTGTTCTCGGCGGACGTCACGTGACATCCCTTCAAGCTCATCGCTGAATACTTCACTCCGTTCATTTATTACTGACAGTGAGGACAGCCAGCTGCCTGATCGAATTTTCTGAGCTACCTTGCCGTCTCAGTTAACTACTCAGGCGAACAATGAGAAAAGAAACTTATTGTCATTGACGTGGTCTGCTCCAGAACATTGCCGCAGTAATGTTGTACGGGCCGATAGCGAACTGACTCCAGGAAGTGCAGTTATTCACACAAATATCTAAATTACTCAGCTTCTAACAAACCAACGTTATGGGTGGTAGTTCTTAATAATCACAGGTTAAATTAGATGCCTCATATAAAATTCCTTCCTGTCCTTGTGGATAGATTTTCGTGAAGGAAGCCAAACCATGTCACCAACTTAAAAAATGTTTGGTAGAATTGTGCTTACAGAAGAGGCGGAACATTTCACATGCTTATATTCTTCCACGACCGTTCTATTTCTTATATTCCCTTTTTTTTTTCAATCATCAGTCTTCTGACTGGACTGATGCGCTACATGAAGAATTCCCCTACTGTGCTGACCTCTTCATCTCAGAGTAGCACCTGCATCCTACGTCCTAAATTACTTGTTGTACCTACACCATTGTCTGTATTACCGATAGATGTTGCCCACTGCAGCTCGCTCTAGTACCATGGGAGTTATTTATTGATGTCTTACATTAACTACCATACTGTCCCTTCTTCTTGTCGGTGTCCTCGATACGTTCCTTTCTTCGCCGATTCTGCGGAGAATCTCCTCGCTCCTCCAGCAGTCCAATTAACTTCCAACATCTTTCTCTAACATTACGTCTCAAACGCTTCGATTCTCTTCCATTCCAATTTTGACACAGTCCGTGATTCCCTACCTTGCGTACAATACTGGGCTCCAAACGTACCTTGCGCCAAAATTTCTTTCTGAAATTAAGGCCTACGTCTGGTACCGGTAGACTTCTTTTGGCCGGGGATGTCCTCTTTGCAATGTGTTCGTCTGCACTTTGCCCTCCATGTTTCGCCCCTCCACAACAGTAATGGAATATAAATCCTAGATACAAATACATCCACACATTCTGTTTTACAGTGTCGTAGAACAGAACACAGTATACACGTGACATCCATACTAACGGATCACTGCCTATTAGTGGCTACCTCCTAAGAAGAGATTAGAACAATATCTCTATAAATCATACATGGAGCTCTAAATAAGGATGGATGTTTTGGTCTAACAATCACAGCTTACATAATTACATTGGAGTAAATAACCCACCAAATGCATAATGAATGAATGATTGAAAGAGCTTCTGCGATTCTAGACAGACCTACTGCTCGCCTGACTACACTCGCACTACTTCCGTGCCTTGAGTCTAAGTGTCTCGTGTACGCCCGCATCTCGTGGTCGTGCGGTAGCGTTCTTGCTTCCCACGCCCGGGTTCCCGGGTTCGATTCCCGGCGGGGTCAGGGATTTTCTCTGCCTCGTGATGGCTGGGTGTTGTGTGATGTCCTTAGGTTAGTTAGGTTTAAGTAGTTCTAAGTTCTAGGGGACTGATGACCATAGCTGTTAAGTCCCATAGTGCTCAGAGCCATTTTTTTTGTCTCGTGTACAAAACCGATCAAATGTGTGTATAGCACAGTACTGTCTTGGTGTTTCTGTTGATGAAACACGCTGTCAGTTCGTAACTTCTTCCTCTCCAGAGGAACCACGGTTCCAATGAAGTTAAAAGTCACCATCAATTGTGGTCCTTGCTCTCAATCCGTGACACAATTAAGAATGGTTTGGAATATAACCCATGACGGTGTGACCATAAGGAGCTGTACGTTGCCAACTCTCTTCGTCTTGCCGGTCATGTTGGCTGCGAAACCTTTTTCACCTCTAGGATCGAACCGGCTACCTCAGTGGCGAGTGCATTGCGCAAGACGTTTGCGGCCATCTTGGACGCTGTGGCGGAACACGTTGTTTATTGTTAACTTCCATGGCTATCTTCCCTCATGTGATATGTGCTTGCGAATTATTGACCCAACTCTGTTAAAATACACTGGCGGAAAGAGTTAAGCCATGGCATTGATCGAATACTATCAGATACTACAGTAACCTGTGGTTCAAAATGGCTCTGAGCACTATGGGACTTAACATCTGTGGTCATCAGTCCCCTAGAACTTAGAACTACTTAAACCTAACTAACCTAAGGACATCACACACATCCATGCCCGAGGCAGGATTCGAACCTGCGACCGTAGCAGTCGCGCGGTTCCGGACTGAGCGCCTAGAACCGCTAGACCACCGCAGCCGGCAGTAACCTGTGGGATATGTTGATTAGAAAGGTCAAATTATTAAAATGAAGGACATAGGAGCTCCAAGGCGAAATACCACTCTGTCAGTTGACTACACTGCAGCTCCGGCTGAACGAGTACAGAAAGATTCAGCAAGAAGAATGGGTGCATTTCCTTCGGTAATAAATATTTTAGGAGAATATGGTATGATTGTTCGACTGGCTCTGAGGAATAAGAAAAATTGATATCCGGGAAGATGTTACAGGCAGTGTCACTACGAACCGTCGGCAGCAGATTACTATTGGAAGCAGGGCGCAGATCTCGAGCTGCCATGAGTTGTTTACCACTGACATTGTACCACAGTCGACAGGGACTCGCTTGGCGTCGAGCCATCTTGAAGAGAAGCACTGGCTGCCAGTCTGTGGTGTTCACAGATGAGTTTCGCTTCTGTTTGTGGCAATCAAACCGACTGCAATGTGTCTGTAGAAAACCTTGGAAAGATTCTCGTGGCCCATCCTTGTACATCTTCGACAATCATGATCTGGGGATCTGCTACATTTGACAACAGCACTGATCCGTTAATATTCAGCGACACTGAATTCCATCTCAAGAGGTGAGCGAGGTTTCTACGGCTGCCGCCGCCTCTCGCACCCCATATATACTCCTGGAAATTGAAATAAGAACACCGTGAATTCATTGTCCCAGGAAGGGGAAACTTTATGGACACATTCCTGGGGTCAGATACATCACATGATCACACTGACAGAACCACAGGCACATAGACACAGGCAACAGAGCATGCACAATGTCGGCACTAGTACAGTGTATATCCACCTTTCGCAGCAATGCAGGCTGCTATTCTCCCATGGAGACGATCGTAGAGATGCTGGATGTAGTCCTGTGGAACGGCTTGCCATGCCATTTCCACCTGGCGCCTCAGTTGGACCAGCGTTCGTGCTGGACGTGCAGACCGCGTGAGACGACGCTTCATCCAGTCCCAAACATGCTCAATGGGGGACAGATCCGGAGATCTTGCTGGCCAGGGTAGTTGACTTACACCTTCTAGAGCACGTTGGGTGGCACGGGATACATGCGGACGTGCATTGTCCTGTTGGAACAGCAAGTTCCCTTGCCGGTCTAGGAATGGTAGAACGATGGGTTCGATGACGGTTTGGATGTACCGTGCACTATCCAGTGTCCCCTCGACGATCACCAGTGGTGTACGGCCAGTGTAGGAGATCGCTCCCCACACCATGATGCCGGGTCTTGGCCCTGTGTGCCTCGGTCGTATGCAGTCCTGATTGTGGCGCTCACCTGCACGGCGCCAAACACGCATACGACCATCATTGGCACCAAGGCAGAAGCGACTCTCATCGCTGAAGACGACACGTCTCCATTCGTCCCTCCATTCACGCCCGTCGCGACACCACTGGAGGCGGGCTGCACGATGTTGGGGCGTGAGCGGAAGACGGCCTAACGGTGTGCGGGACCGTAGCCCAGCTTCATGGAGACGGTTGCGAATGGTCCCCGCCGATACCCCAGGAGCAACAGTGTCCCTAATTTGCTGGGAAGTGGCGGTGCGGTCCTCTACGGCACTGCGTAGGATCCTACGGTCTTGGCGTGCATCCGTGCGTCGCTGCGGTCCGGTCCCAGGTCGACGGGCACGTGCACCTTCCGCCGACCACTGGCGACAACATCGATGTACTGTGGAGACCTCACGCCCCACGGGTTGAGCAATTCGGCGGTACGTCCACCCGGCCTCCCGCATGCCCACGATACGCCCTCGCTCAAAGTCCGTCAACTGCACATACGGTTCACGTCCACGCTGTCGCGGCATGCTACCAGTGTTAAAGACTGCGATGGAGCTCCGTATGCCACGGCAAACTGGCTGACACTGACGGCGGCGGTGCACAAATGCTGCGCAGCTAGCGCCATTCGACGGCCAACACCGCGGTTCCTGGTGTGTCCGCTGTGCCGTGCGTGTGATCATTGCTTGTACAGCCCTCTCGCAGTGTCCGGAGCAAGTATGGTGGGTCTGACACACCGGTGTCAATGTGTTCTTTTTTCCATTTCCAGGAGTATATATATATATATATATATATATATATATATATATATATATATATATATATATATAGTTTTCTACGGCTGCCGCCGCCTCTCGCACTGCAATCTCCATCGTTTACGGTCATTCCTGTCTCCTTCATTAAGACCTCTCACCGCCATTGCTTCGTTGACGCCGTCTTCCCAGCATCTCACAGGACTACCGCGCTTTCTTCTTTGATGTGGAGTCCGTTGGAATACCCGTTTTGGCCATTTTGTGTCTGGCATACGCTGTAAGTGACCATACCAGAGTGAGCGCTTCCTTTCTATGTAGTCTAGGATTGTGCTTTTGGCATTCATAACCTCTCTGATCCTATCATTCCTAATATGGTCAAGTCTGGAGTATTCACAACTCCGTCTCCAGAAATCCATCTCGACAGACAGCAGGCGATCTTTCTGCCTCTGAGTTAGTTCCCACAACTCTGCACCATATGTTTTGACACTTTCAATAATTGAGTGGTAGATGGTATGTTTTGTTCTGCGCGTTATGTTTTTGTTCCAGAGAATACCATTTAGTTGTTTTATGGCTCGCTTGCCCTGGCCTATTTTATTGTTTACATCATTCATACTTCTGCCATTGGACGACAGTGTCACTCCCAAGTACTTAAAATTATGACACCCTTTAACAGTATCAGAACCGAGCTGTAAGTCTTTAACAGTATTTTCTCCCACTTTCAGATATTCTGTTTTAGATACGTTTATGACAAGACCCCATTTTTCATATTCTTCTTTTAATTTGCGGAGCACGTAATTTGCATCTAACTCATCTCCGGCTACTAACACTCGGTCGTCAGCAAAAAATATAATGAACAAGATCTCGTCGTCTATAGGGACACTCATTCCTCCGCATTTCATTTTCCATGATTTTAGTGCCTCCTCTAGGTAGATCTTAAAGAGTGCAGGGGCAAGTGTGCAACCCTGGCGTACTACCTTTGTCACCTCAAACTCCTGAGATGGTTGACTTCTCACTTTAACCATTGCCGTACAACCTTGGTAGAGGAGTCTGACAGTTTTCACATATCTCGGTGACACACCATTATCAATTAGACTTGTCCATAGCTTGTTCTGTCGAACTGTGTCATAAGCTTCCTGGAGGTCTACAAAGACAAGGTGGTTTGTAAGGCCCCTTGCTGTCCTTTTCTCCACTAGGTTTTTGAGGGTAAATACTCCATCAGTACAGGAGCGACCAGATCTGAATCCACTTTGTTCTTCAGATTCAGTTATTTCTTCTTCTATCCTCTTTTTTAGGATACGGCCATAGACTCTCGCCATGGATGGCATCACACTAATACCACGATAGTTTGCACAATTCCTCCTGTTGCCCTTCTTAAATATTGATGTAATTGTTGCCTTCTTCCACTCCTTTGGGGCTTCGTCACCTCTAAGGCATCTGTCAAAAATCACTGCCAATATCTCAAAGAGTTTTGACGAAGCTGCTTTAACCAGCTCTATATAAATTAATTCTGGACCTGGCGACTTTCTATTTTTCATAGCATTAATTGCATTTTGGACTTCTTTTGGGGTTATCGGTGGTATATTATCATTACTGATTTCAATGCCTGGTGAGTTCTCAGTGAATGCAGCTCTGTTCTCAGTTAGTAGTCCTTGGTAGTGCTGTACCCATTCCTGCATGCTAATGAGGTTTATAGAATGCTAAACCCCGTTACCATATCCTTCGTAACCAAGTACCAAATGGCAGATTCTGGGAGGACAACTTACGTTCACACCACAAATACCTTGGTGAAAGTAAAGATCCTCGACTGGCTCGCCCACTCCCCTGCTACGTCAAACTTGCTTAGGAGACATACACTTTAATGTCAGCCTCCAGGAATCAGTACTAATGAACCGACACAGCATACGCTATAAGCAAGCCAAGAAATTCCTCAAGGTGACATATGGAGCCTGTTCATTTCGACACCACAGCGAATTCGGTGGATATATTCATGCCTCTATGGATAGATGGACGTCAATTCTGAATGGAACGAAACTTTATTCAATTAATATTCGTTATGCGACGGAAACAGTCACAGAGTTTGATAAGTATCGGTCTAGTGCTTCATGGTGTAAAATGCTACATTTCTGTCAGTTATCTGAATTAGCAGTCCAGTAGTCACGTGCTGACAGAAGGCTCTAGCGTACGTACTTTCCGTGAGAATACTGTCTGTTATACGTTACTTGAAGTATAGGAATATGGTGACGGCGACGATGAGGGCGGCGAGCGAGACGGAGTAGCCGGTGAAGTAGAGCGTTGTGGCCACCTCGACGATGACCTCGTCGATCACCTCGACCACCGGCATCTTGGGCAGCATCGCCTCGCACGACGAGTAGTTGCTGTAGCTCGACCACGTGCCGTTCGCGTGGCACCACCGGCTCGCGTTTTCTGCAACAGTAGACAGGTGGATAGTGACATAAAACAGCACGTCTTGTTCATCTGCGACAAAAATTCTGTTGGAAAACAGGAGATGATAAACACGAAGAAACCCAAAAATAATCGTGCTAGTGTATCGTTCCAATTAAAGACAAATGTGCACATGCAAACATTTGCTGTCGCATTTCACCAACCAACTAGGTTTCAGGGACTTTTGAAGTCACCCTGAACATTTTCGGCGAATATGCCGTTGATGGACACAACATCAAAGACAAACATACGATTATGTTTTATGAAAAGAAAATCTTCCGGCGTGCATCTACTTGCAACGAGCCTGTCATCAAAGGCTGCTCAGAACAGAATATGCAATATCGGTTTCAACCGGAACAGCGGCTGTACCCTTAGTCTTGTTACAAACTTAAGCTGATGGTCCGCACTCCGCCTCCCTTGCGTGGTTCTGGAACTGCGCCGATGGTTTTCAGTCTGGCGTGTGAACGTGATTCCGTGCAATGGAGGGACGGTGTAGTTCTGTGCTCTGCGCAGCTGCACATCCTGCTCTTTGATCGAAAGTATAAAGATGAGCTCCCCACAATTAAAAGTCACTCTGTCTGATATATATCATGCAACCAAATGAAAACGAGACAGATACAAAAATAAAATAAACTGTCTATTGTTTCAAAAGTAATCGCAAAACCTATTACTCCATTTACTCTACTGTGAGACAGAATAGCCAATGCCTTCATGGAAAAATGTTTGCAGTTGCCTAAACAATCTTGACTGTACCTCTTCCCCCGAAGCAAATCTACGGCCAGGAATGTATTTCCTCAAGATTACAAACATATGGTAATGGCAGTGGGAGAGGTCACCTGAATTAACGCACAGTGGTACGAGAAAACTTGGCAAAAACTGAAGCGCGCCATCAAGTCCAGACGCCCAGGAATACTGACGGACGGCACCATTCTGTTGCTAGATAATTCCTGTCCATATGTTGCCAAGATTGTTTCGACCACGCTGAGGACGTTTCGCTGGGAAGCCGTTACGGATCACCCATACAGTCCAGATCTCTTCCCAAGCGATTTCCATGTTTTTAGAGCCCTGAAGAAAGGCATTCCTGGCTGTCGATTTGCTTCGAAGAGGTGCACGGCTGTGTACCACATGGTTCTGTACGCAGCCCCAAACTTTTTTCCGTGAAGGGGCTGCCCGTCTTGTCTCACAGTGGGACAAATGTATTAATAGTTATGTCGATTACTTTTTAAATAAAAAAGCAATTTAATCACTTTTTCCATCTGTCTCATTTTAATTTTACTGCCCACACAAAAAGAGGAATTCCACATGCGAAGGAAGATTTTGGATGAATCCTACCTTGGAACATAGATGTACGAAAGGAAAGTTGGTCACACTGTATTGGGTCGGCCGGAGTGGCTGAGCGGTTCTAGGCGCTACAGTCTGGAACCGCGCGACTGCTACGGTTGCAGGTTCGAATCCTGCCTCGGGCATGGATGTGTGTGATGTCCTTAGGTTAGTTAAGTTTAAGTAGTTCTAAGTTCTATGGGACTGATGACCTCAGAAGTTAAATCCCGGAGTGCCCAGAGCCATTTGAACCACACTGTATTGCAAACTGCGTAACGACGAAGACAAATTTTATAATTAGTAACCTATATCTATTCGTCCTTTACGGATTGATACTTAAAGATCTCCAACGGATGCCTGCTACTCCGATAGAACGATTAGCAGTAACCATATGGTAAGAGTATGAATAAGTTTATCAAAGACAATTAACGTAAATAACATGTTAATCATTAAATTTTTTCTTAATTTCGTTCGTTTGGTATTACACAATTTTACTTTTTTGTGTTTTACATCTTAATTGCCATAATTACTGTACTGTCACCCAAGATGACGTCAGTGTTGTTGGCACTGTTCTTCTCTTAGCTTCACTGATTAAAAGGTTATTACAAGGTTATACTGATATTGTAGAAAATTTTCAAAATACTCTGCTAAACAGTCTTATTGCCTCTCTAGTGAAATACTGTGCTGAAATGAACTTTTCTTTAAACTTCCTGACAGATTAAAACTATGTGCCGGCCCGAGACTCGAACTCGGGACCTTTGCCTTTCCGGGGAAAGTGCTCTACGACTGAGTTACACCAGCACGCCTCACGACCTTTCCTCACAGCTTCAATTCTGCCAGTACCTCGTCACCTACCGTCCAAACCTCACAGAAGCTCTTCTGCGAACCTTGCAGAACTAGCACTCCTAGAAGAAAGGATAATGCGGAGACATGGCTTAGCCACAGCCTAGAGGCTGTTTCCAGGATGAGATTTTCACTCTGCAGCGGAGAGTGAGCTGGTATGTAACTTCCTGACAGATTAAAAACTGTGTGCCAGACCGAGACACGAACTCGGGGCCTTTGCCTTTCGTGGGCAAGTGCTCTACCAACTGAGCTACCCAAGCACGACTCACGACCCGTCCTCACAGCTTCAGTTCTGCCAGTACCTCGTCACCTACCTTCCAAACCTCTCAGAAGCTCTTCTGCGAACCTTGCAGAACTGGCACTCCTGGAAGAAAGGATATTGCGGAGACATGGTTTAGCCGCAGCCTAGGGGATGTTTCCAGAATGAGATTTTCACTCTGCAGGGGAGTGTGCGCTGATATGAAACTTCCTGACATTAAAACTATGTGCCGGACCGAGACTCGAACTCGGGACCTTTGCAAATCACGGGCATGTGCTCTACCACCTGCAGAGTGAAAATCTCATTCTGGAAACATCCCCTAGGCTGTGGCTAAGCCACGTCTCCGCAATATCCTTTCTTCCAGGAGTGCTAGTTCTGCAAGGTTTCGCAGAAGAGCTTCTGTGAGGTTTGGAAGGTAGGAGATGAGCTACTGGCAGAATTGAAGCTGTGAGGAAAGGTCGTGAGGCGTGCTGGTGTAGCTCAGTCGTAGAGCACTTTCCCGGGAAAGGCAAAGGTCCCGAGTTCGAGTCTCGGTTCGGCACACAATTTTAATCTGTCAGCGCACACTCCGCTGCAGAGTGAAAATCTCATTCTGAATTTTTCTTGCTTCTTACGCGCGATAACCGTAGGACTGTGCACGCATCAACTTGTTTCTGTATTCAGCTGACGCGGATGGTTATCGGCGCCGGGGATCCTCGCGGACGGCTCCACCGCTTGCGGAACGCCCGTGCTACTGTGAAATGCTATAAAAGAACGCGTGGCTACTAGCCGCGCGCATTATACGGGGCACAGACCGTTCGCTTCAGTGTGTAACGGGCCTCAGTGGTGCGTGCTAACGTGCGCTCGATGCTGAAAGGCAAAAAAGAAATAAGCCGCGTTATCTACCAATAATAGGATCAGGATTGGTGCTAACGTTCCTCCATCGCAGATATCTTAGACCACAGCTATTTACATGATGATGATAGAGGCTTTTATGGGTGATGGAGAAGCGTGAGTGTATAAATTTGAGGTAAGGTACCCTGGTCCGGAAACGCCCGAGCCGAAAATTAGAAGCGAAAATCGTTCTGGTACCTCCGCAGTGAAATGTACATATCGGTACTGTTGTTGCTAAGATTGTAGGGTAGATAACTTTCAGAGTTGGTAGTGTTGGCCAAAACAGGGAAAAATATCTAGTTAATATGAACTATAAAATGTATACCTTAAGAACTATGAGCAACTGTCTGTCTTCGCTACTGTGAAATATATCTTCTACTGAACAAACGGCTATAGGTTTTAAGGAAAGTATGTATTTTAGTACTAATATTTAGTGGAGTTTTTTTCTTGTTTTGGTCCACACTCCCTCCTCCAAAGATGTGGAAACTAAACAGCTTGCAGTAGAAGGCGTGTGCTTTACAGTATCGTAGATTAACAAACGCTCATAGGCCTTAAAATATGCCTTTTATGGCCCACGTTTACTAGACTTTTTTCTTATTTTGATCCGTGATATTACCTCTGAAAGTTTCCCAGCCTACAGTCTTGGTAACCACACTAACGATACATTTATTCCCCTGTCAGAGATATCAGACCAGTTTTCGCACACAACTTTCGACTCGATTGTTTCCGGACCAGCGTTCTTTACCTGCATTTGATACAGTTCCCCATCTCCACCATCCCCCAAAAATTTTAACCTCATCGTGTAATCTTTCCTTATACTGTGTAGACCAATAACTCTGCCTTGTTAACTTTTGAAGTCACATGACAGACAGCAAAAAGCTGAGATTCTGTCATTACATTCTATGCAAATTTGAGTCGTCAGTTACAGTTTCTCTCATTTATACCTGAAATCAAGAATTCACTTTAACCATTAAATGACCTGTCTGAGTATTACAAATGCGGTAGTGGAGGTAACGTAATTTTTTCCGAAATGCTCAATATTAATGCTACGTTTATCGGTTCTTTCATTCGACTGGTTGAAAAGGTGACAAAAAAGTTTGAAACACTGTACCGGGAGTTTTTCCTACTTACGAATGACAGAATTACATTTTTGGTGAATTTCTGTTTTTGTTGCATTGAGAGTTACGTAATACGTCGCTTCCACAAGAGTAGAAGAAGAAATGTCAGTTTGGCAAAAAGCATTTAGTTTCCTGACGATTCCTCAACAATAGGCGTGAAATACTTTATTATGCCAGAGCAATATCAAGAAGCATAATATATTAGAAAACAGTTAAGAGATTTAGATCTGAAGACTAACATACGAGGTTTATTCGGAAAGTAAGGAACGATCTGGCGCGAATTGGAAACCACAGTGAAAATCCGATGAAGTTTTGCACAGGTGTGTTGGGCAGTGTCTCTAGTATGCCTGTCGATCGCGTTACGTCGTTCTTTTTAGTTCTGAGCAGTCAGGGAGCACATACAGATACCTGGCACAGTAGTGCCTACCACCAAGTACAAGGCCAACGAGAGATATTTCGCTTGAAGCTCTGCATCCAACATTACATAACTGTCGTGCGCTTTCTTCTTCAAGACAATTCTCAGCCGCATTCTGCAGGGCCAATGAAGATGCTCCTGAATCGTTTTCAATTGGAAACTTTCGATTAGCCCCAATACAGCCCGCAATTTTCTCCCTCTGAGTTTCATTTCTGCTCACATGAACCGCTGGCTATGAAGACAACATTTTAGCACAGACAACGAGCTGTACGCCAGCGTAGAGAACTGGCGGAAAGCACCGGCGGCTGCCTTCTATAACGAGGGTATTGGAAAGTTGGTGCAAAGCTACGACAAACGTCTAAGTCGGATCGGCGACTATGGAGATAAGTAACAGGAAGTTTTAGCTAACTGTTGCAAATAAAACAGTTTTTATTTTCACCGTGGTTTCCATTTCGCTTCCTATCGTTCCTTACTTTCTGAATAGCCCTCGTATATTCTAACTTTCACTAGCTGCCACACAATCCATACATATTATAAAAGTCTCCTCCTGAACTACTGGACACATTTCAACCAAACGTGGTACAGCCTGGGAAAAATCATTGTGTGTGTGAGAACCACCTACCGATCAGAAGGGTGGCAGTGAAAAAGAAGTGTAGCCTACGATGCACGAATATCCAATACTTGAGGATGAAAACACTTACACCCAAACCTCGAGACGTCAGACACTCAGATCGGTACCAAACGTTGTATGTTCACAGAGGATCAACCAAAACTCCGATTTAGTTCCTATGATGTGTGTCATCCTACAGAGCGGGCGTATACATTAATTGAAAGTAAAACCTGGTTTACGGAGCAGACGAAAAGCATAAAAGTAAGTAAGTAATACGTGCAGCTTCCGTTGGCAAGTTGGTATAGGCCTGGGTTCAAACCCTAAAGGCGACATTTTTTTTTACTCTGTTGTGTGTGATAGTGTTACATGAAACAAGATATTTATGATGTATAAAGGGGCTTTTTGGAGTCTACAGAATTTTTTCTTGGCAGTCTACTTTCGCTTCGTTTCTTTGAAAGCAGTAAACCTGTAGACTATAATTGTAGATTCATAGAACATGTAATTCGAACGGAAAAATAATGGCTCAAATGGCTCTGAGCACTATGGGACTCAACATCTTAGGTCATAAGTCCCCTAGAACTTAGAACTACTTAAACCTAACTAACCTAAGGACATCACACACACCCATGCCCGAACCTGCGACCTGCGACCGTAGCAGTCCCGGAAAAATAATGAAACACTTGCATCACAAGTGCGGAAGTAATAGTAATAAACATAATAATAATAATAATAACAAAAGTAATCGTAGTACTAATAAACAAATTAATAATATCTATAGTAAATACATAAAGTTCAACTAACGAAGCGAAGGCAAGGTGCCAAAAGAACATTGCTACAAACTCCGAAGCGTCTGTTTACATACCACGAAGATGTTCAACTATATAACAGTTTCCAAGTAAACAGTTAAAAGGAATTCCTTAACAGTGGGATTTTAACACAGTACCATTCGTTGGACGACCTAACGCTTTACCAACTCAACCACGCGACATCAGCAAACCAATTATTCCCAGATATGGTTTCCTATGCTCCGTAGTTAAGGTGATACTTTTAATTACAGGGTGTTTCAAAAATGACCGGTATATTTGAAACGGCAATAAAAACTAAACGAGCAGCGATAGAAATACACCGTTTGTTGCAATATGCTTGGGACAATAGTACATTTTCAGGCAGACAAACTTTCGAAATTACAGTAGTTACAATTTTCAACAACAGATGGCGCTGCGGTCTGAGAAACTCTATAGTACGATATTTTCCACATATCCACCATGCGTAGCAATAATATGGCGTAGTCTCTGAATGAAATTACCCGAAACCTTTGACAACGTGTCTGGCGGAATGGCTTCACATGCAGATGAGATGTACTGCTTCAGCTGTTCAATTGTTTCTGGATTCTGGCGGTACACTTGGTCTTTCAAGTGTCCCCACAGAAAGAAGTCACAGGGGTTCATGTCTGGCGAATAGGGAGGCCAATCCACGCCGCCTCCTGTATGTTTCGGATAGCCCAAAGCAATCACACGATCATCGAAATATTCATTCAGGAAATTAAAGACGTCGGCCGTGCGATGTGGCCGGGCACCATCTTGCATAAACCACGAGGTGTTCGCAGTGTCGTCTAAGGCAGTTTGTACCGCCACAAATTCACGAAGAATGTCCAGATAGCGTGATGCAGTAATCGTTTCGGATCTGAAAAATGGGCCAATGATTCCTTTGGAAGAAATGGCGGCCCAGACCAGTACTTTTTGAGGATGCAGGGACGATGGGACTGCAACATGGGGCTTTTCGGTTCCCCATATGCGCCAGTTCTGTTTATTGACGAAGCCGTCCAGGTAAAAATAAGCTTCGTCAGTAAACCAAATGCTGCCCACATGCATATCGACGTCTTCAATCCTGTGCACCATATCGTTAGCGAATGTCTCTCGTGCAGCAATGGTAGCGGCGCTGAGGGGTTGCCGCGTTTGAATTTTGTATGGATAGAGGTGTAAACTCTGGCGCATGAGACGATACGTGGACGTTGGCGTCATTTGGACCGCAGCTGCAACACGGCGAACGGAAACCCGAGGCCGCTGTTGGATCACCTGCTGCACTAGCTGCGCGTTGCCCTCTGTGGTTGCCGTACGCGGTCGCCCTACCTTTCCAGCACGTTCATCCGTCACGTTCCCAGTCCGTTGAAATTTTTCAAACAGATCCTTTATTGTATCGCTTTTCGGCCCTTTGGTTACATTAAACCTCCGTTGAAAACTTCGTCTTGTTGCAACAACACTGTGTTCTAGGCGGTGGAATTCCAACACCAGAAAAATCCTCTGTTCTAAGGAATAAACAACCATGTTGTCTACAGCACACTTGCACGTTGTGAACAGCACACGCTTACAGCAGAAAGACGACGTACAGAATGGCGCACCCACAGACTGCGTTGTCTTCTATATCTTTCACATCACTTGCAGCGCCATCTGTTGTTGAAAATTGTAACTACTGTAATTTCGAAAGTTTGTCCGCCCGAAAATGTACTGTTGTCCCAAGCATATTGCAACAAACGGTGTACTTCTATCGCTGCTCGTTTAGTTTTTATTGCCGTTTCAAATATACCGGTCATTTTTGAAACACCCTGTACGTTTTATGCATGTTCTACTGGGCGACAGCACACAGCACGAACTAAATCGGAGTTTTGGTTGACACTCTGTGGACACACAACGTTTGCTACCCATCCGAGTGTCTCACATCTGGAGGTTTAGGTGTTACTGACTCGCAACAAACTTTACACGTAATTTCAAACCGTTACGCAACTTTTCTCACTGACAGTCCCCACAAAATGATGAAAGGGGTAAAGCTTATTTCACATCATTTTAAAACTACCGCATGATGCATTACGTATAAATTTATTACTTCTTTGCTACTAACTCCATTTGCAACACTTTTCGCATATAGTTTACACATATAGTCCGCCTGCGTAGCTGAATGGCCATGTGGAGTATCGGCTTGATTCCCGGTACTGCTACGAGTGAGATGAAGTGAGGAGCTACTCAACCGATTAGTAGCGGTAGCAAGGTCAAGGAACCTGACAACCGCTACGAGAGTGGTGTGCTCGCTATACACCCCTCTATTCTGCATCTAATGACGCCATGACAGAGGATGACTCGGCGGTCGGTCAGGTCCAGCTGGCTTGTTTACGGCTATAAGACGGAATTTCTCCTGCGCAGGCACGCTATTGAATATACTTACAAAATTATATCATTGTACAACTCATAATGCAGGATATATGATATTACACACATTGAGCTGCGTGAAAACGGAAGTGCAGGGTGTAATACGCTAGAAATACATGTAAAATGTGTGTGAAGTATATTAAATATATGTGACACGTGAGTGTGCGGGCAAAGGTAAGGGTAAAAAAACTCCTCCTGAAACCTTGGATCAATTTCAGCCATACCTGGTACACTTATTACTTACTATCTGGAAACAAATACTGCGGGGATGAGAACCAGCAGCCGCCTCCTGATGGGGTGGGGATGATGTGGAAAAAGAAGGGAGAAGGAAGATATGGACAGAAAAATAGGGCTAATGAAGACGTGGAGACAGGTACGAGGGAGGAGGAGGGGGAAGGGGGGAGGCGCAGAGGTAGGGAAGTGTAGGAGATGGATAGGGAGAGGGGCGGTGGTGGAGTTGAACTGAGGAACGAAAGATGAGGAGAAGAGGGAGTTGCTGATGGACGTAAGAGAGGGGTGGAGGCTGTGGATAGAGACAGTGGGGAGAAGAAGATGAATACAGAGGAAGGCGGAGGATATGGACTAATGAAACTGGAATACATACATACTTGGGCAAGGCTGGGTACTCAGTTAAAATAGTTTATTGTAAAAGTTGATTAATTGTTTTCTGTCTCAAGACAAACATACGTTCTTACTTCTCGCAATAAAGAAATACGCCAACGAAATTACTACAATGTAATTTCTGACAAAAAGTCTATATTTGTACTTTTCATCAAAGGTCCTCATGGAATCTTCCAAAGATTCCCATCTAAATTTTCCGAGCACTTCTGTTAAGTTATGCCGACCTGTTACGCCTCTTTCAGAAAATCCCTGAACTCGATCGATCCTGTGTCATGCCTACGCGACAAGGACTCCAAAAACTGGAACAGCAGACTATATTAGGCCACAGTAACTGCCTCTTCGCAATCTCCCTTACATGTTCACAAATGTTTCACGGAAACCGCCCAAGAAATCTGTTTTTCATTCACCTTAACGGATGACTTTACGTGCTCGTCGCATTTCATATTGCTCCTTATAATTTCTGTAAATACTTAATACGGTGTGACGTGCTCAAAACGTTCACCACTAGTCCTGTAATCACATACTATCGGTTCTTTCTCATTGTTAGAAGCACTGACTAGCATTTACCCACATTTAAACAAAGATAGCATTGATTATAGCTAGTGGAGATGTTGTCCAAGTCTCTCTGCATTTCATTATGGTCCTACAACGACAATGCTTTCCTACAGACTGCCGAATCGTCAGCAAACAGTCCTGCAGTGTTGCTGATACCATACGATAAATTATTTACATATACTGAGCACATTAGTGGACCTATTTCTCTTCGGTGGATACAAGCCGCCGAATCGTCAGAAAACAGTGCCACATTGTCGCTGATACCATACGATAAATTATTTATGTATACTGAGCACATTGGTGGTCCTGCTTCGCTTCGTTGGATACATCCGATATTACCTTGGATTCTGTAGGTCATTCACCGTCCAGAACGGCGAATTGAACTCTGTTATTTAAATGTACGTCGAACCAATCGTACGTCTGGGAGTATATTTCGTATGATTACATTTTTAATACAAGTCGATGATGACGCACAGTATTCAAAGTTTCTCTGCAATTTAGGAATGCGGAATCTACTTGTCCACACGCATTTTCGGATTGCAAGATGTCTCGTAATAGTACAACAATCAATGTTTCACAAAAGTCTTTTTCTTCTGAAACGGTATTGATTCTTTCCGAGAAGTTCCTTTTCCTCAAGGAACGTTATAACGTTTGAGATCAGAATGTTCTCTGCGATCCTGCAAAGACGTATTCAACCGTTATTGTTATGTCGTCCTGTGGATACCATCCTTTACCCTCTTTCTAAACAGGACCACATGAAGTCCTGGAATTTCAAATATAGCGTAGTTGCTGTTAGAAACAGACCGAGGGCCGTTAGTATTTTCATCACAAAGTAGCAACAAATACAGTGCTATGGCTGCAAAGATGTGCTTTATTTATAGGTTTCTTCCATTCTGAAATCATGCACTAACCATACCCCTGCCTCGCCAATGCAGTTGACGCTGCAGGAACTGATACAGGGCTTGAATGATTTTGTTTGCTTAAAATTAGATACCAAGCTGCCGGACACTGCAAATATTTTTCCCACAAATGCACATACGATCGCACAATACACCAGCAAAGGTTACAGTGTAGTCAAAGTGGCTCTATACTTCCTTCATACAAGGCCAAACCGAACACCAAAGAATTACTTGCTGCGAGTATTCTTTGGACAACAGCACCAACTCACCCTGGTGCTGGTCTTGGTACTGACTCGTAACACATAGGACCATGGGATGATCTTTCCCCAGATCACGTAGCATTTACTAAATATAAGCCACTAGAGAATGACGTGAATGAAACACCTAGCACGTCAATATTTTTACTGACAAAATTAGGGACGACGAGGAAAGGCCTGTTCAGTCGGTGGTAAGTTTACAGAGCTTCGCCGGGTATGTTGGCAAATTTCACATCATGGCCGAGTCAGTCATGTAGCTTTTGCGTGGCCAATAATTATTAATAATTCCAGGTGATTGGTGATTGTACATATAACGCTCCCCCTCCCCCCCCCCAAAAAAAAATCCCTATTTCCGTACATGACCGGGTTGCAGGGCAGGGTACCGTCGCTGAAACTACGATCCGAGCCCCAAACACACTTTGAGAATGTAGCGGCTACGATTTAAAATTTTGATACGTAGTAGACACTTATTCCCGACAGAGTGGTTCAGGAACTCCATAAAAATGATTTGAGACTTGTGACAACTGCTCTGTTCTAACCAGTGGAGAAAGGTTGCAGAGCGGATGGTGCAATGTGTTAATCATCAAAGCTAAATGGCTGCAGTATTCCCAAACTCCCGCAGAGAAATATTCCATTGAAGACATTCATGAACCGTGTCCAAACTGCTACAGCCTTAGTCTTCAGAGCACACATTCAGGACATCACCAGGCTGGACACAAAACAAAGCTTAATACAATACACGGTCGTAGAACCAAAAGAATGCAGGAAGTTATACTTAGTAAATCAACCAACGTAGACCGGGGACTTAATCCTGACTAGGAAGAATCCACGAATGGGGTTGTCCAAGGCTCAGTCTTAGGTTAACCGTTGTTCCTCATATATGTTAAAGATCTTCCGTCTAACAGACAAAAAGTGAGCCCTTTTTTTTTTGCAGATGACACTGGTATTTTAATCAATCCAATCATATATACAGAAGCAGAAGAAATGGTTCACAATGTTCTTAAACGTGTAGTTGGCTGGTTTTCTGCAAACGGTGTCAACCTCAAATTTAAGAATACACATCAGAATCAGTTCTGCACATCTATTGGAACTACACCAATGATAACTGTACTACACGGTGAGGAAATTGTAACCAAGGTGACACCTTCAAAATTCTTAGGTGTCCACACTGATGAAAATTTAAACTGGTGAAAGTACATTTTGGAACTCTTAAAACAATTTAGCTCAGCCACATTTGTACTTACAATCAGAGTAAGTCTTGGGAAGAGACAAATTAAGTCAACATATTTTAGATATTTTCATCTAATAATGTCATATGGAATAATGCTCTGGGTGACTCATCTGTAGGAAATATAGAATTCCATGCTCAAATGTCTTCTGTAAAAGTTAAAAGTTATGTTCACGCACGATCATCTTGTAGAACGTAGGCATCTGTTTAACGAGTTGGGCATTTCAATATTGCTTCACAGTGTATTTATTCCTTCACGAAGTTTGCTGTCAGTAACCCACAACAGTTCAAAAGGAACAATGATGCACATAATTACAGAATTATAAGGAAAAATAAGAGCCATTACTCAATATTAAGGTTATCTTTAGCACAAAAAAGTATGTACAAAGCTGCAACTAAAGTTTTTGATAACGTATCCAGTCATACAAAATGTCTAACATCAGAGTAAAAGCTGAAAACAAATTGAAAAAGTTTTCTCCGTAACAAGTCCTCCTATTCCGGAGAACAATTTTTATTGCTGTAGTACGCAAAAGGTTGTGGTTATAAATTACTAACATCTGTATATTAAAAAAAATTATTGTATGTCAGCAAGCTGGCATATTTAAAAATTAAGTTGCTATGTGAATGCAAAATCACTCGTTTCTCATCATTATGATTTATCGTGCAAAATGATCCATATAACATGTAACTAACTATAACTAGCTAACTAAGAATTGTGAACGTCGGCGCCGCTAGAACCAGTAAAGATTGCAGTGGTCCTCCCAGCAACCACACCTACAAGGAGTGGAGTCCTAGAATCAGCAGCAACATAATTAATGACAAGCATCACTGGGGCAGCAGACCTCTGCGCTTTCAGGAAGCAGACGACGAAGCCTCACGTCACCTGCATACGTAGCACACAATGTGGGTGTCCACAACAGAGACGGCATCTGAGTCCATCCAGGACAACGAAAGACGAGGCAGCGTCTACTTTTCCCTAGCGCCATACGACGACTCCCACCACACAGGAATCTTCGTCGCTTATTTGCCCCACCCAGATCATGACTACTCGGGATTTCCCGAACATACGCGTGTTTTGTTGGTGGAGGGGCTGATGGGTAGCAGTAGTGAAGTAGGAGGCAAAATACAGTGAGTAATAACTGTAATTTAACAGTGTCTAAAAGTATTAATATGCATGAAAAACGAAAGTGCTGTAGTGTACACTGAAGATGCTTTGAAATAAAGCGAAATGTGTGTGGTCTACATAAGAAACTTATTACAGTCGCAAAAGATGATATATGCTTGTATAACTGCGATTGCGGGAAAAAGGAGGCTTAAAAATAAGAAAGACAGCGTGTACAATAATTTTTAAGCGGAATTTTACCTGCTCATGCGATAGAACGGGCTTAGTTTGTCTGGCACGATATTCTGTTTAGCAATGAATAATAACCAGCATTCCATCAGTCACTGTGTATGCTGCCCTGACCCATGCTGACTATTACAGCCATGTAGGAGCGCTAGTCAGTCGCTGCTAGAGTACTGATTATTCTTCACGGTTGAAGGCTTTTGACACCGTTCCTCACAAGAGACTTCTAATCAAGCTGCGGGCCTATGGGGTATCGTCTCAGTTGTGCGACTGGATTCGTGATTTCCTGTCAGGAAGGTAGCAGTTCGTAGTAATTGACGGTAAATCATCGAGTAAAACTGAAGTGATATCAGGTGTTCCCCAGGGAAGCGTCCTGGGACCTCTGCTGTTCCTGATCTATATAAATGACCTGGGTGACAATTTGAGCAGTTTTCTTAGGTTGTTCGCAGATGATGCTGTAATTTACCGTCTAGTAAGGTCATCCGAAGACCAGTATCAGTTGCAAAGCGATTTAGAAAAGATTGCTGTATGGTGTGGCAGGTGGCAGTTGACGCAAAATAATGAAAAGTGTGAGGTGATCCACATGAGTTCCAAAAGAAATCCGTTGGAATTCGATTACTCGATAAATAGTACAATTCTCATGGCTGTCAATTCAACTAAGTGCCTGGGTGTTAAAATTACGAACAACTTCAGTTGGAAAGACCACATAGATAATATTGTGGGGAAGGCGAGCCAAAGGTTGCGTTTCATTGGCAGGACACTTAGAAGATGCAACAAGTCCACTAAAGAGACAGCTTACACTACACTCGTTCGTCCTCTGTTAGAATATTGCTGCGCGGTGTGGGATCCTTACCAGGTGGGATTGATGGAGGACATCGAAAGGGTACAAAAAAGGGCAGCTCGTTTTGTATTATCACGTAATAGGGGAGAGAGTGTGGCAAATATGATACGCGAACTGGGATGGAAGTCATTAAAGCAAAGACGTTTTTCGTCGCGGCGAGATCTATTTACGAAATTTCAGTCACCAACTTTCTCTTCCGAATGCGAAAATACTTTGTTGAGCCCAACCTACATAGGTAGGAATGATCATCAAAATAAAATAAGAGAAAGCAGAGCTCGAACAGAAAGTTTTAGGTGTTCGTTTTTCCCGCGCGCTGTTCGGGAGTGGAATGGTAGAGAGATAGTATGATTGTGGTTCGATGAACCCTCTGCCAAGCACTTAAATGTGAATTGCAGAGTAGTCATGTAGATGTAGATGTTAACTGTCCTTTTTAATACATATGAACTGAATACCACTGTAGATTAGTTTTTGAGCGGTCTACGCCAAAGAAAGATGCATC
Organism: Schistocerca nitens; assembly: GCF_023898315.1. NCBI lineage: Eukaryota > Metazoa > Arthropoda > Insecta > Orthoptera > Acrididae > Schistocerca > Schistocerca nitens. Next base: position 404,907,733 of record NC_064617.1, read on the forward strand.
GCGAAGGAATTATATGAATGGGACAGAAATCGTTACGTGTAACACACATGTACACAAAAAAAAAAGGATGACAATTCACAAACTCAGCAAGTCAGTAACGCGTTGACCCACCTCTGGCCCTTATGCGAGCAATTATTCGGCTTGGTATTGATTGAATGAGTTGTTGTATGTCCTCCTGAGGCATATCATGCCGAATTCTGTCTAATTGGCGTTAGATCGTGAAAATATCGAGTTGGTAGAGTGTCCTGCCCATAATGTTCCAAACCCACTCAACTGGGAAGAGATCTGGCGGTCTTGCAGGCCAGTGTAGGGCTTGGAAAGAACGAAGACAGGCAGTAGAAACTCTCGCCGTGTGCGGAAGGACATTATCTTGATGAAATGTAAGAGAAAGATGGCTTGCTTGAAGGGCAACAAAACGGGGCGTAGAATATCGACGACATATCTCTGTGGTGTAAAGCTGCTGCTATGGAATGGTTGTCGAGTCATACTGCGGGCGACACTCAGACTGGTATCTTACTGCTGTCCAGTGCCTCTCCAGACACTTCTTCGCTGGTCGTCAGCGTCTGTAATCTCATTAACTGGAGCAGAATTGTCTTCAGTGGTGAGTACTGCTTCAAACTGAGGCTCGATGACCAACGAAAACGTCTGTGGATAGGTCCCGGGCAGCTGTGGAATGCCAACCATCGTGTTGCCCGCCATAGATCCTAACAAGAAGTGAAGGTCTGGGGTGCCATTTCTTTTCGTAGGAGGACCCCTTTGGTTGTCATCCGCGACACCCTTGCAACACAGCTGTAGTCGACGATATACTAGTCCCTGTTTTATTGCCATTCATGGCAAGCCATCCTTTGCCTACATTTCGGCACACGCTGAAAGTTTCTATTGCTTATCCTCGTGCTTCCAAAATTCTACCTCGGCTAGCGAATTCATTCTATTTCTCCCCAATTGAGAATTTATGGAGCATTATGGGCAGGGCCCTCCAATCAGTTGGGCATTCTAATGACCTAATGTGCAAACTGGACAGAATCTTACACTATATTCCGCAGGAGCGCATCCAGCAAACCTTTCAATTAGTTCCAAGTGGAATAAATGCTTCCATTAGGGTCAAAGGTGGACCAGCACGTACTGGTCATTGCTCTATTTGTTAAGCTGGTTCTTTTGAATGAATAATTCAGTTTTTCTGAAATGTTAATCATTTGTTTGTATGTAAATGTACGACACATCTACTAGTTTCCGTCGCTTTCGGATAATCCCTTCATGTTGCGCCGTTTTTGTCTTAGAGTGCAATTTTGTTTGTAATGGCAAGCATAACGGAGTTTTTCATTCACCCTGGGTGTCGCATGAAACATGTCATGAGTAGTATTTCTTTGGGTCACCACCAACTACGCTACACAAACACGAAATTAAAGGTATCTGGTGAAACACCAGAGAAAATTCGCCTGATTACTCTTACAAGCGACACAGTTTTGTTCATTTATATTAATGGAATCTTATATCGAAATGTGTTGGTTTCTCTTTAAGTACTCATTATATTGCTGGAGCCTCGCTGCCAGCCAGCAGACGACCGTTCCAGCAGTGCAGGTTGATCTGTATTTTCTTCCTCTAAGAAAACTATGCCAAACAAGTGCTAATATACTCCTTAATACTTTCTTCACCTAGTATTATAAAAGCCGAAACGTCAATAATAACATTAATAATAATGGAAAGTGAGACGTGAAAGAAAATGTAGGAATGAACAGAAAAGAAGGAAAACCAAGAAGAAATAGATATGCCACTAGCACCAAAACAAGAGGTAAAGAGCAAAATAATTATGTTACTTTTTAGGTAATTTGGATCTCAGTGGCCGTGATATTCCACATCCAGTTTAGCTTTTCACACTAGCTTCAAGAATATCGTCGATCCGAAGACAAGCCGACTGTCTACAAAACTGCTGCCAGTTACACGAGCTGTGTGACAGGCATTGGAGAACCAGCCTCGCTGTAAGACTCGTCTTCAAATCCGAAAACTTGTTGATGGTTCACTGGAGGCTCTTCTCTTCGTCTGAATAGTTCTCATCCTGGTATCGAGCCGTTCCCTTTCTCCTCGGCCTGTCGTATCCCTCTGCCCTGAGCACGTGCTATCTGATCAGCACGCTCTTCTTAAGCAGTGTCTGAGAGAACAGCGCCTATTGTGTTCTGAAAGCTATAGACTTCGCACCACACTGCACCTCGTCGACCAGAGTTTAACGTAACTTCATTATGCAAAACTTTCAACACGAGATCAAATTTTTAATTATAATAATCAAAAGGAAACAAAATGCAAACCTAGGCATGAAAAATGTGAAATGCCTAATATTCATGTCCCTCGTTTCTTACCTTAATGCAGCTAAACCATTAATATTTCAGTCTCTTATAAATATTTTACTACCAAGAATCACACAATCTGTAATACTATCCAAAGCTACGATAACATTATAACGTGACGGAGAAACGACTGATCTCTTTCTAGTCATCACATTATTTTTATCTGACCTTCCGTTTCATTGTGGGAATATTTAATATGAATGACTTCAATTCCACGATTAACTAGTAAACGTAGGCTGAATGGACAACCATGGAAATGAAAGACTGTCTGCTGTGTGCCGCAGTTGTCTCTCACCCCTGCAATCTATGGGAAGTTTTGGATAGCGCCATTTTGCCATATACGGTGTACATTAACTACGGCGGCACGGGAACAGTCAGCAAACTTAGACGTTTCGGAAATGCTTTGACCTCTGGCTCGAAAGTAAAGGATCATGCCCTTTTAGGCGTCAGATAAATCGCCCCGTTTCCGCATTAGTGCACTGTATTCCGCGTTCACCCGAAAAGCTTTATATATGCTCCACGACTACTGCTGCCACATGCCGTCTTTGAGTAGTTATTCGACGTCGAACATACACTGTCACTTGTCACAATAGCCCTAGAAGTACCAAGTGGGAGATGGTAATGGTACTTCGTGCCCATCTTTTGAAGATCTTGTAATCTACTATGTTTTTTCTTGTTTTAAAATTCTGGAAAGAGGTATTATTCTTTTTAATTAAATTCTTTTAACAGATACCATAAATGTTTCACGTATTTCAGCTAAACTTAATCCAAACCTTTTGAGGACATTGTAACCAACTCTGTTTTTTCATGTCTTAAAATTCTGAAAAAAGGTATTTATTGTTTTCAATTAATTCTTCTACCAGATACCATAAATGTTTTAGATATTTCAGTTAAACTTAACCCAAAAATTTAAATCGTAGCAGTTGATGTCACTTTTCCAAGTGAGTGTTATATAAAATTTTTTTCAAGTTCAGGACCTTGCTTACACGTCAGTACTTCTTTCAAATATATATTGTAAGTAAAATAACACAAAAATTAACCAAATTTGCTTTTTAAATTTTTTGTTCTTGCCATAGTGCAGCTGGCAGTACATGCTGATGAAAGTGCTCTAATATTGATAAGACTGTGCAAAACGATATTTTCAGGTTCTGAACTCTACTTACATATCAGTGCCCCTCTAAAAAATGTTGTTAATGTAAGTCAACAACAGTTTACGAATTCCACTTTTTTTTACATTTTCTTAGTGTGAACATAAAAGTATCACTGTCGCCCCGCCTCCCCGATCATCTTTGTAGGCACGTTATGGAATATGCGTTGGTATTGATAGTGCTAAGATGACCGTACCGTGCATCTTGTAGAAATAATAGTACGGATTTCACATGTGTTGCCTTTTCCACATGTTAACTGCTACATGTAAGAAACATAATTTATATTACTCGAGATGGTATACAAGAGCCAACAAGAAAATGAATCAAACTGCTTTCATTACTGAGGTACTAATACGTCGTGTCGTATTATTTCACGGAAGTTTCTCATTAACTGCGACTCTTCACACAACCAAATTATTTCCTTCTATTGCCCAAAACGTTTGTGCGAGTCACTTTTCCGAGACTGCTCAGGACCTCCGCGGTTACTGCCAAGCAGAGTAGCGCTTCTAAAAAAATTCTTTTCCCTTTTCTCTGTTTCAACATTTTGTTTATGCAGGATCAACAACCTTTTTAAACAATTCTTGTAGCGTTTATTGACAAATGCTGTCACATTTGCGATGCCTGTGCTTGGCGACTACCTTACAACCAACTGTTTCATTCTCAAGACTGACCTAGTTATGCTGCACTGAATGTGTCGGATCTTGATAACGAGCACCAAAATCGCAATACATGCTTTAAAAGGTAGTCGCAGATGACTGTCACTATCAACATGTGCCTACTTAACATGTCATAAACAAACTTGCTAGCTAGGCAGCCACATGTCGATTGCGACAGTCATCTGCGATTGTTTTCTAAAGAATTAGTTATTAAGATAAGGCACATGCAGTGCAGCGTCGGTAAGTCAGGCTTGAGAAAGAACAAGCTGGTTCGAAACTAGCCGCCAAACTTACGATGACCATGTTTGGTTTGTGGAGCGCTCAACTGCGCGGTTATCAGCGCCCGTACAAATTCCCAACCTTTGCTCAGCCCAATCTCGCCAATTTCATGAATGATGATGAAACGATGAGGACAACACAAACACCTAGTCATCTCGAGGCAGGTGAAAATTCCTGACCCCGCCGGGAATCGAACCCGGGGCCCCGTGCTCGGGAAGCGAGAAACCCGACAGAGAGACCACGAGCTGCGGACCCAAACATACGAGTATGTACTGCAACTGTGATAAGTTTCTTAATAAAAGTTTCACAATATACTTTTCCACTGAAAACGGAATAAAGGAATTACTGTTTAATACAGCGTAAAAAACGAGGTCATCAGAGAAGCACGCCTTTCTCAGATTGTGGAAGGAGATAGCCAACTACTTTTAGTAGGCAGCATCCCGACATTTGCCTTAACTGACTTTTGGAAACCACGGTAATCCTGAATCCGGATGGGAATCTGAACCACGATCTTCCGGAATGCCACTCTAGGTCTTACCACAGACCCACAAGTGCGTTTCCTGACTCGAGGTATGCAGCCTAATTATACGATCCTGCAAGGCCAGGTGAATGCGTTGTCCACTCGGGCACTAGTCGCATGGGCCCACCGATATCTGGTGTAACGTGGAGTATAGCTCTGAGTAACCCATCATTTTCATTGTCTCATGACAATCGTGGAATCCCTCACAACTAACACGAGCAGCTATGTCACATAACAATAAAACGCAGTCTCGACAAGTCGTAATACAGATGCAGTTGAATTCTGACACGATTTGGTAAGCGTTTCTCCTTGTTACAAGAGGCATAACGAGATCTTCCCTTCAACAGCTAGCACCGAAATTCAATTGCTGAATGAAGGCTCGCTGCGTAATTTTTCTTTACACACAGCATGTAGATGGCGTTACTCCCGCGTAATCTGTGCGGTTGATCTGAAGTACTAATCAGCTGCATATTCAAGTTTGTGGTATACTATTGTCAATTTAGTGGTTGGTGCATGCGGCCTGCACAATGCTACAACTTGAAGAGCCGGCAAACTACACTACTGGCCATTACAATTGCTACATCAAGAAGAAATGCAGATGATAAACGGGTATTCATTGGACAAATATATTATACTAGAACTGACATGTGATTACATTTTCACGCAATTTGGTTTGCAAAGATCCTGAGAAATCAGTACCGAGAACAACCACCTCTGGCCGTAATAACAGTCTTGATACGTCTGGGCATTGAGTCAAACAGAGCTTGCATGGCGTGTACAGGTACAGCTGCCCATGCAGCTTCAACACGATACCACAGTTCATCAAGAGTAGTGACTGGCTTATTGTGACGGGCCAGTTGCTCGGCCACCATTGGCCAGACGTTTTCAATTGGTGAGAGATGTTGTAAGAGGTATGCGCTGTCTGCGATATGAGAATCGCTGACCACAGAGCAGTGTTGACTGCAGTACGAACTGTGTAACTGTAGCAGTTAGTTGTTGCTAGTCGCTAGTCTGAGGTTGTCTGCGCTTGTCTGGAGTCTGCTCTGGTCAGCAATTCCGGAGCCTGAGTATTATTGTATAAGGTAAAAAGCAGCCTCGCGCATATCTAGTAATTTATCTGAACTGTCATCCAAATGTTTTAAAAAAAAGTCTTAATAATAATTTTTGTAATATAAAGTAATTTTTTTTAAAAAAAAGCATTCATTTAAAAAAAAATCAGTTGCTTCCTTTCACAAATCACAAATGTATAGGCCAGCATTGCACGGAGCTGTGCCGGAAAAATGTTAAGTAAGAGCAGATATATTCGCCGTTTTTATTGAGGTAAGAATTTTTGCTTTTTATTCAGAATGATCTTACAGGGCCACGACGCAGCACTGCTGTCGTCCAAATTTTACCAGGTTACTGAATTTATTTTTTTATTACGAGGTTTAAGATTTTTTCTGTTTCGTGCTTACATTAAATGAGAAAAGAATTTTGTGCGTACATTAAATGTGAATGCATTTCTGTACGGAGATTATAAATGGGAACCAATTTTGTTCTGAGGTTACACTAAATTAGAATCACATTCATTATCCATATTTAAAATACGTTTAATTATTTCGTGTGGGGAGGTTACACTTGGCGACATCCGGCCAGGATCGTATTTCTTTGTGAATCTCTGAGAAGTAGTCATATATCTGCTCTTATTTACTTAAATGTAGTTTGCATGTGGCGCAACGCATTTACTAATTTGTCACTCTTTCATTCACAGATCATCGGCAATTTATTGCTCTTTGTTGTAGTTGTGTTTGTTCCATTTTTGCTTTGTCATTGTTTTATTTTGTGCTTAATTTTGATTTGTGAAAAATGCCGCGAAAAACTGTTAACAGTACATCGCGATGTGCAATGAGTGAAAAAGCTCAGTCGAATAATTTGACCGATAATACTAGCGACTCTCAGTGTAATGACGATAATCCCCTAATTGCAGATAATCAGTAATGATTTTAATGCTAATGAGGAGCAAACAAATTTAATAGTGTCCTCTGTTAATTTAACGACAATTGATGACGCGGCACGTTCTGTTACAATGAACGCTGCCCAGTTTGACACACCAGGTTGGCAAAATTTACGTAACGAACTGATAAATGTTTCTAACGAAATGAACAGTGTAGTCAGAATACGTCACATTTATTTGATTCCGGTGTAGTGACCAACAGTGCACATCCGATTAGCAAACATTTTCAAAAATCACAGAATAACCAAATGGTTACACAAAGCGTGACACATGCAGATACACCATCACACAGTACAGAGAATAGAGCCGCTAATTTTGGCTGGGATCAAGTTGTAGCATTATTACTACAAATCAAGAAAGAACAAGACGACCTTCTCAAACAACTTAATGAACAGAACAAACAACTTAGTGAACAGATTACAGCCGTTACCGTGCAACGTCATGATACTAAAGAACAATTACGTGACGAAATTGAGGCTTGTGCTAGGAACAGTAGTGGAGAAATTAGATCTGTTGCACAAGAATGAAATAATACACATGTAGCCACAACAGAATCACTTAGAGATGAAATTAATGCAGTCACTGAACAATGTTCAGAAAACGCAGCACAGATACGCGACGAGTTTAAATTAATGTCAGCAGAAGTTTCACACACTCTGGATACGGAAGTCGATAAGAAATGTGAACAACAGAACAGCCAAATTGACGAACGTTTTAAAGTGACAGAAATGAAAAATGTTTCGGTCACTAACACGTCACAGCTTACGCCACATTCCAAACATTTGTCACACCCACACAGCCAGTGTAACTTAGGTAATTTACAGAGACTACGTGACTTAGAATCCGATCAGTCACAGATAAACAGATTATCATACAATCCTGGACCTGTTCAGACATACAGAGACGATAATTTTGATTTCAAGCAATTTTTATCCGTAAAAAAATCTAAGGTACTTAATAATGACAGAACACGAATACATCGTTTGAACTGGATACGACAATTTGCTTTTGTATTTTCATCAGCTTGGCCTGCAATGCAGAAACTAGAATTGAACTGGATACAACAATTTGCTTTCGAATTTTCACCGGCATTGCCTGTAACGCAGAAACTAAAATTTATTTGCAGCGCGTAATGGACCTCAGGGGATTCATTACACTTCGATGAATATGCGCCGTAGCGTGCACAGGGCCCCAAGCCGTAGTAGTGCTATTTCATCTTTAGTTTTCTGCACTGCTGCCTTCTCTTCTACTATCCTTTATATCTATCAAAATAGCTCTTCAACTATCGGTCTATCTAGAATTAAGAAACGAGTAAAGAAAACCTGATACGACAAGTTTTATCTGAAAGTGACATTTATGATTATACGCTCCCGAAATGACAAGAACTACCAGTGTAATTTTAATAACAGACAAAATTGTAATCATCAGTATGTACAAAATTTTCAGCTATCGCAGACGCATTTTGGTAACAATAGACGCTTTTCACCGCAACAGCATCAAAGCCAGCCGGTTAGCATGCCTAACCAACAATGTAATGTACAAGGTCAACCAAGCCTTAATGTTTCGCCGCCTACACGTATAGCGTCAGCTCCAACAAATAGTAACGCACAGCAACAAGGAAATCAGTACGTACAGAAAACACACTATTTCAGCTCATATCGCAATGCACCGTATAGAAATGACTATTATGACACACGTAAAAGTAATGAGCACAATTTTCAGCGTACGTTCAATAACAGTCGGTCTTACCAGCAGCAAAATCATCCGCAACAAATTATCATGAATGAACCAGACAGTAGATATCATCCCGAACGTAATACGTCAGGATGAAACAACAGAACAGTACAAATAGTTGAAATACCACAGCATCCTCCCGCAAATAATAGCACGTCAGATAGAATTTGACCAGATACAGTACAGGTTCCATCTTTCAACAACGTAAGCACTACTTTTATCGCGCAGAATGTTGTTCACGAAAATATTATTACTTCTGACGACATCCGATACACACTTTTGCATTAAAAGACAGAATCACAACGTACGTAGACGACATTCTTATTGCAGAAGCTAACTGGTCTGAACACAATCTGATTCTTGAACAACTGTTACGAACTTTTCGCGCACAAGGAGTCACAGTTAATCTCAGAAAATCGCACTTTGGCAAAACTTCTATAAAATTTCTTGGACATGTAATTTCAGGAGAAGGCATTGCGCCTGACCCGGAAAATCTTCAAGCTTTACGTGACATTACTGTTCCTACGACGAAGAAACAACTACGCAGCTTTTTGGGTTTAATTAACTTTTTCCGTAAATTTATTCATTACTCTGCTTTAGACACCCCTAGATTATGTCAATTGACAGGTAAAAACACTATTTGGTCCTGGGATAGCCAAGCACATTCTGAATTTGTGAATCTGCAAGAAGCTTTGTTGAATGCACCACTTTTATCACATCCAGATCCTACTAGCAATTTTTCCATTGCCACCGACAGTTCTAACACCGCTTTAGGCATACACATTTTTCAGGAAATTGAAGAAGATGGTTGTACAGTAATTAAAAACATCGCCTTTGCGAGTCGCATCCTGTCACCTGCTGAACGCAATTATTCTGTTACAGAACTTGAAACAATATGTGTTGTATGGGCATTTACAAGATTTCGGCATTTTCTTTATGGAAGACATACGACCGTTTACACAGATAATAGAGCTATACAGTTTTTACTTTCCGCTAAATTTACACACGACAGATTAAGCAGATGGAAACTTTATTTACAGGAATTTAATTTTACAATTGTTCGCATTCCCGGTACACAAAATATTGTAGCAGACGCACTATCCCGTTCTCTCAGCAACAATCAGCAAGACATCGCAACCAATTTCTGCAAAGCAAATTTCAGCGTCATGTACATTCAACAAGTTGCATTTGAAAATTTCATTTCGTCGTCATTACAAGACACAGCACAAGAGCAGAGTAAAGACAACGTATGGAAAGAAATTAAACACCTTTGGCAAGATAAGAATAATGTTACCATAGAAACCATTACACTGTACGGAATAATATTCTGTTTCGCCGCTCTCACCCTGACAGCAACAATTGGTTATTATGTATTCCTGACGAGCTTGTTAACAAATTAATTTGGTATACTCATTTAAGTTACGCACACTACGGAGCCAGAAAATGTTTTCTTATACTGAGACAGAACTGTTATTTTACCAACATGGAGAAACGATTCGACGAGTTTTAGCGTCATGTAAAATCTGCCAGAAAGCTAAGTCAGACACGACTTCACATATGCCTCCATTACATCCCATTGTACCTGTTAAATTGAGACACATGGCCGCTGTAGATATTTTTGGTCCGATTCCCAGAACTAATAGAGGTTTTTGCTTCATCTTTGTCGGTGTTGAACTCACTTCAAAATTTGTTACCTTCACTCTGTTACGCAAAGCTACTGCTAAAACTGTTTCGAAAGCATTTGTAAAACATTTTCTATTCCATGTAGGGCATGTATTGAAAGTAATTTCCGACAATGGATCACAGTTTCGATCTGCTATATGGACACGTATATTACGAGCAAGAAACATTTCTCCGATCTATATATCCAGGTACTATGCTTCTTCGAACCCTTGTGAACGACCAATGAAAGAAATTGGTAAACTGTGTAGAATATACTGCCATAAAAAACATATTGATTGGGACACACACATACTCTCATTCCAGGATGTAATTAATTCCATACCAAATGAATCTACTATGCTATCTCCGACTGTTATACTGAAAAATGTTGAACCACCTAACAAAATTAAAGAATTAGTAACCTTTCCTACATCTCGTCGACTACGACACCATGAATAATTGACATTGCGCTGAACAACATCAAACGTGCCGCAGAGCGCCGGAAAAGACAGCAAAAACAGGTTTGTACACGCCGTGACTTTCACATTGGACAGAAGATATTAGTACGCACACTCTATTTATCGAACAGAGGAAAGAGTAGATTTAGTAAATTTGAGCTTCTATACGCAGGTCCATATCGAATTCGCAGCATTCCTCACCCCAATGTAGTACAAAAAAATGGTTCAAATGGCTCTGAGCACTATGGGACTCAACTGCTGTGGTCATAAGTCCCCTAGAACTTAGAACTACTTAAACCTAACTAACCTAAGGACAGCACACAACACCCAGCCATCACGAGGCAGAGAAAATCCCCGACCCCGCCGGGAATCGAACCCGGGAACCCGGGCGTGGGAAGCGAGAACGCTACCGCACGACCACGAGATGCGGGCCAATGTAGTACACGTCGAAACTTTGAGAACCAGAAAAAGTAAAGGCAATCACCATGTCTCCAATATTAAACCCTTTATTAAATGAATATACTTTATGATTTATCACACTGCAATGTCATTTCCTGATTTTTATATGACCAATGATGCAATCATATTTATGTGACTACTTACTGATGATTATCGTATTTTTTTCTAGGCAAGTGCCCGGCAAGGTAAGATTAGCAGGTCGCTTTTCTTGTCGTTACACATCAGACTGTGCACATTTTTCCAGATAAACTTACATATTATATGACCATTTATGCAATTATATTTATATGAACACTTACTGATGATTATCGTATTTTTTCTTGGCAAGTGCCCGGCAAGGTAAGGTTAGCAGGTCGCTTTTCTTGTCGTTACACATCAGACCGTGCACATTTTTCCAGATAAGCTTCCATATTTTATGACCAATTATGCAATTCTATCTAGTGACATATTAATTTTATCAAATTCTTTCTCCATTAAAGTCTTCAACTCTCGCCTCTATCAACTACACAACATACAAGCTGAACAAAGAAAGGCATTTCTTGTCGTTACACATCAGACTGTGCACATTTTCCATTCTTCATGTATGTATGATTGTTTTCCTGTTTTGTTTGTATGCACTATGAAATGTTTAAGATGTAACAAACCCCAGTTGACTTTGACATTTTGCCTTATGATATCTCAACATCGTGACTATTTTATATTTTTTTTTTTTTGTTGCTACATTGTGATACTCTGTGGACATTTTTGCACCTGCACACTGTCTATGTTTTTGACATATTACGTTTTCTGTCATGCTATGCTGTATGCTCAATTTTATCACTAGAAACCAGTTTTTATTTAACGGGTATATGACTGAAATGCAAGACATTAATCATTGTTCACCATTTTCAGAAAGGAATAACGTGTAAAAGAAATAAATTAAACAAACCACAGTGGATTACTATGAAATGGGAATTTCATCTTCGGAATGAACGAAAGAAGATGCAATACCTCGTCACGAAGAGTAAATGGATCAGAATTAACAAGCATTAACAAGAATATACTATACACATCGTACGATAGCGGTCTTAACTAATTTTTTTTTTTTTTTAGAATGCGAGGCGATTGATGCAGGCTGTCAGACAGAACTACACATTTTAGTTTTAGTGATGAAATATGCTAGAAATAAGAAACTCTATACTATGAATAGTTGTATGAAGTAAATTGTAATATGAATAATGAATAATGAAGTGTCTTTTTGCAGATGATAATGAATGGTGATGAATAGTGATGAAGAATATGGTAATATGAATAATGAAGTTTTTCTTTGCAGGTGATGATAATAATGAAGTTATGGTGATATGAATAATGAAGTTTTTGTTTACAGGTGATGATAGTGATAAATTTTATATGGCCACTAAACGCACCACTTTTAAGTTTCTCTTTGCAGATGAGGATAATGATGAAGTTTATATATTTACTGTTAGTTAAGAAATGCTATGTAGTTATTTAAGTATTTGTTGCAGTTCGTTTTGACAGTATGTCTTATGTTGCATGGTATAATGACTGAAGGTTTTGGAAAAGACAGCTAGAAAACATATATATTGAATACACATTTCATTACCTGTTAATTCGAAGTTCACTACTTTTCAGCATAATATGCGTTTCTTCTTTCAGCTTAATAATCCATTTTGTATTTTTTCCAGGAGAAGCTATTCATGAAATTAATGTGCTATAAGCAGTTGGTCATTAAACCTGTTCTAGTACTTGCATTTTTTTACCCATTTGTGTGTGTCATTCATGAATGTGATCACATATACTCTATTTGTTTCATAACCTTGCTACAGCTGACTCATGACGAATGACATTACCTATCCTCATTTGCAGCAAAAACTCAAGAGTAAATATTGTTATGCCCCCAGCAATTAATTATCGATCCCAACGCAATGCATTGCTAGCACAAAAAAAAGTATTACCAGTGCCAAATAATACTACCAGTTTAAGAAAGTTCTGAGTAATACTGAATGATGTTTTCTAATCACAGACCTTGAGTAATAGTTACAGTGTGTTACATTTTAAATATGTCATATGTCACTTGAATGATGAGTTCTGAGTAATAGTGAATGATATTTTGTAATAATGCATACATGCTCTACACTCATTAGCTCCCGTTTGAATGATGACTTCTGATGATTTGTAACTGATCCATGAGTGCCAATAATTATTTTAAATATGTCGTATGTCACTTGAATGATAAAAAATGTTTTGTAATATTTAATACTTGCTATATGTTTGGTAACTGGTCAATGAATGCCACTGTTTCTTATATTTTAAATTTGTATTATGTCACTTACATGCTATTATATATGAATACCAGTAGCTTGATGCTACACCCATTAGCTCCCGTTTGAATGATGACTTCTGATAATTTGTAACTGGCCAATGAGTGCCAATGTTCACTATAATCATATGACTTATGAACATTACTCTGTAATACTTCATACATAGTACAGAAATGTTCAGTAACTAGGCGATGAGTGCCACCAATTACTCAAATCAGTTGATAGACTAATGTAATTCTCAATGTTGACTGGCATAAGACTTAGTGTCCTTCACCTTCTGACCTAATTACCAGAAATTACTGCAATATCCGTTTGTCCTGTGTATCCTCATGATCATGGAGCACTATATTTGGTTTTTGCACTAATTCTACGTTGGTGTACCTTACAAGAACGCGGTGTTGACACGACATGCTGTCCACCACCTTTAGCGATGGTCCCACTGTTTGCTGTACCTAATGTACTACCAAAATGATAACATTGAATATTAATACGACATTTAAGTGCCTTGGCTACACTGATTAATACTTCAGGGAAGAGAACTTCAGATTGTCTCACTTGGTGTTGTGCTTCTGTAGAAAGATATTGACTTTCAGTGCAGCTACGTGCAACCTACTGTGCTACCACCATGATGCAATCCTTCCCTTTCCTAACCTAGTTTTTGTAAAATTGTAAAAAAATACTACAGTGCGTATGCACTTTATGTCTTTTGCTAATATGATTTGTACTCATTGCGTATACATTTTGTCATTACCTGATATGTTCTGTACTACAGTGCGTGTGCACTTTATGTCATTTGTTAATATCATTTGTACTCATTGCATATACATTTTGTGATTTCTTGATATGTTCTGTACTCAGTGCATGTGCACTATACTTTATTTCATGTTCTGCACTTATATATATGTATATATTCTGTGACTGTAAACTTAGTTAATTAAGAAAAATGTGTTGCTCATGGCAAGTCCAATTGACTCACCATCGCTGCCAAATTTTTGCCCCCCCCAGTGGAGGGTTATGTAAGAGGTATGCGCTGTTTGCGATATGAGAATTGCTGACCACAGAGCAGTGTTGACTGCAGTACGAACTGTGTAACTGTAGCAGTTAGTTGTTGCTAGTCGCTAGTCTGAGGTCTGCACTTGTCTGGAGTCTGCTCTGGTCAGCAATTCCGGAGCCTGAGTATTATTGTAGAAGGTAAAAAGCAGCCTCGCGCATATCTAGAAATGTATCTGAACTGTCATCCAAATGTTTTTAAAAAAATGTCCTAATAATAATTTTTGTAATATAAAGTAATTTTTTTAAAAAAAGCATTCATTTAAAAAAAATCTGTTGCTTCCTTTCACAAATCACAAATGTATAGGCCAGCATTGCACGGAGCTGTGCCGGAAAAATGTTAAGTAAGAGCAGATATATTCGCCGTTTTTATTGAGGTAAGAATTTTTGCTTTTTATTCAGAATGATCTTACAGGGCCACGACGCAGCACTGCTGTCGTCCAAATTTTACCAGGTTACTGAATTTATTTTTTTATTATGAGGTTTAAGATTTTTTCTGTTTCGTGCTTACATTAAATGAGAAAAGAATTTTGTGCGTACATTAAATGTGAATGCATTTCTGTACGGAGATTATGAATGGGAACCAATTTTGTTCTGAGGTTACACTAAATTAGAATCACATTCATTATTCATATTTAAAATTCATTTAACTATTTCGTGTGGGGAGGTTACAATGTAAAGAATCTGCTGGGCAGGGCAGCAGTCGAGTCAGACAGAGCTTGGATGGCGTGTACAGGTACAGCTGCCCATACAGCTTCAACACGATACCACAGTTCATCAAGAATAGTGACTGGTGTATTGTGACGAGCCAGTTTCTTGGCCACCATTAACCAGACTTTTTCAATTGCTGCGAGATCTGGAGAATGTGCTGGCCAGGCAGCAGTCGAACATTTTCTGTATCCAGAAAGGCCCGTACAGGACCTGCAACATGCGGTCGTGCATTATCCTGCTCAAATGTAGGGCTTCGCAGGGATCGAATGAAGGGAACAGCCACGGGTCGTAACACATCTGAAATGTGACGTCCACTGTTCAAAGTGCCGTCAATGCGAACAAGATGTGACCGAAACATGTAACCAATAGCACCCGATACCATCACGGCGAGTGATACGCCAGTATTGCGATGACGGATGCACTCTTCCAATATGCGTTAACCGCGATGACGCCAAACACGGATGCGACCACCATGATACTGTAAACAGAACCTCGATTCATCCGAAAATATGACGTTTTGCCATTCGTGCACCCAGGTTCGTCGTTGAGTACACCATCGCAGGCGCTCCTGTCTGTGATGCAGCGTCAAGGGTAACCGCGGTCATGGTCTCCGAGCTTATAATCCATGCTGCTGCAAACGTCGTCGAACTGCTCTTGCAGATGGTTGTTGTCTTGCAAACGTCCCCATCTGTTGACTCAGGTATCGAGACGTGGCTGCACGATCCGTTGCAGCCATGCGGATAAGATGTCTGTCATCTCGACTGCTAGTGATACGAGGCCGTTGGGATCCAGCACGGCGTTTCTTATTACCCTCCTGAACCCACCGATTCCATTTTCTGCTAACAGCTACTGTATCTCGACCAACGCGAGCAGCAATGTCGCGTTGCGATCAATCGCGATAGGCTACAATCCGACCTTTATCAAAGTCACAAACGTGATGGTACGGATTTGTCCTCCTTACAGGAGGCTTCACAACAACGTTTCACCAGGCAAAGCCGGTCAACTGCTGTTTGTGTATGAGAAATCGATAGGAAACTTTCCTCATGTCAGCACATCGTAGGCGTCGCCACCGGCGCCGACCTTGTGTGAATGCTCTGAAAAGCTAATCATTTGCATACCACAGCATATTCTTCCTGTCGGTTAAATTTCGCGTCTGTAGCACGTGATATTCGTGGTGCAGCAATTTCAATGGTCAGTAGTGTACTTTCTAGTTCCTCCCTCTCCTGCTCTTCCTGGGCTCGCATCCTGGCCCGCATCAGCATGTGGCTGGCTGTGTGATGCAGGGTGCGTGCCGGCTGCAGACGGGCGCGCCCTCTTCGCGCGCGGCGACGCCGGCGCCACGTGGTGACGTCACGGCGCCGGCCCCGCCCGCTACGCGCCGCTGCTACCAGATGGCCGGCGCGCTGCACAGTGGCCGCGTCATTGTCCTCCCCTTTCCCACACCTGCCGCCCAATCGTGTAACGCGTAGGGGGACGGGCCGTGGGTCCGGAAGCAGTAAATCCGCGCGCCTAAGGCGCTCAGCGAGGCCTTTGTCGCGTACGGCCTCCGGCTGCGTAATGAGGAACTACGGCACTGGCTACGCGATTGGAAGCCCAGCGCCCAGTCTGATGGAAACGGTCCCGTCCCGTCCCGTCCATTCCCTTCCCAGCGGGCACTAACTCCGGTCATGTGGCTTTCGGCCAAGCGACAACGAAGGAAAGAGGTTAAGAAGTTGCAGTTCTGGCATTGACGTCTATCACACTGCATCAGAAAAACACAGCGCCAGCCTTACTAAATGAAAAATGTCTTGTGAGAAACTACTCAACACATGCGCACAGACACTCACAGACAGCACACAATCACACACGCACACACACACATATCCACGCTTCTCCTGGAAATACTCCGTGTTGTTCACAGTCTGCACTAATTGTAGTGGACTGTTAAGGCAGCCAGTCCACAGTGAAGTAGCCGAAAGGGCACGCGTCAACTCACGCCGTCTGGCGTTAAGTCTGGAACAGGATTCGTAATGAATATGATAAAGAAAAGAACGTAGCTACTAGAACACTTAACTTTTATATTGTCCTTTGGTATACAGCATTCTGGATGATACAAGTGAGACTCTATAGATTCATGCAATGGTACAAATGGCGCCTTGCTAGGTCGTAGCCATTAACTTAGCTCAAGGCTATTCTAACTGTCTCTCGGCAAATGAGAGAAAGGCTTCGTCAGTGTAGTCGCTAGCAAAGTCGTCGTACAACTGGGGCGAGTGCTAGTACGTCTCTCGAGACCTGCCGTGTGGTGGCACTCGGTCTGCGATCACTGCCAGTGGCGACACGCGGGTCAGACATGTACTAAATTGACCGCGGCCGATTTAAGCTACCACCTAGCAAGTGTGGTGTCTGGCGGTGACACCACACTAATGACAGAAGTACCTTCACTCGAACCATAAGAAGTGCGTGAGGTAGCGCAAATGTAACATAAGTGTAAAATTGACTGGGTTGCGGTTCAAATCGCCAACCAGACATCCGGGCTTGGGATTTCCGTAATTACCATAAATCGCTAGATGAAAATGCTTGGATGATTCTTATGAAAGAGAACGGTCGATTTCATTACTCAACCTTCCAAAATCCGAGGTCATTCTATAACTGTTATGTTGATGCACCTTTCCCTGTTACTCTGTCATGTGCAAGCTATTCATCGCCGAATAACTGCTGCAACCTACGTCGTTCTGAATATGCTCGTTGTATTCATCCCTTGCTCTCCCTCTACGATTAACATCCTTCACATTTCCTTCCACTACTACATTAATGAGCATCTGATGTGTCCTACCAACTGACCCCTCTTCTAGTCATATTGTGCAACAAATTACTTTTCTCCCCAATTCTTTACAGTACTTCCTCATTAGTTAGTGATATTCCCATCTAATCTCAAGCATTTTTCTGTTCACCTCCTTTCAAAACCTTAAATCCTCTTCTTATTCGAACTTTTTATTGTCCATATTTAACTTTCATACGCTGGTACACTCCATATATACTTTCAGAAAAGACTTCCTAGCACATAAATCTGTATTCTATATAACAAATTTCTCCTCTTCAGAAACGCTTTTCCTTCCATGCCATTCTACAGTATTTTATCCCCTTATTTTGATGCTCAAATAACAAAAGTCATCCACTACTTTCAGTGTCTCGTTGCCTAATCTAATTCTCTCAGCATCATCTGATTTAATTCGACTACTTTCCATTATCCTTGATTTCCTTTTGTCGATATTCACCTTACATCTTTTTTCCAAGACAATTTCCATTCCGTTCAACTGCTACTCCAAGCCCTCTGCTGTCTCTGACAGAATTTTAATGTCTTCGGCAAATATCAAAGTTTTTATTTCTTCTTGTTGAACTTAAATTCCTACTCGACCTTTTTCTTTTTCTTTTTTTTTTTTTTTTTCTTTACTGCTTGCTCAGTGTACAGATTGAACACCGTTGGGGATAGGCTACAGCTCTTATCTCTCCCTTCTCAACAACTGCTTCAATTTGATACCCCTTACACTTGCAGCGCCCGTCTGGTTTCTCTAAACGTTGTAAATTGCCTTTCTCTTCCTGTATATTACTCCTTCTACTTTCAGAATTTCAGAGAGAGCATTACAGTCAACATTGTCAAAAGCTGTTTTTAAGTTTAGAAATGCTACGCCCGTAGGTTTGCCTTTTCCTAACATGTGTTCTAAGAGAAGGCGTAGAGTCAGTGTTGCCTCCCGTGTCCCTACTTACGATAAAGCAATTACAGTCCTCACAGCAGTTGGGCAGAACACCATTATCACATTACGTCTACACAGCAACTGACCAAAACAACAAAAGCACCAACATAACTCTGTGTAAGGCCACCGTTGGTGGTCATAAAAGTTTAACTTGCTACGTAACGTCACTCAGGAAGCCTGTGAATACGATAGGAATACTTACAACATATTCAACGCCGCTTTTGGTTGCTAACAACTATAGCCATTTAATTGTTGAAACTCAGCTATTTACGCGATTCGGCTACAACCTTGTCGTCAGAGTATCGGATAAGAGAACTTAATTGTAAAGTATTGCGTCAAGTGGTAGCAATCGAACCACTGATGCTCAACAGCACCAACGTTTTGGTTGATATCCCTTGACATAGCACTGTGTACTAAGTTGTTTTGTTTTATATTCTGACGAAGTATTGAATCAGAAACGCGCACATGAAATATTTTTAACATAAAGCGGTTTGTGATTATTACCGACGAACAAAACAATGTTAGGAACGTTCTCAGAATCGATTAATGGGATATACCTATCGTAAGAAACCTCTGATTCATTGACAGATTTTAGAGGACAATATTGGGGAGTTAACTGCTTCTTTTTTAATTTTATTCACAAATATGTGATCCAGTTTGGTGCAACTAGTAGAGGAGATGTAAGTCCATCAAATTCGATCAAGGCGTTTGTGAATAAGAAACGTATTTTCCAAATAAATCACGTGCACCAACTTGACGATGTCATATTTCATTAACTGTTTCCCAGTGCTGACGTTCGAAATTAATTTATATAGTAGGAGGAGTAAAAAGTACAGGGTTTTCAAGGACATTGATCCCACTTCCCAAGTATATGCTCTGCGTGAATAACATAAAAACTTCGGGTACGTTTTAACTTACACCTGGAAACTTAAAGTTTACTCTGGTGCCAGCAGTCAGCTGATGGTTCATGTGTTTGCTGGAAACAGTCTGTCTGAGGATCCCCTGTTTTGAAATATATTTTGTTTTCTAATTTTAAGAATACAGGAGGTTGGCAGACAGCAGAAGTAATTCGCTGCCTTAAGCAACGCCGCAGAATACGACGCCAGCCAGTCTAAAACTGGTAGCCTCGAAGGCAGTGTTACTGATCGGACCATATGGCATGGTAGTGAATAATGGGAGTGGGGAGAATGACGCGGGCCCTGAATGCGAATCTTGGTTGGCAGTCAAACACAGGGGAACCACAGGAGTTCTGGCATGAAATTCAGAACTTCCTTTATTAAACGTTAGTTATTAAAATCCACTTTTGAAATAGCAAATTCTCTGAGGAGCTTACGGATCACCAGGGATTTAATACCACACTATTGCAATGCAGTAAACGATTTGATTCAGTTGACAAATAAATATTGGTGAATCACCTATCTCTTCAATCACCGACAGGATGTGTTCGGACCCTCTTCTAATGCCGTAGTCAGTCTTACGATGCTCTCGGATTTTATTAACCTTTTGAAAGGAATTGTTTTATAATATTAAACTGTTACTGTTTTACGACATTTGATAATAAACTAATCATAATGGCACGCCGTGAATTACTTTAAGTAAATGAGCTCCCCGCTTGTCCACTTCTAATCACAGGTAGTCCGCTTGCATCTTCTGAAATATCCATTACACTACAAGAGCTGCTTCGAGGGGGCAACAATTAGGAGATATTCACAGAAAACAGGTAGAAGGACATCCTACGTGCTGATTTGCTTAGATTATCCACGGAAAGGTTGGCTGAACTAACGCAGTCTCGGATTGGAAGCAACGACTAGTTATATTGTACCTCACCTATACCAAACTCAGAAACTTTTATATAGTTTTAGTACAGCGAGAGGATTATTCACCCACAGTAAGCTAGCTCACTCGACCATTACCCAATACGTGTCTAGTATTTATGACGATAATTCAGCAACAAAAGGATTTAATCTGACACGTGGTAAGGTGCTTTAAGATCTCTATTGCAATATTGGCCTCCATGGCCACGTGATCTAGAGGTATGTGATTGTTATTGACAGGGAAATGTGAAACAACTCGTCCATGTGCCTTACCTTAGAAGAACTTTAGGTAACTGCGACGCTGCATAGAAACACCAGTGAATTCATGAACTCCAGAAATGTTCACAAAAGTATAGAATGATTATTGTGCATCCGATAGAGAACTCATTGTACATTTGCGTGACCCAAAATAAATGGGAAAAGTACGCTCTGGTTGTATATGCATATATGTGAATCATACGTCGAGATCATCTTGAAAATGAAAACTTGGCACTCTTACACATTACAAATAACCTCAAATTTATACGTTCTTTCATTTATAAGCTATAATTTTATTTGAAATAATATGCAACTTTTTGAAACATCTTGCGTTCTGCAATATTTAAACCATCTACGGTTGAGAATTGTTGCTCAGTCCGACGACTCTATTCACTGTTCACCCGTCTCCCACGAATAATTCACTAATGCAAATTTCTTGGCGTAAATGGCAACGCCTCACCGTTACTGCAGGTGTAGGTTTTCCGACAGTACTGAAGGCAACTTGAAACTTCCTGGCAGATTAAAACTGTGTGCCTGACCGAGACTCGAACTCGGGACCTTTGCCTTTTGCGGGCAAGTGCTCTACCACCTGTGCTACCCAATCACGACTCACGACCGCTCCCCACAGCTTTAATCCCGCCAGTACCTCGTCTCCCACCTTTCAAACTTCGCAGAAGCTCTCCTGCATACCTTGCAAAATTAGCGCTCCTGGAAGAAAGGATATTACGGAGACATGGCTTAGCCACAGCCTAGGGGATGTTTCCAGAATGGAATTTTCACTCTGCAGCGGAGTGTGCGCTGATATGAAACTTCCTGGCAGATTAAAACTGTGTGGCGGACCGAGACGCGAACTCGGGACCTTTGCCTTTCACGAGCAAGTGCTCTACCAACTGAGATACCCAAGTACGACTCAGTACTGAAGGTAGCCTTTTGCACATCAAGCGAGAAAACAGACAAGTTATAAAGACATTGCATTTGCCGCACGATGTACAGAAATAAACCGAATGCGGATGCTTGGTCTTTAGCATACTAGCCTTTTATCCAGGAGGCTCTTATTTCCATCAGGTTTACCCAAATTAATTAACGCATACGATGTGATACACTCAAATTAATTTCTTACTTTTGCATCCCTAGGTATGAAAATTCATAATCTGGCAGATGACAATTAGTTTAGAAAATGTAAAAGAACCATACAAGCGGTTGTACTTGATAGAACACGGTCTAGTCACATTAATGTG
The DNA here is from genome assembly GCF_023898315.1 of Schistocerca nitens. NCBI lineage: Eukaryota > Metazoa > Arthropoda > Insecta > Orthoptera > Acrididae > Schistocerca > Schistocerca nitens. The sequence goes on from NC_064617.1 coordinate 404,930,104, forward strand.
GCTGCCACCTACATTTGACGTCAACGTGCGATAGCCACTCACAGACACCTGGTGGTAGCATTAGCAGTTATAGTGTATAAAAAATGTGTCGGTAGAGGTGGGGGTGGGTGTGGGGGGTGTGAGTGGGGGTTAGCACACGACGGAAACAGTGAAGTCGTTGTCATAGAGCATAACTGAGCAATTTATCTAACGTCCGGATACGATCATTGCCTTTTGGACAAAGATGAAAGTATTTCCGAAACTGCTAAGTATATAAACTTTTCACGTGCCGCCGTTGTTAAGGTATATCGTCCAGTGCAAAATGGCACTATCCAAAACTGAGGGCACAGTGAATCAACACAAATATGTATCTGTCTTTGGAGACCATGTCTTTTTTTCCCCAGCAGGCGATAGCATCTACCGTCAGGCCAATGTAACATATCAGACAACTCGCAGTGTACGTGCATGAGTCAAAGAGCACCAGGATGAGTTAATCGTAACCCGCCTCCCTGTATTGAAATGTAATCGCGAATCTGTGGGACCACCTCGATCGGGCTGTTTGCGCCATGTATCCTCATCCGAAAAAGCTAGCGCAACTGTCCACAGCACTGGAGTCACATGGCTCCACATCCCTGTCAGTACATTCCAGAACCTCACTGAGGCTCTTCCTGCACGTCTCGCAGCGGACGGTGCAGCGAAAGGTGGCCGCTCAGACTTATGACAGGCGGTCACGTTAACGTGGTTTGACAGTGGAGAACGAAGACCCAATAACAAGAAAGACACAGTTTTCTTGATTTATAGAAAGAGTTAGACAATGTAAAATAGTGCAGGACGTTCGAAATTCTCAGAAAACTACGTGTGAGCTATATAGTTACTCACATATTAAACAGTATGTACTAGAACCAAGAGGGAACAACAAGAATGGAGGGCCTAGAACGACGTGCTCGAATGAGATAGGGTTAAAGACAAGGCTACGGCCTTTCACCCCTGTTTTCAATCTATACATTGAGGAAGTAATGACCGGAATAAATAAAGCTTCTGGAATGGGATCAAAATTTATGGCGAAAGTAAATCAATGATAAGATTCTCTGATGACATTCCTATCCTCAGTGAAAATGGGGAAGAATTGCAGAACCCGTTGAATGGAATAAATTAATGACCCGTGCACTACAGACTGAGAATATACCAAATAATGACGAGGGTAATGAGGGGAGTAGACATGAGATTAGATACAACATTATCAAAACTGATAACCACGACGCAGATGAAATGAAGGCACTCAGCTACCTTGGAAGCAAAGTGACACACGACGGGCGAAGCAGCAACGGCGTAATGAGCAGACTAGCACAGGCAGTGAGGACACTCCTGCCAAAAGATTTCTACTAGTTTCAATCACTTTGAGCAACAAATTACTGAAAATGTACGTTTTAGCATATGATTGTATAGAAGTGAACCATGGCCTATGGGAAAACCGAAAAGAATAACAGTTTTGATGAAGTTCAAACACACCGCAATTGAAGAATGTTGAAAATATTAGGTGAACTGATAAGATAAGAAATAAGGAGTTTCTCCACAGAATCAGTGATGAGAAGAACTCCTGAAAAATATCTACAAGAAGAAGGGTCAGATTGATAGATGATGTGTTAAGACATCAGAAAATCCCTTCCATGGTACTAGAAGGAGTAGAGAAGTAAAACTAGCAAACGAAGACAGAAACTGGAACATATACAATGTAACTGAGGGCGTTGGGAGCAAGTGCTAGACTACTCTGACATGAAGTCGTCGCCAGAAGGGGAGTGGTGGACTGTGTCATAGAAGACTGAAGAGAAGAAGGAAATGACTACATTCCCACCTCCCCCTACCCCCCCCCCCCCACACACACACACCAACACCAAAGAGAAATCCTTTTCCGACCCAAGTGGGTGAGCTGTCTCTAGTGGTTTTATATCGATGGTACTTTGGAACCCCAGTCTTCATTCCTTCTCCAAGTGTTTCACAAAACGTATTATTGTCCATGTGACACACTCAGACCGTCTGTTAACTGAGTATCTTACTACTACTCTTGGTGAAAGGACCAATATATTGTTTTTCATTACATGAAGTTGTGTCAATGAGAGATAGAACAAGCAGCATAGAACGTTTAGCTGCTTTATACTAAATTGTTGTCTTGTGTTTAGGCTGGTCGATAGAAACATGTACAAAAAATCTGGGGACAGATGTAAATTTTCGAAACTCTTGATGTAAGTTAAGGCATCAGCTTATGATTGTTTCATGTGTTGTCTTTCCCAAATACCAGCTTGATGTATAGGAATGGAGCATGAAAGAGAAGAGAAAAATCTCACATTTTGTGCTTATCATCAAATTTATGTTCACCTGTGGTTCGTGTGTCCTCTACTTTATGCCTTAGTCCTGTACCCAATATGCTATTAGACAAAGTTATGAGCCTTGGTCGCGGGCAATTTAGAAATTACTCCATGTCTGACCTCCATCGGTAGTCGACCGCCCGTTGACAGTAGTGAAGTATGAAAATCGCTCATTCATACATGTTGAAAAAGTTAAAGCTGTCTTCAGCCTGAAGGTTAGTTTGAGCACGACATTGCTTTACAGACTGTGGTCATATTGGAGGTTTCATGCCCTGGTATTCCTACGACATTTGGACTGACTTATCCAGTGAGTTACAATAAGAATGAAGATTTTAACATAGACTCCAAATAGTAGTGCAGCTTAACACTTTTCACGTTTTAAAAACACTGTTACTGGAAAATGCCATAAGTCACAGAAAGAAATCCTAGGACTGAGCAGAGATCGAACTCCATATTAGTTATTATAGAATACTTTTATTGGAACGCTACTTGATTTCCTCCTAAATGTACACCAATACAAAAAAGACGCACCATGAAGGAATTATCCTAACTGGACAGAAATTGGAATATGTAACGTGCGTGTACAGACAAACCAATGATTACAATTTCAGAAATATTGGATGATTTATTCAAAAGTAAAAGCGTCACGAATTGTGAAAGACAGTAACGCGTTGGTCCACCTCTAAACGTTATGCAAGCAGATATTGGGTTTGGCATTGATTAATAAGGTCCTTCTCAGGGATGTTGTGCCAAATTCTGTCCAATTGGCGCATTGCACAGTCAAAAACCCGAGATGGTTGGAGGGCCCTGCCCATAATGCTCCAAACGTTCTCTATTAGGGAGAGATCTGGCGACTTTGCTGGCCAAAGTAATGTTCGACAAGCACTAAGACAAGCAGTAGAAACTCTCGCCGTTTGCGAAAGGGCATTATCTTGCTGAAATACAAGCCCAGGATGGCTTTCCATGAAGAGTAACAACACTGGTCGAAGAATATCGTCGAAGTACCTCTGTACTTTAACAGTGCCTCGTATGACAACCAACGGATCCTGTTAAGAAAAGATATTGCACCCCATCCCATCATTCCTGATTGTTGGGGCGTATGGCAGGTGAGAGTCAGGTTAGTATCCCACCGACGTCTGGACGGTCTCCAGACAGGTATTGGCTTGTCACCAGGGCCTGGAATCTCATTGTATGGAGCAGTGTAGTCTTCAGCGACGAGTTCCGCCTTGAATTGAGACCAGATTACCCATCCGGATAATTCCTTCGTGGTGATTTTGTTTCAGATAAAGATAGTAACTGCATCTTTTGAATAAAACTTTAATCAGTCCCAACGTCTGTGTTCATCATTGTGCGGTATCATGAATATGTAGTTCCGTGGGTAAGACAGTAAATTTTCACAAAAAGGCACTGCTTAAAGCATACTGATATACTAATGTTAGGGTCTAACTTGTAATGCCGCAAGACTCGATTAATGTATCCTAAAAAGGAAAGACTAATGGAAATAAATGGTTTGATCGTCTCTTTAAAATTATTAAAAATAGAGGGATGTGGTTTAATTGTCAGAGTACAGTCAGAGATATAACGAAGAGGAGTAAATACACGGCAGCGCCGAACACAAAATAATACTGACAGATTGCTGCTACTGTTAGGAGCCACGTAATATCTCAAACTCACCCCTCAGCTGAAGGAATTGATTGATTGTTATTTTTATCATTGTTATCATTTTATCTGAATTTATTTTGCTATCGTTGAGAGTTTCATTTCGATGAGTTATCCAGAAAAATTACTGTTTGTGGATTTCTCTGGGAATATAATGACAACAATCTCAGTGCAGCACTTTTATTTGTCGTTCAGCTAAGCAGACGTATTTGTTGTGACAAAAAATACTTCTCACAGAAAACATCAGCAATAAAAACAGGTGAGTCCAAAATAGACATAACAGCTAAATTATTTGTTACCAATCCATTAATTTTTTAGTTTTACAAAGTAGCGGCTCCAGTCACCTAGTATCGTCAATATAACACAAGGAAACAAATTATAAAAAAAATGCAGTTATTATGATCCATATAATAAATGTTTTATGGCGAGTTAGTCGACCACGTGCTCAAACGCATCAATTGCAATTACCAAATTATTCATTGCCATTCGTTCGGTAGTCTGAATTTAGCGATTCATACATACCTTACGGCATATGAATAGTGCTGCACGTGATTTTACAGCTGATGATAGTAAAAGAAACCGTTGGTAAGATTTGATGATGGCACTTAGTTTGGGGTTCTCGACTGCAGCAGTGGACTCGCCACTGAGGGCCGGACGAATCGCATTAGTAATGTTAACATATCCACACTCCATAAGACAATGCAGGAAGCTACCCCAGAACATTGACGCACATTCGTAGAGTACAATGGAGTTTCTCCTGCTACTTCTAGGCATGCCCAACTACCGTAAATACCTCCCACCATTTCGAAACTGCTACCTTAGGTCTAGCACGACAATAATTCTGAATGCCAGTGACCTTGACAGGTTACTTTGATTACAGTCCTTCTCGCAAGCTAATGAATAATATTGACATTTAGTTCAATGTGGAAAGGAGCTGGGGTAAACCGAGCACTTTTTGGGCTGACTCAGCTCTCTTCTTGTTGTGTATGATACCGCTGCTTTACATTTGTTTCGCGTGGCCCACCTCACGTCTAAAATTCCGTTTCGCAGTGAAATCAGCGGCAGAACGTCGTACCTCCCTCCACCCATCTCTTTCGATTCTGGGCTCTGGAAAATAAGCAGGCCTATTTAAAACTGCGTACTTGGCAGACAGATACAGGACGCCATTTCGCAGCGATATAAACTGTGGCCTGTAATGTAGCAATTTTGAAACTAATCGGCGCAGCTCGGTATGCGAATAAGCCAAGCAGCCGTTTCAGAGAGCTGAAAATATCACTACTACGAAGTTAATCCATTACTAACAAGATTTTCTCTCAAATATTTAGCACTGAGTGTGAACTTCAGCTACCGACTGTTATGAGGCATTGAAACGTGTTTGTTCTAACGCATCTACGTTCCGCATACTGCACAAGCTAAGGTTAGCTACAGAATTCTTGAGCATTTGTAATTTTGAATATAATAAATTTCCTTGAGACCTAGAAGTTTGTATCCACTAATCAACACCGATTTGGAAATCATCGATAGTGTCAAATTCAGCTTGCTCTTTCCTCGCACGATATCCTGCGAACATTGAATGAAGGACAACGGGAAGATTACATACTCATGGAATTCCGGGAAGTATTTTACCCTAGTCCCACACTGCAGGCAGTTAACGAAGTTCTAAGCATATGGAATATCTTCTCAGATATGTGCGTGGCTCAAGGCTTTAAGAGGGCTCGGTACCCTGTCTTGAACGGCGAGTGCTCGTCGGAGAAATGGGCACCGTCAGGAATGACGTACAGGAATTTTGATAGGACCGCTCTTGTTCCTTATATACATAAATGATCTGACGTTTAGGATGAACTCCAATCTGCGACTTTTTGATGATGACGCTGCAGTGTATGGTAAACTGTGGCCGTTGACGAATACGTTTCAACAATTTAGAATCTAATGCTTCTACTTCCGACTTCTGTTACTAAACGGTTAATAGATTCATGAGTTATTACTCCTCTCTCCTGGACTGCTGACTCCTTCCTGTGGCTTAAGACACAGAATAATTAGGAGTTAAAAATTAAAAATAGATCTTCATACAAAACGTTCTTCCTAATATCAACCAAGACTATAGAAAAACCAACAAATTCATATAATTCTCCAACCTATAAAAAACTTTAGACAACGAAATGTTGCAAGATGTTGAAATTCTCAATAAATTCGGTGTAAGCTGTAGCACTACTGCAGTATGTACAAGAACCAAAGGGGCACAGTAAAATGGAAGACCAAGAACGAAGTGCTCGGATTAATACGGGTACAAGAAAAAGACGCACTCTATCAGTTCTGCTGTTCAATCTATACATCGAAGAAGGAATATTGGAAATATAAGAAAGGTTCAGGAATGGCTTTAAAATTCAAAGTGAAACAATATCGATTATAAGATTCGCTGATGACATTGCTATCCTCAGTGAAAGCGAAGATGAATTACAGTACCTCTTTATTTGAATGAACAGTGTAATGAACGTAAGTTACGGATTGAGAATAAACGTAGGAAACAGGGAAGTACTGAGGTGAAGGAAACATGAGATTACCAATAAAATTAACGCTAAAACTCAAGACCACATATTAGAGGATGTGAAAGAATTCTGCTACCGTGGGAGCAAAACAACGTGTGACGGACGCAGTAACAAGGACATAAAAAGTAGACCAATACTGGAAAAGAGAGCTTTCCTGGCCAAGTGAAATATACTAGTTTCAAAATTTGGCCTCAATTGGTGGAAGAGATTCCTGAGAGGGTACGTTTGGAGCACAGCAAATGTATGGCAGTTAATCATTAACAAGGAGCATATCTGAATAGACGAGAAACAAAGCGTGTGAAACGTAGTTCTTGAAGATGACATTAAAAATTTGGTGGGTTGATAAGAGATCAGGAGAACTCCCTAGAATCGCCGAGGAGACGAACTTGTGGAAAACATTGACAAAAAGAAGAGATAGAGTGAAAGAACGTATGTTAAGACATCGAGGAATTTATTTCCTGTGTACTAAATGGAACTGCAGCGACTAAAAACTGCAAGTAAAGACAGGGATTCGAATGTATATTAACAGACGAAGGTGAATGCAGGTGTTACCGTAAGATGAAGAGTTTGGTACAAAAGACTGATCACCCGAAAAAAAGAACAAATTTTACAAACATATAACTAAGTTCGGTCTCATGACAGTCAACAACGCTATCTGAAATGTATTGGCATAAAGTCAGTTCTGTACAAGTGATACTAAAGAGATGTTGGAGGAGATTGACTTCTACTGCATACTCCTTTCTGTGAAACGTCTCATATATTTTACTCCATGGAGAGTAGAATTCCAATAGATTCTCATAAAACGTAATGCTCTGAGTATCTTTTCATTCATGAATTAATCACGTAAAAAGTAAAGCTCCGCGTTTTGGTCCTAGATGGCTCAGTCGGGTCCTACCGACCACTGTGGCATCCCTTGCCAAAGGCGTCGTTGATGCATTATGTAGGGGCATGTGGTCAGCACGCCACACTCCTGATCGTTGTCGGGTTTTTGTACCTCGGTACCGCTTGTAATCGGTAGAAATAGCTCCTCAGTTGGCCTCATTAGGCTCAGTGCATCCCATACCAGTCCTTCCATCAAGGCGAAATCCTTGGTAGTACCGTGATTCGAACCTTGATTTCTAAGCAAAATGAATTTAACTATGAAAACAAAAGCTAAATAATGTGTGAATTGTCACAATCCTACCTACATTTGGATATTAAAATTCTTGAAGGTAACTCTGTACTAGTTACCATTAGAAGAAATGCAGGGCACGTGGCTTTGAAGCGACTGTGAACATCGAACCCGTGTGACTGTAAGCGATAGCCTCGCTAGCAGATACGGCAAAAGGATATTAATTTAGCAGTGATCGCAGACAGCGCATCTGTTGTCTACCGACGCTGCGGCATTATCTCTGGCGTCAGCGCGTCTGTCCATTGTTTTTATCTCTGAGTGCCTGCATGCGTGGTATCGCAACGGATCAGAAATCGCTGATACCACACCAACTCTCGACCCGCATACATCCCCTTTGATCGGTGTCCGTAAGCCATGCGCACACGCAGTGGTAGCCAAGTGGGTTCCATCTGACGTGCCCGCAGTTAGTGACGTTTACTGACTTAAAAGGAGATTATATCTGCATGTTGCGCAAAGTTCTAAATACGCGGCAAACAACTTGAACATAATTCCCCCAAGGCAATTCTTTTTGCCACCGCGTCGCTTCTTCAGTCTCAATTGACTTTCGCTCCCGATAGGTTTCAACAATGAAGTTGACACACATGACTGAAATGAAACCAAAAACGAGTGAAAAACCGGTCAACGGATGACACTGGACTGCAACTTGTCAGTGAAGCCGCATGAGAATCGGTCATAAAACGTCAGCGTGATGGATGCTAGGTATGCCGATACGTTGCAGATTCGCATCATCCATAGCCTGGTTGATAAACACGTGATAGGAGGCACAACTTTTGTGTAGGTTTTGCGCTCCACCCCGTATTGCTACACGTGTGCAAAATCTCTTACGTCATGATGACCTGCCTGGCCCCAGAACTCAGTCCATTTGATTATTGATTGTGGCGTTACATGAAGTCTCATGTCTACTGCGGTCGTCCGACCTCATTAGTGATGCCAAGACAACGTCTGACGGCAGTTTTTCACCATAGCTAATGATAAGCGAAGAATGGTGTTGACAATGTTGTCCCTCGACTACAGGTGCTGCTGATAAATAGAGGCCGACATGTTGGACATTTGTCTTTGCTAAACATCAACTCTTATGCAAATTACACACGTCTGCAAAAACATATTTTTTTAAAGTTGTTTGAAATTTGATAACTGACATTTATGTACTTTTCAGCGCTTATTTCAAAAATACAATCCACTTTTTTCCTATCACGTCAGGTTTTCTCACAAAACAGGGAATATTTTTGGGTATAGTGACCAAATTTAAGCAATTTATCACATTTTATTCCAAAGTTAAAAGTTTATTTTATTTATAAATAATGTTCTAAACTACATTTCCAGTACACTTTCATTTCTCTTTAAGCTCATAAGTCCTTATAATAACGCTTTCGCTTTCTGTCGAAGCTACTTTTATTGCTTTTCCGGTTGTGGACTCGTTGAGTATCATCTCCTTTTATCATCCAGCAGTAGCCCGCTATCATGCTGACGTTCCATCTTCCTTGATATCTCCTTTCCATTTCTTTGATGTCTTGGTGGAATCTTTCGCCCTGCTCTTCAATTACATCACCAAGGTTTGCACGGAAGTAGTCAAGATTTGAGTGGAGAAAATGAACTTTAAGGCTCATGTTACAGCCCAGCTTCTTAAAGTTGTCGAGCATGTCTGCGACGATTGTCTTGTAGTTTGTATCTCTTTTGTTTCCTAGGAATCCGGTAACAACTAATTTAAAAGATATCCATGCTACCTTTTCTTTTGTTTCCATTTTTCCACAAAGTTGGGATTTGTCATTAGTTTTCTAATGTCTGGTCCGACAAAGATTCCTTCCTTTAGCTTTGCCTCGGATAAACCAGGAAACTGTCCTCAAAGACATTTGAAACACTGCCCTTCTTTTGGCAGTGCCTTAACAAATTGTTTCATCAGCCCCAACTTAATGTGAAGTGGTGGAAGTAACATCTTTTTGTGATCCACAAAGACTTCCTCTCAACATTTTTAACCCCTACCTGTAAGGTTTCTCTCAAGGGCCAAGATTTTTTTATGTAGTGTTGCTTTCTGTCTCTACTCTCCCATTCACAGAGAAAGCAAGGGAACTTTGTATAGCCACATTGTTGACCAAGCAGCATTGAAATCACTTTTAAATCACTACGTAGTGTCCATTTGTGGTCTGAATAGCAGAGTTTGCTTAAAGCCAGTTTAAGGTTTTCGTAACATTCTTTTAAGTGAACCGAGTGTCCAATTGGTATAGAAGCATACTTGTTGCCATTGTGTAGAAGTACTGCTTTAAGGCTTCTTTTCGAAGAATCAATAAAAAGTCTCCACTCATCAGGAGCATATTCTATTTTGAAACGTGCCATAGGTCCAGGAACATCACTGTAAAACATCAGGCCACCTTCTTGAGAGAATAAAGATGCAAACTCCTTTTCCCTCGATCGATACCAAGGAAAGTGTGTACCCAGAGCCAACATATGTTTATCTTTCAAACTAGATCCTAAAACCTCTGCCGATTCTTTAGAAAGGTCTAGGTCTCTAACTAAATCGTTCAGTTCAGATTGTGAGAATGTAATGGGATCGGTTGTGCCAGGATCGTAGCAATCTCTGTCTACTTCCCGATCACCTTGCTGAGTCAATGGCTCCTGATCATCTATATCATCCAAAGAATCTAGAGGAGAGGGTATTCGTAGTACAGGGCCAGTTGTTCATTTTGTGCACTTTGTTTTGTTTTAAATACATTCCATATCATTTCAGGCCTGTGTGTCAAATTTTTACCTCGCTGCCTAAGTTATTCCATGAAGTATTATATTTTGAAATATTAGCGGACTTTCGAATCACCCTGTATTTTGCACATTAGTACCAACAAATTCATTTTCAGCAGTCTTTATTGTTTACCTTGGGTTTGTTTTATGTCTTTCTTTTTAAACAAATGAATTGTTCAACTATTCTTTCCTTTTTGGTACAGCGTGAGGTCGCTTCTGTGTTCCTCAAACCACTGCAGCAGTGTGGCGGCCTTGTGACAGTGCTAGGTATCCTCGTGGAAAATGCCATCGCCATTGGAGAATAAATCAAGCGTGAAGGGATGCAGGTTGTCCAAAATTGTGTTCATATTGTCCACAGCTGTCTTAATGGCTTCTATTACCCCCACAGGTCCAACGATGACGCAGGTGACAGCGCACCATAGCGTTATACTGGCACCCTCATCCTGTTAAAGCAGCGGACATCCTGTATGTCTGTGCACGACCGTCAACCTGGTGTAACAAGAAACGCGTGATTCTCCCGACCAAGGGACAAGATGATACCGTGCCCACTGCAATCGTAAATGATGATGTCCTTGGGTCAACATGATAACACATTGAAAGCCTCTATGAGGGGGAAGATTTGTCTGATGTGATAGAAGAAGAAACAGGAGACGATTTAGAAGAGACAGGGGATCCAGTATTAGAATCAGAATTTAAAAGAGCTTTGGAGAACTTAAGAAAAAATAAGGCAGAAGGTATAGATAACATTCCATCAGAATTTCTAAAATCATTGGGAGAAGTGGCAACAAAATGACTATTCACGTTGGTGTGCAGAATGTATGAGTCTGGCGACATACCATCGTACTTTCAGAAAAATATGATCCACACATTTCCGAAGACTGCAAGAGCTGACAAGTGCGAGAATTATCGTACAATCAGCTTAACAGCTCATGTATCCAAGTTGCTGACAAGAATAATATACAGAAGAATGGAAAGAAAATTGGAGATGTGTTAGAGGACGATCGGTTTGGCTTCAGAAAAGGTGAAGGCACAATAGAAGCAATTCTGACGTTTCTGTTGATAATGGAAGCAAGACTACAGAAAAATCAAGACACGCTCATAGGATTTGCCGACTTGGAAAAAGCGTTCGACAATGCAAAATGGTGAAAGATTTTCGAAATTCTGAGAGAAATAGGGGTAAGCTATAGGGAGAGACGGGTACTACACAATATGTACAAAAACCAAGAGGGAATAATAAGAGTGGACGACCCAGAACGAAGTGCTCGGATTAAAAATGGTGTAAGACAGGGATGTAGACTTTCGCCCCTACTGTTCAATCTGTACATAGTAGAAGCAATGATGGAAATAAAAGAAAGGAATTAAACTTGAAAGTGAAAGGATATCAATGGTACGATTCGCTAATAACATTGCTATCCTAAGTTAAAGTGAAGAAGAATTACATTATCCTCTGGATGGAATGAACAATCTAATGAGTACTGAATATGGATTGAGAGTGCCAGTTTATTTGGCTATAGTCGATAAGAGGATACTAAACAAGAAGCCGGCCGGGGTGGCTGAGCGGTTCTAGACGCTACAGTCTGGAACCGCGTGTTCACTACGGTCGCAGTTTCGATTCCTGCCTTAGGCATGGATGTGTGTGATGTCCTTAGATGAGTTAGGTTTAAGTTGTTCTAAGTTCTAGAGGACTGATTATCTCAGAAGTTGAGTCCCATAGTGCTCAGAGCCACTTCCTTTTTTTTTCTTTCTTTTTTTTTTTTTTCTTTACTTATCAAGAAAGGTTAGAATGAACTTATGTCCGGAAATGCATGGTTTCCATGCTACAGACCATTTATTCAATCATACATTGTTACAGAGTCTGCGCTACGCCAAGCAGCGACAGATACAGTATGTGTGGAAAATCGTTTCCATGTGCCTCAACGCGTCCGTGTACGGGACGAAGTATATTCTGTCTCACACGTTCACATCCGCCAGGCTGCATCCAAACCCTTCGAAACATCAATGGCACTTCTTCCAGTAGGGGAGGCAAAGTCACTCCCAAGAAACGCCGTTACTTTCGGCTGTGTGGCGTGGACGGAAGACTGGTCCCAGAACACCGTCACTAACTATCCCTGCCCACACATTCCGGCTGCACCGATGCTGATGATTCGCTGTCACTGTACCATGGGTGTTTTGCACACTATCCCACAGAAGAATTTTATGAATGTTGAAGGTACCATTCCGCGTAAAGGTGGCCTCATTTGTGAATAGAAAGGATGACACAATCCCCGGAATCGTGGTTGCCTAGTGAAGGAACCAGGGACAAAATTGCTCGCGATATGGTTTGGTTCAAATGGCTCTAAGCACTATGGGACGTAATATCTGAGGTCATCAGTTCCGTAGACTTAGAACTACTTAAACCTAACTAACCTAGGGACATCACACACATCCGCGCCCGAGGCAGGATTCGAACCTGCGACCGTAGCAGCCGCGCGGCGCCGGACTGAAGCGCCTAGAACCGCTCGACCACAGCAGCCGGCATATGGAAAATCTGTCGCTAGAAAGCCATACACGCGCTGTAAGTGATAAGGATACTAACAATTTTCATGGAGAATGTTCCACACGGTCGTCTAGCTTTCCCTGTATTGGCGGGCAATTACCTGTTACTAACACGGCGGTTGCCTTCTACATTCTTAACGTATTTTGCTCCAAGTCTGGTGTCCGAGTATTTCAGGTACGTCCTTCTTGATTTCCAGCTTCCTGAAATGACCCTGTCTCAGAAAAACGGCGAAACACTGTTGCAAATATTGAATGCTGTGGCTGTTGTCGGTGGGGATAGGTCTCCTGATATAACCTTGCTGCCCACCGCCCGTTACCAGTTGCCTTTCCGTAAGTAAACACAATTTCGGAAAGCTCTCGATTCGAATAGGGAACCATTGTGTGCAACGCTGTATCACGTCCTTTACAGGATGAGTCTGCAAGAGAAGTGAATCCGACACAACATTACCAATTGCTATGACAGTAGGGGGCGCTAGGGCATGACGTATGAGGAACAGTACCACCCCCCCCCCCCCCAAGCAGGAAACCATGGATACTGTAATTGAAGCTGCATGGTACAGCGCGTATTAGACCGCAGTCTCTGTAACAAAGTATCATTGAATAAATGGTCTCTAGTATGGACACCATGCATTTCCGGACTTAAGTTCTGTAGACCTTTCATGTTCCGTATCAAGCCATCGAGCAGTACCTAGAGTTCTTACACGTTGGAAAAACTCTCCTGTACATATATAAAACATTGGTTTTGTCAGGTGAAAAATCTCTAATATTTCTTCTTGCGTTTGTCTTCGTCTTGAGAAAGATGCCCAGAAATTTCATAGCTATACCCAATGAATCATTGTAAATTTAATGTAGTCTGTTGTTTCCGATAGTAACAGCAATGTATTACCAAAGATTTTACATTTTGAAAATCAGGTTTATCGGCACACTTGTTTGTTATTAAACGACTGCTGTAATGTCAATGTTTTAATTCTAGAAACCGATTCAGTCCCACATTTACCAATTTTCCTTGATGTCGTCCGCCATGTAAGATACCTTATTGTAACTTCTCACTGCTGCTCAACTTCGTAATGTCGATTCATGACGGATTTCAAATATGAGTATTAGCTGTAAGTCTTTTAACTTAGGTAGAGACTTACATTACATACCGCTTCCATCAATCCATAAAGACTCGATACGTACTGAGAAACTATTGATTTTACGCACACTAATTGCGAATTGGAGGTAAAAAACGTCGCAGTCACATCTCATCTGTAAGCAAACAGTCACAAATGCCGTGTACAGACGCCTTCAAACGCTAAGCATGGCGGAGCTCGAGAGCTCAAGAGCCCAGTGAGCAGAAGAGTTCCAACCTCAGATGGCCGACAGCTTACAGCGGGTACCACATGTGTGAGTACTTCCTTCAGTTAAGCTTGTACACTAAGAAGGACGTGCAAAGCTTGACGGTACGTACCTGCGGACTATGTTTATAGATTTCTAGCGCACATTTGTCAACATGTACCTATTTTTTGTATGTCACTCTCATTGTGACGTGTACTTGAACCTAAGGGTTCTGCTAAAGCAATGGAATGTGACACTTCCATGGTTTATAGTCTGTAGCACCATACGTTACTGTGTATACCCGAATTTTAGTAAAGTTATAGGACAGGGTAGCCTTTTTTCTGATAATTTGTTGGAGAATTTGGTAGCCCTCATCTATGTTTTACACTTCCTGTACTTATAGACTAATGTTTGTGCTCTTCTGTGTGTTCATTACAAACACGTGAAGAAGCACTAAAAAGCAGACCTGTAAGCCAACCAAGAACCTCATTTTCCTTTCATCGCTACATGTACCTTCTTAGTCTAACAACCAAGTCTTTCTGTACTGCCTCCAACTACAGATACCTGAAAAATCGCAGCCTGGCCCCATCGCCATTTCGCTCCTGTACGCAGCCGTTCGTGTACCAAGAATCGGATGAAATTAAATTTTCCGTCACCTCTTATCTGTGCGCGAGTTTCTAATTATGTCGCGAACCACAACAATATTTAAGATTACTTAGCTGTCACGAATACTTTTAGTACATCCATAATCAGTTTCCATAGATTCACAGGTAGAATACCATGCAATGATCTTGTGCTGAATTTAACGAAGTGTTGAGAGGAGTAATATTCAATGAAGTTAGCAAAAGGTTAAAAAAATCAAGAGAACCCATTGTCACAATACGGAGATATATTTGCCGCATGATCACAACATTTTCTTCCCAATGTCTTATTGTGCATCGACAAGATTTTGGGAGGAAATTACGCAAATACAGGAAGGAGTGTGCGAGGTAACAGGTCAAAATTCAACATCAAAATGGCTCTGAGCACTACAGGACTTAACTTCTGAGGTCATCATTCCCCTAGACTTAGCACTATTTAAACCTAACTAACCTAAGGACATCACACACATCCATGCCCGAGGCAGGATTCGAACCTACGACCGTAGCGGTCGCGCGTTTCCAGACTGTTGCGCCTAGAACCGCTCGGCCACTCCGGCCGGCAATTCAATATCGCTTTGGATGACGAAGTGCAGTATTTAGCCTGTTCTGTTGTAAAGACTTAAGCAGGTAGACTGTTCCCTGAAGAATGAACATAAAACTCAAACCAGCAGTTTCACAAAGAAATAAACTAGACAAAGGATATTAAATAATTACCAAAATTAATTGATTTAAAAAGGCTAAACAGTGAAGAATTACTTACACAATAAACACTAGGATATCAGTAAGAAATATAACACAAGGAAACAACAATAATACTAGTAAAACATCACTTCACGCAACATCTTCACGCTATGTTTTTCCCTTCTTTCTCTTTTCTGGAAAACATTGGATACAAAGCTACGCAGTGCATAATACTAAAACCTTATTTTCTTTGTGTGCTCGATGTCTCACTTGTTATACGGAGGAGCTGGCTCGATGTTTCCGGCTAGCAAATTGGAAGTGGCAGCATGTAATATAAACACCAAATATAGCCTCTATGGTCCTGATGTCGGGTGGTAGTGTGTGTTGTGTTACATTATCAAATAATGTTTGCGTGTAGTGCGTGTAGAGTTTACAATGGCTGGTAGTCAGAAACGATGAGAAAGTTTGACGATGTGTGTGTAGTGTTACATAATCAAATAATGTTTGTGTGCAGTGCGTGTAGAGTTTATAATGGCTGGTAGTCAGAAATGATGAGAAAAGTTTGACGATGCTGATTTGTCACATGTTAAGCGACAATATATGCTGACGGAAAAAATCCCAACACAAAAAAGTAATTAATCAAGAGTAATGAAATTGCAGGAATACATAGGACTAATTGCAAAACTCTAGGTTAATGTAAGCACTAGCTAAATTATTGTAAATGTGAAATGATAGTACACTAATAACAGGTGTAACCGTCAGAATGTTGACTGCAAGCATGCAGACGCGCACGCATTGTATTGCACAGGCGCCGGATGTCAGTTTGTGGGATGGAATTCCATGTGTGTTGCACTTTGTTGGTCAACACGGGGGCGGTTAATGCTATTTGTGGATCATGGTGGAGTTGTCGTCCGATGATGTCCCGCATGTGCCGGCCACGGTGGCTGAGCGGTTCTAGGCGCTTCAGTCTGGAATCGCGTGACCGCTACGGTCACAGGTTCGAATCCTGCCTCGGGCATGGATGTGTGTGATGTCCTTAAGTTAGTTAGGTTTAAGTAGTTCTAAGTTCTAGGGGACTGATGACCTCATATGTTAAGTCCCATAGCACTCAGAGCCATTTGAACCATTTTTAAAATACCCTCAGGAATGCTGTTCATGAATGGTAGTACAACTAGGTGGAATCATCAGGCTGACGAGCAATGTGGCCGTCAGAGTGCTGGGGATAGCTACGAGAGTGTTCCTACTGTCATAAATAAAATTGTGTCCCAGACCATAGCTCAAGGTGTAGGCCCAGTATGTCTCGTAGACACCTCCTCCTATCAAGAACACGGCCATCAGTGCCATAGAGGCAGAACCAGCTTTCATCAGAAAACACAGTAGCCCTCCACCCTCTATTTCAGTGCGCTCTCGTCAGACACCATTCAAGTCGAAAATGGTGGTGGTTTGAGGTCAGTGGGATGCACACTCTAGGACGTCTTCCTCAGAGCTATCCTTGAAGTAAGCGACTTGCAACAGTTCTTTGTGTCACTGCGGTGCCAAGTGCTGCCAAACTGCGGCTGCAGATGCAGTAGGATGCACCAGAGCCGTACGCCGAACGCGATGGTATTCAGTCTAGGTGGCGCCACATGATCATCCGGAGCCCGGTCTTTCTGTGACCATACATTCTCGTGAAACCAGTTCCTAGCAACCATCTAAGGTAGTTACATTCCTGCCAAGTCTTTCTGCAGTATCGCAGAAGGAACATCTGAGTATGAAAGGGGTGGTGTAATAGCGGTATGTTACAAAGCCTCTTTCATACTGAGTGAGGTATTGATAATGGCGACTTTGTCTCCTTAAAGGCTTTCGTGACCAACATCAACTCACCACGTCCATTGTCAAAGATAAGGAAATTTCGTGACTGTTAAACCTTGAGTTTAAAGCAGACTCCATTTGCTTACTCATAGTGGTGCTACTGGCACAATTCTTACGCGACTAGCGCGAAACTGGAATAGACATCATATTTCAGATGCGGAAACACGGCTACTAACTTTCGTTTATGTCGCACAAATACTTCCTGGTGTTGCGAATTTATTTTCAGTCAGTGTATATAGTCATTTTATGTTGTATTCTCGTAAATATCTTGAATGGAAAAGCCGAGACCGTGAATTCTGGCGTATTAGCTCGTGTTTTCCTCAGTTCGTGGAATGTGGCACTTGCAAGACTTCGGCAATGTGTTGACAATAGAGGAATTACGAGAGGCAGTCGCGAGAGTAAGCCGCTTTGTGTGTCTCTAAGCCAGAGTGCTATAAAAGTGCCTTTCAAAGCCATGTTAGCCACGAGAGGAGCTGAGAGATTTAAACAAAACCCACAGGGGTTCCAGAAGACGCTAGCGGAAAAGCAGGGGCGCCGCTACGTTCCCATTAACAACGTGGGAAGCCACCTGCATTTATTTGGCCAGATATTTTTCCGTCAGTCGTAAGGCGAGGCCCGGTATTCTACCCACTTAAGCTATTTTAAAAGAGAATAAAATACATGCTGAATGGAAAATTCTGCGGACTTTTAGTGTACGCTGGAAGAAAGAGAGACAGGCTTTCAGTTGTCGCTGTGGCAAAAAGTGTGAGGGAGAGTCTAGTCGGGGTTCGCTTGAAATGTGGAGGTGTCGATTTGCCGGCGAGCGCACGGGAGTTCACGTGTCTCGTTATTGAAGAACTGCTATTCGGTACACGACTCCGGCCACGCGCGCCTTTAGCGATTTTCCAGTAAGTGTCGCGTTTGGTGCTTCCGTTTGTCTTTACATTGAATAGCTCACAATTTTCGAGTCGGTTTTGCAACTTGGGACTGCATTTTATCAGTATTTCTTTGTCACATTCCTAAAGAGTAGATGCTATCCAGTATATCGGAGGCAGGCAGTTACAACCTCGTAACCCCCATTTTGTTAAATTTTACAGCAGAGGCAAAAACAGTTTCTTAAAATATAATATTAAGTCGTACAGATAAAGCTGCTACACGTGTAACTAGAAAACATAGGCCTGGTCATTGACATATTAGAGGAAGCTATTCAATTTCAAGTATTTTTTTGATAATGGAGCATCTGTTGACTTGAATTACGAGGGTTTCACAGACAGATGGAGTTACGAGGTTTTCATTGCCTACCATCGATATGTGCATTTTATGAGTTACCTAGACGGATGCTCTGAGGCATCAAGGGATCACCAATTTAGTATTGGAGGGCAGCGTGGAGGGTAAAAATCGTAGAGGGAGACCAAGAGATGAATACACTAAGCAGATTCAGAAGGATGTAGGTTGCAGTAGGTACTGGGAGATGAAGAAGCTTGCACAGGATAGAGTAGCATGGAGAGCTGCATCAAACCAGTCTCAGGACTGAAGACCACAACAACAACAACAACAACCACCTAGACGTAGGAAAGCGATATGCACATCAATCCACAGTCTTCCAGAGAGCATTCAAGAGCCTTCTGCGCCGGTACAGTTTCACTAACAGTGCACGCTCTCTCTTGTCGATTGCTAGTCACTTACGGCTTGTCTAATGAAAGGGTGGATGTCATACCATCATGCAAGCAGTGTACAGCGTCAGATTGGCACTTGGTGGCCAAAATTGGAATATATTTTTGCAGCGTAAATAGGTTCCACTGTAACACATTAGCATGTCTACTGGTCGGCTACCACACGATAATTACAGTCCACTATCGACCTATGTTAGTAACTGTACTTTAATTATAACCACCCGGTGTACATTGACGGTAAAAAGGTAGCAACACCAACAAGGAGTTGCGATACATAAATGAAACTTGGTAGATGTGTTTCTACATCTGAAAGATGATGTCTATTCCAGTTTCGTGCCAGTTGCATAAGAGTAGCACTAGTAGTGCCATGATGAGGGAGTAAACCAGGTTTGCTTTAAACTGACTCTGTAGCGGTCGTGAGCTTACTTACCTTTGATATTGGACGTGGTGAGTTGACGTTAGTCAATAATGCCTTTAACTCGACAAAGACGCCATTATCAACACCTCACTGAGAATGAACGGTGCGGTGTTATAGGACTACGAGAAATTGGACGTTCCTTCCGCGATATTGTCGAAAAATTGTGCAGGACTACAGCCACTGATTAATGACAAAGGTGATCAAAAGAATGTACGGTCTGAAGAAGGGCACGTAGCACACTAGCAAGGAAAGACTATCGCGTTCTAGTGCATCGTACTGCATCTGAAGCAGTAATTTGAGCAGCTGTTAGCACGACAACGACACAGCGAACTGGCACAAATGGCTTACTTCAAGGAAAGCTGCAAACCAAATGCCGTGTAGCGTGCATTCGATTGATCCAAACCACCACCATTTTTGACTTCAGTGGTGTCAAGCTAGAGCTCAGTAGAGGGCAGGGTGGACGTCTTGTGCATTTTCTGGTGAAAGCTGATTCTGCCTCGGGGCCAGTGATGGTCGTGTATTGGTTAGAAGGAGGCCAGTTGCAGGCTAGAAATGCTGAACCTATAGCTGGCGTTATGGCCTGGAGTGTGATTTCGAATGACGGCAAGAGCACTTGTAATGTCATGTGTTCCTCACTGCTTTTTTTAAATAATTTGTGCCTGATTTTATTCTGAGAAGCTCAGTAATGTAAATACCGTGCATGTAAATGTGATTCAAAAAGTACTTGAAGTGAAGTGAAGCGCAGCTGGACAGAAGAAACTTTTCAGCGCGCAATCCCCGCAACGATAGTAGTTGTGAATCTTTGAGTATGGAATCTAAAAAAAAGACAATTTATTTATTAAAAAAAAGAGGACTGTTAAACTGTATCTTGTGGAAAGAGGGCGTTTTGCTAGGCCGTCGCTCAGGACGTATTGTTACATTTAATGAGAACTGATATTTTAGTGATAAAACCGAGTAAAGTATGTGTAAGGGTTGCCAAACATTTATGTATACAAAGTTTCTGGAAGTGAAGAATAGAAATATCTTGTTTTTGGAAAAGGAGGTGAACTTCATTGTCGTCGCCGTCTATCAATCGACAGAATTATAAGTGTACAAAGTTCACAAAAATACAGGAAAGAAATGCATTCTCTATAGTTTTAATTCAATAGGTAACAACCTCTCATAATTTCTTAATTACAGTAATTGGATTATGTTTTTGTACAATAGTATGGTGCTGAACTCCACTGACCAATTTTGATGTAGCAGGATGTGTAGTTTGAAGGAAGTTTGTGTGCCAAGCAATCTCCTTTTCTCACGAAAAGCAGATTGCTATTAGACCTTATTTACTTACAACAGTGGTTCCTTAGGTATGAAAAACTACGAAAACGTGGGCTCAAAGCTATCCGCAATACGGCCAAGTAACTTACAGAGTCGTATTTTTAACTTTAAGAACAATAACATCCTCCAAATTATAAAACGTCACCAATTGGTGCAGAAGCTGATCATTCAAGGAGGCAGCAACCAAAATTCAGGTACCAGCTACGACTTAAAGTAAAAATCTCAATCAAAAATCAATCTCTCTCTCTCTCTCTCTCTCTCTCTCTCTCTCTCTCTCTCTCTCTCTCTCTGTCTCCAAACACATTTATAAATATTCATATTATTAAGATAAAAGTCATTTTATACACTCTCTTGGTTATCCCAAGCATCTTGACTACAAATTTGTAGGTAAATCTCTTAATTCGACCTGTTGTGCTGTCAGTCCTAAACAATGTTAAAGGGAGTGTTTTCAGATGAGATAACGCTCGCCCACATACCGTTGCTGTAACCCAGTATGCCATACAGAATGCTGACATGTTGCTCTTACCTAATCACCATATCTGACTCTAATCTAGCACATATGAGACATCGTTGAACGCCAAATCCAGCGTCATCCACAAATAGTACTAACCGCCCCGGTATTGACCTGCTGAGTGCGAAAGGCACGGAACTTCATCCCACAAACTAACATACGGCACCACTACAACACAATACATGCACGTTTGCTTTCTTGCACTCAAAATTCTGGCGATTAAGCCGGTTATTATAGCACTAGCATTTCACATTTGGACTGGCTTATCTCGCGCCTACATTAATCTGTGGTCTTGCAATGTTAATCATTTACATGTGCTACCTAGAAAATTGTGTTACCGAAAGTTCATTACGCTACATTTTTTTGCGATTATTTTTCCGTCAGAATATAATTCGAGCTATGTTGTTAGCAAACTCCGCTACACGGTCTGTTTGAAGTTTTAAATTACTAATATTGGAGACTGATCTTCATTATAATTCTGTAATATTTACTACCTCTGTTTGGTAAACCACGTAACATTCCGATGCAACAAGCGACACTGAGCCACTAACGATTCCCACGCTGCCGAGTCACAACGAAGCCTTCTAGCATGGCCCTGCTTTCTGTACCTGAGCGCACCCACCTTCGGCTACATAAGAGACCGTAACAACTCAGCACCGACCTTCGGCAACACGAGAGACCATAGCAACTCAGCACCCACCTTCGGCAACACGAGAGACCGTAATAACTCAGCACCCACCTTCGGCAACACGAGAGACCGTAACAACTCAGCACCCACCTTCAGCAACACGAGAGACTGTAACAACTCAGCACCTGCCTTCGGCTACACGAGAGACCGTAACAACTCAGCACCCACCTTCGGCAACACGAGAGACCGTAATAACTCAGCACCCACCTTCGGCAACACGAGAGACCGTAACAACTCAGCACCCACCTTCAGCAACACGAGAGGCTGTAACAACTCAGCACCCGCCTTCGGCTACACGAGAGACCCTAACAACTCAGCACCCACCTTCGGCAACACGAGAGACCGTAACAACTCAGCACCCGCCTTCGGCAACACGAGAGACCGTAACAACACAGCACCCACCTTCGGCAACACGAGAGACTGTAACAACTCAGCACCCGCCTTCGGCAACACGAGAGACCGTAACAACTCAGCACTCACCTTCGGCAACACGAGAGACCGTAACAACTCGAAACAAGGCTACGGAGGCGTCCGGCGTCCAGGCGCCACACGGCAGCGAAGCCGGAAGCGCCGGCCGGCGGCCGCCTCTGAGAATAGCCTCGCGGATTTACGGCCGGCCTGCGCATCCAGTGATAGACGACGCGGCAAGCGGATCTGCCGGCGGCGTGTTGCGGGCGGCCGTGTGGCCTTCAGGGGGTCCGCGTGGCTACCGGCCTTGACGTCGGGCGGACAGCTGCAGGCACATGCTATTACTATACTCGCAGGAGTTGTGTCAAAGTTTAATGATCTATTATCGAAACAAAGTAAATCGCAACACTTAACAAAAACCTCGTTTACTCCAAACGGAATTTTCGTCAAGTGAATTCTACTTTCCTTCTATGAGGTCTTATTTTCCCAGCTTCGATCGGTGTGAAGATAAAACCACAATGAAAAACTGACGAAGTTTCGAGCAGCTGTGTTCTGCACTGTCTCTAGTATGCCCGTCGTTCGCATCACGTCGTACTTTTCAGTTCTGACTGCACGGGGGAGCATGTTAAGATGCCTAGTACTACAGTCTCCGCCAAGTGTGAAGCGCGTACTGTTATTCGATTTCTTCATTCTGAGGGTTTCCACCTGATTTCCATGGAGCCCACAAACATAACCGTCGTGAGTGACAACGAAGCGTAGCAATGGTGCACTATCTTTACAACATGACGTACATCTAGATCTACATGGATACTCTGTAAATCCATTTAAGTACCTGGCAGAGGGTTCATCGAACCCCGTTCACAATTCTCTATTATTTCAATCTCGTATTGCGCGTGAAAAAAACGAACACCTGTATCTTTCTGTATGTACCCTGAGTTCCCGTATTTCATGATGGTGATCGTTTCTCCCTACGTAGGTCGGCGTCAGCAAAATGATTTCGATTTCGGTGGAAAAAGTTGGTGATTGAAATTTCGTGGGAAGATTCCTCCGAAATGAATAACGCTTTTGTTTTCATGATGTCATTCCCAGATCCTGTATCGTTTCAGTGACAGTGGCAAAACGTGCTGCCCTTCATTGAACTTATTATACTATCTGCTAAGGATCCCACACCGCGCAGCAGTATTCTAAAAGAGGGCGGACAGGCGTAGCGTAGTCAGTTTCCTTAGGAGAACTGTTACATTTCTAAGTGTCCTGCCAATAAAACGCAGTCTTTGGTTAGCCTTCCCTCAACGTTTTCTGTGTGTACCTTCCAATTTAAGTTGTTCGTAGCTGTAATTCCTAGCTATATAGTTGCCTTTACGGCTTTCAGATTTGACTGATGTATTGTGTAACCGAAATTTAACTGATTTCCTCTAGCACTCATGTGGATGACCTCATCTTTTCGTTGTTTAGCGTCAATTGCCACTTTTCGCATCGTAAAGATACACTATGTGATCAAAAGTATCCGGACACCTGGCTGAAAATGACAAGTTCGTGTCACCCTCCATCGGTAATGCTAGAATTCCATATGGTGTTGGCCCAAGCTTAGCGTTGATGACAGCTTCCACTCTCGCAAGCATACGTTCAATCAGGTGCTGGAAGGTTTCCTGGGGAATGGCAGCCCGTTCTTCACGAAGTGCTGCACTAAGGACAGGTATCGATGTCGGTTGGTGAGGACCGGAAAGAAGTCGGCTTTCCAAAACATCTCAAAGGTGTTCTATAGGATTCAAGTCAGGACTCTGTGCAGACCAGTCCATTACAGGGATGTTATTGTCGTGTAACCACTCCGCCACAGGCCGTGCATTATGAACAGGTGCTCGATCGTGTTGGAAGATGCAATCGTCATCCCCGAATTGCTCTTCAATAGTGGGAAGCAAGAAGGTTCTTAAAACGTCAATGTAGGCCTGTACTGTGATAGTACCACGCTAAACAACAACGGGTGCAAGCCCCCTCCATGGAAAACACGACCACACCGTAACACCACCGCTTCCGAATTTTACTGTTGGCACTACGCATGCTGCCAGATGACGTTCACCGGGCATTCGTCATACCCACACCCTGCCATCGGATCGCCACATTGTGAACTGTAACCACACAACGTTTTCCCACTGTTCAATCGTCCAATGTTTACGCTCCTTACACCAAGCGAGGCGTCGTTTAGCATTTACCGGCGTGATGTGTGGCTTATGAGCAGCCGCTCGACCGAGAAATACAAATTCCCTCACCTCCTGCCTAACTGTCATAGTACTTGCAGTGGAATTCCTCTGTGATGGTCTGGATAGATGTCTGCCTATTAAACATTACGACCCTCTTCAACTGTCGGCGGTCTCTGTCAGTCAACAGAAGAGGTCGGCCTGTACACTTTTGTGCTGTCCCTTCACGTTTTCACTTCACTATCACATCGGAAACAGTGGACCTAGGGATGTTCATGAGTGTGGAAATTTCTCATACACACGTATGACACAAGTGACACCCAACCACCTGACGACGTTCGAAGTGCCTGAGTTCCGCGGAGCACCCATTCTGCTCTCTCGCGATGTCTAATGACTACTTAGGTCGCTGATATGGAGTACCTGGAAGTAGGTGGCATGACAATTGTCCTAATATGAAAAACGTAAGTCATGGGGGTGTCCGGATACTTTTGATCACATAGTGTATCTTTTCTAAATCGGTTTACAATTTGTTTTGATCTTTTGATGACTTTACTAGTCGATAAATGACAGCGTCATATGCAAACAACCTAAGACGGCTGCTCAGATTGTCTCCCAAATCGTTTATATAGATATGGAACAGCAAAAGGCCTATAACACTACCTTGGGGGACGCTAGAACTCGCATTCGTTTTACTCGATGGCTTTCCGTTAATTACTACGAACTGTGGTCTCTCTGACAGGAAATCACGAATCCAGTCACATACCTGAGGCGATATTTCATAAGCACGCGATTTCATTGCAAGCCGCTTGTGTGGTACAGGTCAAATGTCTTCCGGAAATCCAGAAGTACGGAATCAATTTGGAATCCCTTGTCAATAGCAATCAATACCTCGTGCGAGTAAAGAACTAGTTGTGTTTCACAAGAACGATGCAGGCGGTCACGGAAAGAAGCGTGTGTCACCGTACGATCTTTTTCAGCTAGTGGATCTGGCGATTCGATACAGTCGTCTACCAGGTACAGTTAAGAACAGGCGTAGATGAATGTAGTCATCAGGAAATGTCCTGCTTCATTGCAATACTCGGTCGCACACTGCTGTTGCAAAAAAACTCTCCTGCAGCGCTATCCAAGGGAAGTGTTTGACCACACACAGTACATACTGAACCTGGCTCCTGATTTCAGTGCGTTGGGCACCTGGAACGCTGGCTATGAGGGAAATATTTTTGGCAAAGACAACTAGCTGCAGACCAGTGTATAGAATTGATGGAAAGCATAGGCGGCCGCCTTCTATGAAGAGGGAACTTGAAATTTGGCACCAGGCTACAACAAATGTCGAAGTCGGATGTCGTCTATGTATGTATTGCTAAATAAAGCAAATAAAACGTTTTTGATATTCACTGAGGTTTTCGTTCCAGACTGATCAGACCTTTAAAAACTAGCCGTGGCACATAAGCCATATTTATGACAATAGCAAAATATTGTAAATTATTTGCTGATTCCACTGATACTCGCTAATGACCGTTGACGTTGTGCGCCCTAAAACCACCACCACCACTGATACTAGACAATCCCTCTTGAGTTCTATTTAAGGACTGCTGTAAGAATTCCATATTTTTACTGTTGAGATCAATTTAATATGGTACACGATATTTTGGTACTATGAATGTTTCTAGACTATTATAGGATAATACGTTTCAAGAAGGAATAACTCATTTGGCTGATCACAAAATCATATCACATATTAAGGGAGGAAGTTGTTGTGCAATTTTAAGATTCAATTACTAACTGTTTTTCAAAAGTAACAATTATCCAGCATATGCTGAAGGAAAAATACATCATGTTCTACACATAGAAACCTAATCCAAACGTGCCAAGTAAGTTAATAGTAGTGAAACGTAAACAGTAATATTACACTCTACATAATTTCGTAAATACGACAGGCTCGCAAAATCTGAGGCTAAATTTGAAATCAGCACAAAAATTCATTCAAGATGAGACTCTGCGCATAAATTCTCAATCCTTTCAAATTTCGAAAAACATTCATTTACTTTATTTTGCTAGGATGACAGACAGTAGTAATGGCAAATCCGAGAACTCGATTTTTGGTCCTCGCTTTTCAGGTCGCAGTGTTGTGCTCGATTCTG
The DNA here is from genome assembly GCF_023898315.1 of Schistocerca nitens. NCBI lineage: Eukaryota > Metazoa > Arthropoda > Insecta > Orthoptera > Acrididae > Schistocerca > Schistocerca nitens. The sequence goes on from NC_064617.1 coordinate 404,956,904, forward strand.
CGTCCTCAGTTTTTAGTTCTCGGGTGTGTGTTTCGTTTCACAGACTAAAACGAGACCAACACTGTTGGTTCTCGGATTTGTGTTTGTTTCTGTTGTGTGCACGCTGCCTCTTGCTACAGGAATTTGTACACCTGCTAAAAATATTAGACTAGATCGATTCACTGAATGATGTATGGATAACATAGGATATATTTTATTGGCAACAACAAATGCATAGAACTATGCCGCGAAATATGACATTAGCTTTCAAAAATGGTTATCAAAATGCGATAATGTTAAATACTTTGAAAATAAGTTCTGATGAATATAATAAAGTCGTTTAAGTATTGACGGCATGTGAGACGACAGTCTCTATGAGCATTTCCAAAGTGCGGGTAACTGCAATTGAGCCGCCTTTTGTCCATGCATGGTAAGCCACCAGTGGCTGTGGTCTTGAGGTAATGTCAGCGTTTCTTTTACTACACAGGCAGGGATAACTTAAAACCAGTGGCCTCCAAAAATTTGGACGAAACATTATCATCAATAAGTACGAGTCAGGATTATGTTTCAGCCTTTGCGCAATGTAATAAGTCAATAGTGCTTCTGGTTATGAAAATCGTCCTAAAAGGGAATCGGAACCACACATTTTCTTGAATAATTTCATTGAGTACAGTGACGTTAGTAGTAAGCGCAGAACCAAACACCATAATTATATCATCTGTTTCTTATGGCAGTCGCAAATTCTTAAGTGAAAAAGAATTCTCTTCGTGCTGCCATCATAAAGTTGTGTATGCAAAAATTGCCCATACATCTGCCTTTTATTAAAAAATCGTAACAAGTATCATGTTATGTTTATGGGACGTTTTCCATTTGTCTTTCACCTTATAAAGTATTATACTGTACATTTCTATGGTTATAATGTAAAAAATTTCAAATAAAAAATAGGAATTTTATGTCCAAGGGCACATTTTGCCCTCCGTTGGTACTACATGCGACCATAATTTTATTGTCTTCCCTACAACCATCAAGCAGAATTAAAAATTACCCGTACATTTTTCGTTTATTAAATTTCATTTGGCAACCTCGAATGTTAGTTTTAAGTGTCTTCTGAGAGTCTACTTGTTGAGTTTGATTTTCATTGTTGATTAATAACCATTATCATTAGCAGTTTTTCACAGTAGAGCAAACGCCTTTCTTGCAAAGCTGATTTTCTAAAATGAGGTATAGATACTTGAACGACGCAAAAATTCTTGCTGAACTTTTAGTAGTCGATGAATTATCATATTTCAGTGATTTTGAGTCGGATTACACAAAAGTAGAAGAGAATTCAGATGAAGAAGCGGAGGACATTGAAGAACCAAGAATGCAGGTAACGCTTCAAACAAATATGTTACGAGTTCTGGTAGAGTGTATCTTGCAGAAGCTCCAAGGAACTGCAGAAGGGATTTGCCAACGTGGTCCGTATATATCAGGGAACAGCTACTGCTGGGAAAGTAACAAGTGTTTGTGAATCATTCAAGACATTTTTCACTTCTGAGAAAGCACAGATATTGTTGACAATGCTAATGAAGAAGCTGAAAGAAAAAAACGTATCTCCTGCTAGCATTCCTGCAATGTATGCTTTGATTTGCATTTTAATTCTAATGGGAATTACCAGGAACCAATATTTCGTTACCTGATTTATGATCAAATTTAATGGCACGATCCGTATATAGAGGAACTATGAGGAAGACAAGAGCACATCAGCTATTGAAAATTCTTCGCTTTGATGATAAGGGCACCAGGGCAGAAAGGCGTGTTAGTGACAAATTTGCGCAGCTGCGTGGAGTGTTTGAAGAATTAAATGGAATATTCCCAAGGCACTTCAGTAGTGAACCCCAGAATACAGTTGATGAAATGCTGTCTTTTTAATGGTCGTTGTCATTTCAAAGTTTTCCTCAAAGACAAACCTGGAAAATATGGTATACTTGTTAGAAATCTTAGAATCGCATCTGAACGCTACATAACAAAAATGGAAGTTTATGTTGGAAAAGACAGTAGCCCCGCCTGTGAATGAGGTCCTCTTAAGATTATGAAGAGATTGGTGCAGTCGATAAAGAATACAGACTACAGTATCACAACTGACCGTTTTTAAATTCTGTGGAATTCGTGGACATTCTGTATGAAGTTAACAAAATTACATTGGTTGGAATACTCAAATCCAACAGCAGACACCTACCGCAAGAACTTAAGACAACAACAGACAGAAAGCTGTATCCCTCCAAATTTGCATTCACAGATCCATCTACTAAGAAGTGTCCAGTAACAATTGTCTCCTATCACAAAGGAAAAACAAAAAATGAACCTGGTGATGTTGTCAACACAACATCGTGACGCAGGAGTAGAAGTTGATACACCAAAAAAGGAAACCCACATAAACCTAAATTACAATTATACTAAAGGAGGAGTGGATGACATAGACCAAATGGCTAGGACATATTCTACAAAAATTAGTACGAGAAGATGGCCACTGGCAGTATGCTAAGCCTACTTGATATAGCTGCAGTAAATTCATACACACAGTTCAAGATGAGTGCTCCTGAGTGGAACGAAGGGAAATCAAACCCCAGAAAACTGTGTCTCCATGAATTAGGCATTGGACTTTTGAAACCATATGTAAAAGAGCGATCCAAGGACTTGATAGTCCTCCAGTTTGGGGGAGATCCTTCGAAGAAAACTAGTGGTAACCAAGATTGCTGAAAATGAGGGACCAACTAGGAAAGCAAGATCCTAGATGTCTACATCTGCGTAATTATTCTATTATTCACAACAAAGTGCCTGGCAGAGGGTTCAATGGACCACCTTCAAGCTGTTTCTCTTCCGTTCCACTCTCGAAAGGCGCGCGGGAAAAGAGCACATAATTTTTTCTGTGCGAGCCCTGATTTCTCTTATTATATCGTGATGATAATTTCTCCCTATGTAGGTGGATGCCAACGGAATGTTTTCGCAATCGGAGGGGGAAACTGGTGATGGAAGTTTCAGTAGAAGATCCCGTCGCAACGAAAAACGCCTTTGTTGTGATGATTGCCATTCCAATTCACGTATCATGTTTTTGGCAATATCTCCCCTACTTCGCGATAATATAAAACGAGCTTCCCTTCTCTGTACTTTTTCAGTGTCATCCGTCCCAACTAATGCGGATCCCACACCGCACAGCAACACTCCAGAATAGGGCGAAAAAGCATGGTGTAAGCAGTCTCTTTAGTAGACCTGTTGGACCTTCTAAATGTTCTGACAATGAATCGCAGTCTTTGGTTGGCTCTACCCATAGCATTATCTATGTGATCGTTTAAATTTTGCGTATTTGCAATTGTAATCCGTAAGTATTTAGTTGAATTTACAGCCTTCAGAGTTGTGTGACTTATCGCGTAATCTAAATTTAGAGGATTTCTTTTAGAACTCATGTGAATAATTTCACACTTATCTTTATTCAGCGTCAATTGCCACTTTTCGCACCATACAGATATCTTATCTAAATCATTTTGCAATTCGTTATGGTCATCTGGTGACTTTACAAGACGGTAATTGACAACATCATCTGCAAACAATCTAAGACGGTTTCTGAGATTGTCTCCTATGTTGTTAATATAAATCAGGAACAACAGACGGCCTGTAACACATCCTTGGGGAACGCCAGATATTATTTCCGTTTTACTCGATGACCTTTCTGACAGGAAATCACGAATTCAGTCGCACAACTGAGGCTTGAAGAATACAAGTAACCTAAGAGCCAGAGACAACATCAAGAAAGCTAAGTTCACATGCGGAAACCGTGCTCTCCATATGTATAAGAGTCACTCAGAATCAACGATTGTTTGTGCAGGTGGTAAATATCATCTGTAAATGACAGTATTGTCTCCAAGTTCAGAGGGTTTTTTGAAAGTTTTCAGTGTACCATAACTTGTATTTGTGCATGTATTGTTACTTTTGTTTTTGAAACTTTTCATAGAGGAGAAAACTACTATTCAGTTATTAGATCAAAGAGTGCACAGTAACTTCGTACAGCCTGTGTAATCAAGTACATACTTTATAGTCCATTAAATTTCGGGCTTGCAGCCGCGCCAATAAAATTTCTTCCAGTGATATTTCTGCCGTGTATCGTCCAGCCATCCTCGAGGCAGCAACTAGGCTTGGTTTGGAAACACATCCCTCTTCATTCTCCAGATCTCTCTGCCAAACATCCATCCACAAAAATATCTGCCTGCACAGAGCCCCAAACGCTACAAATGCCATATCATGATACCCTTCCACTTTCAAGCTATGTAAACTCTTTACTTCATTCCTCTGTGTACATATCTTATTTAATCAACTAATCAGGTTTTTGCTTTATGCAGCTGACGACCTGCATTTTATTTTGTGAAAACACTTATTTTTCTAACACCTAGCATAATTTTCCTATGTTTTACATTTCTAACATCGATTGACTGAAGAGCAGCGAACTGCAACTGCTAGCAGCCCACTCCCCAATAAAAAAGATCATCATCATCAGTTATCTGCTATATTAGCAGGTTCTTTGCCTCTCCATTTTCTGCGATCCATTGCTTTCTTCTTAAGGCTGCTGTATGTTGTACTGTCCATCATGCCATCCAGTATCTGGAATCTCTTCCTTCCTCGCTTCCTTTTCCCTTCTACATAACCTTCTAAAACTGTTTTTATCAGTCCGTCATTCTTTCTTAATATATGCCCAATCGAATTTCTTTTTCTTCTCTTTATTACATCTAGTAACTGTCTTTTCTCTCCCACTCTTCTCCGTACCTCTTCATTTTTTACTTTGTCCATCCAACTTATTCTTGCCATCTTCCGCCATGTCCAGATCTCAAAAGCCTCCAGCCTTTCTCTATCGTTTTTCCTCATAGTCAATGTTTCAGCGCCATACAGAAGAACACTCCATACAAGACATTTTATGAGTCTCTTTCTGAGTTCTCTGTCCAGACCGCTGCAGAAGATTCTCCTTTTCTTATAAAACACCTCTTTTGCCATTGCTATCCTTGTTTTAATTTCTGTGGTGCACTTCCAGTCGATGTGTATCCTGCTTCCAAGATACTTAAAATTTTGCACCTGTTCTAGTGTTTCTCCATTCAGCATAATTTTTATTTCCTTATTTCCTCCTAGTGCCAATACTTTTGTTTTATTTGTGTTAACTTTCATTACATATTTTTTTTCCGTTAGTTGCAATGGTGTCCACCAAATCCTGTAATTCTTTTCCCCCTGTGGCTAGAAGGACCATGTTATCAGCAAATCTCAAACACCCTACTCTTCTTCCTTCAATTTCTACTCCTTTATCATCTAATGAGCATTGGTCAATCATATTTTCCAAGTAGAGGTTGAAAAGAGTAGGTGATAAACAGTATCCTTGTCTTACTCCTTTTCCCAGTCTGATCCAGTTTGTACCTTCTCCTTCCACTTTAACTGAAACTTATTGATTAAGATATAATGAATTTATAAGTCTTCTGATTTTGCAGTCCACACTCTTTTCCCTCATTATAGTCGCCAGCTTGTCCCAGAAGATATATCTGTCTAATACTTGATCTAATCCATTCCCTCCTATGTAAATTTTGAGTGGATATGTGCTCGAATTTTACCAGTCCCTCCAAATTCATGAATGTCATGTAATACACCTTGCTTTCTATATCTGTATACCATCCCTCCTGTTGATTCACTATCATCCCATCAAATTCCCGCCCCCCCTCTCCCTCATCGAACACCTCTGCTTATCGTATACACTACACACAAACTAGATTCCAATAAGCCTATTACTTCCCCTCTGATCACCAATCCTGGTATGCTGCCATGCCTTTACAAACACAACCCACAGTGTCCGCACCTTCACACACACAGCATATCTTACATCAACGTAATTTCAACTGACACCTTTCCCCAGATAGTGAAACCTGGTCTGATATTTATCTGTTCCATCAACTACAATTTCCTATCTATGACACTCCACATCAGAGCGCTCATCTCCTTCCTATGCTCTCTTCATCTCTACCCATCGCTTCCTTTCTCAATACCATGGACCTGCTCACCCACCAAACTCCCCCTCACCTTCTGTCTTCCCACTAGCCACCGTAACACATGCCCTCATTTCCTATAGATACCAATCAACAGGATACATGGTTACACCGAAATCCCGTCCCCCTACAAAATTTCCACTTTTTTTCTCTCCCATCTCCCCACAACCACTTTCTCCAGTGCAGGTCTTGCAGGCTTTTCATTTACTGTTACGTCAGAGAGTAGAGAAGCCGCAAAACTTAGAATTCTTCTAATGTTCACCTTAGCACAGCCACAGGCAACACCAGGCAGAGGTGGTGACGTAGCATTACAGCAGACAGAATCAATCAACACTATAAGTCGACCACGTATGTGAACACACATTACTACATTGGCAAAAATCACCACACATATTTGAAAGACTTGACAGTGCAGTTAAGAGTCTACAACAAACACTGTGGAACGAAGACTGCTGACTATTAGTAAGTAAGTGGGCCACACTCAGTCATAAGGAATAGGCCCTCACATCATTACCACTTGCCCACGTCCACAAAGACAAGCTCTGCAGCTCTAAGTGCAGGTGGTCGTCGGGATCACCCGATTCAATGATTATTATGGTGTAGTGCAATCCTTGTGTCAGGCGAATGCTGATTACCGTTTCCAAGATGACAGCACACAGTTAACGGTGACGTGCTGCTGATGGGACTTCTCTTCAGCTGCCACATACCAAATTGTTACTGATCAGACTGAGGGTCTGAATGTATGCAATACACACAAACGAAGTGGTGTAGAATGAATTTTGTCCCACTACTGATATTTCTTAACTTTGTCTACTTCATCATCTGCAAGCCTGATGTTAAGTTCCTCGCTGTTCTTGTTTCTGCTACTTTTCATTACTTTCGTCTTTCTTCGATTTATTTTCTATCTTTATTCTGTACGCATTAGACTCTTTATTCCATCCCGTAATTCTTCTTCACTTTCACTGAGAACGGAAATGTCAATCAGCAAATATTATCATTGATAACCCTTCACTCAAAATTTTAATCCCACTATTTAACCTTCCTTTCTTTATTTCGATGTATGGATTGAACAGCAGCAGTGAAAGACTACATCTCTGCCTTACACCCTTTTTAGTCCGAGCACTTCCTTCTTGGTCTTCCAGTTCTAATGTTCCCTCTTGGTTCTAGATCACATGGTGTACTATTCGTTTATCCCCAGAACTTATGTCTCTTTTTCTCATAATTCGCAAATTTTGTAAAACTTTAGATTATTAATCGCTAGCTGGTATTGATTGTGATATCACACTTGAACTTAATAAATGTAATAATGCTAATGTGTAATTGCGCAAGTAATCTATATGGATCAGAAACTCTTTTCGACTGCGAGAGACAGATTACCTCTGACTCGTGATTTAAAACTCTGTGGATATAATGTGGAACATTATGTGTACGATGGACTTATTACTTCTGATTTAGCGATTGCGGGGAGTAGGATCGCAGCGGAACTGTAAATAGCGGAATTATTGTAAGTTTCCATTTTGAATACGTAATGTAATTCGACTAATTATGATAAAATTTCATCTCATACCAGAGGACGACATATCCTGAAATGTAGCTATGAAGATCTTTTGTGGAAAAATATAGTGTCATGAATGGGAACGGTACGTTTAATTCTTTGGTGGTTTTAACTTTTCCGTGGTCTGTGGCTCGGAACATTATTTGGTGTGTCGTAACTCGTAGGGAACTTTGTATCTCGGGAGATCAGTTAAGCCTGCACTACGGTCGGGTAAGCTTATTTTGAGGGATTAACTTCTGGACTTTTATCAAAATTAATACACAACTTGGCACATTCGACACTGATTCCCATGCTGCAGAATGAGTACGTCCTAGCACCAAGAGGGCTTCCCCACGGCATACGATTTACCTCCGGTTATTTCAAGAATTTTCAGAGACGACGATCGCTGTAATTTTGAAGAGCCACAGAAATTTTATTCCAGGTGCTGACGTCGACAACGAGAGGTAGACAGAGTATGATTAGGAACGGTAACTATCTAATCATTTTCTATTATAAACATGAGAATTCAAAACGGGAATACACATAACTCGTCATTAACGCAGTGGTTTCCATTGCGTTCTGTATCCTTAGCCATTGATCATTGCTGATTCTTCCGTCTTTTAGGGGCAATCTCCCAACCCAAGCGCAAGAGAGTGCCCTGAACCTTCTTACACTGCTCTGCTCTCCTTAACAACGCCGTTGGTAGAACGAGGGTCATTTTTTATGCCGCAAGTCTTATGACACCATTACTGAAGATTTGTATTCGAAAATCAAGCTCAGGTGACGTTAGAATCCAGGAAGTCTTGGTTACTTGTGAAACATGCTACCCAAAAACCACTCCGACATACTAGCCCCAAGACTACTTATGAATGTTCATTTATATTTTTCGTGACGTAATCCTTTTTAACACTTTTTCTGGCACAAATATAAGATTTTTAAACAACTTCTGGCAAATTTTCTATAACTGTCATCATTCAAAGAGGTTACAACCTACTATCTGCGCTGGTGTAAAAAGGGTTGTAAAGTATTGCAGGTTTTGTTATTATCACGGTTATTCTGATACGAATGTGTCAGAAGTTTCTAGTGAAATTTCTGACCACTGCCGAAGTGCTACCGCAATCAGACGCTGTACACTCCCTCCTGACTCCACCGGAAAAGGCCCTCTTCTCATTGAGGTCGTTGAGCAAGCAGTCAGATGCAGTATTCTGACGTATTCGACACAAGACGATGCGCGTAACCCTTTCGTCGACTATGGACCGAGAAGTGGGAATGACTGATTGTAATACAAGAAGTAATACGTGAAGCAACGTCAGCTCGGTGACTGCGGTGGCATTTGAACTAAAAACTTAAATAATAGGTGTAAACAAAACAACGACATGCGGGCACCTGCGGTAACTTGACCGAAATGCAAACGTGGAAGGCTATTTTCTAGAAAGAAATGACCACAGACAAGGAGAGTTTGTCGTATCAATACGAATCTACCGCAGAACGAAAAAATGGAGAAATGCATATCTTTCATGACAGAACCATCGTCCAAGCCAATGTGACACGGGAGTTGAACAAGATCCAAAATCAGGATTTTCCTGAAATTTTAACTTTATAATATGTACGTTCTCTGCGTTGTACTCAAGAGGAGTAGGGGAGAGGAGGAGACTGTGTAGAGCATCTGAAACATTAAAATCACCCTCTTAACGTCGCTATATTTTTTATTAATCCATTGTAATACATTTTTGAAACGTTTTAGGCATACAAGGTACTTGTCAACTATTTCCATGATTTTCCACAACCTAGTTTTCATCAGAGCCGCAATTCATTATTTTTATAAAACGAGCTTTACCAGCGAATAATATTTCTATTTACTCATCTCTAAGAACACCCACAGCTAAAGATAGCTGCAACGTAAAAGAGCACTTACCTACAGTCATGCCACTAATGAATATTTCCCGTGTTTGCTACCTCAGAACGATACTTTCCAATCCACCCTCTTAGGTCGGAGAGCACAGAGCGAGATGGCGCATCGCATTCTGGAGGACGACGGTTCAATCCAGCGTCCGGCCATCCTGGTTTAGGTTTTCCGTGATTTCCCTAAATCGCTTCAGGCGATTTCCGGGATGATTCCTTTGAAAGGGCACGGCCGACTTCCTTCCCCATCCTTTCTAACCCGATGGGACCGATGACTTCGCTGTTTAGTTTCCTCCCCCATATTACCCATCCAACATCGGACAGGTAAATAACAAGTTAAGGCAAATTTGAGGTAGTAATACAATAATGTCAGAGCTACGAACAGTAACGCCAATATTAGCAGACATATCTTCCTTATTCCATTTCAGAAGGAATTTGGGAATTAGTAGATGGAAATAGACAGCACTTTTATAAGATTAAGACTTAATAGATTAAGACTGAAGAAACCAGTAGCAAATAGATCTCATCAGTAAACAATGATATCAGCATTATTACATACATCAAATTTTTGTAAGATATACCATTACTCGACAGAAAGGAAGCATTCATCTTACTAAAGCGGAAAATCTCGGAAGAAAGTTGTAGCAAGGAAGAGAACTGAAAGAAAAAGGCAGCAAGAGGAAAGGGTAAAATAACCGAAGGAGTTCTTTTTGCCAAAAGATCGAGAAATTGGCCTATAGCTGGAGATGTTTCTGAAGCAAACGATAGAAACTCATGTTACAGTAAACAATTATGAAACGTGACAGTCACAAAAATAGGAAAAAGAAACGAAATTCGGAGCACTCTAAACTTGACAATCTCAAACCTCTATCAACGTTATTCGAGTGTATGTTACATGAAATGAAGGAACAGTAGACAAAACAGCCAAAACATGATGTTACAGGAAACTCTTGACAGAGAGTAGGGGTAATTTATTCGGATATTTTCTGGGCCATATTTTAAATCTGCAAGAGGTTCATTTGAATGTCCAGAAAGAAGTCCAGTGTCGTAATTAGGACATAAACGTCCCTCCATTTACAAAAGTTCAAAAACAGCGCCCGCTTTTAACATCTATTTGCAAATATTGTCGTAAGAGCACTAATGTTCAATACTGCAAGTGCAATACCGAAGCTAAGTAAAAGGTTAGACACGGTAATTTATTTCATTGCATGGGGCAGATACTAACAAAATTCTTTTATCTGCTGCTGAGTCTGAAACTATAGTATGAACGCACAGTGTGAAAAATATTGCTTGAATTGTGGTACTGAAAATGCACTGTTGCATCTATATTTCAAGTACCGAACAATAAGTGGAGAATTTTTCACCGAGGGCATGTGCTCACCAAACGATCAGCCTGCATGGGAAAAACTGAAGGTGATTCTAAGTGTGAAACAATCATGCCTCAGGAGCAGTGAAACTGGCGCGAAAATGGAATCGAGAACCGAATAAGCGATTCTTGCCAACTGCTATAGGAAGCCGCTCTCCCGTAAAGGGTACAATAGAATCTGGATTTTGTGGTATTCGCAACGCTGCGATAGTAACTGGCGTAATGACGTTGCACGAAGCGAGTGCGTAGCGTAGTAATAGGACCGCGCGAGGATAGGGTGGAGCAGTAAAGCCTTTTGTCTGTGCGCCTGGCTGCAGACTCTTACGGCTAACTTTACGACGAGAGACGCGAGCTGTTTACGAGAACACGACAATGTGGCACCGGACGGACCACGTCACCATCTCAGGGGATCCACGGCCGGTCACATCTAGCCGAGTGCAGCACATACCAATATCTGCTGCCGTAGAACGCCGTGTCTGTTATGGTGACACCGCACATTCGCTACGTCGCGTTAAATTCACTCTGCCCCACTTCAAAACCTTTATAGAGGAGTACTTTACGGAAGCTACACGTGGTACAAAGAGAAAACGAAAGCTGATGTAAGCTAACGTAGCAGCTGCTGTAGTTTACTTCAAACTACGGCGCTTTCACGGTGTGGCTCCGGAACTTAACGCACTACAGCATCCACGGATCAGACTTTGGCCTGTTCTGACTGACAGACTGCTGCTTACAAGCAGTTGGCAACACTGCGCCGACGCGGACTCTTCGAGTATTTGCTGCAATAAATAATTATAAAAAGCGTTGTTATTAAGCTGTTTTTAAACGTTTACAGTTGTTATAAATATAATCTAAGTGTTTTTAACACTAACACTTCCACTAATTTTTTTTGTTAAATTAGTGGAAGTGTTAGTGAAGTATAAAATAAGATTAAACGGGGTAAGAAGCGTATTTTTCTTCTCGCGCCTGTAGCACTAACCCTAGGCCTAATTTCACGAGAGCGAATCGTAAGTAAGCAGTGAATTAAACTTACAGGTAAACGTTTCCAGTTGGTATAAATATAAGTGTTGTTACATTAGTGAAGTGTTAAAGAAGATTAAACGGGGTAAGAACTTTATTTTCCTTCTCGCGCCTAAAGCACGGATTTTAGGCTTAATTTCAAGCGCGCGTATCGTAAGTAAACAGTGACTTAAACTTATATGTAATCACCAGTTTCTGTATTCAGTACCCTATCAATTTATTTATATCTGCCTGAATAGTTTCTAGGGTCCTTTGTTTACGTTTTAGTCACTACTTAAATCAGCTTATACGATTTCTGTTTTTATCATGAGTGAGAAGTGTGTGACATGCCGTAGAATCGTTAGTGCCGGGGTGTGGTGTGATGGGTGCTATAGTTTCTTTTATTGTGACGAATGTAGTGCCATGGGAAATGTGGACATAAATGACGCTCACCAGTGGCATTGTAGGATCTGCAGTAGAGATAGGAAAATACTGGAACAGGAAGGGAAAATTGCAGCTCTTCAAGCTGACCTAGACAAGGTAAGGGAGGATCTGGACAGGTTAAAGAGCGAGAAGAGTGAACAGAGGTGGGAAGTGGCAACAGGTAATAGGGAGAGCAGGCAAAGGAGAGCATCAGACAACTTTGTTGTAAATCTTGAAAATAGATTTGACCTGTTGCCTCAGTCAGAATCGGATGAGCCTCAAATAGTTGAAGCTGTAGAAAGGGCACAAAAACTTTCAAGGACTTGAAAAAGGTAGGAAAATTTGTAAACAGAAAGAAAGTTATGTTGTTAGGTAGCTCCCATGGTAGAGGTGTTGGCCAACTACTGCAGGAAAATCTATTCGGGAGGACGACGGTTCAATCTCGTGTCCGCCCATCCTGATTTAGGTTTTCCGTGATTTCCCTATATCGCTCCAGGCAAATGCCGGGATGGTTCCTTTGAAAGGGCACGGCCGACTTCCTTCACCGTCCTTCCCTACTCCGATGAGACCAATGATCTCGCTGTTAGGTCTCTTCCCCCGAAACAACCCCAACCCAACCCAGGAAAATCTAGGTCCAGAGTACCAGGTCACAAACTTTTTCAATCCTAGTGCAGATCTGGGTCAGGTAACAGAGGATGTAATTCCTTTATGCAAGGGTTTCGCAAAGGAGGATGCCATGGTTATAGTGGGTGGTCCGGGAAATAGCACTGACAGAGACTCTGATATTCCTAGAGAGTGACCTGGTGAAGATAGCATCAGCAACGAAGCATACGAATGTGGTATTTGTGTCTGTGTTGAGACGCCATGATCGGCCTCATTTGAACTCTTCCGTCGGGAGGGTGAACTTGGAGTTGGAATAGCTGCTTAGGACGGATATAGGGTCCCATATTGGTTTGATTCCTGTGGATGCTATCGATAAGTCGGACTACACTAGGCATGGCCTTCACCTCAATAGGAAAGGGAAGGAAAACCGTCTGGATTGATTGCAGAAAACTTAAGGGGGGACACTGTCACAAGTGGTAAAATCCAGTGGTCACAGGTGTCAGAGGGATGCCTTTTTTAGGATAGGGAAGGGGGAAAGAAAACGAATTTAAGAGAGATTGGCAGACGCACTCGGTTTGAGAAAACAGATTAACAGGAGTCAGATTTTGGTATACAGCCTCCATTTAGACAATATTTAACAGAAAGTAATCATAAACTGCCAGTTCATCTTCGCCAAAGCAGTTATAATCCCATTAGTATGCAATATCAGTTATCTTCATTACACCAGAACATTCCGGGACTCAGAAATAAAGTTGATGAACTATTCATTTGTACTGATGAAATGAATTCATCTACACAAATTGACATAATCTGCCTCTCTGAACATCAAGTGACTACTGGTATAGATATGTTAGACATTTCAGGATTTAAGCTAGCTTCCTACTTCTGCAGAGTAGATATGGATGGAGGAGGAGTTGCCACATTTATTAAAAACTGCCATAAATTCAGGAACATTGACATTAATAAATTCTGTTTGAAGCAGCATCTGGAAGCATGTGCACCAGAAGTAGAGTTCCATAACAGATCCTATATAGTAGTAACTATTTACCGAGCACCTGCAGGAAAGTATAATCTATTCATAAATCATCTAGAAGCTCTTTTGGGTTATTTAACAGGAAGGAAGAAAGAAATCTTGATTGCTGGTGACATTAATACAGATTTTGTAATGCAGTCCTCCAGTAAACATTTACTGCAGTTCGTAATGTTGTCTTTCAATCTAACTCACACCGTAAACTTTACAACTAGGATCACTAAATCCTCAAGGACAGCCATTGATAACCTTTTTTTAGACAAATCAAAGGAACAAAATCATATCATAAAACCTGTAATAAATGGACTATCATATCATGACATGCACCTCCTTGTTTTAGATGTAAATTCTAAGCAGATTATCAAGACTGCTAAATCTGAGTACAGGAGAGTAGTCAATCAACCAAAAATTGAGTGTTTTAGAAAACTGCTCAAAGATATGAACTGGAAAGATGTTTATAGTGCTCATGACATGAATGAAAAATGTAACACATTCATGAACAATGTCAGTACCATGTTTGAAAACTGTTTTTCTCTAAAAGTTACTCAAATTGAACAGAATTCTATAATAAAACCATGGATTACACAAGGAATAAAGATTTCCTTTAAGATAAAAAAGAAATTGTATCTGCCGACCAAGAATAGCTCCAATGCCGATGATTTATCTAAATACAAGGAATACTGTAAAATATTTAAAAAAAGCAATTGAGACATCTAAACAAATGCACTACGAGAAGAAGATAGCAATGTCAGAGAACAAAATAAAAACAATATTGGATACAGTGAAAGAGGAGACTGGTAGAAGCAGAAAGGAACAGGAGCAAATAGCATTAAGGGTAGATGACACATTAATAACCGATGGGAATAGTATGGCAAATCTATTTAAGAAGTACTTTATATCCATTACTGATAGAATGGGATTGTCAGGATCAGTAAATAATACCCTTGAATATCTGAAACTAGCCTTCACAAATAGCTTCAGGTACATGAGTATGTCACTCTCTTCACCAAAATAAATCACTTCCATAATAAAATCTTTGAAAGCAAAGCATTCTAGAGGTTACGATGAAATTTCAACCATGTTAATTAAGGCATGTTCTTGTTTAGTACAATTCTAAGTTACGTGTGTTACCAGTCAATTATAACTGGGACATTTCCTGACTGGCTAAAATATGCAGATGTTAAGCCTCTATTCAAGAAAGGGGATAAAGAGATACCATCAAACTACAGACCGATTTCACTTTTGCCAGCATTCTCAAAAGATTTAGAAAAAGTAATGTACAGGCAGCTTCTCAACCATCTGACCACAAATAACATTTTATCAAGAACACAGGTTGGATTTCTGAAGGGTTCTGACATCGAGAAGGCTATTTACACCTACAATGAAAATGTACTTAATTCATTAAATAACAAATTACAAGCAGCAGGTATTTTCTGTGATTTGTCAAAGCCATTTGATTGTGTGAACCACAACATCCTTTTAAATAAATTAGAATTCTATGGTGTCACGGGCAGTGCTGCAAAATGGTTGAAGTCATACCTCGCTAACAGGAAACAAAGAGTGTCAGTGCAAGGGACTAGTGAATTAAGTCATCAGTCATCATCAGAATGGGAAGACATTACATGTGATGTCCCACAAGGATCCATCTTAGGGACATTGCTTTTTCTTGTGTACATTAATGATCTCTCATCATTTACACTGACAGAAGCAGAGTTCGTTTTGTTCGCAGATAACACAAGTATTGCAATAAATAGTATGTCGAGTGTAGCTCTAGAAAGATCTGCTAATGATATTTTCATGGATATTAACAAATGGTTTAAGGCCAACTCACTGACATTAAACTTCGAAAAGACTCACTATACGCAATTCAGAACGTGTAAGAGGTTTCCACCTAGCATATGCATGTTGACAGTCTTAAATTCATGAGATTACAACTTGATAATAAATTCAGTTTGGAGGAGCACACCACAGAACTGCAGAAACGCCTTAACAAATCTGTATTTGCAATTCGAATGTTAGCTGACACAGGAGACATAAAAATGAAAAAGCTCGCATACTTTGTCTACTTTCATTCCATAATGTCATATGGTATAATATTTTGGGGTAACTCTTCTAGTCAAACAAAAGTCTTCAGAGTCCAAAAAGGTGTAATACGTATTATTTGTGGAGTAAATTCACGGACGTCCTATAGAAACCTCTTCAAAGAACTGGGTATACTAACTACTGCCTCTCAGTATATTTACTCCTTAATGAAATTTGTCCTAAATAATAAATCTCTTTTTCCAACAAACAGCTCCGTTCATACATACCGGGTGATCAAAACGTCAGTATAAATTTGAAAACTTAATAAACCACGGAATAATGTAGATAGAGAGGTAAAATTTGACACACATGCTTTGAATGACATGGGGTTTTATTAGAAGCGAAATGCAGGATGACGCTCCACCCCATATTGCTAGACACGTGAAAGATCTCTTGCGCGCGTCGTTGGGCGATGATCGTGTGCTCGGCCGCCACTTTCGTCATGCTTGGCCTCCCAGGTCCCCAGACCTCAGTCAGTGCAATCATTGGCTTTGGGGTTAGCTCAAGTCGCAAGTGTATCGTGATCGACCGACATCTCTAGGGATGCTGAAAGACAACATCCGACGCCAATGCCTCACCATAACTCTGGACATGCTTTACAGTGCTGTTCACAACGTTATTCCTCGACTACAGCTACTGTTGAGGAATGATGGTAGAAATATTGAGCATTTCCTGTAAAGAACATCATCTTTGCTTTGTCTTACTCTGCTATGCTAATTATTGCTATTCTGATCAGATGAAGCGCCATCTATTGGACATTTTTTGAACTTTTGTATTTTTTCGGTTCTAATAAGAACCCATGTCATTCCAAGCATGTGTGTCAATTTGTACCTCTCTATCTACATTATTGCGCGATTTATTCAGTTTTCAAATTTATACTGACTTTTTGATCACCCGATACAATGTCAGGAACAAAAATGATCTGCACGAGGACTTGAAAGAACTTCCTTTAGTTCAAAAAGTGGTCCACTACTCACGAACACTCATTTTCAATAATTTGCCAGCAAACATTAAAAAAATTGGTTACAAATAAAGATCAGCTTAAAAGGAGCCTGAAAGACTGACTAGTGGCCAACTCCTTCCACTCCACTAACGAATTTTTTAATAGAAACAAATGATGTATGGCCTATATTTATACTATTAGTATTGTTATTTCAGGTTAAAAAAAATTGACATGTTCCACATCGACGAGGATCTCCTCAGCACGGATCTATGGAACGAAAAACTAATCTAATCTAATTTAATCCACTGCGACAAGCCAGTTAGGGTCGTGGGACATGTGATCACCATGTCCTCAACCCCTCCCCTCCAGTCGTTATTGCCACTGGATGAATCGTAATGATGGCACTGCTTCTTTATTTAAACAATCCCTCACATGACATGATGGGGCTGAGTGGAACCCGTTCTACATCTCCTTACCTCAGAAAAATCTGAATGGCTACGGGAATCGAAACAGGTCCTTCCGCATAGAAAGCAAAGACACGGAACCACTCGGCGAAGGAGAGACTCTGCTTCGGAAGTTTTGTATATACACAGTAAAAAAATAAAAAAATAAAAGTGTGTGACGCTGCAGCACGATGTCACCGTGCAGCTGGCAAGGCTGGTAAACAGCAGCCCCGTCGATACCAGTATTTATAGTTTTCGCAAATTCCATGCCCTGTACTCAGTTGGACAGTAAATATGCCTAGAAGATAAGCGCGTGAATGCTATGCACAGATGACAGCATTTTAGAAAGGACGTTGGAGTAATCGGCAATCGGCGAATCTCTCGACTTGCCACTATTCGATTATGTTTGCCGAAAACGGTGAACCATGGTCCAACATAGCGCCAAGAAGGAAGTGGTTCACCTAGAGAGACGACACAACGTCAGGGCAAATTTGTAGGTCGAGAAATGTCAGAGGGGAGGCAATCAGAGTCCAGGATTCATCGTTATCATTAAACCAATGTGTAACTGGTGCTTCATTGACCACAAGAACAATTAATGGACACCTCACAGAAAGGGGGCTAATCTCACAGCGCCTCTCGCGCCAATTACTGTTGACCTCGGTATACCACAAGCCCATCTCCAGTGGTTTCGGACACATTCGGAATGGAATCTCAATGACTGGAGTAAAATTGTTTCCAGTAATGGGTCCCGCATCGAACTGAGTACCCGACTTCTGGAGAAGACCTCTCTGGAGACGCACCAGACATTGGTAGGATACCAAACCTGAATGTTGCCCGCTATACGGCCCGACAATCAGGAGTGATGGATGGTCTGGAGTGCCACTTCTTTTCATAGCAGGACCTCTTTGGTTGTCATCCTGGAAAAAGTGTTCAACAATGTAATATGGTGCATGAAGTTCGAAATTCTGAGAAAAGTAGGGGTTATCTCTAGGGAAAGGCGGGTAATGTACAATTTATACAAGAACAAAGGGAGAACAATTAGAGTGGGAGACGAAGAATGAAGTGCTCGGATTAAAAAGGGTGTGAGAGACGGTTGCAATCTTTCGTCTCTGTTATTTAATCTGTACATCGGAAAAAACAATGACGGATATGAAAGTAAAATTCAAGTGTGGGATTGAAATTCAGGGTGAAATCACGTCAGTGATGGGATTCGCTGATGATTGCTATCCTCAGTGAAAGGGAAATAGAATTAAAGAAACAGTTGAATAGAATGAAAAGTTTGACGGGTACAGAATATGGATTGAGAATAAATCGAAGCAAGACGAAAGTAATGAGAACCAGAAGAAATAATAACACAAAGAAACTTAACACCAGAACTGTCGATTACGCAGTAGAGGAAGTCAAGAAATTCTGCTACCTAGGCAGCAAAGTAAGCCATTACAGATGGAGCAAGGAGGACATAAAATGCAGTTTAGCACTGGCATCACGGACATTCTTAGGCAAGAGAATTCAGATTGTGTTACAGAGAATCTTAATTTGAGGAAGATGTCTCTGAGAATGTACGTTTTGAGCACAGCATTACATAGTAGTGAGACGTGGACTGGGGAAAAATCGGAACAGAAGAGAATCGGAATATTTGAGATGTGGTGCCACAGAAGAAAGTTTAAAATTAGGAGGACTTTAAAGATAATGAATGATGAGTTTCTCCGAAAATTGGGCGAGAAAAGGAATATGACAAAAACACTAACAAGTAGAAGGGGTAGTATGATAGGACACTTGTTAAGACATCAGGGAATAATTTCCATACACTAGAGGGAGCTGTGGAGGGTAAAAACTGTAGAGGAAGAGAAAGGTTGAAATGCATCCAGCAAATAACTGAAGAAGTAGGTTGTAAGTGCTGCTTCGAGATGAAAAGGCTGGAACAGGAGAGAAATTGGTGGTGGGTCACGTCTAATCAGCCAGAAGACTAAAAAAATAAGATTCAATTGTACTTAATTTGGTACGATATCCCTTAGGAGGACTTCCAACAACTCTATCAATCAATGCCAAGCCAAATAACTGCTTACATAAGAGCCAAGGGAGGACTACCATGTTTGTCTTGCTCAGTTTGTGAAGCTCTTTCTGTAGAATGAATCGCAGAATCCTTCCGAAACTGTTATCATTTGTTTGTCCGTACAAGTACACCACATCTATCAATTTTCATTACGTCACGGTAATTCCTTCATCGTGTGTTCTCTCTTGTCTTATGGTGTACTATTTTCGGTACACGTTTGTCCGTATTGAAGATGAACTACTTCTGAATTTCAAAATGTGACACTAAACGGAATGTCAACGTGCAACACTCTGGCTTTCAAGACAGGGCGGGTTTCATATGTGAATCGGATCTACGAACCTTATGGGGGAAACACTGATGTAATGCTGCAGCCGGCCAGAAGGCTGAAAGTATTGTCTACGAAACATTGGATAAAAAAATACAAAAGCAAATTATCGCTCCGCACAAAAGGAAGTTTACATGACTCGCAAAAAGAACGGTGACGGAACTTTCTCCCCATATAAATGGAAATTGCGTCGACAGTATTATTTGGCAGCAAAATTATAACTGAAATATTACCATAGCATAGACGGAGGATTGCTCATAATTATTTTAGCCTGCAGCGGAGGGACAATTACTGGGAAAAGAAACTGGAGCGAGGCGGTGGTTCTTACTTCTGTCTGACTCCCTTGTACTTATATCTGACGTAATTTACTCCCAAATGCTTTACCTATTAGTATGCAGGCCGTATCTATTAAATCACGTTAACCATAAATTAAGGAAAAGCAGGATTTCGTGCTATCAATTCGTACCGCAATATAGGTTATTTCCCATAATAATATATCATCCTTCCCCTCCACCCCAGAGAAATTAAAAAAAAGGATAATTTTCTTGAAAGGACAAGAATTGCAAACAGAAGAAATACGGAAATGAAGTTCATAAAAACTCTCTCGTCAACACGTAAGAATTATATGGGTCAAATAACATTCTCGTAAAGTAGTTCGGAATGCAAAGAAATGAAACACATAGAAAATCAAAGAAAGACAAGCGACAGGAAAATTCATTACTGGAGATATGAAGAAATAATTATGCAAACCTTTATGGTTTCTGAGGAAAAATTCCACATAATGAGTTGGATCTCAAAGCAGTGGACTCAGTAACAGGAAAAAAGGATTTTTAAAAAATCAGCCTACACAACTAAGTTTTCTAAATACAAACTCAGATATCTAGGAAAATTAAAAAAAAAGAAAAAAACATCTTTGAAGATTTTAAAAAGGGAAAATGGGCTCTGGGTAAGACAGATCAGCTCATGGTGAAGTGTTTATTCTCCAAAATGTATACTGAACACGAAGGTAATTTAAATACAATTATAGTTTGCTGAAAATTGAGATGTATTTCAAAAGTAATTAAAAGATTTCTGATTTAGTACTATTCTTTTCTGGTAGTTAACGTGTATTTCATCACTGACAATTTGAAAGGCCTAGTTTCAACAAATTTTGAAATTCATTTTGAAATATCAGCAGTTGTAAAGTTGCAGTAAGAGACGGCATGCACCTCATACGACCACGCATATTGGTGTACGTCACATCTTTAGGTAATTGACCACTTTACTTCTATGCATTTCGTAAATTATGATGGGGTGTGCAACAAAACTATAAGAAATTAACCACAGCAGGCAATCATAACGACTGTAAAATTACGCAGATGTTACAAAATCTGTATTCAGACTCATGTATTAGGACAAATGAAAAACGAGCGCAACGAGGATAACCAACAAAACCGACTAACTTACAAAAATTAGAAGGGTAACCCAGAGACAAAAATAATCAGACAATGGCAGACATTTGAATCCAGACTGAGACATACACGAATATGTTATAAGTCCACCGTCTTCGGACAACTATAGATAACCTTACGGTATTTAAATACATACATAAAAAAAAGTTTAGCATCACCCCCGTTCCCAGAACCGAAGACAGACGTTGACTGTGGATATTGTATCACAGACATAGTCCCTTTGACTGTTCAGAGGTGTCACTAAACCCGACCAAAGATGTAAACAACCATGCATGAGCAGTGCCTATTAGACGGAGGGGGTCCGACAGCCGATCAGTTCCAGTAATTCCACCGGGAAGGAGGTACAGGGCTCGTGTTATCTCTAGTTCAGCCATGCCTAGACGGTCAATGCCGCGGCTCGATCGCGTCCGCATTCTTACTTTGTGCCAGAAAGGGCTCTCAACAAGGAAAGTGTCCAGGTGCCGTGGAGTGAACCAAAGCGATGTTGTTCGGACATGGAGGAGATACAGAGAGACAGGAACTGTTGATGACATGCCTCGCTCAGACCGCCCAAGGACTACTACTGCAGTGGGTGACCGCTGTCTATGGACTATGGCTCGGAGGAACCCTGACAGCAACGCCATCATGTTGAATAATGATTTTCGTGCAGCCATAGGACGTCGTGTTACTACTCAAACTGTGAGCAATAGACTGCATGATGCGCAACTTCACTCCCGACTTCCATGGTGAAGTTCATATTTGCAACCACGACACCAAGCAGCGCGGTACAAATGGGCCCAACAACATGCCGAAAGGACCGCTCAGGATTTTCATCACGATCTCTTCACCGATGACTGTCCCATATGCCTTGAACCAGACAATCGTCGGAGACGTGTTTGGAGGCAACCCGATCAGGCTGAACGCCTTAGACATACCGTCCAGCGAGTACAGCAAGGTGGAGGTACCCTGCTGTTTTGGGGTGGCATAATGTGTAGCCGATGTACGCCGCTGGTGGTCATGGAAGGCGCCTTAACCGCTGTACGATACGTGAATGCCGTCCTCCGACCCATAGTGCAACCATATCTGCAGCATATTGGCGAGGTATTCGTCTTCATGAACGACAGTTCGCACCCCAGTCGTGTACATCTTGTGAATGACTCATTCAGGCTAACGACATCGCTCGACTAGAGTGGCCAGCGTGTTCTCCAGACATGAACCCTATCGAGCATGCCTGGGATAGATTTAAAAGGGCGATTTATGGACGACGTGACCCACCAACCACTCTGAGGGATCTGCGCCGAACTGCCGTTGCGGGGTGGGACAATCTGGACCAACAGTGCCTTGACGAACTTGTGGGCAGTTTGCCACGACGAATGCAGGCATGTATGGATACAAGAGGACGTGCTACTGGCTATTAGAGGGACCGGTGTGTACAGCAATCTGGACCACCACCACTGAATGTCTCGCTGCATGGTGGTACAACATGCAATGTATGGATTTCATGAGTAATAAAAAGGGCGGAAATGATGTTATGTTGATCTCTGTTCCAATTTGTGTGTATACAGGATGTGTGTATACAGGATGTTACAAAATGGTACGGCCAAACTTTCAGGAAACATTCCTCACACACAAAGAAAGAAAATATGTTATGTGGACATGTGTCCGGAAACGCTTACTTTCCATGTTAGAGCTCATTTTATTACTTCTCTTCAAATCACATTAATCATGGAATGGAAACACACAGCAACAGAACGTACCAGCGCGACTTCAAACACTTTGTTACTGGAAACGTTCAAAATGTCCTCCGTTAGCGAGGATACATGCATCCACCCTGCGTCGCATGGGATCCCTGATGCGCTGATGCAGCCCTGGAGAATGGCGTATTGTATCACAGCCGTCCACAATACGAGCACGAAGAGTCTCTACATTTGGTACCGGGGTTTCGTAGACAAGAGCTTTCAAATGCCCCCACAAATGAAAGTCAAGAGGGTTGAGGTCAGCAGAGCGTGGAGGCCATGGAATTGGTCCGCCTCTACCAATCCATCGGTCACCGAATCTGTTGTTGAGAAGCGTACGATCACTTCGACTGAAATGTGCAGGAGCTCAATCGTGCATGAACCACATGTTGTGTCGTACTTGTAAAGGCACATGTTCTAGCAGCACAGATAGAGTATCCCGTATGAAATCATGATAACGTGCTCCATTGAGCGTAGGTGGAAGAATATGGAGCCCAATCAAGACATCTCCAACAATGCCTGCCCAAACAAACGTTCACGGAAAATCTGCGCTGATGACGTGATTGCACAATTGCGTGCGGATTCTTGTCAGCCTACACATGTTGATTGTGAAAATTTACAATTTGATCACGTTGGAATGAAGCCTCCATCCGTAAAGAGAACATTTGCACTGAAATGAGGATTGCCACTGTAGTGTCGGCAGACTTGCCAACACTACGCACACTAATTGAAAGAGGCGGCCAAGATGCAGGCGCTAACTCACGAAGGATGGAGTGAGGTCTGAAACAGGAGACTTAATGAATGCTATAAAGAAAAGTACGTAGCTCCTTGAATACTTAACTTTTAATCCATCCTTTGTATACATCGTTCTTGATGAGACATCTGGAGATTGTGGCGATACTAGTGAGACTCTTTAGATACAAGCTAACTAAGGCTAATGGCGCCTTGCTAGGTCGTAGACATGGACTTAGCTGAATGCTATTCTAACTGTCTCTCGGCAAATGAGAGAAAGGCTTCGTCAGTGTAGTCGCTAGCAACGTCGTCGTACAACTGGGACGAGTGCTAGTCCGTCTCTCGAGACCTGCCTTGTGGTGGCTCACGGTCAGCGATCCTGACAGTGGCGACACGCGGGCCCGACATGTACTAATGGACCGCGGCCGATTTAAGCTACCACCTAGCAAGTGTGGTGTCTGGCGGTGACACCACAGACACATTGTTGGATGAACCATTCGCAGAAGTTTACCCGTGGAGGCCAATCAGCTGCTGATAGCGCCTGCACACGCTGTACATGGTACGGAAACAACTGGTTCTCTCGTAGCACTCTCCGTACAGTGACGTGGTCAACGTTACCTTCTACAGCAGCAACGTCTGTGACGCTGACATTAGGGTTATCGTCAACTGCACGAAGAATTGCCTCGTCCATTGCAGGTGTCCTCGTCGTTCTAGGTCTTCCCCAGTCGCGAGTCATAGGCTGGAATGTTCCGTGCTTCCTAAGTCGCCGATCAATTGCTTCGAACGTCTTCCTGTCGGGACACCTTCGTTCTGGAAATCTGTCTCGATACAAACGTACCGCACCACGGCTATTTCCCCGTGCTAATCCATACATCAAATGGGCATCTGCCAACTCCGCATTTGTAAACATTGCACTGACTGCAAAACCACGTTCGTGATGAACACTAACCTGTTGATGCTACGTACTGATGTGCTTGATGCTAGTACTGTAGAGCAATGAGTCGCACCGAAGTCAACATTACCTTCCTTCAATTGGGCCAACTGGCGGTGAATCGAGGAAGTACAGTACATACTGACGAAACTAAAATGAGCTCTAACATGGAAATTAAGCGTTTCCGGACCCATGTCCACATAACATCTTTTCTTTATTTGTGTGTGAGGAATGTTTCCTGAATGTTTGGCCGTACCTTTTTGCAACACCCTGAATTTCGTCAACGACGCTAATGGAGCGAATGCTGTGCTACGCTTCATAAGCTGGAGAAAATATTTGTGACAGATTCCCACTGTTCCAAATCGCGTTGCTGCACAACGACGGACTGAAATTTTATTTTCAGCTTCTGTTAGTATGTTGAATATCCAGCTGCTGGAAAAAGTCTGCGCGAAACAGCAGCAGTGGTCGTTCTGCATGTCATCACAAGGCGACGCCGCTGGCGACCGGATTACGTGCTGCGGAATTATAAAGACGGTGTGCTCTTTCACTGCCTCACCCTTTGTACGTTAACACGGCTTAAAGGTGAAACCTGTTCCTGTAACGCCACTTACTCGGAAACACTACGTGCTAGAACTGTCGACGAGTACAATGAAAATTCTGCCTGAAAAAGCTGCAAGAGAGAAAATAGTACAATCGTTTTAGTCGTCAGAAGAGGAAGAACATTGCACATCCTTGCCCTGTCACTGATAACATTAACTGAGTCCTTTATTAAGAGGTTCCCGTAAAACAAAATTTTATGATCATTGCACTCTTTATGGTACCTGATGGCATGAAACAAGCCACAGGCAACGGTGAGGTATCGAACTATCTTATACCCTCAAGTACAACATTTGGTTGACAATACTGCGCCAACTGAAATTTTCAGATAGTGCACTGACCAGCCTTGGGAGACATTTGACGAGCATAGAGCACATAGAGTTGCCTATGGGTATGAAACGTTGCCCTGGAAACATGTTCTCTCTTGTCATAGGCGTCACTCTAGGGCACTTTATTGTTTTTTCATGTAGCAGTGACTTTCCGATGTTATCCTCCAGAAAGTACAATATCTGAGCCGATAACCTCCGCTATACTTAAATTAAGGGATTTTGTCGCAAAGTAACCACACCAATCTCTTCACATTTTTTTTTGACTCTGTAACTAGTTTCGAGTAAAGCCGTCTTGTGTCAGAACCTGGATACCATTAACGAACAATAGCATTTACTGTAATTTTAAATACTTACATTTAACATTTTTATGATAAATAGCAAATGTCTATAACCCTATAAAGTAATCCACGATTACTTATCATTGTGTAAGTATGTGGCCCTAATAGCACCAGTACGATAAACGAAAGAACATGTGTTACATGTCCCAACAATTACATTTACATAAGCTGGTTGAAGCAAGGAATGAAAAGTTGTACTGACACTAGGATTCCAAACCGGGTCTCCCGCTCACGAGGTAGATGCGCTAACCGCTACGCCTCTCTGCCACACTGGCTTTTCACAACTGCAAGGATTACCTTAGCATGCATCCCTCGTCAATCCAAATTCCCATTCATGCCTCAGGCGTGTGTGAGAATTGGGAATGAGCAGGGAGGCGTGCTAGGGTAGTGTGTGCAGTTGTGCTGAGCCACTGTCTCAGTATCGCGTATTGTTTAGCGCTTCTGAGAGAGAGACGCAGGTTCGAATACCGACCTTGGTACAAGTTTTGATTTGTTAACTTCAGTCTACATATACACTTCAGAGATGTTTGAGACTTTAAAAAGTCTCTGGGACCGTATAGTTTCGTTTGATGAAATACACTTACATTCAGTCATAATTTCCCTTGCATATGACCTGATACTGTCAAGTCTGCGACTGAATTATAGATGTACGCTCAGTCTATTTATAGACCAGACAGGATGTCTTTAATGCTCAATGTATATTATAATTAGAATTACAATCTATACATAAAGTCATTACAATTTATATGGACATTCACTCAAAATACAAAACAGATTATTAAAACATTATCAAAAACTATTAATTGAGTACATTATAAAACGTTGTGTCACAAAATATACAAAAGTAAATGTTAATAATGAAAATTTTGTATCGTTTTTTGGCTGTAAAAACTCCTACCCACATGTCTTTTACAAAAATTAGACAAAAATCTGTAAATCATTCTATTGTATAGCAGATTTTAGTGACATTTGTTATACACTGAACTTCAGTTGTTATGATTTTCCTGGATTAACGTCGACATGAACAGTACCTGACCTGCCTGTCTTTCTCGGTCTCTCTGAGACCAGCGTTTAACTCGTCTGTCAAAAGCTCAGTGCAATGCTTTAAAATCACAAGTCATAATCACAGATCAAAGGGCTCCCATGTTTAATATTTAACCAGAAGGGTTGGCACCTGCTTTGAATGGAATACCGTCACAGTGAGGTAAACAAATTGGGTATGTAGGGTCTATATTTGTTTTTAAAGGATTGCCTGACCCCCATCAGTTGTAGGATAATAGTTTTGTTCTGAGATTCAGATCAAGTCTCAGTCATTTATTAACTCAGAGATGTCAACTCATACCACATTAAAATGATAGAGAATAATTTTCCAGTGCATTGAACATAAAGTCTCGTAATTATGAATGAGAAATTTCTCCAACACGGTGAGCACAGATTCACCTAAAATAATGAAATATAGGGTTCTCTAGAAGCTCAGTTTAGTCACGAACGTCCGGCTATCCCTGTAGAAAGTTACCTCATCTAAGTGCAACACTGATTGGGGAACGCTAAACGCTTTCTTATTCCGCGCAGCTCGCAAATGCAAAGTAAACGAGTCCAAGACCAACGAACTCATATTGTAGCGTTAATCAGGCAACTCAAGTTGCATAGCAAATTCCGCAAATTGTAAGCTGTTGAGAAATTGGATAGCGCTAATGTGGAATGGAACACTGACTCCAAACTCAGTAAACGGTGCTAGACCACGTCAATCAGCACCAGATGAGGTCAGCTGAGATGGCGGAGATAAACGCTTGCACCAACTACCTCTGAACCACGAGTGCTTGAGACTGCTTCCCCTCGAAAAGTTCCTCTAAACTCAAATCCCGACTATGTGAAAACTTCACATGGAGGGTAACACCGTACCATTTCCATAATGACCAGCGAGAATTTCGCTTCATTTATGTGAATATAGGAAATCCCTGCAATAATATCTCATTCGTTGCTTACAGAAAGCATCCGAATACACATTAGGTTGGTATCTGCTGCCAGCGATGTTTCGCTCTTTGGTCGAGCTTTTCACGTCCAAGCGCTGTGGAGGTCAAGACTCACTTGATTGGATAACAAGATTTTGAGGACAAGGAAACGTATTTTCTCACGGTAGCCCAGTCTTAGATCTACGTACAGGGAGATGAATCCGTCACGGACAATTATACTGTAGGGTGTTACAGTGGTTCAGCGGCAAGTACCTTCACAGGAGAAAACCACTTTAGCCGCCAAAGCGAGGTGAAGGGGCTTAACGGAACCGCTTCCGAGAACTTCAGTGCCCCGCGTACCCACTTTCTTTCTTTAGAGCCTCTGAGACTGATATCCTTTGGTCAAGCAAGACCATGATACCAACATCTGGGCCCTCTCTTTCCTTAAGAAGAAAATCTGAAGCGTTTCTGCAGAGTTACCAAGTCAAATGTCTCATTTACCCCTGCGGTTTGTTACATGTGCACATGTGTTTCTTACATATATGCATGTCTATTAGTGCGACAGAAGCACACGAATTTGTTTGGAGAGCATAGTATTCTATGCTCTGTGCTTCACTTAACCCACTTGTTAAGAAGTGTTTACCAGTAGCCACGTTCGTGGAATGGATTTAAGATTACGCTTATAGGCGTCTGCGACCTTCGCGCCATGTGCATTGTAGATAATTCACAAATATGATGAATAGTTTCTGTAACATCAGTCAGAATGTAGTCCATTTTTATTTTCTTGTTTCAATGAAACACACTGGGGCGTTCTGACTGAGTGTATTCAGGCAGCTTTTATTTAAATTGTCAATAGTGCAAGTGGTATATCAGACTAAGAATTTTTGTATGTGTCTGTAATAATTATTCTTACTGTTTGATGTTTGAGCCCAATGTGGAATCTGGAGTCCTACTTGTGCCGTATCGGTTACAAATATTCTGTCAGTGGAAGCTCTGTTCTTTCAAATTTACTGCTACATCTCTTATCGTTGGCCATTGGTTTAATAGTGGTCTCATTTTTGGAAGTGTGTAGGTGTTCTGGTTTATGTTATCAATGCCCCCTACTTGGTACTGCGACCAGCTGGGTGCTGTTATGTGAATTCTTTTCTTGTACATATGTTATTGTAGCCAACATTTCTTATAGGGTGGCCATTTTCATTCAAGCTAATTATTAGTGTCCAGTACTTACTGTCGTAGTCAGTTCGTTTATTTTACTTTATTCATAAAAATTGTTATCATGTCTTACAATATTAAGTAATTGTGTCTCACTTTCTGATTTGCGCGGTGAACCAGAAGTCCGTTAGTGTTAATATTATTGGCATGTAGTTTTACTAATCAAAATATTTGCTGTTTTAGTGCATATGTCCTTACTCAGTACAGCCAGGGACAGAGGGACATGAGACCTTATAACCAAGTGATCTTAAGGTGCACAATTCCAAATTGTAAATACTCTCTTATTTGATTAATTGTACATATTAAGGGGCTCTCATTCTTTTTAAAGGAATTTCAAAGACCAAATTAGTTTTTAGATTGATCTTTGGTTATGGATAAAAAAACTTATATACTATGTAGGTTAATTTTGTTATCCATCACCTTACCACCCCCTGTTTCTTGCTAAGTATCCTATTACGTATGTATTATGTTGAAAGTCATATTGTATGGCGCATGTTCAGTGCTTCAGCCCATATTTCATACTATCGGCATTGATAAATAAATAATCAAACACCAATGTAAACCAGACACGTTCATTACTTCGGAAATGATGCATTAACTATGAATAAATGTACATTATAAAATTGAGATCTTCAAATATTAACCAAGTTTGATTCCATCTCAACAGATGTGCACAACGACTGTGGTATATTTCAGAAAGGGAAAGGTTTTCAGCAATCATTCGCATATCCAATATATATCTTATTGTAAATCTAGATTTCAGCTAGTGAACATCTATCCTCTGTAATGGACTGAGCCATTTAAACTTGTCAGATTTGTTACAGCACATGTTACTATACGGTTTTAACACGCTCATAGCCAGATTCTAACACTCATGCACTATAAAAAACTTAATGAGTCCACTGGACACGGTTTAAATGCAATAGCTATTGAGCAGCTGAAATCAAGATCTTCAAATAAAATATGTGCTGGATTTCTAATCGATTGCTGAACGATAGTACCTTATTCTTCAAACATAAGTAACTGATACGTTTATTAACAATCATGGTACATAGAATATCTAACTGCCATTTTATTTTGAGATATAAGCATGCCCAAGCCGCAGCCGAATTTCCGAATTTTTAATGAAATGATTCACATTGGCTGTAAAATACTTTTTTAAATTAAAAGTCATACTAGCTCACGTAAATTCAAGATTCTTATTAGGTGATAATGATTCTTTTTAACAAGTCATAACGGAAAGGTAATTGCCTTCGAGCTACTCCCCATCGTTCAGAACAAGTTGGAAACAAACAACTCGCTAAAAGTGGTAGTCCACACTTAAAATGAAGCGGATAATAGCAGGACCGTGTCACAAGCAAAAAGATGGTAGAGTGGCAGCAGTGTTCACGTTCTTCTGCAAAGAAGTGAACTGTACTTGTGCATTTTACCATGTAGACTAGTGGTTAGAAAATTAATCTTAGTTTTTCTTGTTGCATAAGTCTTATTAATATCGTTGTATAGGGCGGCTACCTAGCGTAAATTTTCCCGTCGTCAGAAACTCCGTCACGCCACTAAGTTTTAATTTTGTGCTAATAGGCAGCATACAGTTTAGATCAGTGCATTCCAGTTTGAATACTTTCTCGTGCACTAACTTTTCGGCAAACAGGTACTCTAATAACAGGTGTTTATTTCTCTTTGATAGCTTGCTGTCGAAGAGTACTGTGAGAAACCTGCACAGCAACTTTTAGTGTTGCTTTATTCTCCTTCGGTATTTTTTCAAACTCAGTAGCGTCATTTGAGACCTTATATCTACACAGTAGGATATGGCTAGGGACTGCGCTTGTTGTGAGCGGACACAAGGAGAGTTGGCTGCTGTTCGTAAACAGCTAGAAGCTGCGTTGGCTACCATCGAAAAGCTTCTAGCTAATGCTCAAAGTTGCGGTGACGTCGGGGCGCCAGTGATGAGACCGGCGACAACTTTAGTGCCACTGGAATCCCCTGGTGGCTCGGACGTCGCTACGGCTTCCGATACGCAAGATCCGACCGGTCCGTCGTCATCCAGAGTGGGTGGCAGACAGTGGTGGGTTCGTGTGTCACTGGGCGGAAGGCGAAAGAGGGAGCAGGCCGTGCGGCCGGCTGCCTACATCATAACAACAGTTACAAGGTGCTACCCAGTGTTGAGGATAACTCTGAGCCAGCACGGGATACCTCTCCTGTTGATCCAGCGGTCGATTTTCCTGCCCAGTCCGGACAAGTACAGAGGGTGGGTATGCTAGTCATTGGGAGCTCCAATGTCAGGCGAGTGATGAAGCCCCTCAGGGAGACAGCAGGCAAGGCGGGAAAGAGTTCCAGTGTTCATGCGGTGTGTTTGCTGGCAAGTCTCATCTGTGCTGTGGAGGAGGCCCTGCCGGCGGCTATCGAGCGCACTGGGAGCAACCGGCTGCTTGTAGTGGCACATGTCGGCACGCATGATGCCTACCACTTGGGTTCTGAGGCCATCCTCGGCTCCTTTCGGCGGCTGGCTGCTTTGGTGAAGGCAACTAGCAATGAACGCGGGGTGCAGGCTAAGCTGTCTGTTTGAAACATCGTACCCAGGGTTGATCGTGGTCCTCTCGTTTGGAAAATAGTCGAATGTCTAAATCAGAGGCTCAGAGGGCTCTGCGATGGTATCGCATGCGAATTTCTCGACCTCCACTGTCGGATGCAGAATTGTAATGTTCCCTTTAATATACGCCTTTTTAGGTTAGGGAACCCCTCCCTTGGGAGCAAAGACGATTTGCCTGTTAAATCAGCCACAGCGATCTCAGAGAATCCTGGTTCTCACCGATTAGAGATAGAAAAATTAATATGATTTTAGTAAACTGCAGGAGCATTCAAGGAAAGGTCCCAGAATTAGTATCGATTACTGAAGGTTATAATGCACAGGTGGTTGAAACCAGACGTCAGTGATAACAAAAATCTAAGTTCGGACTGGAATGTTTATCATAAGGACAGGTTAGTCGCCGGTGTTGGAGGCGTGTTTAATGCAGTACAAAATTCGATAAAATCTAGCGGGGTTATCATGGATTCCGTATGTGAATTAATGTGGGTGAAACTGAGTATCAAAGAACGGTCAAAAATGGTGATCGGATGTTTCTATAGACCACCTGGGTCGGGATCTGTAGTTGTAGAGCGCTTCAGACAGAACATGCAGATTATCATTAGTAATTTTCCTGATTATGCCATTGTAATAGTAGGTGACTTCAACCTGCCAGGTATAGATTGGGAGTGTTATTCCATAAAAACTGGTGCCACAGACAGGGAATCGTGTGGCATTGTTCTGGATGTTTTGTCCGAAAATTACCTTGAGGAGATAGTTAGAGAATCAACTCGTGAAGGTAACGTCTTAGTCCTCCTGGCAACAAACAGACCTGAACTTATCGAATCAATTAACGTACAGAAAGGTATCAGTGATCATAAGGCTGTGACAGCATCTATGACGACAGGTCCTACAACAAATGTTAAAAAAGATAGGAAGATATATTTGCTCAACAAAGGTGACAGGATACAAATTTCAGAATATCTCAGCAGTCAGCATTAAATATTAGGTGATCAGGAAAAAAAATGTGGAGAACAAATGGAAAAAATTCAAAGGCATCGTTCAATATGCCCTAGACCTGTACGTTCCGAAAAAATGTTTTAACGGATAGGAGAGATCCACCATGGTTTAATAGCCGTGTTCGAAAAGCGCACTTAAACAAAGAGCACTTTATCCCAGTGCAGACAAGTAAAACCCTAGCTGACAAATGCAGAATGAAGCTAAAAGCCGGCCGCGGTGGCCGTGCGGTTCTAGGCGCTGCAGTCCGGAACCGCAGGACTGCTACGGTCGCAGGTTCGAATCCTGCCTCGGGCATGGATGTGTGTGATGTCCTTAGGTTAGTTAGGTTTAAGTAGTTCTAAGTTCTAGGGGACTGAAGACCTCAGATGTTAAGTCCCATAGTGCTCAGAGCCATTTGAACCATTTTGAATGAAGCTAAAATGAAGTTAAGGAGAAAGGAGAGACGCGTTCAATGATTCTGGTAGTAAGACGTTGTCAGCCGACCTGAGTGAAAACACTGAGAGATTTTGGTCGTATGTAAACTCAGTAAGTGGCTCAAAATCATCTATCCTTTCGGTCTTCCGAAGTTGTTTCACAGCGGAAGATAGTAACACTGTCCCTCCTTTCAATCATCGTACGAACATCGAAATGGCAGCTGTTGAGATAACCGATAGCGGAATTGAAAAGCAGCTACAATCACTTAGTACTGGAAACGCCTCAGGAGCAGATGAGATACCTGTAAGATTCTATAAAGATTATGCGAAAGAACTTGCTCCCTTTCTAGCAATAAATTATCGTTGATCGCTTGAGCAACGAAAGGTGCCTAGCGACTTGAAAAAAAGCGCAGGTCATTCTCGGTTTTAAGGAAGGCCGTAAGACAGATCCACACAATTATAGACCTCTATCGTTGATGTCAATCTGTTGTAGAATTATGGAACATGTTTTATGCTCAGTAATTATGACGTTCTTGGAAAATGAACAGTTCCTCTATAAAATCAACATGGATTCAGCAAATAGAGATCCTGCGAAACTCAGCTCACTCTGTTCCTCCATGAGATCCACAGCGCAGTAGACAAAGGCGCTCAGGTTGGTGCCGTGTTGCTTGATTTCAGTAAGGCATTTTACACCACCCCGCATTGCCGTTTAATGAAAAAAGTACGAGCTTACGGAGCATCGGAGCAGACCTGCGATCGAATTCAAGACTTTCTTGCAGACAGAACTCAACACGTCGCTCTTAACGGAACTAAATCGACAGATGTAAAGGTAATATCCGGAGTACCACAGGGAAATGTGATAGGACCGTTGCTGTTTACATTATATAAAAACGATCTAGCAGAAAGCTTCGAATGCTCTTTAAGGCTATTCGAAAATGATGCAATTGTCTATTTAAAAGTAGCAACGTGAGAAGATAGTAACAATTTGCAGAACGACCTGCAGAGAACTGATGAATGGTGCTGACTATGGCAGTTGACCCCGAACGTAAGTAAACTTAACATATCGCGCATACACTGGAAATGAAATCCACTACTGTACAGCTGTACTATTGTCTCCAGCAGGAGACAGCGTCTGCCGTAAAATATCTAGGCGTAACTATGTAGAGCGATCGTAAGTGGAAAGACGACATAAAACAGACAGTGGGAAAAGCAGACACCAGACTCTGATTCATCGGAAGAATCTTAAGGAAATGTAAGTCTCCCACGAAAGAAGTGTGTCATAAGGCACTTGTTCGCCCGATTGTTCATCTGTCTGAGATTCCTATCAGATAGGACTGATACAGAAAGTAGAGAAGATTCAACAAAGAGCGGAGCGTTCGTAACGGGATCGTTTAGCTGGCGAGAGAGCGTTAGGGAGGTGTTAAGCAAACTCCAATGGCAGGCGTTACGAGAGAGGCGTTGTGCATCACGGAGAGATTTACTATTGAAATTTCGGGACAGCACTTCTCAGGAGGAGTCAGACAACATATTACGTCCTATAATATAATAAAATAATGGAATAGATGATAATTAAATGTTGAAATGCGCGGCCTTTTAAAGTGTATTGAATTAATGAGATTAATTTTTCGGCACGAATGACAAGCACATTAAGCTGAGCTATGCCTGGAAATAAGTTCGTATTAGTTAATATTATTTTGCAGGGGGGAAGTAGTTTCTTTCTCCGCTGTAGATTTGTGCTTACCCTTCTTTGTAATGCTACGTTTCGTCACCGTGTTCACCTTCGAATTCTTGACCGTGTTCCCATTGAGCTTATCGGATCTTCGTCATTTTCCAAAGTACACAGGTGGGCTTCAGTTCTTGTCATTACCGTACTATTTGAAATAACAACTCCACGACCTTTCTGTTAATAAAACAATACTGTATTTTTTCTAAACGGAGCACATATGCAATATACACTCCTCACTTATTCATAGCGAACCCAAAATGGTGATCTACAATTACTCGCTTAAAATGGCGTGCTTCTCACTCGTTCACTAGCTGAGCGCGAGTCCTTTCTTCCTCCTACTGGTACAAGAAACGCTCCTCTCCTCTTTTAACAACTGAAAATCCAAAATACCTGACGGTAGGCATAGGCTCTAAGATGGGCTACATCTTTCTCTCTGCCTTTAAAGAAGACGAAAATAAAAAAAATGCAAAAGGTTGATCACAGTCCCCCTACAAGCATATCGCGTATCGACCACGAGGAGAAAAATTCGAGAAATTAGAATCAGTACAGAGGCTTACCGACAATCATTCTAGCCACGCATTACTCGCAAGTGGAACAGGATTTGAGGGATCATATAGTGGCACTGGAAGTACCCTCCGTCACACACCATTAGGTGGCTTGCGGAGTATGATGTAGATGTAGGTGTAGATGCACTATCACAAACAATATACTGGTAACTTTCATTGAACATGTAGGAAATATAACTGGAGGTTACAATGAACAAAGTGTAAGCTCATGCCAGCATATCAGATGTACAATGTACACCATATATGGCAATGTGCAATGGTGTTGCATACAAATGTAAAGGTCACAGGTATATCTTGCAAATATTAGTTTGCTGTGGAACATTGGATATATTTAGGTAGTCACAAACTAATGCCAAACACTGAATGTAAATTTTACTGCTCTTTGTCATGAGGAACGGAAAATTTATTTTTGATAACACGATCAGAATTTTCAGTTAACACATTTGACATGAAGCAGCTTTGCAGATTAATCATAACAAGAGGAAACCAAATATTTGTAGGTCACAAACTCAAAGAGTGATATTGCATTTGTGATTTTTCATGCTATTGATTGCATATGAAATAATAGGGGGTGCCCATTTAAAAAAACACAAGTGTCTGTTGAAAATAGTATTTGTGTCTCACCTAAATCTACCACCTGAAATACCTCTCGAACAACAATAGATATTCAAAAACGCTTTTCTCTGTCATGAACGTACGGCAGGGGCTGAGGAAACCAAATACTATGCGAAATTTTAAAACGTAAGCAAATACTATTTTCAAAACAAACTTGTGTTTCGTTAAATGGACACCCCCTATTATTTTGTATGCAATCAATAGCATGAAACATCACAAACATAATGGCGTTGGTTGCATTGCAATACGTAAATTACATCCCGAGAAATTGCGAAGCGAAGTTGATGCTTGAAATAAATGAAGCGCACAGCTAGCGCATGTCCTGAGACTCAAGGCGTGCACCTCACGCTATCTTTGTCAGGGGCTCACTCAATGAGAAGGTATGCACAATCCACAAAAATAAACAAGTAACACGTCCAACGCAAAGTTTTGTTTTTTAAATTGTAATACGATGTTGCATATCTTTTACTGTCGTTGGGGGTGGATGGTTGAAGAGGGAGAGAACTTCCGTGATGACGTGGCTGAGGAAGAAATGGGGGTCGTAATGGAAGACATAGAGTATCGAGTACTGCAAAAGAATGCAACAGAACTGTAGAAGACTTCCGATCAAGTAAGGCAGAAGAGATGGATATCATTCCCTCCAAATTTCTCAAACCATTGGGGATAGTGACAACCAGCCGACTATTCAATTTGGTATGCAGCTACGAGTGTGAAACATACCGCCAGACGTCCAGGAAAATGACATTCACACAAACCCCAACATAGGAAAGGCAGATAAGCGCGAGAACTGTCGCCCAATCAGCTTAACGTCTTATGTATCCAAGTTGCTGACAGGAATGGAAAAGAAAATTGGGGTCTAATGCCAATCAGTTTGAGTTTCGAAGTTTTACGGGTACCAGAGAGGTAGATCTGATGTTGTGGTTGATAATGGAAGCAAGACTGAAAATAACTGTATCACTTTCTAGGATTTGCCAACCTGGAAAGAGGGTTCGACAATATAAAATAGTGCAAGGTGTTCGTAATTCTGGGGCATATACGAGTAAGCTATAAGGAAAGACAGATATATTACAACTCGTAAAATAACCAAGATGGAACAATAAGAATTGAAGAGCAAGAACGAACAGCTCTGATTAGAAAGGGTGTAAGAGAGACATACATTCTTCCGAGTTTATTGCTCAATCTATGCATCGAGGAACAATGACGGAAGAAAAAAAATTCGAGAGAGGGACTAAAATTAAGACATAAATTATATCAATGGCAAGATTCTAAAATGACATTCTTATCCTCCGTGAAAGTGAAGAAAAATTACGAAAAATTACAGGACTTCCAGAAGAGAACTTGGTCTATTGAATACTGAATATGGATTAAAAGTAAACCGATAGAAGACGAAAGCTATGAGGACCAGCAGAGAATAGCGATAAACCGACATTAAACTGGAGAGCACGAAGTAGACCAAGTGCGCCTGCAGGGACTTATCTCTTGCACGCTCCCCGTGAGACCCACATTCCCAACATGTCCACACCACCACATTCGTAGTGCGCCTAATAGATGTTTGCCCATCGTACTCATTACCCTTGTCAGATTAATCTACCAAGTCCCGTACGAGTTCGGGCATAGCGTGTGCGTTCGCACACTTAACGGAATTGGACAGTTTAGCCAGCCGAGATGACGAAAAGGCTGACTGTAAGAAATATCGGTTAGGCGGTGAAAGGGTGACTCTAACTGATGAGACAGTGTGATGTAGGTATGTATCAGATTTTCATTAAAATTGCCATGATGACTATCGGTGACGGGAGCTCTTAAACCCGTAAGCCTCAATAAATTAAACGACTCTGACAAAGGTCTAAATCGGGCGAAACTGTGTCTCACAGTTAAATAAAGACGACGTTTAGACTCACATAATTTTAAACTAAGATCACTGTCACCAGACGCAAAGAGCCTCCATTCTGAGAATAAATACGAGGTGGTTGTAATTAAATTTTCGCTACTTGAGAGGGTCCCAATGAAAAACGAGTCATTGTAGGACAAGGAAACTTTAAAGAAACATTTGTAACGACAGCGGAAGAGAAATAACGAATAAACAATTGGAAGAAACACATTTTAGTTTCCAAGTGAGAAGGTAATGTTTGTTAATTGTGTACCATTAATACGTTCAAGATCATAAACTTTCCTCAGTGTGACGACCATCTGCATCCACGACAGCTGGAACTACACTAGAGATACCAGTTCACAACTGGTCGCAGCAGTTTTCGAACAGTTGACCACGGAAAGTCCAGCTGTCGTGACACACCTCTTGCACTGATTGGAGATAGCACATTGAGCCTTGCATTCTCAGCCATGGAAACAGTAACTTCTTCAACAATCCGTAGCGCAATTGGCTCTCTGCCTCTCCCAGGAGCGATTCCAAAATCGTCACTTAAGTTGAACTTCCAAATTACGTCCTGCAACCTCGATACGGAACGAAGACGTTTCCGTATTCTTTTAAAGCGTCGTGAACAGGAGCACAATTGCTGTTGTTTTGATAAAACAGCTTTACGAGTAAAGCCCCCACCTTGTCCAGACTGCCTGCAGTTGTAATACACAACGAAGCTTGTCTTTCAATCCTACGTCGCCGTACAAATATAAGTGTCTAACGGCAAGTCATGACGATAACACTATTATCAATGCAGATCCTACAGCGCGCAGTCTAAACATCATTCCTATAAAGTTCGGTACACGTAGGGTACATATTTTCCGTCTACACTGGCTCAATTAGCCGAAGTTTAATTAAAACCACCCCGTAAATCAATAAACTGATAATAGCGTCAATATAACACTCAAACAAAACTATGATGGTGTTGCTGCAGCACTTTCTTTTCTCTCGTCTCAGTAACGTATTGTTCCGATCCTTTGTGTTCCAACTTATATGACTACCTTCCTCCGTCGATTGCAAAGTGTTCCCAGACTCCGCCGTCACCTGACACTGCAATATAGCCTGACTGTGCTCTCAACGTCTCGCCATGCGGCTCCTCCAACGGTGCTTTGGTTACCTTGCGCTCGCCACTAGCCGACTAACGCGAATATTCGCCGGTAAAAGTATCAAGTTTCTTACACATCTTGCAATACATATACTCTGCAAACCTCCTTCGTAAACTGTGTGTTTTATTATTAAGAGAAGAGCATCAAATCTGAGTTAAACTGTATTCAGATGTGATATTCATTCGACTAGGTTCCACGTGACAAACCTTGAGGAGCGGTCTGTTTACGGAAGACCTGCTGTCACTAAATACGAGTGCCGTCGACCTAAAACACAGGGTGATTCCAGGATTTTATTACAAACTACCGTGAAACATATCTCTTCTAGTGAAAGAAATCTCTTAAGATATGCATTTTATATCGCATGTTTACTGGATTTTTTTCTTGGATTTTTATCCATGCTACCTCCTCCCAAGATATGAAAAGCAAAGTCCTTGTATTAGAAGAGGTCCACTGAGGTACCAGAACGATTTTTGCTTATAACTTTCGATTCGGCCGCTTCCAGACCAAGGTCCCTTACCTCCAATTGATAACTTACCTTTCTCCATCATCCCTGAAAGTTTCTAACATCACCGCGGAATCACCCCTTATAAACGACTCACTCTGTTCTCTAACACTGAAGTCCACAATTTACAGAGGGAAATAGGCTTCCTTAAAATCAATGAATACTATATGCGTCTCTAAATTCCTCGCCAGTCTTTCTTCCGTGAGCTGCTTAAGCAAAAAACATTGTTTGTTCATGATATTCCGGCACTGAATCCGCTCTGTTCTTCTTCGCCCAGAATCTGTAATTCGATTTTCACCTCTATGACTATTCAATAGAATGTAGAAAATGAATTTGTTGGGCT
The DNA here is from genome assembly GCF_023898315.1 of Schistocerca nitens. Lineage (NCBI taxonomy): Eukaryota > Metazoa > Arthropoda > Insecta > Orthoptera > Acrididae > Schistocerca > Schistocerca nitens. The sequence goes on from NC_064617.1 coordinate 404,996,653, forward strand.
CATATGGTTGGAGCACTTTTTCCTGTCGGCCTTTCTTCTATGTTGGATATGTATTTTCCATTCCTCTGGTAATTGTCTCCCCCGCTTCCCCATCCCCACCCCTTTAGAACGCAACTGAAAATTAAGACACACCAGAGATAAATAATTCACAGTCAATTTTTACAAAGAATTCTAGGTGGTTTTCAGTAAACAGATTCCCACAGTACTTCTTTCAGTCTTCCAATGGAGTTAAGGTAATTGGAAATTTTTCTGTCCTGTTACATCACAGGGATTTCATAGTTCTCTATGCTCCATTGCTTCGACCACCTTCAGTATACTGATCTATTGCCCCACACTTCATTCTTGGTACTCCTGAATGCTTTCTTCACCTATGCTCTACATTTACATGGTTATGGCCATTCCTGTTTTCCTTGTTCTTTGCCATTAACCATATACTGTATGTCTTCTACTTTTCTTATACCAGTTTCTCAGTGTTTTCATTCCAACACGAATTTCTCTTTTGAATTCCTGGTTTACGCAGCTGCATTCCTAAAGCTTTCTTAATTGCTTCCCACGTACATCTGGCAATATCGTGATACATATCAATCCCAAAGAGTATGTTAAGTTATTCAGTATCAGATTAAATCCAAGACTATACAGGAATAAAGCTGATTCATTCTCCAGTTTTTAAATTTATACTTCATTTTTACATCTCTTCATCATTGCATTTTGCCTGATTTCTAAAAGATTTAGCTGTTGAGAAAAATATTATAGTTTTCAGAAGGTTATGGTCAGTACCACAATCTGCGGCACTATACATTCTCATGTCGAAAAATTTTAAGAAAAGTATTTCTATCTGCCTCTGATGTAGTCAGTTATAGATTTTCTTTGGAGCACAGACTGTGTCCATGTAGATTTATGAGTATCTTTATTATTAAAATAGCCATCTTGAATACTAGGTGATTAAGACTTCGAATGCTTGATGAACTCACTGTTAATAGTTTGGAGTTAGGTCCCGAGCTTTCATTTCATCATGTAGTATTTTCAGGCGGTTTTCACTTTAGTCCTACAATTGAATATTTATTTTCATCGTTGTATTTTTGATTATATTTACCTAATATTCCCCTGAAGTAAGCGACCTAGTGACATGGCCTTTGTTTTGTGAGGGAGTGCTCTGACGTGCGCTTAAAGACCAGTGCCGGAGTGTTTCATGCTTAAGTACATTTATAAATTCGCTTGAGTATTTATTCCGGAAACGTAAAATCTTTGCTATCAGAATTCACGTGACGTTAAGATCTATACTCGTTTGAGAGTCAGTCCGTTGTTGGTGAGCACACCACATCGTCCAGTACTCGATTAAAGCTGATCCTGAATTGCCTATGTGAACGTATTATCATGTTAGCCATTTCACGGTCGCGCTTTTGAGAATATGTCCATCAGTATTGAGTGATTTTCGATCGATTCTGTATCTAAGGGACATTAGCAGAATCTTCCACTTATTGTTATTTGGGACCAAGCTGTGCTATGCTTCATATTGTTGTACATAAAATTACAATTAAAAAAAAAGTATTGACAAACAACATTGTGCTTCCAGGAGTTGCTTTATTTAGATGACCAATTTCTGCGTCTCTTATTAACGCTATCTTCACGCCCCTATGTACTACATGTATAGACAGACATATCAATAAATGCATAACTGGAGCCATCAATATCTGGAATCTGTGAATTCGTACTTGTAAGACGGCTGACCCGTATCGTCGATGGATAAACAGAGACCCGTTTCAGCCGGCCACAGTGGCCGAGCGGTTCTAGGCGCTTCAGTCTGGAACTGCGCGACCGCTACCGTCGCAGGTTCGAATCCTGCCTCGGGCATGGATGTATGTGATGTCCTTAGGTTAGTTAGGTTTAAGTAGTTCTAAGTTCTAGGGGACTGATGACCTCAGATCTTAAGTCCCATAGTGCTCAGAGCCATTTGAACCATTCTAGACCCGTTTCAGTTCGTGCCGGCTACACTCAGCTACCGGGGGCGGACACCCTGTCACTCAAACTGGCGTAATGAGAGCTAAAAAGGCAGATTGTATTAGTCACTGAGATGCATGACAAGTTTCTCCATTGCTGTAGCTCGTATAGCAAGAAGAGCTCCATGTTAATGCTTTCAGTGGCTAAATCAAAAGAAGTAAAATTCAAATCATTTGCTTACATACTTGGCTCACACAAGCCTTGTGATACGATACAACCTTCTTCTGTACTGGAACATGTTATATTCCGTTCATAACTGATTTAAATTCATTACAAACTAAGTTCTATTCATGTCAGTTAATAAATATTTCACGCTAGTGCAAATAACCTCACTGATTGCGAGGATTGAGCTGCCTCTTTCCTGGTGGCAGTTTTGCGTTTGTTGTTTGCTATAGTTTGCATGAGGCCATCTCGAAACAAGGAAAAACGAAAGCCACAAAGCAGCCACTGAGTCCTGTAAGGCTCTCCATCCCCCCCCCCTCCCCCCAACTGCGAATTTCGCCAATCTTTCAGAGGTGAAAGTGAGGGGCTGTGGATGTGGTAAGTGTCTACAAGCGGCAGGTACATTGTCACGGCGTCTGGGAGTTGCCTCTCGCCAGTTTTTCACATAATATGCTCTGTGCAATATGGGATCTCGGCCTCTACGCAAAGAAGACATAACGTGCTGTGCCGAGCGCCTGGGCTTGCGCACTTTGCCTAGGTATCCTTTTGTCTCTTTTTAATAGCGATGGACTGACATTCTGGCACCACTCCACGTGCGGTGAACACTGTCCTGTCTAGAATGTCGTAAGAGACCACCTCATTGATTAGACTTTAAAAATACCAGAGGGGAGGAAGTCAGGACGCCAGTTTCAGAGAAATTCAGACTTGGACACAAACACATTGGTGTAAGTGAAAGCTTAACCAAAGAGTGCAGTGCAACACAGAACTGTTGAAGACCTGCGTGCATTGGAGTTCGACAGTTGATGAACATTGTAAAACTTTTGCGAGGTGGGGAGTTATTTTGTTAACAATTATATCATTGGCCAGCACTTCGCAGGGAATTTTCATTGGCTTACAGAAACTGAGCGGTCTTGGTAGAGCGGCGAGAGGCATCAGCAGTTGATAGGCTTCAGAGGGCAGCAGATCACGGTGCTAGCAGCCTTTTGCATGTAATTATGTAGAGTATGGTGAGAAATTACAGCTTAGGCGCTCACTTGTATGTGCATCTTTTAGGGTCAAATACGTTCCGCGAATCTTATGCTTTTCTTTAGTGATTTAGAGCTTAATCATACTCGACCATTGATGTTTTGACCCAGTAGTTTTCCGTTCTTTCAGTGCAATTAGGCCACCACTTTGTATACATGGTGAATTTGTCTTTCAGTAACTGATTTATAATATGTCGGTCTTCCCCACTCACCTTGCCTACCCAGTCTTTGCCGATCATTTAATTGTTGGATCAGATTCCATGTTTAGCAACTGTCAGCTTTCGTGTTCTCTGTAATTGCCGATCTCGAGCAGACTCTATGATTAACTCTTATTCATGTTTATGCCAGCAGAGAGCTTCATAGTAAATTGAGTAAATTTGGGCCATTATTTCCTTTTCGTTATTTTATGGGAGGTGCAACATCAATGACTCAGGTTTTGTAGGGCCACCCTCCTCCTCTCACTAACACGTTGTGCTACAGTTTTTTTGAATAATATGAGCCTTGGTGAAAGATCTGACTATAGGTCAGTTCAGCCGATGCGGACAAGTCCGACATCGACAGCGGTATATCAATTCCTGCTGGTGCCATACATCTGATATGAAAATACGAGATGTAAGGACCCTATTTACACAGTATTCCCCTTCTGGGTACCACTTTTTGCGAACAGAGTAAGTTAAATCATATTAAATACATCCCTTTTAATGTGGCTTCATTTGCATTTAATGGAGCACACACTTCAATTAAAACCACGTCAGTCGTTTTGCTTCAAGCTCTACCTTTATAATACAACCATCTGTTGCGTCCCAGTGCTTAATGTCTTTAGATGATTTTTCCTTGCTAAGCGTGGAAACCCAAACTTTGCCCGGTCTTTATCGACACCACTGCGTAGATAGATATAACAGTCCTGCTGTTCACATTCTTTCCCCTTTCGTTCAGTCTAGGTATGGGCCACCACGTCGATTTGAAATTGTCTTACTTCACCCCTAACCTTTTCTTTTTGTTACAGGCCTTTTATATATTTATATCAACTTTTTCTTTTCCGTGGAATGACGCTAGTCTGGCTGTTACAGAATGGAAAGGATGCTCGTTCGAGACCCGATCCACCACACGGTTTTACTGTATAAAGACGTTTCGCCTATTTTCTTTTGATTCAGTTACAGTTGCTACAACTGCCACTCCCCCCAGAAATAAACTTTTAGAGTTTCAACTTGAGCTCGTCCTTCCCTTACGCGAGTCGCAGCAGCAAGAATGGGCTCGGCGTTTAGAATATTCATTGCCGCGAAGTGTGTAGCTGTATACGTGAAAAGTGCCGTGTCATGGCCGAACGGGGAAGCCCGCATTAAAAAGCAGGGCGGATTGCAAGGAGCTCGTGACAGCCTTGCGAGAAATGGAAAGGAATAAAACAAGTCCGCTCACGTCTGAGAATCGCCGTAAAAAGTCGGGAACGCGCAGTAAAGGCGGCTATGCAAGCATCTCGGGTGCCGCAGTGCTCGCTACACCGGCTAACCGAGCGCGGTCGAGGAACAGCCCGACGACCCGCAACTAGCTGCACTACAAGCCCTCATGGCTTTACAGCGCGCATTGGTCGCCGAGAGGAATTACGTTCTCTGACTTGGACGCAGTCCGCAAGACAGTACCGCGCAGACGGCAGCAGTAGGTGTCGTGAAACTGCTCCTCACGAGTGGGAGGAAGCCATCGTCTACGTAGAGGGATGGGTATCGAAAATATTTCACGGTAGTAACATCAATCTTTTCGTCGCAGATTCTAACACTTTCACCAAATTCTAAGACATTTTATTCTCCGCGTATGTGTAACTTCACGCATACGCACCCCTATATCCCACGCACCTGGTAACATCAACTTTATCGTTTCTCGCTAATTTGTAGTCGTTGTACGCTGTCATGCATTAATGAAATCATCACGAAATCTCACATAGACACATTCTTTGCAAAGTAACTTCGATAGAATACAATTTAAATATCAGGATACCGGTCAGATCTTCCCGTCCTACCAACATTTCGTTTCTGCGTCTTCCATCAGCACCTCCTCCTCCACATCATGGCTCCGTCAATCAAATGGTTGGTTCAAATGGCTCTGAGCACTGTGGGACTCAACTGCTGAGGTCATTAGTCCCCTAGAACTTAGAACTAGTTAAACCTAACTAACCTAAGGACATCACAAACATCCATGCCCGAGGCAGGATTCGAACCTGCGACCGTAGCGGTCTTGCCGTTCCAGACTGCAGCGCCTTTAACCGCACGGCCACTTCGGCCGGCTCCGTCAATCCTCTCCTACCTTGTGACCTAGTTCTATTGAACCAGCTGCTCTTTTTGTTAAACCGACATCAACTGTGAACACTAAATTGTTTTTTTCCAAATCGACCGCTCGAGGTGAAATCTACTCTGTAGAATATAATCTAAAATTCTATATAGCATAAGTTCGTGCGGATGTATGAGGAGCGATCAAAAAGTTTGCGTTTAAGGACGTTGCTGCAGCACATATGCAACCCAGCGCGATTCGGATGCTGGTATACAAGCACCAACATGTAGGCAAGTGGATGGTCTGGCCTTCGAACGGAAACATTTTGATCACTCCTTGTAATACAGCACAAATTTTCGGCCACTGCTGCTTGAGATTCCCCGTACCTTTTCCTACCGTTCTTTTCACTTATATTTACTTTGAGATTTCCTCGTGTAGTTAAGTATAATTATGCCTTGCTTTGAAGAATTATCCGCAACTTTCCTTCCATATATTTGGCAGTCATGACTACCTCTTATTCGCAGTGACAAAATAGCTTTTACACGGTATGGCCTCCATCAACTAATCTTGCGTATCTGATATGAGAATACTACTCATCTTAGTCATGACGCTTTTTGTGTGTGAAATCTTATGGAACTTAACTGCTATGGTCATCAGTCCCTAAGCTTACACACTAATTAACCTAAATTATCCTAAGGACAGACACACACCCATGCCCGAGGGAGGACTCGAACCTCCGCCGGAACCAGCCGCACAGTCCATGACTGCAGCGCCTTAGACCGCTCGGCTAATCCAGCATGACGCTTTTTAAAATATAGCTCTGTAACGAGGTTCTTGCATGCTCCTGAATCATCTCGCAGATAGTCCAGTCTTATCCTACACGAACACATAGTTTAACGTATATCAACAGAAGCACGGTGTCAAAATACCTCGGTTCCGATAAATTCTTTCCGTCGCTTCCGTCATAGTCCCGCAGCGATCGCAGGGTCGGCGTGGTTACAACGGATTTGGCAGTGTTAGTGTTAGGGATGGCCGGATGCCCTTCCTGCCACCACCCCGTACCCCCCATGACGGAATCAGTGTACCCCAACTGTCTGTGTCTTGTGTAAATCGTGAAATAGTGCGGACGTGTTGAAAATGTCTGCGACGCGTGTAACTGAGGCGGAACGTGGGGACCAGCCCGTTATTCACCTAGCGGGATGTGGAAAACCGCCTAAAAACCACACTAGGCTGGCCGGCACACCTCCCCTCGTCGTTAATCCGCCGGGTGGATTCGATCCGGGGCCGGCGCGCCTACCCGAGTCCAGGAAGCAGCGCGTTTGCGCGCTCGGCTACGATGTTAATTAATTAAATTATCGATAAAGATTCATTGTCAGCTCTCGTAATACATCACTGATACAAAGAATAATTTCACTTCCGTAATCCCCTGAACAAACTGGATCGTTTCCTACACATCACGATAGCATGGTTTGCTTTCTACTTGGGATTTTTTTTTTCTAGTCATTTTTGTATTTGTATGTTTTTAGTCCTTCAACTGTTTTAACCCGTTTCTGTCAATATATTATAACCACGACTTGCATGTAAACAGAGGTGGCCATGTTTCACGTACTCTTAGCGTAATTTGGATACACTGAAGTATCTATATAACTGACCATCAGCGTAGTTTCAAATTACGTTGAACTTAATTTGATTTATGAAAGACATCATAATTCTAACGAAGAGATTGTGCGACGCCTTCAGGAGAACATAATAAGCCACCAGCATAAAAGCAGCAGCCCCAGTGGAAGGCGGGAAATAGCGGCAGCTGATGGCTCAGACTTGACACGATATCAGTGGGTGTGGAAAGCAGACACTTTGATAGCCATTACTATGCACGTCTTCAAGATTGTGCTGTACTGGTTTCGCCTAGAGTGTACGAGGCAACACTGATGCAGCGAAATATTGCAGTCCATCTTATTCGTGTTATTATATTGCACCGAACATAACCAACATATGTTACTCAATGACCTGCGTGCTTTTTATTAAGCTAACTTCAGCAATAAACTGGCTGCGTAGACCTGCAACTCTGGACTACTAACGATGACAGAATCCGCGGAAATTGTGGGTATGGGATTCTACATTATTTATTAGTAGCTCGAAGCAGTAGCATTTCAAATAAATTGCAGGTTAATCTCGACGTTTCAACCACAGCCCAGTTATATTGTCAAAACCCACCCTCTCACGACTCGAACTCAGAACCTCACCTTTCGCGTGCATGCTCTCACCGACAGAGGTATGCAGACACTACACAAAACACGCCCTCACTGCCACAAATTAGGCAATACCTCTCGCTCGCTGATGCTCCTAACCCACAAGGGAATGTAGCCAATCCTCTTCAAAACTGCACCTGTGATACAGAAGAGAAAAAAAGTGTATTTTGTGTGGCATAGGGTTCTGCCCCTTTTAGAAGCATCAACTTCTCCGTTTACAGCGAAAATTTAAAATCACTTCGCTTATGCACCTCCTCGAGAGCAAACAGAACTTTCTCCTCTTCGCTTATGAACCTCCTCCAGAGCAAACAGAACTTTCTCCTCTTTCTTTAATGGTGTTGAATTGTTTGACTCAACTGTGCTAAAGAGAAGTTTAGAAGATGGCTGTGGATGTGGTTGCTCACAGGCTGAGCATGAAGCCTTTCCCTGATAACAAAAATTTATTTCTACAGAAACGTGCTGGATACAGCTATGACGCATATTGCTTTAATCCTAACGGTTTTTATACACTTCCTGATGTGCTCTGTTTGTTTCCGGAAAAACGTCTAGGTGACATTCAGTTCCTTTCCACGTCTTTGCCTACTTCTCTTTCGTTACCGGCACTACGGCACCTCCTATTCGTGCCGTAAGCGTTGGCTACTTAGAAGCTGGTGAACTGATCACTTTTCCTTAACGTAATGATACAAAATAAGTCAAGAAGGTTGTTCCAATGTGTTGGACGGCCTCCATCGATCCATCTGGTTTGTGACCTGTTAGTGTTCATCGAGGCTACTACCCAATGCAATCGTTGCCGATTCACTTTGCCTGTTAAGACGACAGCCACATTACATGACGGAAGAAATATTAGCGCTACTGTCGTCTTCTCTACTTAAGCTAGGTATATGCATGAGACTTTTTCACTCTCAAAGAGATCTTGCGAGTAATACGTGTTGTGTAAACAGCGCCGAGTGTCGGCTCGCTGGTAGTGTCTGAGAGTGGGACAAGATAGGAGACTGGCGCAGTCTACCATTGTAGACATCTCGCGTAGACATCAATGTGCACCTCTCGAGAGCTGCTAGCAGTAGCTCTCAGCTAAGAAAAACCACACAGACATAGCAGGGAGAACTGAGAGTACTCGAAGAGTACTCAGCGGCCATATAGCGATATCGATTTGTGGCGTATTTCTCAATATGTACGCTATCATATGTTGGTAATATCTTTTCCCGCTCTCATGTATACGTTAAAGAAAAGTATCCTCGAAACTCCGTGTTTTGAGCCCCAGTATGTGGCCGTGTCACGTTTGTGAGCGAAGAAATCGCCCGTTTTACTTTCTAAATGAACAGCACGAGTAGTTAGCCTATTTCGAAAGGTTTAGACTTAAACAATGCTACGCAGAAAATAACATATAAACACCATAGACATATTACACAGAACTAAAAAATGAAACAAAATTGTCGCTGAGGACATTCGATCCCATGTTAAAAAGAAATTATGAATTACAGAACAGCGCATACCGACTGCTCCACATCGACACTGCAACCAACCGTTCTATAACATGTACCGACACTGTCGGGACAGTTGAGATTACTATCACTGTGGATACCCATTGTCACATTGTCAGTGCACCGATGTGTTGGCAAAAAAAAAAAAAAAAAAAAAAAAAAAAAACCTCCCAGGAAGAGGAAGTTACGCATTTAATTAATAGAAGGCCAGCGTTGGAATGTACAGTTACTGGACTACAGTAACTGAGATAAGAAGCAAAGTTTGTTGGCTCAAATGGCTACAGGCTTAACACCTCCACAAAAGAAATTTACCAGAATATCGGTAGTTGAAGGAATCAGGAAAATTAGTCTTTTAAAATAGGCTAATTAACAAAGAGAAACAAGTGAAGTTATGTTTGAAAATAATCATTTTGGAAATCGCAAAATTGTTATTTAGCTTTAAGCTATCTAGCTAAATCTGTAATTTTCTATGACTTAATAGTTAGTGATTTCATTATCATACTGGGTGCTGAAGAGAAGATCTTCAGCAATTTACTAGTCGTTCCTTAAGTCAATACAGTTAGAAACGTTCAAATAACATGTATCTCCGGAGATGCTTCATTTACCAGATATTCACCTTATTTGGCTTTTGAAGCCGGCCGGAGAGGCCGAGCGGTTCTAGGCGCTACAGTCTGGAACCGCGTGACCGCTACGGTCGCAGGTTCGAATCCTGCCTCGGGCATGGATGTGTGTGATGTCCTTAGGCTAGTTAGGTTTAAGTAGTTCTAAGTTCTAGGGGACTGATGACCTAAGAAGTTAAGTCCCATAGTGCTCAGAGCCATTTGAACCATTTGGCTTTTGAACGTCTATGGCCATCAAGATGAAATTTGTGTAATGTCATTTCACCGTAATTGTCACTTTCCCAAATATGAAACAGACTAAACATAGATGATGGTTAGTTGGTTTGGAGAGAAAGGGACCACACTACAGAGTCATCAGTCCCTCTAGATGATGCTAGGAATATTAGTATCACACGCAGTCTGTCTTTATCACTAAGGGATTTCCGCATAATGCAACCTAGATTGGCAACTTTGGATCAAATTATAAAGAGTATTCTTCCATCTCCATCGCTGTCATTGTCGTAAAGTTTCTGTGGCTTTTCCATCACATGCTCTGTAACGAGGTTCTTGCATGCTCCTGAATCATCTCGCAGATAATCCAGTCTTATCCTACACGAACACATAGTTTATATTTTTTTCCTTTTGCATTAACAGTATTAAAAGCGCAGCTGCAGCCTGAGGCCCTTCCGTCGTAACCTCTTGCTTCAGGAGCAGAACTACGACCGAAAAATCTCGCGGAGAGCTATCTATCAGCTTTCATACACTCTCTCACCATGCTGTGTGAAAACGCTTCCGACATCTGCTCTTGCTAAATTCTTACTTACAGAAAGTACTCGCAAAAAACTATCAGACAGTAACTATCATCGAAAATTCGGCCCTAATTTAAATAATTCTGCGAGTGCTATCTGAGAGAACCAAACTGCCTGATAGCAAAAAACTCTCAGGTGTGTCCCAGCACTTATCCTTATCATCTTAATTTATATACAGTTTTGCTCAAAAGCGCGATACTTACTGGTAAGTTTATGAACTAAATGGAATGATGAAAGGGGTTGTATGTTTGAAGAAAGATCTATAAAGCTAGGAGACAAATGTGGTAACGCTGTAGGTGAGGGCTGGGAATGTGACGGATCAAGGAAACTGTTTATTCATGGAGATGTTAGAGCGCCAGTAAACAGCTGACAAAACCCCCAATACCGCTCGATAACAGCAAGAGCGATGCGCCACTGCAACTGTCATATGCAAAAGTGATAGCACGGACCGTGTGTTGCAGTTATCAGCCACAAGCAGACGGTCCCACTGTAGAATGTCAATACATTTATATTGCATCCAGAATGCGGGCTGCACGAACACGTGCGGCGCTGACACCGACAGCAATAACGTTAACTTGTTCTGTTCCTCCACACGTTCATGGTTAAGCAGAGTTTTTGGCCAGCTACAAACTACATGTAAGTTTATTTGTTCATTACATTTACAACACACCTAAATAGTTTGTACACTTCGTCGAGACAAGACGTCGAAGTTACATTGAAACAGTTTGGCAGGGTCAAGTTATACATTTGCTTAAGAGGGAAGATCGCAGATTTAGGGGGAAAAATCGCCAGTGATTCATTTCAGTTCCCACGAAAGAAAAGTGGATAGTTGAAGAGCTGTCTTCTATGGCCAACAAACAAGTGACAGTTATGAATATAACTGACGTAAATTTTAGGAGAGAAGGGGGCGATGTGATGGTATCTGCGACTAAACAGGACATATATACTTAAATGGATGTGGCGTCTGTTCTTTAGGAGATATCCATATAAGTATATAGTTCTGGGAATACCGGCCATGACCTTCTTCTTCTGTGCGCATGCACACATATTACCTGAACTCCTACGGGACTTGGTAAGAATGACTTTCACGAGTAATGAGTGTGTTGGGTAGGGACACTAGGAATGTAGTGTGTAGACATAGAAGGTGAGAATGTGGGTCTCGCGGGAGGCGTGCGGGAGATAATCCCTGCAGTCGCAGTATCCTCTGTGCCCTCGGTGGCACGCTGGCACGGTAGCTCAGCGTGTTCGGTCAGAGGGCTGCTCGCTCTCTGTAATAAAAAAGCTGAGTAAAGGAATCAACGATCAACTTGAAGGGATGTCTTGTGAAGACCGCCCAGACCAAACGCAACGAACAAAAAATAAAAATAAATAAATAAAGCGTCTGCCATGTAAGCAGGAGATCCTGGGTTCGAGTCCCGGTCAGGGCACACATTTTCACCTGTCTCCGTTGATATATATCAATGCCTGTCGGCAGCTGAAGGTATTAATATAATTCTAATTTCGTTAAACAGGACACATCAGTTGGTAGTAATCTGCGAAAATTAACATTAGAAATGCGACTACTTTCTGTCTAATGACGCTGTTATTAGTTCTAATGTACAATTATAAATCACATCTTCATCATCAGGGTTTCCGTTGTTACGTCAGGAAATACCTGATCACGGGAACTTCTCAACCGAGGATTATTCGATATTAACAAAATAAGAAATCCACTTCAGTTGCCAGTAATATTTATTTCATGACCTGTTTCGAAGCCTAAACCTTCATTTTCAGGTGCAACCATATAGTTACGGGAACATAACATACGTCGCAGTTGGACCACTCAGTTATGGGAATGGAGGGTCACGCTCCCACGTCAAACAAACGCGTGGGACTGGAACAAAGACGCTAACACACAAGGCTTACAGAGATGGCAAAACCAATATTTTCAAAGGCAAATAAATTGAGTCACTTGGTGAATTACAGTTTAATCTGCCTTTTGTAAAATGAAGGCAACTTACATCCGATGACTGTATTGTAAAAAAGTTACAGTGGATTACAATTCTGTCCGCTGCTAATAGAACGAGGGACGTTTACCTGCAGTAGTAAGATAGCAGCGAACAGTTCCTAAGTACCAGCGTGTCTGCAGCAACTGACACGTTGATGCCTATTTTTTTACTGTGAGCTCACACTCTATCAACATTTCCAGCTGTACAATGCAGTTGTTCAGATTCTTTTCTCTCTTTGGTGCACTTACGAAGGACTGGATGTATCTCAAACAATACATTTCCTAATGAGGGATTGCTAAAGGCCGATATTCTAGCCACCATCAGTGTTTTACAATCCTAGAAATATTGCTATAATATCGCTAACATAGGAACGTCTCAGTCCAAAACATTTATGTAAGAGGTTTCATCTTTGACAGTTTTAATGACGCAGTTGTATCTTCATTACACAATGACACATCTAAACATATCTTAACAAAAATATTTCAATGACTGAATATTTTACTTACATTTGCAACTTTTAGATAATTATAATTATCAGTTAGAATCGATGTAAAATTCAGTGACATGTTCTGTAGGTGCGTTAAATGGTACCTGCCCTCAAGTTTTTGTCCGGGAGCCCAGAGCTCCAACAAGGTTTGGGTAGTAGTATTAGAGACATTTTCAGAGCCATACAAAAATATGTTGCTGCTGTTGGAAAAGCTGACGGAAACATTACAAAGTTATTTGGAATGTCTGTGATCTTCGACTTACTTTCGGGACTGAAGCTGAATTACTTTTCCAGATTTCATGATCATAAAGGGTAACAACGAAACAGAATTAACTTGTTTCAGAAGTGGATGGATAGCTAGATTTCCAAAAACAGAGTCCCGAATCTGAACAGAGATGCCTTACCCCCGGTTTCTCAGGAAATTGATGCATAGAATAAAAGTACGGACACGGAGTCATATGGACAATAACAGTATATCTGCTATTACCTGCACAGTCTTTTGAGTCATCAATCGAGACCGGATTACATGCATTTGCATGTTGCATATGCATCTGTGTATTTGGCTCCCTTTCACCGTTTATCGCATATAGTAACTAAAAACTAGTGACGATGCATATTTTCGCTCTATGTTTACAATATTTTATTCGTAAAAATGTATTCGGGCGGTCTCTAGTTCTATCTAGTTTCGATATCTCACAGATTGACCATGAGCTAGAACTGCGTGCAGTCGCTAACCGAGAGGCCACTGCCAAGCGAAATTATTACAGAAGAGGAACAGGAACAGGCAGACAGAGCCAATGCTCCTGCGCCCGCGCCCCAAGTTAATCCCCTCCACCGTCATACCGTAAGCGTCGGCAACGATTAACTTAAACTACGCAAGCTTTTAGTCGCACGTCCGTTGTTTCAGTTTAGCTTTCTATTTACTTGTACACAGCTGAACGTTTTTACGACGTGTAGTGGGTGACGTGTTGTGCGCCATGCCGTCCGAAAAAAGAAACGTCGTTTCTCGGATAGCTGACCATCCTTGAATATTTACATATGACGGTATTGATTTATATTGTTGAGTTTGTGAGGAAAACATTTCGTACAAAAAAAAGTTTCAATCAGATCAGAAAGTCTTAATATCGCAGGAATGCAGAAGAAAGGACCACGACAACAACTTCTGACAACAGCAAGTTGCAGTAACAGGGATTTTTCCAAAGGTATCCAAAAAAGTCGGTTTAACATGGATCTACGTAAAGCATTCATTGAAAGCAATAACCCTCTTCACAAACTTACAAGCCCTATTATCAAAGGCTTCCTGCGCAAATACTGCTTAAATCAAAATATACGAGATGAATTAACACTGCGTAAAAATTACATACCAACAATGTACGTGAAGGTTCTTGAAGAAAGACGCAATGAACTCAAAGATAGCATTATCTGGATTTCAGTTGACCAAACTGCAGACACTTGTGGCCGTTACATTGCAAATTAAACTGTTGGTGCTTTAAAAGAAGAGCCTTCTTCTTCCTGTTTAGCGGCTTGCAAAGAACTTGAAAAATAAATCATTCTATAGTCGCCTGATTTATGAATGAGGGTATTACAAAAATATTTCCAGAATCTTCTGCAGATGTAAGAGGGTTTGTGTTTATTTCAGATGCTGCTCCCTTTATGATCAAAGCAGGGAAAACCCTCCGAGTATTTTATCCCAGTTTGATTCATGTGACATGCTTCGCTGATGGTGTACATCGCTTTGCTGATGAAATATGTAAATAAACTGATTTCATCCACAAAGAAAGTGTTTCTAAAGGCTCCAGCTCGCTGCAAGACCTACAAATAAAACTACCAAATGTGCCTTTACCTTCCAAACCAGTGGTAACAGGTTGGGGTACGTGAGTCGAAGCTTTGTTGTTTTACAATGAACATTTCGAGTCCATTAGAGGGGTAGTAAACAACTTCGATAGTGCAGAGGCTGTGGCAGTTTGCCAGTGCAAGAAAGCTTTTAATGATTCCGATATTAAAAAGACATTGCTGTGATTTTCACTCATTTATCCGACATACCTGCAAGTATTAAAAAGCTTGAAATTCAACGTTTGGCCTTGAATGAAGCTAGTTAATGAATAAAATTATTCTAGTGAACTCCTCATTGCCGGAGGTATTCCCAAGAAACTTAAAGAAAAGTTTGTAAACGTTTTAAACATTAACCCAGACTTTGAACACTTGTGCCAAACTGATAGTTTTATTAATGCGATGGGTGAACTATTACCAGAGACAATAAGTGCAAACTTAGCACCCTAATTCAAATACTGCCCAGTTACCTCAGTTGCTGTACAACGGTACTCCTCTGCTTATAAAAATGTTTTGAATGATCGAAAACACAATCTTAATACCGAACATTTGGAACAGTACTTGGTCATTTATGTCTACAATAGTAGAAAAACGTAAAAAAAATTGAAATGATGCTTTGGTCCAAAGTTAATGCTGTTCAAAAAATTCATGACTTTATGTTGTTTTTTAAATAAAATAGTACAGAGTTTTTGAGCGTGTCGCTCTGCATGCGATATACCTCGAAGTTGGTCCTGTACATATCAATTGTTTCGCTGCGACTCACTTGCATCGCATCTCCTCGTTACCGACAACAAAAGGTAATAAGGAACAATTCTTGAAAGACGGTATGCGTCCCCATTTTGCAAATTTTTAGGAAATAACCCCAGAAATCCCCACTTCCTAACCTCTACAATAAAGTATTCAGAAAATGACATCAGTGTTCTAAATGTACCGATTTTTAGCGTGGCCGGTACTCTTCCTCGTAATTGATATAATTCTCGCAAGAACTACCATTTTTTTATTATCTGATCTTGCATATTTCGACACTTTTTATGCATTTTATAAGAATTTTTTATGCATATCTGCATGTATATTTTGTGGTCTTTATGATGCATGTAATCTGGTCTCTAGTCTTCAGTCTTCTGACTGGTTTGATGCGGCCGGTACTGAATTGCCATCCCGAACTGCCTTATCCATGTCCTAACAGAGGTTCTATCATCCAGTCCCTTCGTCTTGTCAGTGTTTTCCATACATTCCTTTCCCCGCCGATTCTTCGGAGGATCTTCTCATTCCTTACCTCAACAGTCCACATAATTTTCGATATTCTTCTGTAACACCACATCTCGAAATCTCTTATTCTCTTCTGCTCCGGTTTTCCCACAGTCTTTGTTTCACTACCATACAATACTGTGTTCGAAACGAACATTGTCAGAACTTCCTTCCTCTAATTAAGGCCTATGTTTGATACCAGTCTGTGTTAGTCTGCTTTTTATGCCCTCCTTGCTCCGTCCGTTGCGACCTATTTTGCTTCCTAGATCGCAGAATTCCTAAACTTCTTCTAAATCTTAAACACAAATTTTAATGTTAATTATCTCGCTGTTCTCGATTCTGCTACATCCAAGTACTTGCATCTTTCTTCGATTTACTCTCAATCCACATTTTGTACCCATTAGATTGTTCATTTCATTCAACAGGTCCTACAGTTTTTCTTCACTTTCACTGAGGATAGGAATGTCAACAGTGAATCTAATCACTGATATCCTTTCACCTTGAATTTTAATACCATTCTTGAACTTTTCTTTTATTTCAATCATTGCTTCTTCGAGTACAGACTGAACAATAGGGGTGAAAAACTACATCCCCGTCTCACACCCTTTTCTGTGCCGTGCACTTCGTTCTTGGTCTTCCAGTACTGCTGTTCCTTTTTGGTTGTTGTACATATTGTGTACCACTCGCCTTTCCCTATTGCTTCCCATTTTTTCTCAGAATTTCGAGCATTTTGCTCCAATTCTCACTGTCAAACGCTTTTTCTAGGTCAACAAATCCACTGAAAGTGTCTTGACTTTTCTTCAGTCTTGCTACCACTATCAATCACCTCTCCGGTGCCTTTACGTTTCCTAAAGCAAGACTGATCATCATCTAACAGATCCTCGATTTTCTTTTCGATTCTTCTGTACATTATTCCCGTCAGCGAATTGAATACATGAGCTGTAGAGCTGACTGTGCGATAGTTTTCGCGTTTGCCTGCCCCTGCTGTCTTCGAAATTGTGGGGGAGATATTTTTACTGAAGTCTGATAGTACGTCACCTGTTTCATACATTCTACAAACCAACGAGAAAGGTCGTCTTGTTGGCATTTCCCCTACTCATAATGGAAAATCCGATGGCATGTAGTTCATCCCTTCTGCCTCATTTTATCTTAAGTCACCCAAGTATCTTTTAAACTCTGATTCTAACACTGAATCCCAAATCTATTTCCTGTCGACTCCGCTTTATCTTCTTGTCACGACATCGGACAAGTCCTCCCCTTATAGAGACCTTCAATGTCCTCTTTCGACCTATCAGCGCTCACTGCTGCATTTAACAGTTGAATTCCCACTACACTTTTAATGTTACCACCATTGCTTTTAATGTCACTGAAGTTTGTTCTGATTTTTTATATGCTGAGGCAGTCCTTCGGACAATCACTTCTTTATCGATTTCTTCATACTTTCCATGCAGTGATTTCTCCTTAGCTTCCCTGTACTTCCTGTTTATTTCATTGGTAAGTAACTTTTATTTCTGTATTCCTAAATTTCCCTGATTATTACTGTACTTCGATCTTTCGTCAATCAGCTGACGTATTTCTTATTTACCCAAGGGTTTTTCACAGTTACTTTCATTGTACCTGGTTTTTATTTCCGGCTTCTCTTATTGCCTTTTTAAAGATGCCCATTCCTCTTCAAATGGAGCCCAGATAGAACGCTGCGCATCAGTTCTTCCCAATCAGTTTCTTAAATTTCAGCCTACCCTTCATCATTACTAAATTGTGAAATGCGTCCGTATCTGCTTCTGGGTATCCCATAGAATCCAATATCTGAATCTCTTACTGGTCATGATGGAATTTACCCGCATATCCCAGTCTTTTGCATGTATACCCCCTCCTCTTGTGGTTCTTGAGCAAGGTATTTGCTATTACTAACCAAAATTTATTGCAGAATCCATGTAGTCTTTCTCCTCTCTCATTCCTACTACAAGCCCATATTCTTTCTTAATCCTTTCTTCTGCTCCTTCCCCTACAACCACATCTCAATCCACCACGACTGTTAGATTTTCATCTCTCTTTACATACTGAATTCCTAGTTGAATGTACTCATAAACTTTCTCTATCTCTTCATCTCTGCTTGCGGTGTCAGCATGTATACCACTATTGTTCCGAAGTTGGTTTGCTGTCGATTCTGTGGGGAACAACATTATCGCTTAACTGTTCACCTCAACACACTCTCTGCCATACCATCCGATTCATAAAAAATTCTATTTCCTTTATACCATTTTCTGCTGCTGTTCGTGTTACCCAATACTTGCCTGTGTAGAAATACTTGTCTTCTTACCATTTCACGTCACTGACCCCCCGTACATCAAGACTGATCTTTAGAATTCGCTTTTCAAATTTACTATCTTTCCTTTTGACTCTCCACGCCCCGAGCTGTATAACGCCACCCTTTCGTTGGTTATATAGCCTTTACCTCATGGTCACCTTTCCCTTAGCGGATCCTCCCAAGGATCCTAATCTTTTGCAATAGGGAGGTCATCGTGACACTACCTCAATAGCAGGCAACATGCACTGTGGATATACACTATGTGTCTTTAATACAATGGTTTCCGTTGCATTCTGCATCCTCACACCGTCAATTATTGGCGGTTCTTTCGCCTTACAGTAGTATCTTCCACCCGAAGGACAAGAGAGTGCTTGAACCTCTGTCCGCTTCATTGTCCTCTTTGACAAGGCTGTTGGCAGAACGAGGCCGAATCCTCATGCGAGAAGCGTTCGACCGCCATTGCTGGTGATTTATATTCAAAATATGAACAGCGGCGAGGTTCGAACATAGGACTTTTTGATCACAAGGAAAATAAGCGTCTCTGAGGTCATAGTTGCAATCCTTGCATATCCTATGTTTTGATAAAAAATTATGTAAAAAAATGAAATCTTCAGCATGCATCACATGGATAACACTAGAACGTTAGTAATTACGAAAATATTCACATGACCAGGTATTATGTGAGGTATTATTCATGTCATTTTAAAGTAATGTATACCATCATCCATCTGACTTTAGAATGAAACATTCATCTTTGGTACTATAAGCCATTTGGCTTACACTCCGACATCGAAAGCGTCTTCCATATAAGGTGATTCCGTGATGAAGTTACAAAAATTCATATATAATGGAGAAGGGTAAATTTATCAGTTTGAGTTAAGACACCCGGGCCCGGAAACGGTCTAGTTGAAAGTTATAACGGAAAATTGTCCTGATGCCTCCGACACTCTGTCTGGGAATTAATGTGCGAATACTTTCGGTGGTACGATTGCATGGTAGGTAACTTCCAGAGTTGGCAGTATGGACAAAAACAAAAAAAAGTCTAGTAAACATGGGCTCTAAAATGCATTCCGTACCGGCTCATGTATTCCAATGTCAGTGATGTCAGATAAATTTTCGCTTATGATTTCCGACTCAGTCGTTTCAGGACCAGGGTTTCTTAGCAGATTGATATCTTTAGTCTTGTATATCATCCCTAAATATTTGTAGCATCATCCTGGGGACATAGTACCTGTAAGTACATTGTCACTTCTTCTAGGGGCACCATTGTAGGATCTCATTTCGTCAGTAACATGAAGATTAATTTACTCGGAATGATTTCCGATAAATTCTAGTGCGAACGTCGATTGCAAGGAGTGATACTTCTCTCCACACTCTGGTGGTGAGCACCCATTACGGCCGCTTTTCTACGCCTTCTCATTTCTTCACGTCGACCCATATTAGTTCGTACAAGCGTCTGGTACGTTCGGGCTCTACCATCTCGACTCGGACGGTAGGAAACATTTCATTTTTTGTGCAACCTCATTTTTCACGTGAAGAAGACAATTTCAGCTTTTGTAAACGAGTAATTCCGGTTCTCTCAAGGGTCAAAGTTATAGCAGTGTAATAAAATCAATCAATTCTGAGGCCCGTAGCTCTGAAAGTACTAATATCAAAAAAAGATTAGCATCACCCCGAATCCCAGAACTCCTGAAGACAGACGTTTACTGTGGATATTGTATCACAGACACAGTCCCTTTGACTGTTCAGAGATGTCACTAAACTCGCCAAAGATGTAAACAACCATGCATGAGCAGCGCCTATTAGACGGAGGGGATCCGACAGCCGATCAGTTGTGTCATTCCACCAGGAAGGAGGTACACGGCTCGTGTTGTCTGTAGTTCAACCATGTCTAGACCACCAATACCGCGGTTCGGTTGCGTCCGCATTGTTACTTTGTGCCAGGAAGGGCTCTCAACAAGGGAAGTGTCCAGGTATCTCGTAGTGAACCAAAACGATGTTGTTCAGACATGGAGGAGATACAGAGACAGGAACTGTCGATGACATGCCTCGCTCAGGCCGCCCAAGGGCTACTACTTCAGTGGATGACCGGTGCTTACGGCTTGTGGCTCGGAGGAACCCTGACAGCAACGCCACCATATTGAATAATGCTTTTCGTGCAGCCACAGGATGTCGTGTTACTACTCAAAGTGCGCGCAATAGACTGCATGATGCGCAACTTCATTCCCGACGTCCATGGCGAGGTCCATCTTTGCAACCTTAGTAGAGCCGACGTGCGCCACTAGTGGTCATGGAAGGCGCTGTAACGGCTGTACGATACGTGCACGCCATCCACCGACCGATAGTGCAACCATATCGGCAGCATATTGGCCACACATTCGTCTTCATGAACGACAATTCCCGTCCCATGATGCACATCTTGTGAGCGACTTCCTTCAGGATAACGACATCGCTCGACTAGAGTGGCCAGCGTGTTCTCCAGACATGATCCCTATTGAACATTCCTGGGACAGTTTGAAAAGGACTGTTTATGGACGACGTGACCCACCAACCACTCTGAGGGATCTACGCCGAATCGCCGTTTAGAAGCGGGACAATCTGGACCAATAGTGCCCTGATGAACTTGTGGACAGTATGCCACGACGAAAACAGGCATTCATCAGTGCAAGAGGACGTACTACTGGGAATTAGAGGTGCCGGTGTATACAGCAATCTGGACCACCACCTCTGAAGGTTTCGCTGTATGGTGCTACAACATACAATGTATGGTTTTCATAAGTAATAAAAAGGGCGGAAATTATGATTATGTTGATCTCCATTCCAGTATTCTGTACAGGTTCCATAACTCTCGGAACCGAGGTGATGCCAAACCTTTTCTTGATGTGTGTATATAAAGCAAATTGTTGAAATAAAATTGAAACTGAATGTAGAATTGTATAGATTGTGTTGGTACGTACGTTATTAGAACTTAAATTTAATGTATGTTTCATCTTGTTTCAGAT
This sequence comes from Schistocerca nitens, assembly GCF_023898315.1. Classification (NCBI taxonomy): domain Eukaryota; kingdom Metazoa; phylum Arthropoda; class Insecta; order Orthoptera; family Acrididae; genus Schistocerca; species Schistocerca nitens. The sequence continues at coordinate 405,018,098 of NC_064617.1, forward strand.
TTTATGAAAAATGCAATTCGAAATGTAATCAAAATTATGTCATATTCTTCAGAATCTGATTTAAAAACAATATTGGTAACCATTTTTACGATATCTTTAATACACAGCTATAACAGAAAGGGAACGTAAATACAAACAGCGACAAAACTCGCTGCGGTACGCAATCTACGCAGCACAAAGCTGTGAGGCCTGTTGCCACGTTAAGTGGCAGACGGAAGCCCATAGCAGACTAAGTGCAGCGCAACCGTAAATATTCGTTTCAGACAAGGTCTTCTATTAAAATTAAAACGGAAATGAACGTGCAATAAAATCAGGTGCAAGACTATGTAGCTTTAATCTCAGTTAGCTGTTACCCGCCGCTACTCCCCATCTCAGTAGTTTTGTTAAGATGAGTGATGGTAGGTAAGTAAGTAAGCAGCTGTTGTACGTGCAGTAACGTCAGCTTCTGCCACGTGTGTGCCTGTTCGGGTAGGCGTAGCACGACCCACAGATGCTCCTCTCTCCCTCCTACTATCTCTACGCACGACAACGTGCCACGCATGCAGTGGTGCTGCCGAATGCTGCATGCGGTCGAGCGTGGGCAGGTGCACGCATCTGTGCGTCGTGATATTTAAGTACTTCACAAGTGTCGACTTTCCTTTTCACTTGTTCTTCCTCGTGTTTCAAGCTATCTCCATACCAAATTCCATCGAAATTGTTTCGGCGGTTTGCCGGCCGATGTGGCCGAGCGGTTCTAGGCGCTTCAGTTTTGAACTGCGAGACCGCTACGGTCGCAGGTTCGAATCCTGCCTCAGGCATGGATGTGTGTGATATCCTTAGGTTAGTTAGATTTACGTAGTTCTAAGTTATATGGGACTGATGACGTGAGATGTTAAGTCTCATAGTTCTCGGAGCCATTTGAACAATTTTTTGTTTCGGTGGTTTAGTCATGAAAACATAACAGAGCTACTTACGTACATAGAGTATGGACGTATGGAATAAATACTTCCAGGATTGTATAAATAATGTATTCATTATTAACCATATGAATCGCATTCAATCAATAAAATCATTCCCACAAATATGGTAACTGTCAAAAGTCAATGAATAAATAGCCTTTTCAAAGAGTAAAGTTATATCCCTAATTCGCGTAATATTCTTCAAATCTTTCAAATCTATAAATGTTCTGTACAGTACACTTTATAAATTGTACTATGTTCTTCCTCACGTTTGAAGTTATCTCCATACCAAATTTCATCAAAATCGGTTCAGCGGTTTAGTCGTGAAAAGATACCAAACGAACACACTTTCGCATTTATAAAACTTTAAATCACGTTATTCTTTGTCCTTTTTGTGTCCTTTCTCCTTGATACAGTTTTTGTGAGATAAATCCTATACGATGCCCGAATTAAGTTCATGTTACCTATTAAAAATTGATGAAAATTCGTCTAGTACTTTTGGAGACTGGCATCTGCAGACAGACAGACAAGAAAGCTTTACACAGAATTTTAAAGTAAGATATTCAGTTTTCGTGATCGTATTTTTATGGAATAAGGTCTATACGTTGCCTCTATATAAGCTCTACTTACCAGTGAAAAATATAAAGAATTCGTCAAGTAGTTTGGAGATAACCGTGTTCAAACAGACAGCCAGACAGACACACAAAATACACGACTATTGTGGATAAAATTATAAATTACGATGTATTTTTCCCGCTGTCTGATTTCGATGATATAATGCCCAAAAATTGTGTTGTTCGTGAAACAAGCACAAAATTTACCGAATTTTAATTTGACAAGTAAGTTGTTTTATTTTGTAGCAATGTTAATGATTTTAAAAAAGGTGAGGCCAACTTTCTCATTTTCCGTCCTGTTTGTAATGGGACAGACCCCCTCGGCCCCTCCCCCCTCCGCCCACCAAACATACACTTCACACTAAGGCCACAAAAGACATGGGATACCGCCTAATATCGTGTCGGACCACCTTTTGTCTGGTGTAGAGCAGAAACCAGACGAGGCATGGACTCACCAAGTCGTTGGAAGTCCTGTGCCGAAATACTGAGTCGTGATGCCTCTATAGTCGACCATAATAGCCAAAATAATGCCGGTGTAGTATTTTTTGGACGAACGGACCTCTCTATTATGCCCCATAAATGTACGATGCGATTCATTTCTCTAAGGCGCTGCAGTCATGGACTGTGCGGCTGATCCCGGAGGAGTTTCGAGTCCTCCCTCGTGCCTGGGTGTGTGTGTTTGTCCTTAGGATAATTTAGGTTAAGTAGTGTGTAAGCTTAGGGACTGATGACCATAGTAGTTAAGTCCCATAAGATTTCACACAAATTTGAACATTTTTTTGGATTCATTTCGAGCGATCAGGGTAGCCAAATCAGTCGCTTGAAATGTCCAGAAACATATTGCCGACAATTATGGCCCTGTGACATTGCGCATTGCCATCCATACACATTCAGTCAGTCTTTGGGGACCCGGAGTCCTTGAGTGGCAGCAAATGGTCTCCAAGTAGCCCAACATAACCATTTCCAGTAACTGGTCGATTCATTTGGACCAGTGCACACAGTCAGTTCCATGTAAACACGGCTCACATCATTGTGGAGCCACCACCAACTTGCACGGTGTCTTCTGACAACCTGGGTCCATGGTTTCGTGGCGTCTACGTAACACTCTAACCCTACCATCAGATTTTGCCGACTCAAATCTGAACTCATCTGACCAGGCCACGTTTGTCCAGTTGCCTAGGGTGCAGCCGATATCGTCGCGGGGCCAGCAGATGATGTCGTGCTGTTAGCAAAGGAACTAGCGTCGCTCGTCTGCCGCCACGCCCATTAACGCCAAATTTCGCCACAGTGTCCTAACGGATACGTTTGTTTTAAGTGCACATTGGTTTCGACAGTTATTTCACGCAATGTTGCTTGTCTGCTAGCACCGACAACTCTACGCAAACGCCGCTGCTCTCGGTCGTTAAGTGAAGGCCGTCTGCCACTGCGTTGTCCATGGTGAAAGTTAATGCCTGAAATTTGGTATTATCGATACACTCTTGACACTGTGGAACTCGGAATATGAAAATTTCGAACGATTTAGGAAGTAATAATAATAATAATAATGTCGTGTGACGAGGGCCTCCCGTCGGGTAGACCGCTCACCTGGTGCAAGTCTTTCGATTTGACGCCATTTCGGCGACTTGCGCATCGATGGGGATGAAATGAAGATGATTAGGACAACACAACACCCAGTCCCTGAGCTGAGAAAATCTCCGACCCAGCCGGGAATCGAACCCGGCTCCTTAGGATTGACAGTCTGTCGCGCTGACCACACAGCTACCGAGGGCGGACATGTAGGAAGTGAAATGTCCCATTGGTGTAGCTCCAACTACCATACCGTGTTCAAAGTCTGTCAATTACATTATGCGGCATAACAAAGCCGAAAACCTTTTGACATGAATACATGAATTACGTGAACACAAATGACAGCTCCACCAATGCACTACCTTTTTATACCGTGTGTCCGCAATACTGCCGCCATCTGTGTATGAGTATATCGCTATCCCATGACTTTTGTCACCTCAGTCTTTATCTGTGGTGGAGGATCACACGATAGCCTACCATGATTTCTACACGATCTACAGAGCCACTAAGTGACTGACGTTCTCTATTACCTGTGTGACTAATAATTCGTCCGTTGACCTTACGATTAGTCGATAAATGCTCAGAGTACTTACGGCTGGTGTCATACGGCATGCCGTTGAGCTCCGAGAAGCAGGGCATCAGCACGAGGGTGTCGGCCGGCGAGGTTGGCCAGCAGGTGACGCTGTCCCAGGCTCGGGGGCAGCTGGCCCCCGACACCGCCGCTTCCAGCTCTGCCCCCGTGGCTTCCGCCAGCAGGCACTGCAGCTCCTCCAGAGTCGTGTTCTCCAGCATAGGGAACATCAGCGACGGCAGCGCCATAGCCCACGTTACAGTTTGGAGTACTTTACTCAATAGGAGGGAGGCTCTCTATGCAGGGAAAGGGATCTATACTGTCGTTTTGCGTGCTTATACACCAGTCACCTCTCGTCCCCATTATACGCCAACTTGTCGTCTAGTGTTCCTGCACCTCTGCTACCAGTGCCAAGATTAATTTGGTGTTGTGAAGTTAAGCGTTCACAGTACTATCCTCAGAACACAAAAATATTGATCATTTGTACTGTAACACGACACAACAACGACGCTTCCACATTTAACTCTTGCTCATAGACAAGCCCTTTTATGATTTCCAAGAGTCGGTTCACGCATAAATAATACTGCAGAAACAGTTCATTTTCAAAGACATTCAGAAAGTGCATTAGGAGTGGTAAACTGATTTAAAACAACACGTTCGTCTGAAATGCTCTACTGTAGAAAGCATTATGAACGAAACACATCTTGTAATTAATTGCACACTTTTTTTCTGCGTGCTGTGTATCTAGTTCGTAATACAAACGAACTATTGATCTTGACACGGCTTCTCGTCATAGGCGTCAGTGGCAGCAGCGATGCAGCAGGCAGTATTTGGGTGGGTAGCATCCAGCTTCAGTATGGGCGACTGCCTCCAGAAGCCCACCAACAAGTCTCCCAACCTGAAACAGACGACAGACAAAACACTCATGTAAAAGATGTATTTTCAAGGAAAATAATACATAGTTAATACGGAGGTAAACAGTTTCAGTTGTAACACTCTTTTATTTTCCAGTATCGCGACTACTTTCGAGGTAACAGATGCCCTTCATCACTTGTAATGTTAAAGAAAACAAGAAAGACGTGACGCTAAAGAAGAATTATTTACAAATTTTTGTAACCATAAGGCAATTGATACTAATAAGAGCTACCGTATCTAAAACTCTACCTGTATTCGGACTAGTTGCAATGAAAAATAGAAGAAATGTCGCATAACAGTGACGATTGCGGAACCAAGAATGGAAACAGAGAGGCATACGAGACAGAATAACAGGTTGAAACGTACGTCTCGTGTTGCGAACCCAAGCGCGGCGGGACTGGATAGAGCATATGAGGCCCTCACAAGCTATAGCAGGTCACGGAATAGTGAACAAAGAGAAAGAAAGTAATAGGTCAGCCACTAAGTCGATGTGGCGAAGCTGTTACCATCTATTAGGAAGGTCAGCAAGCGAAAGTGTCTAGCCCGGTTCACATGAATTTGACAATGTTCCACACAAATTAAGAAAGTATACGATGAAATGATGTAAATGACGACGAAGGAGCATAAAATGTAGAAAGGTATGATACGACCATCATCAAAATGACCAGGTCGAAAATGCAAATTTGAAACAGCTTATTGTAAAGTAAGCTGATTAACTCCTAAGACATAAAAACGTAGAAATTATAATAAGGTAGTCTAATGGACTAAATAAAACACATTACAATACGTAACCTCGTTTTTTCAAGTCCATACACGCAAACACAGTGAACTATCCTGAGACTTCTTCCCAAGTACTGAGAACATGACACTTAGTAAATAAACATTTTGCTGAGGTGCTGCAAGTCTACAACCGAACGTAATGGAACGATTATCCGAAGCTGTTTCAAAAACGAAAAATTATTCAATAAGGTCATGTGTTTAAGAAAGGTTTGTTCATTCAAAGTATGCAACGGGTTGTGGTTGGTGCTGCAGAGTATTTCTATTTCCTCAAGAATATTCAGGGCACCGCCTTCAGGCTGGAGATGTAGAATGCTGCAGACCATGTTGATGTCTGGAACAGAGTGGCCATTATTTTTATGTGATTGGCCAAGGCTGGTTTTGAGTTGCTAAGGTCCAGATGCTCTCTGAAACGTACTTCAAAGGAACGACCTGTTTGGCCAGTACAGATATTTCGGCAATCGCTACACTGAATCTGATCAGTACCTGATTAAGTCTAACGTTTGCCCTCTCTGGTTTCGTGATGTTTCAGTTGGAGTCCAACACTACTGGAGGGTTAGGAAGGGTTTTCAGTCCCTGCTTTACTAACTTATTTACTGATCCTATCAGATGCGGGACCCTAAAATTATTTTTTACACGTTTGTCTGTGCTATTGAGTAATAAAGTATTCTGACAACGGTTCTTAGGTGGGACTTTTAATTGCATTGTTCGGATGAGTGAATCAACGTCATTTGGTTGATAACCATTAGAATACGCAGTAAATCTAATTGTATCTAGCTCATTCTGGTAGTCTTTTTCATAAGGCGGAACGAGATTGACACGATGAAGCATTGCATGGAGGGCAGCGATTTTATGCTGTTTTCGGCGATTTGAAGAACAGTGAATATTACTAGGGGATAAATACAGAAACCAGATCAATTTTGTACTGGTAGAAGAAAGATACAGGAATGGAATCAAGAAGGTGCCCACATTACCAGGTGCAGATATTAATAGCGACCACAACTTACTTATGGCAGAAACAAAAATAAGAATGTAAAAACTGAAGAAGGCGACCATGGTGAAGAAGTGGGATCTAGAGAAGATAAGATCCAACAAAGAACAAATTACAGAAATGCCTTCTCGGGAGTTTCCAAGCACATTACGAGACAAAGAACCACCTGATAATGCCAAAGAGTACTGGAATATGCTGAAAGAAGGAATCATTAAAGCAGGACAACAAAATCTAGGATATGTAAAAGGGATACGGTCAGAAAAACCATGGGTCACACAAGAAATGATTTCCAAGATGGAGCAGAAAAGAAAATTGAAAAACAAGAACAATGAAGATGCAAGAAAGATATACCGAAGGTTAAATAATGAACTGCGAAGAGAAACAGAGGAGGCTAGGAAAAAACGACTAAAAGTGGAATGTGATGAAATTGAAGAACTGGACAGGAAGGGAAGATACGACTTACTATACAACAGAGTAAAGACAATGACATGGGAACAAAACAGAGCAGAAAGTGCTACTATGGAAATTTTGAGTAAAGACGAAAAGGTAGTGTACAAAGAATGTGACGATGTCCTCCAGAGATGGGAAGAATATCTAAAAGAGCTATATGACACAAATAGCAAACCAGAAACTCTGGAACTTGAATCACACAACAGTGTAAGTGATGACGAGAAAGGACCAACCATCATAATGGAAGAAGTGAAGTCTGCCATAGCTGCAACGAAAAATGGCAAAGCTGTAGGTACAGATACGATACCGGCAGAAATATTAAAATGCTTGAACCAAGATGGAATAAGAGAAATACTGAGGTGGTGAATAGACAGTGGTGAATAGACTGAGGACTTTCTGACAACACTAATGATTCCATTACCGAAAAAACAAGGATTCAAGAAATGCAGCGAGCACAGGACAATCAGCCTCATTTCACATGCAGCCAAAGTGATGTTAAGAATAATTAATAAAAGACTTGAAAAAGTAATGGATGAGAATCTTGGCGAGGAGCAGTTTGGCTTTAGACGGAATATGGGCACCAGAGATACAATAGGGCTCCTACGAATCTTGGGAGAAAGGTTTATTGAGAAACGAAGAGACGTATATATGTGCTTCATCGATCTAGAAAAGGCATTTTACAATGTGGTTTCGGACAAGCTGGCGACTACAGTGCGGGAAAAGAGAGTGATCTGGAAAACCAGAAGACTTGTAAACTCATTGTATCTTAATCAAAAAGCCTCAATTAAAGTGAGAGGAGAAAGTACAGACTGGATCGGACTAGGAAAATGAGTAAGACGAGGATACTGTCTATCACCTACTCTTTTCAACCTCTACTTGGAAAATATGATTGACCAATGCTCATTAGATGACAAAGGAGAAGAAATTGGAGGAAGAAGCGTAGGGTGTTTGAGGTTTGCTAATGACATGGTCCTTCTAGCCATAGGGGAAAAAGAATTACAGGATTTGGTGGACACCATTGAAACTAACGGAAAAAAATATGGAATGAAAATTAACACAAATCAAACAAAAGTATTTGCACTAGGAGGAAATAAGGAAATGAAAATTATGTTGAATGGAGAAATACTAGAACAGGTGCAAAATTTTAAGTGTCTTGGATGCAGGTTAGACACCGACTGAAAGTGCACCACAGAAATTGAAACAAGGATAGCAAAGGCAAAAGAGGCGTTTTATAAGAAAAGGAAAATTTTCTGTGGCGGTCTGGACAGAGAACTCAGGAAGAGACTCATAAAATGTCTTTTATGGAGTTTTCTATATGGCGCTGAAACATGGACTATGAGGAAGAAAGACAGAGAAAGTCTGGAGGCTTTTGAGATCTGGACATGGTGGAGGATGGAAAGAATAAGTTGGATGGACAGAGTAAAAAATGAAGAGGTACTGAGAAGAGTGGGAGAGAAAAGACGGTTACTAGATGTAATAAAGAGAAGAAAAAGAAATTGGATTGGGCATATATTAAGAAACAATGACGGACTGATAAAAACAGTTTTTAGAAGGTTATGTAGAAGGGAAAAGGAAGCGAGGAAGGAAGATATTCCAGATACTGGATGACATGATGGACAGTACAACATACAGCAGCCTTAAGAAGGAAGCAATGGACCGCAAAAAATGGAGAGGCAAAGGACCTGCTAATATAGCAGATAACTGATTATGAAGATGAATAACACAACTAGTTGGTGTTTCCTTCCCCTATATTTTAAAATGGACTCTATTATCTCGCAGCACGATTTCTACGCGTTTTTAATAAGAAACTCCAAGAAAATCAGGCTGGAAAATACGGCTGTACTTTTGTAGTTTTGTGCGAAGTTGATGGTGTACCGAAGGAATAATATGTTCTTTCCTCGACTAAATGTGTCATATGTACTTTCTGTCCCACGCTAAAACTTCTTGTAGAAATCAATGAAGCTTTGAATGACACGTATATTATCTTTACGCCAATTTTGCCAATGAACTCCAGAACTTCAACATTCAGAGTTGTAGTGACGCTTCATGAGCCTTACGCTCCTTTAAGGCCAATTGTTAATGCTATTGACTCAGAGATTATAGGCTAGCCAAAGAACTGAAATTATCCTTAGTAAACACTATGGTTTTCATACTGATTATACTATCAAAAACATTCGAATCCTGTGCCGTGCATGGATGCGTGTGATGTCCTTAGGTTAGTTAGTTTTAAGTAGTTCTACGTTCTAGGGGACTGATGACCTCAGTAGTTATGTCCCATAGTGCTCCGAACCATTTTAACTATCATTAAACACCTTACACAGGTAAAGATAAACAAGGACACTAACTTTGCAAACTTGGATATCGCAAACATACATCCAAATATCCCTTTTAAAGACGTGACTCATATCATTCTGTTCAACCAATGAAAACTTTTCTACTTAGACCCGCAAATAATTAAGAAATCCCTGACTTTGCTTCGAATCGTGAAGAATAATAATTATTTCTCCTTTATTAACATAGTAACAGACAAACCCGACGGGCTAGTTATGGTGTCCCCTCCTGCAAGCATACCTGCTTACATTTACGTTAGCTGTATCGAACATATGTTCTTTTTCTCCATCCATCCTCAGCACCTTCAAAGAATAGTTTGTTATAAAACACACGTTGACGCATTATACTCTTGTACAATGGAACCGATGCCCAAGTACAACTCTTTCAACAATACTTTAATAAAACGCATCCTAAAATTGAGTTCTCTTTGTAACACCATAATGGCTTCACATTCCCATTTTTGGATCTGGAAATAACCCTGCAAAACAATGAAGTCCACTTTAATAAGTTAGTTGAATCATTCATTATTCTTCAAATCACTCGGAACAGCATAAAATGGCTGCTCTACATGCAATGCATCAGTCGCGTGCCATTTTCAGAAGAAGACAAACTGCACGAGCTTAATGCAGTTCCATGTATCGTGCATTCTAATGGTTGTCAACAGAATCTTATTGAATCACTCATTCAAAAAATTCAGTACCTTTCAGCACTGACTGTCTCGTACAAATTCGTTGTATTCTCTCGTATCTGCGTATCACATGTGATGAGATCGGTAAATGGCTTACAAAATCAGGAGTTACATCCGCTTTCTTTGCCCCCCGTAAAGTTCGACTCCAACTGAAACATCACGAAACCAGAGAGTGCAATCGCTACCCTTAGTCAGGTATTGATCAAATTCATGGGAAGCGATTGGCGACATATCTATACAGTACAGGACAGACCGATCGTTCCTTTAACGTACATTTCAGAGAGCATCAAGACCTTGACAACTCAAAATCAGCCCTAATCAATCACCCAAAAAATAGTGGCCACTCTGTGCCGGACATAAACACGGGTTGCAGCATTCTATATCTGCAGCCTGAAGGCGGTGTCCTGAATAATCTTGAGTAAATCGAAATACCCCGCAGCACCAACCATGATCCGTTGCATGCTTTGAATGAACAAACCTCGCTCAAACATATGGCCCTACTGAATAGTTATTACACTATTACATTATCTTTGGTTGTAGACTTCCTGCATCTATCCTAACTGTTTATTTACTACATGTCACATTATAAGTACTTGAAAGGTTTCTTAGGATTTTTTACAGTTTTTGTATGTACTGATATGAAAAAAGCTGCTTTCTTGTTTGTGTGCTATTTCTGCCATTAGTCTATCTTGTTACACCTCCTACGTTTTACACGATTTTCGGCCGGGCGGGGTAGCCACGCAGTCCAGGGCGCCTTGCCACGGTTCGCGCGGCTCTCCCTGTCGGCGGTTCGAGTCGTCCCTCGGGCATGGGTGTGTCTGTTGTCCTTAGCGTAAGTTAAAGTTAGATGGACCGATGACCTCAGCAGTTTCGTCCCATAGGAACTTTCCACCACCACGTGAGGTTTCGCCTCCGGCGTTACTCAAATCACTTTATAATATACTTTTCCAACTTTTCATTCTGTAAATTGTCAGTGTCACGGATATGGTATCATAGTTTTCTTACATTTTATGCACCTTCACCGTCATTTACTTCGTTTCATAATATACCTCCACAGCTTGTATTTAAGACTGTTAGTTTCATGAGAACGGCTGGGCTAGTTGGTTTCGCAACACCTCCGAGTCGTCCTAATAGTTGGCTATAGCTTCGCCCCATCGACTTAGTAGCGCACCTATTTACTTCCCTTCTCTGTGTGCACCACTCCGTGCCCTCATGTTGCTTGAGGTGGTCGTCTCTGCGCTACACAGTCCACTGTGCTCTGGGTCTCACACGTGATCTAAGTTTCAACAGGTTTCACCGTATCTAGGTATATAGGCTCTGTTTCTATTCTTAGTTCTGTAATGACCACTCTTCTGCGATATTTCTTATATTTTTCACTGTAAGTAGCCCGATCGCAGATAGAATTTTAACTATGGCAGCTCTTATTAATATCCGTTGTCTTATGCTTCGAGGCATATATAAATAATGCGTCGTTAGCGTCATCTATTGCTCGTTTATAGTAACGTTGATCCATTTGTTAGCCCGAATCCTGTCGTGATATCCACACAAATTAAAAAAAATGGTTCAAATGGCTCTGAGCACTATGGGACTTAACATCTTAGGTCATCAGTCACCTAGAACTTAGAACTACTTAAACCTAACTAACCTACGGACATCACACAACACCCAGCCATCACGAGGCAGAGAAAATCCCTGACCCCGCCGGGAATCGAACCCGGGAACTCGGGCGTGGAAAGCGAGAACGCTACCGCACGACCACGAGATGCGGGCTCCACACAAATTATAAGAAATGTATGTATGTACGTATGTATTTATTTATTTATTTATTTATAGTCCACCTCTCCTCCTAATCCAGTGGACCAAGTTCAAGTGAACTGGGTACACATATCAATTACTGCCTGAAAGATTCACTATGGGGGTAAGAAGCACCCACCAATCAGATGGGTAGGTGATGGTGCTGAAAGAGAAGTGTAGTCCACGACAACAGAATATCCACACCTTAGTTATCCAGTGTTTGAGAATGAGAGCATTTAGAGACTCGCAAGAACCTTTACACACGTAGTTTCAACCTTTACGGAAATTTTACAAGCTGACGACCCCCACAAAATCATGTAATGAAATATGTTTATCTCTTACTACATTTCCTCTGTACATGCAGTAAAACTGCCACATGAAGCATGACGTTTTAATTTATCACTTCTTTGCTGCAAACTCTTTTCGTAACACCGTTGGAATACAGTATCCAAATAAGCCGTTGAACGGTGCCTATAAAAATGTATTATCGTATGACACATAGTTCAGGAAATGTTATGTCATAAATACTGAGATGCGTGAGAAAGTGCCGCAACATGGTTGACGTTTTAATTTATTACTTCTTTGCCGCTAACTCAATTCACAACACATTTCACAGACACCAGGTATATGTTGGATTTACCTGAACAACTGCATAATTGTACACCATTTAGTTCAGGAGATACGACGTCATAGGTAGTGAGCTGTTTGAAAATGAATCTGCAGGCGAAACTGCTAGACAGAGGTGAAATACACTCCTGGAAATGGAAAAAAGAACACATTGACACCGGTGTGTCAGACCCACCATACTTGCTCCGGACACTGCGAGAGGGCTGTACAAGCAATGATCACACGCACGGCACAGCGGACACACCAGGAACCGCGGTGTTGGCCGTCGAATGGCGCTAGCTGCGCAGCATTTGTGCACCGCCGCCGTCAGTGTCAGCCAGTTTGCCGTGGCATACGGAGCTCCATCGCAGTCTTTAACACTGGTAGCATGCCGCGACAGCGTGGACGTGAACCGTATGTGCAGTTGACGGACTTTGAGCGAGGGCGTATAGTGGGCATGCGGGAGGCCGGGTGGACGTACCGCCGAATTGCTGAACACGTGGGGCGTGAGGTCTCCACAGTACATCGATGTTGTCGCCAGTGGTCGGCGGAAGGTGCACGTGCCCGTCGACCAGGGACCGGACCGCAGCGACGCACGGATGCACGCCAAGACCGTAGGATCCTACGCAGTGCCGTAGGGGACCGCACCGCCACTTCCCAGCAAATTAGGGACACTGTTGCTCCTGGGGTATCGGCGAGGACCATTCGCAACCGTCTCCATGAAGCTGGGCTACGGTCCCGCACACCGTTAGGCCGTCTTCCGCTCACGCCCCAACATCGTGCAGCCCGCCTCCAGTGGTGTCGCGACAGGCGTGAATGGAGGGACGAATGGAGACGTGTCGTCTTCAGCGATGAGAGTCGCTTCTGCCTTGGTGCCAATGATGGTCGTATGCGTGTTTGGCGCCGTGCAGGTGAGCGCCACAATCAGGACTGCATACGACCGAGGCACACAGGGCCAACACCCGGCATCATGGTGTGGGGAGCGATCTCCTACACTGGCCGTACACCACTGGTGATCGTCGAGAGGACACTGAATAGTGCACGGTACATCCAAACCGTCATCGAACCCATCGTTCTACCATTCCTAGACCGGCAAGGGAACTTGCTGTTCCAACAGGACAATCCACGTCCGTATGTATCCCGTGCCACCGAACGTGCTCTAGAAGGTGTAAGTCAACTACCCTGGCCAGCAAGATCTCCGGATCTGTCCCCCATTGAGCATGTTTGTGACTGGATGAAGCGTCGTCTCACGCGGTCTGCACGTCCAGCACGAACGCTGGTCCAACTGAGGCGCCAGGTGGAAATGGCATGGCAAGCCGTTCCACAGGACTACATCCAGCATCTCTACGATCGTCTCCATGGGAGAATAGCAGCCTGCATTGCTGCGAAAGGTGGATATACACTGTACTAGTGCCGACATTGTGCATGCTCTGTTGCCTGTGTCTATGTGCCTGTGGTTCTGTCAGTGTGATCATGTGATGTATCTGACCCCAGGAATGTGTCAATAAAGTTTCCCCTTCCTGGGACAATGAATTCACGGTGTTCTTATTTCAATTTCCAGGAGTGTATGTGTACAAATATGTGTGAAATATGTTAAAAATGTGTGACATTTATTTTACATGTGCATGTGCGAGCAAAGCTCATCCGAAACTCCCGGAACAATTTCAGTCAAATTTCGTACACATATTAATCGCAATCTGTAAAGTAATACTGTAATGGCAAGAACCACCAGCCTCCTTAGGGGGGGGGGGGGGGGCGTAATAATGTGGAGATGGAAGAGAGAATGAGGAGAACGGTAGACAGCGTGGTGTATGAGAGGGATAGGCACAGATAGGTCGGGGAAATGGATAGAGAGAGGGGACAGGAGGAAATGAACTAAGAAAGGGAAGAGGAAGAAATGAACATAGTGAGGATGAAGAGGAAGAGATAAGCAGAAAGGGAGGGGGGGAGGGGGACGGTGATGGAGTGGACAAATAGAAGATTGGAATAAATACATACCCGAGCAACGCCACTTACTCAGTTATTAGGAAAATAATATCCTTTTACAACTGGAGCGAGTCAACTCCATATTTACTACGATACGAAGTTGTGGATGTTCATTCAACAGGATTGCTTGCAGAAATAATGCAGTTCCCTGTTAGACTAGTTCTGTCTTGATACGACAGTAGAGATGATGTACAACATTGCTTTTGACTTGTAGCTCACCAATTTTATTTTTTATAACTTTAACAACAACCGAGTCCTAAGAAATTTCGTTTAATAATACCTGGAAGTACTAAGTGCAGCATATCAGCTGCCATATGTCTGTCTGATGATTCGTTATAGGACAGGGCTCTCGTCTCAGTAGACAACTTTGAAATTTCTTCAACTATATATAGCCAATCTCTTGGGCTTCCTAATAAGTGTCCATATAGACAATAATAATAATAAGCTTCATAATCAGTGTCAATATAGACAATAATAATAATAATAAAGTGTGGAACGCTTCAATTCTACTTATAGAAATATTTCCCGCCATTCATTGCACTAGAATCGTTCTAATTCTCCGTCACTAACACATCATTTGACCACTGATCTTTGTAATCATCACTCTGCTGACTGGTTTGATGTGCATGTCACAACTTTCTCTGCTATGCCACCTGTTCAGCTCAGAGTAGCACTTGCACTCAACGTCTTCAATTATTTTCGAAGTATATTCCTGTCTCTGTCTTCACCTAGACTTTTTACCCTCTACCGTTTCCTCTAGTTCCGTTGAAGTTATTTCCCTCATGTCTTAAAATATGTCCTACCATTCTACCTCTTCTTCAGGCCAGCATCCTATTCCTCGCCAACCCCCGGAGAACCTATTCACTTCTTAGCTTCTCAGTCCACTTAAATTTCAAGATCCTTGAATAACACCACATTTCAAACACTTACATTCTCTTCCTTGCCGATTTCTACACAGTCCAAGATTCACATCCATCTGTTGCTATGCTCGAAGGGAATGTTCTCGGAAATCTCTTCACCAAGTTAAGACCTATGTTTGATATTAGGGCAGTTCTTGCAAGAAAGCGATTCAGAGGCATGCCACTAGAAATGTTACCGATGGCGGGATGCTGGAGTGCCTGTGTTAAGGATTGTTTTCCTTAACAGATCAGGCACCATAGTATCGTATTTATCCGCCGATATCAGGCAGCGAGTTTCAGTTAAAATGTTCTCCCCTGGACGGGAATTACATAATGTGTGTAAGAGTCAGGATGTGACGCGGGAACGACGAATTATGGAAGTTTAGGTCAGGCCATGAGTCGCACACGGACGACCAAAGCGCGCAGACACCGCTGGCGCAAAGTGGGTAATTAGGTTTTGAGTCATGACCCGGCACAAATTTTCGTTGCCGTCATTCCCTAATACAGCTGAGGGTTGTTCGTAATCGCGGTTGCAAATATGTTTCATATATGCTACTGGTAGGTTCAGTCAACGTGCGAGTATTACTGAAATGTTCCTTAAAAACATATAGAGAACCGACATTTGACTATACTTTGCAGAATGAGAGCTAATAGGAAAATCTGGGATAGTACAGAAGCTTATAGACATTCATTCTTCCCTCGATCTATTTTCGGATGAAACAGGAAAAGGAATAACCAGCGACGTTGCAAGGTACCATTCGCCATTCACCGACTTTCTGAGTATGTACATGCAGATATAAATTGTTCCCTCCTCCCCTGCTACTGTTTATACGTGCCTACAGCTGCCGCTCGCTCTTTCTACACCAACCACGAAAGTCGACATCGTCCCGTCAGTCTCCCCCACCTCCCCCTCCTACACCCAAGAGTTGTACGGCATTTACGCGAAACGCCGCGTGGCGCCGCCACTATCCCCTGCGCTGAAGACAAACAACGAGCGGCTGAACACAGGCCAGCGAGTCTGAGCCGAGCGGGGCGCTCCTCTCACCGCTCAGCCCCGCCCCCGGGGGTGGAGGTTTTTGGGGGCTGCAGGCCTCTTGCGAGTTGTCAGCCGGCGGCTTCTCCTGTCACACTAGCGAGCAACTTGCAGCACTGCGTGTCGCGGCGTTCCGGGGCTGCGGCGGAAGTGACGTGGGACTAACATAAGCCGCGAAGGCCCGTGTGGTCCCGATACGACAGGCGACGCATTCGCCACGCGACATGGTGAATTATCGTCTCCTCAGACTCGACTGAACTGGCACCGAGATCGGTACAGAGCTTATGACGCAACCAGTTGAACATATGTGAAATTTATTTAACTTAAAAACACAACGTATTTCGGAAAGACATGATTCCATTACCGAGTTCTATAAATAAGGAAAACGAATTATTATTTTGAACTGTTTCGCGTGATAACGTACGCATAATAGATGTCTCAGTTGTTCCTGTAGCATTATGTGGCATCAAACCGTTATGCTTTTGGCAAAGTTAAAAATATGCAAGTAGCAAAAATGAATTTCACACATATAAAACGCTCCATTAAAATATCATGTGCTGGCGTAAGTTGTCCTCAGTACACATGTCGGCCAATGTGTAGGGCGAAGATAGATAATTGGGGGCAGAATCAAGTGCGCCTATCACGAGAGAGGCCAGAAACACACCGACAAGCAACATGACGCCAGCGCCATCTCGACAGCATGTACACAAATCAATAAAAGGTTTGCATCACCTCGGTTCCGAGAGTTCCGGAACCTGTACAGACCATTGGAGTAGAGATCAACATAAACATCATTTCAGTCCTTTTTATTGCTCATGAAAACCATACATTGCATGTTGTACCACCATACAGCGAAACCTTCAGATGTGGTGGTCCAGATTGCTGTACAAATGGTTCAAATGGCTCTGAGCACTATGGGACTTAACTTCTGAGGTCATCAGTCCCCTAGAACTTAGAACTACTTAAACCTAACTAACCTAAGGACATCACACACATCCATGCCCGAGGCAGGATTCGAACCTGCGACCGTAGCGGTCGCGCGGTTCCAGACTGAAGCGCCAGAACCGCTCGACCACTCCGGCCGGCCGATTGCTGTACACACCGGCACCTCTAATTCCCAGTAGTACGTCCTCTTGCACTGATGAATACCTGTATTCGTCGTGGCATACTATCTACAGGTTCATAAAGGCACTGTTGGTTCAGATTGTCCCGCTTCTCAACGGCGATTCAGAGTAGATCCCTCATAGTGGTTGGTGAGTCACGTCCTCCGCAAAAACCTCTTTTCAAATTATCGCAGGCTTGTTCAATAGGGTTCATGTCTGGAGAACAAGCTGGACACTCTAGTAGAGCGATGTTGTTATCCTCAAGGAAGTCATTCAGAAGGTGTGCACGATATGGGCGCGAATTGTCGTACATGAAGACGAATGCCTCGCCAATGTTCTGCCGATATGGTTGCACTATCGGTCGGAAGATGGTATTCACCTATTGTACAGCCATTACGGCGCCTTCCATGACCACCAGTGGCGTACGTCGACCCCACATAATGCCACCCCAAAACATCAGGGATCCTCCACCTTGCTGCACTCGGTGGGCGGTGTGTCTGAGGCGTTCAGCCTGACCCGGTTGCCTCCAAACACGTCTCCGACGATTGTCTGGTTGAAGGCATATTCGACACTCATCAGTGAAGAGAACGTGATGCCAATCCTGAGCGGTCCAATCGGCATCTTTTTGGGCGCATCTGTACCGCGCTGCATGGTGTCGTGGTTGCAAAGATGGACCTCGCCATGGACGCCGGGAATGAAGTTGCGAATCATGCAGCCTGTTGCGCTCAGTTTGAGTCGTAACACGACGTCCCGTGGCTGACCGAAAAGCATTATTCAACATGGTGGCGTTGCTGTCAGGGTTCCTCCGAGCCATAATCCACAAGCAGCGGTCATCCACTGCAGTAGTAACCCTTGGGCGGCCTGAGCGAGGTATGTCATCGACAGTTCCTGGCGCTCTGTATCTACTGCATGTCCGAACAACATCACTTTGGTTCACTACGGGACGCCTGCACACTTCCCTTGTTGAGAGCCCTCCAGGCACAAAGTAAGAATGCGGACGCGATCAAACCGCGTTATTGACTGTCTAGGCATAATTGAACTACAGACAAAACGTACCGTGTATCTCGTTCCTGGTATAATGCCGAACTGATCGGCCGTCGGATCCACTCTGTGTAATAGGCGATGCTAATGCGTGGTTGTTTACATCTTTGGGCGGGTTTAGTGATATCTCTGAACAGCCAAAGGGACTGTGTCTGTGGTACAATATCCACAGTAAATGTCTATCTTCAGGAGTTCTGGAAACCGGGGTGATGCAAAACTTTTTTTGATGTTTGTATTTAGGCCGCCGCTGCTGACCAGAGGGCCTCACTCGCCGACTCACTCTTCCAGTTTGGCGTCTGCCAATATACTCACGCAGCGAGTATAGTCCATTGCAGGTTACAACATTACATAGCGACCAAATTAGTGACTATAGCGGGACTAGCAGTGAGACTAAACTTTGTAATAGCAAGTTACCGATACTGTCTGTAAGAAGACTATTACTGATGAGTTTGTACCACAACACATGGACTCTATTCAATATAAAAGAAAGTTCATGTAAATAAAGAACCGTATTAATCCACGTGTGCATTTGTGTTGTAAGAGGAGGTCGGCTGCTGTGGCCGAGTGGTTCTATGCACTTCAGTCTGGGACCGCTCGCCTGCTACGGTCGCAGTTTCTAATCCTGCCTCGGGCATGGATGTGTGTGATGTCCTTAAGTTAGTTAGGTTTAAGTAAGTCTAAGTTCTAGGGGACTGATGACCTCAGAAGTTAAATCCCATATTGCTCAGAGCCATTTGAACTTTTTTTTTTTTTTTTTAAAAAAAAGAAGAGAGTCGCAGCTACCCATAACATCCTGTCCCTTGCTTCATTTCGGTACAAGACTCAACATGTCACGCTGTAGCGTTCACAGTTAGTAGTTTGCCATTGTCGTAATTCCACAACTGTTTGTTTAATTAATGAAAAACCATTCCAGTTGTTGTTGAGAACTTTGCTTTTATACAGCACGATGTAAGTCTTTTGCTCTAAATGTAATAAAATTGTACAGATGTATGCCCTGTTTCATCTTCCATTGTATACAGTGTTTATATATCTGTTATATTTAAAATCATTTCTAATTCACCTAAAAATGACTGTAATATCTTGCTCCAACCAATGATACAGCTATCGATCAGAAGACTTTTGAACACCTATTTCATAGAAAACCTATAAATATTCTCGCCCTTATGTTACAGTGTTCGCGTCTACAGATACTTGATAAAATATTGTTGTATTCACTGTTCCCATATACACAACCCTTGGCAATCAATTGGGTCCCCATGACAAACGCTTGACCCACGTTCCAGATCGTACTCACTACACGCATTATGTTTAGAATCAAAAAAATAAAAACAGCCGTGTCACTACTAACGGACATTCTTGTACGTTCAATTATGCAATTTCGCTTCTTGCATGTTTTTCTTTGTGTCCCATAGTACAATACTAATGTGTAATAGTACATGTACAAAATATACATCCATTACACTTACCTTATGTGCGAAAATGGTTTGCGACATTCTTATTTATAGAACTCCTCCAGAAGCATGAAGTATTTTTATATTAAACGAACATATTTGGACAAAAATGCAGTCGTAATGACAATACTGATTCTGTCATTTTTTCAGAGTGAGCAGAGTCTATAAATCTTGAAGAGTGTTTCTGCATAGATTTTGCTGATCAGTAATAGTTAAAAAAATTATATGTTGCGCCTTTTACAAGTTAACTACCATTGAAATTAGCCAGTGAAACTGTTGCACGAGCAAATTCAAGCCGCCTGCCAGATCTGGTGTCCACAATCGAGTAATTCGTTTTGCTTTCTAAAACAGAACACGAATGCGATAGAAAAATTGGACATGGGGAGGTAGTAGGGATGGAACCCGGGCCAAAAGCTCAATACTCTCTTGCGCCATCCTCTCCACTACGAGAACGAGTGATAGTAAATTTATCTGGCGGTCCTGTTGCATCTACTCGCGGAACGGATTGACTGGCTAACTGCAGGATCAATGAACTCAGAAACGCTATGTATGCAATGAGACGAACAGAAATAACACTTTCCTTGAAAGACAATTATTGCTCTAAATTTACCGCGATTCATGATGATCCACTGCACATTACAAACGACGGCAAATGGTTCTTAATGTGCTGTATGATCACCACAAATGGTCACAAGGTTGGAAACGAGTTCTTCACCAGCGTGGTTGCCAACTGTTGGATGATTGTTGAATCACGTGGATATGCTGGAATACGTCTCCTGGATGCATCCCAAACATGCTCTGTGCGATTTCATTCGGCGGAACGGGAAAGCAAGCAGATTCGCAGAATACACTCTCGTTCCAAGAGTTCCTCCATCTGCTGAATTCGATGCGGTCGCGCATTGCTACGAAGTCAGGACGAACTGCATGCCTAAAAACACATACAATGGAAAGGAGTACAGTCTCACAGCAGCGTTGACCTGTGAGTGTACCGTGTTCAAAGACGTGGAGGTCAGCGGCCCGCTTGCAACATTATGGTCCTCCTAACATTAATATCACGTCCAGCAAAACGATGAGGATACGTCCAGCATTAAGAACGTGATCACTTTCGTGGTCCAGGTGTTACCGTGTAGCGAATCATATGCTGTGCCGTCCGAACAAGACACAGCCAGGTCAAAAGCACCACAGGCGCA
The DNA here is from genome assembly GCF_023898315.1 of Schistocerca nitens. Classification (NCBI taxonomy): domain Eukaryota; kingdom Metazoa; phylum Arthropoda; class Insecta; order Orthoptera; family Acrididae; genus Schistocerca; species Schistocerca nitens. Next base: position 405,039,042 of record NC_064617.1, read on the forward strand.
AAGATGCGATCTGCTGCCAGTGCCATAGAGACTCGCCACCAGCGCCACGGGCGGCGCTGAAGATGAAGATATCGACTTCTCCTCGGCCAACTGCCGGCCGAATACAATCCGCCAATGACCGGACGATAACGGACAGAAGCCAACTCGGAAAGTAGGAGAGCAGCACTCGCCCACTTGGTTATAGATCATCGTCCAGGACTGACATAGACAGGAAACGTCGTTTAGTGAACTCTTAGAAGTGAACAGACAGTTGTTGTACTGTGAAGTTTACCTACGATTATTTGAACTTAGCCATTAAGGGCCTTTTTGTGTTATATTACGTGCAGTGTTGCAGACTTAATCATTCAACTACCCACAAAGGAAAGTATACCTTTATAACGCATTTGTGTGACTTTGTTACTAATTTGTTGGAGTGTTGCAGAATCTATGTTTTGCTATCTTGTTACCCGACCCTGGGGCTGTGTAACAGTGGCAGGGAGAAATTACCTTAGCGGTGTACTGCAGCAGAAGCCGTTTCACGAAGTCACAATCTGGGCGTACCGTAATAGTGGCAACTTGGCCTCCACAGCAGTAGCGACGAGGTCTTTAAAAAACTGGCGACGAGGTTTTACAAAAGCATGATGTAGCACTGTGCACTGACCATAGAATCTATGAACACGGTACTCTAACCGGTCAGTGTTATTGTGATTCTATACTCCTTCCCAATGTGCGTCTTTCCAGTGAAGCGTTCGGCTCTGATGTTATTTTAACGTACTGCAATTAGCGACCGCATCGATTTGCGCAAGTGGGGTAGCTCCTGGAAAGAGAAGATATTCTGCGAATGGGCTGGCCTGAACTTCCTCCCCTCCTCCGACTTAAATCCCACCGAGCACATCTGGGATGCGTTGGAAGACTTACTGCAGCGACAAACCTATCTTAAATCCTGCTTTCCAGGAGACTGAAGGCTGTCAGTACGCCTCCCCCGATTAAGTATGCATTTTCATTAACCATAAGCCACCTCCTATGCTTACGCCAACTGCCTAACTTGGTCACCCTGTGCATTTCTTTTCCAGTCTTCTTGTCTACCCTATTGTAGAGCAGGGTGTTGTAAAGGATAGTGTACAAAGGAACACATGATGTTTTCCGGGCAGCACTTCCGCCTAGTGTCTGACTTTAGAATCACACGGGGTCCCACCATAATCAGCTTCCGCCATTGCCTACACTTTTTGTGTTGCCAGATATGAGGTTGTGTTTTGCACAGCATTTGTAGCTTAAATGTGTAGAAGTTCTGCATAATATATTAAAGCTATTAGGAATATATTATCATTTCTTCATTTACACTGATTTGTTGGTGAGGAAAATACGTATTTTAAAACTATTTAAGTAACATGTGGACAGTTAAGGCTTTACTTCGTCGTTCGTGCACCGTCTTTTACCAAGAAACATAAAAATGACTTTTAACATTTAAAATGTGTAACTTGCAAATGAGTTAAGTTTCTTTAAAGTCTTAGGAATTCTATCTGTGTTGGAAATGCTAATTTGTGTCAGTTTTTAACAGCTTCTATTTCAAAACAGTTCTGATAATATTTCTGATTCATTTGATTTCAGTTACTGACAGCTAGTGTGTAGTAGAGTAATACTGTAACATATAGGCTGTTACATGCAACAGTGAGAAAATTTGCTCGATGCAGCACTTTTAAAATACAGTCCAATGTTTATTCCTAGATACATAACGATGGTGTACCTTGGAACATGTTTTCACATTAGGAAAATCCTTAATTTTCTGGAGTAACTTTTGTAGCTTCAGAGTGCGACAGCAGCACATAAAAATTGTATGCCAGCATTTAAAAATGCAATAATAAAATTTACTAAACTTCTATCACAGGGCCGGGTACTTACCCCTACCGTTCGAAATATCATTTGTGTGACTTTTTCTTACCTCACGATCGACACATCACAACAGGTGGTAGAGTATATACAAGGACATATTACTTACTTCATGTTATCTCTCTTGTTGCACTGTTGAAACAACCCTTAATATAATTGACTGACCACGTTCTACTCTCGATTTTCATTTGTTTTCACCATTTCCATTAGTGCATTTCCAATTACTGTTTCAGATGTAATAAGTTCTGGTGTTTGGAAACCGACAGTTGTTTTTGGTTCAATTGCAACAATTTTAGCAAGATTCTGACATAATGGACGCCTTTCTTGCTGCAAGCAGTCCCGGAAAAATGCTTCCCGCAGAAACAGTTTTACTGCTGCAAATACGAAAATCATTCCTCTTTCAAACCATGGTGCGTTGGTTACCACACTTGTGGCGCACCACACTTCATTCATCTATTTTCAAGATCATTAATGGTTCTTTCAATGAATCATATTTGACGTCAGTTACTGAAATCAAATAATTGAGATACATTAGAAAAAATGCAGCACGGTGCAGAACATCCATAGAAACGTTACTAAATCAGTTTCTTATCGCCTTCATTCCATTTTTGTTCATAAAACAGCTGGCAACCGTGTTTGAATCTGAAGATTTGCGAAACTACTATCACCTAATTAATTAATACAGACATATAAGGGCGATATTCCTATATGCAAAAGTTACTGAGTACGAATCGCAGCTTGACACGGTGAGAAAGGAGATACAGTCAAAAACATGACAAAAACGTAATATCTCTTAAAACCCTGTTACTAATTTTTTTAAATAGTTGGAGTCGAGGTATCACCAGTGTGGCTTTAAATACAAAAGGTGATTCAACATCTGCAATTGGGATTTGCCTGTATCCTGCCTCCACACTGGTAGAACACTGAGATGAAGAGAGGAACGAGAACGAAAAGTGTAAGAATATAAAAAAGGAAAAATGAAAAATAAAATAGAATGAAAAAGAACAAGTGCGAGTAAGAGTCGCTGTCTAAGGGTTACGTAAAAAGTTAATTGTGTATGCAGATAACAATAATAATAATAATAATAATTTCGTGTGGTTCAATGGCCTATTGGACGCCAGTTTGGCGATTTGTTTGTCCCAAACCTAAGTCCATTTATCCGATGGGGAAAGGTGAGCTACAGTTCAAAGTCGAATGTGAACAATGTACTACTTCTGGCGACTCCTCACATCGTTGAAAGGTGAAAGCCAGATTAAAACGAAGACTGTAAATTCCGTTGTCCGATGGAGATTCGATCCCACGACCTCTCGGTTTCCGCGTAGGCACTTTACACGTTTTTATTTATTTTTTAAGGGTTCTATCGATTTTTGTTTTTTTATTTTTTTTGCATCACTTTATTCTTCACATCATAAATCATATGGTTACAAAAAATTCCTTCCAAGAATCTAAACGGAAAAGAAAAAAGTGGTAGAAACAATGCCTTCTTCGCCATCTTACGTAGGAAAGCACCTGCAGCGACCTAGTGGGTGAATTCAGAACGTCTTCTTCATAAGTAGTAGTAACATAGTTTCACGGGTACTCAGGTGTGATCTTAGCCTACTAAAGTGCGCGACATTTACGACGGCGGACGAGTTTAGGTTCCTTCTGCGCATCTGACGTCACAAAACACAGTCAGCTAATGAACAGAGAACGACGTTGCCAGAGCTCAACTGCAGTGCAGAGCACGGACCAGTGTCTTCAGTTTTAGAAACGTTCAGTCATAAATAAAGTAACTGATCAAAAGCAATATCTTGATAGCAGACTTTCTTTTATAGAAAGTTTGGAAAAAGCATTCTTTATACCAATTGCTTCATATTCTATTAATTAATTAAACCAAACAAGCAATAAGCCTCCTAATTCAGGCGATAGCAAGGAAAGGTGTTTGTATCATTCTCACTAACTGTTTTTTCGCAATAAAGAACAGCGGTAATTGTTTATTTCCTATTGTACTTCGACGAAACGTGAGTAATTCATAGTCATGACAACAGTGTTTGTCGGTATTTTGCGTGATATTTTAAAGTACCCCGGGAGTTCTACTGTCTGAAAAGTCGTGTTAGCGTAAAAATGGTTAAAGAGTACTGTTTGTATAAAGCGTTTATTTTGCATTTTGTCTACGACCTTCCACTAAGGAAGGGATTCTATTTGTGTTTATCTGCTCTGCATAGAAACTAACAGTTCTTGATCGTTAGGAGTGAAATTTATTTTGTACTTATTTGCTGCGCTTAGCTTTTAAATAGTTTTTCTGGGAAAACCTAGCGTAGTTTTCGCGTCTCGTATTTCAGTGAGTGTTTCTTGATTATCAGAGTAGCTCATCAGAAGATTATCTTGGGAATTTGTCACCGTATAGAGTAGGGTAAACATAGTCATGTGTAGGGACTGTGGTTGTTGTGAGCGGACGCAAGGAGAATTGGCCACTCTTCGGGGGCAGGTGGAGGCTTTGTCTGTTAGGCTCATCGAGCTCGAGGCGCAGGCGTCGGCTCGTAGTGGCGTTGGGGCAACTGTGGTGAGACCTATGCCTACTTCGGTGGCCTTGGAATCACATGGAACCCCTGATGTCGCTGCGTCTTCCGGCAGTGAGCATCTTACCGGTCAGCCATCACTCCAGGGTGAATGGCGGACAGTGGTGGGCTCGCGCTGCCTGGCCGAAAGGCGAAGGTGGGATCTGGCCGCGTGGCAGCTGCCTTACCCCTTTCCAACAGGTACGGGGTGCTTCCTAGTGGTGATGACATCGTTTCCGAGCCACCACAGGATGCCTCGCCTGTTGGGCCAGTGGCCGATTCTCCGGCAAGGTCCCGACAGTCACAGAGGGCGGGCCTATTAGTTATAGGGAGCTCCAACGTTAGGCGGGTTATGCAGCCCCTCAGGAAAATAGCGGGTAGGTCGGGGAAGAATGCCAGTGTGCACTCGGTGTGCTTGCCGGGGGGTCTCGTCCGTAATGTGGAGGAGGCCCTTCCGGCAGCTATTGAACGCACTGGGTGTGACCGGCTGCAGATAGTAGCACATGTCGGAACGAATGACGCCTGCCGCTTGGGTTCTGAGGCCATCCTTGGTTCCTTCCGGCGGCTGGCTGATTTGGTGAAGACAACCAGCATCGCACGCGGAGTGCAAGCTGAGCTTAATATCTGCAGCATAGTGCCCAGAGTCGATCGCGGTCCTCTGGTTTGGAGCCGTGTGGAGGGTCTAAACCAGAGGCTCAGACGACTCTGCGACTATAATGGTTGCAAATTCATCGACCTCCGTTATTGGGTGGAGAACTGTAGGGCCCCCCTAGACAGGTCAGGCGTGCACTACACACCGGAAGCAGCTACTAGGGTAGCAGAGTACGTGTGGCGTGCACACGGGTTTTTTTTAGGTTAGAGGGACCCCCCCCCCCTTGGGCGAAACGATAAAATACCTGACGGCTTACCAGAGAGAACATCATCATCGTTGATAAAGAACGTCCGTCCTCAGAGACCAAAAACAGGAAAAGTTAACGTAATATTGGTAAACTGCAGGAGTATCCAGGGCAAGGTTCCTGAATTAGTATCTCTTATTGAAGGAAATAGTGCGCATATAGTATTAGGAACGGAAAGTTGGTTAAAACCGGAAGTGAACAGTAACGAAATCCTAGACACAGAATGGAATATACAGTATACCGCAAGGATAGGATAAACGCCAATGGTGGAGGAGTATTTATAGCAGTAAAGAATTCAATAATATCCAGTGAAGTTATTAGCGAATGCGAATGTGAAATAATCTGGGTTAAGTTAAGTATCAAAGGTGGGTCAGATATGATAGTCGGATGCTTCTATAGACCACCTGCATCAGCAACCGTAGTAGTTGAGCGCCTCAGAGAGAACCTGCAGAACGTCGTGAAGAAGTTTCGTGATCATACTATTGTAATAGGGGGAGACTTCAATCAACCAGGTATAGAATGGGATAGTCACACAATCAGAACTGGAGCCAGGGACAGAGACTCTTGTGACATTATCCTGACTGCCTTGTCCGAGAATTACTTCGAGCAGATAGTTAGAGAACCAACTCGTGAAGCTAACGTTTTAGACCTCATAGCAACAAATAGACCGGAACTTTTCGACTCCGTGAATGTAGAAGAGGGTATCAGTGATCATAAGTCAGTGGTTGCATCAATGACTACAAGTGTAATAAGAAATGCCAAGAAAGGAAGGAAAATATATTTGCTTAACAAGAGTGATAGGGCACAAATCGCAGAATATCTGAGTGACCACCATCAAACGTTCGTTTCTGAGGAAGAGGATGTGGAACAAAAATGGAAAAAATTCAGAAACATCGTCCAGTACGCCTTAGATAAGTTCGTACCGACTAAGGTCCAAAGCGAGGGGAAAGATCCACCGTGGTATAACAATCATGTACGAAAGGTACTACGGAAACAAAGAAAGCTTCATCATAGGTTTAAGAGTAGTCGAATCATAGCTGATAAGGAAAAGCTGAACGAAGCGAAAAAGAGCGTAAAGAGAGCAATGAGAGAAGCATTCAACGAATTCGAACATAAAACATTGGCAAACAATCTAAACAAGAACCCTAAAAAGTTTTGGTCATATGTAAAATTGGTAAGCGGATCTAAATCCCCTATTCAGTCACTCGTTGACCACGATGGCACCGAAACAGAGGACGACCGAAGAAAGGCAGAAATACTGAATTCAGTGTTCCGAAACTGTTTCACTGCGGAAAATCGTAACACGGTCCCTGACTTCAGCCGTCGCACGGACGCCAAAATGGAAAATATTGAAATAAACGATATCGGAATTGAAAAACAACTGCTATCACTTAGTAGCGGAAAAGCATCCGGACCAGACGAGATACCCGTAAGATTCTACAGTGATTATGCTAAAGAACTTGCCCCCTTTCTATCAGCAATTTATCGTAGATCTCTGGAAGAACGTAAAGTACCTAGCGACTGGAAGAAAGCGCAGGTCGTTCCCATTTTCAAGAAGGGTCATAAATCAGATGCGAATAATTATAGGCCTATTTCGCTTACGTCAATCTGTTGTAGAATAATGGAACATGTTTTGTGTTCTCGTATTATGACGTTCTTAGATAATACAAATCTCCTTCATCATAACCAACATGGATTCCGCAAACAGAGATCATGTGAAACTCAGCTCGCCCTATTTGCCCAAGAAATTCACAGTGCCGTAGACACTGGCGAGCAGATTGATGCCGTATTCCTGGACTTCAGGAAGGCATTTGATACGGTTCCGCACTTAATTAGTGAAAAAAATACGAGCTTACGGAATATCGGACCAGGTTTGTGATTGGATTCGGGATTTCCTAGAAGAAAGAACACAACATGTCACTCTTAACGGTTCAAAATCTGCAGATGTAGAGGTAATTTCGGGAGTACCGCAAGGAAGCGTGATAGGACCTTTATTGTTTACAATATACATAAATGACTTAGTTGACAACATCGGTAGCTCCGTGAGGCTATTTGCAGATGACACGGTTGTCTACAAGAAAGTAGCAACATCAGAAGACTCGTACGTACTCCAGGAAGACCTGCAGAGGATTAATGAATGGTGCGACAGCTGGCAGCTTTCCCTAAACGTAGATAAATGTAATATAATGCGCATACATAGGGGCAGAAATCCATTCCAGTACGATTATGCCATAGGTGGTAAATCATTGGAAGCGGTAACGACCGTAAAATACTTAGGAGTTACTATCCGGAGCGATCTGAAGTGGAATGATCACATAAAACAAATAGTGGGAAAAGCAGGCGCCAGGTTGAGATTCATAGGAAGAATTCTAAGAAAATGTGACTCATCGACGAAAGAAGTAGCTTACAAAACGCTTGTTCGTCCGATTCTTGAGTATTGCTCATCAGTATGGGACCCTTACCAGGTTGGATTAATAGAAGAGATAGACATGATCCAGCGAAAAGCAGCGCGATTCGTCATGGGGACATTTAGTCAGCGCGAGAGCGTTACGGAGATGCTGAACAAGCTCCAGTGGCGGACACTTCAAGAAAGGCGTTACGCAATACGGAGAGGTTTATTATCGAAATTACGAGAGAGCACATTCCGGGAAGAGATGGGCAACATATTACTACCGCCCACATATATCTCGCGTAATGATCACAACGAAAAGATCCGAGAAATTAGAGCAAATACGGAGACTTACAAGCAGTCGTTCTTCCCACGCACAATTTGTGAATGGAACAGGGAAGGGGGGATCAGATAGTGGTACAATAAGTACCCTCCGCCACACACCGTAAGGTGGCTCGCGGAGTATAGATGTAGATGTAGATGTAGAGTTTGGCTACTAAGCGAAAGGTTCTGAGTTCAAACCATATTCGGTGCAAAATATTTTCTTTATTTAAAAACAATATCGAAATGTCTTGCTTTATGAATTTTGTTCGTTTGAATGTATTTTTTTGAAATTTCTAGTGGCAACTAAAATCGACCATACGGAAAGTATACGTACGGTATGGACTTTTACCTCCGCAAACTCTTCAAAATTTCGTGCAATGGTTTACTACATCTAATGTGTACAATAATTGCGTTGAACATCGAAACAAAATTAAGTCATTAATGGGGGGGGAGGGAGGTATCAGTCCAGAAGATGTGTAAAAATCAAATTTTTGGGCCAAGTCGTTTTTGTGAAATCGAATGATAAAGTGTGTCAAAGCAGTCGAAACACCATGTGTCTGCACAGGCGAGCAGTGCAGTGATGACAAAATCGGGCACAGTGCGGAATGCGAGGAGCACGTCTCCGTAGCAGCGAAAGGGTTAATGCGGCCATGCTGGCTTTACTTCATAAACTGCGCGCTCACCCCTAAACGTAAGTTTGCGAACTATACTATGGCGCTGCTTCTCTTGGCGCGTGCAACTGGCAACGCAGCGTCTGGGCGGGCATGCGCGAACCACCAAGATAAAAGAATTGAACTATAACAGAACATTATATTCACGTTTCTCGTCTCGCATCTGAAACACTCCAACTAGCCGGAGGATCCGCTCCCAAGTAATAGGCGAAACTTACTCTATAATGTTCGTGAAGGATCCTATTTGCCTCTTGTAGAAGGTACCAAAATACCATTTATCCAGTTCCCTACGTTTGTCATGGCCGGAGAAAATGTGTCTCTTCCGGGGAGAGTAGGGCGGTAGCTGAAATTGTTGTGTGCGTAGTACGCAACAACGGGGCTAACATTCTCATCCTTCAAAGCCAACAGTCAATCGCTTTGCCATAAATCAGATGCTGTCCGTCAGAGGCTGTGACTCCCCAGTTGGGGCATAGTGGCGTGTCTACAGGGTAGATGGCCTGTCGTCGTTGACGGTTCGGCAATCTGCCGTTCACCACGATATACCACAGAGCACGCACCGCCGCAGGAAGAGACGAGTCGACAAACCTAACGACAAACGTTCCTCCATCGTATGGTCGAGTGTTTCTGTTCAACCACATAACAACGTGGGCGTGTCTTAGGAAGCAACAACGAACGTCTTTCGTTCTGGGCTGCTTGGTCACCGGCAACTCTTCCCGAAGGTAATTGCAGTCAACATGGAATGCCCAGACGTGAGTGAACAGCGGCATAATGTGGCCGACGTCAACCGGTGGGCGAATCGATAAGGCGGTCGACATCGACTATCACTGTACCCATTAAAGAGGCGCACTCGCTCCTCCAAAATCGATACGTTGTACTAAGAACTATCATCCGCTCTCTTGCCCTCACGTGGGTTAAGTCCCACGGTGGCAGCGTCAGTGTTTCGTATCGGATTTTGAATACGAGGCCAACACTCATAAAGTGTCCGATGGCTGGTTGTAGCCTCGAGGCTGTCGTGGTGGGCATGGGCAGTAAGTGTGTGAGGTGAACTACTTTTGGTGGCTAATAGAAGTTAACGTACTGTACTCTCTGCAGCACATCCATGGCAAGAAGCACATATTGCCGCATTAAACCACGAATCTTTCGTGATAGCCTTCGATAACGTTGCGTGTTGCCATGAAACACCACTTCCATACACTTATGATGGGTCACGTTAGTAAAAAGTACTGGAGTCCCTGCTCGCAGCACCCTGTCCAAACCTATATGACGGGTCTTCTGCGGGTTAATTACGCTTCCCGCCATCGCCCCAACGCTGCCTGGATTTCATTTCCTGTTTTGGGGAGGAGAATGATGCCTTTGGCGTAAGCATAGCATCGAAACGACGCAGACCGTAGCTCGAGTCCATCGAGGCGTCGTCGGTCTCCACGTGGTGCTAGCTCGAAAGCCATTGCAAACAAAAGGACCGACGGAGTGCAGCCCTGTCTCACCGAAAGCAGAAATTGGATCTGTTCAAGGCTAGAAATATTTACCAAGACTGGAAAATTCGCCCTATGAAACAGCTTCCAGATCAAGTCAATGAACTGCCGGGGGATTCCCATCGGTTCCATGACGGCGCCAATAAAAACGTGGTCCATCATGCTGAACGCGTGGTCAAAATCTATTGCCACAAGAGCGCCCCACAATCCGCAAGCTGACATCAGTGCTGTGGCATTCCTTGTGCGCCTGCAGCGTCATGTGTATGCTATTACTTCCGTCGAGACACGTTTGATCGAAATGTATGTTGTCTGATAAGGAACGAACACGAAGGATAAGTGAAAGATCTTGCAATCAGCGGACAACAACGTCAGGGGCTAATAGTCTTGCGGTTGGCGTTCACGACATGGTTTTAGAATGGGTCTGTTATATTCTCCGTTAACTCTGAATGGATTTGGAACGTAGGCGTCAGCGGTTCGTTGTACATCCGAAGACACATCGGACTCATCAATGAAGCAAAGGCCAGGTGTAACTTAACTGGGAGCCCATCTAGTCCTGGTGATTTTTTGGCTGCACGACACTTCAGGGCAACCTCCAAATCGTCCTGGGTAATTTCCGCCAAGAGGTCGTCCACTTCATTGGGGCAGTCGGACGCCGACATGTCGCTGATTGTGCCCGCGATCCCTGATCTCCAACTGATACTGCGCATTGAAGCTATGATGCTGATGATCGGTAAAAGCTCGTGCTATGTCCCATTGTGGTGTGATCCCTACACCTTCCTTTGTTTCAACTTTCCTAACGTGTGGTCGGCGCTGCCACCTTTCCGTCAAGCTGTAGTGTAACAATGGAATTCTTTGGTTAATTCGTCGTCCACATACCTTTACTTCTTCCATCTTGATACTCGTAAGTCGCAGCAATTGAGCTTTTATGCGGTGAACAGCTATCTGACATGAGGGTTGCGTTGCCAGCTCCTGTAGGACCGTGAAGTAAAATTTGGTGGTCATCCGATGCCATTGTGACTTCTCATGGTCACATCTACGGAAAGCCCTTCGTGAAGCCGGCTTCAGCGGAGGCTCCACGTAAGTGCCTAATCGTAAAGTCTTTGATGGCGTAGACATCTCTGTTTTGGCAGAGCGATGATGCGTATGTAAGGTTGGTGGTCTGTAAATGCCGTTGGCCGCACCTCAGCATCCAACGTGGCCGCACGTAGCCCGAGCGTCACATAAATATCGTCTAAGCTATAAATACATATAAAACAAGAATCAGGCATAGAAACTCCACACTGACCGGACGCCATGTCACAGTTACAATTCCACAATTACATGGCGTTATAAGTTGCCATGTAAGCTGCACGTAGTTATAACGACACACGATGCAGTTGAACTCAGACACGTACAAGCATTACTCCTACTGAGGTCATTGTTTACAAATCTATACAGCTAACATCGGTTTACGTCACAGTGTATAGCCCCGCCCTGAATTTGTTGCACATATCTAAAAGAAATAGTTAACCTAAAAATTATACATAAAAATACAGGGAATTCAATTAGTAATTACAATAACATACAATTTCATTTGGAGGCAAAAATATATTAGAGAAATGTTGCATTGCGTCATATTGAACAGCCATGCTCTCTATTTTTTTGCTCTTATTGAAAGGAATGGGTTAACATAAATTTTTATATTTACATAAACATATAATGAATTCAAATAACAGTTACAATAAAATGCAGCTTTGTCTAGACACTTATCAATTCAAAATCATTACAACAAGTGTTAAATTACTCTGAACCTTAAAACATAGGATCTGGATTAACAAGTTGGTGTAAAAATTATAATTTACCACTCTAAGCTTAATTACATTGTTGTTGTTGTGGTCTTCAGTCCTGAGACTGGTTTGATCCAGCTCTCCATGCTACTCTATCCTGTGCAAGCTTCTTCATCTCCCAGTACCTACTGCAACCTACATCTTTCTGAATCTGCTTAGTGTATTCATCTCTTGGTCTCCCTCTACGATTTTTACCCTCCACGCTGCCATCCAATTATAAATTGGTGATCCCTTGATGTCTAAGAACATGACCTACCAACCGATCCCTTCTTCTGGTCAAGTTGTGCCACAAACTTCTCTTCTCTCCAATCCCACTCAATACTTCCTCATTAGTTATGTGATCTACCCATATAATCTTCAGCATTCTTCTGTAGCACCACATTTCGAAAGCTTCTATTCTCTTCTTGTCCAAACTATTTATCGTCCATGTTTCACTTCCATACATGACTACACTCCATACAAATACTTTCAGAAATGACTTCCTGACACTTAAATCTATACTCGATGTTAACAAATTTCTCTTCTTCAGAAACGCTTTCCTTGCCATTGCCAGTCTACATTTTATATCCTCTCTACTTCGACCATCATCAGTTATTTTGCTCTCCAAATAGCAAAACTCCTTTACTACTTTAAGTGTCTCTTCTTAATCTAATTCCCTCAGCATCACCCGAACTTATTTGACTACATTCCATTATCCTCGTTTTGTTTTTGTTGGTGTTCATCTTATATCCTCCTTTCAAGACACTGTCCATTCCATTCAACTGCTCTTCCAAGTCCTTTGCTGTCTCTCACAGAATTACAATATCATAAGCGAACCTGAAAGTTTTTATTTCTTCTCCATGGATTTTTAATTCATATTCCGAATTTTTCTTTTGTTTTCTTTACTGCTTGCTCAATATACAGATTGAATAACAATGGGGAGAGGCTACAACCCTGTCTCACTCCCTTCCCAACCACTGCTTCCCTTTCATGTCCCTCGACTCTTATAACTGTCATTCGGTTTCTGTACAAATTGTAAATAGCCTTTCACTCCCTGTATTTTACCGCTGCCACCTTTAGAATTTGAAAGAGGGTGTTCCAGTCAACATTGTCAAAAGCTTTCTCTAAGTCTACAAATGCTAGAAACGTAGGTTTGCCTTTCCTTAATCTTTCTTCTAAGATAAGTCGTAAGGTCAGTATTGCCTCACGTGTTCCAGTATTTCTACGGAATCCAAAGTGATCTTCCCCGAGGTCGGCTTCTACCAGTTTTTCCTTTCGTCTGTAAAGAATTCGTGATAGTATTTTGCAGCTGTGGCTTATTAAACTGATAGTTCGGTAATTTTCACATCTGTCAACACCTGCTTTCTTTGGGATTGGAATTATTATATTCTTCTTGAAGTCTGAGGCTATTTCGCCTGTTTTATACATCTTGCTCACTAGATGGTAGAGTTTTGTCAGGACTGGCTCTTCCAAGGCCGTCAGTAGTTCCAATGGAATGTTGTCTACTCCGGGGGCCTTGTTCCGACTCAGGTCTTTCAGTGCTCTGTCTAATTCTTCATGCAGTATCGTATCTCCCATTTCATCTTAATCTACATCCTCTTCCATTTCCATAATATTGTCCTCAAGTACATCGCCCTTGTATAGACCCTCTATATACTCCTTCCACCTTTCTGCTTTCCCTTCTTTGCTTAGAACTGGGTTTCCATCTAAGCTCTTGATGTTCATACAAGTTAATTACATAACCTATATGTAATCGTAATCGCCACTGGACTTGTATGGAGACACTATGTAATGGAATTTTGAAACAGATGTCTTAACTCCACAGTTAATGTGTCATACAGTAAAACGCTTATGAGATCTTCATAAAACAATTTCAAGCAGCATTAAAGGCATACGTTACTGTTAAAAACAATATTGCCAAATATACATTCTATAAATGCTGGGAAGATGGTTTACATTTTGGTTATATCGCTTGTAATCTTTTGGTATACTATCAGAACGTTACTACACTACCGAAAAAATTGCAGCTGCAAGGAACAGTTGTGTGACATAAACGAATGTTGGTAGTCATGTTTCTACATCTGGAAGATGTCTATCTAGATTTCTCACTAGTCTCATAGGAGTTGCACTGGTGGTGCCACTATGAGAATGCAAATCAGGTTTGCTTTCAGATACACTCTCTAACGGTGTCAGCATCAGTTACCTTTGAGAATGGATTTTGTGAGTTGCTGTTCGCAAATAATACCTCTAAGATGACGAAGACGCTATTCTCAACACTTCCCTGAGTTTGAACGAGATTCTATAATAGGACTACAAGAAGCTGGATTTTTCTTCTGCGATATTACACAAAGGCTTCGTAGGAATTTAGCCACTGCTGGCGGTGGTGGTCAGGAGAATGTGCGGTCGCAAGAAGACTGGGCTCCGGACGACCACGTTTCACTACTGAGCGGGAAGACCATCGTGTTCGCCGTATGGCACCGGAGCGTTGTACTGTGTCTCCAGCAGCAATATGAGCAGCAGCTGGTACCACAATCATACAACGAACTGTTACAAATGGGTCACTTCAAAGACAGTTCCCAATGAGACGCCTTGTAGCGCGCACTCCACTGACCCCAAACCACTTCCATTTGCGATTTCAGTGCTGTCAAGCGAGAGCTCACTGGAGGGCAGGGTGTAAGTCTGTTGTGTTTTCTGATGAAATCTGTCTCTGCCTCAGTAGCAGTGGTGGCTGTGTGTTGTTTAGAAGGAGGGCAGTTGTGGACCTGCACCCAACCTGTGTCCATGCTAGACACACTGTACATACACCTGAAGTTATGGTGTGGGGTGCAACCAGCAAGAACACTGTCGTGGTTGTCGCACTCACCCTGGCTCCAAATGTATACGTCAGTCTGGCGATTTGACGTGTTTGTTCATGAAGAGTATTCCATGGGGATTTTTCCAACACGATAACGCACGCTCACATACCGTTGTTGTAACCCAACATGCTCTACATAGTGTTGACATGCTGCCTTGGCCTGCTCGATCGAGCAGAAGAGGGATATCATTGGACCAAAACTCCAGCATCATCCACAAACAGTAGATCAGGCTTGGGACTGCATCCCACAAACTGACATCCGGTATCTTTACAATGCAATATCCTCACGTTCGCATGCTTGCATTCAACATGATGGCGATTACAATGGTTATTAACGTACCAGCATTCCAAATTTAGAAAGACTTATCTCACACTTACATTGAGCTGTGATCTTACAGTATTAACCACTTAAATATGTTACCTTGACAGATGTATTTACGAAATTTCATTTGTTACTCATTGCTAATTTTTCACTGAACAGGAAAGGGCGAGAAGTTTTCTGGTGATGAAAAGTCTCTGTCTCCTCCAATAAACCCAAAGAACTAACTTTTTTCTCCCCTGTGCAGTAATTTCAATTGTGAAGTCGGATCTGGAACCCTTGAACCATTCTTTTAATTATGGGCAATAAAAGTAGAGGGCGTTGGATATCAGTCTATCGTAAACCTAGATTATCTCTATGGATTTGTAAACAGTGACCTCAGTTGGATTAATGCCTGTACACGCCTGAGTTAGATTGGAATGTGTACCTTTATAAGTACGTTCGGTCTACATGACATAACGATATGTTGTTGTGGAACTGTAACTGTGTACAATTGTGACATGGCGTTTCATAAGTGTGCTGTTTCTACCTCTGATTCTTGAATTATTTGTATCTATCGCTTTCTTATAACAGGTGCACTGTCAGTTGATATCTAAATCTGAAATGCTAAAAAAAAAAAAAAGACAGATGACATTACGACCGATGCTGACCTTCTTCCTGTCCTGCATAGTGTAATGCTTCCTACCTTGTCCAAAGAAAGGTGCCACATCTGCCGTATCGAAGACTGTCCTTTTGCATCTCTTCGTTGAGCCTAACGGAGCATTGACGCTCATCAAACGGACGTTTCCTACAGTAAGCGCAACATCTCAGATCGATGATAAATAGGGCACGTCTTCCTTCCGACACCTCCCTCTGCCGTAGTAGAATTGTTTTGCCACTGCCACCTTCACCACCCTTTAAACTACAGATGCCAAAACCATCACATTCCTATGGGGTAGTGTCGTGTAACTTCTGTAGGAACACAATGTCCATGTCCACTGCCGGCAACAGATCTTTAATCATTTGTGCTTTTATTAGGTTACTAAACAATCGACATTTACTGTTCTGACAAAATAAGCCTCTGACACTGGCTGGATCGGCTGATAGTCGAAACAGCATCCTCTCTGGTTGTCTAACGCCCTACAGCTGCTTCATCACGAGTTTAACATAAACTATGCTGGAAATAATGCACAAATCGATTCCTGTCAGCTCTCTTGGTTGGAGTCACACCTTGTCACTTAAGAAAGTTCACTTTTGTATGCTTTTAGTCGCGTATATTGTGCTTGAAAAGTGAACTTAAGCGACGCTTTTCTGTAGAAAGAGCCATTGTAGTTCGCGTAAATCGATACTAGTATGTGATGCAGCACACAAATAAACACTGCCGTGCAAACCATGAGCGACCAGAGCGCAAACACGTTCTCGCCGCTACACTGCCGTAGGCAGACTGGACAGCTAGGTCATGAGGCTCGATATCTAGTTCAGCTATAGTTTTCGATGAGCGAATTAGCGAGTATCTAAATATGTAACATAAATATCCGTTCTTTTTGACTGCATTGTCTTACATGCTTAAATTATTTACAGCGCTAAGGAAACGTAGACCCTGATATCTGACATAAATTTAAACCTGACACCGGTACCTGTTCCTGATAAAAGGGGTCTCAACATTCGGACGAATGGACGGACAGACAGGAAAGTGATCCTTAATACGCAGCAAAGTGATCAGTAACATGGACTGACAGTCAAACGGAAAATGAGGTGTAGTAGAAAAGAGAATAGCAAGAAACGTAAGGTCATAATTGATGATCACGAACTAAAGGAAGGTAAGGAATTGTGCTACCTAGGCAGCAAAATAACCCATGGCGAAAGAAGCAAAGAAGACATAAAATACAGACTAGCACAGGCATTGAGAATGTGCGTTTGGAGTACGTCATTGTATGGTAGTGAAATACAGATATTTGGCTTGGAAATCTTTGATTTTACATGACTCATCACTCGGTTACCCTGTTTTTCTTAGAGGATGAAAAGTATAAAAGAAAACTGTTACAAATTGAAAATCCACCTGCCATACCAGCAGCTCGCCTCGTACTTGGCTGCAAGAGACCTCGAGTCGATAATAGGCCGAATGTCAGTCAGCACACTTAACTCACTGGAGCATAAGTGTTACATAAGTCTGTATCGCCACTATGGACGCCTTAATCATTCACTGTTCAGTATTCTACGTAGAAATACTACTCACTTTATAATAAACCTATGAGGCAACCTAGCAATTCTGTGTGAATTCTGTGTGAATTCCAGTTGTCGAAATTAAATTGATACATGTTTCGAATATCAGGTACGTATATTATGAAAAATTTTTCTCATTTCCAAAAGAAACAAACAAAACAACTAAGAATTTATCTGCCGCTTGCAGGATGCAGACGCATATCCGCAGGTAGGTGAGGAACTAGTATGGAAGACACAGAAGATTTTCAACGTTCAAAATGGTGTAGGGTACTGGAATATACCTGAGCCACTTCTAGAGAAGCCGACGCTGCTCTTAGGGAGCTGATGTTCCGCTAAGTGCGCAAGGCGAAGAGGAAGATTTGTAACATCTCAAAGTGGCTCGGGCTATTAAGACGCACATGAGGCTTTTGCCAGAGGCCACGCAACTAGCGGCGAGGTGAAACTCCACCTGAGAGTGTGGACGTTGAAAGGAGGATTTATAACGCCATAAACAAGCGTGGACTATAAGGATATACGTGAAACTGCTTCTGCTGTAGCAGACAGTTCTCTCTGGTAGGCACAGACACGTACACGTATTTCACTTAGCCAGTTTCTTTCACTGGTTATGTGGTGAAAGTGCTAAGAAATATCCTGCTCAGGAATGGATGACCTGATGAACACTACACAACGAAATCAGAGAAATCTCTTTCAGGGTGACGTACCCGTATTTTGAAAAGGGAATAATTTGCTAACGTAACAAGCCTTACAGAAGTCGATATGTTCGCTTTCGAATTATTCTTACAGTTTGATGTGGTCCGCATTCCTTCAAATGTCATGATCTGCATTGATAAACAGATGCGAGACTGTTGCATCGTACCGTGGTTAGTGGAATTCGAAGAAGATTATGTCGAGGCTGATTTATCTAGTTTATTGAATTATTTATTTACTTAACCTAATCAGACTAGGGTCATTAGCTCTTTCCTTGAATCAGATCTTTGCTTACATCTGTGCGGCTGGTCCCGGTGAAGGTTCGAGTCCTCCCTCGGGCATGGGTGTGTGTGTGTGTCCTTAGGATAATTTAGGTTAAGTAGTGTGTAACTACAAGTAGTACTTTTTACATCTTATTGTTAGTTATTTAAGAAATTAAAATAATTTTCATTTTACAGTATTAATTGAATTAAAATGATTTGAAAGAGATGCGAATGCATCTAATGTCAGTGTGAATAACAGTACCGACTAAGAAGACAGGCTCTGTTAATAGCGGTGTATTTACTATTGTTGCTGCTGTATTGCTCCTACTTCTGCTGCTGCTGCTAATAGTGATAATAATAATAATAATAATAATAATAATTGCTTTACATTTATGGACATATAAGAGTGACAGTGTCTGACATAGTGAGTGATAAGAGAGAGAAATTTAGGTACAATGCACAAGCTAAGGGCTCTGGAAAACGAAAAATTACTGTTAGTAAAGAGGGGTATTTACTTGGAATGGGGTTACCGGGTGCTTATAGGCGTGACGAAGCTGCACCCATGATCTGGGGTTAGCGTCCTTGGCACAGATTTCGAACACTGCCTCAGCTTAAACCTTCAATGAAAATCGCCATCAGTGGCGTCCCAGGACTACCGGCATAAGAAGTCACCCTCATTCTAATAATGGCCTTGTCAGAGAGGGCGGAGGAGCGGGCTGAGATACAGCGCAGTCTCTTGCCCTTGCGATGGAAAGAAAGCCTCTTAAAAGGCAGAAGAATCAACAACGATCAACGGCATGAGGAGGCAGAAGGTAACTAATACCACTGCTTTAAAGACACATTATATGTATCCAAAAGATATGTGGCCTGTAACTGAAAAGCTACAGAAGAATGTTGAAGATTAGATGGGTAGATCACATAACTAATGAGGAGGTATTGAATAGAATTGGGGAGAAGAGGAGTTTGTGGCACAACTTGACAAGAAGAAGGGACCGGTTGGTAGGACATGTTCTGAGGCATCAAGGGATCACCAATTTAGCATTGGAGGTCAGCGTGGAGGGTAAAAATCGTAGAGGAAGACCAAGAGATGAGTACACTAAGCAGATTCAGAAGGATGTAGGTTGCAGTAGGTACTGGGAGATGAAGAAGCTTGCACAGGATAGAGTAGCATGGAGAGCTGCATCAAACCAGTCTGAGGACTGAAGACGACAACAACAACAACTGAAAAAGTGTCATGATGGTCCCACCACTGGCAAAAATGGCGAGACTAGTCCCCCATTCGGGTCTCCGGGAGGAGACAGGCAAGATGGAGGTTATAATGAGAAAAATACTGAATAACCTAAGAAAGGGTGAAATTCTGCTAATCGGGATGTGGTTTAGGTAAGCTACAGAATCTGAGAAAGGAAAGGCAGTGGCTCAATCTAGATATAGTGAGGATTTGTGAAGTAAAATGGAAAGAAGGAAAGGATTACTGGTCAGCCAAGTATAGGATAATATCAACAGCAGCAGAAAATGGGATTGGTTGTGAATGGAAAGGCAGGGCAGAGAGTGAGTTAAGGTGAACAGTTCAGTGATAATGTTGTTCCCATTAGAATCGATAGCAAACCAATACCGAGAGCAATAGTGGTGTACATGCTGATGGCGCAAGTAGAAGAAAATGTATATGAAGATACAGAACGAGGAATTCAGTATGTGGAGGGAGATGAGAACCTTGTAGTCATGCGGGACTGGAATGCAGTTGTAGGTCAGTTAGTAGAAGAAAAGCTAACGAGAGTATATGAATGTGGTACCAGACCTAATTGAGTTCTAAAATAAATTTCAGCTAGTAATAGCGAAGAGTCTGTTCAAGAATCATAACAGGTATTCTTGCAGAAGCCCAAAAGTATGGGAAGGTTTCATTCAGATTATGCCATGGTCAGGCAGAGTCTTCGAAATCAGATATTGTAAGATGTACCCAGGAGCAGATATAGACTCAGACGACAATTTAGTAATGATTAATAGTAGGCTGGACTTTAAGAGACTAGCCAGTAAGTGTCAGTGCGTAAAGAAGTAGGATAAGAAAGTACTAACGAATGAAGACATACGCTTGAAGTTCTTTGAGGCCGTCGACACAGTTGAAAAGGAATGGACATCTCTGAAAAGAGCGATTAAAGAAGCTGAAAAGAAAAACGCATGTACAAGGAAAGGAACTACGAAGAAACATGGGTAAAAGAAAGGATACTTCAGATGATCGACGGACGAGGTGATACAGAAATATTCCGAGGAACTCTGAAATACGAATCACTTGGGCATGAAATAAATAGGAAGTGCAGGGAAGCTAAGGTAAAATGGCTGCATGAAAAATGTGTAGAAATCGAAAAAGACACAGTATCGGAAGAACTGACTCAGTATAAGTCAAAACAACCTTCAGTGAAATCAGTAGCACGAGAGGATAGCGAACGGATGGTAAGAGTACGCTGAAGACATCTTTTAGGTGGAAGATTTGTCTGATAGCGTGATAGAAGAAGAAAAATGGTGTCGACAGAGAAAAGTGAGGGATCCATTGTTAGAATTTAAAAAAATCTTTAGACGATTTATGATAGGATAAGGCAGAAGGAATAGGTAACACTGTATCGTAATTTCTAAAACCACTGGGGAAAGTGGCAGCAAAACGACTATTAATTCTGGTGTGTAGAATGTATGAGTCTGGCAACATACCCTACGACATCATCCACTCAATCCCGAAGATTGCAAGAGTCGACACAGCTGGATTAACATCTCATGCATCCAAATTACTGACAGGGATAAGATATAGAAGAATGGAAAAGAAATTTGAGAATTTGTTAAGTGAGGATTAGTTTGGCTTTAGGATAGGTGATGGCACCAGAAAGGCAGTTCTGACGTTGCGGTTGTTAATGGTGGCAACGCCGAAGAAGAAACCAAGACACGTCCATAGTATTTGTCTACGTGGAAAAAGCGTTTGACAGTGTCAAATGTTGAAGGTGTTCAGAATGCTGAGATATGTAGGAGTCAGGTACAGAGAAAGACGGGTAATATACAACATGTACAAGAGCCAAGAGGTAACCATACGAGTGGGAGACCAAGAACGAAGCGTTCGGATTAAAAAGAGTGTGACTGGGATGCAGTCTTTTGCCTCTACTGTTCAATATAAACACCAAAGAAGCAATGATGGAAATAGTAGAAAGATTCAATACTGGAATTAAAATTCTAGGTGAAACGATATCAATAGTAAGATTCACTAATGACGTTGCTATTCTCTGTGAAAGAGAAGAATAATTGTAGGATCTGCTGAAGAGAATGAACAGTAAGAGGGCTATTCGGAAAGTAAGGAACGATAGGTCGCGAAATGGAAACCGTAGTAAAATCAAAACTGTTTTATTGGCAACGGTTAGCTACACCTTCCAGCTACTTCTCTACACAGTCGCCGCTCACACTTCGACATCTGTCGTAGCATTGTACCAAGTTTTCAATTCCCTCGTTATAGAAGACAGCCGCCAGTGCTTTTCGACAATTTTCTACTCTGGACTGCAGCTCGTTGTCTATGTCAAAATATTGCCTTCATAACCAGAGATGAACCTCAGGGGTAGCCAATTACGGGCTTTAGTTTGGGTGATCAAACATTTCCCATCGAAAACGCTACAGGAGCATCTTCAGTGCCCCTATAGAGTGCGGCCGAGAACTATCGTGTAGAACGAATCACATGACAGATAGGCTATGTGGATTGCATAACTTCAGGCGAAATCTTTCGCCAGTCCCTCATACTTGGCGGTAGACGCTAATTTCTAACCATCTTTACGTTCTCACTGTGAGCTCAGAACTGAAAAGAGTGACACGATGCGATTGACGGGCTTACTAGACACAGTGCCCAACGCATCTGTGCAAAGCTTCACCAGATTTTCACTGTATTTTCCATTTCGCGACCGACTGTTCCTTACTTTTCGAATAACCCTCGTACTGGATATGGTTTGAGAGTAAATCTAATTGAGACAAAAATAATGAGAAGTAGCAGAAATGAGAACAGCGAGAAACTTAAGATTAGGATTGGTGATCACAGTGCAGGTGAAGCTAAGGAATTCCGCTACCTAAGCAGCATAATAATTCATGATAGACGGAGCAAGGAGGACATCAAAAGCAGACTAGCACTGGCAAAAAGAACACTTCTAGCCAAGAGGAGTCTGCTAGTATCAAACACAGGCGTTAATTGAGGAAGAAATTTCTGAGAATGTACGTTTGGAGCACAACATTGTATGGTAGTGGAACATGGACAGCGGGAAAACGGAACAGAAGAGAATCGAGTCATTTCAGATGTGATGCTTCAGAAGAATGTTGGAAATTAGGTGGATTGCTTATGTAAGGAATGAGGAGGCTCTCCGCAAAATCAGAGAGGAAAGGAATGTGTGGAAAACACTGATAAGGAGAAGGGCAGGATGATAGGACACCTGTTAAAACGTCGGGGAATAACTTCCGTGGTACCAGAGGGGTGCTGTAGACGGCAAAAACTGTCGAGGAACACAAAACGGAATATTTCCAGCAAGTAATTCAAGACCTAGGTTGTAAGCATAACTCTCAGATGAAGAGGTGGTCACGGGAGAGGAATTCGTGCTGGCCCGCTGGCCCGCATCAAACCAGTCGTGAGGCTGGTATGCAAAAAGAAAGGGGGTGGGGGGTGGCGATAGACGCAGCCATGTTTGTTGTTTTCATAGAAAGGCATTATCTGTCTTTAGAAACCGGAGATGATGATGAGTTCTCTGCAGAGTGCATGAAATCATTCGGGATTGGGGTTCCTGCCGCTGAGAGGGACTGAGGAAAAACGGATGAGTGGTAGAAACAGACAGATAGGATTTTTCTGTGATGGCAACGAGTGTTTCTACTGTGTTGTTCAGAAAAAACCGGTAACATCGAGGGCTAGTGGTATTCCATTTCATCATCATGCTTTTGTTTGAGATTTCTGGTTGTTTCAAATGGCTCTGAGCACTATGGGACTCAACATCTTAGGTCATAAGTCCCCTAGAACTTAGAACTACTTAAACCTAACTAACCTAAGGACATCACACACACCCATGCCCGAGGCAGGATTCGAACCTGCGACCGTAGCGGTGAGATTTCTGGACGCAATTGATTCCTCGCATATATTTTACGCAGTAAACTTTCCATAATAAACACGTTACTGACCAGTGAAGAATTTCAGTGAGTTAATTAAAGCATGTAGTAATATCGCTACGACATTGGCAGACACTTGTTCCGTGTGGTGGAATTTTACTCACATTCAGAGCGCTTCATTTCGTAGCAACATCGATAGAATTATTTAAAAAATTCAGGATGGTACTAAGCAATTTCTGTACTCTCGAATTATGCAACTGGTATATTATTCTGTTAAGATATGATATTGCGAATACGACCTTTTATAAGACGTCAATTACAGTAGCTGTACCGTAATCTTTATTTGCGTACATTTAGAGATTTCTGCACAATCTTGCCTGTTTCGGCTTACAATGCCATTTCTAAATGCACCTGTGGGTGTTGTGACGAATGAACCTTATTTACGTCTTACTTATCATCAATAATTTCATTTTAATTACTTTTTTACTTAGGTCTCGGTGGATTTTACGATCATATGGCATCCAGAAGGCTCCTGTGAGCTGCCTGTTATGAATTATAGTCACTTAGTTTGTATAATGTGAAATTTTTCGTGATTATTGTTTGACAGTTAGAATCCTTACATGCTGTATGTCAAGACTTTTCATCTTTGACAATGGGGAATGGAGTGTTTGTTGTGTAGATATTATTCGGTTATTTTTTTTGTATTCGTGTATTGTCATATGTTACCCACTCTCGAGGTCGAAAGTTTCAGTATAATTTTCTAAGTAGCCCTTGTGTCTCAGGGCAATTTGTTCATGGAGTATGTCGATCGGAAAGTTTCTTGTGTGTTTTGTACGTCTAATTCTCCCAAAATATTCATAGTACGTCCTTTAGATATGTTGTGCAAAATCTGTACATTGTTTTCATTGTGTTCTGACTTGTGGTTTTAATTCTTAATATGTAGGTAGAAAGTTGAGAGATTGCTTTAACGTACTCTCGTATCAGACAAACTGGAAGAATCATCAACTTTTGACTAAAAGAAAATACGAGAGCATGTGAAAGCAATCGGCCAACTTTCTACCTACGCCTTAAAAATTAAAATTACAAAACAGAACAGATTAATAACACTATACAAATCTTACACAAAGTATTCAAATCACGTACTATGAATATTTTGCAAGAACTGGAGGTATACACAACTATGAGAAATGCTCCGAACGACTTACTTAATGAACCAACTATCCTGAAATACAATAACTACTTAGAAAATTTTATTGACAGCTTCTACCACGAGAAAAGACAAACATATGGTATCACAGATAAAACATACACCAAAAATAATTTAATCAAATAGTACGTATGCAACAAACACTGCATCCCTGATCCCCAAAGATGAAACAGCTGTGAACATGCAGGCAAAGGATTATCACTATCGAACAGCTGTCAAACACTTAACTCGAAAAATTTCACATTATAAAAGCTAGCCGATTTTAATAATACTATTTCGTAACAGGCAGCTCACAGTTAGCCACTGGATGCCATATGATCGTCAACTTCAACTAGACGTAAGCAAAAATTAAATATATAAAAATTATGTTATTGGTAGTAAGTAATACGTAAGTAAGATTCACTATTCACAAAACCCACAGGTTACTTGGTAATGGCACTGTAGGCCGAAACAGGCAAGCCTGTTGTGCAGAAATCTCTAAATGTGCGCAAATAAAGCTGACGCTGCAGCAACTGGAATTGACTTCTTATAAATTGACGTATTTCGTCTTAGTTCATGATGCATGCCCTAGTGACAAAAAAATATGATACTGTGTTCACAAAAAATAAAAATATCCATAAATAGTTAATGCGTTACTCAGTTTTCAGTAAGTAAAGGTGAAAAACTTTCAGAACAAAAGATAAAAATGGAAATTCTGCTGTTGTTCTAACATTTTAAGGTTTAATCGATTCCATTTAATTACAAAGATAACTGAATCATGATTTCCTATGAAGTGTTAGTCTACCTCAGAGGATGGCTGCTGTTAACTAAGTTAGAGCAGCGCGGAGAAATTGCGTCTGTGGAACTTGGCTGAGGAAACGTTGCGGATTTACACGTAACATTTAGTGCTTGGCGGACAAAGCCATGGATCCTGCTCTTTGCTCTATTTCCTCAGCAGTGAATTTTGTTGTTTACATATACGCTTTACATGCTCTGTCCTAACTTCACTGTGTTTCGCAAATCGTGAAGACTAATTCTCAGGAAACAGCTTAATTTGTAATCAGACGTGGCTACAAGAGAGCAAATCGCATTCGGTCTCCTGCAGCCCATTGTTATTTGCGATATCGTTCTTCTGTCGTTAAATTTATTTTGTGTAAGCTTCGGAAACGCCACATCTTTGTTCTACCTTTTCATCTCATACTTTCGAATTATCTGCGCAAATGACGCCAACATCTCAAATTTAAATCGTTAAAATTGCATTGTAAAACACACAGCTGTAACACCTAATTTTTAACAAGACACTAGTTTTCAAACCTGAATCAGACTGCAAGGAATACACAACACTACACAACAGACATACACACACACACACACACACACACACACACACACACACAATATTTTTTTTCTTGGACAATTCTATTCTTCAGAAATCAATTAAAGAAGTTCCACTCCAACCCCTCTGGCCAATGGTTCTACAGAATTCCGTTGCTTGTTAGGCAAATACTGGAGCTGGTAACCCCTCCATTTTATTAGCAACTGTGAACCGATCTCGTCTACTTCCAACTCACCTGGTTATTGTCTGAAAAGAATGTTTCAGAAATGAAAACAGCTCCAATCCCTCCAGTTCCACACATTATTTTGGGCCGTTTTAATTGGCTGTAAGGCAAATCCTGGTATTAGAAACCCCTCAAATAATCCGCTTTGGAAAACTCTCAAAGATGACTAAGGTTTTGATTGAAAGAACACAGCTCTGAAATGGGCCAAAGCCGAGAACATCTCCAATGAATCAGGGCAAGGTACTTTTCATTTCGATTTCCAATAAGTATACCCGAGTTCATAATAGTTAAGCCGTCCACCTATCTCTTTGGTACACAGATGAACGATTTCACGTGGACACCTTGACACCGTTAGCTCACATACTTTTTATAAAGACTCTGTATATATAAAATTTTCGCGTCTCCAGTCACATGTTAAAAAGAGTTTTTCTTACGAAGTTACGCTGTGATGTACAGTCATGCTCAAAAGTATTCGGACGACCTGAATTGCATTTCGCCTGATTCGCATGCAACCCACATAACGCAGCTGTCTAGCAGGTCCTCTAATCGCTCCTTGGTGCAGCCGTTTGACTTTTGGAAATGGTTCCAACAAGTCACTAATAGAAAACACTGCTCTGTATCGCAATAACTCAAGACCTAAAGTAATACCACGAGACTAGAAATATCAGGGAACACCTTATCACAGATAAGACTGTCACGAAGGGGTTCTATGCTCACATTTATTGCAATAAATGACATACCTGAAATGTTACCACTCTTACCATTACTTCAGATAGGTAATGCACGTAGCACGTTCTTCCTCTTCAAAGTAACATACTGTAATTGTTATTTAACACAAAATGACATTAAAAATTTAAGTTATTCCCGAGCAGCTAGTTGAGAATATGTATGAACTTCAAATGACACGACGAACCGTCTCGTTCTGCATACGGATTCAAACCCAGGTCATGCACAATAAGATTTCGTGACTGACGGAAACTAACAGTCATTCGTGACTAGGCATACCGAGAGTGATATACCTCGATTTTAGACAGTATCAGTGAGCAAATATCAACTTTAAATTACATAACGTAAACATTTTAAACGGACGCGAATTCCTACCCAGCATCTATTGCTTCTTCACAAGTAACTTACTTGAAATGCCGTGAGGTAAAGCTTTGTGTTGGACAGGGATTCGAACCCAGAACATAATCGGATTGTTATCGAAGCACAATCAACTGTGACATATCGGATGTTCTCGGCATTAGCTAGATGTTTTAACAGAAATGACGAGACGAAACATTAATTTTGTCCTCCCCAAGACTCCAACCCGGCACCTATCGCTGTTGTAGTCTACAGAAAACGAACGTTAAATATGGGTTTGTTACACATTCAGCGACTTGTCAGCATGTTTGATCCAGAAATAATATGACGAAGAGTTCAGTGCTGACTGGGAATCGAACCCCACACATATCGTTGTTGACTACACACAAACAGACGTCAGCTACCGAATTTTTCTCCACCAGCAGCTCGGAATAAAATCCTTGAACTTACAGTGATCTCGCATATAGTTATATGTCTCACTGAGAGTCAGAAACATCAGAAATCGTTAGTGTTGACAACGAATTAAAATGCATTAAAAATCAAAATTATTATCCACCAGCAGTATTCAATTTCTTTACAACAGTATTTATCTTCTTTTATCCTCTCTGTCATTCTTTTTTATTGTTATCTCTCTCTCTCTCTCTCTCTCTCACACACACACACACACACACACACACACACACACACACACACATTCTCTTTTTATTTGTTTGTTGCGCACGACCATCGGCGAGGCACGAAAACGTTTGTGTATGAGTTTCTTAGTTTTGAGTACAGTTACGAAAGAAATATAAAAACAACTACGAGAGTTACTAATTTATGATGCTTAGTTAGTAGTCAGGTCTGAGTATTATTAGTAACTACGCTCCAGTCTCTAAACCTAGTTACACAAATGCGAATCAGACGCATTTCGTATTCCAGGCCGTAGCAGCAGCGTCTTTGAGACGCCAGTTATGGTCACTTCCCAGCCCGCTGTAGGACTATATCGGTTCGTCTTCTTCCTGCTGGTACTGTAACTGAGATTTGGCCACAAGGCAAGGTATGTTTGTCAACACTGTGATCGACGAGTTACTTCCTGGTGTGCACGGAATTAAGCCTCAAAGTTCACTACATTTTTTCTATCATTGCCATTGAATAATCTGTGTTATTATCGCTTGAGGTGTAACAGTAGATTGTAAATTTACGGTTTTCAGCTCAGGAAAGTCGTTGCACGTGGAAATCGCAACTAATCTCGCCCTTTCAATAGCGGTTTACTAGTTCTAACCACTATTGGCCTTGTAAGATGAAGGCACAACACATGCCTCTTCGCTGGCTATGTGGTGACGTGCTGACTTGTGAAAAGCGTTTGTTGTGGTTCACAGTTCCAGTCTCTTTGAGTATAACGTTTTTATCCCATCTGTGAAAGAGCTACAAGCAGTCAAATCAAACAACGATAAGCAAATCGGAAGAAATATTTTCAGCTCATAGTGAAATGGTGAAAAACTTAACAATGCTGCACAAAAGTTAACGCTTCTTTCCGCTGCTGACAAGCAAATTTTGGGTTTCTAGCAATACATAACTTTATTTATGAAATGCCACATTTGCATACCCGTTGAGTATGACACAGCCTACCAACTAAACCCAGACCCAATCGAAATCTAAGTGAGTAGTATTTTGCTAATTCGTGCCGATAGAGGCACGCTTGTGTACAGATACTCAGTTTTATTAAAACAGATTTTCGTCGTAAGGTTATCGTGGGTAGTTTTATTTCATTTCCTATAATACAGTGCACAATTTTCGTAAGGTTTCTTTTAGTGTTGTTAAAACAATACTAAACATGAGAGAGAAATTAATCATCAACGATATATGTGAATTCTCAACAATCTGACAATGCACATGCATTTTTTTTTTTTTTTTACACTATGGGACTTAACATCTATGGTCATCAGTCCCCTAGAACTTAGAACTACTTAAACCTAACTAACCTAAGGACATCACACAACACCCAGTCATCACGAGGCAGAGAAAATCCCTGACCCCGCCAGGAATCGAACCCGGGAACCCGGGCGTGGGAAGCGAGAACGCTACCGCACGACCACGAGCTCGGACTGCATTTTATTGATTACATGCATGTAGAGAACTTGTTCTGAGTTAAAGCTGTCAAACAAGATTTGAAGAAGAATAAAATGCCACTACCAGACGAACAGCTAATGTAGAAAATACTTTTCTCACTATTTTGGCATGATGCGCTCTCCCCATACATAATACAAAAGCTTCGAGATGCATCTGCTGGCTGGCCGTCTATTAATCCTGAAAAGAACAAAATGTCATTGAAGTTAGCCCTTTTTCAACATGCGACTATTTTGGGTTGAGTTCAAAGTTCCATTAAATTGATAACTTCAGCAGACAGCAGAATTGTGTTTTAAAAAAATGTAGCCGCTAATGAAATAGAACTCGCGACGCCTTATCTACAGTGAGCGACGCTTACCGTTACGCTATTAGTTAGCTGCTCCGGAAGTCGACAACAGGTCATCCAGAACATCCGCATTCCACAGTGCTGTCAGATAATGCATATGGCCGGATCTAGACTTCTGAGAGACATACTGTTACAGCTTTTCTTTTGCACTGCACGACGGTTTCAACAGACAGATAGCGCAATAGAGTAGCTCAAATGGAAAGGACACTTCCTATTTAAATTTCTGCATCCTACACTGTTGGCAGTTCTGTGTAGGTGGCAGTTACGTTATTTTATTTCGGTGATTACAAAACAGAGTCGTATGTATGCACTGGATAGCCGAGGCAGCTAGTTCATGGTGATTCGGTCAACCATGTAAATGACTGTACTGAACATGCTGCAAACCACTACAGGGAGACTGTGTGTCAGAATTCTCATCGAGTGTGCCGCAACGGTGATATGATAGAAAAATGAGTAACAGAGCCGCGGATTTGGTGGTCTGTTTGATTGATGATAGGTTCGTATACTGACGGTCTAGGTTCGATTCCAAAGCCTGCCGATGCTTTTTGATAGAGACACATTCTATTCGCTTCTGGCTACGCCAAGTGAAGAAGGTATAACGTAATTGTGGTCTGAAATTCACATTAAATATGATATTCCTTCTCTACCAAGTAGACGTTAGGTTGAGCCACAATAAAGTCAGGAGTGGCGACATGTAGAAACTCTAACACCAGTATCTTTTCTTATGCTGGTTATTTATTTCTAATGACGAAATAAACGCTATGTAGGGTCACAGGACACTTATTACGTCTTTTATTTGAGTTTTTGTATGCCGATAAATTGGTTCTGAATTGGGAATGCAACTCAGACCGCCCTTAGCGCGGAATTTGATTCATTCGTGACAATACAATTGTTGTTTGCTCAAAACTGCAGTTCCTTCAACATCTCCACATAGTGCGCATGAATGGGTTCGAATCCCCGCCCGGCACTAAGGTTTTCATTTTGAATTATCAAGCTCTAATATGAGAACACCTATCTGCTGGTGTATAATAATTTTGATTTTTAATGCATTTTCATTCGTTGTCAACAAACGATATCTGACGTTTTTGACTCCCAGTGAGACATATAACTATTTTCGAGATCACTGTAAGTTCAAGGATGTTATTCCGAGCTGCTGGTGGAGAAAAATTCGGTAGCTGACGTCTGCTTGTGTGTAGTCAACAACGATATGTGTGGGGTTCGATTCCCAGTCAGCATTGAACTCTTCGTCATATTATTTCTAGTTCAAACATGTTCACATGTCGCTGCTGGTGTAACAAACCCATATTTAACGTTTGTTTTCTGTAGACTATAACAGCGATAGGTACCGGGTTGGAGTCCAGGGAAGGAAAAAAATTAATGTTTCGTCTCGTCAATTCTGTTAAAACATCTAGCTACTGCCGAGAAAATCCGATACGTCACAGTTGATTGTGCTTCGATAACAATCCGACTATGTTCTGGGTTCGAATCCCTATCCAACACAAAGCTTTACCTCACGGCATTTCAAGTAAGTTACTTGTGAAGAAGCAATATTTAACATCTCTCGTAGTTCGTAAACAGGGACAATAGATGCTGGGTAGGAATTCGCGTCCGTTAAAAATGTTTACGTTATGTAATTTTAAGTTGATATTTACTCACTAATACTGTCTAAAATCGAGGTATATCACTCTCGGTATGCCTTGTCACGAATGACTGTTAGTTTCCGTCAGTCACGAAATCTTAGTGAGCATGACCTGGGTTTGAATCCGTATGCAGAACGAGACGGTTCGTCGTGTCATTTGAAGTTCATACATATTCTCAACTAGCTGCTCGTGAATAACTTAATTTTTTAATTTCATTTGGTGTTAAATAACATGTACGTTACGTTACTTTGAAGAGGAAATCATGAATACGACGAACTTACTAGGTGTTTCCTGATGTTTCTAGTATCGTGGTATTACTTTACATCTTGAGTTATTGCGATACAGAGCAGTGTTTTCTAGTGGTGACTTGTTGGAACCATTTTCAAATGGCTCTGAGCACTATGGGACTCAACGGCTGAGGTCATTAGTCCCCTAGAACTTAGAACTAGTTAAACCTAACTAACCTAAGGACATCACAAACATCCATGCCCGAGGCAGGATTCGAACCTGCGACCGTAGCGGTCTTGCGGTTCCAGACTGCAGCGCCTTTAACCGCACGGCCACTTCGGCCGGCGAACCATTTTCATTAGTCAAACGACTGTACCAAGGAGCGATTAGAGGATCTGCTAGACAGCTGCTTTATGTGTGTTGCATGCGAATCAGGCGAAAAGCAATTCAAGTCGTTGGGATACTTTTCAGCACGACTGTACATTCACTGAAGTTTTGTAGTAATGTGAATGTTGTATGAGGGCTGTTCAATAAAGAATGATCATAATTTTTCTATGGTCATAATTTCTCTGGCTATAATTTAATCTAGTGATCCATGCCCGAGGCAGGATTCGAACCTGCGACCGTAGCGGTCTTGCGGTTCCAGACTGCAGCGCCTTTTACCGCACGGCCTCTTCGGCCGGCGAACCATTTTCATTAGTCAAACGACTGTACCAAGGAGCGATTAGAGGATCTGCTAGACAGCTGCTTTATGTGTGTTGCATGCGAATCAGGCGAAAAGCAATTCAAGTCGTTGGGATACTTTTCAGCACGACTGTACATTCACTGAAATTTTGTAGTAATGTGAATGTTATATGAGGGCTGTTCAGTATCGCCTACCGCTGCAACGGAATTAACACGCGAGGAGCAATATGCGACTTTTAAATTCTGCTTTCGTCTCGACAAATCTTCAGATGAGGCCTATACAGTGTTACAGGAGGCCTTTGTATAGTGTGTCCTTCCCTACAGCACAGCTCGAAGGTGGTTTGAAGAGGAGAGACAATAAATTTCATACGAAGGTGGACCCAGTGCTCCAGTTACTGCTATAATAGAATAAAATATCAACACTGCAACTGTCATTGTGAGAGGATCGATGAATTATCTTAAGATAACTTCCTGAAATACTGAACATTTCATAGGTCCACGATTGTTGATCACCGGACAAAAGGATATTCGCGTGCAGGTCTGCATACAGTTAAAGTTGATGTTAGAGGAAGATCCGGAGTTTCTTTCAAATGTAATCACTGCTGATGAAACTTGGCTACATCATTTTGATCCTGAGAGCAAACAGCAAAGCTCAGTGTGGAAATCTCCTTCATCACCAACCGCCAAAAAACCAAAAGTGGTTTATTCTGCTCAGAAAGTTATGGTTATCTCATTCATTGGTATTCGTGGAATAGTTTATCCATTTGTTATACCTGCACATACATCAGTAACTGAACAATACTACAAGGATGTCCTGAAAACATCGCAAGTCCATATCAGGTGCAAAAGACCACATTTACGTGAAGATGGCTGGATGGTGCACCACGATAATGTGCGGCGGCATATTACCAATGTTGTTGCTGAATATCTTGCAAAAATCAGTGTGAAGTGCATCCCTCACAATCCCTATAGTCCAGATTTAGCACCATGTGATTTTCCCTATTCCCTGACATGAAGAAACGCCTTCGTTATCAATCATCAGAAGCAGTGGTGAAGGCTGCGGAAGCGATCTTGAAGGCCCTCTCAAAAAATGGTTTCCAGCATGTATTTGAAGACTGGCAGAAACGCTGGGACAAGTGCATCGCATTCATGTGAGACTACATTGAGAAGGACCATCAACATTAAGAGGATGTTGTCAAAAAAATTGTGATCATTCTTTATTGAACAGTCCTCTTATTGTTGACGGATTATGACATAATAAATTATTGTGCAAAGAACTACAAATGTCACTTACTTCCAGTTAAAAATACGTAACTGTTTAAAGAGATAGTTGTTGTTCCATCCCAAAGTGACAATTAATTTCCATCTCTGGTTCCAACCAAAACGTTAGTGCTCTTTTTGTCTAAGGGAAATGTGGGTATTGAAAAATCCATCGCACATATTTCCAATCGGAAATCCCCTTTCAAAATTCCAGTTCGCTGGTACTTACCTAAAAGCAGGTCTTGTCTATATGGATTGAGTTCTATGAAACAGCTTGCCTGCCCCCTTGAGTATGGAATGAGCGATCAAAGAAAGCAAGGACTGGTAAGTACCCAGTATGACAATGGGAAGAAGAGACTGTAAGCTCTAGAATTCTTTGATAATGATTATGGTGAAGAGATTTAGGGCACTCGACATCATGCTCTTCGTCCTCAATAAAATAATAGATAATACATAATCATTCTCTGAAGTACACAAACCTCTCATTATTTAAATATTTCTTGAATTCTCTAAACTTTTCATATTATGAACAAAGACAGACGTTAATTTGTAAACAATTTATTTGATTGACTACATAAAATCACATTTTTTTACAACTTTTTATCTTAAGAGCATAGTATACAGGGTGACACGCTAAAACGCCTTGCACATGTAGAAGTCACGGATTCTTATTTTCTGCTTCGTGGACAGTGCTCTGCAAGAGGCCAAAGAGTTCTCGGAACCGGTAAAACAGTTATACCACGGAACAATGATTATGTGAGCCAACTAATTGCTCTAAAAATGTTGTACCAACCACAGATATCGACATTTCAACCTTATGTCGGTGTATTTGTCTCAGTTCCGAACAAAGATTTCCGGAAGTTTGCGAAAGCTGAAACTAGATGTTCCTAGCCTAGTATTCGCAATTCAAACCACTTGCCGAAGGGGTGAGAGTGGGAACGAAAGCCAGACAAGATCAAAGAGGCTGAAATGAACTGATGTATAACGACACCACGCCACCTAAATTGTGTAAGTACTGATATTAACAAGAGCGTCTTCCACTTGTGCACCATCACTGCTGAAAAGTGTCGTCTGCACCTGGACAAACACTGCACATGGTAACTCTCGTGAGGCTTTATCAGTGGCTCTCCAGCCCACCGGAGTAAACTTTGTACATTTGAAAAGTAGAAATGGAGAGCTATTGGCAGAATAAATACGAGATGTGAGACGTGATTAGATATGTCAGTTGAGTCATTTGTTCCTATTAGATGATGTCTCATGTTTCATAAATTTTTAAGGGGTGAGACAAAACATTACACAATCATTTGTTTGTATTTTCTTTCTGCCGTGTTAAGCAATTCATTCTCTTAGCTGCTTACGGCTCATTACCTTGAAACTTCGTAGCAGATTAAAACTGTGTGACTGTCCGAGACTCAAACACGGGAGATTTGCCTTTCGTTGGCGAGTGCTCTACCGACTGAGCTACCATAGCACGACAGTTTTACTTCTGCCAGTACCTGATCACCTAGCAACCAAACTTCGTAGAAGCTCTCCTGTGAAAC
The DNA here is from genome assembly GCF_023898315.1 of Schistocerca nitens. Taxonomy (NCBI): domain Eukaryota; kingdom Metazoa; phylum Arthropoda; class Insecta; order Orthoptera; family Acrididae; genus Schistocerca; species Schistocerca nitens. The sequence goes on from NC_064617.1 coordinate 405,074,063, forward strand.
TTCCGGGACTAGCACTTCAGGAAGAAAGGATATTGTGGAGACATGAGTCAGCCTGTAACACTGGAAATGCGTATCCTCCTATTTCCATCTATTGTACTATAAATTTTTTTCCTTATTTTGTTACCTGAAGATCTGACATTTTTGTGTCTTTATATATTGTAATTGTTCTTCTATTTGTATGCATGTATGTCGATGTATAATTGGTTTGTTTTGTAAATATATTATTTGTATTTTTACGCTGAGTCTGGCCTATGGATAACTATGCTATCGAACGATTACATCGATAGGTCGTGTGGAGAACCAAAGTGTTTAGGATCTTTGGTAGGGTTAACTCTGCCGCATGGAGCGCGGGCAGAGATGAGCTGGCAGGAGTAGGGAGGTGGAGCAGGTGTGTTGAGTGACGCTCCCGCGAGTTGCCGCGCTTTTGGGGTTTGGCAACATGTAATTGCGCTCGACTTGCTATGATAGTTTCTGACACGGTGTCGCGGACGGGAAGCACTAGCTGGTGCACATCATGAGCCCGTTTCGCCTGGTGACAGTGTCGAGAAGAAGGCGCGCCAACATTCAGTTTCTGCAACAGCGACGGCCGACAATGAGCGACTGTCGCCACCTCCTCGACCGACGATTTCAAACCTTCAATCAACCAACAAGGAAGACTGGAAGCACGTAAAGTTTTAGAACTGTATGGCAGACCTCAGCTTTTCAAACTGTTACAAAATTACAGCAACTTAGCATGAACTTTTGTTACTCACTGTCCCAATTGCATTACCAAGCAGGGTCCCATCCTTTTCCGCAATGAACCCGACTGTCGTTGAAATTCAAACGCTAGCATTAAAGTAATATCATTCCATTTCACTGCTTTAATTTCAAAGTTCAGTTAAAGTATTCATAGCTCGCTACAATATTTAGATTACACATGCCGAAATTAAGAGTGCGAGTTTTGTTACCATATTTTAGCCTACCTGTGACTGCAGCTCAGCTTGGTACAAACTAAATTTTACTATTGTTAATTGTTCAGAATCATTTAACTCAAGTTCAAAGTTAAATCTCTTATTTCTGAATTGCGTAGATTCAAGTAGCGTTTGAAATGATTGTTGAGGTAGCCCAAGACTAACCTTATTTTATTGAATTTCGTAGTGCTTCAGGAACAACGTTCACTATTAATTTTAGCCACTAAATTAACTTTCAATTTTCCGGTTTTTTAATACTTTTGCTAAATTAAGTCAGAGGGTAGCGAAATTTATTACTTCTGACAAACATTCAGTTTTCACACTACACGTGTCAACCTTCAGTTGCCACGCTTTTAGTGCTAATTATATGTGCATTAATCTTTCATTTTCTGTTATTATAGTAGTTTTCCATAGGACTGGCGACCGTAATTTTCCCCAAATCTCAAATATCTAATTAACGCCAATTAATTGTTAATGTAACGACCGCACATTTACTGTATGTATTAATTTTTACCCTTTTCTCAAAATTAATTTTCACCAATTTCATTTGCATTTTTCCTTTCATTTAGATGTAACCCTTTCCTCCCTCTTTACCGACAAATTGACTTCGGTGACGATTGCTTTTCCTAAATTTCCATTAGGTGCACGCAGTTTAATTTTTCACTGTCATTAAGGTCGATAAGTGAGGGGGAGGTTACAAGCCATAGCCTAGGGGATGTTTTCTGGATAAAATTTTCACTCTGCATCTGAGTGTTAGATGGTATGAAACTTCCTGGCAGACTGAAACAGTATGGCACTTTCATATCTGCAGAGTGAAAATTTCATCCTGGAAAGATCCGCAGCGTATGGTTGAGCCATGTCTCCACAATATCCTTACGTCCGGGCGTGCTACTCCTGATAGTTTCACATGAGCGCATCTGTGAAGTTTGTAACATAGGAGACAAGGTGCTGGCAAAAGTACAGGTGTGAAGAGAGTTCATGAGTCGTGGGAGATTAACACAGTCTCGCAAGTTCGAGTCTTGGTCTGACCCACAATTTTAATCTCCCAGAAAGTTTCACATCAGCGCACACTCCGCTGCAGAATGGAAATTCCGTTCCGTAATATTACCTTGTTCGAAAATTTTTTGTAGCAGCTACCTCGAATTTTATCACCCGTATTTCTCTCCTTATAGTAATAAATGAGGAAGCAGATACATTCCAACGCACTTACTTAAATTACATGAAAATACGAACTCATAATTGATGAATGACAGTATTTCAAGTACAATAACATTTAAGGTACACACATCTGTCCTGAGCCAGTTATTATACGGTAAAGTGCATTATTACTTCATAATCATGTCATGAAGTACATTTAAATAATAACCAAACAACTTACTGTTTCTCAGTGCCTTTGAAACTAAATCACTGAATATATTTAATATTAACTTTATGACTTTTAAATACCCAGAGAACTTTGGAAAGAATGTCACACTAGTTGCCCCTTTCTTTTTATTTTAAATCAATACCGATTTCGACCACCTAATGCCATTATCTACTGGTATCTGTATAATATCAAACTACAAAGTACAACGGAGTTAGACAAATGACAAAGAATGTAGCAACAAATCACGAACAGGCGTAATCAACAACAAATCAAATATGTAAATGTTCAAAACAACTCGCCTACACAGTTCACAAGAGCAATAAATTAAAAAATATTGTCGCGTGCACTTGCCTACTATTAAAATGGCTATATGTTAAGTAAACCACATAATGTTGAAAACTAACTTGTCAACATACATCGTAAAAACATCGTACTAACATAGGTAGAGTATGAAGTCAGTTGCAATCTAACAAATAAACGTATGTCTCCTGAAGATACGTCTCCTGAACTTGCATGTCAGGGGTCCTGAGAGCACAGGACGACTGCTGATACGTGCTAGCAGTGTCATTTAAATAGGGGGAGGCAAGTTACATATAGGGCCTGTAGAGGGCAGGTAGGTAAGCAGGCAGAGGCAACTCTTGAGATGCAAGGTGACCAAATGCTTTAAAATTTAAGTAAACTACAAAACAAGGGTTGATAAGAAGCATAAAAAACACATATAAAAAGCATTATTTCGATAAGGGGGAGCACAGCAGACGATGCTCAGAGACTTTATGATGAACTAAAAGTCGATTTGTAAATCAACGATACTAAACAAACGGAAGGAGCAGAGGATATCTCTGCCTGCAAACACGATTTTAATACGAGATGTAACCATACGGAAGTGAGCATATTCTGCTGTTTCCAATAATGCAGCTTGCTGTATTATTTGATTGGAGTTAACAGCGCTAAAATTAATTACCTTATAAAACACCATACACATTCCGAAAGGCGTCCAGAAAAACGTCTTTCAAGCTTTTCTGTTAGTTAAGAATATCGCATTTATTGTGCTGCACATGGTTGTACATATAGATTTCCTCACAAATACACATACGGGTACCTTTCTCCCTTTTATTCAAAATTATGAGGTTATAGGCAATATTAGTGCTGCTATGACGTTTTGAAATTGAGATGCAAAGGTAGTGCGTCTTCCGCATTTTTCCTCTCTACTTTAGTACTCTCTCTGAATCTACTTTGAAAGGTACTGCCTGTCTGGCCAATACAAGGGCGTTACAATCGGTGCCGTTCCAAACCTTTCGATTTTACGCCATATATAAGGAGTAAATCTTATTACGTATTTACACAGGCAGCTTCTCATTTCACACCAAGAGTATAGGTGGGCACGTTTCATCAAAGAATTCAACGTAGTCAACGAACAACCTGGGAATGGAATCCATAACTTTCACTTCACTAGCAATTTGAGCTAATCATTCGACCATGGTTGTACACTGTTAAGCCAAAACATTATGACTGCCCATCACGACGTTGGATGCCGCCTTGTGGCGTTGCAAGTACGTCAGGCGGTAGCAAAATTATATAAGAGGAGAAGACGGGGACGGGGCAATTCACTAGCGAAGATATGGTCTGCAAATTGGATAATCCACTGAGATAAGCAACTTTGACGGACGGAAGATTATTATTATACAGAGCCTGTGTACGAGTATTTCGAAAACGGCGAATTTAGTCGAATATTCAATGCTATCGTCGTGAGCAACTAAGGAAAGAGGTAGAAGGACTGAAATAACTACCACTAGGTGCTAAATGGATGGACGTTCATGATTCTTCAGGCAATATGGGGTTCGGAGGCTTGTTTGGTCTGTAAGGTAGGGTAGATGGTGATGTGTTGCATCTCTGCCGAAAGAGCACAATGCTGGTGCACCCATAAGTGTTTCGGAGTAAACTTTTTATAGTAGGTTGTTGAACATGAAGCTCCGCAGCAGACCACCCCTACGTGATCATATGTAGACCCAACGAGATCGTGAATTATGATTCCAGTGGGCACGGGACCATCAGGATTCGACTGTCGATTAATGGAAACGTGTCAGCTCTTCGGTTTAATCACATTTTTGCTATTCTAGGTCGACAGTCGCCTCCACAAACGCCGTCGTCAAAGTGAACGGGGGCTCGAAACGTGCAATGCGCCACGGACGTAGGCTGGTGGGCGCAATATTATTCTTAGAGAGACAGTCCTCTGCGCTTGAATGGGACGCGTGGTAGTAATCTAAGACACGCTCACAGCTGCGTACCACCTCCATCCCTTCATGACTGATGTCTTCCCCGACGGCTATGTCATCTTTTAGCGATATAATTGTCCGTGTCTTGGAGCCAGACCCATGCTAAAGTGGTGTGAGGAGCGTTATAGTGAATTCTCGTTAATGTCTCAGCGACCAATTTGCCTGATGTAAATCCTATGGAATCCATCTGGGTAGCTATCGGGCGTCACCACTGCGTATTCCTATCAACGGCCAGTTATCTACGCGAATTACATGACCTGTGCGTAGACACCTAATGACACATGCGTCCACAAACCTTCCAACCAGCTGGCGGTTCCCTGATAGGCAGAATCGGTGACGTATTTCGTTCCAGAGAGGGACAAACAAGCTATTAAGCAGGTGGTCATAATGTTTTGGATCATCAATATGCATACCTGTTTATATAATACTGCGCACCAAAGCACAGAGAGGGAGCTTGAAAATCCTTCGAGCATCAACTTACGCGGGAACAGCCAACAGTCAGTGACGTGCTGTCTGTCTCATGGTGGCTGAACTTGAGTGCCCTGCTTGGGGAAGCAGCCGCGGGGAAGGCTGACGTTGACTGAGTGACGGATCGCAGAAGCTCTCGCCTCCCCTGCAGGCCCTCCGCTAACGTCAGGAGATGCCGCTCGAGTGCCGGCGAAAGGATGGCGAGGCCAACGAATATACTCCACGATCCAGAGTGTCTAGAACTTCAAAGATTTAAAGTAGGGTAGAGAAGTACACGGAAGGAAAATCGACTTCTACGTTATACAATTGTAGTTCATACTTTAATTCTTGTCGGCATAACATTTGTAGTCTGCAGTTTTGTTTGCAGAACGAACGTAATGTGAATATTTCGTAACAAGTGAACGACAGGAAACTTCAAGTTATTTCTTACAGTGTTTATATTTCTGGTAATAAATACTTGGGGCATGAAAACGTTTGGCATTATAACTTTTTTGTGTTCACGGGAACCATATATTGAAGAAACGAATAGAGGTTATATTACAGGTATTATTCATCCGCCAATACCTTTGCACTTTTTCCATGGTTCTGGTACCAGTGGTGGACAACTGCAAAACGCTCGTCGCTGGTGGTGAACTTCTTACCCCGCATGACCTCTCTTATAGCTTCAAATAGGGAATAGTCGCTAGGGGCCAGATCTGGCGAATATGGAGGATGTGACAGCACAATTAACCGTAATTCACTTTCCGTGGCTATGGTTAAGAGACTGGCATGTGGCTGCGCATTGCAGTGTTGGAGCAGAGCGTCACGGTCCCATTTTCCGCGGCGGAGTTGTTGAATGCGTCGGCGGAGTCGTGCAGTGAACTGCACCACCGATCACTGTTTAGGGTCACATTGGGAAGGAGCTAGTCCACCAGCAGTAACGTTTCCTGACAACAGAACACCGTCGCCATTTGTTTCTGCACGAACAGTCCCGGCCGTGACTATTGTGCACTTTCTGGAGTCTCTTTGAAGAACCGTAACCCGTCGACGATGACCAAACGGTCAAAGAACTCCGCTGGACCTTCAGTGTACTTTTGCACCAACAGCTGACATATCTTCACAAGCTTATGTTCCTGCGAAATGGTGAGGGAACGGGGCACCATTGTGCAAACACATTCATCTTCAAATCCTCATGGATGATGGTATTGAGGGTTCCCGTGATAGACCTGTTGCCGTAAGTAATTCATCGGACGTGATTCGCTTATGCCTCACTATCAAGACATTGACAGACACGGCATTGACTGGTTTGCGTACAGTTGCTAAACACCCACTGCTTTTGTATTTTTCAGCACAGTCCGTGCCATCTCTGAACTCTGATACCCAACGAAACACGGATTTGCGACTTCATGCTGTTTCCCCACATACGGCTACTAGCCTCTTGTTCTTGTCTGAAGCAGTCAGTCCTTCCTTTCACAGAAGCCACACCGTCCACCGTTGCCCATGCTTGTTTGCTACCATATCGTCTTACGGTTGTCAACCAATGTACTTCCAAACTGGAGCAAGTGCTGCTGCAATGTGCCACCTATGGAAAACAGCAACACCATCTGATGGCGATAGACAACACTATCGTCTATCTTCAGGCGCAGATCGCCACACATTACGAACTTCTACGTAATCACAACTGAATGGGCTATACTGTAGGCACACTCTATGTAAACAAAGGACTAGTTCGAAAGTTTCTAAATAAAATAATTTTGCACTATTTACGTGACGACACAAATGAAAACGAATTTTTTTTTTCCTTTATTGAATTTCAATTCCCCCCGAAGGGGGCGGGCTGGCAGCAGCTTAGTATGCCGCTCTTCAGCCTACAGACTTTGTTAGAAAGATGAAGAGAATAAATAATAAAAACAGGCGAGAAAATCGGAGACTTAAAGAGTAACATGGCGAAAAGAAATCGTGAAACTTAAAACAAAGAACAGAGGGATGATGACGCTAAGAAAATACATACAAGGCAGACAGGTAAAACAATAGACAGACAATTAAACAAACACGGCGACAGTCTGGTTTCTGTTCGCAAAAGACATAAAATTCACACCCAGCGACAGCATGGTTTCTGTTCGCAACACGAGAAAGACGAACAACACTGAACAGTCACTGGAACACTGCACTAAAAAGTTGTCAAATGTGACAGACCACAGCCGAGAGCAGGTGGGGGGAAACTGGACAGATGATGGGAAAATAAAAAAAGGGGGGGGGGAGCCGGGAAATGAGCTGATGGAGGATGAGGACCCATAAGAGGGGTGGGGGGCAGACGCGACAGGGAGTGGGGTAGGCAGAGGAGGGGAATACAAAAGGACTTGGGGGGGGGGGGGGGATGAAAACGAAGAACTGCGTCTACATTATATGAACTTTTCGTTTATTTCTGAGTTGGATTAACAACACAAACTGTACTTTACTAGAACAATCCAGTAACTGACAATAAACGATAATGTAAACAAAATGAGCCGTAGTAAAAATTGCTGTTTTGAAGAGCGCACCGCAGCGCGTAGTGTGAAGCAGTCGCCCTCCGTTTCTGGCGGTGGCGCCGCTGGGGCAGTCGCAGCTTTGGTGTCTCCCTCTGGTGGGAAAGGGGAAAGTTGCCTGTTCACGTGCATTTAAGGGGCTCTATGAGCACGCCAGTCGGTCAGCCTGGGTCAGTCTCTCGTCCCCACCTTGCTATTCTGTCTCTCGTCCGCATTTGTTAGGCAGTTAGTGTCTGTCTGTCGTTCGGAGTGCTAGTATGTCTGTCATTCGGATCAACCTTTAAAGCCAGCAAAATGAGTGTCTGTCCACTCCGCCAGTAAGAGAACTCAGCGAGGGTCGCCCGGTCGGGGCTTAGTTCCTGCATCTGAGACTGCGCGTTAGGGCGCCAGTCTGCTCGAGTTTGCTCAGGCAATAGTCATTGGCGGTTGTATCGATCGGTTGGTCGGTCGCGCACTAAGAGACAAGATGACTTGTCCGTCTTGAGCGTCGGCATATGTGAGGTCGCCACGTGAGTCCAGTGGGCCGCGGCGTATAGCGAGGGGCAGTGACTTCGCGGTCGACACGAGAGCAACATGAGTCAACCCACGACATCGGCCTGGCCGGTGCGAGCTGCGACGCCGTGAGACGGGAGATCGGCGCGCCTTCCTGTGTCCGTTGAAGCGGCTGGCAGCGGAAGGTTCGGGACAGCGATTTTGGGGTGCTGTGCCAGGTCTTCTCGAGAAATCGCAGTTTATTCGAAGTAAAGTGATTGGTGATATCTTGTTTGATTTACTCTTGTTAAATTCTACTTGTTTTCTTGCTGAGGTCACCAGCCGTTTTGCTTCGGGGTCGTCCCACCATTATTCTCCGTTTTTTCACCCGCGGGAAGGTGGTTGTTTATAAATTGGGTGGTCCGTTTTTTCCTTGTGGAGTAGGGGCGGGTTAGAGCAACCTGCGGTTCGGGTTGTTCGGTAATCTCCCTACCAATCTACCATTCGTTAGTAGCTGCCTCTGTCATGTTTGTTGGATTTGGTGTGTTAACGAATTTATTGCTTGGAGTGTAACGGCCTAATACCTGAAATATGTTTTGATCTTTGGAAACTTTGATATTATTGCCTATGATCTTGAGAGGCGGTATCTGTGTCCTGTAGAGCATCTTAACTATTGTTTGGCCAACCTTGTAGAATTTTTGCCACCCTTTCACCGTAAAACTTTTCTTAGAAGTTAAGATCAAGTTGCACCTTCGGTGGCAAAGTTAATATTTTAATTGTTAGTGTTTTGTACCTTTTCCATCCCTCCTACGGGGGGTGCATAGTTTGTGTGCTTGTGTAAATTGTTAAAACTATTAGTTTAAAGTTATCTGCTGTGTTGCAGATTTGCACCAGTGTAGTCTTTCAGAGGCTTTTGTGAGCGGTCGTAGCTACGGCTGTGTCAAAAGGGAGCGGCAAGGTTCTCTGCCTGGAAGCTCATACAGTCAAAACTTGTTTCTTTATGCCTCTGAATAAATTGTAACTTTGATAATTAGAGGGTGCTTTCTGATTATAATTTAAAATCTGTTTCTTTTTTTAAAAAAATGCTTTTAGGCACTATTAAAGTGAATAAAATTCCCACTTGTTAAAAGGAATTTGGTTATGATTTTATCAGTTACTACCTGGCAACTACATCCACGCCTACATAGTGCGATTAAATGTGTTAATGTTCTTGATGAATCGCTAGTAAATAAAATAAATTCTTAAGAAAATTCTTTGAAAATAAATCACGGTCCACAAAAATTACACCAAAAAATCGCGTCTCTGAAATGTTTTCCTTTTCAGAAAAATACGCAAATAAAAATGAAACCTTCAATAGATGGCTTTCAATAGGTACTAATTAACTTATTTATGCAGATAAGTAGTTACCAGTATCTCACTTAGACAATGAATTGGCACCACTTAGTTCAAATAAGATGGATGTAGAGGACTGTAAACCGTGGTCTGGTGAGTTATGTGCGTAGTAAGTAGATAAAGGATGGAAAAGAGCAACCATAGTTTAATAACGAAAATCGGAGGATGCTGAGAAAGCAGAGGCTGTTGCACTATTGATTCAAAAGGGAACGCGCAAATGACGCCAAGCAAGGTTAGTAGAGTTTCATGCGTCTGTGAAAAGGTGTATGAGCGAAGCACACGACAGCTACCACCGTCACACCTTAACAAAAGATGTGGCAGTAAACCCGAGAAAATTCTGGTTTTACGTAAAATTGTTAAGCGGGTCTAAGGCTTCCATTAAGTGGCTTGAAATGATGAGAGGACACGGAAATGAATTAATGAATTAAGTCGCTTGTTGACCAGTCCGGTGTGGCAATTGAAGACAGCAAGACGAAACCCGAAGATTTCAATTTCACCTTCTAGAAATCGTTCAAACATACCGTCAACTGACCATCGGACAGTCTCCTTTATATAAATCATATTCATAAGCATCCCTGGCGTAGAGAAAAAACTGAAATATTTTAAAGCAAATAAATCATCAGGTCCAGATGGAATTCCAGTTCGATTTTACAAAGAGTACTATACAGCATTGGCCCTTTACGTAGCTTGGATTTATCATGAATCTCTCGCCCAGTGCAAAGTCAAAAGCGAGTGGAAAAAGCGCAGACGACTCCATAAATGTAATCGAACGGATCCGCAAAATTAAAGACCAATATTCCTAATCTTTGTTTGCTGCAGAATCTTTAAACATATTCTCAGTTCGAATACAATAAACTTTCTTGAAAGTGAGAAGCTTATGTGCACTAATCAGTATGGTTTTAGAAATCATCACTCGGGCGAAACTCTGCTTGTCATTTTCTCACATGATATACTGCTAACTATGGATAAAGGGCAACATACCGATTCCATATTTCTGGATTTCCGGAATTCACTTGACACGGTGGGCCATTGCAGATTGTTAACGAAGGTATGAACATATGGAATAAGTTCACAGACATGTGAGTTGCTCCAGGACTTCTTAAGTAATAGAACCCAGCATGTTGTCCTCGACAGACAGTATTCGTCAGAGACAAAATATCGTTAGGAGTGCCCCAGGGAAATGGGACGGAACCGTTATTGTTTTCTATATACGTAAATGATCTGACGGAGAGGATGGGTAGGGATCTGCGATTGTGGGAAGGACCTAGACAATATTTATAGTTGGTGTGGTGGATGCCATCTGGCTCTAAATGTAGAATAATGTAAGTTGATGTGGATGAGTAGGAAAAACGAAAACAAATGTTACAGAAATGCTTCGGAGATCAAATGGGAATCCCTGGAGTGAAGGCGACGATCACTGCGAGGAGCAATATTGAGAAAATTTAGAAAAGCAGAACGATTCTACTGCCGCCAACATAAACTTCACGTAGCGAACGCGAATATAAGATACGAGAAATTAGGGCTTATATGGAAGGATATAGACATTCGTTTTTCCCTCGCTCTATTTGTGAGTGGAACAGGAAAGGAAATGACTAGTGATTGTAAAGCGTACGCTCCGCCACGCACGTGCGGTGGCTTGCGGAGTATCCATATAGATGTATACGCAGGAACACGAACGCTCCTCAAAGAAACTGTAAATACAATTCAAATGGCTACCATACAGACCGCTGAGGCACAGTAAACCTCCGAAATTAATTTAACTAATGGTGAGAGGAAGGCTCTCAAAGATTTAAATGCAGATGAGGAGGTAGTGGTTCTTCCCGTTGACAAAGGCAATGCTACTGTTTACATAAATTAAGAAGATTATAGGCGAAAATTTTTGAATCTTTTAACTTAATACAGTACAGAAAAATTAATAAATTCCACATAGTGGGGAAAACAAATACTCTGGTAAAATCATGTATTTCATTTCAGAAAGTGGACAAGAAAGCTTATTAAAGACTGAAACAATGTGTCCCAGACTTTATGGCATACCGAAAATTCAGAAAATTGGTGTTTCCCTCAGACAAATTGTTTCTGTTATCAGTTCCCCAGCATATCAAATAGCAAGGTACCCGGTTACTCGTTTACAGCCATAGATTTGTGAAAGTGACTCTTATATAACGGACTCTTGTCAACTTGGAGGACTAACTTTGGCTCCTGAAGATATTCTTGTAAGTATCGACATTCTTTAATCACTATGATTCTAGTTAACGAAGTAATGATTTCTTAACGGATGTTTCTCCAAGCGATTTCACTGCTCTTTTTGGTCACTGCCTTACTTCTAGTCAGTTCCAGTGGTACGATGAATTTTAAGAACAAGTCGGTGGCGGCGCAATGGGAAACCCTCTGGGGCCAGCGATCGTCAATTTTTATATGGAAAAATTCGAACAATCAGCTATAGGAAATGATATTGGATTGTTGATAATAATTCGTGATTTGATCAAGCGGTGAAAAAGCTTTAGAAGAATTCTTTTGTTATTTCAATGATATAAATCCAAAAATCAACTTACCATGGAGACGGAGAAAGACAGCGTAGTATCCTTCTTGAATGTGTTAGTTACGAGACACGCTGATGGAAAATTGAAACATATGATTTTTCAGAAAGACACAAGTACGGATAGATATTTGCATAAGAACACCAACCATCATCCGCAACAATAGAGAGGTGCCATTAAGAGTCTTGTTGACAGAACCAAGAGAATTCGCACGCTGAAACACTTGGACGCTAAAATGAAACATCTGAAGCAGGTATGAAAGTTCCTGGGAGATTAAAACTGTGTGCCCGACCGAGACTCGAACTCGGCACCTTTGCCTTTCTTGGGCAAGTGCTCTACCATCTGAGCTACCGAAGCACGACTCACGCCCGGTCCTCACAGCTTTACTTCTGCCAGTATCTCGTCTCCTACCTTCCTAACTTTACAGACGCTCTCCTGCGAACCATGCTGAACTAGCACTCCTGAAAGAAAGGATATTGTGGGGACATGGCTTAGCCACAGCCTGGGGGATGATTCCACAATGAGATTTTCACTCGGCAGCGGAGTGTGCGCTAATATGAAACTTCCTGGCAGATTAAAACTGTGTGCCCGACCGAGACTCGAACTCTGGACCTTTGCCTTTCGCGGGAAGTGCTCTGCCATCTGAGCTACCGAAGCACGACTCACGCCCGGTCCTCACAGCTTTACTTCTGCCAGTATCTCGTCTCCTACCTTTCAAACTTTACAGAAGCTCTCCTGCGAACCATGCAGAACTAGCACTCCTGAAAGAAAGGATATTGTGGAGACATGGCTTAGCCACAACCTGGGGGATGTTTCCAGAATGAGGACCGGGCGTGAGTCATGCTTCGGTAGCTCAGATGGTAGAGCACTTGCCCGCGAAAGGCAAAGGTCCCGAGTTCGAGTCTCGGTCGGGCACACAGTTTTAATCTGCCAGGAAGTTTCATATCAGCGCTCACTCCGCTGCAGAGTGAAAATCTCATTCTGGAAACATCCCCCAGGCTGTCGTTAAGCCATGTCTCCACAATATCCTTTCTTTCAGGAGTGCTAGTTCTGCATGTTTCGCAGGAGAGCGTCTGTAAAGATTGGAAGGTAGGAGACGAGATACTGGCAGAAGTAAAGCTGAGAGGACCGGGCGTGAGTCGTGCTTCGGTAGCTCAGATGGTAGAGCACTTGCCCGCGAAAGGCAAAGGTCCCGAGTTCGAGTCTCGGTCGGGCACACAGTTTTAATCTGCCAGGAAGTTTCATATCAGCGCCCACTCCGCTGCAGAGTGAAAATCTCATTCTGCATCTGAAGCAGGCTTTCGAGAATTATGGGTATTCAAGAAAAGAAGTAAATCGGATCCTCGAGCGAATAACAGTAGGGAAAAGGACAACGATGGTACACAGCGATGGAAGGGCACGGTTTCTCTCCGTTTTATCAGAAACAAATAACTTATCAGGTGGGCAAGATTTTACAGAAACGTGGCACGAGAGCGATTTTTAGTCTGACTAAGAATATACGTTAAGCATTCGGATCTCTAAAGGAGAAATGCCCTTCTCTGTCAACGATTGGAGTATGTAGGATAGCGATTACGTGTGGAAAGGTCTACATTGGATCTACCAACAAGTGAGTGGATACAACACCGAAAGAATGTAAAAGTCTTTGCCGACTAGGGAAAATAAATCAGCTGCAGCCGAGCATGCTCCTCAGTCAGGAAATCAAGAAGTTTTTCGAAATTTTATCTACTACGACAAACTATTGTCCAAGACTATATAGAGAAGCCATCGAAATATATAAGGATAGAGATATTTTTAACAGAAAAGATGCCATGAAACTCAATGATATATAAACAGTGGCTCTGCAGAATCCATGTATAACTTTTATCCTTGATAGGCGACAGTCGATAGTTAAATTTTGTCTCTGACAGAGATCATCTCTGCTGCTCACATATAAAATCGATCACGCTCACTTTAAGCAGTATTTATGTCACTCTCCGACGTCCGACACGCCAGTCGACAACTCTCAGTGCCTCCAGGAGTACCGCTAAAGCTGTCCAGCGCAGCTATGGACGAAAATAAGGAACCGAAAAGTTTCTTTGACCACGGATATACAGCCCGGAAGATTCATCAGCATCTAATTTATTAACTCTAGCTCACAGAGAGAAGTGAAACAAGCGAAGATTTCAGTAGCTGATTCTACTACTCACACCAAGTGAAACAATCAGAATCTATAGTTACTTTGGAATGTTTCTGTTTCAGTTTAAAGACTGCTCTCGTACCAAAAGCTACTTTACAGATCTTTTCTTCTTTTCATCGCTCATCTGATTGGTTTGATGTGGCCTGTCACTAATTCTTCACGTGTTGCACTCTCTCCACCTCAGTGTACCTCCGCGCGGTGTAGCCTCCGTCGGTCATGGGTGTGTGTGTTGTCCTTAGCGTAAGTTAGTTTAAGTTAGATTAAGTAGTGTGTAAGCCTAGGGACCGATGTCTTCAGCAGTTTGGTCCGTTAGGAACTTAACACCACCACCACTCAATCTACCACTTGCAGACTATGTCCCCCGTTATTTGTAGGATGTACTGCAATCGCAGTCTTTGCCTAATGTTTTTACCCCTTGTAGCTCCTAGTACCGTGGACGTTACTCCCTGATGTAGTACGACATCACGCTGTCCCTTCTTATTCTGGTTTCTACATTTTCCTTTCCTTCTCTATTGTGCAGTATTGTGGGCTTACGCCTACTCTGCCTACAACCCACATTACACGTGAGTTACGCGGACTGCCGGATTTCTTAAAGCGACACTCCAAGGCTATCAGGCTACACGCGGCCACCACAGGGCTACCCAGGAGCCAGCAGAGATTGCTGGTCCCACGAACCTTTCCCTACGTGACAGGAAGCAACACCGAAAGTATACCGGCGCTGTGGGCTGTACTTAGTTCGGCGCACGGGCCCTTGGTGGCCAGATCACTCTGAGCGGTATTCCTGGGCCGGCCACCGAATGCTTCTCCATTTCTTCAATCAAGAACTCTCTCCGGATCAGCACAGTGCCGTCCTCGCTGTTCGAGCCAGATTTCGCTTCCTGGAACCTGCAACGTGGGCTTCCGGAAAATGATATGGCCCCAGTGTGGGGACCAACCTGTAGAGTTGCAAATTTCTGAGCATGTCTTTTAAAAAGCAGCTTCCCCAGACTTAGTAATTTGCGGATCTTTTATCTGTACATAAGTGAACCGGGATCTCTAATTTAATCGTACTTTGCTTCAACTTGGTAGTGTCATGAACTTTTATCTTGACCTTTCTTCCTGTACTAAGGGTGTCAGCAACTGATTGGCCAGTCCGCAGCTCGTGGTCGTGCGGTAGCGTTCTCGCTCCCCGCGCCCGGGTTCCCGGGTTCGATTCCCGGCGGGGTCAGTGATTTTCTCTGCCTCGTGATGACTGGGTGTTGTGTGATGTCCTTAGGTTAGTTAGGTTTAAGTAGTTCTAAGTTCTAGAGGACTGATGACCATAGATGGTAAGTCCCATTGTGCTCAGAGCCATTTGAACTGATTGGCCTTTGCTTCTATCCAAGCGTGCCAAGAGCTTTAGGTAAAAACTGTATTTTCTCCATCACAAGGCCTACTGTCTGTGTTCATCCTAGAAGAGTTTATTTTGTTTGCGACTATTTTGTTTCCAAAAAGGAAAATTTTGTTGACTTAAATAAATTTGGTTTTCATTTTATGCTTGGCGTTTATTTTTTACTGGGCCTTTACTGCTTGGACCGGCTGCGGAGGATACTTTAGATTCTATAGAGAAACTCCTCATTTGTTCTGTAGAGAACCTTCTCATTCCTTATCTCGGAAGTGTACTTAATATTCAATACAATTCTATAGTAACACGTCTAACGCCTCGACTGTCTTCTACTCCTGCTGAAGTGATAAATGGCCCAAAGACTAATTCGTACTTATTACCAGCGCGTGACAGTTACCTGGACTGTTCAGAGCAACCTGTTGTTTCCAGGCACATATCCAAGTACGATATAAGTGAATCAGGGGATTTACCAGTTCAAAATTCTTCGAGACGTTTTCAAACTGTTTCGTGTAGTTGATTTCCAGGCTACATTAACCTACCTCCATCCCTCCCTCCCTTCCTTTCTTTTTTCGACTAAAACCGATATGCTACCTGTAGCGCTGACTGATGCTGCAGATAGTAGAAAACTGGTTCCAGGTGACCATGTAACATTCCACACTGACGTTAGTGAAGACACTATACGGGTTGACGTGGTGATGTGACAGACGGGCAGAAAGTACCTACTGCGTTCGTAAATGCTCATAACCACAAAGTGAATGAAGTTTCCCGCGTTGATAATGCATCGACATAGAATGCCTAACGTGTCTTCACAATGACAGTCTGTTTCAAACCAGACGGAAATCAATACCGTCACTGAGCGCAGATCCACCTCCATCTCCTTCCAAGCCAACATTGCGAAGGAAATTGTTTGCAATGGACATATGGAGTGAAAAAGACTCGAGTTCCAAGTCACAAACTTTGATTTATGTCAATGGGGCAAATTGAAAATTTCTGCCGGACCGGGCTTCGAACCCGCGCCTCCAGTTACTAGCCAGATGCGCTGACCACTACTCCCTGCTGACACAGCGGTCACCACAGTTGTCCGAACTACCCCATCCTAACACGCCTTCCGTCACACCCAAATTCTCAACACACACTACCGATGTAGTTCCCTGCTCATTAGCCTCATTACTTGAGGCGTCACACTGATTCCCCTAAGCGTTCATCTGCACTGAAGAGATCATTGGCTATACTCACCTTAATAGTGTACGTCCGAAAGGAAAGACACCACATCAAGTGGCAGGTCTTCAGTGGGTGAGACAACGTAGGCGCTAACTGGAGACGAGTAGAGTGGCTGACGAGTCCGATTTTGCCGCTTTTAAAATGACATACGCTTTTCCCGAGGACATGCAGCTTTACTGTATGGTTAAATGATGATGACGTCCTCTTGGGTAAAATATTCCGGAGGTAAAATAGTCCCCCATTCGGATCTCCGGGCGGGGACCACTCAAGAGGACGTCGTTATCAGGAGAAAGAAACTGGCGTTCTACGGACCGGAGCGTGGAATGTCAGATCCCTTAATCGGGCAGGTAGGTTACAAAATTTAAAAAGGGAAATGGATAGGTTAAAGTTAGATATAGTGGGAGGTCGGTGGCAGGAGGAACAAGACTTGTGGTTATAAATACAAAATCAAATAGGGGTAATGCAGGAGTAGGTTTAATAAGGAATAAAAAAATATAAGTGCGGGTAAGCTACTACAGACAGCGTAGTGAACGCATAATTGTGGCCAAGATAGACACGAAGCCCACGCCTACTACAGTAGTTCAAGTTTATATGCCAACTAGTTCTGCAGATGACGAAGAAATTGAAGGAATGTATGATGAAATAAAAGAAATTATTGAGATAGTGAAGGGAGACGAAAATGTAATAGTCATTGGTGACTGGAATTCGGTAGTAGGACAAGGGAGAGAAGGTGACGTAGTAGGTGAAAATGGATTGGGGGGAAGAAATGAAAGAGGAAGCCGCTTGGTAGAATTTTGCACAGAGCACAACTTAATCATAGCTAACACTTGGTTCAAGAATCATAAAAGAAGGCTGTATACAGGGAAGAAGCCTCGAGATAGATTATATAATGGTAAGACAGAGATTTAGGAACCAGGTTTTTAATTGTAAGACATTTCCAGGGGCAGATGTGGACTCTGGCCACAATCTATTGGTTCTGAACTGTAGATTAAAACTGAAGAAACTGCAAAAAGGTGGGAATTTAAGGAGATGGGACCTGGATAAACTGACTAAACCAGAGGTTGTACAGAGTTTCAGGGAGAGCATAAGGGAACAATTGACAGGAATGGGGGAAAGAAATACAGTAGAAGAAGAATGGGTAGCTTTGAGGGATGAAGTAGTGAAGGCAGCAGAGGATAAAGTAGGTAAAAAGACGAGGGCTACTAGAAATCCTTGGGTAACAGAAGAAATATTGAAATTAATTGATGAAAGGAGAAAATAAAAAATGCAGTAAATGAAGCAGGCAAAAAGGAATACAAACGTCTCAATAATGAGATCAACAGGAAGTGGAAAATGGCTAAGCAGGGATGGCTAGAGGACAAACGTAAACATGTAGAGGCTTATATCTCCAGGGGTAAGATAGATACTGCCTACAGGAAACTTAAAGAGAACTTGGGAGAAAAGAGAGCCACTTGTAAGAATATCAAGAGCTCAGATGGAAAACCAGATGGAAAAGAAGGGAAAACAGAAAGGTGGAAGGATTACCTTGTGGATCTATACCAGGGCGATGTACTTGAGGACAATATTATGGAAATGGAAGAGGAGGTAGATGAAGATGAAATGGGACATATGATACTGCGTGAAGAGTTTGACAGAGCACTGAAGGACCTGAGTCGAAATAAGGCCCCGGGAATAGACAACATTCCATTAGAACTACTGACAACCTTGGGAGAGCCAGTTTTGACAAAACTCTACCATCTGGTGAGCAAGATATATGAGACAGGCGAAATACCCTCAGACTTCAAGAAGAATATAATAATTACAATCCCAAAGGAAGCAGGTGTTGACAGATGTGAAAATTACCCAACAATCACTATAATAAGTCATGGCTGCAAAATACTAACGCGAATTCTTTACAGACGAATGGCAAAAATCAGTAGAAACCAACCTCGGGGAAAATCAGTTTGGATTCCGTAGAAATGTTGGAACACGTGAGGCAATACTGACCCTATGACTTATCTTAAAAGCTAGATTAAGGGAAGGCAAACCTACGTTTCTAGGATTTGTAGACTTATAGAAAGCTTTTGACATTGTTGACTGGAATAATCTCTTTCAAATTCTGAAGGTGGCAGGGGTAAAATACAGGGAGCAAAAGGCTATTTACAATTTGTACAGAAACCAGATGGCAGTTATAAGAGTCGAGGGACACGAATTGGAAGCAGTGGTTGGGAAAAGAGTGAGACAGGGTTGTAGCCTCTCCCCGATGTTATTCAATCTGTATATTGAGCAAGCAGTGAAGGAAACAAAAGAAAAATTCGGAGTAGGTATTAAAATCCATAGAGAAGAAACAAAGATATTGAGGTTCGCCGATGACATTGTAATTCTGTCAGAGACATCAAAGGACTTGGGACAGCAGCTGAACGGAATGGACAGTGTCTTGAAAGGAGGGTATAAGATGAACATCAACAAAAGCAAAGCGAGGGTAATGGAATGTAGTCGAATTAAGTCGGGTGATGCTGAGGGAATTAGATTAGGAAATGAGACACTTAAAGTTGTAAAGGAGTTTTGCTATTTGGGGAGCAAAATAACTGATGATGGTCGAAGTAGAGAGGATATAAAATGTTGACTGGCAATTGCAAGGAAACGTTTCTGAAGAAGAGAAATTTGTTAACATCGAGTATAGATTTAAGTGTCAGGAAGTCGTTTCTGAAAGTATTTTTATGGAGTGTAGACATGTATGGAAGTGAAACATGGACGATAAATAGTTTGGACAAGAAGAGAATAGAAGCTTTTGAAATGTGGTGCTACCGAAGAATACTGAAGATTAGATGGGTAGATCACATAACTAATGAGGAGGTATTGAATAGGATTGGGGAGAAGAGAAGTTTGTGGCACAACTTGCCTAGAAGAAGGGATCGGTTGGTAGGACATGTTCTGAGGCATCAATTGATCACCAATTTAGTATTGGAGGGTAGCGTGGAGGGTAAAAATCGTAGAGGGAGACCAAGAGATGAATACACTAAGCAGATTCAGAAGGATGTAGGTTGCAGTAGTTACTGGGAGATGAAGAAGCTTGTACAGGATAGAGTAGCATGGAGAGCTGCATCAAACCAGTCTCAGGACTGAAGACCACAACAACAACAACAACAGACTTCTGCACCCGGTGTCATGACGATTATAATTTTTCTGGATGCTGTACCACGTCATTGTGTAAAATATATTTTAAAAAATTGAAGCATTTTCTACAACAACTCGGTACAACACCCAGAAACATTTTAACAATCTTTTAAAATGATTTGCCCTTTGGGATGAGGCTAGTCGTTGTGTTCACCACCGGTCCTACGAAATGCTTAAACCACACTGTGTGGAGGGGGTAACTTAGGCCGAAGGTAACTGTATAATGTTTTTGGGATGTTTCGAACCACGGCTTAGGCATATAGTCATTTACATTACCGTGAACCATGATAAACGATTTTTATTTCAACGTTACCGTTCATCATTTGTGTCCAGTGGTTGGCGCACAAGTTCGTAGCGCTTTTTTTTCATCTTGGTATTCCGCTTGCTATGTCTTTATTTATCGATTGTCAGTTTTATTTGAAGTTCACTGTTGCTCTTTTAGTTTACACATTTTCATTGTGAGATAGTGAGTGGAACTGTGAACGGTAGAAAATAGAGTGCCAACTGGAGAAACCGGAACATATCCGACATATCCTTCGGTTTGAGTTGATTTGGAATGGTGGGGGGGGGGGAGTGGGCGACAACAACGGAGGCGGGCAGAAACATATACGTCGCGTATGGCAATAATGCCATTGTACAGAAAAAGAAATTGTTTTCTCGCTTTAAGAAGGCTCAGTTTGATGTTAGTGGCTCCCCATGCTCGGAAAAGCCAATTAACTCACAATGATCCATGTCATCGTACACGAGATGAGTGTGGGTCACTACTAGCTGCTTCCCCGACGTGTAGCCATCACTGTTGACATTTGTTGTCAACAACTGAGACGTCTTGCAGTAGCAATCGAAGAACAATGAGCAGGAAGATTACGTGAATTGACGCAGCTTCACGATGACGCCTGCCCGCATTCTGCAACACTGACGAAAAACGATGCAGGAATTTGGTTGAGAAGTCATTCTGCAGCCATCTTATTCACCTGATCTTGCGTCCTCAGACTTTCACATTTTCCACTCTCTATCGAACAATTTCAAGGAACTTCGTTTCCGGATGAAAATTCGCTCCGAATATGGCTCGACGAGTTGTTTGTCACAAATTATGTGATTTCTAGAACCGTGGCATCGAAAAGTTACCCAAGCGTTGGAAGATTGTTTAAAAAGTGAATTATTATTGATAACTTAAGTCTCGGTTACATGTGTCTGTTATGTTTAATAAACTCACGAAGAAACGGTAAGAACTTACACACCAACCTAATAAATCTTCATGTTGAGTTGCAAGTTTTATTTTGAGTTTGATGTGGACGCGCCAGTCTTACAAATAACTACAGAAGTTTCATATCGCTATATGCATACGTTCCTCTTTTGACCACCACACATGCACTGTGACGCATCTAAAATGGACACTAAATCGTCCAATGTTAATCTGTAACGGGGTTTGCTGCAGGATGGGAGTGGATGGGTGGTTCTCTGCTGGAGGTAGGCGATGGGGCCAGTGAAGAAGGGACACTATTGATGAAGAGGAAGAGGCATTGGTCCAGTACATCTGAGAAATACTGCAGGCGACGGGAGGTGATCCTCGGACCGCAGCACAATGGTACGGGCGTGCCGATGGAGGCGTGTTACCCGTGGACGGTAACGGCAGCGCGGCTACCACAGAACGCGGACGTATGGTCGCTGACGGCTACGGCGTGACGACAGCAAAGCGACGTCGCTATGAGACGTGGTCAGTTAGGCAGCGGTCGTTGGTTCGCGGCCTGTAGAGGCAGTGTCAGATGCGGCGATGAGCGACACGAGCTCTCCGTCACCGGACGGCTCAGCTGAGACAGCTCCTGACGGGCAGAGCGCGGTGATTTAAATCCCTTTCCCACGCTCTGACAGTTACGTAAGACCCCATGTATTGACGCCGCGTCGGAATACCTGGAGGGGAACGGTGGCCTGGTGTGGCATAAACGTTACGTCGGTCGATCGTGCGATCATGTGACGTCCCTCATGCAGTAACGCTGTGTCTGCTAACGCTGCTGAGCTGGCAAGGCACTGACCAGTAACTTCGACCTCGTTTCAGGTGTTGGGCTGCGGTCCCAGCTGTCGATGTTTGAGCCGTTCCAAATCCCAGTGAAAATGTCTGGGACTATTTGTAGCAGTCGGATAGGCACAGCAATCAAAATCGGCGAAACTTGGTAACTCTACAGGGTCCACAGGTATTTTCAGCAGTATATGGTACACATAAAGACACCTGTGGACACACTTCTCGACTCAGGTGAAGACATTGTCAATGCTACAGGCAGCCTTGCACGGTGATAGCGAAAAGTCTCCTGGTGGTAGATAAATTTTTCCTTTAGGCTTATTTGCATTAAGGTGACAAAAGTCATCGAGTACCTCCTAATACTTTGTCGTACCTCCTTTGGCCTGGCGTATTGAGGCAACGTCACATGGCTTGGACTCAAGAAGTCGTTGGAAGTCCCCTGCAGAAATACTGAGGTATGTGGTCCCTGTAGCCGTAAATAATTGAAAAAAATGTTGCCGATACGGGATACTGTGCACTAATTGACCCCTCAATTATGTCCCATAAATGTTCGATGGGATTCATGCCGGGCGATAAGAGTGGCCAAATCATTTGCTCGAATAGTCCAGAACGTTCTTCAAACCAATAGCGAACAACTGTGGCACGGTGACATGGTGCATTGTCGTCCAGAAAAATTACATAGTTGTTTGGGAAAATGAAGTCCATGAATGGCTGCAAATGGTCTCCAAGTAGTTGAACATAACCACTCCCAGTGAATTATCGATTCAGTTGGACCAGAAGACGCAATCTATTCCATGTAGACACATCCCACACCGTCACAGTGTCACCAACAGTTTCACAGAGCCTTGTTGAAAACTTCGGTAATATCTTCACTGGGCTTGCGCTAATCTCGAAGCGAGTGCCTTTGCTAACATCGATCGTCTGCAGTCATAGCCCATTAATGCCAAATTTCGCCGCGTTGTCCTAATGGCTACGTACGTCGCAAGTCCCACATTGATTTCTGCAGATATTTCACGTAGTGTTGCTGTTAGCACAGACAACTCCATGCAAACGCCGCTGTTCTCGGTCATTAAGTGAAGGCCGTCCGCAACTGTGTTGTCCTTGTTCACGGCACACTCTTCACACTGTGGATTTTTTAATACTGAATTCCTTAACAATTTTCCATACGTCTAGCTCCAACAACCATTCCGAGTACAGACGCTAGCTCCGAGAATGAACTGCCCTTTTATACCTTTGTACGTAGTACTCACACCACCTGTGAATGTGCTTATCGCTATCCCATGACTTTTGTCACCTTAGTGAATTTATACCTAGTAACAGGTATAGCAGACATGTGCTTAAAAAGTATTACAGGTCAGTGCCTTAACGGTTGTAGTTCATTGTCGCTCTCATTGGATATCACATAAATGGTTCATATGGCTCTAAAGAATGTGGGACTTAACATCTGAGGTCTTCAGTCCCCTAGACTTAGAACTACTTAAACCTAACTAACCTAAGGACACCATACACATCCATGCCCGAGGCAGGATTCGAAACTGCGGCCGTAGAAGCAGCGAGATTCCGGACTGAAGCGCCTATCACATAAATGGTCTTAATTATAAACTAAAGCGAAATGGAAGACATGTTCTCAGCGTTCCAATTTTTCAGAATATTACACTTTATCTCGAGGCTTACTGCCAGGTACGTCTGTCCTCGCAAATTGTTTATTTCCTCTCTTGGAATGGTACATGAAAGCTCGTTTGTACTTCCACAGGAAAAAGCCGAAGGCTTCAGTCCACCTACGCGCCTTTTAATTACGAAACTTTTGTTATTCTGCCTGAGCTTTGTTACTGCGTTCGTTTCCATTAGCTTTGGTCAGACCACTCGCACTTCAGGAGTAAGTGTTTGAAAGTTTTTAAGCTCGTACCTTTCAGTGCAAATTCAGCTTAAGATTTACATATTACAGCATTATGTATTCAGAAAGTTCAGAAATGCTAATTTTGGAGGAAGCGATGAAATGTTTTTTGACGGTCCTTCCAATACTTCGTGGCAGTAGCTATAATGCAGCTCTCGTAAAAAGTCTAAGGACATTTTTGTGAAATTTACAAATTTTAATAATGTTGGAGAGGTTTGATAGCGTGTTCCTACTCTCCCTTTTGTGTGCAAGATATTTAATGTATGCACACACACACACACACACACACACACACACACATCGTTTTCAGGTAATAGTTTTTAAAAAGTTACTCGTTTTAGATGCTGTAGCATAATTTCCCACAAACCGCCCTCGTCAGCTAAGCCTGGGTAAGAAAAATCTACGGTAGATATTTCGTCAGTTTATTCTAAGTCTTACCTCTTCAGTTAAGTCCTTCTTCTTCGGTTCATATTTAAGAACTTCGTGGAAGACTCCTCAAACGCTGCCAGCATTTTATAGTCATGTTTTCTCGGTCTGCATGTTAACTTTCATTGTACTTGCTATCCAAAATAAGCAATTCCTTAAACATTTGTCTGATATCAACTCCAGTATTTGACACCAGTCGTATCTTCTATTGAATCATAAAGAGCCCTTCATTAATACTTGAAACCTAGTAAGCACATAACATTGCACCCAGCAAAGGTAAATCCTAGGCTTTAAAGGAACAGTAATTATGGGTGTAAAGTGGTAAACAAATAGATAATAGTAAACAAACAGAAATAACTCAATTCATTCTTTGAACGTATCTGAACTTTCAAAGAACACATAGACATTGTAAATAAAGTAGTATCTATTGCTAAATTAACCAACCACAAAAAAACATTTAAAAGGTAAACAAAGAAGACGAAATATGAACAAATCATGCTTGTTCCCATTCTACTGCACGTTACTGAATTAGAGCTCTAACGCAACGTAGTACGATATGGAAGGAAGAAGAGAAGCAAGGTAACAATTTAACATCCTGTCCACGACGACGTCATAAGACATGAGGATACAAACTCTGATTCGATAAGGACGGGGAGATAATGTGTCGGGTACATTCCAAAGGAATCATCTTGGCAGTCGCCTTAACCACGGGGATACTATAGAAGATTTCAGGCCACATTGTTCCTCACGTGAGATCGATATTTTGTGACACAAATTTTAATAACTGATATCTCACTGCGTTGGACAAAAAGGATTTCAATTATTTATTTCTGAAGATAATGTCTCCAGTTGTAACTACTTTGCTACTATAATTGCGTAACCGATTTGGACTGTGTCACATTGTTGTCTGCGGTAAGCCTCCAACATTACGCAGTACATAGTTTAAAATAGATTTATTATAAATAAACAAACTTGATTCTTCATGAGAATCGATCGGGAAAAGGTAGTTTATTCACAGGCTGATTGCATATAAAAAATTCCTCATGCTGGTATAAACTCGAAAATTGAAACTCCAGTACACCCATGATGATCAGCCCTTGCAACAACACGTTGATGCATTCATCCTTGTTTCTGCGCTTGATTCTGAGTACAGTGCGCCCCATTGGTAAAATAGTCTCATACGGGTGAAACAGAAACGCAACGTCAGTTGAAAATGTACTCATCAGCTTCCCTTTACATTCGTATTTGCCGGCCGCGGTGGTCTCGCGGTTAAGGCGCTCAGTCCGGAACCGCGAGACCGCTACGGTCGCAGGTTCGAATCCTGCCTCGGGTATGGATGTGTGTGATGTCCTTAGGTTAGGTAGGTTTAATTAGTTCTAAGTTCTAGGCGACTGATGACCTCAGAAGTTAAGTCGCCTAGTGCTCAGAGCCATTTGAACCATTCGTATTCGTCTTCACATTCACACTCAGTCACTCCGACCATAAAATTGTAAACATTGTATTTGTTCTAAACTTCGCTAAAATAAAATATAAATTCAAATACTTAGGGCAGGAGGCAGTCTCATTATTTTCAATAACATCTGAAACTATCACCTTGACAACATACAAAGAAAATATGTTTCCAAATACTTAAGTGTAGAGGCAGATAGGTTTGTCTGAATGTGAAATATCATCTGTTGAAATAAAATGTACCGAATTCGTCCGCTTCGGTAGCTGCACGGCTTAGCTCGGCGGATTGCTAATCGAAGAGGCCCTGGCTTCAATTCCCAGTCCAGTCGGAGATTTTCTGTGTTCTGAGACTGCGTGTTGTGTTGTCCTCACGTTCTAGTACTCATAACTGACATTCCACTCTTGAGATGTCTGTATGAACATGTCACCAAGACCAACAAATTAAAAAAGAAAGTTTACAGAATTCTGCTCTCCACATCCGCTGAACAATGGTGGATCCTCTGCTCACAGTAGGAAACCGCGCATTTTTTCAATGTTCAGTCTCGTCTGTGTGGCTTCTCAAGGTGCACAGATTACTGTCCTGTCACTTCCATGTACTCTTCCTCCAATGAGCCACAATTACTTTTATCAAAAGAGGTAACAAGTGACAACACATGAAACTACAGAGATGGTCTGGTTGAATGCAAATAGGTATTTTGATTTACATTGTTTCCAAGAGGAAGTTAATGAGCGCCCGAGAGGTATGCAAATGGAAATGGAAATTGACTGGCGCAGTACACCTCTGAGGAAGAGAGCCGAGTGGTACGAGCAATGAAAACCAGGTGTGTCGACTGTAGTACTGGACTTACATTCTGTAGATCCGAGGTTAAATCGAAATCCGAGCACACAGATCTAAATTTCGCTTGTTTTCCTTAACTCGTTTAAGGTGCACATTTGATTCCTCTCAAAAGTATAAGATCGAAGACTGTTTCCACTCTCACTCTCATTCTTTCCCAACACTAACATCAATTTGGTTCCTAATCAAAACGTCGTCGCCGTGACGACAATTCTACTTTTTCTTCCTTCCTGCACTGCTCGACTTCTATCCTTTATTCCTTTTCTTTTATTGTTCACTTCATTCTGACAACTGTGAGGCAGGTTGTTTGGCAACAGCCACATTACTGTCTTTAGTCTAACATTATTTGTTTGTTTCAACGGTATAAAACTACGTAATTAAATTTTTATTCTGATAGATTTGTAACAGTTGAAACGAAAAAAAATTGGACTAAAATAACATAAAAGATGGCTGCTCCCATCAGCATTACTGTATGAAACACAAATGATGAATGTGTGGGACGTGCTGCGATCTCGACAATGATATTGCTTCCAGAGCGACATGAACTTAGATCTAGTTATGTCGGAAGACAGGGTGGGGGGATCACTATGTCTGGGAGTGAGAATCATGATTTTTAGATGGACAATCTCTGATCGATAAGCACGAGATGAAACGGAAATGGAGCTATGCTGTTTAGGAGGCAGAGGAATGCTGTTGCCTCGATCTAAGCAGACAATATGGAACTAGGGCAGGATAAGTAGTTAAACAGGAAGACATAGAAATATCTTGCAGAGGTATATGGCCATGGTTCGTAAGGAAAATAATACAGGATATGCGGTGAAGCCTTCCCATTTATCATGTAAAGGAGGGTTGGTAATGATGGCATAGAGCTGTAAATTAGGAAGAGGGAACATGTTAAACGTTCCCTTCACACGAGAGATACAGTCAAACCAGAGATTAATTAAAATGTTCTTCCGCCCCCAGAGACTCATGTGCAAAGATAAGAAACAGTTAGTACGTTTCTACACAGACCCTGAAGAAATTACGTTCCTCAATTATATTGTTTTATTTGATGTTCACTTACTCATTGTCTTCTTCTTCGTCTTCTGGTGTTGATATCTCAGCTAACAGGGCAGAATTTCTCTGCATTATTATTAGACGGGGAAGTTATTGGATCATACCGCTACATTGGCAGGCCAGAAGCACAAGCATTGATGTACCACTAAGTTATCGAAGTTATTTTGAGAAGATATCGTGATATATAACGAACGGTCTATAAATTTTATACATGTCTGATTATACTCCTGGAGGAGTAGACTTTAACAAAGGTGTACTACTGTATGAAGAAATACGGATCTCTAAGGGTACGTCGTTAATTTCTGGTGTTACCACCTGCTTGAATTAAATTAACATTTGCAATGAAGAAAAACTGTTACTAAATAAAGACATCGCATAGCTGTTATATAAATAACAAAGAAGTGCATGAACTGTATGCTATTCCATGTCGTACTATTTTCCTTAATAGGCGAACGCTACGAGGATGTGATCTTAGAGAGAGCGATGGTGAGAGAAGGGTTATTTACATATACATTTATAATCCAAAAGCTACTGTATAGTGTTCCATGGAGGGCACTTTGCACCACTGCTAGTTGCACTGTCCCCTATTCCACTCGAGAATGGAGCGAGAGAAAAAGGACTGCCCGTATACCTGCATTCCTCTCTCTGAGCTCTGATCTCCCGTAATTTGTTGTGGTTTTTGTGCCTGCGTGATCAGTGCTGGACAGTGGAGTTATTTAGCGGCTAGTCGCAATAGCTGTTTCTCTAACTTTCTTCAATAGCGCACCGTGAAAAGATTATATTCTTCCTTCTTACCTAACTAAACTCATAGAGCAATTACGTCACATTCTCGTACAGAAGGTTACTAACTATTGCAGCACGACAATGAATTGTTTAGATGTCTTCCTTTAATCCTATATGGTAGGGATTTCAGCCATGCGAGAAGTACACAAGAAACGGCAGCTCAAGTGTTACACGTCCCGTCTCTTTTAAAGGAGCGCAATACTTTCCCATAACTGGGGTAAATCATAGTGGGCCGTTGGCCTACCCTATAATTGATCTTACGGCCTCGTTCAATTTCATTTTGTTTCGTAACGTTGCGCTTAGATATTTTGTGGACGTGGCTGAGTCAAGCAGCATGCTAACAATATTATATTCCAAAATTACAGGACTGTTCCTCCTATCCGTCCTCACTAACTTACACTTATCCACACTGAAAGCATGCTGACATTAATCGTACCAAATATAAATTCATTCCAAGCCTCCTGATCCCCATTACAATTACTGAATGACAACTCTTTCCCGTACACACACCGTCATCAGAAAACACTCTGCGATTACTTCCCACTCTATTCACCACATCGTTTGCCCACCTAGAGAACAGAAACGGTACTAGTCTGTTATTTCTTAAAAATCCTGGAACGATGTGCTAATAATGTTTTACTCATCAGTGTTTTTTGCTTATTTCAGTGATAAATAAGGCCTTTTACTATAGAGATGTTCTCCAGAAACTCAGGGAACCTTCAGAATCCCAAAGACAGGCATTACATCCGGTCGCGGTCGCCGAGCGGTTCTAGGCGCTTCAGTCCGGAACCGCGTGACTGCTACGGTCGCAGGTACGAATCCTGCCTCGGGCATGGATGTGTGTGATGGTCCTAGGTTAGTTAGGTTTAAGTAGTTCTAAGTTCTAGGGGACTGATGACCTCAGATGTTGAGTCCCATAGTGCTCAGAGCCATTTGAACCATTTGAAGAGCCGTTACAGTTTTTACGTGGAGCTCGATAATCATGTTAACCAACGTTTATAGCATTGAAAGTGCTGCCATTGCCATGCTTGCGTATTATAGACAGACTAATGTGTATTAAATCAAATGTAACTGGTAATGATAGTAGTATGAAAAAGAAAAAACTTCGCCCGTATATCCGCGAGGGTTAGCATGCCACATCTGGGATTCCGGGAGGGGGATTGGCCCCGGATGAAATACAACTACGAATGTGCCACTGTTTCAAGTTATTCCACGGTGATGTGAAGTGTGAACTCTAGTCTCCATGTCTGCCTGTCTTGCTGCCTTTATTTTGTATGCAGGATCTATGACAAAAGCATCATTAAGGCCTTCCAATAGTATATAAGATGAAATGAAATTACAATTATCGTCATCCAAGGAGTCAGATTCGACCGAAAATATTGTAATATTTATCGTAGCTGTCTGTTTAATAATCACAATTCGATGATTCTCATATGAATGTTGTGATAGCCTAGGGGGGGGGGGGGGGCGTTAGTATAAAACAACCGGGAGATACACTATGAGAAAAATGCCCCAACTGCGATGTACTCCATAGAAGTACCACTCGACGCTCACCTACGATAACGTCATCTCCTTGCTTTGGTTCAGCTCTGTCTTCAGTTGCCTGAAAATCGAAAAGAACGTTCAGTTTGGAATTCGCTTGGAGCAGAAAAACAAACACATCTACAACTGCTACTGAAGAGGAGAGAAATTCAAATAATTTCCCTTGCTCTATATTTATGACATTCGAGCTGCAGTCGGCGCGTCTCGATATTATTCATAACTATGCTTTAGACCCAAATCATAGTTACAGAAATGTGAATAGAATTCATTGGCTACTGCTACGTGTTTCTCCTCCCAGGCAAAACGATGGAGCCGGCGCCGGTGTATCTTCGAAGTGTGAGATTCCGCAGCACTAGCCAACTTAAGAAACATATCGGCTGAGGTATTGTACCTGGCGCTAGTCTAATGTAGTTGGCAACATTGTAGAAAACCTTTGGTACCTACGTGACTGTCGATTTACCTCCCGGAGTGGTTCAGAATTATTCTGGTAAATTCATAGAATATTTTCTTGTCAGTTAGATGAAATATTCTCAATGGTTCTCACTAAAGGGATGACATAGACATGGCATATCTGTGTTTTTGAGTCCAGAAAGCACGTGTCAATAGAAATTGTAGCTGACATCGCCATTTACGATGCGAAATCTCCGTCTTAGCCTTCACTGGAACGACAAGAGAGCAATTTCAGCTATTAGTCCATGCTAGTTTCCTGGTAAGTAAAGTGTTTATCCTTGAAGTAAAAGACTCCATTAGCTACCAACTCTAGTCTGGCTGGAGACAAAATTTTTACCTTTTATGAGTAAGAGCCACTACCAGACAGATCACCAATCACTAGAGAAACCTTAATACAACTTCTCCCCGCGTAAGTATTGTCCCTTACATTCTGTACCCTGTAGCTCTAAAGAACTTGCAGTATTGCACACTTGTTAATGCTTGCTTTTTCTGCTTGTGTCAAGTGTAATGACCTAATTGTGGCACTTAATGACCAGTTAACGGAATTTTGTTATCTACCACTGCTGCTACATGTGTGTACTTCCATGGCAATCCTGTAAAACGGACTTTTCTCGTAATGTTATCATGATGATTTGTAATTCATTTTCGTAGAGCATTGTGTACTAAATAGCGTTGTTTCAGTTATATTACTGAACGCAGCAGATTAACATAAGAGGCTAATTAAGCAGAAGCGATATAATCTCCGAAGTTACAGAAAACAGTCTGACAATGCTCGGAGAGTTTTTCGTCTCCACGCCTGGAGACAATATGTCTGTAGCACTTCGTCTCCTTGGTTATGCTGTGTCAACAGACAGCAAGCTGTACAGTTAAGCATAACGATAAAGTGCGGGGGCTCGTGAATTTTGTCATCTAGTGCACCTGCAACACGTTTATTTTTCATATATACACTATCTGAACGTCAAGTCCAATACCATGTAATACATTTTAGTGCATGAGAGCAAACGTTCTATTTATATTTATTAGATTGGTGCATAACTTCTTAGCGTTTTTGTTTCTCATGTTGTTATTCCGGTTGCTAAGGGTTTACTTATCGATTTACATTTTTTATTTGTTGTTCGCTGTGCCTATTTGAGTTTACATACTGTCATTTTGTCATTTGGAGATAGAGATTGGAGCTATGGACGCTAGAAAATGGAGTGATAAGTGGAGAAATTGGAATATTTCCGACATATTCTTCTGTATGTATTCAACAGAGGTGTGGCAGCAACAGAGGTAGCCAAAAACAATTGCGTCATGTGTAGAGGCTGCCACAAAAACTTGCACCGTGTATAGGGATAAGGCATTCTACAAATCACGGAAAAAATGGTATCACTCGTTTTAAGGAGGATTGTTTTGATATTAGTGGCTCTCCACGTTCTTAAAGAACATCGGGGTTTGATGAAGATCGTTTAAAAGCCTTAATACATAATGATCCATGTCTGTATAATCGAGAATTGGCAAAATAAGTTGAACTGTGATCATTCGACCATCGTTCGACATTTGCAAGGAATGGGGAAGGTTCAAAAATCGCGTGTATGGGTACTGCATGCTCTAAGCCAAAATCATAAAAATCAGCAGGTGGTCATATTTGCTTCTCTGCTTGCTTGTTACCAATTGGCTCGTGAACAACACCATAAATTTCTATCCCACATCGCAACTGGTGACGACAAATGTCGTCTTTACGCTAATATAAGGGAAAAAAAGGATTGCTTGAGCCCAAACAGAGTAGCAACTCCCCGTACAAACACCCACGCGTATCCACAAAACATAATGTCATGGATCTGGTGGAACAGCGACGGGATGGTGAACTACGAATTGCTTCTCCGAGCTGTAATCATCACTGCTGACATTTATTGTCAACTACTGAGACGTCTTGCAGACACGACCAAGAGCAGCGACCAGAAGGTCTGTGTGAAGTGATGCTACACCACGACAACGCCCGCTTTGCATTCTGCTTATAATGACAAACAACACTACACAGAAGTCGGGTAGAGAAGTCATCCACAGCCACCATATTTTCCTGATCTTGCGCTCTCAGATTCTCATCTTTTTCGCTCTCTATCGAACAATTTTCAAGAAACTTCCTTTCCAGATGAAAATGTACTCTGAACATGGCTCGACCAGTCGATCGCCTCAAAACCACGTGATTTATACAGTCGCAGAAATGAAAAGCCACCCCAGCGTTGGCGTACTATTTAAGTAGTGAAGGAGAATTTATTAATAGTGACTAAAGTCTCTGTTATATGTATCTGTTGTGTTTATAAAACTTACGGAAAACGCTACGAACTTAAGTCACCAACTTAACGTATTAAAATACGACGCTTCGCTGGGTCTCTGATGAGATACGTGGCAGCAGCTCGTGATTAGAGAATACTGGGGGAACTATGTGGTTTCGATCTTACAGTTTGCACAATGTATCAGATTAGCATAGTTGTTAAGTAATGAGAGGCGAGATGCGTTTTCGATCAGTTGGTAAAGGATGCATGTAGAAAAGGTGGAAGATGAATACAGAATTCGACATGTAGTACTTTGCCAACCTCTTCATTTCAGAGTACCTCTTGTATTCAACACACTGCGCCATTTGATAGATTTTTCTACTTTCTTTCGTCGCCTACTGTTTTTTCCCTCTACAGCCCCCACATGTACAATGGAACTTATTTTTGATATACTTAGATATATCATATCGTGTTGTTCCTCCACTTTATCAATTTCTCGTACGATCCTCTCATCGGCAATTCGCGGAGAAATTCCTTCTCGCTCTATCTAATTTTCAAAATCTTTCTATAGCACACATCTCAAGCGCTTCGATTCTCTTCTTTTCCAGTTTTCTACAGTCCGCGATTTGTTTCCATACAATGCTGTACTCCAAACGTACATTCTCAAAAGTTTCTACCTCAATAAACATGGCCGTTGGCTCCTAATAACAGATTTATTTCGGCTAGGAACGCTGTCTTTTCTGTCCTAGTCTACTATATGTGTTGTCCTTGCATCAGTCATATCTGTCATTGCTTCTTCGACGTGTAGTTTGAACAGTATAGGAGAAAGACTCAGATCCTCTCGTACTTGTATACCTTTTCTAAACCGAGCACTTCGTTCTTTCTCTTTCGTTCTTACTTTTCACCCTTGTTCCTGGCGCATAGCTCCTGTATCCGTCTTTCCATGTAGTTCATTCCTATTTTGCCGAAAGTTTCGATCGTCTTACATCATTTTATTTTGTCGAAATATGTTCCTAGGTATAAAATTCCAATTAATATGTCTTGATTTTTCTTGCTTCCATTATCAAGTGCTAAGTCAGGTCTTCGTTCCCTGTGCCTTCTTCTATCCTAAAACCAAAATAACCTTCATCTCACAGATCCTCAATTTTCTTCTCTATTGTTCTGCTTGCTGCTCTTGTCATCATCTTTGATGCATGGGCTGTTAAATTGATCGTACGATAGTTTTAGCACTTATCCTCCCTTGTTGTCTACGGTACTTTGTGGACTATATTATTTCGGGATTTTGATGCTGTGTTCCTCATAGATCCTAGAAACCAACTTGAATAGTCGTTTGGTTTCCACTTCGCCTCAGTTATTTTAGAAAATCCACATTATTTAAGCACAACTGTTCTAAATCCATGTTAAACTCTGAATCTAATACAGGATCACCTACGGTGACTTCAAAACGTATCCGTCCGACCACAGTGCATACAATATAACAAGCACAATCGTAAAAATATTGCTACAACGAGCAAGAACTATTTACTTACATCGGTTTGTATCTACGTTTAGAGACAAAACGCTACTGCGCTTTATATGCTAGTTAATTCGTGAAAAAATCTACATTATGTAAAACAATCTCTGGCTGATGTCAAATACATATTCGTCTAGCAAACAGCATTCCAGGTACGGTGGCACACTAACACGCACGTCCTCTGTCTTTCCTTATGCAGTCGCGTTTCATCAGCTGTAGTGTACAGTTCCCTCTATGTTTTCTAAGTCTTTGAGTGATATTTAAAAAAATATAGGTCACGAACGTTTCAAAACTGCAAAGGAAGCGAGCAATATTTACATTACGTTTGTTTAAAAGGAAAATCATTTCAAAAAAACGTAGAAACCATTGGCAGACCTACCAAATGCAGTGAAAGCTATTATAAATAGGTTTAATCAGAACAAAACATACAAAAGCCAGTGACGAAGCGGTCGTCCTACAACTCTATCGGAGAAGGGGAAATGACAGATACCTAGATAAGTCAAGAAAAACAAGAGACTAATCGCTCCAAAACTTACTACAGTACAAAGGCATATAGGAAAGTCTTTATCACCACAAACTGTAGGAAATGTGATGGGCTTGAGAGGTTGTGTTTACTGATGAGAATCTATCTGAGCTGTTTAAGTCAGGTGTACATTGTGGAGCAAAAAGAAATGTGAACTTGAAG
Source organism: Schistocerca nitens (assembly GCF_023898315.1). Classification (NCBI taxonomy): domain Eukaryota; kingdom Metazoa; phylum Arthropoda; class Insecta; order Orthoptera; family Acrididae; genus Schistocerca; species Schistocerca nitens. Next base: position 405,108,842 of record NC_064617.1, read on the forward strand.
TGAGGCGTATAAGAGCCACGGTTAAACAGGGAGGAGGTTCACTACCTGTCTGCGTCGGCGTGAATGCAAACGGCGTTGGAATTATAGTCCACAAGGTTTACATAAACAACCTAAAAACGCATATATCCAGAAATGTGAACAATATGGATCCTCCTGGGGGCTACAATAGTTTGGTGCGCAAGTTCCTGGTATTTTTCTACAAGTTTAACAAACACACGTATACACATGAGAGAGACCTTAATGATCAAAAATATATTCTCCTTCCCTATATACAACGTTCTGATACCGCGGGGTAACTTTTCCATTCCGCAACTGAAGAAATCACGTAGGTTTGAGGTGAGTAACTCGTCGAGTCATGTTCGGGACGCATTTTCACCCGGAAAGGAAGTTCCTTGAAAGTTGTTCGATATAGAGCGGAAAATGTGAAAATCTGAGGGCGCACGTGAATAAGGTGGGTGCGGAATTACTTTCCAACGCAACTACTGTATAGTTTTCTTTAGCAGCCTAACTGAATGCGGGCGTGTGATATCGTGGAGTAGCATCACTTCACGCAGCCTTCCTGGTACTTGTTCTTGGACTGCGTCTGCAAGCCTTCTAAGTTGTTGACAATAAAAGTCAACATTGATGATAACACCTAGAGGAAACAAATCATAGTACACTACACCGTCGGTTTTCCATCAGATACTTAGCATTATCTTTTGTGGATACTCGCAGGTCTTTGTACGGGGATTTGCTACACTGTTTGGACTCGGTTATTCTTTTCTTTTTCTTATGTTAGCATAAAGATACCATTTCTCGTCACCAGTAACAATACCTAATAGCAATGGTTGGTGTTGTTCACTAACCAATTGATAAGGAGCAAGCAGAGATGCATGTATAGCCACCCGCTGATTTTTGTGATTTTGGCATAAAGCATCCCGTAGCCTCACACCTTTTCCACTGCATGCCAGTGTCGAACGACAGTGAAATGATCACAGTTCATGACATTTGCTAGTTCTCGAGTACGCTGACGTGGATGATTGTGGATTACAGCGTTTAAACGTCTTCATCAAACCGCGGAGGTCTTCCAGAACCTGGAGAGCCACTAATATCAAAACGAGCTTCCTTAAAAAGAGAAAACCATTTTCTCGCCGTGCTCTGTCAAATAGCATTATCCCCACACACAGCGTAAGTTTTTCAGGCTGTCTCCGCTACTTGCATCTCTCTATTGAATTCAGATAGAAGAGTATGTCTTACACGTTTCTGTTTCTCCATTTGGCACTTCATTTTCTAGCGTCCACAGCTCCACACTCTATCTCCAAATGATAAAATTACGATATATAAACCCCAGTATCAACAGTGGATTACAAATAAAAAATGAGAATCGATAATGAAACCCATAGTAACCGGACTACCAACAGACAAAACAAATAACATACGAACTTAACTACTAACACGACATTTTCACATAAGATAATGATCCAAAGACGCCAACACCAACGCAGTAACCAGACATTAGTCCAATAGAGAATTTGTGGAACGTACACGAGAAAAATATGAGGAATCATCAGACGTCCAATAGAAATAATGTAAAGGATGCTCTGCCTGAGGAATGGCTTAAAATTTCAGTGGAAAAAAAAAAAACAGAATTCCCGGTAAAATCTATGACAAGGAGAATACAAGAGATCATAAAGAGGATTGAAGGGCCTACTGAGTACTAACCGCAACATTCTGTGTTCGGAATGTGCTTTTCAGTATAGCAGATGAATGTTTAATTGTGTTTGTGTAAATAGAAATACAGAGGGGGTCCAAAAAATCTATCCATTGTTTAAAAGTTCATAACTTGCAAACTAATTGACGGAGTTGTCTCATTTTTGGTGAAAGTTTAGCTTAAAGTCCAACTTAAAGATATCACTGTAGGTGTTCGGAATGGTCACCATTAACATCCACACACAAACGATGCCGCCGAACTGCAGCACGAACTACTGACTGCAACGTGTTCAGGTGGATATTTGCACATGAATGTACGATGGATTCTCGAAGTTCATTAATTTTGTGCTAGGTTTTTGTCGATAAACGACGTCCTTTAGTGTTCCCACAGGTAAAAGCCCAGAGGACGTAGGTCTGGAGAACGTGGTGGATACTCCACAGCACCTCTACGGCCTATCGATCTTCCTGGTAGATTTTCGTCGAGATAAGCCCTAACATGATTTTGGTAGTGGGCTGGGGCACCATCTTGTTGAAAGTAAACTCGTCCGTCTCCATACAAGTCTCGGATGACAGGTGAAATGGATGTCTAAAGCTTCTGAAGGTACACCTCACCGGTAACTGTGCCGTCAAGAAGGAGTAGCCTAATCAAGCCCCAGTAAGACAATCCACACCACACATTTACTCCTGGCAAATTCACGGCTTTGTCTACATGGACGTTCAGATTTTCGGCTGCCCAGTATCTGCAATTGTGGCGATTTACTGTACCGTTGAGTTTGAAATGTGCTTCATCAGACCACACAATCATCTCTGCAAACTCTTCTTTGCTGCGCAGGATGTTAGTAAACCACTCGCAGTACTCCATTCTACGATCTGGGTCTTCCTCGTCCATTGCGTGTAGCAATCGTGGGATGTAGCGCTTCCACTTTGCTGTCTTCAAAATCCGCCGAACACTTGAGCGACTCACTCCAGTTTCACGGGCACACTGTCTCACAGACTTTTGTGGTGAGCGAGTGAATTGTAACACACGACGGGAGTTGGCTGGACTTTTTACTGTTACAGGTCGTCCAGGTCGTTGTTTGTGTATATCTTTAACACAGCTTTCGGCTTCAAATTTGTCTCAAATGCGACGAATCGTTAAGCGTGTCAGTGGCTCTGTATGATAATCATTTCACCATTGCCTTTGAACCTCATTAATGTTTTCGTACTTAAAAAACCACTTCAAAACTGACTTCCTTTCATCGAGTGTAAGCCTTGAGCCAGCCATATTTACTCGATTAACTAGGTGCAACTAAGAACAAAACACTGACTATCTGGCGACTGTCGTCTGACAAAACAAAACAAGGCAATACAACGCTTGTGTGGCGATTGCCGGAACTACAAACTATTACACAACCAAAGATGAAACAACTCCTTCAATTAGTTTGCCAGTTATGGACTTTTAAAACAGTGGATACATTTTTTGGACCCCTCTGTAAGTGCGTTTTTAATGTATTCTCCTTTTCACTGATTACTAAACAAGTCCCTGGTGAATTTAGTTCTCTCAATTTTCCACTACCCACACAGTCTTTAACATAAAGTCGCACATCAGAAAGAATACCTTATGGAGTATGCGTATGTAACACTTATCGATACATGTTTCTTCGTTTGTCAAGTTATCAGACAGTTTCTCCTCCTCATAGATACCTTCATTTTAGTCTTTCAGCATATCTACCCTCTCGTATGCGTTTGTGGAATTCATATTTACCCTTAATGTTGACGCCTTTGCTTTTAATTTCGTTAAGCTTCTGGCTCTGTAGTCAGCAGCAACAGGCCACCAATTTACAGCCAAGTAATGAACGCGCCTTCCTCAAACTGCCGATGCAGTTCGCGCTAGCTTCACTTCTGCTCCGGGTAACCCGGGCGCCGGTCTAAATGTGTTGCAGCTTTCGTCGCCGCACGCCGGTGAGGGCTCGCTCGGCCCAGAGCTCACAGGGGCAGCCATAATATTTTCTCTTATGCCTCGGCGACGCCGCCGCTTGAAGCAGCGCCGACTGGAAGCTATTCGAGCGTGCTAATTCTGTATCCTCTGACTAACCACTTTATTCTCAGGAAACGCAGGCGCTGAGATGTGCACTAGCGATGAAAAATTGGCCCGATCGAACGGCAACCTTAAAAATATCAATCTTCACGATGGATAACCTGCAGGTCGATTTCTTTACGGATGGTTACGTCAAGAAGCTGCATATTTCACACTCTTTGTTTGATTGCCTTTCACATTTTCTTCCAACCCTTCTTGAATGTACACCGAGGTGGAAAGAGTCGTAGGATCTCGACATGCACTTATACAGATGGCGGTAGAATCGGCTACACAAGTTATAAAAGGGCAGTGCATTGGCTGAGCTGTCAAAAAAAAAAAATGGTTCACATGGCTCTGAGCACTATGGGACTTAACTTCTGAGGTCAGCAGTCCCATAGAACTTAGAATTAACTAAAGCTAACTAACCTAAGGACATCACACACATCCATGCCCGAGGCAGGATTCGAACCTGCGACCGTAGTGGTCGCGGGGTTCCAGACTGTAGCGCCTAGAACCGCTCGGCGGGGCCGGCCAGCTGAGCTGTCATTTGTACTCGGGGATTCATATGAAATTAACGGACTTTGAATGGTAGTTGGAGTTAGACGCATGTGACATTCCATTTCGGAAATCGTTAAGGAATTCAATTTTCCGAGATCCACAGTCTCAAGTGTGTGGCAATAATACTAAATCTCAGGCATTACGTTTCACCGAGGGCAACGCAGTGGCTGAAGGCCTTCACTTAACGACCGAGTGCAGCGGCGTTTGTATAGAATTGTCAGTGCTAACAGACAAGCAAGCTGCATGAAATAACCGCAGAAATCAATCTGGGACGTACGACGAACCTATCTTTTAGGACAGTGAGGTGATAGTTTGCCTTATTGGCTATGGCAGCAGACGACAGACCGACGCGAGTGCCTTTGCTAACAGCAGAACATCGCCTGCAGCGCCTCTCCTGGGCTTGTGACCATATCGATTGGACTCTAGACTACAGGAGAACCGTGGCCTGGTCTCACAAGTCCAGATTTCAACTGATAAAGGCTGATGGTAGGATTCGAGTATAGCACAGACTCCACGATGTCGAAGATCCAAGTAGACGACAAGGGTCCTAGCTGGTGGTTTCTCCACAATGGTGCGGGCTAAATAATGGAATGGACTGAGACATTCTAACCGATCATTGACTGGAGATGATTCCGTTCGGCTACTTGGAGACTATCTGCAGCCATTCAAAGCACTTTGCGTTCCATAAGAACTTTTTTGGACGACAATGCGCCATGTCACTGCACCACCGCAGATTGCGATTCTTTTTAAACACATTCTGGACAATTTGAGCAAATGATTTGGCCAACAACGTCACCCGACATGTATCTCAACGAACATTTATGGTACATAATCAAGAGGTCAATTCGTGCTCAAAATTCTACATAGACAACAATTTTTCAATTATTTACGGCTATAGAGGCACCGAGGGACAGTATTTCTCCAGGAGACTTCCAGCGACTTATTGAGTCCATGCTACGTCGAGTTGCTGCACGAGGCCGGGCAAAAAGAGGTCGGACACGATATTATGAGGTACCAGTGACTTTTCGCCTCAGCGTATTGCACACTGTACCGTCAAAGAGGTTCTGCATCAACCACTTTCTTGTTCATCTAAGCCTCATTTTTAACATTTATGTATGTATGTATGTATCTTTGGACACTTGTTTCGTAGTTTCAACCTTGTGCATTGCCTGGCATAGTTACATATTTTAATTATTTGCGTCCCTCTGCAATAAAGAACTCTGTTTATCCTTTCCACCAACTGCAATCTGACTCTGCAGTCGCATTTCTTGCTTTGGCACATTGTCCACACTGCACTTTAGTGGTAAGATTTTAGGACCTCTAATATGATAATAGTTGGATAGATGTTATTAACACAAGTATGACATGTCCTATATTCTTGTAAAAAGTGATGTACGGATAAATAAAGCTACTATTATTACTATTACTAATACATCTGTCGATTTATGGGCGCACTGACGTAAAATACTGTATTTTTGTTTTATTTGCGCCCCACTTGGAGAGAAAGGATACTTGGCCTTTAGCGGGTGACACCACTGCAGAAGTTTCACAAAACATTGTTTCTGTTTGCTTAAAAACGCTGTGAACCTGCTGAAATCTGAGACAAAAGTCTAATCCCTGAAAAAAATTTCTATGAAATTCCTATCTCCACCCCCAGCGCCTCGGATGAGCTAATCTGTACCAACCCGATTACCCTGTAGTGTGCGGGTATAGTTAGAAACATTTCAGAACAATACATTAGCTTGGCGTCAACAGGCATCAGCACGTGTACAGAAAAGTCTATTCTTCCGTTTCGAATCTTGATTTTTGTTTGATAGTTAATTTGTGATCTTACAGCATGCAGTTTTATCTTTCAAGTAAGAATGAGTGGTAAGAAAGTGTGCTCGGGCAGAAAAGATACGAAAATATCGTATCCAACGCGGCGTCGAAACAGAATGTCGTCAGAGCGTCCAAAGAATAGATATGACACTGAGACAAGTTTTGAATGATTCAGTGTCTCTTCTAAGAAATTGATAGACAGTGACTAGGATTTTGATATGAATTACGGACTGAGCTACAGTGAAATAAATTTTCCTCCCTTTTTCTCTGTTATTTCTCAAAACGTGAAATTTAAAACGCGCGATGAAGACGTCACGTTGCAAGGTGTTGGAGAATTACACGATTTCCACAATGCGTTGGATCGTTTTCCTGCAGGATCATAATGACGCAGCCATGACTAATCACGGCTGATAGTCGATTCCAGAAACGCATCCCTCCATCAGCGAAGAGCTGCAGCATCTCATAGCTTGTCTCCATTCGCATAGCTTTTTGTGCGAGAGTCAACAGACGTGGCACACAACGGGCACAAATACGTGTCATATGGAGATGATCATGCATAATCGTAAAGACACTGCCACACGAAATTCTCAACACTTCATCGACTTCAAGTAGTGCTATCCGCCGATCCTCACGGACAATCACAGTAATTATGTTGATGTTGACAGCAGATGCCGAAACACAGACACGTCGGCCTTCTTTGTAGTCCTTGAACCACCTAAACACCGTTGCACGAGATAGCGCATCTTCATCGTAAGCTTGCTGCAGCTTTCCAGTGTATGTACGGTTTAAATAAACAAAGTAATTTATAGCTCCGTACTGCGCCTCTCGCGTCACCTATATTGTTTGATAAGCGAGATGCACAGAGAGTCTACAAAACAGAGCATTACTACCAACCTATCGCAACAAGAGTGCTGCCACCTATGAACATTAAACATAATAAACCGTTATTTTCACATATCCATGGTACAGAAAGGAAACTACCACGAAAGCTACACACTGATCAGGCCTCGTAGTTGTCTCAAATTACTCTGAAACTTGATGGTAAAATAAGAGCAACTGTTAAATGCGATGTCAAATGATATTAAAGAATTGAGACCGAGAATAAGATGAGAGCGAGCGGGAGATAAGCCTGGACAACGTCAGACGTTTGGCAGACCACCTTCTGAGATTGCGCGTTGATCAGCCTGCTGTATTTGAGGTAATATCCTTCATATTGCCAAATAGGCAATTGTTTCTCGCACATGACAAGCAGATACTTGAGTTTTGGTGCTAATATCGGAATCTGTAGGCTGACATGCAAAGATCTGAATGAGTATAACTCTTAGCTCTCTTTTCACAGCATGGATGCATAAGGAGCTCGCTGGCGAAAAATTACAACAGGATGGCTGCTTCAGACAAATAAAATTTACAGCTAGGCTCAAGAATCACTTAAATGTCTTCCGTCGGACATAAATTAAAAAAAAAGAAGAAAAAAAAAACGCAACCTCTATTGGATAACCGGTCCAAATGGTTCAAATGGCTCTGAGCACTATGGGACTTAACATCTGAGGTCATCAGTCCCCTAGAATGTAGAACTACTTAAACCTAACTAACCTAAAGACATCACACACATCCATGCCCGAGGCAGGAATCGAACCTGCGACCGTAGCGGTCGCGCGGTTCCAAACTGTAGCTCCTAGAACCGCTCGGCCACTCCGGCCGGCGGATAACCGGCTTTTAGGAAATAGCAAAGAATACTGAGTCATGACGCCCTGCATTCTCCAACTGCCGCCACGTTTCTGAAGAGAGTATAAGAATGTGTAGAGCCAAAATGAGACACACAATGGCTCCGTAGTGACATTTGCTCGTCATGTTAATGAAATGTGTGATCATGCACATCGGGAATGGTATCAAGGGAGAGTTGTAGATTAATGGAACATATAACCAGTAACATTATATTACAACATAACGGGATGGTCGACCTACATTTAAGTAGTGTAAGAGACCGAACACTCAGATGGTGACCTAATCTCATTATGTTGCACTGGACGCAATTAAATTGGGCAGCTAACAGTCATTAATTCCACGTCTGCGATTCAAAGTCAAAATAATGAAATAAAATTTATTGTCCAACTTATAATACCCCAACTTGCATGCAAAAAGCAGTGTCAAGAATACTAGATAAACGTCAGTTTCTGACCTGAAATACAGTTACCACAAATAAATAGTACGACTTCTCGAATAATACATATGCATGTTCGCAGAAATGCTTTCAGTTACTTCGAAATACACTGACGCCCCAGCACACGGAACTCACGAAATACTGGAAACAGACCAGCTCCAAACACGTGTGACTCGGCTGCCAATTTAGAATACCGTGTGGGCTGCGGTTCTTAGCCACCCGGAACAAATAAATTTGTGCAAGTGCTCGCGCACACCGTATGACGGTGGTTTCCAAATCTCCTCACGAGAGAAAAATATTGTTTGCTACGTGAGAAATCAGAATCTGCGAAACATGTTCAGAGCACTGAATGAACGGGAGTCTGCGTGCGTATCTTTTACAAACAATCAGAAAAATTGAAGGGAGGGATGTGCAGCAAGTTCCGTATTTGCATCTTGTTGCTATCGCAGCGACAATGTTGTAGATCGACCGATTACAACACTACGACTAGAAAATTTTAATTTTAAAGTGAATACAGGTACTACGTTTATCTTAAAGGGAAAACAGATACTAAATTTTACAGGAGATCAAGATGTTTCTGTTAGAAGGCTGTACAGTCCATAATAAGAATGCTTGTCGGGCCAAATCACCGTGAGCGTTAAAATAATCATCCCACAGACGCATCAGTTTGAACACTTCCATTTGGTAAAGCACTGTGTCCGTCTACCTGGAGAAATCCGTAACTGCCTCCGACAAGAATCGTCGACCGCTTAAGGCCTTTTTTAAGGGACTGAAGACGTGATAATTGCATGGACAGAGATGTGTACTAATTGCATCATCAACTGCCCGCTTGCAGTTGTCCCTAATGGATGAGGCCTTACCTTGCCGATCGACCAGCGTCTTGTGTCGAATAGCGACCAGCAGGGAACTTGCCCCACCATTCCATGACCGTGTTTTTCGACAGACATGCTCCCCATATACTGTCTTCATTCTCCAATGGATGTTTACCAGTGTTTGTCCTTCGGTAGCCTAGAAAAAATAACAGCACGTCGCTCCTGTTTGGACACTAACACTTTGCCTACATGTCGGTGCTTATGTTCTCACATCGGAGTCACGCTAGATTGTAAATATGCAGCATCAACGCCTTAAAACCGAAACTTTTTGGTCCACCGTCACACTTTTGCCAATTCACAGGCTGATCTTATTTATCAAAATTCCTATCTTAGACTGCACTCCGTCTTCAGGCCACAAGTGGTCCATCTGGACCATCCGACCGCCGTGTCATCCTCAGTTTAGGATGCGGATAGGAGGGGCGAGTGGTCAGCACACCGCACTCCCAGTCGTTATGTGTGTGAAATCGTATGGAACCGCTAAGGTCATCAGTCCCTAAGCTTACACACTACTTAACCTAAATTATCCTAAGGACAAACACACACACCCATGGTCGAGGGAGGACTCGAACCTCCGCCGGGACCAGCCGCACAGTCCATGACTGCAGCGCCAAAGACCGCACGGCTAGTCCCGCGCGGCCCAGTCGTTATGATGGTTTTCTGTGGTCGGAGCCG